>NC_142465.1:114851428-116173214 GCF_049115385.1 Moschus berezovskii
TGAGGATTTGAACCCTGTTCTCTCTTCATCAGGGACTATGTGCTTTCCACAGTTTTTCCCTACCTGCAGAGTTTTGGGATGTCAGACCTCCTCAGGAAGTGGCTGACATGTTCTGTTCCCCTCTCCATGCCTGCCTGAAGCCCCATTCAGGCCACCCCATCACCCTACCTGGGGATGTCTATCTCCTCTCTCATTTCCCCATTTTCTCCTCTTGTTGCCTCTGGCTTGGCTTGTTCACTGTAGCTATTTCTAAGGAAAGGAAAAGTCCTCTTCCTCTGGCATTAGGCCAGGTCTGGGTAGCTTTTCTAGCCAAGGTTGTTTTCTAGGTGGTTCTGAGAACTCTTCCTGATTTCATCATGCAGCAGGGTGGGTCAGCAGGATGGTGTTGGTTGGTACTGATGTGTTCTAGCATGGTCAGGGGACCTCTGACTGTCCCAGGGATGAAGGACACTCAGGACACATTTATTAGGGAAGCAGTGCCCATCCTGGGTGGGTGCTGGGCATAAGGAGATAAGCTGACCTCAGTCCCAGACCTCCCGGTACTTGGAGGCTATGGAAAGAGTGCTAACTTGGTGTCAGGACACCTGGTTTAAATCCAGACCCTGCTGCTTCCCATCTGTGTGAACTTGGGCAAGTAGCTTCAGTTCTATGAACCTCCAGTTGCCTTTTCTATAAAATAGGGATAATATTACCACCCTCATAGAGTTGTCATGGAGACTGAAGAGCTCGTATCTGTGCATTACCCCGAAAAGCATTTGGCACATTAAAAGTGCTCCGTAAATATCTGCTTATTCACCCATGGTCTAGTGGAAGTATAGCAGGATGCAGAGCCATTTTCATGGCTTCTGGGAGAAGGGGCAGGTACCAAGGAGGTCTGTCTGGTGGCCACTGAGCAGGTTGAGGGCAGAAGGAGCCCCTGCCCACTTGTCCCACCTCTCCTCTCACCACCCCGTCTCTGTTCCTCTAACCCTGCTCTCTCTCTCTCCTCTCTGGGCCCTCTGCCCCTGTCTGCTAATCCCTCCACCCTTCCCTCTCCCAGGTATGCGGATCCTGGTGAACCTGCTCCTGGACACACTGCCCATGCTGGGGAATGTTCTCCTGCTCTGCTTCTTTGTCTTCTTCATCTTTGGCATCATCGGCGTGCAGCTCTGGGCTGGCCTGCTTCGCAACCGCTGCTTCCTGGAGGAGAACTTCACCATGTGAGTGCAGCTCCCCCATCCCCTGCCCTGGGACTCCTGGCCAGCTTTACCTGGGGCATTGTTCATACAGAATGTTTCCAGGCTAGAAAGGTCTCCCTGTTGAGCACCTGGTCCCAATCCTTACTCCCAGTGGAGCAGAGAGATTAAGGAGTGTGCCTGGGTGTGTTGGTGGTAGGTCTCCCATGAATGGCTGGACACCAGAATGAGTGCAAAAGGCCTCTGAGCCCTCCAAACTGTTATCACAAAGTCCCAGTCCAAGATAGGCCCTTAGATGCTAATTCAGCTCCTACTGACTCTTACTTAACACATAGTTTTAACTTATTGGGTGAAAGTGAAAGTGTTAAGTCGCTCAGTCGTGTCTGACTCTTTGTGACCCTATGGTCTGTAGTCCGCCAGGCTCCTCTGTCTATGGGATTTTTCAGGCAAGAATACTGGAGCAGGTTGCCATTCCCTTCTCCAGTGGATCTTCCCAACCCAGGGATTGAACCCGGGTCTCCTGCATTACAGACAGATTCTTTACAGTCTGAGCCACCTGGGAAGCAGGAAGCAACTTACTTGGTAACTGGGACCAAAAGAGTGGGAAGCAGCAAACCAGAAGGAGGTTGGATAGGAGGGGAAGACCCAAGCAGAAGTGATGACAGCAAGGAAAAACAAGATAGAAAACCTCAAAAGCAGACATGAAACCTGGCTGTCTAATTACAGCACAGACATTCCAATCGGTGACTCTTAGTCATCAGGGAAAGGTCAGCTTGCATTTGGCCCACGTGTGTCTAAAAGCAGTGGGGGTGGACAGCTCCCTAGAGAGAGGCTTGTCCAAAGCTATGTAAACAGAAATCAAGCTGTGGCTCTTGGAGAAGTTGAGTTGAGTCATAGGAGAAATTGGAATCTGTAGCATCTCAGCGAGGAGGGATGAGTAGCGCCCTTGAGTACACATATATGGCCATATGTATTTGGACATGACTGAGCTTTTGTTTTGTTTCACTAATATGCATTAGTGTACTCCTGCTGTGTGCCAGGCCCCAGGGAGACAGAGGTAGGAAAGCATTTTCACTCATCCTGTGACTTGACACGCTCACCCAAGCAGCGGCACTTGCCCAGCTCGGGGGAGGGTGCAGCAGAAGGTGGAGTTCCAGCCCTTGGGGATCAAGGGGTGCAGGGACATAGGGACACTGCACAGGCATGGGCTGGGCCTCCCTGTCCACCTGACTGCTGGTTGTGGGGATGGAGCTACGCTGGAGAGCCAGGGGGAAGCCTGGGGAAAGAACTGGCTCCCTCTGCAGCGCTGTGGGGGACAGATTAGGGGCAGGGCACCCTCGTGGGTCAGGACCCTGTGTTGGGGAGGGGAGCACACAGTCAATCATTTGGAAGGGGCGGGCCCTGCTTCTCTGGATCTGGCCTGCACAGATGGAGACGGGCAGTATGAGCTCTCAGCTTTGGGGGCTCAGGTCACATCCAGGCCCCTCTGTCCCCCATGGATCTTTTCCTAGTTCATCCCGAGGTGGCCCCCTCTCATTCACCCAGCTCAACCCCAGTGTCACCTCCTCCTGGAGGCCTTCCCTCACCACCCCTTTCCCCCAGACGTTATCCTGCTTGATTTTCTCGGCACTGTCTCTGTCTGAACCTGTCTCACTTGTGAGTTTGTCTTCTGGGTTGTTGGGCATCTCTAGTCCAAAGGCAATGGCAAGCCACTCCAGTACTCTTGCCAAAAAATCCCATGGATGGAGGAGCCTGGTAGGCTGCAGTCCGTGGGGTTGCTAAGGGTCGGACACGACTGAGCAACTTCACTTTCACTTTTCACTTTCACACATTGGAGAAGGAAATGGCAATCCACTCCAGTGTTCTTGCCTGGAGAATCCCAGGGACGGGGGAGCCTGGTGGGCTTCCGTCTATGGGGTCACACAGAGTCGGACACGACTGAAGTGACTTAGCAGCAGCAAGGATGACACAGTCCTGTGTGATACGGGAGGTGGCGGTGGTGCTTGACTTTTGACCCTATGCGGAGACCCAGAAACTGAGGCTGAGAGAGGAGAACCTTGCTCCAGGACCTCCAAAGCCTACTGTGACCACCCCCCAGTGAGTGTGCGCAAAGCATGCCCCAGGCACGTAGGCCCCGGGGGAGACCCCAGATGGTCAGATGGAGGGTTCTTGATGAGCAAAGGTGATGTCACCCAGCTGGGAAGTGGCAGGGCTCCGTCTCGTGTCCTCTGCAAAGCATCTGCTCCCTTCTGGCAGATTCTGTCTGGGCATTAATGCACACGCACAACTATTTACACCCCAGACAGGTTTTAAAAATGGGAATTGCTTTGGCAATGTGTCTTGAGTGTGTCTTACATCAGTGTTTCTTATTCCACTAATGAACCACAGTTCAGTGAGCCAGCTTCTGTCGATGGACTTTGTGTGGTTACCAGGTATTTGCTTTTATGTGGAAGCCTGCAGGGAGCATCGTGTATGCTTGCCATCTTTGTATGCCCTTGTGTGATCAATGGCTAGACTCATAATTGCTAGTCAAAGTGTAAGGCACACCTCTGAGATACTGCGGGTTCGGTTCCAGACCACAGAAATAAAGTGAGTCATATGATTTTTTTGGTTTCCCAGTGCATGTTAAGTTATGTTTACACCATCCTGTGGTCTGTTTTTTTTTTTTTAATATTTCTTTTTATTTATGTGACTGCCCCAGGTTTTAGTTGCAGTACTCAGAATCTTCGATCTTTGTTGCGGCATGTGAAATCTTTAGTTTGGTCATGCAAATTCTTAGTTGCAGCATGAGGGACCTACTTCCCTAACCAGGGATTGAACCCAGGTGCCCTGCATTGGGATTGTGAAGCACCAGGCAAGTCCTCTGGAGTCTGTTAATTGTGCAATAGTATATAAAAAAGAACATGCCCCAGCTGAAAATATTTTATTGCCAAAAAATGCTAGTCGTCTCTGCTGAGCCTTCAATGAGTCATAGTAGTAACAAGAAAGATCATTGATCGCAGACCACCATAACAGACATAATAAGAATGAGAGCTTGAAATAGTGCAAGAATTACCAAAATACGACACAGAGACACAAAATGAGCAGATGCTGTGGAAACAGTGGTGTTGATAGGCTTGTTTCAGGCAGGGTTGCCACAGACTTTCACTTTGTAAGAAGGGTAATAAAGCAAAGCTTAATAAAATGAGGTATGGGGGCTTCTCTGGTGGTCCAGTGGCTAAGACTCCACATGCCCAATGCAGGGGGCCCTGGGTTCGATCCCTAGTCAGGGAACGAGATTCCACATGCCGCAAGTAAGTTTGCACGTGCCCCAATTAAAAAGATCCACATGCCACAACTAAGATCCAAGATCCTGCATGCTGTACCTAAGACCCAGTGCGGTCAAATAAATAAGTAAATAAATATTTAAAAATAATAAAATGAGGTATGCCCTGTGTCCATTTAAACAAATTTTTAAAAAAATTTTTAAATTGAAAGATAATTACAGAATTGTGTTGGTTTCTGCCAAATGTCAGTATAAGTCAGCCATAGATATACATATGTCCCCCTCCCTCTTGAACCTCTGTGTCCACTTTTTTATTTGCCTTTTTTGGTTAAGGTATAAATTACACTCAGTGCCAGGCACAGCTATTCGGTGCTGTTGTGGGCGGAGTGCTCAGTGAGGTTTTCCCTGGACTAAGCACCGGTGTAAATCTACCCTGAGAAATTCACAGTGCCCAACAGGGCTCTGCCCTGCCTGTTCCTTGTCACCCTCCCCCTCGCCCCAAAGTAGCCGCCATCCTGATCTCTTATCACCATGGACTCCCTTGCCTGTTTCTGAGGTTTCTTCAGACGAAATCATACAGGCGGTCACCGCCTGTGTCTGCATCTTTGGCTCATGGTCTGGTGTCTGTGAGGCTCATCCAAGTTGTTGCACGTATCAGCAGCTCCCTTTTTATTGCGAGGCTCCCACTGACTGAATACACCACAGTGTGTTGTGTTTTTCCATTCTCCTGTGGATGTGGGTGGTTTCTGGTTCTTTGGTTCAATGACTCATGAATATTCTTGCCCATGTCTTTGGCTGGATATGGCCATTCTTTCTTTTGGGTAAATTCCCAGGAGTAGAATTGCCAGGTGAAGGGAGTGCCTGTGTTTACTGGCTTGTGAATTTTGTCAAACCGTTTTCCAGGATGGTTGCACTGAATGTTCGCTAGCAAAGTCTAAGGAGTTTCAGTTGCCCCACATTCTATAGCGATGTTTGGAATTGTCAGTCCTTTAATTTTTACTATTCTAGTGAGAGTGCAGTGGCGCCTTATTGTGGTTTTAAATTGCAACTTAATTTGAATTTTCCTGATGGCTAGTGGTGATAGGCACTTTTTTGTGTGTTTATCAGCCATTCGTATATCTTCATGTGAAGTGCCTCTATGGTTTTTGCCATTTTAAAATTGAATTGCCTTTATTTTTCTTATAAATTTGTAGCAGTTCTTTATATTCTGGATTTGAGTCCTTCAGTGGATATATATATATATATATACATGTATATGACATATATCATATGTTTGATTCCAGTTTGAATTTTATGTTTTCACTCTTTTCTCCCCCTTTAAATTTTTTTTAATTTTGTTTTTTATTTTTCCGTTTTTATTTCTTTTTAAAGGTTTTTTGTACTTCTGTATTTTTTCTTTTCTTTTCTAATTTTCTTTTTGTCTTTTTGCAGTTTTCACTTTCTTATGGTATCGTTTGATCGATAAACAGAAGCTCCCCAGTTGTAATGAGGACCAGATTATCAATTACTTTTCTAGTATTATTTTTTGTATCCAGTTTAAGAAATCTTTCTCTAACCTAAGGTTATGAAATATCCTCCAATGTTTTCTTTTGGAAGCTTTTTTGTTTGTATGTTTCACATTTAGGTCTGTATTCCATTTCAAATAATTTTTAGTATGGCATGTGGTTGGGGTCAAGATTCATTTTTCATGTGACCAGTTGTCCCAGCACTGCTGCTGGAGAAGTCCATCCTTTCTCCACTGAATTGTCAGAGTGCCTTTATTACCATCGGGGGACCATATGTATTTGGGTTATATGTCTACATGTTAATTGTTGATGGATGTTGTCAAAGTGCCCTCTAGAAAGGTTGTGCCAATTTATACTCCCACCACTAGTGTATGAGCGTGTCTGTTTACACTCACCCTTCCCCACACTCAGTATTATGAACCCTGAAATGTTTGTTTTTGGGATGGATGTAAAATGATCTCACTGTAATTTTTGTTCGCATATTCCTGTTATTAGTGAGGTGAGCATCTCCTCCTGTATGTTGGTCATTTTGACTTCTCCTGTGAATTTTCCATTCTTTCGCCCTTTATTTCCCTAGTGGATTCTTTTTGTTATTGAGTTATAACAGATTTCAATGTTTTCAGTTCAGTTCAGTTCTGTTCAGTCGCTCAGTCGTGTCCGACTCTTTGCGACCCCATGAACCGCAGCACGCCAGCCTCCCTGTCCATTACCAACTCCTGGAGTTCACTCAAACTCATGTCCATCGAGTCGGTGATGCCATCCAGCCATCTCATTCTCTGTCGTCCCCCATATTGTATCTGTTTTATGAGTTTTTCAAATACTTTATCACAGGGGATGGCAAACTCTGGCCTTTTTTTGTGAATAAAGTTTCATTGGAACACAGCCATGCCCACTTGTTTATCTGTTTTCTATGATGGTTTTCATGTTACAGTGGCAGAGGTGCATGGTTGGGACAGAGACAATGTGGTTTGCAAAAAGAAAAAAAAAACTTACTATTTGTCTCTTTATGGAAAAAAGTTTGCCTACTTCTGCTTTATTGCAATTTGTTGTGTGTATTCTACTGTTTGTCTCAGAAATTTTGTATACACTCAATCTTGTCAACCTTTTTCTTTACAGATTTTGGATTTTATGTGTCTTATATAAGAAGGTCTTACCTATCCTGAGTTAACAAAAATATCTCATATTTTCTTGTAAAGTATTTGTGGTTATTTTTGTTGCACTTACGTTTTTTGTTCACCAGGATTTTATTATTTAAAATCTTATGATATATTTTACTTAACCTAGTATGTCCAAATATTATTTTCAGTGGGCAATAAATATAAACAGTTGAGGAGATAATAGGCATTCTTTTTTCCTTTTGATACCATGTCTCCCATAAGTTTATTTTTGTATGTGGTGTGAGGTAGGGATCTAACTTTGTTGTTTTCCAGATGGATAGCAAATGTCTTAACACCATTTATTGCCTAGGCCTTCTGTCCTCCGTGGATCTGAAAAGGCTTCTCTGTAATATACGAAGTTCTCTTTTACACCTGGGTTTGTGCCTGTGCTCTGTGGTGCTCCACGAACCTTTCTGTTCCTGTGCAATACCACAGTGTATATTTTGACCTCTTGTAGGGCTGTACTCCACTCATCTTTCTTCTTTTAAAAAATTGTCTAGACTAGTCTCCCATTTACATAAACCCTAGAACCACCTGGCCAGGTTTCAGAGACAAAAGCATGTTGGAATTTTGATTGGGATTGCCTTGAGTCACAGACTAGCTTCACAGGATGGGCAGGGCAGGGATCACCATCTCTGTTTTACAGATGAAGAAATTGATATCCAGAGAGGGGCTTTGACCAGCCCAAGGTCACATAGATGGGACAGGGTGGGACAGGAAGGTATCTTACCTTGATTCGTTGGAACGGTAAAATTCAGCATTTGTATATTGAGCACCTGATCTGTGCCGACCAGACAGTGTGCAGGCACGAGGGGTGCTGAGACCCAGTCCTCGCCCTAAGAGAGCTCCAGGCTCCCAGGAAAGTTGAGTGCATTTTCCCCAAGAGCAATCATGGGAGTTTGTGCAGGGCCTCAGGCTCCCTGAGGAGGGGGGACCCTGGAACGTCCCTCAGTGAGTAGGTGGGAGTTTTTGTGACGATTCCAGAGATGGAGAAAGGTGTCCCAGGCAGCGGGAACAGCAGGCACGAAGGCCTTAAAGTGATGGCGGACTGGAACGACCAGTTCCAGTCCGGCCGCACTGCGCGGCGGTGACCTTCCCCTTCTCCTCTTTTTTGCACCGTCACCTGTCGACAGACAAGGGGACGTGGCTCTGCCCCCCTACTACCAGCCGGAGGAGGACGATGAGATGCCCTTCATCTGCTCCCTATCGGGGGACAACGGCATCATGGGCTGCCACGAGATCCCTCCGCTCAAGGAGCAGGGCCGGGAGTGCTGCCTGTCCAAGGACGACGTCTACGACTTCGGGGCGGGCCGCCAGGACCTCAACGCCAGTGGGCTCTGCGTCAACTGGAACCGCTACTACAACGTGTGCCGCACGGGCAGCGCCAACCCCCACAAGGGCGCCATCAACTTTGACAACATCGGCTATGCCTGGATCGTCATTTTCCAGGTGAGGCCCTCTGGCCGGGCCCCAGCCCCCGTGCTGGGGGCTGGGGGTGGGCAGGGGTGGGGGGAGCAGCTTCACCGGGCACTCTGTGCTAGGCGTTTGCCACCTGTGTCCCTGAAGTCTGCCTGACCTGCCGGCGCGGCAGGCACTCTCATGCCCATGTTCCAGACAGAGCAACTGAGGTTTGGAGAAAGAACTATAGGCCCTCGGGTGTATTTCCTGAAGTCTCTGTGCCTCAATTTTCTTATCTCTAAAATGGGGTGGGACTTCCCTGGCGGTCCAGTGGTTAAGATTTTCACCTTCCCATGTAGGGGATGCAGGTTCATTCCCTGGTTGAGGAGCTAAGATTCCACATGCCTTGCAGCCCAAAAACTAAAACATAAAATGGAAATAATATTGCAACAGGTTCAATAAAAACTTTAAAAATAGTCCACATCAAAAAAATTTTTTTAACTTAAAAAATGGGGATTATAGCAGCTCCTTCCCTCTGCCCCCCAACTTTGAGTGGCTGAGAAGAATAAACCAGACGATGTGAGCAGAGCCCAGCGTGCAGTGAGTGCTCGGTCAGGGTTACCTTCCTGCTGCGGTTGGAAGGAAGGATGGGGCAGGTGCAGAGGGTGGTGGCTGAGAAGCCGCTGAGAGGGCTGCTCTGCAAGCTTTGCTCTGGGGAGCGTCAGAATTATAGAATTCAGAGCTGAAGGTGTGATGTGATCATAGCCCAGCATCTGTGTTTGGAGACCTTCCAGCCCCAAGAGGGGGAATTGCTCCGTGCAATTGCTCAGAAGCCAACAAGACTGCGGTGCTGGGGAGGACCCAGTGTTCATCTTGCCCAAGGCTGCTCTGCTTTTCCTCTCTGGGAAAGTGCATGGGGGACAGAGTCACACCAAACTCAGCACAGCCACTGTCCCTGGCTCAGCTGAACTGTGTCCCCAGCCCTGCCGGGCAGGCTCTGTTAATCCCACGCACTGAAGAAGCAGCTGAGGCTCAGAGAGTGGCCCAGGGGGTGAGCTGGAGTTGCAGCCCAGACTCCCTCCCCACCACCTGCTTCCTCCAGTCCCCTGCTTTGCTGTGGAAGAGTGAAAGGTAGGGAGCACTAGAGCGAGACTGACCCGGTTAAAAGTCCCTGATCCGCTACTTGCTGGCTGTGTGACACTGGACAAGTGTCCGAATCTCTCTGAACCTCATTTCCTCACCTGCATGTTGGGGATGAGGATGCTTGCCCAGTGGAGCCCTTGGGAGAAGTGTGAGAGAGAGCTTGTGTAGTGTCCCGGGGCACTGGGGACACTCTCTGCCCCTCTGTCTGGGGCACTCGCTTTGCTGCCTGCCTTTCCAGAGGCTCGGCTGTCTCAGCCTCTCTCCTGCTCTGTTCCGGCTGCAGGTGATCACTCTGGAAGGCTGGGTGGAGATCATGTACTACGTGATGGATGCTCACTCCTTCTACAACTTCATCTATTTTATCCTGCTCATCATAGTAAGTGTCAAGAGAGCTGGTGCTCTCCGGGCAAGCTCCAGGACCCACGGGCCAGGGGACCAGAGAGTCTTTGGGAGTCCCCAGGGAGACCCTCCGAGCCCACAGAGCTGAGTGGGAGAGAGCAGGAGGGGCAGTTTTTAAATGCACCCGAGCCGCGGGTGATTGAAGGAGCTCGTTGGGGGTGGCTGCTGGAGGCATCCATCACTTCTGATTGCCTTCATTTCTCACTTCTGGGCATTGAAGTCTACCCAGCGCTCGAGTTTCTCTGCCTTGCAGTCTCTGGGAATACATTCTTTTATGACCGTAGCAGGGATGCAGCCCCCAGATGAAGCTTCTCAAGAGCTCCAGCATCCCCCCTGCTTCCTGGGGTGGGAAAATGAGATGCTGTGAAACCGAAGCCTGGGGTGGCTTCTCAGGCAGAGTCTGGAGGGGAGATAGCCTGGGTGTGGGCTCCTGGAGCTCCTTGGAATTCTTGGAGGGACCCACACCTCTCGGGGGTCTCTGCCTTGTGCGGGAGACTTGGAGGTGAAGGGGGGCTCTCTCTGCCCCCAGAGAGGGCCCCTCTGCTGGCCAGCCCCCTCCCCCCACCACAGCCTCCTCTAAGCTTAGAGCTCATCCACTCTGTCATGCCTCACAGTCTCAGCCACAGCACAGTCCCCAAATGTCAAGGTGATTCACTCCCAGGAGAGTCACTGCTGGCTCCCTGCTGTAGGGCTGGGTTGTCTGGCTTCCTGGTGTTAGGAGGGGGTGTGCTTGGTGCTGTGGGGCAGCACCCCCTCCTGGGCTGCTGGGACTTTGACTTGGGGTTCAGGGCAAACTAAGCTGAGACACACCCACTGCTGGCTTATCTTCAGTGCCTTCCTGGGGGTGCTGGAATGCCTTCCATAAGGAAACACTGCCGATAGAAGGAGAAGATCCTAGGCTTTGTTCAGCATCTCTACCCATCCACTGGTTCGTTCATTTCCCAGCACTTTCAGGGAAGCCTGCACTGTGCCAGGCCCCGAGTGCTGGGTACCAAGCAGTGAGTCTGGCCTTCCCTGCCCTCTGGGAACTCACAGTCTCATTGGGGAAAACGGGCTGCAGAAGGCAGGGACCAGCCGCATCTTGAAGGAGCCGCCACAAAAGGAAGCCCAAGAGGCTAAGGGAGTCCAGAGGAGGCTTCTCGCCCAGCCTGGAGAAGGGATGGGGAAGTGAGAGGTTTCCTGGAGGAGGTGATGCCAGAATCGAACCTTAAAAGCTGGAGAGGGAAGAGCCAGAGGAAGCTCCTTTCTGGGAAGGGGGCGCCTTGTAGAGACCTTGAACTGAGACAGAATCCTGCAGTGGGGCGGACTCTGAAGCACTGGGGTGGTGAGAGGAGCCTTGAGATCCAGCGAGAAGCGGCCAGACGCTTCATCTGCTTCTCCTAATGGAGTTAGGAGTGGCTCTGGGGGTGGCAACTTTCAGCGTGATCCTGGGCAGGCCCCTTGGCTCCCAAGCTCATGGTGAAGTGGGGACCAGTGGTGACATCTGGCTCATGGGCCCCGGGAGGGTTAGAGGAGGTAGGGCCTGCCGCCTGCACAGCTCCTGGCTCACAGTACTTGCTCAGTAGATGGGTCCCACTGCTGCTGCTGCAATTATTGGGCCCCAGGTGGTGGCCCCATCTCAGGGACAAGGGTGGCTGGTGGGAGGCTGGGGTGCTGGGTTGGCCAGGTGCTAGGCAGCGGGTAGTGAGCAGCGCCTGGGAGACCGTGCTGTCCTTTGACCCTCACAGCCCTGACCAGGCCGGGTTACCTGCCCATTTCTCAAGTGTGGACCCTGACCCTCAGAGAGGTGAGGTGCTTGGCTTGGACCACACAGCCAGTGGGGGTTCTCAGCCCTAAGACCCAGGTCCCCCACGCTCCTTCTGGCTGGATAAGTCCTAAGCTCGTCTGAGCCTTCTGTTTGACAGATGGGGAAAATGGAAGTCCAGAGGGAAATGGGGCGCTGTCTGGTCACCCAGGGACAGCGGCCGCAGAGGCAGGTTGGGCAGAGGCTGCCAAGTGTGAGCTCCCAGCGGTGGGGTCCGTGTCCCCCACACGGGCATGCGGAGCTTGTCTCCCGGAAATACAGAGAGCGAACGAGTGAGGCATCTTCTTACTTTAGAAGCAGGGGATTTTCCCAGAGTCCTCTGGGACAGGAAGCCCCCTACAACCCTCACACCTCATCTCCCGAACCCCAGCTCCCAGCCGTGCTGTCGGGGAGAGGAAGGAAGAGGGGATGAGCGACCGACTGTCGCCTGCAGAAACCTTCTGGTGGGCAACCTGGAGGAGGGTGCAACACCACCACCTCTCTCACTGCAGCTGAGTCTGGTCCAAGGCTCAGCACGTGTCTGGGAGGAGCCTGACTCTGGAAACTGGGGCAGAAAGGGCCCTTCTGCCTCTGGTGGCCCCTGGAGCAGGGCCTGAGGACTTGAGGTAGCAGAATTCCTAACCTTTCCCTACCACCCCATCCAAGCACACAAGGAAACCCTTTCTAAAGCAAATCTCTCTAGTGGGGTCTGCGGGCCCAACTAGGGCCCAAGTCAAGGCCATAGCGAGGGCAGGGCAGGGGTGGGTTTCAGGGCTAGCAGAGCCTGCAGGGTCTCTGCCTCCCTCCCCTGCATCAGTGTCGATGTCCCAGGCAGGAGGGCAGCTGTGGTCAGGACCTAGGGATCCGAAGCGGGTGGGCTTGGAAGCAGGCTTCAGGGAAGCAGCCTTCTGGGGGGCTGCCCTGGTCACCACTGTCCTGCGCCCCAGCCTCCTCCGGGAGCCAGGCCTCAGTGATCTTTTCTTGTTCCTGTCTGTGCCCGTGCCTCTCCGTCTCTCTGGGCCCTCCACACCCCGCCCTGTCCTCTCTCTCCCTGTCCCCACCGGCCCCCGTCTCCGTGCCTCCCACACCCCATCTCTGTCCTCTCGGAGCCTGTCTCACCCTCCCTCGGCGTCTCTCCTTGCCTTTCTCTCTGCATCCCGCTGCGTCTCTCTGCCTGTTTCACGTCCGGGATCTGCCCCTCCCCCTGGTCCTCTTCCCACCTCTGCATCCCCTCTGCTCCTCGCCCTGCCTCCATCCCTGTCTCCCCCGCGTCTCTCCCGCTCTGTCTCTCCTCCCTCTCCCACCCTCCTGCGGCCCGCCCCCCGCGCCCACCCCCTCTCACCCCACCGTCCCCTCTGTCCCTGTCCTCTCCTGCCGTTGGTCACAGGTGGGCTCCTTCTTCATGATCAACCTGTGCCTCGTTGTCATAGCGACCCAGTTCTCGGAGACCAAGCAGCGGGAGCACCGGCTGATGCTGGAGCAGCGGCAGCGCTACCTGTCCTCCAGCACGGTGGCCAGCTACGCTGAGCCCGGCGACTGCTACGAGGAGATCTTCCAGTACGTCTGCCACATCCTGCGCAAGGCCAAGCGCCGGGCCCTGGGCCTCTACCAGGCCCTGCGGAGCCGGCGCCAGGCCTCGGGGACGCCCGGCTCTGCCACGCCTGGGCCCCGCACCAAGGAGCCCAGGCACTACAGTAAGTAGCAGAGCCTCCAGGGTGCTCCACCCAGGCCTGGTGTGTCTCCAGCTGGGGACTCAGAAGCGGCGGTTTGAAAACGCGGCCTGTCTCTCCAGCACAAGCAGAGGTGTCCATCTAGTTCAGAACCTGGGCCTTCCCCTGGGAGCTTCTCCTTTCCCGACCACCTGCTGGTGCCTGGCCTGGCCTGACCTAGCCCTGGACTTGGGGGGGGTGCCCAGCCCCGCCCTGGAGGACTTCCCATCTGATCCCATGTGTGCACAGGACTCAGGCTCTGCCGTGGGCTCCATGCTCGAAAGAATGAACAGTTATATGTTCTTTGTTGTTCAGCGGCTCAGTCGTGTCTGACTCTTTGCAACCCTGTGGACTGCAGCACACCAGGGTTCCCTGTCTTTCACCATCTCCTGGAGTTTGCTCAAAATCATATCCTTTGAGTCAGTGATGCCCTCCAACTATCTCATCCTCTGTCGTCCCCTTCTCCTCCTGCCTTCAGTCTTTCCCAGCATCGGGGCCTTTTCCAGTGAGTCAGCTCTTTGTATCAGGTGGTCAAAGTTCTGGAGCATCTGTCCTTAGTTTTCAGTTTAGTTGCTCAGGCATGTCCGACTCTGCAACCCCGTGGACTGCAGCACGCCAGGCCTCCCTGTATATCACCAACTTTCGGAGCTTACTCAAACTCATGTCCATCTAGTTGGTGATGCCATCCAACCATCTCATCCTCTGTCATCCCCTTCTCCTCCCGTCTTCAATCTTTCCCAGCATCAGAGTCTTTTCAAATGAGTCAGTTCTTCGAATCAGGTGGCCAGAGTATTGGAATTTCAGCTTCAGCATCAGTCCTTCTGATGAATATTCAGGACTGATTTCTTTTAGAATGGACTGGTTGGATCTCCTTGCAGTCCAAGGAACTCTCCTTGCAGTCCCTTCTCCAACACCACAGTTCAAAAGCATCACTTCGTAGGCGCTCAGCTTTCTTTATAGTTTTATAGTTTTCCTTAGTTTTATGAAGCTATAAAATCCCTTTACACTGCAGGCCATTCCCACTTCCGTGCCCCCGCCCAGGGCTTCCTGCTGCTACCTGCCTGCCTGCTAGCACACCTGGGCAGGCATGTTGGGCACCTCACACACTGTGATCTGCTCCTGCCTTGGGGCCATTTCTCTTGCTCGACTGTAGACGGTTCCAGAGGGTTAGCCCCTTAGGCTTCAGAGGGTTTTCCATTCATTTTCTCATCTGTTCTAGAAAACAGTCTTAAGAAGGGAGCAGAGTAATATCGGCTCCCGTGTTCCAATGGGGACACTAAGGTCTAGAGGGATGAAGGGCATCACCCAAGGTCACACAGTGTGTCAGGGACATCAGCGTCACAGGCTCTGCTGCCCCCGCCCCCCACCACCCAGGGGGACGTGATCCTTTCCGTAGGAGGAGGCAAAGGGGCCATAGGAGGTGAGCCCCACGCCAGGCCCAGCCCTGCCCCCCAGTTGGTGCCAGTGAGGAAGTCAGCCAGCCTCAGGACTGGACCCCAGAGCAGCGGCAGCTGTGACCCTGGACGGCCCGGCTCCTCTGCAGCCCTCCGGTCTTCATCCATGGAGTGAGGATGAGGCCAGGCCTTGTGGAGTCAGCCACGCCCAAGCCCCGCCTCTGCAGCTCTCAAGTTCTGGGAATCTGAGATGCTCAGAGACAAGCTGGAGAATTCATCCTCAGGGCGGCCGCCCACCCATCCTTGGGCGACAGCCGTCCAGGCATGGTCTTGGAGGAGGCTCCAGGTGGCCTGTGGGCTGGCCCAGCACGTGGCCGGGGGAGGGGGGGTCTGGGCAAGGCTGGCACCCTGTGTTCCTGGATGACGCGGGGAGGGTGTTTACTGCTTGGGGACTTCCTGCTGTCGCCCACCACTCTCTCCCGAGAAACTGCGTGGAGGAGGTTTCTGGAGGGAGGTTGTCCCCTGCCCTGGGCCTCCGTGCTTCCCCCAACTCCCTTCCTTGGGAAACAAGCCTTAGAAGGGACAACCATGCACAGCTGGGCTGGGAAGTGCTCTGCTCTGACCTCCGATGCTGAGGTGGGCCCACCCCTGGCAGCCCCACCAGTTTAGAGGGTGAGTGAGGCCGAGAGCCTTGTCCGGAGGTATTTGGTAGCAAGCGTGGAAATGAAGGGTAGACATTGCAGGTTTTTCTTTCCCTTTAATGTTATATATTTTTTGCTACACAAGCAAAACCCATTTATTCTAGGAAAACATAGACAAATGTAAAGAAGAAACCAAATCACCCAGACGGAGCCTCTCTGACGCCTCTTTGAAATGGTTCACGGATCATAGAACTTGGATCCGATACTGGCCGAGCTCCTCACCTCTCCAGGGACACCCCTGGGATGACAGCTCCTGCCCCTGCCACGTGTGGGGACCTCCTGCCCACTCCCCAGGGCCCACGTTGACTCAGCTATGTAGAGGGCAGCCTGGGGACAGGGAGAGGTGCTTCTAGAATGAGGACTATCCTTTGCCCAGGGCTCCTGCCTCCTTCTTCCCTGGATGCGATAGACCCCAGGAAAATTAAGGAACGTTGAGGCCTCTTTGGCTTCCTCTGAGGGGTGTCTGCCCTCCACACCGGCCTTTTCAGCCATTTTCCAGGCTCCATGATGCCATGAAGCAAAACAGTGGGGACGGGCTGGGGTACCTGAAGGGTCTTTTGGTGACTAATCTCGGGGGGCCGCAGGTCAGGAAGTGATGGAGCAAGGACACTCCTCACGGCTCATCTGCGCCTTAACCAATAGAACCCACCCCACAGCTGTGTGGGATGGGTGCTTCTGGTCCTTGCTTTTCTTTGGGGGGCCAGGAAAGCCCAGAAGGGGAAGCTCATTTCCCCAGAAACCACCAGCTGTCGGCCTCCAAGCAGCACTGGTGGGTTCCAGGCAGACCCTGCGGGCTCACACGGGTGGTGACCCAGGTTATGCCAGACCGACCGCGGGTGGGGACAGCCTCCTGCGTAAGCCAAGGCCCCGACCCTGACCTCTGCTTCCTTTCCAGAGTTATGCCCCCGACACAGCCCCCTGGACCCAACGCCCCACACGCTGGTGCAGCCCATCTCCGCCATGCTGGTCTCCGACCCTGCCAGCTGCCCCCAGTGCCAGCACGAGACCGACCGGCGGCCCTCGGGCCTGGGCAGCAGCAGCGACTCGGGCCAGGAGGGCTCAGGCTCCGGGGACTCGGGGGGCGGCGAGGATGAAGCCAGCGTGGATGTGGCCCGGACCAGCGAGGACGGGGCCTCCTTGGAGCTGGGGAAGGAGGATGAGGAGGGGCCAGCCGACGGGGCGGCCCGGCTGTGTGGAGACGTGTGGCGGGAGACGCGAGCCAAGCTGCGGGGCATCGTGGACAGCAAGTACTTCAACCGGGGCATCATGATGGCTATTCTGGTCAACACCGTCAGCATGGGCATCGAGCACCATCAGCAGGCCAGTGGGGAGCGGGGCACGTACGGGGCAGAGGGGCACGGGGCGGGCCAGCACGTGCGGGGCAGGGGGGCACGGGGCGGGCCGGCACGTGCGGGGCAGGGGGGCACGGGGCGGGCCGGCACGTGCGGGGCAGGGGGGCATGGGGCGGGCCGGCACGTGTGGGGCAGGGGGGCACGGGGCGGGCCGGCACGTGTGTGCCCGGGCCCGGCGCACACCCGCTGTGTGTCTGTCTCCCCTGTCCTGGGTCCCATTCAGCTACGTGACCTCAGTGCCCAGCCCAGGGCGAGGCACGGAGGCAGAGCTCAGTGTGGACGAGTGGCCGAATGGCCACCTGGGGTGAGAGCCAGGGGGAGCACTTCCTGTCCCTCTCAGCGTGGACACCAGCTCACCCACAGCCCATCCCCCGCCAGTCCCTGCTGAACCCTGACTTCCGTTCCTCACCTCTGCACCTGAGCCTTCCTGTCCCTTCTCTCCAAAACCCCTGGGGTGGTCTTTCCAGAGGCTGGGAGCACCCTGGCCCCAAACTTCCACGGCCTCCGTCACTCTCGGCACAAAATGCAGACATCTTCACTGGGAGTCAAAGCTCCTTGTGCCCTACCCATGACACACCTTCAGCAGGTGGGGCGTCCTCCTTTCCCTGATCCCCCACCCCAATTTCCTTCCCCCCTCCACTGCAGCCCCACAGCACCGAGGACCCCTCTGGGATTGCCCTGCTGCCCCTGTCTCCCTTCTTGGCCGAACCCATGGCTTCTGTAGAGACCGTGTTGACAGAGTTAAATGGTGGGTCCCAGGTCCCCTGGGCCACCAGGGGTACTGCCCGGGGTTTAGAGTGAGGCAGGTCGGACACGACTGAGCGACTTCGCTTTCACTTTTCACTTTCACACATTGGAGAAGGACATGGCAACCCACTCCAGTGTTCTTGCCTGGAGAATCCCAGGGACGGGGGAGCCTGGTGGGCTGCCATCTCTGGGGTCGCACAGTCGGACATGACTGAAGTGACTTAGCAGCAGCAGCAAGTTCAGAGAAAGGGTCCCCCAAGGGAGGATAGCTGCCCGTGGGGGCAGGGACGGCTACTGGAAGGTTGCAGGAGCACAGGGAGGATGTGTTGTACCAGAGGGTATTTATGGGGGTACAGGATGGAGGGCGAGGGGGTTAACATAGATGTCTCCATAGCTCACACTTGGCTGACAGCCTGGACAAGTCAGTCCAGCCCGGGCTCCTTTTGGAAAAACATCATTTTCTGGCTCCCATTGTTCCCAAGCTGCTAGGTGGGGTCCCTCCCTTAACCTGCACCCCAGCTGTGTGAGGAACTCTGTCTAGGAGCCAGCAGGGGAACCTTGAGGCCCAGGGAGGGGATGTTACTGACCCAAGATCCCACAGCCAGTTGGGGTCAGATTTCATCCCCCATAGGGTTTCAACACCCCCTTGGCTTCCCAGTGGTTCTCTTTCTGTGGGGCCCCCCCACCCGCCCACAGCACCCCAGGGTGGGCCCCACTCTCATTTCCCTCTGCATTAGCTCACCAGGCACAGGCTCCATTCAATTTACTTAAATGCAGCCCCTGGGGCTGCTGCCACACTCTGCTCGGAGCTGCCTGTTTGCCAGCCATTCCAGCTTAATTACGAGGGTCTCTGGGGAGGGCCGGTGGGGAGGCTTTCTGCAAGGGTAAAGTTGGTGAGACTGGCAGCCCGGACCCGCTTGCCTCGGGTCTAGTCTCCTGGCCTTTGCTGGCCCAGCATCCCCAGGGAAGGCCCCACCGTGGACTGGTGCTGCTGGGGTGCTAGCTCTAGCTTTTGGGTGGAGCCTCACCCAGACTGCCTGTCACGGCCCCGCCCCACCAGGGCCTGAGCCCGGTCCCTGCTGCTGGCTTGTGGAACCAGTTCGCAGGAGCCCGTTTTCTCAGATTCTAGGATTTTACAAGCCCACCCTTTCAAACGGTTTAGCCATGGTGGGAGTATTCACCCTGTGGAAGCTGCCATCGCTGCAAATCAGCACTAATTTTCAGAGGCCTGTTTGCTGCTGTACCACTGGTTCCCGCCTTCTCAGCCATCCCTCCAAGGCAACACGGTGGCCGCAGATCTGACCTCTGGGTCCAGCTTCTCCCTCCCCCTGCAGCCCCAGACCCAGGCCAGGCCATGGTCCCTGTTCGAGTTCTCTCAGGGTCTCTCCGCCTGGCCTGTCCCGCCTTTTCCTTCTGCCGCATCCTTTTGGGCAAACACTCTAGCCTTCAGATGGTAGGGAGCAGGGGCTCTTATCTTTGGTACTGCAGGCCCCCTTTGGACTCCCTGTTGGGGTGCCCTCACTGGCACCCTCTGCCCCTTCACAGGATCCTCCCTGGCCTCCTCGTCCACAAGTAGATGCCCTGACTTTGCATCCTTTCCCTCATAGGGATTGGCTCCCTGGCTCCTACTAAGCGCAAGGCCCTGAGCCAGCCTGGTGTATTGTTTTCACTACCATCCTCAAAGCAGGTATTAACACCACCTGCCCCACCCCCCAACCTGACGTCTACCACTAGAATGCTGAAACCCGCTGCTTCATCCCTTGGTTCTGCTGTCGCCCAGCAGGGTGACCTTGGGCAAGTCACTTGGCCTCCTTCAGCTAGTAGCCCCATCTGGAAGTGGGCACAGGAATCTCTCCTCCCAGAGCAGCTGGGAGGGTCAAATGCGTTAAGAAGCCTGGCGCATAGTCTGCGCCCACTAGTTAGAAATGGTTTGTGAACTTTTGTTGGACTCTTACACCACCCTTGGGGCTTCCCTCATAGCTCAGTTGGTAAAGAATCTGCTTGCAATGCAGGAGACCCCGGTTCAATTCCTGGGTCGGGAAGATCCCCTGGAGAAGGGATAGGCTACCCACTCCAGTATTCTTGGACTTCCCTTGTGGCTCAGCTGGTAAAGAATCTGCCTGCAATGTGGGAGACCTGGGTTCGATCCCTGGGTTGCGAAGATCCCTTGGAGATGGGAAAGGCTACCCACTCCAGTATTCTGGCCTGGAGAATTCCATGGACAGTCCATGGGCTCGCAAAGAGTCGGACACGACTGAGCGACTTTCACTACACCACGCTAGGGGTGAGTTTACCCAGCTACCGTCTGGAGCTTAAAAAAATTATTAAGGAAAAAGTGAGGGGGAGGGAAGATTTTTAAAAATATTCTCTTCAAAGCAGCTCCGAGTGGCAGCCATTGTTTGGCGGAGCTCTGCGCAGGGCCCGCTCATGGGGCGCGGGTAGCTCTGCTCCACGCCCCTCGCTCCCATCCCAGACAGTGCTGGCAGGAAGCGATCCGCCCGCGAGTCTATTTTGAGCAACTCCCGTCTGAGGTGGTGCCGGTAGAGAGAGAGGTGGCCCAGGGCTGCCAAAGGGCAGGGAAAGAAGCGGGGAGCGGGAAGCGGAGGCTGGGGAGCACATGCAGTCCGTCTCCTGCAGGGGAGGGGACCCAGAAGGGAGGCGTCCTGGGGGGTCCCTCGTATGGCTCCGGCTGCACACCCTGCAGGCGGGGAGCTTGGTGTGGTTCACCAGATGGCAGGGGTGGCAGGTGACAAGGGCATGACAGAGGTCAGGTGTCACTTTCCTTTTCCGTCTGTGAAAGGACCACCACTTTGTGATCACAGGGGCTCAGATGAGAGGTGAGACTGGGGTGCCCACAGCCTTTAGGTGGTCACTGCTGCCAAGATCACGAAGGAGTGTCAACAGTTTTCTCGTGGTCACGGATATTCCGTGCAGGGACTGGCCTGGGAAGAGGTGACCGGGAAAAGCAGGAGTTAGCCAGGCAGGGGCCTGTATGTGACCCATGAGAAGGTCAGATGGTGCTGTAGTCTGTTCCCGACCCGGCGTCGGGGGGGGGCCAGAACCATCTGGGACGGAGTCCGCGTGACAGGTGGGTTGTTGGGGATGGCTTGGGCAGCCAGATTCCTCTGTCGTCATCTGCTCTCCTGTGTTGTCATATCTCTTCCTGGTATGACCTTGGTAGCCCCTGGGACAGGCAGGGCGAGTGTCTCGTCTCCACTGGGCAGGTGGGGAAACTGAGGCTCAGAGAGGTGAACTGGCTTGCCCAGCGTGGTGTGGTAAGCGGCTGTCAGCGCCGGGCTGCAAGATGCTGAGGTTGAATTGGAGGTTCCAGAAGGCTCATAGGAGGTGAAGGGGAGGCACTGCTCCTGGAGGGGGCTGTCTCAGGCCCACCCTCTCCTGGCACTCTCTTGACCATGCCCATGACTCCTCCCGAGCTGGGCAAGGCCGTCCTGGGACTAGAGGATGGTCACCGTATCGGACAACACAAAGAGGATCAGAAGCTTCCCTTGTGGTCCAGTGATCAAGGCTCTGCCTTCCAGTGCAGGGGGCGCAGGTTCAAGCCCTGCTTGGGGAATTGAGATCTCATATGCCGCAGTGGGGCGAAAAAAGAAAAAGAGAGTCAGGTTGAATGGAGTGCAAGACAGGGGTGCAGAAACCCTCCCTAGGGCAGGGCTGACCCCAGCTGGGGTATGTCCACTGGCTCTAGCTCCCAGGGGACAGCATTCAAGATCTCCAAATCAGTGGATGGGTCAGAACAGGTTTTATTCTGTTTTCAGCAGTCCTATCAAGTCGCTGCCAACCTAGATCTGGGGTGACTCTGGGAAGAGGAAGATGGGATAGCTTAGTGCCTGACATTCCAGCTCTATGGGGGCTTAGGGGAGAGACACACCAACATGGGCTGCAGTCAGGGAAGGCTTCCTGGAGGTGGTGGCACTGGCGATGGATCCTGAGGGATGACTGGGATTTCAGTAGATAGAGGAGAGACAAATGCAGGCACCAGAAACATAGGTATTCCTATGGAAGACCCTCCTGAGCCCTCATGGTGCATATGCACATGGCCAGGGCAGACAGCCCAGGAGGCCCGGGGGCTGTCCATTCATGAAGGGTCTTGAGACTGGCTTTCTCCTTAGGGTAGTGGGGGAGGGAGGCATGGAAGGCTTATAAGCAAGCCAGTGAGTCTGTGCTGAACTGGAGCCTCAAGTCAGAAAGGTAGGGCAGGTGAAGGCACCTGGACCATAGGAAGGTATTGGGCCAGAGGGAGGAGATCTAGATTTGAGATCTAGTTCTTCCGCTGCCTGTCTGTGGCCAGGGGCAGTCACTTCTCCTCTCTGGGTCTCAGGTTTTCCGGCTGTCAAACGGGGCTACTGTAGGGTAATGTTTTAGCTTGGATGGAATCATTCATGGAACGTGCTTAGCGCCTCCTGGCACATGGGGATGTTTTTAACACCAGCAGGCATTGCGGTCATGGGGTTGATGCTGGGCTCGAGGGGTTCCTGGGGGCAGCTTAGGTTCCCGCCCAGCTGGGCCCTTGTCTGCCCCTGCAGCCAGCCCTCCTGAGCCTGGCGTCCATCGGGGTGAGCCGGCCCCGCCCTGCCCTGTCCCCCCTGCGTCCGGCCTCTCCTCCAGGTTGCAGCCCCCTCATCGGCGCCCCGCTCCCCGTCTGGTGTAACCCGGTTTTTCTGCCCTTCCACACCTCCCCTTCCTCTGGGTGGGTCTTCGCCATCTCCGGCCACCTCTCTGCCGTCTGCCTCGGCGCTCTGACTTCCTGGCCCCGTCTCTCACCCGGTGTCATGATCTCAGGCTTTCATCCTGCGTGTATCTCTGTCCTCCTCTCCTCGTCTTGTCTCTCCACACCCTGCGTTCGCTTCTCGCTCCCCGGGTCCATGTTTGTCTGTCTGTCCATCTGCTTTGAGCCCCCCTCCGTCCGTCTCTCTGACGGCTGCCCTGCTCCTCTGCGGGCCTCCCCGCTTGGCCTCTCACTCACTGCATCTAGGTTTGTCTGCCTGTCTGTCTCCCGCTCACTGTCTCTCTCCCAGAAAAATGCTTGCAGGAGTGATGGATGGTCCACTAGAAAAAGATTAACAGGTGTGCGCTTGACTAGAAAAACAGCTGTTGCGAAGGAGGAGGGGAGAACGCAGGTGACCTTTCCGGGAGAGCCAGGCGGCAGGCTTCCCATCAGTTGTGGGTGGGCGGGCGCATGTGCAGCGCGTGGCCCCGAGCGGGGTGACCGCCGTTGCGGACTGTCAGCGGCCACATCTTTCATCTCCCTTTTGGCGGGCTGGGAAATTGGTGACTCTCAAGAGCATCTGGGCCCTGTCTCAGCCTGGGATGCTGGGCCCCAGCCCCTCCTGCTCTGGGGGCCTCTCTCCGGGTCCCACTTCCCTTTTGGGACCATTTTGTGAGTTAGATGTAATTACAGATGGAATGGTGCCTTCTCCTTTGATCTGGCCTTGAGAGGAACTGCCAGTTTTATTAGATTTCCCAGGCACCAGGCGGGAAGCCGAGAGTTGGGTTGCTATTTTTTTCTCTTTTCCTTTTGACCCAAGTGGAGTCAAAGTCAGGCCCTGAGCCCCTGTTGCTCTGTGGGAGAGTTGGGCCAGAGCGCTCCAGCTGGTCCCTCTGCCTGGACACCTTCTCTTCTCCCTGTTACCCACTCCCCTTCTTGGCTTTGAGGTCTCCTTGAGATATCACTTCTTCCAAGAAGCTGCTCCAGGCTCCACTGACCCTATGGCCCAAACCACCTTAACTTCCCTCTGTTTTTATAACCTGCTGACTGGTTTGTTAACCCACACGATGGGCTTTGCCAGTGGAGCCTGCACTTCTCAAGGGCAGGAAGAATGTCCTGATTGGCTCACCACCGCCCAGCCTGGGTAGCACAAGCCCAGCCCTTGACCGACGCTGGGGAGAGCCTGCAACAGTGGACGAGTGAATGGATGGATGGATGGGTTCAGGGGTGGGGGTGGGGACTGGGAGCGCAATTTGGAGTCTGACTTGGTGGCTCTGCCACAGCCTTGCCAGGTGACTCTGAGCACGGCAGTTCCCTTCTCTCAGCCTCAGTTTCCTCATCTGTAAAACGGAGATGACAACAGTGGCCTTGCAGGGTGGCTGAGGTGTCAGTAATTGAGTTGGGGTTGAGCTCAGGCCTGACAAATGGCCCTTTCCTGCTGCATGATTTGGGCAGGAGCAAGCTGATCCGGCGGTGAGTGGAGACCAGACCCTTCAGTGGTCCTGGCAGAACCAGGGGAGCGGAGAGGGGCGGAGAGAGAAGGGGCTGGAGCCCTGTACGGCCCTCCCCTCACGCCATCTCCCATTTTGTGGATGAGGAAACTGAGGCCTGGGCAGTGAGGCCGGACTTGGAACCTCACCCCAGTCACGGCTATAGGGCGGCTTGTTTAATGCACTGGCGTTCCTTGGGTAGTCCCACTTGTGGGGGTGTCACGTGCTGCTGATAATTAGCAGGTATACAGCTCCAGGGGCAGAGGGTGGGTCTGTGGACAGAGGGGCTAGTCTCCCTCTGAGTAGCTGGGACTTTGACCTTCAGGGGCTTCCCTCATGGCTCAGATGGTAAAGAATCTGCCTGCGATGTGGGACACCTGGGTTCGATCCCTGGGTCAGGATGATCCCCTGGAGAAGGGAATGGCAACCCTCTCCAGTGTTCTTGCCTGGAGAATGCCATGGACAGAGGAGCCTGGCGGGCTACATATAGTCCATGGGGTCGCAAAGAATCGGACATGTCTGAGTGACTTCCCCTTTGACCTTCAGCCTCTCTGGGCCTTAGTGTTCTCCTCCGAGCAGCAGGTGAAGTCAGCCCCACTGACCGGGTGGTCCAGTGTATTGAAAGCCATGGTGGCACACGGTAGGTGCAGGGACTCTGTCTGCCCTTCACAGAGCTGGTGGTATCCAGCCACCCACAATCTTGAGAAGGCAGTTGTTAAGGAAGGAAGGAGGTGGAGGGAGGGCTGGGTATGGAGGGGTGAAGGGCAGAGCCTTGGAGTTAGGCTGCCTGGGTTCAAATCCAGGTACTAGCTGTGCAGCCTCAGGCAGGGGACGGGCCTTCTCTGAACCTGTCTCCTCATCTGCATAATGGGTTCTTCAGTTCAGTTCAGTCGCTCAGTCGTGTCCGATTCTTTGCAACCCCATGGACTACAGCATGCCAGGCTTCCTTGTCCATCACCATCTCTTGGAGCTTGTTCAAACTCATGTCCATCAAGTTGGTGATGCCATCCAACCATCTCATTCTCTGTCATGCCCTTCTCCTCCTGCCTTCAATCTTTCCCAGCATCAGGGTCTTTTCTAATGAATCAGCTCTTCACATCAGGTAGCCAAAGTATTGGAGCTTCAGCATCAGTCCTTTCAATGAATATTCAGGATTGATTTACTTTAGGATTGACTGGTTTGATCTCCTTGCAGTCCAAGGGTCTCTCAAGAGTTTTCTCCAACCTCACAGTTCAAAAGCATCAGTTCTTCAGTGCTCAGGCTTCCTTATGGTCCAGCTCTCACATGCATACACAACTACTGGAAAAACCATAGCCTTGACTAGACGGACCTTTGTCAGCAAAGTGATGTCTCTGCTTTTTAATATACTGTCTAGGTTGGTCACAACTTTTCTTCCAAGGAGTAAGTGTCTTTTAATTTCATGACTGCAGTCACCATCTGCAGTGATTTTGGAGCCCCCCAAAATAAAGTCTCTCACTGTTTCCATTGTTTACCCATCTATTTGCCATGAAGTGATGGGACTGGATGCCATGCGTGATCTTCGATTTTTGAACGTTGAGTTCTTAGCCAGCTTTTTCACTCCCCTCTTTCACTTTCATCAAGAGACTCTTTCGTTCCTCTTTGCTTTCTGCCATAAGGGTGGTGTCATCTAAATATCTGAGCTTATTGATATTTCTCCTGGCAGTCTTGATTCCAGCTTGTGCTTCATCCAGCCCTGCATTTCTCATGATGTACTCTGCATATAAGTTAAGTAAGCAGGGTGACAATATCCAGCCTTGACGTACTCCTCTCTCAGTTTGGGACCAGTCCGTTGTTCCATGTCTGGTTCTAACTGTTGTTTCTTGTCCTGCATACAGATGGGCTCTTATGAAGGACTAAGTGACATGATACTTATGAAGTGCACAGAACAGGACCTGCACACACTCACTAAATGGGTTAGGGTCGTGGGCAGACAGGGATTTCAGCAGTTGCTGGTTTGCCTTCCTGTCTTGCTCTGTGTCTAACTGTGTGACCTCAGGCTGCCTTCTGAGCCTTAGCTTCCTTATCTGTAAATTGGGTATCATAATGTGGCCCTCAGTGGGCTGTAGGGGCATCATTGCCCAATTGATGGAAGGTTGGCCCCATGCGTTCCCATGTCAGTAGACCTCTTGGGACAGCAGAGAGGATGCAGAGGCCAAGTGCAGAGGGAGGATGGGGGTCCGAGGACACCGACCTGCAGGCCATGGGGCCAGGGTGGCAGAGCCAGGCCTCCCTCGGGGTTTGAGAGCTGATGGGTGTCCAGAGTGGGGGATCCATGGCTCTCCTCTGGCCTGACTGGGTCCCCGTCCCCTGCCCCAAACCCCACAGCCCGAGGAGCTGACCAACATCCTGGAGATCTGCAACGTGGTCTTCACCAGCATGTTTGCCCTGGAGATGCTGCTGAAGCTCGCCGCCTTCGGGCTCTTCGACTACCTGCGCAACCCCTACAACATCTTCGACAGCATCATCGTCATCATCAGGTGCTGACCCCCCCACACCCCCGCCCCAGCCTGCGGGGTTAGAGATAGAGCGAGGCAGGAGGGGGATTAAATGCGCGGGCCCCAGCCAGTAAATGAAGTTGTTGTTGTTGTTCGGTTGCTCAGTCGTGTCCAACTCTTTGCAACCCGATGGACTGCAGCACACCAGGCTTCCCTGTCCTTCATTATCTCCCGGAATTTGCTCAAACTCATGTCCATTGAGTCAGTGATGCCATCCAACTATGGATGTAAATGAAGTACATAAGATCAGAGGAAGTCAATTATACTGAAAACCAGTTATGAAAATATTTGAAAATGTATGATTTATCAATATAGATGTGCTTCTGGATGAATGAATTAAATATCAAGATCAATAGTAGTGGGTCCATGACAACCCCATTCCAGAGAAAGGATGAGCATAACTAATGTCTGGAAATTCCTGTATCAGCCATCACGTGATAGAAAACTACCAGTGATTTCGATTGGCCACAGGGTCATAGGGACTGCTGATTAATTCTCTGCCGTTTGTTGTTGACCTTCATAATTAAAGGAATGTTGAATCTCAAAAAGAGTTCAGCGATACTCATGGGCTGTAGACTTCTTGAAGGGGGCGGTCCGTGGAATCCAGGTTCAGAGCCCTGGATTTAGGGTGCCACGAACCGCAGTGACCTGTCAAACAGTATCTTCACAGTATTGGGTGAACAAGTGTATGAATGGAAGGTGTGCATCTCCGCCTCCCCGGCCTCCCCTTCTTCCTCTGCCCTCGTCCCGGCCTCCCACTGACCCCTCCTGCCTCTCTCCCCTCCCCGCCCTGCCTGCTGGCCGGGCCACAGCATCTGGGAGATCGTGGGGCAGGCGGACGGAGGGCTGTCAGTGCTGCGTACTTTCCGGCTGCTGCGGGTGCTGAAGCTGGTGCGTTTCATGCCCGCGCTGCGGCGCCAGCTCGTGGTGCTCATGAAGACCATGGACAACGTGGCCACCTTCTGCATGCTGCTCATGCTCTTCATCTTCATCTTCAGGTGAGCCCTGCCCACCCTGGGGCCACCCCCACGGGGCCTGCCAGGGCCGTGGGCAGGGGTCTGGGGAAGTGTGACTCAGCTTCTCCAGGCAGCACCCCGGACCTGGGTGTGAATCCTGGCACCATCACTTCATCCCTGATGTCTCTTGGCAAATCCTGCCCCTCTGAGCCTCAGTGTTCACATCTGTAAAATGTGAACCAACTCTGGTGCTTCTCTTAGTGGGCTGTTCTGAGAATGAAACAGGGCGGGTGGGCAGACAGCATGGTGTGTGTGTGAATCCCTTGAGCCACCTCCATCCTTCCTCCAGCATCCTTGGGATGCACATCTTTGGCTGCAAATTCAGCCTGCGCACGGACACAGGAGACACGGTCCCCGACAGGAAGAACTTCGACTCCCTGCTGTGGGCCATCGTCACGGTGTTCCAGGTGAGCCCCGGCCTGTGTCCACGGGTGTCTGCGCTTTTTGGAGGTGCCCCCAGACTCAGCGAGTCCGGGGAAGAGCAGCAGCCTGCAGGGAGGCCCCTCAACCCCAGCCTCCAGTGGCCAGACTGCCGCAGCTCTGGCTGTGAGAGCTGGACTGACCGCCCAGTGCCCGTCCCTGTGCGTCCACTCCTGCCCTGAGACTTTGGGGTTAGAATTCTTCCCTGAAACCGTTTCCTCATGGGTACTGTGGTCTTGGGGGTGGGGTTGTGGGCGCAGCCAGGAGGGAGCGCTGGTCACCGGGGAGCGAGTGTTAGGGCAGGAGTGTGTGATGCAGGCCTTGAGGGTGTGGGCAGGCCAGGCGGCAGGAAGAGCAAGGTGTGTGTGTGTGTGTGCACGCACACACACATGTGCATGCGCTTGGGTCTGTGGCTATGCCCCATCCGAGGCCATGATATGCGAGGACCCTGGGTGTGCACGATTGTGTGTGAGAGGATGCTGTGTGTAGGTGTGCACGAGCTGCTGCCTGCCTGCAGCTAAGGTACCCAGTGGGCTGGGCATACTCAGGGGCTAAGCAGTCAATCCTGTCCCCCCACAGATCCTCACCCAGGAGGACTGGAACGTCGTCCTCTACAACGGCATGGCTTCCACCTCCCCCTGGGCCTCCCTCTACTTTGTTGCCCTCATGACCTTCGGCAACTATGTGCTCTTCAACCTGCTAGTGGCCATCCTGGTAGAGGGCTTCCAGGCGGAGGTGACTGTGGCTTTGGTGGAGGAAGCACCCCTTTGGGGCCTATATGAGACTGGGTGGGGTGGGGTGGCCTGGATAGAGAAGGACCACAATTCAAACATCTAGCAGGCAACGGGTCTCCAGAGGAGGGTGTTACCAGTGAGGTGGTGAGCTTCCCATCACAGGAAGCATGCAAGTGGAGGCTGCATCTAAGACCCCTGCCTATCCCCCAGGGATATAGGAATAAGCCTCTCCATCTCTGAGATCCTAGAGTCCCCAAGACCTGGGATGCTGGATCCTTCCTGCTCCATTTTCTGAGGCTTGGGGGACACTTGCAGTCAGGCAGATGTGGATTTCTGGCTGAGGTCCTCATTAGCTTCTCACTTCCCTTTTCAAAGCCTCAGTTTTCCCATCTGAAAATGGTATATGTGTGTGGGAAATGGTAAAAACACCCATTGAAAAATTCAGGAGGGAGGGAAGGGCTAAACTGACTTTCGTTCCAATGTGAGGGACGGTCTCCCAGGGTGATGCCAATCGCTCCTACTCGGACGAGGACCAGAGCTCAGCCAACATGGAGGAGTTCGACAAGCTCCAGGAGGGCCTGGACAGCAGCGGAGGTAAACAGATTTCCACTCGTCACCTGAGAGGCCAGGACTTTTCCCCAGAGCTCCAGGCGGGCGGAGGGTACAGCATCTAGTCTCCCCTTAAGCCAAGGCTCCGGGACTGCTAACCTTCTATGGTTTGTTGTTTATAATAGACAGAAATGCTGAATCTCAAAAAGGTCGGGGACAGTCATGGCTCTCCTGAATTCTAGCCATGCAGCCCACCCTCACCCCTCCACACAGCTGGCCTGTTAGGAAGAGTTTTGGGCCTCAGGATGCCTGGGTTCTGTTGAGTACTTCTGGGCAGCTGGGAAGAAATGTCCCCAGCCCATGCTGTGTCCTTCTCAGCAACTGGGCTAGACAGGTTCTGCCTTCTTCAGGGAGTGAGGCTCCCATGCTGGGTGAAGCCCAGAGCTGGCCTCTAAACATAGAAGGCAAGGGCTTCACTCATCCAAAAGTAAAGCTGAGATCCTTGGAGATGGGCATAGGGGAGGCACGTGTAATGGGGTCCAACCAGGAGGACTTCCTGGTGGAGGAGGTCTCTCCAGAAAAATTCTTCTTTTCTGTTACTGTCCATGTCTATTTCTTCGTCTCACGGCTTCTTATGCTCTTGTCTGTCCTCCTATCTGCCCCTCCTTCTGTCTCTATCTGAACCCTCCAGATCCCAAGCTCTGCCCAATCCCCATGACCCCCAATGGGCACCTGGACCCCAATCTCCCGCTGGGTGGACATCTGGGCCCCACTGGGGCTGCAGCATCTGCCCCCCGCCTCTCACTGCAGCCAGACCCTGTGTTAATGGCCCTGGGCTCCCGCAAGAGCAGTGTCATGTCACTGGGGAGGGTGAGCTACGACCAGCGCTCCCTGGTGAGTCCTTGTGGGGTGCTCTGAATGGCTGCTTCCTGCCGGGTATGTGCTGAGTGACCCAGAGAAGATGTGTCTGCCGGTCTGGTACCAGCCTCAGATTGTACCTAGGCTTGGGACACCAGACTGCCCAGCCAGAACCAGGCAGGGCCCATGTCATTGCATTCCTGGGTGTCCAGGGAACAAGGAATGAATTAATAAGTGCTAGTGGGTCTGGTGCAGAGTTGGGTTTTTGTCTCAGCAGCAATGAGCAGGGTAAAGAGATGGGCCTTCGGGTTGGGGAGACCTGAGCTTCAATCTGGCCTCTGCCACTGCCAAGCTTTGTAACCATGGCCAAGTTACAACGCTTCTCTGAGCCTCCAGTTTCCTTTCCTGTAAAATGGGCAGATGCCTTAACTTGCTGTACCTTTCTCACGAGAAATGAGGTGGCAGGAGGGACAGAACCACAGGGTGGAGGTGACCAAATGTCCCAAGATGAGGATGGAGTGAGAGGCAGAGCAGGGACAGGTCTCCTGGGGTCTAGCCCATTCTGTCCCCCAGTGGCTGGGTGGGTGGCCCCCTTTGGGCCTCAGCGGGTGTGCAGGTTGCCTTCAGTCACAGCTGTGACTGTGTGATGGCGTTGACCAGAGCCCTGGGCTTCCTCCCAGTCCAGCTCTCGGAGCTCCTACTATGGGCCGTGGGGCCGCAGCGGGGCCTGGGCCAGCCGTCGCTCCAGCTGGAACAGCCTCAAGCACAAGCAACCGTCGGCGGAGCATGAGTCCCTGCTCTCCGCTGAGCGTGGCAGCGCCCGGTGCCGCGAGGGCGCCCGGGAAGAGGGCCCCCTGCGGACCGCGCCCCTGCACGCCCCGCACGCCCACCACGTGCATCATGGTCCCCACCCGACGCACCGTCATCGCCACCACCGACGGACGCTGTCTCTCGACACCAGAGATTCGGTGGACCTGGCCGAGCTGGTGCCCACCGTGGGCACCCACTCCCGGGCGGCCTGGAGGGCGGCGGGCCCGGCCTCTGGGCACGAGGACTGCAATGGCAGGATGCCCAGCATCGCCAAGGACGTCTTCACCAAGATGGATGACCGCCGGGATCACGGGGAGGACGAGGAGGAGATCGACTACGTGAGTGTGCAGAGCTCTGGGGCAGCCAAAGGGACCATGAGGTGGACAGCGGGCATAGAACGGGGAGGGGCCGAGGGGCAGGGCTTGAATGGGGCCCCACCTAAATGGGCGTGGGGAGAGGGCGTGCATGAGCAGGGGCAGGGCCTGGACTGCCCACCTCTTGGTGGGCCCACCCCTGGCACAGAAGCCCTCCTGGCCTACCCTGGGTGGGGCGAAGATTCTGGTCTTGCTCGGAGAGTTCGGAGGTCATCTAGTGGCCACACTCTGCTAGATGGCCAGGAGGGGTGGAGGGGTGGAGGTGAGCAGCTCTGGGAAGCGCTGACCTGCCTGACCCCACGGGCTTCTCTTGCCAGACTCTGTGCTTCCGAGTCCGCAAGATGATTGACGTCTACAAGCCTGACTGGTGTGAAGTCCGCGAGGACTGGTCCGTCTACCTCTTCTCCCCCGAGAACAGGTGGGCAGGGCCAGGCTTGGGGTGCCGTTAGTGTAGGGGTTGACCTGTCTGGGAGAGAGAGATTTCTGCCAAGCCAAACAGGACCATTGTGGGGGCGTCACTTATACCTCAGAGCCTGCAGGGGAGGGAGGGGTTCGTGTGGGGGCTTTTCTGAGCATCTTCTCTACCCTAGGCCATTCCTGTGCTGGGCACCAGGTTGGATAAATCTTCTGAGAACCTGGGGTGCTTCCCTCTGTAGGGGGCATCAAAGGGCTGCCTGGGGGAGGCAGCCTTTGTGCTGGGCTTTGGAAACAGACAGCATTCTGTTGATGAAGAGGGAGGTGTGAGAAGGTGGAGGCCGGTCCAGGTGGAGAGAGCAGCCTGAGGAAAGGCCTGAGGGCAGGAACTGAGGGTATCTGGCCATGTGTCCCCATGCGGCTGAAGACATGGGCTGTGTTTGGAAAGCTTTGAGCGTCGAGGCTAGGTGGGCACCCTTCATTCTGGGGTGCTAGGAGCTTGCCGTGTGGTCAGGTGGCATCCTGAGAAGATGTGAAATCGCCGCCTGTGATGTGTCCAGAAGAGAAGGGTCAGCTTTCCTCTGGGCTACACTGGTCCCCATGTGTGCCTGGGCCTTCTGCCTTCCTCCCGGCCAGGGTGAGGGACAAACTGACACTCACGTGGCCCCTGCCCACCCTGCCCAGGTTCCGGGTCCTGTGTCAGACCATCATCGCCCACAAGCTCTTCGACTATGTCGTCCTGGCCTTCATCTTCCTCAACTGCATCACCATCGCCCTAGAGCGGCCCCAGATTGAGGCCGGCAGCACCGTGAGTGCCTGGGGCCTTCAGGCGGTGCAGGGGACAAGGCAGAGGGACAGGCTGCCAGGGCCTGCTGTGGGATAGCGTGAAGGGCTTGGGGGATGGGTGGTTGGAGAGCTCTACGAGGCTGGATGCCACGGAGGGACATGTGGCCGGGAGCAGGCCTCTGGAGAGGGGGCCACCTCCATGGACTGTGAAGTGGCAGCCTCTCCTGGGTGCCCCTTGGCTGAAGGCAGAGGCTGACAGTTCTGGGAGGCCCCTGGACCCACGGCCTCTCCCGGCTCTTTCAGGAACGCATCTTCCTCACTGTGTCCAACTACATCTTCACAGCTATCTTCGTGGGCGAGATGACACTGAAGGTACTGGCTTCACCTGGAATCTCTCCGTCCCCCTGTCCGGGGCCCCAGGTTGTGGTCCAGCCTCCGTCAGCTGGTCACCCACTTGCCCCGAGGCAGCATTCCACAGAGGGCGCTGGAGGCCCACTCCCACTTGGTGCCAGCCACTGGGTTGGGCTCCTGGGGTGGAGGAAGGAGGAGGCAGGCAAGGTCAGCTTCATGTCTGCCGGGCGGGTGCTCACACGCATTTCCAGTGTCATGGAGGTACCTGCTGGAGGCGTGGGGCACAGGAGAGGGTTCTGTCTAGGGTGCTTCGGGGAGTGCTTGGCTTCCAGTGGGGGTTAGCCAGATGTGCAGGGAGCAGGGAACTGGGCAGTTGTGGGCCTGTGCTTCAGGGAGCAGCTCCTTGGGTAAGGGGACAACTATAGCCTGCTTCAGAGGGGTGGCAGCAGACACATCCACTCCTGCCCACCTGCTCCCTGACACCTACCTGACCCCGCCCATCGCCCCGCCCCCAGGTGGTCTCGCTGGGCCTTTACTTCGGGGAGCAGGCTTACCTGCGCAGCAGCTGGAACGTACTGGACGGCTTCCTTGTCTTCGTGTCAATCATCGACATTGTGGTGTCCGTGGCCTCGGCTGGGGGAGCCAAGATCCTGGGTGTCCTCCGGGTCTTGCGGCTCCTACGTACTCTACGACCCCTGCGGTGAGGACCCCCAACCCCCGCGGATGGGAAATCCCTGCACTGCCTGAGGGATCTCCCAGGGTCTAAGTGAACCCTTCACTCGCCCCCTCCGCACCCACAGCGGTCCTCTGTAGCATGTGCCGGGCACCATCTGAACCCCAGGCTGCGGGACCTGCTCCTGGGGGGGCGGGGCCTTCAGCAGGTGCTGGAAGGCCGGGGGCTGAAGGTGTGTCCTTGGGGGGCTCAATGCATTCTCTGGGCCTCTAGTATCTAGAGGAGGGTGCAGTATGTATCCCAAGGGATTGGGGTAAAAGCACTGCGTCTTGCTGTGCGTATAATCTGCGGCCTGGGGGCCTCTGCTCTGGTGACTCTGGCCTAATAGGGGCTGTCCCAGGCCTGGCTGATGGCTCATGGTATCCTTGGCCCTTCCCTGCCTGCAGTGTCATCAGCCGGGCACCTGGCCTGAAGCTGGTGGTGGAGACACTCATCTCCTCCCTAAAGCCCATCGGCAACATCGTCCTCATCTGCTGCGCCTTCTTTATCATCTTTGGCATCTTGGGGGTGCAGGTGAGGGGCCCCAGGCTGGGCTGGCAGTAGGCTGGGCTCTGTAGTTGAGGAAGAGGCTCCAGGTTCTTGCCCAGCTCTCGGGACCTTGTGCCAGATGCCTTGGTGGAGCAGCCATGGTCTCTGCCAGCAGGGAGCTCCCATTCCAGGCAGGGAGGCAGACAGGGCCCAAAGGGCTGAGGGCAGAGCAGGCGGGGTAAATGGAATCCCAGGGGTCCAAGGGAGGCAGGAACACAGGGCTGGGCTGGGGACAACGGGGAAGGAGGCAGCCTTTTCACTGGGCCCTGAAAGACAAGTGGTTTGGGCAGGTCACAGGCAATATATGTCAGGGGCAGATGGGCACACGGGGGGCGAGGGGGATAAGCAGAGCACTGGTGGAGAGAGTCCTGGAGCTACGACTGGCGTGGAGAGGTGAGCTGGACCAAGGGGGCGCGAGACCTGGAAGGGCAGCTTGGCTTCATCGTGGTGGGCACCATGGAGAACCTCTGACCCAGGCAGGGCCTTGAGCTGACTCAGATTTTGGTTTAGCCCAGTCTGGGAATAGGATAGGGCTTCCCTCATAGCTCAGTTGGTAAAGAATCTGCCTGCCATGCAGGAGACCCCAGTTCGATTCCTAAGTCGGGAAGATCTGCTGGAAAAGGGATAGGCTACCCACCCCATTATTCTTGGGCATCCTTTGTGGCTCAGCTGGTAAAGAATCCGCCTGCAATGCAGGAGACCTGGGTTCGATCCCTGGGTGGGGAAGATCCCCTGGAGAATGGAACGGTTACCCACTCTAGTATCCTGGCCTGGAGAATTCCATGGACTATACAGTCCATGGGGTCGCAGAGTCGGACACGACTGAGCGACTTTCACTTTCAGGGCTGGACAGGGAGGAGGGGGTGCAGACCATAGACTATATGTTGGGGGGTGGCCAGAATGACCTGGGTCTTCTGTGGTCTGAGCTGCCACTGAGACCCTGTTTCTTGAGGGTCCGAGCCCTGTTCTGAGGCCCCCAGGCTCCCCACCTGGTCCTGTGTTCCGGGCTGTAGCTTTGGAGGAGCCCTGTGCATAGGTGTCCTGAGAGATCACAGCGTGGCTGCCTGGGCAGGAAGGGCTTCGTGCAGACAGTGGATCTGCCCCTTCCAGGCAGTTGACATGGAGAGGGCTTGGGTCCCTAAGAGGGTCCCCTTGCTTCTTTCTCTCTCTCCTTTGGAGATGTACAGGCAACTTGCTTGTGTGGAATCTCTGCCTGAATCCCCAGTGTGCGTTCCAGGGTCTGCTCTCTGGGGTCTGTGGAAGAGCTGGGAATCAGACCAGGCTGTGAACTTTGACTCTGCCACTTTCTGAACCTGAAATGACTTTGGGAAATTAGCATCACGGGGTCTCAGTTTTCTCACCTGTGAGATGGGATGAGCGTAGCCCTGCCTCATGTTAGAAGACTTGGAGAGCAGGTGGGGTGCAGTGGGTTGCTTCAGGCATGCACAGAGGACATGTCCCTGAAGGGGCAGGTCCTTTTTGCGATTTGCATCCCAATTGCACCCCACCCACCACCATCCCCTGGGAGCACTGGCTAGATGGTCACTAGCCCTGTGTCCCTACCCCCAGCTCTTCAAGGGCAAGTTCTACCACTGTCTGGGTGTAGACACCCGCAACATCACCAACCGCTCCGACTGCGTTGCTGCCAACTACCGCTGGGTCCATCACAAGTACAACTTTGACAACCTGGGCCAGGTGAGCACCCCCTCCTGCTCCTGATCGAACCCCCAACATGGGTGGGGGCGACAGCTCTTCCGTGCCAACAGCCCTTTTTGGTGCCAGCAGGACTAAAGACCAGGCTCTAGTCCTCCCCTGCCAGGGTTTCTGCTTTTCAAGCCTTGATTTTCTTTTCTGTAGAATGGGTAGGGGGAGAACTCCCTTCACAGGTAGTGTGAGGCTTAGGAACCCTGAATAGAGAGTGTCTGGCAGGTGCTTGGCATTTAGTAAGGACTTTAGTGGACATTGGTTACTGGTCCTCTTCCCCCACCCAGCCCTTTCCCATTCTGGAAAATCTTCTTAATGGCAGGCTGATGACCTTAGACTCCTGAGTAGGTCCCCGCAGAAGCATGTTGGAGGTTCTAGCATGGCCTGGAATCTGAGATCCCTTCCTGGACCTCTTAGCAGCTGTGTGCCCTCAGGCCAGTTCTGTCCCTCTCTGTGCTCCAGTGTCTTCATCTGTAAATGGGAGCGGTGAGAGCAGGTCTGTGATTCCTAGGTCCCCAGGCTCTCTGCACTCCAGACCTCTGTGATCTAAGGGTTCACAGGGACATTTGCCCCTTGAGCTGTAAGGACTTCGTGTGCCTCCCTGGTAGAGAGGGCTCCTTTTTTGTCCCCTGTCCTGCTCTTGGGCCTGAGCCCTTTCCAGGCAGTCCTCAGCACCATTCCCTCTGGGAAGCGAAGAGGGTCTGAGGCCTGGATGGACAGGATGGAGGGGCCAGTACAGGGCAGGAGACCTCTCCCATGGATGCTTTGGCCTACTGTCCGTATAGAAGCCTTGGCTATCTCCTGGGGATCACCTCTGTTTCTAATATTAGTGAGGGTAAATATTGCCATTTACAGACAAAGAAGCTGGGACCCAGAGACATGAAGGAGCCTGCCCCAAGTCACACAGCCAGTGAGTGGCAGAACTCGGGCTGGTCCTGCTTCAGGCACTAGTGGCAGGGCCCCTCATGATTTCAGGAACCTCCAGTTTAAAGTTTCCACTGATCCTCCCAGCCAATGCAGCAGGCAGGCCCTGAAGGGTTAGAGCCATTCTGCGGGTGAGCGGAAAAGACCTCATGAATTTTCTTGCCCGCTTAATTTCAGAGCTGAGACTGGAGCCCAGTACTCCCAGTCCAGTGCTCGTTCTCCTGCAGCAGTGCCTGCAGGACACAGGGCAGGCACACGGTGTGTCCTCAGAAAAGGTCTGTCAGTCAAGGACACAGCTCTGCCCTGGACTTGGGGAAGGCCTCTCTGTCCCTCTGAGGGGGCAGATGCAGCCTGAGCTGCCCATACCATCCCCCCGCCCCCTTCCTCCTGTGTCTTCCAGGCCCTCATGTCCCTCTTTGTGCTGGCCTCCAAGGACGGCTGGGTGAACATTATGTACAATGGACTGGATGCCGTCGCGGTGGACCAGCAGGTGGGCACGGCCGGGCTGGGTCTGCCCGGGCAGCAGTGGAGGGACACGGTGTCTTTGGGGGCCCCGGGTCTGAAGCTGGCGTCTCCCACTGTCAGCCATGCCCGCCCCTCCCTGTCCTGGCTGCGCCCTCCCTGTTAGGGCTGTGTTCTGGCTGGTCTAAGTCTGTGCTCCGTTTGCTTCCGAAAGCCCACTCCCTGCAGGGAGAGCGCTGTGAGCGGGCTCTGCCCGGAGGGCTGCAGAGCCCGTGGGTGGAGAAGCAAGAGTAAGAGAAGGCCGGGGCCGGGCCAGCTGCGAGGACAGCAGGTGCATGCCTGGGTGGGACAGTGAGTCATGAGGCCAGGGCCGGGGGTAGGAAGTGGAAGGAGAGTGGCAGGAGGCAAGTAGAGGAGGTAAGCAGGGCAGGAAGGTCAGCAGGGCCTAGGTGCACAGCTGGGGCTGGAGTGGAGGGCAGTGGGCATCAGTGAAGGGGTAACAGTGAGGAGAGCTTGTGGGAGCCTCCTGGGGCTGCTGGGCGAGGATGGATTTGGGAGTGGGAGGGTGGAAGGGGTCAGAGAGGAGGCTGGATCTGAGTCCTCACCTCCAAGATCCCTCTGAGACAGGGGTCCCCTCAGGGGCTAGGGGGGGCCTTAGGCAAGACACATGGCTGATCAGGGTCAGCAGTGTCCTGGCTACAGGAGTCATCAGGAGAAGGAGCAGGGAGATGCTTTAGGTCATGACAGGACCCACTCAGTGAAGGCATCAGAGCTGGGGATGCCCCCTAGGCCTGTAGGCCCCCTCAGGCTCTTGGCTTCACCCTGGACAGCTCTGGAGTGGACATAGAGGTGGAGGTTGGGGATGTGGGGGAATGAGAACACGTGGTAGCATCACCTTCCACTTCTTTGTACATTCTTCCTGCCTGCCACCTCCACTAACACACACATGGACACACACACACACACACACACACACACACCCCATCAGGGCTGTGATCACTCCTCTGCTGGCTGCTTTGTTTCCTGGTTTGTTTCTAGAAGAATGGATGGTTGGATGAATAGATGGATGATAAGCACATGGATGAATAACTGGATGGATGGGCAAATGGAAGAATGAGTGGGTGGATGGATAGGTTGGTGGGTGGATGACTAGATGGTGGGTAGAGGAAGAAGACGGATGGCAGGAAAGGGGGCACTGTCTTTGCTGAGCACCATCCTTGTGCCAGGCAGGGTGGGCACTTCCTACCTTCACTTCCTTAAAATCTCCCAGTTGCCTGGGAGGCTGCTATTGGTGCCCCACCCCTGCATGGAGGCTCAGCGAAGGAGGGTACCCCCTGCAGTGGGCCCCATGGTGCCCGGCCAGCCTCCATCAGCCCCGTCTGGTCCCTGCAGCCCGTGCCCAACCACAACCCCTGGATGCTGCTCTACTTCATCTCCTTCCTGCTCATCGTCAGCTTCTTCGTGCTCAACATGTTCGTGGGCGTCGTGGTGGAGAACTTCCACAAGTGCCGGCAGCACCAGGAGGCCGAGGAGGCGCGGCGGCGCGAGGAGAAGCGGCTGCGGCGGCTGGAGAAGAAGCGCCGGAGTGAGTGGGTGGCCTGCGGGGGAGGGGGACAGCCCCCTGGCCCCAGGGCTCCTTTGCCCGCTGCTCTGCGGAGGCCTGGGCCTGACCCCAGCCACTGGGCCTCTGGACCCAGAGGGAACGGAGGTCTCTGTGCCCCTGGCCTTGCCCTTCCCCAGCATTTGCCTGACCTGACCTCTGTCATCAGTGTCCATCCAGAGTCTGATGGTGACCCCACTGCCTGCCCAAACGAGGCCCTGCAGCTTAGTCCAGGCCGAGGGCAGAAACAGAGCCTGGATGCCCAGCCCTGAGCCATGGGACCCCCCAGCAGACCCAGAACCCCTGAATGGGCACATTTGGGGTGGATGAGGACAATCCCCCTTTGCCACCCAGCCTCACGTTCTAGCCCCGTTTCCTCGAGGTGCCCTGGCTGGATGGGGTGGACCTGGCTGACCCCCAGGGCCAGGGGTGGACCCGATCTCGCCCCCCCTGCCTCCTCCGTCCCCTCCACCTCTCCCTCTGTGTGCTCTACCCCCACCTCTGCCCCAACCCTCTGTGGTCTGTGCCACCCACCCCGCACCCCTGCAGAGGCCCAGCGGCTGCCCTACTATGCTACCTACTGTCCCACGAGGCTGCTCATCCACTCCATGTGCACCAGCCACTACCTGGACATCTTCATCACCTTCATCATCTGCCTCAATGTGGTCACCATGTCTCTGGAGCACTACAACCAGCCCACGGTGAGCCCCGGCCTGGCCCCTGGCCTGAGGTCACATGGTGGGTCGGGTCCTCAGTGGGTCCTCACCCCAGGGATGGGCAGGCCAGGGTCTGAGCAAGTCCTGCACGGGGTCCTATGCTTAAGAAGCTCAGGGCCTGGTAGGATGGATGAGTGAGAGAGGTCACTCCTTTCCAGGGAAAGGTCCTGGTGAGTGGGGTGGGATGGGGTGGGATTGGGGTGGGGTGTGACATTCAGGTCCAGCCTTGAACATGGGTGACAGTAGCTGTGGTGTGTTCACTGAGACTCTCTGCAGGACACGCTGCAGATGTTAACTCTCTAATCCTCGCAGCAACCTTAATGTGTGTGTGTGGTGGGCTTTCTCCAGATTTTATAAATAAAGAAACCAAGGCTCAGAGGCATAAAATATGCTGCCCAAGTCATTCAGTCAGTGAGTGGAGGTGGGACTGGAACTCTGGTTTGCCACCTGGCTCTGCTACTACTGGGCATATGGAGCCTGGCAGAGGGGCGGGGCTATCGAGGGCAGACACTGGAGTAGGACAGATGACCAGTTCCCAGCTGGTTGCAGGCAGTGTTCATGAGGGACATGAGGGGTGTGTTATGTAGGGGCGAGTCTCTGAGAAGACTGACTGGAATGGGGGAAGAGGGGAGAGCAGAGCCTCCAGATGAGGAATTGGTACGTTATTTTAAATGGTAGGAGTGAAATACAATGAGTGCAGGCAACCATTGATGGCAACCATTGATGGAATGCAGCCGTAATGGTAGAACTTCTAAATTAGCATGAAGAGACGGAATAAGAATAAGTTCATATTAACCAGGTATTTATTCTGTCTGGTCTTGGACTATTACCTCATTTAATTTTGATAGCAACTTTCTGAGGTGGGTGCTATTATCATCCCCAATTCATAAACTGGAAAACTAAGTCCTGAAGAGGTCAAGTGACTTGCCAAGGCTACAAACAAGGAGTAAGTGCTGAGTCTGAATTTACATCGATTAATAAGTGGTCTGGTTCTTAACCACTACCTTAACCATTACCCCATACTGCCTCCACTGAGTGGCAACTGGACCAGACCAGCAGAAATAAGGAAAAGGAAACAGCAATCTGAAATAAATAGTGCACATTAAGTAAGGTGGGAAGAGTAAAAGCAGATATGTGCATCATTGTATTAAGTGTGAATGGAGTAAATCCTCGCGTTACAAGGCAGAGATTTTCCTGACTGGAGTAAAGGTGGTGGACAGGTCACGGGGCCTGGATCATGCTTCTCTTTGCTGCTCCTGCAGTCTCTGGAGACAGCCCTCAAGTACTGCAACTACATGTTCACCACTGTCTTTGTGCTGGAGGCTGTGCTGAAGCTGGTGGCATTTGGTCTGAGACGCTTCTTCAAGGACCGGTGAGCAAAACCGGGCTGGCTGAGGCAGCAGAGAGTGCACTGCAGGAGGGGGAAGCAGTCCTGACCCCAGGGGAAACTTGGAGCAGCTGGAGGAGGGGAACCAGTGAGTCTGAGGACTGATGGCCATTGACCACAGGCGCTGCCTTCAGCCCTGACGAACGCCTCTCATGAGTCCTCCATACACCACAGGTAGAGCAGGACATACCTCATGCGAGTCCTTCTTTTCAGAGGGAACAAGTGGAGCTCAGAGAGGTTGATGGACTAGCCCAAAGCCACACAGAGGGAGCAGCTGGCTCAAGATTCAGACCTAGGAGTCAGAACCCATTCCTCCTCAGATGTTCCTTTAGCCTGGTCAGCCTCTTGCTTGAGGGATAGAGGCTGTGGTGGGATTGGGGTTGGGGGGCAGCGAGGGAGCTGGAACCACTGGGATCTTTAGGGGATATTAGGGATCCCCGAGGGCCATGGCAGGAGGGTGGAGGGCTGGGAAACTCCTCCCAGCTGGAGTGTGTCTAAGCTCAAGTGCTTCTGGCCCTGCATCTCACTCCCGCTCTCTGCCCGGCCGCACAGGTGGAACCAGCTGGACCTGGCCATCGTGCTGCTGTCGGTCATGGGCATCACGCTGGAGGAGATTGAGATCAACGCGGCACTGCCCATCAACCCAACCATCATCCGAATCATGCGAGTCCTGCGCATCGCCCGGGGTGAGGGTCGGGCGGCGCAGCATGGGCCGCCTGCTGAGCAGGGGGAATAGGAGCCCGTCACACATCGACGCCCCCACACTATGTGCCCACACTTACCCTCGTCCTGACAGCTCTGTACTGCGCCCTGGCATGCCCCCTTCATATAACACCCTGCCCAGTGTGGTCCAGTCTCAGGTGGGGTTGAAAGGAACCGAGTGCCACCGAGAAAACACTGGGTCCTCACCAGCCTTTTGCCAGCTCTGGCTGGGACACCCTGTCCTTGAAACCCTCTTTCTTCTCCCAGAAGCCTCCCTTTCGCCCCAAGGCTGTCCTCATACTTGTTTCAAAAAACCTCCTGCCTCTGGCCTCAACCTTCTACCTGCCCCGCCCTTGCCCCCAGATTCCAAGGTGGTGAGGGGTCCGATGGAGAAACTCAGCAGTCACCCTGGGGCCTCTCCAGCCGGAGAGGAAGGGAGAGAGCCAGGGGCACTCACGCGCTGGTCATCGTGGCCTCATCACAGTGAATTATGTGCTCACTCACACACTTGATAGCCCTCTGGTCCCTTGTGCCTGCCCTCCTTCTCTTGGGCTTTTCTACACCGACACCCACCCAGGGGGGACATGTTTTTGTGCACCACCCCCATTCATCTGCACCCAGGGAACTGTAGTGCGGCATCTCATTCACGCGCCTCCACTTTCTCTCTCTACTCCATTCACACGCACACACACGCACAGGCCTGTCCCCGCTGGTCTGGGCTGAGTGGGCCGGGTTGGGTGTTGCCCACAGTGCTGAAGCTCCTGAAGATGGCCACGGGAATGCGGGCCCTGCTGGACACCGTGGTGCAAGCCCTGCCCCAGGTAAGAGCCGCCCCTCCCCCAACCTGGCCGCCATCGGAGTCACGCTGGGCCCCCTGGGGGGCGTGGGCTGTGACTTCCCTTCTCTCCAGATCTGCCCGGAGCCAAGGCAGAGTCCTGCCTCCAGAGGAGCAATTGTAAGCTCAGGGCGTGAGAGATGGGCGGGTTCCCATCTACTTCTTCCTTCCTTTCTTGGTGGAGCACTTGGTCCCGCCCCCCGCCCCTCCCCCACCTGCCTGCTCTGTACCCAGCCCTTGGGCTGGCCGCTGAGGACCCAGGTTCTGCCCCCAGGAGTCTAGGGGGACGACAGAGGCCTCAGGGCAGTGTGGGGAGAGGCCCGCACATGGGGAATCAGAGAAGGCATAAGGCATGGTGACAGGTATGACATTCTAGGAGGGGATAGCATGAGACCCTGACCTGGGGGTGGGGACCCTGCGCCCCCCACCATTGGTGAGGGGAAGGGAGATAGGGTCAGGGCCACAGAGGGTGCATCTTGTCCTCCCGGGAGCTCTGCGGTCCCGCTCTGCCCCTCCCCCGCTGTCCCAGCTGCTGACGGCCCCTCCTCCCTCCCCTCGTGCGGCCTCACCTCGCTCTGAGGAGAGCCTCATACACGTTCATTATTCACTGTGACTCACTTAGTCTTAGGGAACTCGAGGTGTCTTAAGGTAAAAGGCACAGATACAGCATGCGAAAGATGAGGATGAAAGATTAACAGCCCAGGGGAAGGGAAAGCAAATTCTCTCAGGCCCCTGGGCTGAGGAGGTTGAGTTCCGTTCTCAAGTTTGGTGTGAGTTTCCTGGCAGCCTTGTTGCAAAGGGAAAGCGACACAGCAGACAGCAGGTCTGGATGGAAAGCAAGGGCTTTCATTCAGAGAGCTGTGGCCTTTCCTAACATGAAATTCCTTTGGAGGAATTTGTCACATGGGAGATGGGGGTGATTTCTGGGCAGATAGTAAATGGTTTGGAGACCAGACTCAAGCCTCCCTGAAAGTCAAGGTGTTAGTCACTCAGTCGTGTCCGACTCTTCGCGACCCCATGGAATGTAACCCAGCAGGCTCCTGTGTCCATGGAATTCTCCAGGCAGGAATACTGGAGTGGGTAGTCATTCCCTTCTCCAGGGGATCTTCCCGACCGAGGGATCAAATTTGGGTCTTCTGTGTTGCAGGCAGATTCTTTACCATCTGAGCCACCAGGGAACCCATGGTCAAAGCCTAGTGCCCTGTGAGAGCCTGGGGACGAGGTGCCTTTATTTTTCTTGCCTGTGAAATCGGGGCAAGGGGTGTTGGTGGTAGTAGTTCTTATCTCAAAGGGTTGTTGTGAGGTTTAAAATAGTTAAAACTTGTAAAGCACTGGATCATAAGAAACACCACGGAAGAGTCTGCTAAGGACAGGAATGGGGGTGGCAAGTGTGTGCCCCCAGCCTGCCTGGCCTCCTGGCCCTTTCCCGTCTCCCTTTCCCCTTGTTCTGACCCCTGGGCATCCTAACCCTGCATTGGCATAGGGCACATGGAGATGCCTAGGAGGTCCCAGCTTCAAGTAGGAGACATGGGATAGTAATTACAACCACTTTAAGAGACGTGTGTGCCTGGAACCATGTGGTATTGGGGTGAGGGGCTTACCCCTCAAAATCTATTAGCTGGTCCTGGACATTTCCTTGGTTCTTTGTAAAGTGACATGAAAATGAAACCTCAGCCCTTTCCTTCCAGGCTTTGTCTCAGGCACACAGAGAGGAGGCATCAAGGAAGGCTTCTCAGAGGAAGTGACCCCTGATCCCGGTATTGAGGGGTGGGGAGTAGGCATTTTCTAGGCAAAGGCAGAGAGAAGGTCTTCCTGGCAGAGAAAACAGAATATGCAAATGGGGTCTGTTCTCTGTGTGGCTGGAGTCTGGAGTTGGGTGATCAGTCTGGGAGGGGTCCACAGGGCTGGACCTCAGCAGCTGGGGTCTCATACCTGGCCTCAAAGGTGCTCAGTGAGAGCTTGTCTCTTTAATAAATCAGCATCGTTTAATTAGACACTATTGGTGTGATTGTGGCGCAGCTCAGAAGGAAACCCTTGTCTGGAGTAGAGAAACATTAGGAGCCCGTGATTATCACGGTTTACTTTTCAGCAATTAACACGAACATCCTCAGATTCCATTCGTGCAGGTCTTCTGAGGGTTCTCAGAGACACTTCCTTTCTAGGGCGAGAACATGTTGGAGCCTTATCTTACCCATAACATGAGTTAAAGGTGGTCTCTGGCCTATGGATAGACTTGAAATAGGTTTAAAATCTGCGATATTTTTTCCCTCTGGAGCTGTGGGAGGAGGCTGGCTGGGTTTGCAGGAGGCATCTGGGGGGCCCAGTCTTGCATGATTCCTTTGTTACCACCTTTCTGGGGCCAGGGCTCGTGCTGGCCCAAGGAAGCAGATCTGAATTACTCCAGCCATGTCCCTGCTCTCCAGGACTTCGCAGACTGGCAGAGACGGTGACAGGGACACACCAGTTACACTCACGCTGTAAGACTGAATCCCCGTCTGTCTGAAGGAATCCAGGCAGGCTTCATGAAGGAGGTAGCATTACTGATGTGACTTCCTTTTCTCCTACTCTCCATTCATCCGTGGGATGGTACTGACCACACACAGGTGTAGAAGCTGTGTGCAGAGACCCTGGGGCCAGCCTGCTAGGCTTGACCCCAGTCCTACCACTACTAGCGATGTGGTCCTGGGCAAGGATTTCACCTCTCAGGACATCTGTTTCATCACCTGAAGAATGGGGGTAAAAGAGAGGCCATAGATCTCTGTGTGCAGCCATGACTAAGGAATGCTTGAAATCGGACCGCTCGTAGGAAGGGCTTCACGCTCGGTCACTTCGGTCGTGTCTGACTCTTTGTGCCCTCATGGACTGTAACTTGCCAGGCTCCTTTATCCATGAGATTCTCCAGGCAAAAGTACTGGAGTGGGCTGCCTTCTCCTAACCAGGGGAACTTCCTGACCCAGAGATCGAACCCGCGTCTCCTGTGGCTCCTGCATTGCAGGCGGATTCTTTACCACTGAGCCACAGGGGCCACCAGTAAGGGCTTCACACGTGTTATATTATTGTCTTGTGCCCTGTGCTGGACCCAGCCGGCCCTTCAGGAGGTGGCATAGGGGTGACAGACATGGACGCAGAGCCTGCCCTGACTCTCAGGCTGGCCCTTTGTCTGGAGCCTGCTGTGCCTCCTCCCTGGACCCTGCCCAGCCCCACCTGCTGTCCCCACAGGTGGGCAACCTGGGCCTCCTCTTCATGCTGCTCTTCTTCATCTACGCCGCCCTGGGAGTGGAGCTCTTCGGGAAGCTGGGTGCGTGATGCTGAAGCCGGCCTGGGGGGTGGGCTATGGAACAGGTCTGGTAGTGGAGGAAGGGTCCTGGCAGGGTGGGGAGGCCTGAGACACCCTCCCCCGAACAGACTGTCATGCCACGGTCTCTGTGATAGGGAAATGTTCCCACAGCGAGCCTTTGGGGGCTGGATGGGTGACCCTCAGCCATCCACACCCCCTCCCAGTGTGAATGGAGGCTTTGGAGAGATGCCCGCCTGGGTCTGCGGGCACTCCCATACCTGTGCAGTGGACCCCCCGCTTGGAGCCCCCCTAGCCGTCTGACCTCTCAAGGATGCCCCTTCCAGTCCCACCTGCCAGTGCTCATCCCCAGTCAGTGCCACCCCAGTAGGCAGAGTGGACGGGGCACAGATTGAAGGCAACGCAGCCTACATCCAGGCAGCCCTGCCCAGGCCAGCTCCAGAAAGCCAGGCTCCTCTGGGCATGAGCCCTTAACCTACCTTAGCCCAGCTTCTATCTCAGAAATTGATACCTGGGTGAAGCGAGGAGCCATGCTCACCTGAGCTTGAGTCTCCACCAGCGTGCCACCACTCTGAGTCTCAGTTTCTCCATCTGCGGGCTAGGCACAGCCCACACGCGCCTCTGAGGTTGTCTGAGATGAGGCTGAGAGGCAGCAGCACAGGGCAGGCCCTGCAGGGGACTCTGCAGCGGGCCAGGCTGACCCCACTCTCCTTCCAGTCTGCAACGACGAGAACCCTTGTGAGGGCATGAGCCGGCACGCCACCTTTGAGAACTTCGGCATGGCCTTCCTCACGCTCTTCCAGGTCTCCACTGGCGACAACTGGAACGGAATCATGAAGGTACACGCGGGTGGGCAGGGGAGGGAGAGTCAGGCTGGGTTCTGCCTGCCCAGCGGCCCATCGCACACAGGAGGGTGTGCAGGGCACAGAGACGCAGGGGGACTTACCCACGGCCCTGGGGCACAGCAAGGTGCACGTGAGGCCAGAGCGGGTCTTCTGTCTGCCCTGAATGCTGCTCTGGGATCAGGGCTCAGATTCTAGGGGATGGGAGTCTGCCTGGGGCCAGAGGGGGTGCTGGGGGCCTGAGGCCAGGGACTCCAGGCACCACCGCTCTGGGTGAGGGGCCCTTGGCTTGGGCTTCACTGCCTATCACCCAGCACGGGTTCCCTGGCTCTGGCCTGCAGTGCAGCCTGGGCTGGGTGGAGAGGCGCCTCATGAGGACAGAGATGAGGCCTGTGTCCCAGACCCCCGGGCCGCGCCGCTAGCTGCCTGCCGCATCCCACTCTCCCCCGTCCCCGGTGCAGGACACGCTGCGGGACTGCACGCACGACGAGCGCAGCTGCCTGAGCAGCCTGCAGTTCGTGTCCCCGCTGTACTTCGTCAGCTTCGTGCTCACGGCCCAGTTCGTGCTCATCAACGTGGTGGTGGCTGTGCTCATGAAGCACCTGGACGACAGCAACAAAGAGGCCCAGGAGGACGCCGAGATGGACGCCGAGCTGGAGCTGGAGATGGCCCACGGTCTGGGCCCCAGCCCGCGGCCGCCCGCCGGCTCCCCGGGGCCGCCCGCGCCTGCCCACGGGCCAGCAGCGGCGGGCAGCGAGGGTGACCCCGAGGGCCACCTGCGCCGAAGCTGCCGCTCGCCAGCCCAGGTGGGCGGGGCCCGGAGAGGGCAGCGGGTCATCGAGGGCTGGGAGGGCAGCTGCGTTGGCGGGGCGGGGCTCAGGCAGAGAGCTCGGCGTTCCAGGCCCCACTCGCTTGGCTCCGTTTCAGGGGCGACCCTGTGATGTGGGGTCGGGCCCAGGCCACGGGCGGAGAACCAGGAAGGCAGCCGTGCCCGCCCACCCGGCCATCCCGAGCCGGCCGATAATCCCACCTGTCCCCACCCCGTCCCCGTCCGCCTAGGAGAACCTGTGGCTGGACAGCGTCTCTTTAATCATCAAGGACTCCTTGGAGGGGGAGCTGACCATCATCGACAACCTGTCCGGGTCCATCTTCCACCACTACTCCTCACCAGCCGGCTGCGAGAAGTGTCACCACGACAAGCAGGAGGTAACGGCAGCGCCCCCAAGGGAGCTGGGGCCTCAGGGTTGGGGTGGTGGTGGCGCCAGTCCTGATGGAGGGCCAGCCCGAGGGGTGAGCCGCTCTGGGTGGAGGCCTGCCAGGGCCTACTGGATCAAGGCTGGTCCCGGGGGGCTGTGGTGGACGGGCCTCCTCCCTGAGCCCAGCCTGGCCTGATCCTCTGCTCGGTGCAGGCCTGTGGTGTGGCCTCAGGAGCTGCGAGGCTCCGCTCTGGGCCTGTACACAGCAGGTGCTCAAAAGGGCAGCTGCTCACTGTGGTGGTAAGCTGCGGGCACCAGCAGGAAGCCCAGGCGTCACCTCTGGTGCAGTGTGCCTTTTCTGTGACGTCAAGGGGTCACCCAGGACCATCGTCCCAGAGCTCAAGGCCTGAGCATCCTGGAGCCTCTTCTCAGGGCCCCTGCCCTGGTTCCAGGGCTCAGCCTTGCCCTCCCCAGCTGGGGTTTCCCTGATGGGCACCACAGGGCATCCGTGGCCTTGGGCCTGTCTTGTGCAGGCTCAGGCGGGCCCTGTCTCCTCTCCCCAGCCACGTGGGGCCCTGAGCACCTCCCTAAGAGTGTCCAGCCCCCAGGGATCCCCTTCAGCCTGAGGTGACTTCAGACTCCCCCAGGTCCTAGGGGCTCACAAGCACCCCCCAGCCCATGAAGGCAGCCTGCACAGGGCCACAGGTGAATCAGACCCAGCAGCCTTGAAGGGCACTTGGTCCGCTTGGACCAGCTTTGGTTCACAGCCCTCAGCAGCTTACCTGCCCACTGGTCCAGCCCAGGCCTGGCACTCTGCCGGCTGTGACATCCTCAGGTTGTCTCCCACCCCCAGCCCAGGCTGGGTCCCTGCACAGGATGGACGCGTCATCTGTGCTCAGATCTCTGCCCTCGCTGACCACTGCCCTGTGTCTCTCTGGAGGACCAGCCTGCCCCACCGCAGCCCCAGGGGTGACCTGAGGTGGCCCCCTCTCCCTGCAGGTGCAGCTGGCCGAGACAGAGGCCTTCTCCCTGAACTCAGACAGGTCCTCGTCCATCCTGCTTGGCGATGACCTGAGTCTGGAAGACCCTGCAGCCTGCCCTGTTGGCTCCAGGGACAGCAAGGTGAGCACCCAGTGGGCTTCTGGGCAGGCGGATCTGAACTTGTAGCCTGGCCTCTGCCTGCCATGCTGGGACACTGCCCCTTCCTGGCTCACCATTTAAGTGGCATCGCTGCGTGCTGGGCCCTCATCTTCTGTTGGTCAGATGAGGGCTGGGAAAGAGAGGTGGAGTGATTTATCTGAAGTCACACAGCAACAAGCCAGGGCTCCAATCACAGCATCCAAGTGGCCCTGGCCACTCACTGTAGCTTTGGATGTTTTTGCTCCACTGGGAGTTGTCCCTGGTGGGCACACTTTACAGGGGGACCAGGGGAGGCTGAAGAGTCTAAACAGGTGCAGGCACCTCCTGTGGGCCATTCTGTCTGCACTCAGTGTGTCCATCCCCCAGCTCTGTGTGTTAGGGGTGATGTGACTCCATTCCACAGGCCAGGGCATGAGGGCTCTGAGAGGTGAGGTGGCTTGTCCTGTCACACAGCTGGGCATGGTCCCCAGCCTCTGCCCTCAAGGTGGTCAGTCTGAGGGAGGCCAGGAGGGCTGGAAGGGCTGCTCTGTTGATCCTGCAGACTCAGGGAGGGGAGGTCTGCCGCCGGGCTTGTGACCTCGAGGCAGAGTCATTCTTTTTTTCTTTTTTAAAGTATTTCTTTCTTTATTTGGATTCCCTGGTGACTCAGATGGTAAAGAGTCTGCCTGCAATGCGGGAGACCCAGGTTCAATCCCCGGGTTGGGACGATCCCCTGGAGAAGGAAATGGCAACCCACTCCAGTATCCTTGCTTGGAGAATTCCATGGACAGAGGAGCCTGGTAGGCTACAGTCCATGGGGTCGCAAGGAGTCAGACACTTGGGTCTTAGCTGTGGCGTTCAGGATCTTCACTGCACCATGTATGGTCTTTGTTGAGGCACATGGACTCTCCAGCTGTGGTGTGTTCCCAGTAGTTGCATCGGAGGGCCTAACTGCTCCACGGCATTCAAGTCGTGCTTGCCCAGGCTGGGGGAGGTGCGAGGGCCCCTGGCCCGAGGTTGGTACGCAGTGGGCCTCTCCTAAGAGAGTCTCTGTCCCCCTGGTCCCTGGTGCAGCCTGGATTTGGCACCATTGCCCCCAGGGCTGTCCTCCATCAGCTCCAGGAAGGCGGGGATGGGGCAGTGGATCTTCCCGGCCCCCTCTGTCCCCCTCTGACAGATGACAGCCCCTGTCCCCCAACACCCCCAGCCCCTTCCTGGATCTCCTGCACCCCTGCACTGTTTTCCCACACAGGACGTTGGGATGCACAGTTTCTAGGGTCTGGCGGGTGTTAGGTGGGTTCTGTTTTATTAGGACTCAAAGAATAGTTCATAGGGGGCTCATCTACCTTGGAGGGGGCATTGAAGCAGCTTTTGAGGAGCTTACTGTTCAGAGGTGACCTTGGGCTGCAGGGTTGAAGAAGGGCAGGGCTCAGGGAGTGCCAGGAAGGAGAGCTGGTTGCCAGAAGGAGCGGTTCCTCTCTCATTTATGGATGTGGAAACTGAGACTCAGCCACGGGAAGGGACCTGCCCAGGGTCATGCTCACAAGGAGGCTTTGAAGCTTCTTGGTCTGTCTTCTGGTGCCTTCACCAGCCTAGGCTTGGCCTTTTTACTGGCCAGGGTCTGTGCCAGGCACTTGGCTACAGAGACAAGGAAGACCCTCAGGAGTCTCAGGGTCACAAGGGGAGCGAGTAGGGAAATTGCTACTTGCCTGGGACATCAGAGAGGGCTTCCTGGAGGTGGGGCCTTTTCGCCTCCAGGAAGTTTTGGAAGATGACAATCGCTGGCCAGGTGGAGGAGGTGAGGAGAAGGTCGTCCCAGGCAGTGAGAGCCATGAAGTAAACGGCTGAAGAGCAGGGATATGAAGGCAGCTGTGGCGGGCTGTTCCCCATCCACCATCCTGCCCCTTCCACCTCCCTTTTCCTGTAGGGTGAGCCTGACCCTCCTGAGCCCATGCGGGTAGGGGACCTGGGCGAATGCTTCTTCCCCTTACCCAACACGGCTGTCTCGTCGGGTCCGGAGAACTTCCTGTGCGAAATGGAGGCAATCCCGTTCAACCCCGTCCGGTCCTGGCTGAAACACGAGAGCAGCCAAGGTGAGGGTGGGAGCCCCGCTAGCTCCCATGGCCCTGATCTCGGGTGTTGGCTTCGGAGGGAGCTAGCTGAGATTTTTCCTTAGTAATTTTGCCTAGACTGTTATATCGAGTCCAGAAAGAACCAGATGGTTAATTGACAATAAAAGATAGGAATCTCAGGCCTGATAGAACAATGACAAAAGACCATGAGCCAAATAATACAGAGGATGAGATCATAATTATACCAAAAATCTGGGCTAATGGATGATTCACGCGGAGTGTCCTAGGAGCTGTGGTGAAAAAGGAAACAGGTTGGCACACACAGCTCTCATCAAGCAGAAGGCAAGCTGCCTAATTATTGAAGCATTTTTCTAGAGCTGAATTTGAGAGGTGTTTTTCCCACAAGATCATCACACAAGGTGATGCTGAACAGCAGAGAGCCTGTGGTCCTCAACAGCTCTTTCATACAAAGCCCTACCCTCAGGGTCCTCTGTTTGCACTTTGGGCTTGTAGCTGGGCTCTGGGCTTGAGGACAGAGGACTCAATTGACTGATCCATTACAGGTTCACCTTCACCTCCAGTGCCTCTGGAAGGTGATGGGATCTGGCTTCATAGTACTGGCTGGGGAAGGGGGGCAGAAAGATGAATTCATCAGAAGAGGGGCCCCAAGATCCTGAGCCCACCCCATGTACTCTCCTGGGAGGAGGCTTGGCCTGGAGCATCTTCCAGGAGCTAAAGGTGGAGTGACTCTTCCGAGGACCTTCCTAAAGCTGACAGCTGGACTGGATATGATGGCTGAGGTGCCAAGACCCCAGACCTCCTGAATCAAAAGTTAGGGCACAGGACCGAAGAGCCATTCTGATCAGATGAAATCCCATCTTCTTTACCCAACGTTTTATTAGCATTTTTCCTTAAATAAGATGACATAGATGAGGATTCCCCCTTACCTGGGGACATTTGAGCTTGCATCCTCATCTCGGAAGGCACTGAGGGGACAGAGGTTGCTGCCCCCGACCCATAGAACTGCCCGTGCTCTTACCTCCATCTTACCTTCTCCTTGGCCCTCTCCACCCCCAGCACTCTGTCTGCTTTGCTGTCCAGCATGGTGCCCACCTGTATGCTGTCCTTGGGTGGGGGGCCCCCAGGCCTGGCCAGGCCCCGAGGGTGTCAGGACTGGGGAGTGAGCGTCTTAGTGAGTGCTGCTGTTCATGGGGCTTGAGCTCCATAGCTGCCTCTTGCTCTTACAGCCACGTCTCCACTCCTCAAGGTGGGCAGCCTGTCCCCATTTAAAGAGGAAGGAACCTAGGGGGCCTTGAGCCTGGGTCTGCTTGGCTCCAGAAACTGCCATTGTCCAGTGCCCGTCCTCCCAGGACTCACAAGGCAGGCTCAGTGTTTCTTGCTCTCACGATGGACTCTGAGGCTCAGAGAGGGAGGCTCACTCGTGGAGTCACAGCCAATTTGTTAGGGGGGGGCCCTTCCTGCCAGCCCACCCTCAGGGGCCCGCCAGCCTGAGCCTGCTCCCCTGCCCCTCTCCTCCCTCCCCAGCAGCGCCCCCGAGCCCCTTCTCCCCGGATGCCTCCAGCCCACTCCTGCCCATGCCGGCCGAGTTCTTCCACCCTGCTGTGGCCGCCAGCCAGGAAGGGCAGGAGAAGGGCACTGGGGCCGGAACCCTCCCCAAGATCGCCCTGCAGGGCTCCTGGGCCTCCCTGCGGTCACCGAGTGTCAACTGCACCCTCCTTCGACAGGTACGGTCCCTCCCGGCTCTGAGAACTCTCCTGTCAGGGGACATGCGAGGGGGATCTTGAAATCCAAGGTGAGGGAGGAGGGAACAGGGCCCAACCAAAGGCACCAGGCAGGGCGGTGCCAGGGGCACTTGGGAAAGTGGGGTGTAGTGCTGAGACTGGAGGGAGGAGGTGACACTAGAGGCTGATGAAGTGGACAGGGCTGGGTCCTAGGGCATCTGGGGACAGCAGAGTGTGGGGAGTGCCCAGATCGGGGGCCCTGGAGGAAGACCTGGGCTCTAGCTTGAGGGGACAGGGAGGAGGGGGCGTTGGGAGTCATTGCAGGGTGTGGGGGTGGGGCACTGAGGGGGTTGGGGTGTGATTGCTGGAATGGAGGTCTCGGTCTGCGGGGCCACCTGTATTGAATTGGCCAGGGCTACCACCTGAGCACCCCTCAGGGCGCAGAGCACAGAGCAGAAGGGTCTGCAGACCTGACATCCCTGATCTGGGGGTGGGGATCGGGGGGGAGCGGGGGCAGGGGGAGGGGATCAAGTCTCAGGGAAAAGCACAGTGCGGGAGGCATAGTCAGTCCAGGGCTCTTGCAATTACTTGTTGCCCAGTGACTGTTGACCCCAGCTACCCGTCAGCCAGTCTACACCTGGCCGCAGGGTGAAAAAATCCCTGCCTTCCGGGGGTTTACCGTTTGGTGTGCTGCAGGGATGTGCCAGGAGAGATGATCAGAATAAATGCGTGGAGAGTATAGTCTGTTTGGCAGTGATGTGGGCCAGGGAGAATGCTGTGGGGGGTGGGGGTGCGGGGGGAGCTGGGGGGGAGTGGGGTGCTGACAGTTCAGGTGGAGGGACTGGGAGGGCAGTGAGGGGTGACACAGGTGTGTATCAGGGAAGAGCTTTCCAGGCAGAGGTGGGGGGTGGGGGTGCAGGGTGGGGTGGGAGGAGCCAGGTGAGTAAGGGGGGAGGGAGGTCCCAGAGGGATGGGGTGGGGCCCAAGGGCTTTTCCTCGCAGTGAACTTGGATCCCCCTCTGCTGGGTGCCAGGGTCTGACTGGGGTCTGAGTAGGATGACTGGTGGCACCCTGAGGACCAGGCAGTGGGGTGGGTTGGGGCCCAGTCGGAGGCTACTGCAGGGACCCCCAGGAAGGCCACCCTGCAGTTCAGACAGCTGGAAAGCCTTGCCAGGTCCGGTGTGTTCCTGAGGGGTCGGAGGGGCTGCGGGGGTGCCCATCGGGGGAGGGGAACACCGGGCGGCCCCCCATCCCCTGTGGCCCTCCCCGCAGGCCACGGGGAGCGACACGTCGCTGGAGGCCAGCCGCAGCAGCTCGGCAGGCAGCCTGCAGACCACGCTGGAGGACAGCCTGACCCTGAGCGACAGCCCGCGCCGAGGGCTGGGGCCGCCCGCGTCCGTCCCGGGGCCCCGCGCCGGCCCGTCGCCCGCCGCGCGCCGCCGCCCGAGCCCGCGGGGCCGGGGCCCGTTCAGCCTGCGCGGGCTGCGGGCGCACCAGCGCAGCCACAGCAGCGGGGGCTCCACCAGCCCGGGCTGCACGCGGCACGACTCCATGGACCCGTCGGACGAGGAGGGCGCGGGCGGCCGGGCCGGCGGGGGCGGCGGGGGCGCGGGCAGCGAGCACTCGGAGACCCTCAGCAGCCTCTCGCTCACCTCCCTCTTCGGGCCGCCGCCCCCGCCGCCCGGCCTCCAGCCCGCGCGCCGGTTCAGCAGCGCCAGCAGCCTGGCCGCCGGGCCCGGCCGTCCCCGCGCCGCCGCCGCTGGGCCCCGCGGCCTGGCCCGCAGCCCATCCTGGGCCGCCGTCGATCGCTGCAAGGACCCGCCGCGCCCGGCCGAGCCGGCCGCCCCCCGGGACCCCGAGGCGCCCGAGCCGCAGCCCCCGCCGCCGGGGGAGCCGCCGTGCGGGGACGCCGGGAGCCAGGGGAGGAGATGAGGGCTACCGCCCGCCCGCCCCGTCTCACCTTTCTTTACCTCAGGAGCCAGGGGCAGACAGCAATACTTCGTCCAGTCCACGACCTGGACCTGGGCGCCGCGCCGGGGGGCCGCTGTCGGGGCGGGAGGAGCAGGGTGCCCCCCTCCCCCCGTGGCCGAGGCGCAGGAGGGCCCAGCTGTGGTCCTGCCCGGTCGTATACGTGTATACATATGCATATACATAGAGACAGACATATATATTTATTTATTTTTTCTACCGAGAGCTTATGACTTCCAGAAAGTGCTAAAGTTGAGCATGGCCGGTGGGGGCCCACTCCGGGGGCACTGGCGGCTGGAATTTCTGGTGCCTCCCTCCCGGGTTGAGGGTGTCTTGGGAGAGGGCTCTCAGGTCTCTGAGGGGCCCCCGCCCCGCCCCCCCGTGGCTGGGGAGACAGGCCCAGAAGAAGAGATGGAATTCAGGGTGCATTTTTTCCTTTAAAGAAGAAACGCTGCTAAGATCCCACCCCTCTACATGTTGGGGTGTCTGTCTTGTTCCTGACCGTCTAGTTGTTGTGACAGTCCTTCATAGATGCCCCAGGGCACAGAAACTCTCTTAGTCAACCAGTTAGATGTCTTTCTTTAGAAAAACCAGGGGTGAGTCCTGGTATTACTTTTAGGACAGGGGTGGGGGTGGAAGGTGGCTCCATGACTGGGCAGGGTTGGGGGGTGCTCTGCTTTAGGTGAGGTTCCAGGGGCTTTTGCCCCCAAAGAGCTGAGAGCAGCAGGGCTGCAGGAAGGAGAGAGACAGTGGAGGAATTAAACAGATGAGATATTTGGAGGTCAAGGGAACCCTCCTGGTCTGTGCTGGTTGAGCTGCCCCTGGGGGCTCCTGGGTTCTGACAATCAGTGGCCGGTTACTTATTGCCTTTTACCCCCACCCCAGGGTAGACCCTGAGCCACGGTCATTCCTGGAGGTTGTACACATCCCCCAACTCCCTGTCCCTTGACCAACTCTGCTCCCTGCCCCCCCATCCTCCATGGAGTTCAGGGTAAAATAGATCCGACAGGACCCTAAGTAGGAGTGGCGGTATCTGCCTGGGCCCTGGGATCAGCCCTGGCCCTGCACCTTCCCACACCCGCCTGGCACCTGGAGGCCCACATCCCCACATCCTCTCCCCCTGCTGCCTGCCTCTGGGTCTGTTTCAGTCCCCTCCCCAGCTTTCCCAAAGCTGCGACACTTCTCAAATGGGTTCCCAGACGGGCATTTATTGGAATAGTTTTGCATTTATCAGATGGGTATTTATTTGAATAGTTGTGCATTTATTTCAGTATTTATTAGAAAAAAAACCCAGTACATTGATCCCGTGATGTCACAGGCATAGTGCTCAGATCATGGCTGGTTCTGAGCAGTGAAAGGACTTGAAGTCTTTTTGAGGAAGAAGGCTGGAACATGGTGATGCAGTGATCTGCAGACACGCAGAGGTTGTGGGGTGGGAAAGGCTGAAAGCTGGGGACTCACCGCGCTTCAGCAATAACCAGGCCCTCTGCCAGTGTGAGAGCCTCTCAAAGGCTTCAGCTGGCCCTGCTGAGGGGCCCTTGACCTTGTTTCCAAACCCTGACCTTAAAGAGCTTGGCTTTGGGCTGGGCTGATGGGTTTGGGAGAAAGGTCTTCCTGACAGGCCTTGGGTCTTCTGGGTGGCAGAGGGACCCCTGGGGTCTGGGCATCGTGCAAGGGGAGGAGGTAACGTGGCCTGCAAAGCCTTTCCCCAAGGGCTGGTTGGGGGAAGGGTTGTTTGGTCCACTTCACACCTTAGGAAGCCAAAGTCCACCCCAGGGGGTGAAGGGGCCACCCCAGAACCCTCAGAGCACGGGCAGCAAGGAGGCTGGGGTGCCGTGGGCAGCCAGCCCCCGAGTACCTGGAGTGTGAAACAGGGACCTGTGTTTCAAAGCAGGTGGATTCAGAAAGTCACAGCCGGGCTGCGGGCCTCTCTGCTGGCAGTAGGGGGAGTTGGGCCATCTTGGTGGTCAGTCCTGGACTTGCCCCTGAGCCTCTGGAGCCTCCCTGTACTCACCCAAAAGTGCGATGGTGGGCAGTCCTCTTTGAGGGGTTGCTGTGAGGACACACAAGGCAGTGCCCAAACGCTCTGGACTCTCCCAGGCAGCAGCCTCCAGGGGAGAGTTTGGCTGGGCTTGGGGTCATGTCTCCTCCTGCCCACCAGGGGCCTGTTGGCTGTGGGGGGAGGCTGGGCCCTAGTCCTGAGCTGCTTGCTCCAGAGAGCCTTGCACTGGCCACCCTGGCCATGCTGATGGTTTTATCATGGGGGTGCTTGCTCATCTGGGGAAGAAGAGGGCGCGGGTAGCCTGCCGGGCTCTGCCTCACCCTCCCTCCATGAGCCACACTGGCCCCAGCAGTCGAGGTGGAGGGGAGGCTGCACACACAGTAGCTGCGCCCGGCAGCATGTTCCTGGAGGGACGTGTGTGCCAGGGGCTGGAAGATGGCCTGTGGGATCTGGGAGGACTATGTTGAGGGTGAGTTGAGGTTCAAGGGGTTAGTATCTGACACCGGTCAGCAGCTTCCGTTTTCTGGGCTCAGGTGTCATCAGGTGGCCCTGAGCCGTGTGCACTGCTGTTCCACACACAGACCAGAGAAGTGACTTTCCTGGTGTCGCTGGGTTATCAGTGGCTGGCAGGGAACACATCTTGGGTGTACCTGACATAAAGCCATCCATTTACTGGGATCTGTGTGACCTCATAACAAGCAGACACGTGGGAAGAGTGATCCAGCCGTCACCTGAGTGATGGTAGGAAGTCTGGTCAGAGCAGGATGTGTCTGGAGGTGAACAGAGCTGAACACGGAAGATAGAAACTTTGCCCGAGGGAGTCGTGAGAGATGAGCTTGTTCCTGGAGGGCCTCAAATGCTGAACCCAGGCACTTGGTCCTGTTCGTGGGAGTTACAGGTGATAGGGTACCAGGGAAGCTGTGCTTGGCTGGCCAGGACAAGCTAAGGGTTGGGTGATAAGCCCCTCTGCCCTCCGCAATCCTGCGGCCTGTCCATCACAAAAGCACAAACCTACCCTAACCTACGTGGCCTGGCCCTAAGGAGAGTGGGGACCCTGGTGCTGGACACCCCAAGCTGTGTGTTTGCAGATCTCTGCGGGATGGTGGCTGGCAGGCACTTCAACATCTATACAAAGGGACCCAAGACCAGATGGGACAGGGCCTTCCCTGGCCAAACCCTTTTCCTGTCTCCTGCCAGGCCTTCTCCTGCACCAGGCAGCCCCCTAAAAGTGGACCAAATGTGCACAGTATCAGCCTGTCTACCTGTCTCCCCCCCCACCAAATCTTCCCACTGGAGCTTTCTGTTTCCAGGGCCACCTCTGGCCCCCTTTGCTGCGCTGTGTAAGGGCTTGGGGTCTTAGAAACCGCTATTTAGCCCAGATACACATACTCTTTTTGTCTTTGTGCAATAATCAGTGTTCCTGGCGGAGCCTGGGCTGAGCCAGGGTTTGAGGAGGAGACAGAGGCCGCCTCCTCCTGGAAGCCCTCCACCCAGTCCTGCTGCTGTGACTATCGCACTTCCAGTCGCTGTACAGTTTTTATGGTGTGAATAAACTTCCCTCCTAGTTGCTGATGGCGCTGGTACCTACTTGCCCAGACGGCCTGGGGTAGAGAAACCAAGTGGCAGCCGCCACCAGTGTTGTTTTGAATAAAACCCGAAGCCTGTTTCAGAATTTTTCTGTGTGTCTGGGCTGTTCTTTCCCTAGTGGTGTGGATGTTGATCTGGGGGGTTTCCCGGTGGGGGGTGGGTGGGCGTGGTGGTGGTGATGTGTTTATCATGCCCAGGCTGCGGGGCCTGGGGTGTCTGGGACCTAGAGACACCCACGGAAAGGTCCTCTCCTGGCTTGGGTGTGGGTCAGGGGCTGCTGGGCTGAGGAGGAAGCAGAACCTGGCTCTGTAGTGAAGACGCTGGACCCGGGTGAGAGAGTAACAAGAGAGAAGTCATCTACTTACCTGGCACTCTTACCTAAAGTCATACTGTGGGTATTTTCAGGACTCTTGCTTCAGTTCAGTTCAGTCACTTAGTAGTGTCTAACTCTTTGCGACCCCATGGACTGCTGCACGCCAGGCTTCCCTGTCCATCACCAACTCCGGGAGTTTACTCAAACTCATGTCCATCAAGTCAGTGATGTCATCCAACCATCTCATCCTCTGTCATCCCCTTCTCTTCCTGCCTTCAAGCTTTCCCAGCATCAGGGTCTTTTCCAATGAGTCAGTTCTTTGCATCACGTGGCCAAGGTATTGGAGTTTCAGCTTCAGCATCAGTCCTTCCAGTGAATATTCAGGACTGATTTCCTTTAGGATGGACTGGTTATATCGCCTTGCTGTCCAAGGGACTCTCAAGAGTCTTCTCCAACACCACAGTTCGCAAAGGACAAAAATCCAACTCAAATGAGCTTGAAAGAAAAAGCTGGAAGAGAGGAAAGGAAGGCAGGGAGAAGAGAGAAATAAGATGAAAGTAACTTAGTGGCTCAAGTAGCTTAAAAGTCCAGAGGTAGAGTCAGCTTCAGATGCAGTTGGATCAAGGGCTCCAACTATGTTATTAGGACGAAGTCTCTCTCCACCTCTTGCCTCTGCTTCCTTCTGAGTTTACCTCCCTCTTCTCCGAGTGGCCACCAGCAGCCCAACCTTGGGGCCTATCTTCCCACCCCCAGATGAAGGAGGGTGTCTGTCCCTGACAGTCTGGCAAAGTTCACGGACTCTCAGGTTGGCTGGGGTACGTGCCATACTCTGATTGGCCAGCTCTGAACTCTGGGATCCAGGGATGGGGGTGACTCACTGGCATCATGGTTTGAGAGCAAGAAAGGGAGAAACTGTCAAGGAGAACCACATGTGCCTGTTGGAAGGAGGGGCTGAAGGCTGGACACACAGAGACCTGGGCTGTCTCTCCCCCGGCTAAGCTGCGTGTAGCTTCATCCCTGGGAAAGGTGCTCTCATCACTGCCCCTCAGATCAGACCAGGGACCCAGAGAGGTCCAGAGACTGATCACCTGGATGTCTACAAGCTGTAGGAGTGGACTAGCCAAGCCAGTGGCTAGAGGGCCTACCTGATCCTCACCAGCCTTATCTAGTCCACCCGCCCCCTTGGTGTGTGCTTTCTATACTTGAGGGCCAACTAGGGCCTTGGCCTGGGCAGGAGAGGGACATGGGGACAACGCAGGTGACCTCCAGTGCTGTCCACTTCAGAGAACAGGAAGACCTGGGGCCACCCCACAGACAGGCCTGTAACCCTGACCCTACGTGACGCCCCTGTTGGCTCACCCCTGCTTTCCCATCTGCTCTGAGACCCCTTCTGGTGGCCCCTGCAGCTTTGGGTGGGGGGAGGGGATGTGGACAGAGACATCACTGCAGCCTTCCAGGTCCTCTGCATGGCGCCCATGTGGATGCTTCCAGCTGCAGGCTTCGCTGCTCAGAACACTAGGTTTTCCCTGCTTGAGGAGGGGTAGGTGGAGGGGGTCTCACCAGGAGCCCTTTTGAGGCCTGGGCGTCTGCCTCACCATGGGTGGAGCAGTGGGGGCAGGGAGAGCAGCAATGGCTGGCTGCGGCTGCTGCACACGCGTTGGCGCGCGTGGGCCTGCGGCAGGCCCGCCCCTACTCCTGGAGGCCCCCTCCACCTGGGGAGGGGTCTGACCCCCATTTTCAGATGAGGAAACTGAGGCAGGGCAGGCCTTCCACAGAGCAGGCAGGGCTCTGAGTCCCAGCGCAGGTCCAGGCCCCAGGCTGAATCTTGCTCATCACCCGTGAGACTTGGTCCAGCTGCCCAGTCTCAACTCTCATGGCCGAATCATCCAGCAAGCCCTGATTGCCTGGGGAGATGCCCTGCTCCAGCCCCTCCTCTCCCAGCCTGCTGGACCCTTCCACGGGGCACTTCAGACTCCACCTGTTCAAAACCTCTTGACGGCTGACCCCCAACACCCATCCCTCTCTGGAAGCCTGGGCCCCAGACTCCTCTCCTCCCCCACCAGGGGCCCCTGGCCTGAACCGCCCACCTCACCCTTGCTTCCCTTCTGCTCCCCCACCCAGCTCCTTCTCATCACCTCCCAACCCCCCCTGCTGAACCCCAGGGTACATTGCTTGGCCCCTTGGCTCACCTTGCAGGGCCCTTTGGAGGTGACTGTCCCTCCTGGAACTCTCTCCTCCCTCCCAGCCCCCAGGCTGTCTCTGCCTCCTTTGCAGGCCTCATCGGCCTCTGTTGCTCTGCAGACCACCCATGTGCTGCGGACCCCACACCTCTTCCCCCATGTCCTGTAAGAACAGCATCCCCCCACAGTGTCCTTTGTTCCCTTTCTCCCCTTCCCCTGGCTCTTACTTAACACTTCAGCTTACCCAAATGTCACTTCCTCCAGGAAGCCTTCCCGGCTGCCCATGGCTTTGCTCTCCAGCTTCCACTTCTCCCTCCACACCAACTCTTTATCCCCATGTCCTCTTCTGTCTCCTGAGTCTCCATCACACCGCATCAGTCCAACAATGGCAACCATGGTCCCTCCGCCCAGCCCAGAGCCTAGTGCCCAGCTAACCCCCTCCCTCATCTCTCTACCCGAGGAAACTGAGGCCCAGAGAGGCGGTATGACATGTGCCAAGTCACACAAGGAAGCGGGGCCAGTGGTGACCATGACCTGCCCGCCCCTTCCATAGCTGGGGAGCTAGCATCCATCTCTCGTGCTGAGGCTACTGTGGGCCCTAGAGAGCAGAGCCATGCTTTGTTTTCCTCTCCCTTACCCGTTAATAATGGGATTAAAGGCAAGTTGCTGCCAAGGAGAGAGACTGAGAAAAAAAAAAAAGAACATTTTAAGAGAATGAAAAACTTCACCCATCAGCACTTTTTATTTAGACCTGAATTCATGAATTTTAACCAAATAAACACTGGCATGTTAGGTATTAATATATGGACGATTATGCAAAACTGCTATTATGGCTGTAATGAAAATTAGATTCTGACTCCGGAGGTAGCGTTCCAGGAGGGAGGCGTCCTCCAGTTTCCTGCGCTGTGACCTCGGATTGCCGTTGTCATGGTAACAGGGTTGCGCTGGGAATCAGTGGATAGGAGACTGGTCCTGTGGGGAGGGGCCGCCAGAGGGTCCCACGGGGCTGGTGCAGACCTGCAGGCCCCCGAATTTGGGATGGGCCCCCACGACTCTGTCCCCCCGGGCAGCTCTGAGACTCAGGGGAGAGTGGACAGGTCACCAGTGGGAGGGGTGGGGTATGCACAGTGTCCCCATGTCACCCATGACTTTTTCTCACTCCCCTCCCTGATGGCTCTGCCCTTGCATATTGCAGTAGATGTTTGTTGAGCGCCTGGTCTGCACTAGGTGACGGTCCTGGGGATGCAGTGTCGACGGGTCCCCGAGTTCAGGAGCCTGCTGTCTCAGATGGGGAGACAGAAAATAAACAGCCAACAGACACACGGGTGGGGTTGTGTCAGAACTTGAAAGTGCCAGGACTGCTCTGGACCAGGTGCTCTGACGGAGGATGACTGAGGGGAGAGGGGAAGATCCTTCTGCCAGGGGAGACCTCTCTGGAGGGGAGTCCTTTGAGCCTGGAGGACAAGAGGTAGACAGCCACGCAAAGGCACTGGCCACCCCTCAGAGCTGGGCCACCAGATCAAATCCAGGACGCACGGTTACATTTGAATATCAAATAAATCATGAATAATTGTTTAGTGTATGTCCCATACCACACTGGAGACATACTGACCCTAAAGCCCTATCTGTGGTTTGTCTGGAGGTCAGATTCTTATTTGCTGATCTGCCAATCCTATCAGAGGGAGGTGACTGACTTGCCCAGGTCGAGATCTGGTCTGATCTTCTCCTGAGTGACTGCCTGGGGTCCCTCAGCGCCCCCACCCCATTCACCAGGGCCGGGCTGATGGCTCCAGATGTCAGCTCCTCAGGATGAGGTTTTTGAGTTTCCCCTGGGAGATGCGGGGCACAGGAAGGAAGGTCTCCCCAGTGCTGCCGCCGACACCCCCATTCGCCCCATTTCAGCCCATCAGCGTCGGCCTCCTGGTCCCTCCGTCTCCCCTTCTGCTGTCCCTCCCTCTCTGCCCAGCGCCGTGTCGGTGTCTCTCTGTCCATCTCTCCATCCGCTTCTGTCTCTCTGTCTTATCTCCCTCCATCCCTGACTCTCCATTGATATCCTGACCATTTCCCCCTCACATCTGCAATAACAGAAAGCACATCACCAGCCAGGCGGCCACCCTAGGCCCTCTGTGTTCAGGCCCCGCAGGAAGGGGGCTGAGGTCTGCGTGTGGGTTGGAGGCCAAGTCCCAGCCCGGCCCCGATTCTGTGCTCTTTCCTCCCCGCATGGCGCCTGTCACCTGCACCCTCACCTCCTCTGTCTTGGGAGATGGTAAAGCCACTCAGGTCAGGGTCCCTGTCCTGCCCACCAAGTGACCATGGTCCAGAGTCACCCTGCTTGGGCAAATCAGGGGACAGCCCACTGTGCTGGTGCTGAAAAGGGCCCCGAGGAAAGGTGCCACCAGGACTTGTCAGCTAAATGTAGAACTGGAGGGGTTCTCACCCCCACTCCAGGGCACCCCATGTCACATACTAACTGGAGGGGTGTTCCCCACAAGACACTCCATCCTGGGAGAATGGGGAGGCAAAAGTCAGGGACCCAGGGTCCCAGTTGGATTTGGGACAGGGCCCAGGCCACCCACGACCACGGAGAGGAGCATCTTCCCTCCAGGAGGCCGCCACAGCAAGGGGCACAGGCGCCGTCACCATGGTTACCTCCCAGAGCCAGAGGAAGACCGTTCCCAGCTAGGGATGGACCGGCCCTGGGTGTCTCGCCCAAGGAAGGTGGCAGCTTGTCAGACGGCGCTCAGTAAGCCTTCCTCCTGGAATCCATTCCCTTGTAGAGTCCCCACCCCTAGCATGTGGACTGAACCTAGTGACTTCCTTCTGATGGCTAGACTATGGCAAAAGTGATGGGATGTCTCTTCTGAGAGCCAGTGGCAAGAATCTGGCTTCTATCTCTGGCTTCTATCTTCCTCGCCTTGTCTGGCCCGCTCACCTCCTTGCTCTGATGGAAACTGCCACGCTGTGGGCTGCCCTTTGCAAGGCCTACGTGATGAGGGATTGAAGGATGTAGTCCTCAGGCCAGCATCCACGGGGGTGAGGCCCCAAGTCCAACAACCCTCAAGGTGCTGGTCCCATCTACACCCATTCCAGTGAGCTGGGAAGCTGACCTCCCTCAGCCAAGCCTGCAGATGAGAGACTGCAGCCCCTGGCAGTGTGTGGATTGCAGCCTTAAGGGACCCCCAAGCCAGAGGGTCCAGTTAATCCAGGGAGCTTCCCAGGTAAAGCATCCACCTGCAGTGCAGGAGACGTGGGTTCGATTCCTGGGTTGGGAAGATCCCCTGGAGGAGGAAATGGCAACCCACTCCAGTATTCTTGCCCTGGAAATCTCATGGACAGAAGAGCCTGTCAGGCTACAGTCCATAGTGTCGCAAAAGAGACACGGCTTAGCGACTACACCACCACTGCCAGGATAGCCATGTCCCGGTTCCCAGCCCAAAGAAACTGAACTCTTAGGTGGTGATGTTTTAAGCTGCTCAGTTTAGGAGTAATTTGTTATACAGCCGCAGATAGCTGACACAAATACACATAGCCCTGTGTTAGGAATCATGTTCGGCATCATGTGAAATTCTACAACAGGAAGATTAACCTGTAGTGGAAACAAATCAGAACAGTGGTTGCCTCCTGGAAGCAGGGGCAGGACTGCCTACAAAGAGGTGGGAGGACACTTTCTGGGATGATGTGTGCTCAGTTGCTGGGTTGTGTCCAACTCTGTGACCCCATGGACCATAGCCTGCCAGGCTCCTCTGTTCATGGGATTTCCCAGGCAAGAATACCAGAGTGGGTAGCCATTTCCTTCTCTAGGAGATCTTCCCAACCCAGGGATCGAACCGAGTCTCCTGTGTTTCCTTCATTGGCAGGCAAATTCTTTACCACTGAGTCACCTGGGAAGCCCCTCTGGGATGATAGTCATATCCTTTATTCTGATATGAGTTTGTATTACATGTTTATATGCAAACAACTTTTAAGTTTTGTGCATTTCACTGTATGTAAATTTCACACACCCCCCTCCAAACAGTAAACCAGGAAGCATTGAAGGGGAATTGGACTGACATCATCAATTTACTTTGAAATGCATCAAAAAGTAAGACAGATTGATGGATGGATATTGATAAAGCAAGTATTATGAAATGTAAATGGTAGAATTCTACTGTTATAGAATCTGGGTGTTCACTAAAAATTCTTTACACTTGGCTGTGTGTTTAAAACTTTCATAATAAAATGTTTAAAAAAAATCACTCATTTAGTGAATACAGAGTGCTTAATGGGAGAAAATTAGAATAATAGCACTGTGGTCTGGATAGTCATTTTAATCAAGGTTTATTATGTTAGGCATCTGATGAGGCTCTTTCACATGAGTTATTTCATTTCATCCTTAGGGCCAGGGCACAGGATACTTTGATGTCTTTAATTTTACAGACAGGAAAACCGAGGCACAGGAGAATTCCATCAAGTTTACGTAGTGAGGAAGCTGCTGAGTGGGGGTTTCCCCGGGTCCGAGAACTCAGAAGGCTTTAGCTTTGTCAGCCTAGGGGTGTCATGTGCTCCTGGGCCTCAATTTCCCAATCTCTGAAGCCCCTTAAGGGTAGGTACGTGTCTCAAGGGCTGCTCCATCCAGGCTCATGTTGCAGCCACAAGAAGCTTGCGGAATGCACGGTGAGACCCTCCGCCCCTGTGGTCCTGCTTCCTCCATGGGCGGAAGGAAGGCGCACAGTAAGGGCGGCGCACAGTAGGTGGTTCTGGACAGGGAGACACGTCCTCCCTTAGAGGCTGGCCTCCTCTCTTCTGCGGCTCTCATGCCCAGTCAGGGGTTTCTGGGGCCTCATTCTTATGTGGTCCGATTCCTCAGGAATGTGACTTGCTGTGGAGATGATGGTGCCTCACGGCCTTGGGACTCCATGGGGCCCTCACCCCTGTCCTTCCCTTCACGAAGAAGGAGGCTGCTCAGTCCATCTGTAGCCCTGGCCTGAGAGGAAGCCTCCCTCTCCTCCATCCAGGCCCCTACTTTTTTTTTTTTTAATTTTATTGTCTCCATGCGGTCTTGTGTCATGTGGGATCTTTATTGCAGCACAAGGGCTTCTCTGTAGTTGCCGGGTGTGGGCTTAGTTGCCCTGTGACACGTGGGATCTTAGTCCCTCAAACAGGAATGGAACCCACATCGCCTGCATTGCAAGGCGGGTTCTTAACCACTGAACCACCAGGGAAGTCCCAAGCCTCTGCTTCTAAAGTGTATCCAGGGGCACAGAAAACGCCCCTAAAATGCCTTTGAGACCCTCCTCCCCACCTGAAATCCCTCCCTGTCACTCGGGTCGTCTTCTCTGACCCTCCCATCCCCCTCCCTCCCCCGGGATCGTGTTAGTTGTTACACGTCCTGTGTCCCCGCAAGCTTCTCAGGAAGGGAAAGAAGGAGGGACGAGAGGAGGGTTGGAGCTCTGGGCACAGAGCGCCAAATGCCGGCTAAGCGCTTCCAGTGTGGCCCTTCACCCTCGTGGCCGCCTGGTGAGGGGGGTGCTGTCGTTCCCACGTCTGTGGGACAAGGAGATGGAGGCTCAGAGCCGTGAAATGAAGCCCAGGGCCCTCCACTAGCCAAAGGCAGGGCCGAGATTTCCAGTCCTCACTCAGCTGACGCTGCTGCTGCTGTGCTGAGCCCAGTTGTGTTCGACTCTTTGCGGCCCCATGGACTGTAGCCTGCCAGGCTCTCTGTCTGTGGGATTTTCCAGGCAAGAATACTGGAGTGGGTTACCATTTCCTATTCCAAGGGATCTTCCTGATCCAGGGATCAAACCTGTGTCTCTTTCGTCTCCTGCATTGGCAGGCAAGATTCTTTACCGTTGAGCCACCTGGGAAGCCCGTAGTTGACACTGAGGTCTGTGTTATTCCCAGCTGGCTCCAGGGGTTTAAGATGCAAGTGAAAATGAACTACCCTTTCCAGTAGTCTGCAGGCTTCTGAGTTTCCTTAATATCAAATTGCTGGGCTTATCTGTGTTCACAGCTTTCCCTCTGCTCTTTAACCCTAAACACCCAGAAGCTGTACTCCACGGTGGGATAACCAGAGGAAGAAGGGGCAGAGGAGGGTTACTTTTCTCTGGAGTGCAGGGCAGTGGCCAAAATAGTCCCCGTCAAGGTCAGAGGGCTGGCCCTCTGTTGGGGGTTGACAGGGATGCCCGGGGCTGATATCACCCTTTGCACCTTATTCCCAGGGGGCCTCCATCTGCAGCAATGGATGGAGCTGGGTTGTGACCTCAGCCCCCAGCATGAGCCCCCTCTGCCCTTTGGAATTTATGATCTATGGAGTGCAAGGTGGGAAGGCGGTAGGAGATGATGGGCTTTTAACTGGCACTTTGTCTCCCAGGAACCTGGGCTACCTGTGGCCGTGAAGTGAGCGCTGGGCAAGTGCGGCCCAGTGACTGTCCATCTCCCTAGGTGGATGTGCGGGTCTCTGTCTGCTGAGCTCTTCCGGGAGCGAGGCGGGGCTGGGCTACCCTGGCCACAATCTTGTCCCGTTCCGGCAGCTCCCCAGGGTGTGGAATGCACTCAGATATTTTATTTTGGGTGGGTGGGAGTCAGGCTCAGGTTGAGGTGGGATGGGCACAACATTCCAGAGCAAAGCGCAGAACACTCAGCCTGTCCCTCAAAGGCTTTTTCCAAACTGGGCCACCTTCCCCAACCCTCTGGCTGGGATCTGGGATGCGTCAGGGTTGGTGTCCTATATGAGTCTGAATTCCCTGCAAGGCCACCAGGAATTGAAAGACAAGGGCCGCCCGTCTGTGTTTGGTGCACAGGAAGCTCTCGAGACTGTGGTTTCGTTGAGGAGGTTGAGAGGCAATTGAGAGGGAAAGAGAGAGGAGGGAATTGAGAGACTTACTTGAAGAAATCAGCTTGCGTGACTGGAGGCTGGCAAATCCCAGACAGGCTGGGAACTCAGGCAGAACTTCCGTGTTCCAGTCTGGAAGCAGAGTCCCCTTTTTTCTGGAAAGCCTCTGTTTTTGTTCTGAAGGCCTTTTACCCATTCGATGAGGCCTACCCACCTCATGGAGAGCCATCTCCTTTACTCAAGGTCAACTGATCGTAAATGTTATCATGCCCGCAAATTACCCTCAGAGCTACATCTACATTGCACTTGTCTAAGCAGCTGAGCACCATGGCCCAGCCAGGTTGACACATAAAAGCGACATCACAGCTGGGCCATTCTAACTCACACCTTTGCCGGCAGGGACCACTCAGCACATGTGTGATCTTGTGGGTGGGGGGAGGGGGTTGTGGACACTGCTGTTACCAGAGCTGAGGGGGGCAGAGGAGGGGATGTGGTCGGTTCCCAGCAGGGGGCCCTTCCTTGTCCTTTTAGGCTGTGAGCCATCGAGGGTGGGGGTCTGGGAGCCCATTCTCTGGCCTGATGTGTCTCCATGTTGCAGGAAGGGGGACCCCTTCCAGGTCCCAAAAGTGGGCTCTTGTCTAACACTCAGAAATGAATTGCCCAAGGAGACCCAGAAACTGACTTTATTGGGAAGGGGTGCCTGGGGGGAGAGCAGGAGGATAAAGGAACCCAGGAGGACTGCTCTTCCACGTGGCTTGAAGTCTTGGGTTTTATGGTGATGGGATTTCTTTTTCTGGGTTGTCTTTGGCCAATCATTCTGACTCAGGGTCCTTCCTGGTGACGCACGCATTGCTCAGCCAAGATGGATTCCAGCGAGAAGGATTCTGGGAGATGGTAGGACACATGGCATCTCCTTTTGGCCTTTCCTGAACTCTTCCAGTTGGTGGTAGCTTATTAGTTAACCGTTCCTTGCCAGGACCTCATGAAAACGGTTACCGTGGTGCCTGGCCAGGGTGGGCAGTTTCAATCAATGTTCTCCTAACAACTGTATCCCTACAATGTCACCAATGCCCAATGGCGGCCCTCATCCCTGCAGAAGTGGTCAATGAATATAGGTTTGTGGCCTCTTGAAGACATGCTTGCACAGTGGGTGACCTGAGGACTCCAGAGACCAAGCAAGGTGTCCTTAAGGACTGTGGAGATGAGGTTTTTCTGCATGGGGCAGCCTCAACGTCTGGCCAGCTCTGGGCCACATGCCCACCTCCAGAGCATGCCCAGGCCCCTTCCTGCCAGGCGGGCTGGGCTGCCCTCTGGAATCTCGCCTGCAGGGAACAGAGCAGGGCCTGCCTGATTCTGTCTCCAGGGACCTGAACCTTGGAGCTGGCAACCTGGTACTTCCCAGCCACGCCCTGACCTGTCTGAATGGGCCATCACCTGAGTCATCACTCCACTACAGCCCACGACCACCATTATCTTCTCATCCCAGACTTGCCTATGTCTGCATCTGTGTCCCCAATACACAGGGGCTCCCCAAGAGCATGGCCTCACCTGCATGGTCTGGGGGCCCAGTGGCCAGGGCAGGCCTGGCATAGAATGGTGACGAGGCAAAGAAGGGGGATCTTTCTCAAACCAATATCCCACTTACAACTCCAGTGAGCCGCTCAGGCTCCGTGAGCCATGGTCTTGCATCCTGGGAGCCCCTTGAATACACACACTTGAAGCCCCCAAGGCCTGAAAAGATTGTACAGGTTTGAGTTAGGAGATGGATGGGCTCCAGGTTAGGCATTTACAACTGGCCTCCTGTTTGCATTTCATGGGCCACAGAGCAGTGGGCTTCAGGCTGGATACTTACAACTGTTAGCATTTCCTGAGACAAGAGATAGGTGGGTTCCAGTTAAGGCATTTACGAACAGGCTCCTTTTTGCCCTCTGAAATGAAAGTAGTAAAGAAATAGCCAGTATTTGTCTCTTGTAAACACCTTAAGGTAGTAGCCATGGCAAGGACAAAGAGGGGCAAAACCCTGTTTGAGTAAAGGATTAAGGGATCTCTGCTCCCCCAACCTTTGGGACAAGGGAGACACTACACATGCGCACAAAGGCTCCTTGCGGGTCAAAAGTCAAGGGATAAGGCCAGGTCATGTGAGTCTTGCTCCTCCCAGAAGACTTCACTTTGAGCTTCATCTTGGCTGAGGGGTACGTGCACACCCAGGGGAGGGTCTCAGGGTAGGTCAGGTGTGGGGGAAAAAAATCAGGTTATTGGCCTGAAGGAAGAGAAAGACCCTGAAGAACTGACCTATATAAGTGACTTAGCCACCTTTCTGCTGCCTTCTTCCTCGCTAGGGGGTACACCCACACCCTCTCCCACTGGCTGCGCACCTCTGCCTTGCTTCTAGCTCATTTAAATAAACTGTTTCTCTGTGTGCTCTTCCATTTGTTGTTGGATTTAATAATAAACTTTGTACCTGCATTTATAGTTTCTGCCTTCGTAATAAATGCATTTTTCACTGGGGACAAAGATCCAGGGAAAAATATCTTCCAGCCTCTAGCCCTTGCTGGTCTGGTGGCTAGGATTCCTGGTTCTCACCCAGCTTAGTCACTCAGTCGTGTCTGACTCTTTGTTACCCTTGGATGGTAGCCCGCCAGGTTCCTCTGTCCATAGGGATTCTCCAGGCAAGAATACCGGGGTGGGTTGCCGTGCCCTCCTGCAGGGGATCTGCCCAACCCTGGGATTGAACCCAGGTCTCCCACATTGCAGGCAGATTCTTTACCATCTCAGCCACCAGGGAAGCCCCTCATCCAGGCTACCCAGGTTCAATTCCCGGGCAGGTAGGTAAGATCTTGCTTCACACCCTTGCTCACTGCTGCCTCATGAGATTAATACTAAACTGCAGGACAATTCCATGTGAGACTTTAATTCTGACAAATGGTGGACCAGTGGACTAAAAACACAAGCTGCTGTCACAGGTTAATCCTTAAGTCCCAGGGGCTTTTTTTCTTATTCATCTAATGTTTGAAATGGCAGGCAGTTCTCCTTCAAGCAGTGATTAGGGACGCAGGCTCATCTGTCTTGTGACTCTGCCATCTTCCCCTGTGGATCATATGGGAGGTTTTCATGATCCTGACCTGGGAACAGTTCCACTGGACATGCTACCACGCTTAGCTGCAAGGGTTGAGGGTAGCTAGGGCTGCGATCTAGGTGTGAGCCCCAAAGGAAGAAGAGATGGTTTGGTGAACAAGTATTTGTTCTGCTATAATCAGATCCTCTGGTTGTTGAGGGACACTCTTGCTACAAAAACACCTAAAAATGCAGGTTCAGTTATGACAAACTTCTTTATTCAATGCATAGCTAAGTTTGCAAGAAAGTAAGGGAAAATCCTTAAAGCCAGTAATTATGTGGGAACTGATATCCGAACTAGAAGCAAGCACTGCCTTGAGGCATTTACTAACAGGAGCCTAGAACTGGGTTTTTTTTTTTTCTTTTCCTTTTTTTAAAAAAATTATTTATTTTAATTGGAGGCTAATTACTTTACATTATTGTATTGGTTTTTGCACACATTATCTTTGGGGCCTCCCAGGAGGCTTGATGGTAAAGAATCCACTTGCCAAGTAGGAGATGTGGGTTCAATCCCTGGGTCAGGAAGATCCCCTGGAGAAGGAAATGGCAACCCTCTCTGGTATTCTTGCCTGGGAAATCCCATGGACAGAAGACTCTGGAGGGCTGCAGTCCATGGGGTCACAAAAGTGACACAACTTAGCAACTAACCCACAAGACATTGTCTTATCTAGAGCTTGTGGGAACTTGGGAGTGTGAAGTGAGATCTTTATCTCAAGCTGGGACCCTCCGAGGTGGTACACTCAGTATAAGTTTGGGCTGTGAAAACCAAACTTTTAGCAAAGAAAGCAAGCAAGGATATTCATGTGTCTGGGGCTCTGCAATGAATGAAGATAAAAAGATTTCTTCCTGAGAACATGTCAGTTTAGGCTGACCTTCACTAGCAATTGGGGCTCCAATTCGTGAGATCAGTGGTCCAGAAAACCCCAAGTCCAGAAATTAACCTAAAGTGGTATTGGGTGGATAGACCTGGGGTGCACGGCTAGAGCACACCCATGTCTTCTAGGTCCTTCTGGGTTCCTACAGAATATCATTTGACTACAATCTCAAATTGCAAAACACATGACAGAACAATCCATGATAAGTCAGAGTCAGCAGAAACCACGTGTGCAAAACCAGATCAAAAGATTTCAGATATTTGAGTGATCAGAACTAGAATAAAAATAAGTTAAAAATGTTTCAAGAAAGAATTGAGAATACAGACAAGGAGGGGAAAAAAAGACTATAAAAATGATCCAAGAGATTGAAAAAGAGCCAGGTAGAACTTCTAGAAATGAAAAACGTAATAACTGAAACACAAAGCTCCACGGAGGGGAGGAACAGCAAATAGACCCAGTTCAGGAGGGAATCGGCGAACTAGAAGATGGTGCAGAAGCAATTACCAGGATGCGTAAACGCAAGACAGAGAGAAAGCTAGAAAATATGAGATAGAGGCCAAGAAGAGGAAGTTGGGATGAGAAATAATGCACAGCTACATGGAGGGCCAGGGGGTGACAACCGAGAACAGGAGAGACAGTCATTATTCAAAGAGGTGATCGCTGAGAAGTTTCCGGAATTGATAAAAGACATGAATTTCAGTTCAGGGAGCACAATAAATCCTAAGCAAGGGATTAAAAAAAAAAACCAAAACCCACACTCGGACCCATCACAGTGATGGAGAATAGCAAAGAAATCTTACACGAAGCCGAGAGAAGAGAAAATGTCCCATCTGTGAATGGCAGACTCCTTAATGGCAGTGAGAGAGGTTAGGAGCCTGGAAATCAATATTATCAAAGACTAAAGCACAAGTGAATTCATTGTCCAACTGGAATCTGTATCACATAAACATGTCTTGCAAGAACAGGATGAAGGCATCTTCAGACAAAGCCCAGAGGGGACAGGAGACCCCTCCATGAGAGCCACTCCTACTGGAAGGTGATTCCTGATGGAAGGAGGCCCAGAGGCAAGACAGGGGGCAAGGAGATGGTCCACGTGTGGGCAAAGCCTGGAGGTACATTGACTTTGTAGAACAATCCTGTTGTTGTTTAGTCTCAAAGTCGTGTCCGACTCTTCTGTGACCCAACGGACTGTAGCCCGCCAGACTCCTCTGTCCATGGGATTCTCTAGGCAAGAATACTGGAGTGAGTTGCCATTCCCTTCTCCAGGGGATCTTCCCGACCCAGGGATTGACCCCACATCGCTTGCATCTCTTGCATTGGCAGGCAGATTCTTTACCGCTGAGTCACTTGGGAAACCCTGAGCAATCCTAGTACTAATTTGGGGATAAAATAGATAAGATGACCAAGATGCTGGTATTTCATGATGACATGATGACGATCTTCATGCTCTTTGGAAAAATACTAAATATCAAATTTTTTGATTAGTATTCTCTGCTTTGCCTGGAATCCAGGCGCACACTTTACAGACCTGCAGGATGGTTCAGCACCTGGACAGGAGCCCAGAACACGCTTTGAGGACCCAAAGTCTTGGTCAGAGGAGAGAATTCCCAGAATTTGGTTTCCTCGATGCTGATTTTCCCATGGCCCAGCCCAGGGGTTCTCACCTGAAACACCTGGAGGACATTTTACCATCTGTGTCTGACTTAGCCAGAAAATCTACCTTTCTAAAAGTTTCCAGGTGCCCCTGGGCCTGGACCAGTTTTAGAACCATTAATCTAATCATTCGAAATCTCTCCTGTCTGTTGCAGGGTTAACACCCCTCCTCCAGGAAGACTTCCAGCATGCACACACACCTCACAAAGCAAGAACGGTGTCTTTATTATTACTGCTGCATTTTCATCATTTGCCTGCTCAGAACAGAGCAGATGCTAAGTCAATTTTAATTGAGCAACTAACTATATAAACTTAACGTGTATCTTCCGGCCAGTGGGTCTTTGAGTGGGGGTTCAAGTCAAAGATGTCTTCCCAGGTGGCTAAGTGGTAGAGAACCCGCCCGCCAATGCAGGAGACTCGGGTTTGATCCCTGGGTTGGGAAGATACCCTGGAGAAGGAAATGGCAACCCACTCCAGTATTCTTGCCTGAGAAATCCCATGGATAGAGGAGCCAGTCAGTCTACAGTCTATGGGGTTGCAAACGAGTCAGACACGACTTAGTGACTGAACAGTTCAGTTCAGTCGCTCAGTCATGTCTGTCTCTTTGCGACCCCATGGACTGCAGCATGCCAGGCTTCCCTGTCCATCACCAACTCCCAGAGCTTACTCAAACTCATGTCTATCAAGTCAGTGATGCCATCCAACCATCTCATCCTTTGTCATCCCCTTCTCCTTCCACCTTCAATCTTTTCAAGCATCAGGGTCTTTTCCAATGAGTCAGTTCTTCGCATCAGGTGGCCAAATTATTGGAGTTTCAGCTTCAGCATCAGTCCTTGGGATTTGTCCCCACCAAAAAATCACTGACACGCATATACAACCCATACATATACACAATGCATACACCACACACACACACACACACACACACACACACACACACACACACTATTTCTATTTACCAGAGTTGCCACATCTCCTCTGCCCCTTAGCAAGCTTACTTGAGGGCTCTCTGTGTTCCAGGACTGGCACTGGACTCCGCTGGTCCTACTGCCCCTCACGGGGTTCCCCAGGGGCTACAGAGGGGGAGCTACTTCTAACTGCCCTGCTTCTAACTGCCCTGCCCCCTCCAGACCCTGCTTTATTCTCCGCCCCAAGGCCCTGCCCCTTAGGGATTGGTCCAGAGTCCTGGAAAGCCCTTGTTTCCTCTCGTCCAGTGAAGATGTCAGGGCCTGGCAGGGGGACTAAGTGGAGCGACACGGGCAATTGATCCCAACCAGCTTAAGACGTTCTGGTTCCGGGAGAAGGGTCTGCTGACAGCAGAGGCAGCTGCCCGGGCTGCTGGTGGGAGTCCTGCTGGAGCAGCTGGGAGCCCTGACCTGTCGCTGGGCAGGGGGGTGGCACAGTGGGGAGGAAGGACGGTGCTGGGCATGTTGGGGAAGCAGGCCCCCTCCTGGAGGGGCTGGCGGTCTCGGTGGGTGCTGCCCTGAGAGGTGCCCAAAGGCCCCCAGGGGTGGAGGGGGCCATGGACGGGTGCCTGAGGAGGCCCAGATGGCTGATTTATGAGGTCAGATTAAGAAGATGGATGGCCTGTCCCTGGGCCAAGAAATGAGTCCTGTTGCAAACCTCTGAAGGGCATGGACCAAACGTGGGGGAGGAGAAAATTCAGAAGGAGTCGTTCAGGAGAGTAATGAGGAGTAATGGGTTGAAACTGAGCCGATTTCAGGAAAGGTCTTGGCTGTGACATCTGCTCGGGCTGGAAGCTGGCTCTGGGAGGAAGAGAATCCTGGGGAAGCTACTGGACCCGGCTGGGGAGGCGCACGGAGGAGACATGGGGCCCTTCGGAGGCCCTCCTGCACCACCTCACCCTGAGCTGGTGAGACCCGGCCTGAGTTCCCCGCCGCCCGCCCCCCAGCAGGGGAGGGTCACAGCTCTAGGGCTGCCTGGGGTCGGGAGGGGTCGGGGCCCAAGGGATGACAGCTGACAGAGAGCTGGGTGCAGCCCAGCCCTCTGCTCTGCCCGTGGGGGACCGGATAGGCACCACCACCCACCCCTGGACAGGGGGCGGGCTCACACCAACTCGGACACCAAGCACACTGTGTCAGAGCCCGGCTTTCTGTTCAGAGTCCCTGCAGCCCATGGCGCGGGAGCTGGACGTGTGGGGACCTTGCCGCGTGGCCACGTCCTCGGGAACAGAGCACCTCCAGAGGTCTCCGAGACGCCTCCAGGGCCCGGGGGAGCCTCTGCACTCTGGAGCTCACTCCCAGGCCCCCTGAGTGACTCAGCTCACCGCCCCTCCTTCCACGCGGGCACATGCCGGGGCAGCTCTCACGCTGGGGGATGATGCCCGTGACTCAGGCGCCAGCACAGTGCCCAGCCTGGGGCAGGAACAGGTCGCACCCTCAGGGAGCCTGGGAGGGGGCGGCAGGGCTGGGGGGCCATCAAGGGGGCCCCCTCCCACATGCCCAGCCTCCAGCATGCCTCCTGCTGGGGTGGAGGGACTAGTTCTCCCCTTTTGTAAATGGGACGTTTGCCGTGAGGCCTCACCCACCGGGTTCTGGGTTGTTGAGGGTGGATGGGGTTGACCCCTCCTTTCCGCCATGTGCAAGGCCGCGCGTCTCTCTCTGTCATTAGTTAGGAGACCAGTTGCTTCGCCACCCTCAGTCTTCCAGGAAAAGGAGTCAGGACCTGATACCCACTCCAGAGGGTCCAGGGAGCTGAAGGTCCAGCCTGGCCCTCGGTAGGTCCTTCTGCAGACCAGCATGGGCCATTTCCCTGCTGAGACCCCGGGGCTGTGAAACAGGGGTGTCCTCCTCATGCAAAACGATTGGTCCTCGTGGGCCTGGCACCCACCCTGGCAGAAACTGGCTTTGACCTCTGCCTCCGTGCACAGTCTGGCCTGGCCATCCTGGATCTGTCTGGGCAAGTTCCACCCACCCGCAGGCCTCACCCAGCCAAGCAGCCAGGGCCTGCCCTACTCTCCCCGTTCTGCCTCCCCTTCCCCTCCTGACTCCCCTCTGGTCCTCCCCTCCCAGCCACCTCCCCTCCGCCGACTTCCAGCCCTCCAATCTGAAACACCCTCCAATCTGAAACAACCTTGTAGCTGTCTCTGCAGCTCTCTTGCTGTCGGAAGGCAGCATGTGGAACATGAACTGTTCGTCTGTGGGGTTTTTAGTCCCCCATGAAGCTGAAGCTTGGTACTTGACAGATAAGGAGTAAGAAGGAAGTGTGAGTGTCGGCTCTGCCTTCTGAGCGGACCTCCCCCCGCCAGGTCAGCGCTGGTTTCTGGGGGGCCCGGCCTCCCCAGAGGGGAGCTGGGGTTCGAGTGCTGGGCTGTGGAGCCGACAGCACACTAAGCCACACCCCTTCCCCACATAGATTTGTATTCCGGGAAGACTTGGGGGGAAAGTAATAAAACATGAAGGAAAAAAAAAAACCAAACCCCAACACGTCCCAACAAAATTTCTCATCAGTTTGAAAGATGGATTAAGACCTAGGTCTATAATGAAGAGACTGGATTGTGTCCTGATTAAGCTGTCTGGCGCTTGCCAGTGGCGCTTCAGCTCCTTCCTGACCTTCACAGAGGTCTCCAAACAATGAGGCTCACTCCCAAAGAGACACTGCCCAGCTTCGGGTGGATTTAAAGCCCCCCATCCCCTCACCCATCAAAGATCAGGCCCCCAGCCCTCCCAGCCTTCCCTGGGAGAACAGAGGGGAGGATGCTGGTGGAGGGGCTGTGTCTTCTCTTTCTGGACCACAGACTCCTCCCCGTTGCCTGGCGATCCTGCCTGGATAACCAGGAGGATCCTCAGTGAGATCCGGGAAGGCTGCTTGGTCCTCAACCTGCCTTCACTCAGAACCTCTTCCTTTCCTGCTCTTGCAGCACCCCACCCAGTCATCTGGTGAGAGAGGCCCGCTGCCCTGCCCTGCCAAGCAGGATGTTGCTTCCTTTCGGCTGGGGCAGGAAGCCATCCCTCCAGCCCTAGTTCTGGGGCTCACCCAGCGGTTCTAATTGGAGGGGGGGAGCGACTGTGCATGAGTCCTGTGGACTTGGACTATGTTAAACCAGGAGTCATTTCTCAGCTAAGGGGCATCTTCTTCCTGGAGAAAGGTCTTAAAGTGTCTAATGAACAAGCACAAAAGCAGCTCGGGGCACTCTACGTGAAGCTCCGGTGGTGACACCCGCTACATAAAAATGATAAGGGCCATTTATCTTCTGTCTTTGGAACATGAAACAGACTCTTAGGCCTGAGACTACAATATGTGAATGGAATTGTTATTACCTGTAGCTGACCGCGGCACCCTACTTCTGGAGGCCAGGCCTCCAGGGCAGCCTGTAACCATCATTAGAGAAGGTTTTACATGCTCTTAAATTAGTGACCCGGAGAAGGCAATGGCAAGCCACTCCAGTACTCTTGCCTAGAAAATAGCATGGACAGGGGAGCCTGGTGGGCTGCAGTCCATGGGGTTGCTACTAGTCGGACACGACTGAGTGACTTCATTTTCACTTTTCACTTTCACACATTGGAGAAGGAAATGGCAACCCACTCCAGTGTTCTTGCCTGGAGAATCCCAGGGACGGCGGAGCCTGGTCGGCTGCCATCTATGGGGTCGCACAGAGTCGGACACGACCGAAGCAACTTAGCAGCAGCAGCAAATTAGTGACCAGGTTTAATGGCCTCTCCCACCCTTGGGCTCTGAGTGTAGTGGCCTCCCTCTTGCTCTTGCCCTGGACCACCTCATTGCAACTCTTCTGCCACCTGCGGGCTGAAGCTCACCTCAGTTCTGGAAACTGTTCAGGCCCAGAGCTGAAGGAAACTGAGCTTCAAGCCCCAAGAACTTTGTCTCCTGTTTCTGGGGTCCTTCTTCCATTGCCAAGACCTCTGTGCTGAATCACCTTGCCAGCTTTCCCCAGGACCCCACGGGGTCTCCTGACTCGCCTGCCACACTGACCACGGGATCTATGTGAAGCGTGAATTAATCGGCTGCATCAACCCCTCAGCTTTGATGGCATCCCAGTACTTTTCCACAAGGCTCTCTTGACTTGATGTCACCTGCCCTCTGCCCACTCTTCCAGCCTTCTCTCTGTCCCCGTCTCAACACTCCATGCTAGCGGACTTCCCTGGTGATCCAGTAGTTAAGAATCCATCTGCCAATGCAGGGGACACTGGCTCAATCCCTGGTCTGGGACGATACCACATGCTGCGGGGCAACGAAGCCTGCGTGCCACAACTACTGAAGCCAGAGTGCCCTAGAGCCTGTGCTCTGCAACAAGAGAAGCCACTGCAATGAGAAGCACTGCAGAGTAACTAGAAAGTAGCCCCTGCTCTCAGCAACTAGAGAAAACCTGTGCACAGCAATGAAGACCGAGCACAGCCAAAAATAAATAAAAAACAAACTCCGTGCTAGCTACAGCGCCCCACCCAGCTCATGTTGCATGGCCCCCTCCATCTTTGCTTATGCTAGTACCTTAGCCTGGATGCTCCCCTTCCCAACTCCCTGCACTTTGCTGGACTACTGGTTTTATAAGTGTCTGAGTTATTTCCTCTTCCAGGAAGTCCTCCTGGAGCTGCAGACCCCTACCCTCTCTCAGTGTGCTGTGTCATGACCGTGCCCATTTGGGATCTGTCTGACCCCAGTGTCCCATCTTCCCAGGAACACTAGCTCTGCCTATGAGGCTACCTGACCCTGTCACTCCCTGGGTCCTTGCTGCAGACAGAAACTGACTTGCTGCTGATAGAAACTGTCACCCCCAGGCCAGCGTGAGACCACTGCCCACAGTGCCTGAGGCCGGATGCCAGCACATCTGGGACCCTGAGGGAAGAGGCTCAGGGCCCTGTGCCCTCAGCTCCTGGGACCTCCCCTGCCTCCTTGGAGACCAGCTGGCCCCGAGGAAGGGCAGCAGCAGTGCTGGGCCCTCCGCTCAAGGGAACTGAAGCCTGGAGCCCGCCCTTCAGACAGCACCCTTTCCTCCCAGGGCTCACTCAGCCAGCACCTGTTTGTCCCTGGGGGAGGGCTGCTTGGTTCTCAGAGCCCCGGTCCCCTCCGTCGCCCAGCCCAGCGTCACTTCATTTTGTTTTCATCACATGCTCTCATCAGGGAGGTCAGGGGAGGGCCCGTGTGGAGCCAGGATGTGGATCCGTCTGGAAACCTCTCGTGTCTTTCAGCAAAGAGGCCCCAGACTCTCAGAGCCCACGAGGAGGTGATGACCAGAAGGGACCCCGCGGACAAGGGCCACGTGTGCCCCGAAGGCTCCCGCCTTCCCTGGAAGTGTCCCTGCGCTTGTCGTGGTGAAGGGGAGGTGGGGCAGGCTTGTGACATGTCACATGGGGAGGAAACTTCCTCATTTTCTAAGTTACATAAGCCCCGGCCACACAGTGCCCCTGTTCCAACAACTCAGGGTCTCAGAGGAACAGTAAACCCCATGTGTTCCCCAGTGAGGCTGGTCTTGTCACTTCCTCCTTCTCTTTGGGGACCTGCAAAAGACTTGGGCACAGCGGTGGAGGCACCGCAGCCCTAGGACTCTCAGGAACCCAGGGACCCTCGAGGCCACCCCAGGGCAGGATCGTGCTGTACAACCTGGTGCTTTTCAACAAGAGCATTTGCCTGGTTATCTGCATTCCTTCCATCTCAGAAATGCTACTTACTCCTGCCACACGGGGGATCCAAGGCATGCACCTAGGTCAGGGGGTTGGACAGGAGCGCAGAGGAAACTTGGTCCAGTGGAGGGAAGGCTGGATCGGAGTAGGTGTGCAAAGTCCCTGCAGTCAGATGATGAACACGGACTTGCAGTGAAGATCTGAGTTGAAACCCTGAACCTGGCAGTCATTTCTTGGCCAGACACAGGCCTGATATCCTGATTTCAAAGGGGCACATGCTGCCTCACAGGGTCAAGGCAGGTGAACTTGGAAGCGGCTGTCAGCCCTCTCTGGGTGCTGAGGATGCAGAACCAGAAGTGGGTCTCCGCCCCAGGGGCCCACAGAGGAGGGAAGCACCTCCAGGCTTGCTGTGTTAGAAGGAACAGCCCTCTTCAGAGCTATTTAAATAATGTGAGTTTGCTGTCAGGACCCAGGGGATCTCCCAGGGCTTACTGCAGGGAGGAGGCACCTCTCCCGGCCTCTTGAGGCCCCCCGCCCCTCTCTGCATGCAGGCTCCATTCTCCACGTGGCAAGCAGAGCGGGTTCTGCCCTCCAGAAGGGCAGGGGCAGGCAGAGGACAGGGAGGGGTCCCAGGAGATGAGGTCTCAGATGAGGAGATTTTAACAAGGCCACCAGCTTCCAAAGGCTGACTGACCTTGGCCTTGTGGCAACCCCAGCACCCAGCAGAAGGCTGGCTGGAGAAGCAAACAAATGAAAGAGTGGGTGAATGACTGTCAGACGTGAGCGGGCCTGGCTGTCAGGCCTGCACTGGAGCTCGCGGGCAGGGGAGATGGGCAAGCTGGGCAGGACTAGCACAGGACACCTGGCAGGCTGGCGGCTGACCTCTGGGGAGTGGTCAGGACAAAACGTTCACAGAGGCCTTGACTTTCAACCAAGCAATTCCACTTCTGTGCAATTACTGGCATAAATATACAAAGATATTTACTGCAGCCGTGGAAGCCACTGAAATGACCGTCAAAATGGGATTCAAACACTGTACACCACAGAGCATTCATACCATGGAATTCCAGGAGCCGTTAGCAAGAACCAAGGCTCAGGAGAGCAGGTGGGGCCGTTTGTCCAGGCCACACACCAGCAGGGAGGGGAGGGCCATTGGCCTGATGCTGAAAGGGCTGCAGGCGGCACTGTGAGATGAACAGCGCGTGGGATGGTGTAAGAAGCAGAGGGGGGCGGGTGGGTGGGATCAGAGATGCTTGTGGGCAGAGGCTGGGAAACAGACGAGGATGCTTTACTAGCTCTAAACCCTCTTGCTTTTTTCCATGTTTGTATCTGTCTCGGTTTGAAAAGCAGTTATTATAGATGGAAAATAACAAAGAACACACTTATTTAGCATCTTTCTCTCAGGAAGGAGCAGGTTGCTTGCAAATAATGTGACGAATCTTTAAAAACATCGCCCTCCAACTTAGAGGTGGGGTGACCTTGGTCTAGATTGGGGCCCAGGCTGGTTCTGGGGGAGGGGGTGTTGGTCCCCGGAGGGCATCCAGGAGGGAGTGACCAGCAGTTGACAGCCACACTGGGCTCAGGGCTGGGGGCTGAGGGAGGGTGGGAGACGGGCCAGCTTGTGACCAGCCAGGCAGGGTCCAGGCCACGATGCTGCAGCCGGGCCTGGGGAGCAGAGGCTAGGAAAGAGCAGCAGAAATAATTGCACTCAGACGAGGCACGTGTGACGATGACAACTGCCGCTGTGTGCCTGGCGTGGTGCTGGGCCCTGCCTCTGAGCATCTCATGGGCTCCTCTGAGGGTCATGGGCCGCGAGTGCTCACAGTATTCCCAAGGCACAGACAAGCAGGTGGAGCCATCTGTCCAGGGCACACACCAACAAGGAGAAGAGGGCCATTGGACTGTCTGGTCCGGCCTCCAGAGAGCCAAGGGTCAGGGCGAGTGGCATCTTGACTGGCCCTGGGTCTGGGCTTGGCGGTTTAGGATCCTAGAGCCGGCAGCCCAGGTCTGGGAGGCTGGGACTGAGAGCTTGCATTTGCCCCCTGCCCCAGAGGGTCATCGGAGGCTGCAGATACCCGTATCCCCCACCCTGCCCTCTGTGATGAGCAGCACAGAACGTGTATGGTTGAGCCTTTATGCCGGCTCTAGTTAGGGATGGTATCCGTGACCCCAGACACCCAGGCCTCCTGGGCAGGGTCTGTGTCCTGCTCGGTCTTGGGGCCTGAGTCCCAAGGCAATGCTTTGCCTGCACGTGACCTGGCAGGTGGAGGCTTTGCAGAAAAGATTCGCTGTTTCCTCTAAAGGTGCTTTCACTAGGCAGAGGCTTGGGGCATTATGAACTTGACCCCTAGAGGCCCTTGAGAAAGAAGGGGTCCAAGGGAAGCAGGGGAGGGGGCTGGGGAGAAGGCCTGGCTGTTGTCTCCTAGGGCCATACCCCACCCACCTCACCCAGGGCCACTCGGTGACTGCGTGTGTCTCCCTACACGTCCACGGACACTGCAGGGCTGGGCATGGGAGCTGTACTCCTAGCTGGGCATTGGCTGTGGAGTAGGGTCAGGGCAGAAGCTGGAGGAGTTTGGTGAATTATGATTTCTAATAAAAGTCACTGCAGAGCAGGATCAGTGAGAATGTTTTATTTATTCTTCTAGATTTTAGAGAGGGCGTTTCCTGCACAAACAGGCCACGCCCCCGTCCCCCAACTGCTGGGAGCCTAGGGCTTTGTTAAGCAGGCGTATTTAGTATTCATCTCTCTGGGCTTCCCTGCCCATGGGGTCACAAAGAGTCAGACATGACTGAAGCAACTAAGACACACACACACACACACACACACACACACACACACACACTGGGGCTTCCCAGGTGGCACTAGTGGTAAAGAACCCACCTGCAAATGCAGAAGACATAAGAGACGCAGGTTCAATCCCTGGGTCGGGAAGATCCCCTGGAGGAGGGCATGGCGACCCATTCCAGTATTCTTGCCTGGAGAACCCCATGGACAGAGGTGCCTGGTGGGCTGCAGTCCGTAGGGTTGAAAAGAGTGGGACACAACTGAAGCGACTTAGCACACAGGCACGTATTTGGGGGTGGGGATGGGCTTGGTTGGATTTAACATATTCAACTAATATTTCTTGAGCATCTGCAGTGTTTTCATACATCCTAAAAGTCTGCCTGGTTTCACCCACATCACATCTGGTCATCCCAGTAAGAGGCCTGTGAAGTCTTCATCCCCATTTTACAGAAAAGACAATGGAGGCTCAGAGAGCCTGGAAGCTCGCTGAAGGTCTATGCAGGCAGAGGCCCGGCAGGATGCTTGGCACACATCTGGGCCTCACCTGACTCTGCTGGGTCTCCAATTCCTCCCAAGCCTTGACTTTCTTCTTTCCTGAGTCCTCAGGGACTGACTCAGACAACGCTGCAGCCCCAAATTCTATGGGCCAGATCCTCCACCCCAGGCTTCCTTCTACTCCCAACACCCAGACAGGTTCAGACCTTCACTCTGCACCCCAGGCCTGCCTATCCCAGAGCATCCCAGCTCCTGGTTGGGAGAAATAGACTTAGATCCCAAGTTTGGGACATCCTTGTTGGGTGAGCCTGGGCAGTGTGATCCAGAAAACCAGAACTCAGGAGGTGATCTTTCTTGAATCTGAGCTTTCAGGAAGGTCTGAGCTCCTGGGAGATGGGGGCTGAGATGACTCAGGAGCTAGCAAGGAGGAGGACACACCCCCACAAACACACACTTGCTTTCTTTACATTTTATATGCAAGGCATGCAATGTGCAAATTGCACACAGCTTAGACAGCAAAGAGATCAAACCAGTCAATCCTAAAGGAAATAAACCTGGAATATTCATTGGAAGCACTGATGCTGAAACTCAAATACTTTGGCCACCTGAGGCAAAGAGCCAACTCATTGGAAAAGACCCTGATGATGGGAAAGATGGAGGGCAGGAGGAGAAGCGGGTGACAGAGGATGAGATATTTGGATGGCATCATCGACTCAATGGACATGTGTTTAGGAAGCCTGGCGTGCTGCAGCTCATGGGGTCACAAAGATTTGAACATGACTTAGGAACTAAACAACCACAGCTTGGTTTGCTTTTCCGTGTACGTACCCCTGTGTAATGGCCATCTACATCAAGATATAGAAGAGGCCTCTTGCCCCTTCGCACTCAGTTCTAACTCCTCCCCCCACTGAGGTAACCGGTGTTCTGACCTCTTTTATTCTATACCAGTTTTGCCCATTCTTGAACTTCATATAAATGGAATCATACGACGCAGTCTTTTGCTTCTGACTTCTTCTATTTAACATGGTATCTGTGAGATTCATCCTTGCTGTTTTGTGTCATGTATTAAATACTCATCTCTATTTCTCTCTGAGGTGTATCCATTGTACAAGTGCGACTCAGTTTACCCATTCTCCTCCCAGTGGACATTGGCCCATTTCTACTCTTTATTTATAAATGTGGCTTATTATGAATGTGGCAGTTAAAACATTTTTGCCCTTGCCCTTGTCTTTTCTCTTAGTTTTCACCAAGAGGCGGAATTTCTGGGTCAGGGAAGGGGCATGTTAAAAAACCAAAAAACCAGTTAATAAATGCTAATAAATGTTTAACTACCAGCTCTTTGGGGAGGAAAAAAAAAGCCCTGCTGTGTAGTGCTGGACAGTTTTCGTGGCATAAATAATTCCATTATGGCTGATTTCAAGCTACCCACGTGAAGTCATCGTATCTAGCTTGAAAAGAGAGGCACGTGATGGGACCTTGGTCCCCAGAGGAGCCAGCTCAGGATCACCACCTGGGGTGCTCTTTTCCTCTGGAACTTGTTCAAGCAGAACAGGGCCTCTGAACCCAGAGACTGGGCTGCTGTGTGTGCATTCATTGTCCCTGCACAGTCATATTTGCTTTTCTGCTGTCCCCCAAGTCCAGTCTGTGGGCTCAAGGGCAGTGCCCACGTCTCAGCAGAGCACTAAAGGGGGCACGTGTTCACCTGGCTGGTGGTGGGGCTCAATGAGCTGTGGAGAGCTGCCCACCCTGCAAGTGTCCCTTCGCTGCCAACCTTGGAGGATGTAGGCCTTATTATTAAGGAAAGTGGTCAGTTCCTTATATAAACTGAAGCTCACCGACTCGATGGACATGAGTCTGAGCAAGCTCCAGAAGTTGGTGATGGACAGGGATGCCTGGTGTGCTGCAGCCTGTGGGGTCGCAAAGCGTTGGACACGACTGAGCGACTGAACTGAACTGAAGCTGAATGGCACCTCTCAAGCTGGGGCCTGGGAAGAAAAGACCTGATGTTAGAGGAGTGAGCCTCTAGTGACATTTCAGCTCCTCTACAGGCTGGTCGGGGGAGGGTTATTGCCCCACGGGCCTCATGACACCCTGAAGCTCCCTCGGAAGGTTAGGCCAGCCAGTCAGGCCTTTCTGCCTCATTTGAAGCCTCAGATTCCCCACTGTGCAGTCGCGGGTGGCATCTTACAGGCGTAGCCAGCCAGCCCTCAGTGAGCTGGGTGTGGGAGGCTCATCAGTCCTGATGCGCGGCAGCTATTAACAGACATGCTGCTCTGAGGGCCTGAAGCCTCCGAGGATACATCTGCTCCTCAGAAGGCTCTGTAATGTGACAATCTTCCGTCCCCACACCCTGTCTGCCCTGGGGAGGTGGGTAGTGTTCCCATTCCTTCCCCGCAGTTCCCCTGTGCCTGTCCATCAGGCGCCAACTGGCCCCTGACGCCCCCCCCACACACTGCAACAGACATCTCCCGGCTCCCCACTGCCTTCAAGATCAAAGAACCTCCCAGGTTCCTTGTCTTCAGGGTCTTGCAGACGGTGCACCCACTGCTTCCCAGACCATCTCCTGTCATTCACCACCCAGCCTTTCTCCGTGGACGTTCTGCTCACTTTGCAGAGCCTGTGCCCTTTGTGGAGCAGGGACTCCTGTCTCCTACTTGGTGGGCTTAGCCCCGAAGACCCGGCTCAATAACATCTCTTCTGTGCCAGGCCTCCCCCCTCTCTGGGAGAATTTGCCCCTGACCCAGCACCACACATCTGCCTTCAGAACACTTCATTGTGTGGTGATGGGGTGGAGGCTGTCTGCCCTCAAGGTCACGGACAAGGTCATCTTCCTCTTGGGGCCTTGGGGCTTAGCCTTGAGCCCAGCACTTAGCAGCAGCAACTCAGGAAGTGTCCACGCTTTATTGAAAGTGAGTGAAGAAATATCGTCTGTAAGGAGATCCACCAATACCTCCTGGCCTGAAGGTGATCCAGAGAGGGTGCAGAGGGTGGGGTAGGGGTAGAGGGAGATGGGGAGGTGGAGGGGTGGCGGGGAGGAGTGGGAGGGGTGGGGTGGGTGCCACCTTTGGTGTCTTGTCTCTGAGGAGGGTCTCCAGGCCCTGCCACGTTGGCAGCCGAGGAAGAAGCCCCCAGCTGGGGGCTGGCATGGGTTCCCCACCCTGAAGCTGCACTTTTGGGGTGGTCTTGCCTTCCTTCCTTCAGCCTGGCAGAGGAGGAGCCAAGGATGAGGCAGAAGAACGTGGACTTCGGGGCTACCCTTACCTGCGTTGCTTCCTGCCTGTGTAGCCGACCGTCTCCACCCCGGGGGCAGATGCTCCAGCTGTGGGTTGTTGGCAGACATGGGATGGAAGGCCCCTGCAGGGGACCTGTGGCCCCAGGGGCTCGGCCAACAGCAGCTGTTGTCACCTCCCTGGCTTCCCTGGCCCAGCCTTGTGTGGTTTTGCTCCAGCCTTGACCAGGGCTCACCTGCGTGGTTTTTAAATGCAAATAAGAGGTGTCCTTCTGCTGTGTTCCCCCACAACCATCATAATCTTCTCCTATAAATAGAATAGAAGTTAGACTCGGCGGGTCACAGCTGGGGTACTGGGATTGGGGTGGGGTTTTTCTTTTCCTTCCTCTTTCTCAAAGGTTTTTTTGAGATGAGACTCCATTTCCGCCCCGACCTTGTCTGAACCCCTGCTTGAACATCTGGTTCGTGGGTATATGTGAGGAGTGAAATAAAATGGGAAAGTGAACATCAGCCCAAACAAAGAATAAGTTCTGCTTCTAACATTTGAGACCAGGGTGTTGTGGGTGGAGGTGGGTCCAAGGCCCTGGCGTCCACTCGTGAACTGCCTGGGGCAGTGCCTGAGCTTCTCTGAGACTTGGGTCCTCACATCTGAGAAGGACTAATCACATCCATCTCCAAACACTGCTGGGGGATCAAATGAAATAAGGTGTGGAGACAACATTTTCCACACTGAGATACAGGGTATAACTATTAACCATCAAGGATCTTTCACCATTTAAAAAATGTGTGGTCTATCCATAAATGGAATGTTATTTAGCCTTTAAAAGAGAGGAAATTCTGACATATGCTACGACATGAATGAACCTTGAAGACAGTCTGCTAAGTGAAATACGCCAGTCATAAAAAGATAAATCTTTTATGATTCCACTCATATGTGGTACCTGGAGGAGTCAAGTTCATAGAGACAGAAAGTAGAAGGGTGGGTGTTGGGGGCTTGGGGCAGGGAGGATGGGGAATTAGAGTTTGATGGGCACAGAATTTCAGTTTGGAAAGATGAAAAAGTTCAGGAGATGGATGGTGGTGATGGCTAAACAACCATGTGAATGTGCTTAACGCCTCTGAACTTGACCCTTAAAAACAGCTAACATGCTAAGTTTTACGTTATCTATATTCTATCACCCAAAAAAAAAAAAAGGTGTGACAGCCACTTGGGGAATGGAAATGAAGGGATGGACGCACACACCTCATTTCCAGAAAACAAAGGGTGTGTGTGTGTCCGATTTGTTTTATGTAGATGACAAGTAAAATAAAGGGAAACGAGAGAAAACTTTAAAAAGGAAGCCTGCCAGTCCATGAAGCTGAGGTTTTTATAGCCTCTGGGGCAGAGTCCTTCAACACTGGAGAAAGACTGATATTGCCTGTAACATTTTGAAAGGTCAAAACCAAGTGAAACGCCAGCCTACTGCCTAAACGCATGATAATAGCAAATTTTAAAATTAATTACAGGGTCCTTCCTGCCGACACCTGGCGCCGCTCAGAGGTGCCACTGTTCTCAGATGCCTTCCACTGCTTCTATTCTCAGGAGCGGCTCAGCTCTGCCTCACGCCATTGTTCCCAGACAACGATACGTTTTGAAATGAAAACTGTTCTAGCTGGACACAAAGGAGACAGCTTCTGGATTCCAAGCCCAGACGGGAATAAAAATTCTACTCAACTGAGGGTGGAAGGGGCAGCCATTCGAGGAGGGCATCTGGGGAGCCCTGAGTCAACTTCAGACTCCCCGAGGTGCATGAGGGCCTGCGAGATACTCACTGGGTGAGTGGGGAGCGAGATACTCACAGCCAAGCCCTCCATGTGATGGCGTCTGATCAAGTTCTCCCAACCGTCCTGCCTCCATCATTTCTGTTTCCCAGAGGAGCAAAGCAGCACCCACAGAGGCTAAGCTTGCCCAAGGTCATCTGTTCTAACACTCAGGCTGGATTCAATGCTTGCCCTCCCTAATGGCCAAGAAGGAGCAGGAGACCAAGGATCCATCGCCAGTTGGTATCTAGGAGGCCTTAGGGAAGCGTGTCTTCATGTGCTTATTTTGGAGATGGGTCTAATTTCTGCTCCAGTCAGTACTGAAACCAAGCAGGACCCCGGACACAGAAGCTTTTCTGTCACCCCATTTCTTGATCTTTAGGGAATAGCCTTCTGACTCCATACTCTTCCCTGAGTTCTAAGGGCAGATTTGAATAAGCACTAATCAGGGAAGGGAGGCGATGCAAAAATAAGGAAGGAACAGCCAGGAAACAGTGCTGCAGCCTTGGGGTACTGTCCTGGTTCTGCCTCAAGGGATACACATAAAAATATCTTGGAGTTCTTTGCAGAACTAAAACCCCCAACAGATGGGAGGTGCTAGCATTCTTCATTCCAGAGAAGACCATGAAAGGAGTGCAGGCCCTGTATACAACCTCATCCTGGTCAGCAGACCCCACCCTCATGCTAGGAAGCTCCTCTCTCAATCCTCCCAGGTTGGCATACATCGTTTTGAGAGGCAGGAGCCTGCTGTGTCCCCTTTCTCCTGGCAAAGCAATAACGCTATCCTTTTCTGCTGCTGCTGCTAAGTTGCTTCAGTCGTGTCCGACTCTGTGCAACTCCATAGACGGCAGCCCACCAGGCTCCCCCGTCCCTGGGATTCTCCAGGCAAGAACACTATCCTTTTCTACTTCACCCAAAACTCTGAGCTTCAATCCAGCACCAGTGCACAGAGGCTAAGTTTTCAGCATCAGTTTGGTGAGACGCTGCGAGGTTACCTCCACCTGTACCAACCCAACGCTTGCTGGCTGGGGACTGCGGTGTTGCTGCGTGGCAGGGAACAGCTGACTCAGAACATAAAGGCTTCAGCCAGGTTTTAAGTGACACAGCCACACCTAACCTCCAGGGGAGTGGGAGGTGCAGTTTTGCCCTGCAGCAGGGAGGTTGGGACCAGGTATATCTGATTCCATGGTGTTTTCCCCACTTGCTTCCCAGGTTATTTGCCAGGGAGAGAGGAAGTATATGAGATATACTTTGTTAAACATCAAATTCTCAGAAGATGTAAATTCCTCATGTGAAATACAAATGTAAGCTATTAATGTATTATTATTGTTGTTATTAATGATATTAATAAGCCTTTTCAGAGGAGGAAATGGCAACCCACTGCAGTACTTTTGCCTGGAAAATCCCATGGACAGAGGAGCCTGGTGTGCTACAGTCCATGGGGTCGCAAAGAGTTGGACATGACTAAGCAGACAGTACACACCTGTGTTTCACAATATCCAAGAATCAGCCATGACCATGAACCCAAAGTGGTGGGAGGCGCTCTCTTCCGGTCAGGACAGAAGGCTCTGAGTGGAGCCCACACTGTGACTGTGCTCGCTGCATTTGACTTCTGCCATACTGACGGCCATTAGAGTTTTTCTTCCTCTGCAGAAGTTTCTATCATTAGCCAATCCCAAAGCCACAGAACCATCAGAATTTTAATAGACTTGGGCCCCAGAGCTTGACTGCAAACATTGTGATGCACAGCTACGGATGGAAAGCAACGGGTCTTTACAAGGTGACTGAACGCTGTGCCTTTTAAGCCATTCCTTGGGGCCCCAGGGCCCTGCAGGGGTGATGGAGAGGTTTCTGGGAAAATGGTCGGCGGAGGGGGGGATCATTTAATTGGCTCCATTTTGCTGTCCCTGGTGCTGTCCCAAAGTTATGCCACCAGTTGGATAGAAAAAACTCGTCAAGAAAGATCTGACAACTTCTAAAATTTCCAAAGGTCTGTCCTTGAGTTTCATGCTGGCAACTGTGTTTCTTTATTCTCTTCCTCTGAAGTTGTTTCTTTTCCTTTCTCCTTTCCAGCTGATGGCATCTTCTTATCTCCACTCTCCCCCTACCACCCCACCCCTGCCCTGGACACACACACACAGAAACACTTACACATACATACCCTTAGCTCTGGGTTCTTTTCTTTGCACTTCTCTGATGGGAAGTGCAGTGTCTTGCGTTGTAAGAACACTTCTTTGGACTCAAGCAGATCTGCGTTCAAATCCAGCCTTTGACTTGTACTTGGCTGTGTGTTCTTGGGCAGTTCCTTAAGTTCTCTGAGCCTAATTTCCTCACCACAACATGGGGAAGGTAATAGCTGGTTTGCAGAGTTCAGTGTTTGACTATGACTAATTCCCACCTCTTCTTCCCCCCTCTCCCACTGCAGCTCTGGCCCAAGCCTTCCCAGCCCCATGTGCCCCCCAGTCCCACTTGGGGCCCTGGCTCACCCAGTACTGGAGGGCCTCAGTCCCCTTTCTGGAGCTCGGGAGAGATTGGGCGGGGCTCACAGAGCTGGGGTGCTGGGTCCTCTGGCAGAGGGACAGCCCAGAGGAGGTGTGGGGTGTGAAGGGCAAAGAGGATCCACATACGTCCCGCTCAGGACCCAAGCTGCACCAGCCTTAGAGATGTGAAGGTTAAAGGGTGAATTCCTGATGATCGCTTTTGGCTGTTTGCATCGGGCTCCTGGCCCGTGGCTCCATTCAAAGGCTGCCCCGTGTGCGTCCATGACTCCAAGAATCGCCCTCACATCGATGTTTCATCCCCGTCAGAGCTCTGTCCCTGGCACGGGCTTGTCCACAGCCCTGCATGTGCCGGGCCCTCAGGAAACCCTGGTTCCGGCCCAGGCCCCTGTCTGCCGGGTTCTTGGTCAGCCTGGGCTCAGCCTCCTCAGCCTCCTCAGCTCCCCATCCTGGGGCGCCTGCTTGGTCACTCCCTGCCCCTTTGCAGCCTTCTTTGCATCGTCCGTAGGCAACCTGGACTTGGGGTGCTGGGCTGACTTGAAGCCTCTCCATCTCTCGGGCCTGCCTCAATGCCCCTGCCTGCTCCCAGTACCTGCTCGCCCTGAGACCTCTGACGGGAGGGGCCGTGTGAGACACTTTCTGATTAGGTCGGGGCCTGGTTCTGCTTTTCCCCGATTGTTCGCCTCAGCGCGTCCCTTTGCTGTCTCCGGGACGCCTGATGCTAAAGAGGCCCCTGACTAAGGAGATGCCCTAGACCAGGAGGTCGGCTGATGGCCCCCATTAGCCTGGTTCCCAAGGCATGGCCCCTCTGGAAGGGGTTCCTCGATGGACTGATCCTTCCCTGGTGGAAGCGAAGCCTCCAGTCAGGCTTGGGAAGGTCCAGTGGGTGTCCTCTCCACGACTGCCTGGACCCAGGTGTGGCTTCTGCCCACTATCTCTCCCCAGAAGAACTCCTTCAATGCTCCATATATAGACCCACAGTGGCGCCCCCTTCAGGATCACGCGCAATGTCAGAGTCAGGGTGGGGATGTGCTGAGACCATCCACCCCAAGGCCTTTGTCTTACACTTGGGGAGCAGGTCACCCCGCTCAGGGGACAGATGGGGCCAGAGTCTGGTCTTCTGATGCCCAACCCAGCACACAGGCCTCCTCCAGAGCCATCCCTGCACAAGCAGCTCCAGGCTTCACTCTGAAGTGAGCAGAGACAGTGGAATTGCTTGGATGGTGACACCCCACCCCACTCCCCGCTGGGACTCCTGGTTAGGCCTCCCCGTGAGGCCTGCTGGCCGGCTCGGCCCAGGTGTCCTTCATGCTGGCGCCGAGTGCAATCGCTTTATAGGAGCCAGGTACCTTCAGATCTCCCAGATCTTTTAGCACTAAGATCTCCAGGACCATGGAAGGAAAGATGCTCTCACCGCGAGAGCACTGGAGCACTCAGGACACGGCTGAGTCTCCTTTCCTATCCCGGCTCATTCTGAGGCCCGAGTTCACTGTGTTACTTGTTACTGGCGCCTTCTTTTCTGTAAGCTGAAGTCTGGAGGTGGAGTTAGACGTGCATACTATGTGACTCCACTGTTTGTGGGGAGCAAGAGTCAGGTCCCCCAGGCAAAAACCACCCAGAAATCCAGGCCAAGGTCGGCAGCTGCCGTGGTTTGGGGGCAGAGCTGACAGCAGTCACCGTGGATGGGATTCGTTCCCGCCCATCCCACACTGTGGTTTGGGGAGAGCTTATTTATGAGAATGAAGTGCATCTCTAGGTCATCAGAGAGCTATAATTTTGAAAATTGTAACATGTCATGTGGTGATTCTGCACTGACAGAAGCTTCTAGGGGCCAGTGAGGAACCAAGGAGGAGAATCAAAAGGAAGGAACAGGCAGAGCGTCCGCAGCCCCTCCAGGGGAGGAGCCCTGCCTCTGTGGGGCTGTTGATCCGTCTTGCTTGTTACTCTTTCTTGAAGAGATGCTTCCTAGACTCTGGCTGTGCCCCAGGCACTGGGCGAGGTTCTGGCGACCCTCGAAGGACACGAGAAGAGGGGCGGAGGTCCCTGCCTCTTCCTGGCTGCCTTCGGAATGGGTGCCCCCTGCACTCAGGATTCGCTGGCTTGATAGAGCTTCTTTGTGTTCCTTAAACAGTCAAGCTCATCTCTGCCTCGGGGCCTTTGTCCGTGCTCTCCTCCTGTTCAGGATGCTGGTTCCTTGATTTTTTTTTCATGAGTGGCTCTTTTTCATTAAATGGGTCTCAGCTCAAAGAGACCCATTATCTCTTGGGAGGGGTCTTTCTCGATGAGTGCCATTCATTTTCTGACCTGTTTTTATCCATTCTGCTTTATTTTCTTTACAACTCTTACCACTCTCTGGAATTCTGACTTAGTTCTTTACTGTCTGTGCTCACTAATTGGGCTGTCAGGTCCATGACAACAGGAATCTTGCCTGTCTCATTCTCCTCTAGATCCTAAGATCTCTCCTAGAATAGTGCCTGACAGACAGAAGGTGCTCGGTAAATATTGACTGATGAATAAAGTTCCACATAGAACTCTTGAGCTGTCTCTTTGTGTCAGGCACTGTGCTTGGCACTACAAAGTTGCAAGTAAAATGACAGTACACCATGCTTCCATCAATTGTACTGTATTTCATTTAATCTTTATAGGAGCCTTGTTGAGAGAGAATTAATATTATTTCCATAGTGTAAATGAGAACATAGTAAATAACTTGTTCAGATGGTCACATCACTTCATGGCAAATAGATGGGGAAAAAGTGGAAACAGTGGCAAATTTTATTTTCCTTGGATCCAAAATCTCTGTGGACTGTGACTGCAGCTGTGAAATTAAAAGACACTTGCTCCTTGGAAGAAAAGCTATGACAAACCTAGACACAGTATTAAAAAAGCAGAGACGTCATTTTGCCAACAAAGTTCCATATAGTCAAAGCTATGACTTTTCCAGTAGTCATGTATAGATGTGAGAGTTGGACCATAAAGAAGGCTGAGCACTGAAAAATTGATGCTTTCGAACTGTGGTGCTGGAGAAGACTCTTGAGAGCCCTTTGGACAGCAAGGAGATCAAACCAGACAATCCTAAAGGAAATTAACCCTGTATATTCACAGGACTGATGCTAAAGCTGAAGTTCCAATATTTGGCCACCTGATGTGAAGAGTCGACTCATTGAGAAAGACCCTGATGTTGGGAAAGACTTACGGCAGGAGGAGAAGAGGGCGGCAGAGGATGAGATGGTTGGATGGCATCGGTAACTCAATGGACACGAGTTTGAGCAAACTCCAGGAGATAGTGAAGGACAGGGAAGCCTGGCATGCTACAGTTCATGGGACTGCAAAGAGTCAGACAAGAGTTAGCGGCTGAATAGCAATGAATAACAACAACAGACCACACAGGTAACTAACCTGTTTCTTTGTGTGGTTCCACCCTTCTTCTTTTGCCCCTGTCACGAGAACACATCCCAGGGAGGGGCTGTTCCTTCATTCTGGATCCCAGAAAGAAGATGCTGTGGATAAGAGCCTTGGCTGACCAAGGGTTTAGCTTGAGAGAGAAATATGCTGTGGTATTCGTAAGCCACGGAGCATCTGGGTTGTCTGTGACCACAGCATAACTGAGCAAGACATGATTAGTACACTGGCTATAAGAATGTTGATAAGGAAACACTTTCTGGAGGAGGGCGCAGGTGTGGTTAGCTAGAGATATCCTGAAGAAGAGATGGGAAGATGCTGGGCCACAGAGGCACCCACAGGCAAGCGTTCTGACCCCACACGATTTCTCATCTCTGCATTGACGGTCACGGGGATGCTGGTATATTGTTTCCTGAATGGACACCCCGTCTCCCCAGGTTTATAATCAGGCCCCAATCTGCCTCTCCAGCCTCGTCTCTCTACTGCTTTTCTCTCTGGACCCCCATGTTCTTTCCTGTCTCTATCCTGAACTCATTACGAGGGCAGGCACCTGGGGAAATGACTTCCTCTTTCCAAACCTCAGTTTCCCACCTGTGAGAGGAAGGATAATGAGAACTCTTGGGATTAAGAATTCGGCTAATGCGGGAAAGGGCCTGGCCCTCCGCAGACGTTTGCTGAATGAATGAATGAGTAAACAAACGAATGAACACTTGAATTCTGGGGCCAAAGAATGATCCAGCTCATAAGGGTCTCTTTCGCTTTGAGTTGTTACAAATCAGTCTCCTCTGGCTTGAGTACTTCTGGAAAAGCTGATAAAGCCACCATTTTTGAACCTCCAGAAATTGAGACGGCAGTGACCTCGGCAAGGGGCAGCCCTCCCACGAGTGTCATTTTGCAGCAGGCTACAGCCTCATCTGCCAGAGGCAGGGATGGGGGAACCAGGGTCATCTGGAGCCACTGAGCAGAGAGATGCGTGTTCCAGGGCAGCTGTTCTCTTCTGAATGCTGCTCCTGGGTGTGCAGGCTCCTGGGAACAAGGCAATTGATTTCTGTACAGCAGACATAAAGGCCCACGCGACATGGGACCTGGAGAGACACTGTGACAGTCAATCATTGCCAGGCCCGGCATTGGACCTGTGTTCGTTTCAAAGAAGGCAGCCCATCAGCTGGCTGGGTACCCCTTAGTGGATTCTGAAAACCCAGACACTGAAAAATGCTTCTCCTTGCCAACTAATTGAAATACAAGTTCGGCTTGAGAAGCACATATTTGTTGCAGAATTGTTTGTTTAATAATGTCAGGTCACTGCCCAAATCCAAGGACTGTGCAAGTTATGTGGGAAACATGGAGATGGAAGAAGAGAGCTAACACTGATTCAGTTCACTTCAGTCGCCCAGTCATGTCCGACTCTCTGACCCCATGAATCAAGCATCTACTATGTACTAGGCGTCTTGTAGACATGTTTTCATTCAATTCTCACAATAGCCAGGTGAGATGAGTGCTAATAACTCATGATATGCAGTGAAACACCTACTTCTGCTTTATTGACGACACCAGAGCCTCTGACTGTGTGGATCACAACAAACTGTGGAAAATTCTGAAAGAGATGGGACCACCAGACCACCTGACCTGCCTCCTGAGAAACCTGTATGCAGGTCAGGAAGCAACAGTTAGAACTGGACATGGAACAACAGACTGGTTCCAAACTGGGAAAGGAGTCCGTCAAGGCTGCATATTGTCACCCTGCTTAGTTAACTTATATGCAGAGTATATATCATGAGAAATGCCAGGCTGGAGGAAGCACAAGCCGGAATCTAGATTGCCGGGAGAAATATCAATAACCTCAGACATGCAGATGACAACACCCTGATGGCAGAAAACAAAGAACTGAAGAGCCTCTTGATGAAAGTGAAAGAGGAGAGTGAAAAAGTTAGATTAAAACTCAACATTCAGAAAACTAAGATCATGGCATCCGGTCCCATCACTTCATGGCAAAAAGATGGGGAAACAATGGAAACAGAGAGAGAGACTATTTTTCTGGACTCCAAAATCACTGCAGATGCTGATTGCAGCCATGAAATTAAAAGACGCTTGCTCCTTGGAAGAAAAGCTATGACCAACCTAGACAGCATATTAAAAAGCAGAGATATTACTTTGCCAACAAAGGTCCATCTAGTCAAAGCTATGGTTTTTCCAGTAGTCATGTATGTATATGAGAGTTGGACTATAATGAAAGCTGAGCACAGAATTGATGCTTTTGAACTGTGGTGTTGGAGAAGACTCTTGAGAGTTCCTTGGACAGCAAGGAAATCCTAAAGGTCAATCCTAAAGGAATTAGTCCTGAACATTCATTGGAAGGACTGATGTTGAAGCTGAAACTCCAGTACTTTGGCCACCTGATGCGAAGAACTGACTGGTTAGAAAAGACCCTGATGCTGGGAAAGATTGAAGGCGGGATGAGAAGGGGACAACAGAGGATGAGATGGTTGGATGGCATCACCCACTTGATGGACATGAGTTTGAGGAAGCTCCAGGAGTTGGTGATGGACAGGGAAGCCTGGCGTGTTGCCGTCCATGGGGTTGCAAAGAGTCGAACACAACTGAGCAACTGAACTGAACTGAACAGGTGAAGAAGCAGAGGCTCAGGAAACTTGAGTAGCAGACCCAGGGCTGCAGAGCTCAGAACAGGCAGAGCCTGGACTCAAATTCTTGCAGTCTGATTCCCCAAACTGATTCTTACGTTGCTACCTCCGTGACCCTGTGCAGCCTCTGAATGGCTGAAGGGGAACACAAGGAGGGCTGGGCTCTAGTTACACTGCGTTCTCTTGGGAGCAGGGCTGAATTGAGGCAGATGAGCCTTCAGATCACACCTTGATCTCAGACTCCTGGCTTTTAGAATTGTGAGATGATAAATTACTTTAAGAAAATTCAAGTAATTAATGTGACTGTAGCAGGTCTTAGTTGCAGCAGACTCTTTGTTGTAGCATGTGAACTCCTACTTGTGGTCTGTGGGTTCTGCTTCCCTGACCAGGGATGAAACATGGCCCCTGGCACTGGGAGCAGAGTCTTAGCCGCCGGATCACCAGTGTGTGTTCAGTTGTGTCTGATTCTTTGAGACCCCATGGACTGTAGCCCACCAGACTCCTCTGTCCATGGGATTCTCCAGGCAAGAATACTGGAGTGGGTTGCCATGCCTTTCTCAAGGGGATCTTCCCAACCCGGGGATCGAATCTAGGTCTCCTGCATTGCAGGTGGATTCTTTACCATGGCGCCACCTGGGAAGCCCCCAGATCAACAGGGAAGTTCTTAAATTACTGTTATTTTAAGCTACCAAGCATGCGGCCAAGCAGCCCTAGGACACTAATACAGGGATGACAATGATGGATCAGCTTCTCCTCTCTGTGGGAGCACTGAGTTTGGGCCCCAGCTTGAACAGGGCACTTCCTCAGTGAAACTGGCTTAACCTCATTGGAGGCCTCTATCATGTTTCCCATCACGTCTCCCAAGGGGCACGTGAACGCTCCATGTAGATTAGAGGGTTGGTTGTGGGGCAGGGGGTCTGCACAGGCCAGCTGCTGACACAGAAGAGAGAAATCACAGAAAGACACACGCTCATTCCCAACCCTGTCCCACCCCCTTGATTATTTTTAAAATTCTTTAAAATTCAGAATTTTAATAATCAACTGCTTGTTAATATCCAAGCATCTCTATTTACTGTATTTTTCCATGTGGTAATAGAGATGGGCTGAAAAGCTGGTGAATACAGCTATGTTCTCATGCTAAACAGCAGAGCCAGGCCTCAGCAGATTAGTCATTGAAATTCACCCCTTTAAAGACTGTCATTTAGGCGTGGAGGCAGAATCAGAGTGGATAATCATCGCTAGCTGCACCCCCCAGCCCCTGCCAACCCGCCCAGCTCATCTCAAGAATGTGAGGTGTTCTGGTCTTTGTGTAATATTGTTTCCAGTAACGCTGGCTTTCAGGGGAAGAAGTGGCGATTAATGAGCCAAATGAAAACACTAATTTCCATATATTAGAGATGATGAAATATGCTAATGGCTTAAACAAAGCTAATCTACAAGATTAAGAATATAAAAGACAATTTTAAGGGCAGAGGCTCCATATCGAGTTTTTGTCAGCTGATTAGAATGCTGACGCATGGCTGTGCTGGGAGAGGGGCTGGAGGCGGCACAGCTGGTGGGACAGGATGCCTCCAGCATCGGAACCTGGGGGAGGCGTCCTGCCGGCTGCTCAGCGCTGTGTGACCTTGAGCCACAGACTCAGCCTCTCTGAGGCTCCAATCCCTCATCCGTCTCACTTTCCATAGAGTCATGAGACTAAAGTGTTAGTCACTCAGTCATGTCTGACTCTTTGTGACCCCAGGTACTGTAGCCGGCTGAGTTCCTCCGTGCATGGAATTTTCCAGGCAAGAATACCAGAGTGGGTGGCCATTCTCTTCTCCAGGGGATCACACTGACCCAGGGACTAAAGACAGACGTATTCAAGTGCTTTGCAAATGGTAAGGCGCCCCACAAATGTTAGGAAGCCCAAGGCGAAGGGGATTTGAATAGACTGAGCAGTGAAAACCTTCTGAGATGAATACCCGGTAAGCACAGCAATCGCTTGTGTTGTTTTTCCTCCTGCAGCTTCCTAAGATGCTTTAAAATCTAGGACTTCCCTGGTAGTACAGTGACTAAGAATCCTCCTGCCAATGCAGGGGACATGGATTAGATCCCTGGTCCAGGAAGGTCTCACCTTGGGGTAACTAAGCCCGTGTGCCACAACTATGGAACCTGTGCTCTAGAGCCCAGGAGCCACAACTTCTGAAGCCCGTGTGCCTAGAGCCCGTGCTCCGCAAGAAGTGGAGCCACTGCGGTGAGGTGCCCGAGCACCACAACTAGAGAGTAGCCCCTGCTCACTGCACTTAGAGAAAGCCTGTGTGTAGCACGAAGAGGCAGTGCAGCCAAAAATAAATAAATAGTGTTTTTGCCTTTTTTTTTTACTGAGGAAATCTACAGGCTTCAGGAAGAGGCTTGTTGGTCACCCCCAACCTACACGGCAGGTAGAGGAGCGTTTGGACCTTTCGTTCCTAAGTTGCTCGCCATTACTGTCCCCACTGGGAACCACAGCTGGTGAAGGCACCTTCCCTTCAGTAGAGCAGTGACGATTAGAGGCCACCGTGGCAGGACCACGCTCCGCGGTGGTTCTCAGCAGCAAGTGACTAAGCTGGCCCCGGACCTGTCCAGCCACAGACAAGATGGCCCCCAGGGCCGGGCTTGCACAGGATCGAGCTTCTGGAAGGCAGCCAGCCCAATCCCCATTGCAATTTTAGGGGAGAAGGCAGGAAAGCTGTCCTCTCCATGGGCTTTCAGGCCTCCAGAGGCCCCTGATTATTTGGGGGGAGCGTATGTAGATCTTGAAAGGTGGCGGCATCTTCTGGAAGGGCCCTTGTGTCGGGAATGTAGGCAGTCTTGGCTCTGGGCTTCCTGTGTCTTCTCTCATGGTCCCCACGAGGTGGACGTGTGACTGCCAGTGCTGCCTCGGTCCCACTGGGGCCAGGCCCTGCCTCCCCGCCTCCCGTCACAGACCGACCTCCCTCCCCGACCACGGCCTTTTTCAGGCTCAAATCAGCTTTTCCATTAAGTCCCTTCTGGTCTCTTGTCCAAAGGCTCTGCAGCCGCCAGCTGACAGTGTCCACAGCGGGTCTGTATCAACTGCCATCTGCCCTGTGAAAGGGACAGGGCGCTGTGCCCGCTGGGCCCCTGCATCCCCGGGGTCCGTGTTTGTTTGCCTCTTTCTTGCTAGTTCTCTTTATCTTTGGAATTTGTGCTTTTCAAGCTGTGTGTTTATTCTCACTTTCGGCTTCATCTAACTTGTTGCTGTTTCTGCTCGGTCCTTTCTCTGTTTTTGGTTTTTATGGGGGTGGGGGCGCGTGGGGGAAATACAGGTGGAACAGACTGTTTGAGGGTTAATAGAAGCAGCTCCCCAGGACTAACACAGCGAGTGTGGACGTAAAGCAAATATCACACCATTAGCCCAGAGATCACGAAACCAACCACCAAGGGTCACCATGGAGAAAGTGTTCCCCATTAAAAAATGCAGGATGAGCATATTAACCTGAAGTCAGAGCTGGTTTTTCTGTAGCTCCTGTGGCTGTTTCTGGGCTGCTGTCTGCGGTTTTCCATTGCCCATTATACACCCCAGAGGCAGAGATCCATTAAAGAAACGAAGATTCTCAGACTTCCCTGGCGGTCGGTGGTTAAGACCCCATGCTTCCATTGCCCGGGGCATGGGTTCAGTTCCTGGTCAGGGAACTAAGATCCCACATGCCATGTGGCTCAGCAAAAAAAAAAGAAAGAGAGAAATGAAAATTCTCTGCTGCTGGGGTGAACCAGTGAAAGCAGTCCCCAATTAAAATCCTGTGTGTGTAGCCACATGACATTTCCCAGGTTTAATTATGTGGGAAAAAGAAATTGGGACAGTCTCTTCACCTCCAGACCAGCTCTTATGATATTCTAGCTTTCTCTAGCTTTTACTAATTTGGGTCTAGACATGTAAGAGGGCAGGGAATGGCTGGGGAGTGTGTGTGGAGGCAGATAGCTTTTCAGAAAAGGGATACCAACAAAAGAAAGATCCAAAAGGTCTGGGGTGGATGCTTCAGCCAAGCGGCTCTAGAAGTTGGGGGTGACCAACTGGAGGGCAGAGTGAGAAGGGGACAGCTGCTGTGGAGGCAGGAGCTCCAGCTCCTCCCCAAACCTGGGGCAGACAGGCTAGCCCCACCCATCTTCCTCATTTGTCATCCCAGTCAAGGACACCAAAACCCACCTTGTTACCCTCACCCTGAATTGTGAGGCAGTGAAGCCAGTGATTACGAGCACAACCTCTACACCCAGACGGACCAGGGTTCCTGGTCTGGCTTTGATCCTTACAACTATCCATGTGACCCTGAACAAGCAAACTCAGCTTTTCTCAGCCTCTGTTTTCTCATATGAAACGTGGCAATACCTTCTTGGTGTGGTTGTTGAGAAAATGAAAACGTGCTTAGAACATTGTTAGCAGACAGTGAAACGTCAGCTATTCTTATTGCTGATGTCGATACACACACACACACACACACACATCCCAGAACGCTGGATCTCGTCCTGATTCATTTCTTATTTTGCATCTCCCAGTTTTCAGCCATCATCAAGTCCTACAACTATTGCATTTTGCTTTGGTGTTCTTCAGTGTTAAGAACGATGCAGCAACACTATAGGGACAAGTTCTCAATTGCAGCACAACTGAACACACATATTGTGATCCTTTATAATGGAATTTTACTGTTTGAATAGCTTTGAATGCCTGAAGCTATCATTCTGCAATAATTACCGTATCTTTAAGAACTTTCTGCACCATCCGTGAGAAAACAGAATTTGAAATTACCAAACACAATCATCTTCAGAACCTAGCTTCTTCTGAGCCAAATGACTCTTTTCTGAGCCTGCCTGCTGATAAAAGGTGGCAATATATTCTAGCATAACAATAATATGGTTGGCCTCCCCAAACGACTTGGTGTTCTGCAAGAAATAAAAATCTCTCAACTCCACATAACTAAACTCCACCCCCTTTTAAAAATCACATCTCAGAATCCATTCTATTAAAAGTAAAGTGAAACTTAGAAAAACAGTCCCCAGGATGCTGAGTACATAACTATTTGCCAAGTTGTTCTCTATTCCCTTTCTCTGTAAAATGAAGACACGGGAAAGAAGGGACTCCTTGAGCAACCAGGAACAAGTCACTGTCACAGCAAACTCATTTGGTGGGAAGATGAGTCACCAAGATCTCCAAGCCCCCTCCCCCACTCTTAAAGAGTTTTCTTTGATGTGGACCATTTTTTAAAAAGTCATTATCAAAGTTGTTATAATATCGCTTCTGCTTTATGCTTTGGTTTTTTTGCTTCAAGACACGTGGGATCTTAGCTCCCCCACTAGGGATTGAACTTGCACTCCCTGAATTGGAAGTGAAGTCTTAACCACTGGATTGCCAGGGAAGTCCCATTCCAAACCCCCTTTTAAAGCCTATTTTTATCACTTTGTGAGTGGATTTTGGAAAACCTTTACCCCTCACATTTGTGATGCTTTATTTTCAATATGATCCATTGCCTTGTCACTTGGTCCTTTTCCGTTACTCAGCCTATAAATGTTACCTATGTGTGTGTGTGTGTGCTGGGTCATGTCCAACTCCTCCTGACCCCCATGGACCGTAGCCCACCAGGCTCCTCTGCCCATGGGATTTTCCAGGCAAGATACTGCAGTGGATTGCCATTTCCTTCTCCAGGGGGTCTTCCCCGCCCAGGGATCGAACCTGCATCTTTTGCATCTCCTGCATTAGCAGGCGGCTTCTTTACAAGCTGAGCCACCTGGGAAGCCCTAAATGCTACCTCTCATCACCTATTATAGACGCATAAAAGGAAACTAAAGTGCTCACATTTTTAAAAAATTCCTATTTACTTTATTTTTTAAATTTATTTAATTGGAAGCTAATTACTTTACAATATTGTCGTGGTTTTGCCATACATTGACATGAATCAGCCATGGGTATATGTATGTTCCCCATCCTGAACCCTTCTCCCACCTCCCTCCCCATCCCATCCCTCAGGGTCATCCCAGTGCACCAGCCCTGAGCACCCTATCTCATGAATCGAACCTGGACTGGTAATCTATTTCACATATGATAATATACATGTTTCAATGCTATTCTCTCAAATCATCCCACCCTCGCCTTCTCCCACAGAGTCCAAAACTCTGTTCTTTACATCTGTGTCTCTTTTGCTATCTCACATATCTCATTACCATCTTTCTAAATTCCATATATATGCGTTAATATACTCTATTGGTGGTTTTCTTTCTGACTTACTTCACTCTGTATAATAGGATCCAGTTTCACCTACCTCATTATGATTGATTCAAATACATTCTTTTTAATAGCTGAGTAATATTCCATTGTGTATATGCACCACAGCTTTCTTATCCATTCATCTGCCGATGGACATCTAGGTTGCCTCCATGTCCTGGCTATTGTAAACAGTGCTGTGATGAACACTGGGATACACGTGTCTCTTTCAATTCTGGTTTCCTCGGTGTGTATGCCCAGCAGTGGGATTGCTGGGTCATATGGCAGTTCTATTTCCAGTTTTTTAAGAAATCTCCACACTGGTCTTCATAGTGGTTGTACTAGTTTGCATTCCCACCAACACTGTAAGAGGGCTCCCTTTTCTCCGCATCCTCTCCAGCATTTATTGTTTATAGACTTTTTGACATTTTTGACCCACCAGTTCATAATGCTATTCTCAGACTCTTGTTCTGGCTCTCAGACTCTTGTTCTGCTGCTCTCTCTGCCTAGGAAATTCTCTCTGCCCTAACTCCCTTTGCTTGACTAAATTCTGCTTATCCTTTAGGACTCAGTTTGGATTTTATTTCCGCTGGGAGGCGTTCCCTGACCCCAGATTGGAGCTGGTTGTGGTTCTTTACCAGGCTCTCCACACCATCCTTTGCCTCCCAAATTCATAGGACTTACACATTACACTCTAATTACCCACCGATCTGTCTGTGACTCTACCAAATCGTGCCTCTGAAGACAAGACTGCATCCATTTTGTTCACCACTGTATCTCCAATGTCTAGGAAACTGCCTACTTATAAAGGGTGCTTAATAAATATTTAAAGAATGAACACATGAGTAACTTGACAGCAAGTAAACTGTAAAATATTTTTATAATTGTCTTATAATAAGATCGTCAAGTTCCGAGTAAAATGCTTAAAAGAATAACATCTAATGAAGTATTTTTAATCTGAGATAATTACAAAGTCAATCAGAACATACCCACTCCTAATTTAAGCCAAGTTTATTCTATTTGTTTAATGGAGTTGGCTAAATAGAAACTGAAATAAGTGCTTGTTAATTATACTAATTAACAAATGGTTGAATTAAAATATATGAGCTATGTAAAACCTGGTTAAAGTCTGAAGTTACTATGTGCATGTATTAAGTACATAGTAAGCAAGGTAGTTTCTCAAGGGGATAGTTTTCATTCCCTCACTTATTTGTGGGGGAATTCTCTGAGTAAATTTCAAGATGTCTGATACAGCACTTTTCGGTGATGGGGGTGGGGAGGGAAGAATGCTGTATCTCTGGAAGCTTTTTCTTCTCAACTCTTGGCCATGTACAACTAAGAAATTTTATAGCTGTTAACAAAACGCAGATATTCCATTTTTCTATCCCTTAAGAATCCATTGGTGGATTTTCCCAGATGATGAAGAAAGCCAATAGAAGGTGTCTTATGATTTCATACTTATTTTGTGCTCTGCTTTATTTCAGAAAGAAGTTTGATTTCCCAACATGTCATTAGTGGCATTTATTTCAATAATCCTGGAACTTGTATTTCAGCTCAGAAGTTATTTCCTTGAAGAAGTCTTTCACCAATCAAATCCTATATATTATTTCCCAGAACTATTAGCCTCTCACATTTTAAAAAACAACTTAATTTGTCAAAGTTCTGCAGAATTCTAGAACTCAAGCTGTTAGAAAACAAGTTATATCTGATTTTGTTCAGCACTGTATCCTCAGGGCCTGGTATAGAGTCTTATGGCATTGAAAAAGAGAGACCTGATAGACAAATGATCACAGAAGCCACTTTTCCCTAAGGGCACGTGTTGAGTTCAACAAATTCCAATTTTCATTTTGGTGGCCTTGAAAGGTGATGGGAACAAATTACTTCACATAAGGTGGGGCATTTAACAAGAGATACTCCTTATGGTGAAGTGGAACCAAATGGCTATGCAATGAGAATGAATTTGAAATAAACGATCTCTTATGAGGAATTTAAGTCTGAGATTAACCTGATTATTCTAGAAAACTTCAAGCAAAGGTCATGATTTACCTAACCACTATGAATATTCATTGAAAGGGCTAATGGTGAAGCTGAAGCTCCAATACTTTGGCCACCTGATTCGAAGAACTGACTCATTTGAAAAGACCCTGATGCTGGGAAAGATTGAAGGTAGGAGGAGAAGGGGACGACAGAGGATGAGATGGTTGGATGGCATCACCAACTCCATAGACGTGAGTTTAAGCAAGCTCCGGGAGTTGGTGATGGACAGGGAAGCCTAGCGTGCTGCAGTCCATGGGGTCACAAAGAGTTGGACATGACTGAGAGACTGAGCTGAACTGAAATTATATCTCAATTTTTAAAAATTTGTGGATTTCAGTTATGCAAAGGAAAATTTATAGCCTTATGCATGTATTAGACCATTCTTAATAGTTTGCTAGCAAGAACACTCTTTAGTTTACCTATTATTTTACCAGTAAGAATTTTATATAGTTTACTTACCATTTCTACTAACAAAGATATGCTTGAAACTATCTGTAAGAAACAGAGGTCCATGAAAAACAATATAGCCAATATTACAAGAACCAAGTAGAATTATAGAAATGGAAAATACAGTAGCTGAATTAAAAACCAAATGAAGATTTAACAACAAATTATATATAGCTGAAGAGAGAATTCGTTAACTTGAAGGTAGGTTGGGAAATAATTACCCTGATTCATTCAATAAGTATGCTGAGATATTCTGCTGTGAAGTATCAGGGTATCTGAAATTTATTTTCAGATAACTCAGCAAAATGCGTGTGTGTTTATCTATATAATGTGCATATAGACATAGATGTGTTTAGCAAGAGAGGGAGGTAAGGCAAACATAGCAGCATGTTAGTAACTGGCGAATCTGAATAAAGGCTGTATGGATGTGCAGTGTGCAACCGTACACTGAACATTTCTATGAACTCTTCTAAAATTAAAAATAAAACTGGTAAAACAGTAGCACTTAAATAGCATAAAAATATCAAGAACAGAGAATTAAGTCTTTAAAAAAGAAATAGAAGCCTTCTTGGGGGGAAATAATGAGCTTATTGAAAAACACAAAGAGAGCATCTATATGGACAGAGGTTTTAGAGATAGCCCATGTTCATAGAGTAGAAGATTAAATTTGTAAAAGTTTCCCCAAATTGATTAATAGAGTTAATGCAACTTTATTCAAAACTGATTAGGGCTTTGGAAAGAACTTGACAAGATGCTTCTGTAATATATATAGAAAAGGGCCAAGAAGAGAAAAACTCTTTTGGATTCCAAATGCCACAGACAATATTGTTTTGTTCCTACCTCAGTGGAGCCTCTTTCTCAACTTCCTTCCTTAGTTTCCCAACTTCTTCCTGATCTTATGTTAGAATGCCCCAGGATTCAGGCCTTCAACTTCTTTCCACTATCACACTGACTCCTCTGGTAATTTCATCTAGTCTCATAACTTTAAATAAAAATCATTTACTAGCCTCCATTTCAATCTAGATCTCTCTCAAACTCACTCTTATATCCAATTGTTTACTTGATATCTCTACTTGGTTATCTAATAGACATCTGAAATTTAAAAATAATGTATGCCTTAAGTTTTTAAAAAATTAATTCAGTTCAGTTCAGTCACTCAGTCATGTCCGACTTTTTGCAACCCCATGGACTGCAGCACGCCAGGCCTCCCTGTCCATCACCAACTCCCGGAGTTTACTCAAACTCATGTCCACTGAGTCAGTGATGCCATCCAAACATCTCATTCTCTGTCAACTCCTCCTCCCGTCTTCGATCTTTCCCAGCATCACGGTCTTTTCAAGTGAATCAGCTCTTTGCATCAGGTGGCCAAAGTATTGGAGTTTTAGCTTCAACATCAGTCCTTCCAATGAATACCAAGGACTCATTTCCTTTAGGATGGACTGGCTGGATCTCCTTGCTGTCCAAGGGACTCTCAAGAGTCTTCTCCAACACCACAGTTCAAAAGCATCAATTGTTCGGCGCTCAGCTTTCTTTATAGTCCAACTCTCACACCCATACATGACTATTGGAAAAACCATAGCCTTGACTAGACAGACCTTTATTTTTTGGCCACAACGCACAGCATGTGGGGTCTTAGTTCCCTGATCAGACAGTGAACCCATCCATACCCTCTGTAGTGGAAGGGCGGAGTCTGAACAACTGGATTGCCAGGGAAGTCCCTAAATTATTTTTCTATCTGCAACCTTCCTCATCTTAGTTGATGGAAACTTCATCTTGAATTTTAGTTGCTCAGTCCAATACCTTTGGGTTCATCCTTGACTCTTCTCTTTCACATATTTTATCCAACCCATCAGCAATCCCTAAATGAATCACTTCTCATTTACCTTTGCTGTGCTGACCCTGGCTTGAGCCATAGCCAGCTCTTGTCCGGATAACCTCAACAGCCTTCTGATTGGCTTATTTCCTCATCCCATATTCCTGCACTAACAGTGCCCTCTAGTTCTTAACCCAGTTTGCATGATGAAAATCAGTTTTGATTTGGGGCCGGCACCCAGAGCATTAGAATACTTTTCTAAATGTCTCATATTTCTTCAAAATTATCAGAGATTATTTTAGCCTTTGGTTAGTAACTGTTGAGACTGGACAATGGGTACATGGAGCCCTTTACATTGTTCTTTCAAATAAATATGAAACAAAACAAAAGCTTCTCTGATGACTCTAATCTGCAGCAGGATTGAGAATCACTGGTCTGTAATCCCCAAACCAGATCATTTCCCCCATAAATAATTGAGACAGTTCTAGTTAAAAAGCTGTCTTAAAGAATTAAAAAGATACATGAAAGACTAAAAACACCAAATTTTTATTTTCCAAAATACAAGAAAAAGGTACACATTTAAATTCACTTTGCATATACCTTAACAACAACAAAACCAACAAAACCCCACCTGTTTCATGTCCTGCTTATCTCAACTCTCAACCAACTGTGGCATCCACAAGAAGGGAAAGATTTTTGGCCCTTTTTTGCAGAACATGAAAGGTGACATGAAAAGATGTGAAACATATACCCCAGACTCAGTTCTCCTAAGACAAGGCAAAGGCTTGTTAACAATGAAAATGAGAGGCTTCTTACTGCCAGTTTATCCAGGAACTCTGGAATAGTCATCTGCTGTTTGAAGTATCACCACAACTTTCACTACTGCTCAATGTTATTTTGAGGTAAAGTACAGAGGATGGAGGAATAAAATTCTCTTCAGTTTCAAATGAACTAATATTTAAACCTGAAAATATTATTAAAGGTGATTCTTTTTCTCTTTAAAAAATAAACCCCCCAAACGAATTTATTGGTTTGACATATACTTGCTTAATAAACCTGACAAAGAAAAATCACACTATCATTCTATTTTTGCACAGCAATGAGAATCTATAAAACGTTTTGGATTCTATCAAAAACAGCTGCTGAGATAATCAGATTTGATCTGAGCCCACCTCAGAATACTGGGGGAACTGCAGAGACGTGCTTATTTGTGGACTGGACCCACTCATGCTCACCAGACGGCTACTGATGACATTAAGTTCTCGTATCACCATGCTCAGGTCTTCATGCAATGTGACTATGGCATTTTTTACCTCCTCTAGAAGAACATTAGTGGAATTGTCTGCTTCAGGCTCCCTAGACAGGTCTTTGGTTGCCTGAGAACTAGTACAGGACACAGAGGTGAAATGGTCTACATTTTGAGTGGAAAATGCTACCCAATTACTGCTGGAAACAGAACTCGTCTTCTTTTTGGCAGAACCAGAGTTGTCTGGAAGAATTTCCAGTAGGTTGAGGTGGTCATTGTCGTTTTCATCAGAGGACAAGGGACTCCTAGGAGCAAAAGGGTGATGAATCCTGGCTGTCTTATCTATATTTTTAACAGAGGCAGAAGAAGGTTGTCGATGGGACAAATTCCAAAAGGAAGGTCCGGCCAAAACTGGGGGTAAGGGATGAACAGACTTCTCTGGAGAGGCTGAATCAGGGGATGACACAGATAAAGTAGAAAAGGAGAATGTTCCTTCAGAGGCAGTTGAAACTAAAATGTATAAATGAAAGACAAAGATTAGGCAACATCAAATAAGAGTAATAGCTTAAATAATTTTACAATGTCAGATTCTATCTGGTCTCAGCATAAACTACTTAGAGTTTTATATGTTAAAGAGTCACCATCGGCCCAAATTAAACCAAAGCAGGAAATAAGAGAAAATCTAAAGATGTGTGATACATCAATAATACCATAGAAAAGGAACGTAAATAGAAATATCAATATTCATCTGGACTCTCAAATTTTGCCCAATATATTTTTACACTACACTTATCAGAGAGCAGAAAAGTAGAATAATTACACCCTCTTCTACTCACTGCCAGAATTTTAAGTTGACATTTAAAGCAGAAAGTCTAAGAAACCTGTAACTGAGATTTCTTCATTTTTTTTTTAACAGAAAATATTATGGCAAATGAACAACCAACCACAAGTACCTCAGAGTTAAAAAACTAATCTTTTTCTCTCAATAGTCAAATAGAGCCAAGGCTGAATCCAACCCATCCGAGATCCAGTTCACTTTAGCACTTGTATGTAATTTTTTTTTTCCACCAAGAAACTACAAATAAAATGAAAAGCATTCTAAGCCCATTTTCCATAAAATTAAAGATTTGATAACGTTTTTAACTTCCCTTCAGGCAAAAATCATATTAAATCTCTTCTTTCACACTTTATTCTAACTCATTATTTCCCAAACCATTGTGGAGAACACTGTGTCCCCTAAGATGTAAAAAGATGTTTTGTGAGAACTGGGTTTCAAAGTCAAATAAGATTGGCCAGTTGCACACTGTGCCTCCCATTAGGAGATTAATAATATCCGTTAGCATATTCAAGGTTCTGAGAAATCGACAGTATAGTTGACCCTTGAACAACATGGGGGTTGGGGTGCTGGCCCACCCCACATTCAAAGACCCCCACACAACTTTACAGCTGGCCCGCCATATCTGCAGTTCCAAGTCAGCAGACTTGATCAACCTCAGACTGTTCAGCACTGGACCATGTATTTACTGAGAAAAGTCGTGTGTAAGTAGACTCACGCAGTTTGAACCCAGGTATTCAAGGGCCACCTGTAATTTATTCAAGTGTTTTCCAAACTTTATCGGACATAGATTATTTTCTTGTCTCCTTGGAATGTCTATTTTTATTTATTTATGCCTTAGGTGGGCTTCCCGGATGGCTCAGTGGTAATCTGCCTGCCAACGCAGGAGCCATGGGTTCAATCCCCGGGTTGGGAAATGGCAAACCACTCCAGTATTCTTGCCTGGAAAATTCCATGGACACAGAGTCTGGTGGTTACAGTCCATGGGGTTGCAAAGAGTCAGACACGACTGATGTGACTGAGCACGCATGCCTTAAAAGGCGATAAAAGTTGTCAAATTCCAGTGCCAAAGTCTTTGAAATTAACTTTGGACTTACTACTTAAAAAAAAATTTTTTTATTGGCAATTCCCTGGCAGTCCAGTGATTAAGGCTGTGCTTCCAGTGCAAGTGGGCATGGGTTTGACCCCTGTTCTGGGAACTAAGATCCCACATGCCGCAAGCCATGGCCAAAAACTAAAAGTAAATAAAATAACATGAGAATAATTTGAGAATAAAATAATTAAAAAAACAAAAACTTATTCACTATAAGTCATAGAAGAAGAAGATTAATGCTTACCACTTAGCACACAAGACTTATCTTTCTTTCTTATTTTATTTATTTTACATATTCATGTCATTCTAAACTAAATTGGACCTCTTGTCTAAAAATGTGGCCAGGGCAGACAGCTTCTATTTTTGGCTTCAAAGCCACCTGGTGCCTAGCTCCAATTCTCAGGAAAGAATTCCAATCACAAAACTTTAAGGGGGTGAAATGAGTATTCTCAGCTGGTGCAGCAGCAGGACACAAAAAGGAAAGAAGGAACTTCATTAACAAACGGTCAAGACAGGACAAGCACACTTAAGAATCCAGGTCAGGCTTATCCAACATTCTATCCTTGGATTAAAAAGAGGATATGTGGTAACCATCCTGCCAATGACGGAAGCCTCTATATATGCGTGTCCTGAGTCACTCTGCAACTCTCTGGGCCGTACTCACAGCTGTCATTGGACACGTCTCTTTGCCACCCTCCTATTTTCCATCAATATATCCTGGATCCTTCTCTTTCTTGGTCTATTCTCAGGCTAGAGTAACATGTTCTCCAGTGGCTAGCATCTTACTTCAGAGACCCTCCATGTACCTTCTCCAGAAAACACATCTCTAGACTTCTGCCAGAGGTTGTGAGAGTTGGTTGAATATTTGGGGCAACTGTTCATCTGTTTGACAAGGAGGAAAAGTCTAAGGGTTTAAATTGCTTTTCAAATAGCTATTTTCGAATTCTCTTTATTTAACACCACACTCCAATAACAACCTGTGGAATAGGCTTCATAATCCCATTTAAAGCATGAGGCAAAGGCATCTCAAAGAAGCAAAGAAACTTTTCCAAGATCACAGGGCTAAAAAGGGGTAGAGATGAGACTCAAATTCAAGTCTCTGATGTTAAAGCATATAATCTAATCCACTAAGCTCTACATCCACACCATTCTAGTATATTAGAATTATTTTTACTCTATTAGAGAATTATGTTAAATTCTAGATATAAAGTTGAGAAGGCAGGCAACCAGGATGGTGAGGGATGTAGAAGGGCTGATGGATATGCAAATCTTTACCCCAAAACAGATAGGAAGACAAAGGGTAGGAGGCTATATTTAGTTATTTGAAAACTAAATCTTAGTAATATTTATCTTCCATTTCTCATATTGTGGACAAGTTGGAACTGAGGTTAACAGGAGAAAGTAACAAGAAAAGAGATTTCAGTCCAGTTGAAAAAAGAAAACGTTTAAATAGTTGTGGTTTCCCACACATGACATGCACTGCTTTGGGAAGCGGTGAGGTTCTTAACACTTACGGAGCTCATGCACAGCCTTAGCGACCATTTGGCAGGAACATTTCAGGCAAGATCAAGGCATCAGCTGACAGAACTATATATCCTTGGTGAGATTCTAAGATTCTAGGACCTAAACCACATATGTTAGAGTACTAAGAAACTATTCTAGAAATAGTTCACTCTGGTCAGAAAGAATGATTTCATAAGGAAGATTTAAGAAGGCCAGAAGGAAAATAATATTTCAGTCAAATGTTAGTATAATGTTACCTTATGTATTTAAAGATCTCTGGTTCCTCTGCCTGTTCTAAACCCAGCTTGTACATCTTGAAGTTCTTGATTCAAGTACTGCTGAAGCCTAGCTTGAAGGATTTTGAGCATAACCTTACTAGCATGGGAAATGAGCACAAGTGTCTGGTAGTTTGAACATTCTTTAGCATTGCCCTTCTTTGGAATTGAGATGATACAGATTTTCTTTTCCTGGGCTTCAAAATCACTGTGAATGGTGACTGCAGCCATGAAATTAGAAGACACTTCCTTTTTGGAAGGAAGGCTATGACAAACCTAGACAGAGTATGAGAAAGCAAAGACATCACTTTGCCAACAAAGGTTCACATAGTCAAAGCTATGGTCTCTCCAGTAGCCATGTATGGATGTGAGAGCTAGATCATAAAGAAGGCTGAATGCTAAAGCTTTTGAATTGTGGTTTGGAGAAAACTCTTGAGAGTCCCTGGGGCAGCACGGAGATCAAACCAGTCAATCCTAACGGAAATCAACTGTGAATCATCGGAAGGGCTGATGCTGAAGCTCCAATATTTTTGCCACCTGATGTGAAGAGCTGACTTATTGGAATAGACCCTGATGGTGGGAAAGATTGAGGGCAGGAGAAGAGGGCAGCAGAGGATGAGATGGTTGGATGGCATCACTGACCTGATGGGCATGAACTTGGGTGAATTCCAGGAGATGGTGAGGGACAGGGAGGCCTGGTGTGCTGCAGTCCACGGGGTTGCAAAAAGTTGGACATGACTTAGCAACTGAACAACGACAAATATATTTAAAGATGACACAGTTATGGTAGGCACACACGTGTGACATGATGGATACCTGGCTTCAGTTATATGCTGAAACTGAAAGTCGCTCAGTTGTGTCTGACTCTTGGGACCCCATGAACTACCCAGTCCATGGAATTCTCCAGGCCCGAATACTGGAGTGGGTAGCCTTTCCCTTCTCCAGGTGATCTTCCCAACCCAGGGATCGAACCTAGGTCTCCCACACTGCAGGTAGATTCTTTACCAGCTGAGCCACCAGGGAAGCCCACAGTTTAATGCCAGTGTTTCTTAAAGTGCGATTCCTGAACCAGCAGCAGCATCACCTGGGAATTTGTTAAAATGAAGTTCTAGGGCCCCACCCCAGACCAGCTGAATCAGACACAGGGGGTTGGGGCTCAGAAAACTGGGTTTGAACAAACCTGCAGGTGTTTCTGCTGAGTGCTCTGGTCAGAGAATCACTGCTTTTTGCTGTCTGCCCACCTTTCTCCTGCTATGTAGCTACAACTGCTGAGTAAACAGCTTCTCACTGTTTATAATTCTGCAGCTTTGATTCGTAGGCTGCTTGATGCTTTTGCTCATAAGAACCCACTTCATCTCTAATTGCTGCACACCAATTTACTTTTGTTTCCAAACATACTGCAGCTGTACCAGCCACTGCACACTGCGCCTCAGGGCGCACCTCCCTCCCTGTTTAGTGACCCTTCTCTGGCTCACTGCGGAAGTTGTTAACAAGCATCCTCTTCATACAGTCGACCCCCCAGAGATGAAATGCAGCAACTACTGCAAATCAGCTGCAGCAAATGGTTGAATTTAAAAGTATCATTGTGTGATACAGGCATGCTAACGAATGCCAGACTCACTTGAAGATAGCACTGACAAAATTTTTCCAAATGCTGATGTGTTATTTCTAATTTTTTATGCTCGCAAATAACACTGGATCTGTTAATTAGGGTCAGAAACAGTCGGACATGATTCCTGCAACTTAGCATGCACACACTGTTAGTTATTATACTACAATTTTAAACTTAAAAAGCATTTGGAAGTACTGGGTTGAAAAAAATAAGATAACAAATACCCTTCTGGAAATATTTAAAAGTCATCTTTAGCAGTAAATGTAAATTTTTCTGCTAGCAGCTGGTCTTCGGTAAAAAGTTCACTGTACAAGAGAGGGATTTTTTCCTTTTTCTCATTCTCCAATTCATCTCTTTCAGTTTTCCTCACTAATACAGAATGGCTGTCAAGTTACCTACACAAAGGAATTATACTATCCTGATTTTGTTCTATGGCTAAAAAATGAAACATTTACAAAATTCTTTGTAACAGAATTATTCATAACTGCCAAAAAGTGGAAACAACCCAAACATCTGTGAACCGATTAGGACAAAGAAAATGTGTTTATCTATACATTGGAATATTATCCAGCCATAAAAAGGAATGACTTACTGATTTACGCTACATTGTGGATAAACCTAGAAAACATGATGTTCAGTGAAAGAAATTAATCACAAAAGGCCACATGCTGCATGACTCCATCACATGAAATGTCCAGAAAAGCGGGCAGAGAGTGACTGCTTGTGTGTACAGAACTTTTGAGGTTAATGGGAATGCTCTGGCATTAGTAGTGTTGACTGTGCAACTCTGAGAATACACTGAAAACCCACTAAATTGTCCATTTTCAAAGGGTGCATTCTATGGTACAGGAAGTAGATCTCAATTTTTAAAAGCTGCCATATTTGAAAATTTATTTTTAGTATCATTATTATAAATAAGATACATAAGAGAACTAGATTTAGGAGTAACACACGACTAGATAGAAATGCTAGTAAGTCTGCCCCTTATTATAAGTGGTTATGAATCACTTCTGCTGGATTTTTATTGGGAAAATTGGATTACTGGATTAAAGATGAGTTTTCTCACTTGCTTATGAAGTATAAATGTGGTTCATTAAATTAAAAAAATCAAATCAGTGTGTCTTTCTGTCTGCATAAGAGCAGGCAGGAGCTGCATAGCTGGAAGGGTCGTTGGGGCCTTATCTGGGGAGCAGGGAGCATCCTGGCTGTGACTTCCCTGGAGGGTGATAAGCCTCCTTCTCCCATCAACGCTGTACTCCACATGGTGCTTCTGGACCACTCTGACCACTAGCTCACCAGAGTTAGCTGGGATGGTCTGCAGAACTGCTTTCTATCATTTCCCCCATTGCTTCAGGGACACTGTTAATTGTTCTAATGCCAAAGGCTTTTATAGGCAAAAAGAAAAAGGCATTGTAAATGAGTCTTTTAGCAAAGGTGAACTGAAAAACAGCTGCAAAGAACAACTACTGCTGAAATCCAGAGGTAAAAAAAAAAACAGGAACCAAATGAGACAGAAAGGAGGAAGCCAGTGAGCATGGTCACCACTATCGCAACAAGACAAAGGACAGATAATTTTTTCCTCCCCAAAATTAGAAAGTAAAATAAAGTGTGTCTAATACACTCACCCTGACTGTGGCTTATGAGACTATAAGGCAAGCTGCCTGCCACCAAATTGGCTTCTAAGTATGTACTTGCTCCTTCTTCCTTTTTAGTGCGCGTGACAAACTAATGACCTAAAACAACAGTTTGAGCTTCAGACAAATAAGCAGAGGAGCAGAAGGAACGGGCTGTTCTCAGAACAGAGGTATTGAGCATCAAAAGGTCAAAGGAGGTTGCTGCAGCAAATTCATGCCTCTCATTCAGTAAAGATTTTAAAGTGTATTTGCTGGCTGCCTTAGAGAGTCTCCCTGGTATTTGAGAACCGCTAAAATATGCAAGTATTTTTTAAATTTGTCCAGCCCATTATCTCCAAAGAGTTTTATGACATTGGACCTGGACCCTTCCTATAAACAAACACTTAAATGAAAACCAGGAAAAAGGTACTCTCTCTGTTATCCTCCACCACCCAGTATCCATGGAGACTAGCATCCATTTAGTCTCATCATTTCCTGAATTCCTCAACCACAATGACCGTCAGCCGTTCTTCTGAGTATTCCCTAGGATGTCATCACTCACAACTGCCCTACTTTGAAACCTTGTTTTCCAAGATTACTTTTCCTTCTCAGTTACTTCCAGCGCTATAGATTCCTTTTACATTCCTTTTAATACATCTACACTTTGGCCTCATTGATGCACTGAGACCATAGATGCAATGATCCTTCTATTTTCTCTATCAGTGTCCTCTTGGTTCTGGCTTCTTTCTTAAACCAGGCTAGAATCCCAGGATCCATCACTTTAGCCATTTTCTGGCTACTCTCTTGCTGAATGTCTTCTGCCTTACTTGCTACTAATTTCTTACTTTGGCCTCGCTGGGCGGCATGCAGGATCCTAGTTCCCCAACCAGGGAATCAAACCTGTGCCCCTCCTCTCCCACAGTGAAGTCTTAACCACTAGACCATCAGAGAGGTCTCCCTGCTACTAATTCCTAACTCAGGAGTCAGCAAAACTTTGATATAAAGGACAAGATAGGATATCTTTTAGGATTTGGGGTTCATATGGTCTCTGTTTGAACTACTCAGCTCTGCTGATGTGGCACAAAAGCAGCCAAAGACAATATGCAAGCCAAGTAGTATGGTTGTTTTCCAATAAAACTTTATTTACAAAAACAGGCAGTGGGCAAGATTCGGTCCAGGCTGAAAGTTGGTCAATCCCTGTCGTAGGCCTATTTCAATTTAAATATCTGCCTTTTTCATTTCTATCCCCAGGATGCTCATCACAGGAAAAAAAAAAAAAAAAGCCCAGACCTGAAAAACTGGACCACTACAAATTACTGCTCCTCCATCTTCTCAGAGTCTCAGCAGCTCCTTCTTCCATTCTCTGCAGTGGCTGTTCTAAATTTTTTCCAGTTTCTTCATGGAAAAAATGAAACCACTCCAAACCCTCAGGCTTGGTAGGTGACCCCAGACAGTAAGATACGGAGGCCATGACATATAGAGTGCGGCCCATGAATGTTCAGGACATTCAATTATTAAGAACAATAAGACCCTTCCCTCACATCTGGTACACCCTTTTTCCTCCTTCCTTATGGGTTCTCAGCACGAGGTGACTCTCTTTCTGGTCTGGATTCTAGTCTGTCTTCCCCATATCACCCTCCGTCTCAGGACCTTTCCTCCTACCTTGCTCACCAGCTCTTGTCTGTATCACTCACCTCAAATCTTTTCCTTCAGTCAACTCATTGGAAAAGACTCTGATGCTGGGAAAGATTGAAGGTAAAAGGAGAAGGGGGCAGTAGACGATGAGATGGTTAGATAGCATCACTGACTCAATGGATGTAAATCTGAGCAAATTCCAGGAGGCAGTGAAAGACAGGGAAACCTGACATGCTGCAGTCCATGGTGACTTATAGAGTCAGACACAGCTTAGCAACTGAACAACAACGACACTTTTAACACTAGAATTTAAAATAAAATATATGGTATTTTCTATTTATCCACGTATTTATAATTTCTTATAATTTCTAGTGCTATCTTCCCCCCGACCCCGCCACAATTCACTGGGGTCTTCCCCTAGACATATATTATGGCTTCAATCACTGTGGTGAGATCTACCGGGTCCCCATCCTGGGTGGCAAGTTCTCTGGACACCCTCAAGGGCTATGCCTGCATAGAGCTCGGCCCAGGCCACCATGGAGCTGGACAAGAGCATCTTTCAAGGCTGGGTCATCAAGTGCTGCCCAAATGGACCAACTTACCAGGGATCGGCTCCATGGACCACAGGGGCCTTCAGGAACACCCAGGTGCCAGGAGGAGCCTTCCCCCACAGGAGCCTCTAGGTCAGGGCCCGTTCCAGACTGTGAGAATGGAACCAGGGGTGTGGAAGAGTCTCACCATGGTTTTTACTGTGTTGAAGCGAGGACCCAATTTTGAAAGTGGGGCTGTAGCAGGGTCAGGAGTTAACACAGCTCTACTTGGGACCATTTACTCCAGGCAGAATAACTGCTCCACCCTCTTCATTCGGCGGGAGGACAGTGCGGACCCCATGCCAAAGCCATCGGGCACCCAGCAGGGCACAGGGTAGGCCTGCCATGGGGGCCAGTCTTGACTGTGGAGGGCAAGGGGCAAAGCTGCAGATAGGTGAGGCCCAGGCAGCAGAGGTCAGCTCCAGTAATGTGTGTCTTATTGGTCAAGGTGTACGTCAAGGTTGTATATTGTCACCTTGCTTATTTAACTTATATGCAGAGTACATCATGAGGAACGCTGGGCTGGAAGAAGCACAAGCTGGCATCAAGATTGCTGGGAGAAATATCAATAACCTCAGATATGCAGATGACACTACCCTTATGGCAGAAAGTGAAGAGGAACTCAAAAGCCTCTTGATGAAAGTGAAAGAGGAGAGTGAAAAGGTTGGCTTGAAGCTCAACATTCAGAAAACAAAGATCATGGCATCTGGTCCCATCACTTCATGGGAAATAGATGGAAAAACAGTGGAAACAGTGTCAGACTTTATTTTTTTGGGCTCCAAAATCACTGCAGATGCTGATTGCAGCCATGAAATTAAAAGACGCTTACTCCTTGGAAGGAAAGTTATGACCAACCTTGATAGTATATTAAAAAGCAGAGACATTACTTTGCCAACCAAGGTCCGTCTAGTCAAGGCAATGGTTTTTCCCGTGGTCATGTATGGATGTGAGAGTTGGACTGTGAAGAAGGCTGATGGCCGAAGAATCGATGCTTTTGAACTGTGGTGTTGGAGAAGACTCTTGAGAGTCCCTTGGACTGCAAGGAGATCCAACCAGTCCATTCTAAAGGAGATCAACCCTGGATGTTCATTGGAGGGACTTATGCTAAAGCTGAAACTCCAATACTTTGGCCACCTCATGCGACGAGTTGACTCACTGGAAAAGACTGTGATGCTGGGAAAGGTTGGGGGCGGGAGGAGAAGGGGACGACAGAGAATGAGATGGCTGGATGGCATCACCGACTCTGTGGACATGAGTTTGAGTGTACTCCAGGAGTTGGTGATGGACAGGGAGGCCTGGTGTGCTGTGATTCATGGGGTCGCGGAGAGTCGGACACGACTGAGCAACTGAACTGAACTGAACTGAATTGGTCAAGAATTTGGGCAGAGTTTATAAATGGAATATGAGACTCCTTCTGAGTCTCCCTCCCTTTCAGGGTTTCCCTTATAACTTTTCAACTTTGTTGTCAGTACTGAGCTCTCTCTTTTGACACCTCAACCTTTATGAACTGAATAGTATCCTCAAGGTCTTAATTTCAGCTAATTATTTTTCTGCTTTGGAATTCAGGAATTCGCTTGATTCCTTTGTATAGGTAGCAGTATTCTATTCTGATGAAATTCCTCCATCTTGTTTTTTTTTTTTACATATATTAATCATAATTATTTTAAAGTATGTATCTTATAACTTCAGTATCTAGATTATTTATGAGTCTGTTTCTATTGTTTATTTTATCCTGTATTTCTGGTCATTTGTTCATTTCATGGTATGCCTGGTAATTTTTTGGCGAATGCCAAACCTTATGCATGAAAAATTGTAGCACCACTCAAGAAAGGGTTTCAGTGTCTTTAGATACTTTGCTCTAGTTGAAGCTGGGTTTCAGCATTTGGGAGGGCTGTTCTATTTCCAGGCTGTCCTTACTCCTAGAATGTACCTCTGATGCACAGGGTATAACCTTTTAGAGGGCCAGCTCAGAGGTTAACGCGTCTGCCTCCAAAGCGGGAGACCTGGGTTCGATCCCTGGGTCGGGAAGATCCCCTGGAGAAGGAAATGGTAACCCACTCCAGTATTCTTGCCTGGAGAATCCCATGGATGGAGAAGCCTGGTAGGCTACAGTCCACGGGGTTGCAAAGAGTCAGACACGACTGAGCGACTGAACAGAACAGAACAGCTGAAAGGATGGCGTATTTATCAGAGACCCTACAATTCTGCATATCCTAAACTCCAACCTCCGTCTCCTCAGCACCGCAAGACTATCAGAATTTCTTGTTAGCTTGTTGGCTTCTTCCCATTTAGTCTCTAGGCATGTTATCCAAAACCTGAGCCGTTTAGCAGCAGGCAAAAGTAACAGTAAGAAAGTACACAAAGACTTGTGGGCTTTTTCTCTGTGATTCCTCCCCTCTGAAAAATATTGGCCTCTTAAGTCCCTGACACCTTGGAAGCCCCAAACTCCAACCCTACCTCCCAAGCTCAGTGAGATAGCAGAAAGCCCAGGCTTCTTGTGTTTCCTTGGCTTCTATCATCCTGCTCTGCTAACAGGCAAACACCTCTCGTGTTTCCTTGGCTTCTATCACCCTGGCTCTGCTAACAGGCAAACAGGCAAGGGGGAGAAAACTGAGACACTCCTCAGATGCCAACTGCAGGTCCAGGCCTCCTCTATTTCTGATCTGCTGGCTATACACTGAAGAATCCCATGGTCCCCTCTTTGGGTTTGATAATTTGCTGGAATGGCTCACAAAACTCAGGACCTTGCTTTACTTACTATGTTGGGTTTATTATAAAGGAACAACCAAATGGAAGAAATGCACGGGGCAAGGTATGGGGAAGGGACACAGAGCTGCCGTGCCTTCTCCGGGCGGTTGTTCTCCCAGAACCTTCATGTGCTCACCAACCTGGAAGCCCTCTCAATTTCATGGTCTAGGGTTTTTACAGAGGTTCCATTACATAGGCATGATTGATCAAATTATTGGCCCCTGATTTTTTTTTTAACTATCCATCACTGTCACCTGCTTGCTCTTTTTTGAAAAGCATTTATTATTTGTTTTGTCTGCTCTGGGTCTTCGTTGGAGCATTTGGGCTTCTCTAAGGGCTTCCCTGGTGGCTCAGAGGTTAAAGCATCTGCCTCCAATGCGGGAGACCCGGGTTCGATCCCTGGGTCGGGAAGATCCCCTGGAGAAGGAAACGGTAACCCACTCCAGTATTCTTGCCTGGAGAATCCCATGGACGGAGAAGCCTGGTAGGCTACAGTCCACGGGGTCGCAAAGAGTCGGACACGACTGAGCGACGGAACGGAACGGAACGGAACTGTGGTGTAGGCTTCCAGAGCATGTGGGCTCAGTAGCCGCACATGTGGGCTCAGTTGGGATATGTGGGATCTTATTAATAGTTCCCTGAGCATGGAGTCTTATCCTTTGGACCACCAGGGAAGTCCCCATTGGCTTTTGATTGATCAAATCATTGGCCATTCCTTCTCCTCTCCCCAGAGGTTGGGGATGGAGTTGAAAGTGTTTATGATGAATAACAGAAAATGCCTCTTTCTCTCCTATCACTCAGCAAAATGACAACGGTTTCAGAAGCTCCGTGCTAGGAACCAGGGGTGAAGACCAAGTATACATTACTTATTGCATCACAGAATCACAATCCTTTCCCCTAGGAGCCTGACCATCAGGTGTTTTCTACCTTGGTTGTTTTATAATGATTTCTAATAGTTTTCCAGCTTTAACCAATATTATTGGTGGAGGATTAGACTAATGCTATCTACTTCTTTATAAGTAGGAGCAAAAGTCTTCCTTGCTAACTGGTTTTAGAGGAACTTCTTGTAATTTTTCATAATTAAATATACTTGATATACAAGCTATGACCAAAAGTATTCTCAATTTTCTTTTTGTGGTATTTGTGGAAGAAATGAACCGAAGTAACAGCTTCCCAGGGGACAGCATGCATATGAGCTAATCATAACATGCACTGGCTATTATAACCAGTACTAATTGGTTTCTCCGTCAGTAGTCTCAGCAGAAAAGTTAATTTTGTGACAAAAATAAGAATTAGTTTTATTTTTAGGTACTCAATTAAAAAAAAATTCTGGGATGAGCAGTAAGAAGAATCTCTTACTAGTACTGACCTTACTAGCATTAAGGTAAGTTTCTTTAACCTCAAACAATTTTGCTTCCATTGTTTGTATTTATATTGTACTTCTGACCTGAATTTGAGGCAGTTTAAAGGATTTATATTTTTAAAGTTCATATTTTAAAAATTATATTTATGAGTTGCTGCTGCTGCTGCTGCTAAGTCACTTCAGTCGTGTCCGACTCTGTGTGACCCCATAGACGGAAGCCTACCAGGCTCCCCCGTCCCTGGGATTCTCCAGGCAAGAACACTGGAGTGGGTTGCCATTTCCTTATCCAATGTGTGAAAGTAAAAAGTGAAAGTGAAGTCGCTCAGTCGTGTCCGACCCTTAGCGACCCCATGGACTACAGCCTACCAGACTCCTCCATCCATGGGATTTTCTAGGCAAGAGTACTGGAGTGGCTTGCCATTGCCTTCTCCGATTTATGAGTTAGTAAGCATTATTATTACACATGAGAATCAATAAACCACTTGGTCTTTGAAATGAAAAAAAGTCAAAGTGTTAGTTGCTAAGTCATGTCCTACTCTTTGAGACCCTGTGGACTGTAGCTGGCCAGGCTTCTCTGTCCATGGAATTCTCCACGTAAGAATACTGAAATGGGGGTAGCCATTCTGGTCTCCAGGGAATCTTCCCAACCCAGGGACTGAAACTGGTCTCTGTCACTGTAGTCAGGTTCTTTACCATTTGAGCCACCAGGGGTATGCACCAGCAAATGGGTTATTCTTTTACTAATTAACTCTACAGAAGAAAGTAGAAATTATAAACTGTAGGATTTAACAACTGATGGCCAGTGACCTGGGATCTCAACTGGCTCTATCCTTTATCAACCAGTCTAAACAATACTGCAACCCTCTCAATGTTTTGTAAGATAGAAGAGGGAAGAAATTCTCTACTCCCCGCCCCCACTCCTTTTTTTGTAATCAGTACACAGCTCTTTTAAAAAAGGGAAAACACACACATACATACCCATATGGATGTATGTGTATGCATACACACCAATATACACACTAATCACTCTCTCTCATATAATTTTAAATAAGTAACCTAAATGTTTGACAGGAAGCTCTTATTTAATGCTAGTTCTTTCCAATTTGTTCTGTATCAAAATTGCTCAGAATGTGGACTTCACTCAAGCACATGTAACCATGATGATGATCTGGCTATTGGCCCTTTTTAAAAGGGGCACTTTCCCAACTCAGAAGTACCTCTTTTCATACCAATGGGTGGAGAATAAGAGAAGGCAACAAACCAGGAGACAGAAAGCAAAGTAAAAGAAGAGTACTTCAAAAGAGGGGTTTCTTGTAGACTCACCCCATGTGGCTAAGGTCTTGAGGTTTTCATCCTCCATCGGAACCAGGCCGCACTGTGTTGCTTTCTGATGATCCTTACTGATTACAGTCTCTTTCATTGGGTCAAATGTTGTGAATGAGGGAGAGACATACAGTGTCTCCACAGAGGCCTGGTTACGGAAAGTAGAATCTGACTCTGATGTCCTTAAATGAGGGCCAATGAACTCTTCTTGACTAGATGGCCAATGTGCTGGCAAAGTCGTCAACGTGTCACAGCTTTTTGCAGCTGGTTGCTTTTCTAAAGGCATTTGCAAAGGGTTTCCTGTGATGGTCTTTGTAATGGTACTGCCCGAGTTCTTGTCCAGACTCACATTTGTCTGCAGAGATGGGCTTTTTTCGGAGGGAACAGGCACAGCATCTGTAAAATAACAAATGAAAGAGCTATAAAAATAATAAAATGGAAAGTACTCTATGTCAAATTCATTGCACTTTGAATAACTGGATATTTTATGCCATAACAGAATGCCCTGCTGTTTAGTCAGTTCCGCCTTTTCACTGGTTCTATTCTGTCTGTTTAAAGTGTACCCAAACTTAAGTGATGACTAGGCATTCTGTGGCTATCTTCTCTCTCTCTCCTCACTGAAGCCAAGGCCAGGCAAGCTTCAAATAACTTGTCTTTAAATATTTCTCCCTTCACCCACTTATCCATCTCTGAAACCACTCTATTTTTAGTTCCTTCAAACTTTCATCTCTTACAAGATAAACTAGAGAAAACATGCCACCTCATACTGGTCTATCCTCACAGAACCCCCAGCTACAAAAAAGTCTTTTTGCCCCAAAATAAAAAATGTCTTCTCACCCCAGTGTCTATCCAAGGCCCATGAAAGAAAATCACTCTCTTAGATAGCAACCTGATTTTAATAGTAACTCGGTGGGAGCAAAGAACCAATTTTTCCAGAACCGTCGTGATGATTATTAAAACGTACGTTCCACTGGGTCAGGGACCTTTGTCCTTTTTATTTGTTATATCATCAAAGTACCTCAGATATAATGGGAAAAGTACCTGGAATATAACAGACAAGTAATATTTACTACAAATCAAAGGGATTGAGAGAATGGAGGGGAATTGAAATTTATCTATTGAATATGAATTATGAGCCTGGTCCAAGTTTCTAGATGTAAATTGTTATCAACACTTTCAGTGCTACGGATTTGTTCTTGAATAGTTTCATCTGAAATAGTATATGGAAAGAAAGAAAACTGAGAGAGGGCAAAAGGAAGATTGTCTCATTTGAGCTCCCCCAAAGAAAGGAGGCTATGGGAATTGTGCAAGTTGCTGTGAAGTGTTTACACGTCACAATGTTCATCACAATGTACCTCACAGTGAGCAGTGAGATGCTCATTGTTATCACTTTCAGGCTATGAGTTATTATAATGAAATGCAAATTTTCTTTGACTCTAACCTTCTTTCCCATTTCATCCACAGTTGGAGGCTAACCTGGGCAAAAGTGCTGCTAGTTCACCACAGAATCAGACAGTTCAAGAAACCTAAATCATTACCTCTACCAGGAATTCCGTTTTACCCCCCAGCCCTCTCATCTCCGGACATTTTCATACTTAAAAACTCAGTTTAACTCTCACCTTCTCTACAAAGCTTGCCCTGATCTCATCTTTCCTCGCTCTATCCTACTATTGTTTATCTTACGGTATCTTGTTAGGAGCCCCGGTGAGCAGTTGTAACACGTCATCTCGTTAACTATTAATACAAGTCTGGCTGCCTCCCTGAAAACAGGTTCATTGAGGAGACCTCACTAGGAGTTTCCTTTGAACCCCAGCACCCAACAGTGCCATTCCCATAGGATGTGTTTGATAAATGCTTGTTGAGTGGAAGGCCAAACTGAAGCACAATGATGAAAAAGGTAATGGCTTTGTTTTTTAAATTGAATATAGTTTAACTATATTATATATATATATAGAACTATATTCAATTTAATCACTTAATAGTGATTAGAGGAAACAGAAAATTGGTAGATAAAAATAACATCTAAAATATTCCAGGTTTTCATATGATCATGTTATATCTAGAGGATAAAGTTTCTGTTTAAAAGATTAATATATTCTTAGTAGAATATGAGATCAATGGTATCCCACAGTGCATGTGTGCATCACCATATTTACATAAAAGCATGACTAAGAAGTGAATTTTAGTCAAATATTTTTCCATTGACTTTCATTTTTCTTAGGAGAAAAATCTTTCTATAAGTAATGAAATCATCTTGAAATTTAGCAACATGTAAACTAAGATAATTCAGCATGACAGTGACTTTCTGATGACTATATTCATAATAGTACTCCATCTAAATCTAAAGAAAGAAAGAAACTGAACTCTTAAGACACTCCTTGAAACTCATTCCTCTGTGGATGCTTCAAGAGAACTCTGCTGCCATTCCTTCATCTCACTAAGCAATCTTTTCAATATTCTTCCCTGGCTCTGTTTCCTCTAAAATATAGAAAGTCTATCCTTGGCCCCTTTCTCTTCTGCCTCTACCATATCCCAGGGCAATGTCACTTATTACTGCTCTTAAAGGAGGATGAGATCCATCACCTGTATGCAAGTAATTCACACATTTTAATCCTCAGCTCTGACTTCTGCTGAGTTCTAGCCCCCAGTACATACCCATCTCTCTGTACAGGGCGGTCTTACTACCCTCCAGCCTCCTCACCCTTGGGTGCTTGTTTTACCTCTATTAATATGACCAGCAACTTCCCAGGCATGCAGGTTAATTTGGAGCGCAGTTGCTACTACCGCCTCTAAGAGGTCTCCCCGCCTGTTCCCTCAGTTCATTCTGCACGGTACAGCCAGAGTGGCCATTCCAAACTGAAAACCTGCTCATGTCACTTCTTTCCAGTACATCTTCAAACTACTTAACAGGGTTTACAAGGCTCTTTATAAATCAGTCCCCATTCACCTCTCTTGTCTCATTTTGCCAAGTCGTGTCTAAGTCTTTGCGACTCCGTGGACTGCAGCATACTAAAACTGTACGATTCTGCCTAACCTCTCCCAGCTCTTCACATTCACCATGTTTCTTTCGGTACCAAGTCTTTGCCCATGCTGTTCCTTCTGCCTGAAATGCTCCTCCCTCTTTATACCTGATTCCAGCTTCCAGGCTGACGGCCATTAGGTGGACATACACTTTCGCGTCTCTGGTTTCATGTCTCTCTGTGCTCTTCCTTCAGTCTAGAACATCCTCATCCTTACCCTTCCTCTCTATCAAAAACCTTTCTACTCTTCTAAACTCAATTCAAATACTGCCTCCTTGGTGAAATCCTTTATATACCCTCCAAGTTAAAATGAAGTCCTCTTTCCTTTGTTCTGCAAGATACAATGGGAATATTCTTGTTTTCACTTATCATTTCAAATATTTACAGCCCATGGAGTCGTGAAGAGTTGGACACGACTAAGCATGCACACACATCATATTTCAAATATTATTCATTCATGTGACAGATATTTATTAAGTATCAGTATGCGGCAGGCACTAAGCTCTGATGTCAGCAATGAACAAATCTTGTTGTTGACACCTTGTTAGAGCTTGTTGACAGCTCTGGCACCCCCTAGAGTTTAGGCACCCACTCATGGCACATATCGTGTTCAACTTGCTCAATCCATAAGTGACTGGCAGAGTACCTAACACTCACTTGATAAATGTTTGTTCAAGGACTCTTCATTTGGACGATCCAGTTGTTAAAAGAAACATGAGTGGAGGACAAGAGATGTCTTAGAGGACATTCTAATTCAGTCCTTTTGTGATGCACAGGAGAACCTGAGATTTCCAGAGGTCAGGTGACTTGTCAGGCTCACAAAATGATTCAAGGGCAGAAGTAGGACCAGAACCCCAAATTCCTGATTTCTAAGTCAATGCTCTTTTTATTAGAGGGATATGAGAAGGAATAAAGAGAACCAGCTGCACCAAGTACTTCTTGACCAACCACTGTTGTAATGGTACATAACTGAAATGACTGGAGCTTTGGGATCAGGACATTTGTCCCTGGGGCTGCCTGTAGGGATGTGGGACCCTACAGAGGGGGACGGAGTTAAGTACACAGTTGGCCTATGTATCTGTGCCTGTTTGTCTTCTCCCAGGAAGGGGCGTGCATGGGGCAGATTTTTTCTTCGATTCATATGAAGAAAGAATAGCATTTATGGAAAATTTTCAGAAGCCCAGGAGAACCTGTGGGGGTTTGATGGAGAACAGCAAAAGGTTTGTCTTTTTATGCTTGAGCACAAAGCACAAAAGTGGATATTATGTAAACACTAAAACGCTAAAGGGATTGTTTCATGCGGGATTCCTGAATTTCTCTGGGAGAGAATTTCCGTGAGTTCCACTGAAAGGCAGAGAGGAATACAGAGTGAATTAATTTGGTTGGCTTGCTTTATCTGGTTTCTCATTTTCTTTCCATTTAAACCTGAATGTCAAAAAGCTTTATTCTCAAGTATCTATCCAGCAAACTCCTGGATGGGAAGTCTACAATTAAATTATGAGATTGTACTCAGTTTCTTTATTGTAGCAGTGCTTTACACCTGCTAAAATATTTGATTAATGCAAAATAGGACCTTGAAATGTCAGTCATATTAAAACTGGTTTGGATATTCCTGATAGTTATCTTTAGGAAGAAGCTGATTCCCTATGTAGGACATCAAACAGCAAATTTAAATACAGACTAGCACCAAAATGTCTGAAGCAAGGGGAAAAAAAAAGACAGGCAACAACACAACTCCATGCTTTGAGACTAAGGACAAAAGAGAAATAGCTACACTGCCAAAGGTACTGGAAAATGTTTTTGCTGGTTCAGAGACAATGATGAAATCATTTTTAAAAGAGAACATCAGATTTAATTCTGAGTTGAGAAACTTTGCCTACAGACAGGAACATTCCCATACTGGTAGCTCTTTTACAATTTTCAATAATTCCACTGCCTTGTTTCAGGTACTATAATCATTGCAAATTATTTTATATTCTATTATACTGTGGATCTAATAATGGGTGCTATATTCCAGCAGTGCTATTGCTGTGATCAATTCTCCTGTTGGTTGGATACACGGTATCTAATTACAGCTACAAAGCAGAGAGCTGGCAAGCATGACAAAAGATGGATGCCATACCACGTCCTCCTGTAGTTTAAAATTGTGTAACTAAAGGAGCTTCTACTCTAGTAATTATGTTAATCAGAGAAAATAGGACCTGAAGATAATAAGGCTATTTTGCTAAGAGGCCACAGTTATAAATTATTAACACAGAGGGGTGATTTGAATTGCTCATTAATATATTTGTTTAAAGTAGACAAGCTATTAATTTGAAATGGATATTTAATGTGAAACTTAAATAACATGTTTGACATGAAAATCTTAATATATTTACCTTACAATATTTACATAAAGCCCCAAATAATCATTATAAGGCAGCACAGCTATACTCTTCCTACGATCTATGTTAAGTGTGTGTATGTACGTGTGTGGGGGGGGCAGATTCATATACACACAGTTGTAGATTCTGAGAATTTTTTATCATATATCATCATACTTAACTGTAGTATATATATCTCGAAATATTAAAATAAGGAAATATATTTGGAATTATAGTTATGAAATATGCCAAGTATATTTAATACTTCTTCTGATATATATTTGAGGTAATGGCTTAGCTTTGCATAGAAAAATAGAGATATGGACACATTTAAAGGTGATTTTCTTTAAAAATCATCAAGTGGGACAGCTGAAGACTTTCAGGCCATGAAAATGGATTGTAATGTTGTGCTGTGAGTGGTGAGTTCAATGCTAATGAAGCAACTGTATAAAATAAAGTGTCTTGAGGCAGGAACACACATAAAACAAGGTTATGTGTTGATCGGCTGGCGGTGATGTTGTGACCAGAGATCATGGGAACCTGAGTCCATTTCCCAGGAGCAGGAATTCAGGAGGGAAGGTGTCAGTGTTTGTCGTGACCTCACAGAACCAGACTACTGTATGATCAACTTGAGTAAACCCTGCCCAACACTTTACTAAGTTGATTGTACCACCAGAGGAGCTTTTAAAACTCCCCTGGGTCAGGTTACATCAAGACCAGATAAATTAGCACCTCTGGCAAGGGGACAGGGACAGCGGTCTTAAAAGCCGGTGTGTACTGTCACTGATAAAAGCACCAGGAGAAGAGGCAGGATGGTCACAGCAACAAACAGTGGCTAATTCCACCCCCAAAAAGAAAATGCATCACAATGACTGGATTACCTTGGGTTGGTCAGAAAGTATGTTAGGGTTTTCCTGTAACGTATCATGGAAAAGCCTGAATAAACTTTTTGGCCAACCCAATAAAATAGGTACTGGATGCTTATTATTAAATTTTACACCATAGTTATGACTTCACCAACAGATTATCATGATCAAAACTGAAGCTCTAAATATCTTCGGGAAGCTGGTGATCATTACCTATACTGACGTTTTCCGTCTTTTAGGCTGGAATTTAAGTGGATCCAGTCTCTGGCAGGCCAAGGTCTCCATGTGCTACAGAGCATACTCCAGGCTGACTGCAATGGGCAGGGGCCTGAAGGCGCAAGTGTTTGTGACCATCCAACCAATCCTTATAATCACAATAAAACCCTGCATGTGACTCCAGGAGAGTAAAATATTAAGCAGAACTGGGTCAGGAGTCTAATTCTGACGTGACTTAAACATACACAGTGTTTGAAATGGTACCTGGCCCACAGTAAACAAATGTGGTAAACTGTACCGGTATCCGGGACAGTCTAAACAAGTGGCATTATGAAGGACTGGCTGCCGTGGCCCTGTCTGGAAGCAGATGGGGACCTGAACACACCAGGTACTCCCCCTTCCCCCCAGAAATTTCTGCATTCGCAGACCACAAAGCATAACGTAAGACTTTGTGAGCACTGGTTCTGGTATTTGAGAACACGGGAGCTGGTGTGCTGTGGAAAGATGACGTTGAAGAATTACAGTTGTCAAACATTTTCCCCATAGATGTACAGACCAGTGATAAAACTATTTTTTACCTTAACACTGAGTAAAAATCATGCCTAAGTCCGAAATACTGCAACAAAAATTTAAATATAATTTAAATTGTGAATTCAAAAGCAACTGCTATTTCTCATGGAGCATGAGTTACTCAAAATAAGCACACATGAAAACCTCTCATTTATTAAAACTTCACAAATTATATATGTCCCTTTGGAAAATACCTTACAGAATACCTAAGATGCTAGGTACTGCTTCTCTTCCTTTGGCAGAGGGGGATGGTCCTTGTTCTTACAGCTTTCTGCTTATACATATGCATTTTAATTGAAATATAATCGATGTGCAATATTATGTGAGCTTCGCGTGTACTACATAGCGCTTTGACGCTGGCATACATTATGAAATGATCACCATTGACCAGTCTCGTAACCATCTGTCTCCATATAAAGTTATGACAATATTATTGACATTATTCCTTATGTTGTATGCTACACTCCCATAGCTTACTTATAACTGGAGGTTTGCACCTCTTAATCTCCTTCACCTGTTTCCTCCACAGCTTACATTTTAATAATATTATTTACAACACTGTATTATAATTTATCTATTGTTTCCTTTGCTGTTTTTATTTCACATGTTTTCATTCATTCATTTTTGCAATGGATATATTGAGGATGGATCATGTACTGTATATTGTGCTTGAAAATACAAAAGTCAGCAGAATTAGACCAGAAAAACCTTCAGACATTGTTAATTCATTGGAATTATAAAATACAGAACATAAAATGACCACAGATATATTTAACTTCTATAAAGAAATAAAAACTTGAAAACATGAGCAAGAAATAAGAAATTATAGCAATAGAAACAAAGGACTTTCTTGTTGGTCCAGTGGTTAAGATTCTGCGCTTCTAATGCAGGGGGCTAGGTTCAATCCCTTGGTAAGGAACTAAGATCCCCCATCCCACATGTCACAGGACATGGCTAAAAGTAAATAAATAAATAAAACCAAGCAGATCTGACAAAGATCCAAATAGACTTCTGTGCTGTGCTGAGTCACTCAATTGTGTCAGACTCCTTGTGACCCTATGGACTGTAGCCCACCAGGCTCCTCTGTCCATGGGATTCTCCAGGCAAGAAAACTGGAGTGGGTTGCATGCCCTCCTCTAAAAATGAAAAATAAAATAACTGAAAATTTAAATGTAATTGGTTGATTTAAGCAGCAGATTAACTCCAGTTGAAGAGAAAACTGGAAACTGGAAGACAGGTACAAAGATTCAAACGCACAGCACAGAGATCAGAGACAGAGGCAGTACGGACGCGAGGAGTGAGAGGCGCTTCGTCCAGGTATCCAGAGCTTCAGCTCTCCTTCCAGGCTCCAGCTGCCTGCCCCACGGCGACTCAGGCATTCTCAAATACCTCAAAGGTTCCCCCACACACCAGGGGCTGTCCCACCTGGCTTTTGCTCTGGCTGCTCTTTTACTTTTCTTTCCCTCTGTCTTCTGGAGGTAGACTTAAAGGAACAAAGCTCCTTCTTACGAGCTCACAGGAGCGGGTGAAGGACAGGTAAGGAACAAGGGTCTGTCTCTTCCTCACTGGTCCCTGCTGTGGTCACATACTGTTGGTGGTCACTGCTCTTTCTGCTGAGGTCTCTCTGCCCTCCAGGCAGCCCTAATGGATAGGACCCAAGATGACCATGATGGCTCTCCGTACTGCCAAACCCACCTCTGGGCAGTCCCCTGCTCTGATCAACTCTGGGGCACAGGCCAAAACCAACTCACCAGGCCTCAGTGGCTTTACTGCCAATGTGACTGGTCAGTGTCTCTCTCTCCAGGCCAAAGTCAGATCCTGGCTAAAATTCCAGGTATGAGTCAGGCACCAGTTCCCCAACTCCAGGGAATATATCTGAGAGCCCCTCTCACTGGGACTGGGGTGACTGAATAGCAGTCTCTTCACTGCTTCTCCAGAGGTGGGGGTGTGTGTGGAGACTCATGGCATATGGCATTAGCTCCCTCCCAAGACATGCCCTGTATACAGACAGTATTGATAGTAACATGAAGAGGGAAAATCAAGCTCCACTATTTCCATTTTGTTAAAACTGCTAACTTCAGGGAAATGAAGCTGTAGCTTGAACATGCTGGATATGCTGGACTGTGATCAACAAGAACGGCAAAATGATTAACTACTAGATTTCTCTCTGAGTTTTATTAAGGGATTGGGCATGTTTGATGACCTACATTCAAGATGTGCCATTCTTTTTAAAATAGTAATAAAATTCTCAGATCTCTGAAATGCACTGTAGACATAACCACTATCCAGAAAGCACACATAGAATCTTTAACTAGGTGTCTCAAGGAAAGACTGATTAAAGAAATAGGAAAAATAATTCTTAGGTGGAATTCAGTTATTCTAGTGTACTGATACTCAATATTTCCAGAACAAATACAGAACTCCACAATGCAACTCTTACTATTTCCCCAAACCTGTTCTCTCCTATCCTCCCCTTCTCAGTAAATGGCACCGTCACACATTCTCTTCACAAAGGCAGGAAACTAGGAATCATCTTTGTTTCCATCCCTTTCCTCATGCTGACAACTGACCATCAGGAGATCCTCAGGGTTGAACTCCAAACTGTATGTCAAATTTGCCCACTTTTCCCCACAGCCACTGCCCTGCCTCAGCCCAGGTCATCTGGATGGTCTCCAGAGCCTCATCATTGGTCCTTTTGCTTTTGCTTCTCTCCATAATGCATTTCCCCTTGGTTTATATTGGCAACCCACTCCAGTGTTCTTGCCTGGAGAATCCCGGGGACGGGGGAGCCTGGTGGGCTTCTGTCTATGGGGTCACACAGAGTCGGACACGACTGAAGTGACGCAGCAGCAGCAGCAGCAGCAGTTGTTCAGTTGCTAAGTCATGTCTGACTCTTTGCAACCCCATGACCTGCAGCACACCAGGCTTCCCTGTCCTTCACTATCTCCTGGAGTTTGCTCAAATTCATGTCCATTGACTTGGTGATGCCATCCAACCATCTCATATTCTGTCAGCTCCTTCTTCTCTTGCCCTCAATCTTTCTGAGAATTGGGGTCTTTTCCAATAAGTTGGCTCTTCGTATCAAGTGGCCAAAGTATTGGGACTTCAGCCTCAGCATCAGGCCTTCCAATGAATATTAAGAGTTGATTTCCTTTAGGATTGGCTGGTTGGATCTTCTTGCTGTCCAAGGGACTCTCAAGAGTCTTCTCCAGCACCACATTTCGAAAGCATCAATTCTTCGGTGCTCAGCCTTAACTCTCACATCCGTACATGTTAAAGTTATGAAAAAGTTCCATATCTGTACTGAAAGAACCACAGCTTTGACTAGATGGGCCTTTGTTGGCAAAGTGATGTCTCTGATTTTTAATGTGCTGTCTAGGTTTGTCATAGCTTTTCTTCCAAGGAGCTGCTGCTGCTAAGTCATGTCAGTCGTGTCCGACTCTGTGCCACCTCATAGATGGCAGCCCACCAGACTCCCGTCCCTGGGATTCTCCAGGCAAGAATATTGGAGTGGGTTGCCATTTCCTTCTCCAGTGCATGAAAATGAAAAGTGAAAGTGAAGTCGCTCAGTCATGTCTGACTGCGCGACCCCAAGGAGCAAATGTCTTTTAATTTTGCAGCTGCAGTTACTGTACACAGTGATTTTGGATCCCAAGAAAATAAAATCTGCCACTGTTTCCATTTTCCCCCATCTATTTGCCATGAAGTGACGGGACTGGAGAGCCCAGAGGAAGAGCAACAACCCTGTTTCCAGCATGTCAGGAAAGGCTTCCTGAAAGAAGCAACATTTAGTTGAACCCTAAAGATTCAAATGAATAGGAATGGAGAACAGAGTAAGGGGCATATTCAAAGTGTGAGAGAACATGGCATTTTGGCAAGTTGCTCAGCATCCACTGCTAGACCACTGCATGTGATGGAGAAGAAGAAGGTCAAAGGTAAGCTGCAGAGGAAAGCAGAGGCCAACGAGGAAGGAGTTCAACACCAGGCTAAGGTGTTAGACTTTATCCTAAGGGGAGCTTCTCAGAATTCTGACCGGATCAGAGCTGCATTTTAGAAATGTTCTTAGTCTCCAGTTCTGTTTTGACCCCTGACCGCTCTTCCTAACTTGCTCTCCTCCAATCTTTTCTTACCACATCCACAGTCATCTTCCTAAAAGCAAGGAAGATCTGGTTATCTCATGTCCTTGCTTAAATCACTTCAAAGGCTCCCCATCATTATCCAGACACAACTGAAACTCCAACAGCACATGCTCGCCTTAGTCCATTAGCACTGTGATAACATAGTACCACAGATTGGGCAGCTTAGAAACAACAGAGGCTCACAGTTCTAGAGGCTGAAGTCTGAGGTCAGGGCACCGGGAGAGCTGGGTTCTGCGAGGCCTCCTTTCGGGTAACAGACTGCTGACCGCTTACTGTGTGTGCAACTGGTGGGAGGACGGGGGAGCTGTGTGCAGCCTCTGGGGAGGATCACCAATCCCATTACGACTTCCTCTTCCCTGCCCCCTTGTCCTCTCCCACACCATTCACTCAGCCTCAGATATTCTGCCTTCTTCCCTCACTTGGTTTGGCTGACTCTGTGTAATAGGCAAAACAGTGTAGTGAAGTGTTTTTCAAACTGTAGGTTGTGATCTGTTAGTAGATTATGAGATCGATTTTGTAGGTCACATCCAATATTAAAAAAAAATTGTCTAGAATAAAATAGAACGGATCAGAGCACATTTCCAATAACTATTGCAATACTACTGTTTCTGGTGAGTATTTGTGTGTACTGGGTGATTACACAAAAGGAATTTTGGACTGCAGATCACAGTTAAAAGGTTTGAAACACATCAGCATAGGCTCGGGGATCAGACTATTTTGGTCTAAATCCTGACTTTGCCATTTCCGAGCTCTGTGACCTTGGGCAAGTTATTCAAAAATTCTGTGTAGATTTTCTTCATTTATCTCATAAGACGGTTTTGAAGAGCAAATGAATTAAAGTGCATAAAAGTATACCCAGTACACACACATGACACCAGGACTGACAGTTTAGTCATTACCTATTCAGGTTCCTGAACACCGTTTTCTCTAGAAAGTCTCCCCTAACATCTGAAGTCAGTCAGGTGCCCTCTCGTGTGCTTCCCTGCCCACCCTTTATCCTGACACTTTCCTCATCTGTCTGATCAGACCTGATCAGTCCTGATTAGACCCTGGACTGGAAGCTACATAAACTCAGGGATCTTGTCATCATCACATATCCAGCAGTTGGCACAGGGCCTGACACACAGTAGGTATTCAGTAAATAGCTGTAGGATGCATAACTCACTCACTTGGAAACAGATACATAGCCATCTGTTTCACTCAAATAAAGTCAAATTGGGACGTATACACCGCAGGTGTCACAGTCATTTGATAAAGAACCTGTCACCTTAGTTTATATTAAGACTGTTTCTCCTAATTTGAAATCTCAGAGAGTTATATGATATTTTTATAATACATGCACTTGTTAGTAATGTAGAAAAAGATTTAGGTGGGATGGCTCTTGATCTAACGTGCATAAATAATTCAAAAGTCAGTGTTTCTTTTAATCATTGCAATGATGAAAAGAGTCGGCCAGTGCATGACAAATAAAAGGTGACATCTTTAAATATAGTTTAAAGATGTCTCCATCTTTCTCAGAGAAGGCAATGGCACCCCACCCCAGCACCATCTTTCTAGTCTTTTAATTATTTAATTGACTTCTGCAGATGATTGTGGCTTTGCCCTATTCATTTTAGTAAGAACCTTTCACAGTTCCATTCATGTCAATTTTTCATGCACGAATCATGTTTTCCAGATTTTTGAAGTTAATAAGGTGGGAACACTTAAATTTCAAAAAAGGTTTTAACTGAATTTTCTCACCAACCATATAATATACAGTTACTATGTTGATAACCACTCAAATTTCTGTAGTCATTTCTCCAATTAAAACCATACTTTGCAATACTCTGATGATTGACAGAAAGACACTTTCAGGGAAATGTGAAAGCATGGAGCAACCGCCCTCAAAATGGAAACCATGAATGCAATGCACCTAACCCATAAGCAACGGCCTGAACAGCGTCATAAACACCTGGAAGTGGCGAAGAGCAGAGTTCACAGTTACAGCAGAGTCACCATACCCTGGGGTGGTCCGCAAAACCCCCGAATCAAATGATTCTCTTACAAAATCAAAGAGACACACAAGCGATATAGCGCATCGGATGATGCTAAGTGTTTCCAGGAAAATAAAGCAGGAAACAGGGAGAGGGTGTACCAGTGGAGGTGGTGAAGTGTTAGTTTTTAATACTGTGTTCAGGAAAGCCTCCCTAGGCTGTAACATTCCAGCAGGACCTGAAAAAAGTGACACCAAGAGCCAGAGAAAGAGTCAGAACACTATGTGTGTGGGGCTCAGAAGTGGCCTTCAGAAGAAACGCACTCCCCTGGCAGGCTGTGAAAGGAAGCTTAAAGGCTCCAGGAGATGGGACTGTTGGAAGGGATCTATTACGTGCAGTGTGCTCAGACTCCTTCTAACTGCCCTGGAATAAACCTCTTCACCAACCCACTAGAAACTATTGTGACGGCACACCAGCATCACTGCAGAGCTTGTAGTGGTTGTCACCTGCGGGCTAGAGATGACCGTAGGGATGCAGTGGGACTGGGTTCCCTGATCGCAGTGGGGATAACGGCATCCTGGAGTGGTAACATCTTAATCTTAGAGACAAGCAAGGCACAAGAACCTCAGCAAGCCACAGGGATGCAACAATATCAGGATTTTTGTTTGTATGTTTGTTTTTACTTTCAGGGATACATAGTAATGGTTAATGAATGACAGGATGAATAGAAAATAGGTGGGCAGCCTACGAAGTGCTGCTCTACATGAAAAAGTGAAAAAAGTGAAAGTGAAAGTCACTCGGTCGTGTCCAACCCTGTGCGACTCCAAGAATTATATAGTCCATGGAATTCTCCAGGCCAGAATACTGGAGTGGGTAGCCTTTCTCTTCTCCAGGAGATCTTCCCAATCCAGGGATCGAATAGAGGTCTCCCACATTGCAGACGCTGCTCTACATATATAGATGGAAAACCTAGTTAGTGTCATTACGGGAGAAGTCATGGCCTTTTACTCAATTCCTAAACTGAAGCCACTTCACAAAGCCAGAATCTCCTGCTTGAGGGGAAGGTCACATCCCCTTGAGAAAGAATCCCGAAACGCCCACCTCAGGTATATATGGTAAATCTCCTAAACCTTCCTTAGAGTCACAATAGTGACTCTCCTTGGAAAGGGAAACACACAGAACTCCCCAGTCTTGTTAGATACTGGCTTTTAACTGACACTAATCTCTGGAGATCCAACAATGCCATTATGCTCTACTAAGTAGGGATTTATGGAAATGAGCTGACACATGAAGTCTCCACCTAGGCTCCAGCTCACAACGGGTCCCGTAAAACCTCAGCCCTACCTCCAGTATTTCCATGCTCTCAGAATATATAATGGGAATAGATACACTTAGTAACTGGCAGAATCCCCACTTTAGTTTCACAGCCCGTGGAGTTCAGGCTATCACAGTTAGATGGGCCACACAGAAACCTCAATAATTAATTATACCTCCTCACTCCAAAAAATATTTTTTGGGAAACAGCAGACATTAGCGCTACCATCAAAGACTTAAAAGTTATAGGGGTGGTGAAAAGCCAGATGGTTTGTAGAGAATGACTAGAGATTATTGCAAATATAATCAAGTTGTGATGCCAATTATATTTGTAATCCCAGCTGTGGTATCTTTCCTAAAGCAAGTCAACACAGCCCCTTGAATCTTACGTCCAGTTATTGGCCTAGAAATGTTTCTTTCAAAACCTCTATTAATAATGAGAATTGGTCTTCATGTGGCAGAGACAGAGTATACCTTTACTGTCTTGCTTCAATCTCTTTCATCAGAGACCAGACAGACCTGGATTTCCTTGATACCCCACAGAACATCACACTGGTCCTTTACGTTGATGATACAATGCTAACTGGACTTAATAAGCAGGAAGAAACAAGCCCTCTTAGCACTTCATGCATGCAGACGTAGGAGATAAATCCTCAGAATGCTCTAGGGTTGCAACATTTGTGGAGTTTTTAGAGTATTCAGTGGTCTGTTTCATCTTAACATATCCTCTCTAAAGTGAGAGACAAGTCGTTGGGACTTCCCTGGTGGCCCAGTGATTAAGACTCCGTGCTCCCAATGCAGGGGACCCAGGTTCCATCTCTGCTCAGGGAACTAGATCCCACTAAGAGCCCACATGCTGCAACCCCAGATGCAGCTGGAGAAAAAAAAGCAGTGAGAGGTAAGTTGCTGCCCCTTGAATTATCCAACACAAAGAAATAAATCACAGTAAAACAGGTGTCTTGGAATTTCAGAGGCAATATATACCACATTTGGGTGTGCTGCTCTGACCATTTACTGCCATTTTTTAGTAAGGATCAAAGCAAGAAAAGGCTCTGCCACAGGCCAAGGCCACTGCATAAGCTTCTCAGACAGCTGGACCATATATCCTTGAACCAATGCAAGTGCCTGATGCAGAGAAAGATGATAAGCAAAGCATCTCGTGAGCCCCAATAGGAAAATCGCAAAGCTGACCTCTAGGACTCAGGAGTAAAGCCATGTCTTCTTTTACCTACACTTCAGGACACCAAACAACTATGTGCCCATCATGTAACGGGTGTTATCTGGTCTAGAGGACAAAGAATTGGGACATGCACAACAGCATTCTATTGTAACATCAAATGGAATAGATGAGTCCAAACCGAGCCAGAAGGCCTGTGGAAACTATACAAACAAATGGCTCAGACTCCACGAAATCTGCTCCCTTATTTACTACTCCCCACCTCGACTTCCACCTCTGACCACGTGGAACTGCCAAAGAGAGAAGAGTATAGGTCTGGTTTACAGATGAATCTCAGGAATGCCAGGAGTAGCCAGCAGCAGTTTACTGCTAAATCAAAGCCTCACTCACAAGTGCCCTGAAAGAGCAGGAACATCCTCCAGAAGACAAAATTGCAAATAGACGCACACTTCACATGGAAGGCAAGAAGCAATTCATGGTCGATGGGGGCTATCAGGGACCTGGAAAGAAAAAGATTGGAAGATTAGAGACCAACGCGTGTCTTCAGGGTGTATGTGCACACCGTGTGAAGACATTCATGTCCCACAGAAGTGCCTGCCAGAGGACATTCACTGCAGAAGAGGCTCTCAAAACTCAGATGGGCAAGACACTGTTTAATGGACATCAACCATCCTTTTTCCTTAGTCACTCTAGTGGCCATGCAGTGGACTTTGGCCGTGTGGTAGGGGTGGAGACTACGCATGGGTTCAACAACATGAGCTTTCTGGCACCAAGGCGACCTGGCTACCATAGTTGCTGAATGCCCAACCTGTTAAGAGTAGAAGTTAATGATATATCCCTAGCATGGCACCATTTTCCAGGAAAAGCAGCCAATTACCTGGTGTCAGGTTGATTATATTGGCCCTACTCATTATAAAGGGGGCAGTGCTTTGCCTTCATGAGGAGACAGATGTATTCTGGGTAGCCATTTGCCTTCCCTGCCTGCAGTCCTTCTGCTAGCACCATTATTGAAGGTACAGAATACTTTATCTACTTTCATATCATCTCACAAACAACCCTACACAAGTTATTCCAGCATATAAACAAAGAGCAAATACTTTCCAAATCTTTTTATGAGTCTGGCAACATCTCAGTATCAAAACATAACAAAGAAAATATGAGAAAAGACAGTCTTGGTTAATTTCACTCATGGATACAAATGCAAAACTCCTAAATAAAACATTAGCAAACCAAACCCAGCAAGATATATAAAAGATAATATATCACCACCAAATTGAGTGTATTACAGAAATTCAAGGTTGTTTCAACATTTGGAAATCAGCTAACTTACCAAATTAACAGCTTAAGGGAGAAAAACCTATAACCATCAATATAGATACTAAAAATTGCAATGGCAAGCCACTCCAGTACTCTTGCCTAGAAAATCCCATGGACGGAGGAGCCTGGTAGGCTGCAGTCCATGGGGTCGCTACAAGTCAGGCATGACTTCACTTTCCCTTTTCACTTTCACACATTGGAGAAGGAAATGGCAACCCACTCCAGTGTTCTTGCCTGGAGAATCCCAGGGACGGGGGAGCCTGATGGGCTGCCGTCTATGGGGTCACACAGAGTTGGACACGACTGAAGTGACTTAGCAGCAGCAGCAGCAGCAACACATATTGATAATAAAACTGTTGACAAATTAGGAATAGAGATCTGCAAAAGACATATAGTAAACTCATCTTAATGGCAAAATGTTGAAATAATTTTCTTTAAGATACAGACTGAATCTAGGAAGACCACAATCACAGTTTCTATTCAGTACTGAATAGAATGGTTCTGCCTAGCAAGGTGAGGTAAGAAAATGAAATACAAGGTACAGTTTACAAGTGTGAAATAAATCTGCCATCATTCACAAGTGATGATTTTCAACACAATAAACCGAGAAGAATCTACAGGAAAATTGGTAAGAATTAGTTGAGCAAGGTTACTGGCTATAAAATCAATATACAAATATTAGTTCTATTCATTTTCATCATCAACAAACTGTATGCAATTTATAAAATTATATCTTTTACAGTAGCAACAAAAAATAAATAAGTACACAGGACTAAATCTAACAAAAGATACATAAGACTTGTATGGGGAAAAGCTATAAAATATAACACAGTAAAGTGAAAGTTGCTCAGTCGTGTCTGACTCTTTGTGACCCCGTGGACTATACAGTCCATGGAATTCTCCAGGCCAGAATACTGGAGTGGGTAGCTTTTCCCTTCTCCAGGGGATCTTTCCAACCCAGGGATCAAATCCAGTTCTCCTGCATTGCAGGAGGATTCTTTACCAGCTAAGCCACAAGGGAAGCCCAGGAATACTGGAGTGGGTAGCGTATCCCTTCTCCAGGGGATCTTCCTGACCTAAGAATCAAACCAGAGTCTCCTGCATTGCAGGCAGATTCTCTACCAACTGAGCTATCAAGGAAGCCAACTCAGTGAAGAAGACTTAAATAAACAGAATAATTTGATATTGTAAAGAGGTCACGTCTCCAAATTGATTTAAAGATTGGCAATCCAATAAAAAACTCTAACTGGAAAAGACTCTGATGCTGGGAAAGGTTGGGGGCGGGAGGAGAAGGGGACGACGGAGAATGAGATGGCTGGATGGCATCACCGACTCTGTGGACATGAGTTTGAGTGTACTCCGGGAGTTGGTGATGGACAGGGAGGCCTGGCGTGCTGTGATTCATGGGGTCGCGGAGAGTCGGACACGACTGAGCGACTGAACTGAACTGAAGAGGTTTTTTCAAGGAATATGACAAGCTTTTATGCGGGAAAGCAAGCAAAGGGTCAAAAAATTAGAAAAAAGGAAAAGAAACAATGACTTCCTGATAAAGGAAAAGTCATCAAGAATTATTACAAAGGTAGAGTAATCAAAAGTAGTTGTTGGTTCTGGGATAGCCAAATGACTTGTGAAATAGAACAGAACTTGTGGAACAGACAGTTGAGAAATAAAAATCCATGCATATGTGTAAACTTGCTTTAGGCTATAGATGGTACTTCAGTTCATCAGGGAAAGGACAGACATTTCAATAATTGATGCTGGGACAGCTGGTAATCCATTTAGAAGTAAAAATGGACTCCTGCTTCAACCATACACAAAATCCAATCCCAGCCGCATTAAGAGCTTAATTGTGGAAAGCAAAATTATAAACATCTTAACCTTTATGGTCTTGAGACAAGAAAGAATTTTTTTTAGATCACAAGATACAAAAAAGTACAAATCGTAAAGAATGAAATTCTACCTCATTAAAATTAAGAACTTCTGCTACCAGAAAATTACCAGGGCTCATTAATGAATTTGATAAAATTGCAGGATACAAAATTAATATACAGAAATCTGTTGCATTTCTATATACTAGCAACATACGCTAATTGTACACTTTCTAAAATATCAGAAAGAGAAATTAAGCAAACAATCTCATTTACCATTGCATCAAAAAGAACAAAATACCTAGGAATAACTCTACCTAAGGAGGCAAAAGACCTGTACTCCAAAAACTATAAGACACTGATGAAAGAAACTGAAGATGACACAAACAAATGGAAAGATATACTGTGTTCTTGGATTGGAAGAATCAATAGTTAAAATGACCATACTACCCAAAGAAATCTACAGATTCAATGCAATCCTTATCAAATTGCTGATGGCACTTTTCACAGAACTAGAGCAAAATTTTTCTGTTTGTTTTTTGAAAACACAAAAGACTCTGAGTAACCAATCTTAGGAAAGATGAAGGGAGCTGCAGGAATCCTACTGCCTGACTGCAGAGTATATTACAAAGCTATAGTCATCAAAACAGTGTAGTACTGACCCAAAAACAGGCATACAGATCAATGGAAAGGATAGAAAGCCCAGAAATAAACCCAGGCACTTACGGTCAATTAACTTATGACAAAAGAAGCAAGACTACATAGTGTTGGGAAGACAGTCTGTTCAACAAAAATAGGGCTAGGAAAACTGGACAGCTACATGTAAAAAAAAATGTATTTAGATCATTTTTTAACACCACACACAAAAATAAACTCAAAATGGATTAAAGTGGGACACAAGAAAACTCCGAGAGGAAAACGTAGGCAGAACACTCTTTGACATAAATCGCAGCAGTATCTGTTTTGCTCTGACTCCAAGAACAATGAAGATAAAACAAAAAAATGGGACCTACTTAAACTCAAAAGTTTTTGCACAGTAAAGGAAACAATAAATAAAATGAAAATACAATCCATAGATTGGAAGAAAATATTTGCAATGATGTGATTGACAGGATTAATCTCCGAAATTTATAGTTCATGAGGCATAACATCATCAAAACAAAGAACTCAATCAAAAAATGAGCAGAATACCTACATAGATATTTCTTCAAAGAAGACATACACATGGCCTGAGAGGCACAAGAAAAGATGTTCAATATTCCCAATTATTAGAGAAATGCAAATCAAAACTACGAGTATCACCTCACACCAGTCAAAATGACTATCATCAAAAAATCCACAAACAAAAATAAATAAAAGAATAAACAAAAGATCCACAAACAATGTATGCTGGAGAGGATGTGGAGCGAAGGGAACCCTCCTACACTGTTGGTGGGAATGTAAAACTGGTATAGCCACTATGGAGAACAGTGCAGAGGTTCCTTAAAAAACTAAAAATAGAGCTACCATATGACCCTGCAATCCTACTCCTGGGGATATACCTGGAGAAAAACATGGTCCGAAAGGATACATGCACCCCAATGTTCACTGCAACACTGTTTACAATAGCCAAAACATGGAAGGGAGAGTTTAGTTCTATCTACATGGTTTGAATTTTAAAAATCAGAATATATTCACTTATCATTTATGTAATATAAAAATAAAACTTATTAAATAAATAATTATGATGTGAAAGTCACTCAGTCATGTCTGACTCTTGCGACCCCATGGACTGTAGCCCACAAGGTTCCTCTGTCCATATAAATTCTGTTTTGGGGGTATGGGCAAAGTCCTGTGGGAACACACTGAAAGGAGAAACTAGCGTGCAGAAAGATTTTATAGCAATAGTGACATCTGAGCTGGGTCTTGCTGGGTTTTTTTAATTAATTTATTTTTTAATTGCAAGATAAATGCTTTACAGAAATGTGTTTGTTTCTGCCAAACGAGCCAGGCCTTGCTGTTTGAATAGGATTTTGTTAAGCATTCATTATTTGGTGGAGAATTGTGGCAGACTGTATACTCCAAAGACGACTGTGCTAATACACTTCCCACTCCATGTGCTTTTTTTTTCAATATGACATTGACACTTGTCCATTGAGAGGTATGAATCTTCGTACCCTCCCCTTGAACTTTAGCAAGACATTTCAAATGCCTTGATAAACTGAATGGGGGTGGGGAAGTATCCTAGCATGGCTTTTGAAATTATTCAGCTTCTGCTTGGTTGTTTCCTTCACAGGATGTTGAACCTTGGAACCCAGCCACCATGCTACAGGGATGCCCAAACTAGCCTATGGGGAGAAACCACATAAGGAGACTCATGTGGAGAGAAAGTGAGGCTCCCAGCTGACACAGCAAGCATCAACTATCAGACACTAAGTGGATGAGTCATCAGATGATTCCTGTCCCCAGCCTTTGTGTTCTCGACCTGAGGCCCAGACGTACATCATGGAGAAGAGACAAGTCGCCCCCACTGTGCCCTGTCCTAATTCCCGACCCAGAGAATCGGTGAGCAGAATGAATGGCTATTTTATGCCACAAAAGTTTTAGAGCAATGTGTTACACAGCTGAAGTAACTGGAACAAAGACATTCTAAGGAGAAAGTAATAGAATGTCACAAAGTATTGTGAATACTGGCAGTATTGGTGATGAGGCCATAAAGGTTGGCTGGAACCAGACTATGAAAAGTCTTACATGACAGTAAAAAAAAAACCAAAAAACAGACTTACTGGCAGTAGAGAACTGTTGAAAGGTTTTAAGCTGGAAAAAAATGAAATGCTAAGATCTGCATTTGCAAGCTATTTCTGAGATCAGTATGAAGGGAAGACTGGAGAAAAGACTCAAAACAGAAATTCAATAAAGATTTTAAAGATGGCTCACATAAAAAAAAATCTTTTAAAACACTCGGAAAAGCTCCTCCAATTAAGATGAGTCCTAAACAAGTAAAAGGGTAGAATCATCTCTCAAGCGACATGCTTTGTGACTTTTTGCTCTTAAGGGTTGCTTCTGATGCTCATTTATACTCAACTCCCTTGTATTAAAATGCTGGCAGAGAGAAGCCCGTCACACAGAAACCTGCACAGGAGTATTTACAGCAGCTTTAGCTAAAATTGCCAAAACTTGGACACAATCAAGATGTTCTTCAGTAGGTGAATGGGTAAATTCCCTCGTATATCTTACTCAGCACTAATAAAAAAAATGTACTATTAAGCCATGAAAAGACATGGAGGAACCTTAAATGAACATTACTAAGTGAAATAAGCCATCTGAAAAGGTTACACACTACATGATTCTAACTTTATGACTTTCTGGAAAAAGGCAAAACTCTGAAGATATTTAAAATGTCAGTGGTTTTCAGGGGTTAGGAGGGAGGAAGGAACAGACAGAGCATGATTTTTAGGGCAGAGATGTACTCTGCACGATGCTATAATGGTGGCTACATGTCGTATACATCTGTCAAAACTCTGTGCACCACGGAGAGTGAACGCCAACAAAAAGTATGGTCTTTGGATGATTAAAAAGAAGTGTTACTGTAGGTTCACTGTTTGCAACAAACGTACCACTCTGGTGTGGGATGCTGATAGTGCAGAATGTTGCGCTTCTTTGGGGAAGAAGGGTATATGGGGAAATCTTGGTACCTTCCCTCAATTTTGCTGTGAACCCAAAACTGCTCTTAAAAAAGTCTATTAAAAATATTAGGGTATGGAAACGTTAGGGGATATTAAGACACAAAAACATTTTCCTTACTTTTTCTTTCAAATATCTGGATCTGGATCAATTTACATAAAGTGTATTCTAAGAATAAAAGAAAGCTGTCTAAAAAATTGTTACCACTTATAATCAATTATTTATGTGAATAACGCCAACCTTATACTACAAATATCACCATAACCCACAATTTCTTGTTTCTGGGTTGATTAAAATATCCTCATCAGTCACAGAACTGGCTTTATAAGAAAACTATATACAAGTGAACTTTTACAGTAAAACTATACTAATAAACTTCAGTTTTAATATTTTGGTTATTGGGACTCTATATAATGGGAAACTAAGGTGCATGGTCCAAAGATGAGGGAGAAGATGAAACTCAGAATGTAAGGGGCCAACTCTGTGAAAATGAAAAGGATGCTTGGATGAAAATAAAAGCAAAGATAGATGAGTGGATAAAAACTACTCAGAACATTTTGTTCATCTTCGCAGATCTTCTATCCTTTTTTTCTGAGAAAATCAAGGGAAGAATGTATTGGAAACTGAGTTCATGGAGAACAGATAGGCTGGAGTGGCTCGACAGAGGAACAATCAGATCTTAAGTAGCAGTAGAGCCTGGCTGGAATTCAATAGTGTAATTTATTGGAGGCCAGTAGTATGCTGTGCCATTCTCTAGTATTAATTACTCAAGAGATGATTAACCAATCTGTGGTACACCATGCTTCATACTTTCTCACATTTTCATCTAATGCTTGCTTCTGAAAATTATAAGCTCTTCATCAAAGGGAATATTAATACAAACAAGAAAATGAGCTAAAACGAACTTTCTGCTTTAAAGAAAAAATATTTACGAATATAAAAGATTTAACATTTGTAGTTAATAATTTTTGAAATGAAACAATGAAAACGAATAAAGCAAAATAGATAAAAACACTGAAACAAGTAGTTAAACAAGATTCTTGGACCCTGTGTGGGTTGAATTTATCCATGTTAATCTTTTCCTTCAGGACCAAAGTTAAAGCCACTGTTGCTATATTTCACAAAATAAAATCGGATGAAAAACAATACCTGTCCAGTGTTTCTTATTCACGTTTCTGAGTACAATTTTTATTCTTTAATTTACCTGTATCCCAGAGATTATAGACATCTGTTTGCCCTTCTGACAACCACGCCGTTGATGAGGTAATGGAAGTAGGAATTATCGGCAAAACTGGCTTTGGATCATCCTCACAAAATAACATCAGGTCCTTATGGAAAGCAAAAAAGCACATGAAAGTAGAAAAAAAATTAATCCCACTGCTTCAATTTGTTACAGCAAATGGACAATTTATGGAGACACACTGTGTCTATTTGTGCTAACATCATCATACACTTGGATTGAAAAAATTAGCACAGAAGTTATCTACACTTGGGTGTCCACTGAGTGCTGTGTAGTTTTCTACCCTTAAGCATCCCCTTTCCCTGCAGCAATGTGGATGGACCAAGAGAATATTCAGTTCAGTTCAGTTCAGTCGCTCAGTCATGTCCGACTCTTAGCGACCCCATGAACCACAACACGAAAGGCCTCCCTGTCCATCACCAACTCCCGGAGTTCACTCAAACTCATGTCCATCGAGTGGGTGATGCCATCCAGCCATCTCATTCTCTGTCGTCCCTGTCTCCTCCCACCCCCAATCGCTCCCAGCATCAGAGTCTTTTCCAGTGAGTCAACTTGTCGCATGAGGTGGCCAAAGTATTGGAGTTTCAGCTTTAGCATAAGTCCTTCCAATGAACACCCAGGACTGATCTCCTCCAGAATGGACTGGCTGGATCTCCTTGCAGTCCAAGGGACTCTCAAGAGTCTTCTCCAGCACCACAGTTCAAAAGCATCAATTCTTCAGCGCTCAGCTTTCTTCACAGTCCAACTCTCACATCCATACATGACCACAGGAAAAACCATAGCCTTGACTAGACGGACCTTGGTTGGCAAAGTAATGTCTCTGCTTTTTAATATGCTATCTAGGCTGGTCATAACTTTCCTTCCAAGGAGTAAGCGTCTTTTAATTTCATGGCTGCAATCAGCATCCGCAGTGATTTTGGAGCCCAAAAAATTAAAGTCTGACACGGTTTCCACTGTTTCCCCATCTATTTCCCATGAAGTGATGGGACCAGATGCCATGATATTCGTTTTCTGCCTGCTGAGCTTCAAGCCAACCTTTTCACTCTCCTCTTTCACTTTCATCAAGAGGCTTTTGAGTTCCTCTTCACTTTCTGCCATAAGGGTGGTGTCATCTGCATATCTGAGGTTATTGATATTTCTCCCGGCAATCTAAGGACTATTATATCTTGCGAACCTATTAAAACTTAAAAATAATTTCTCAAGGGAGCATATGGTATTAAGAATTGCACTTTTCAGGTATCTCAGGGGAAGAATGTTTCTTAGGAAGAGAACAGCATGTTTGAAGGAACATCTTGATTGTATAAGGTAGGGGTTTGTAAACTTCTCTGTAAAGAGCCAGAGAGTCAGTATTTTAGTCTTTATAAGTCATAGGATTTCTGTTGCAACCAACTTGGCTCTACTATAGTAAGAAAGCAGCCACAGGCAATACATAAACAAGTGATTTTGGCTGTGGTCCAATAAAACTTTATTTACAAAAACAGGTTACAAGCCAGAATTGGCCCAGGGCTTGTGGTTTTTGCCAACCTTTGGTCAAACGACAGTCTGTATGCATAAGGGAGGACCAAAGAGGGTTCTATTTAAAAAAAACAGAAAAAAATGAGTAGGGATATTTTTGCTTAGTGAAATGTCAGACAGAGAAAGAGAAATATTGTTCGACATCACTTACATGTGAAATATAAAAATAATGCAAATAAATGTATATGCAAAACAAACTCACATATATGAAAAACAACTAATGGTTACCAAGAGAAGAGGCAAGGTGGAGGGGCATATTAGGAGTATGGGATTAAGAGATACCAACCACCATGTATAAAACAGACAAGCAACAAGGATATATTGTAATAGCACAGGGAATTATAGCCATTATCTTGTAATAACTTTTAATGCAGTGTATCTGTAAAAATACTGAATTGCTATGCTGTACATCCAAAATTAACAAAATATTTTAAATCAACTATACTCCAATTAATATAAATAAATAAGTAAAAAAACAATCTATACCTTCTAAGTATAAAAAAAAGTCACTCTTTGCTAAAAATACCTAGTGCAGATAAGCAATGATTTCTTTGACAGCATTAACTTCCCCTACCACTTCTTGAGCATCCTTAGAACTTACTATCTCAGAGGCCCATTCTGTTTTATTGGTAGTAACAAAGCTACCTGTGTGTGTCTTTTATCCATATTTAAAATTTTAAACTTTTTATCATGGAGTAAAGAAAGCAGACAATAATCCAGTCGAGTAGGTTAAATAACAATCAACTCAACCAGTCTTGCTTCATTTGTATCTTTACCACTTCCCATCTATTTTATTTTGAAGCAAATCTTATATAGCACTTATTTTAATATGTATCTCAAATGATAAGAACTCTAACAATAATAATTGTGTTTACACCTATAAAAGATAATGCTGTGAAAGTGCTGCACTCAATATGTCAGCAAATTTGGAAAATTCAGCAGTGGCCACAGGACTGGAAAAGGTCAGTTTTCATTCCAATCTCTAAGAAAGGCAATGGCAAAGAATGCTCAATGCAAAGCTACTGCACAATTGCACTCATCTCACATGCTAGTAAAGTAATGCTCAAAATTCTCCAAGTCAGGCTTCAGCAGTATATGAACCATGAACTTTCAGGTGTTCAAGCTGGATTTAAAAAAGGCAGAGGAACCAGAGATCAAATTGCCAACATCCACTGGATCACTGAAAAAGCAAGAGAGTCCCAGAAAAACATCTACTTCTGCTTTATTGACTATGCCAAAGCCTTTGACTGTGTGGATCACAACAAACTGTGGAAAATTCTGAGAGAGATGGGAATACCAGACCACCTGACCTGCCTCCTGAGAAATCTGTATGCAGGTCAGGAAGCAACAGTTAGAACTGGACATGGAACAACAGACTGATTCCAAATCGGGAAAGGAGTACGTCAAGGCTGTATATTGTCACCCTGCTTATTTAACTTATATGCAGAGTACATCATGAGAAACACTGGGCTGGATGAAGCACAAGCTGGAATCAAGACTGCAGGCAGAAATGTTAATAACCTCAGATATGCAGATGACACCACCCTTATGGCAGAAAGCAAAGGACTAAAGGGCCTCTTGATGAAAGTGGAAGAGGAGAGTGAAAAAGCTGGCTTAAAACTCAACATTCAGAAAACTAAGATCATAGCATCTGGTCCCATCACTTCAAGGTAAATAGGTGGGGAAACAGTAGAAACAGTGAGAGACTTTATTTTGGGGGGGCTCCAAAATCACTGCAGATGGTGACTGCAGCCATGAAATTAAAAGACGCTTGCTCCTTAGAAGAAAAGCTATGACCAACCTAGACAGCATATTAAAAAGCAGAGACATTACTTTGCCAACAAACGTCCATCTAGTTAAAGCTATGGTTTTTCCAGTAGACATGTATGGATGTGAGAGCTGGACTATAAAGAAAACTGAGCACAGACGAATTGATGCTTTTGAACCGTGGTGTTGGAGAAGACTCTTGAGAGTCCCTTGGACTGCAAGGAGATCCAACCAGTTGTCCTAAAGGAAATCAGTCCTGAATATTCATTGGAAGGACTGATGTTGAAGCTGAAATTCCAATACTTTGACCACCTGATGTGAAGAACTGACTCATTTGAAAAGACCCTGATGCTGGGAAAGATTGAAGGCAGGAGGAGAAGGGCATGACAAAGGATCAAATGGTTGGATGGCATCACCAACTCAATGGACATGAGTTTGAATAAACTCCGGGAGTTGGTGATGGACAGGGAGGCCTGATGTGTTGCAGTCCATGGGGTTGCAAAGAGTTAAATACGGCTGAGCAACTGAACTGAACTGAAGAACTTCACAATAACTCAATGTCATCAATAATGATAAACTGTTCAGACTTTCAATTTAACATAACTGTCATAAATAGGTTTTTCTACAGCTTGTCTGGAGAAGGATCCAAAGTCTTCACAGTGGGATTGGATGACTTGTCTTTCTTCCCCCATAAATAGGGGAAAATGTTTTTTTCAGTAATTACTGAGGCATAATTAACAAATAGTAAAATGCAAAACCTTAAGTGTAAAGTTCAATAACTTTTAATATTATGTGTATACTTGTGAAGTGAAGTCGCTCAGTCATGTCTGACTCTTCACAACCCCATGGACTGCAGCCTACCAGGCTCCTCCGTCCATAGGATTTTCCAGGCAAGAGTACTGGAGTGGGTTGCCATTGCCTTCTCCAAAATGTATATACTTATGTGTATACTTATGTAACCACATTTCCTTCACTCCAGAAAGTTCCCTCAAGCTCCTTTCCAATTGATACCATCCTCTCACCACCAGTAAAGAGTATTATACCTTCTATCACCATCAATGTTTGCCTGTTCTTGAACTTCATATAAATGTAGCCATACGTTATGTATTCTTTTGTATCTGATTCCCACTGCTTAACATAGTATTTGTGAGATTCATTCATGTTTTGGGTGTATTGGTACTTTTTTTTGTAAGAAGTATTCCACTGTATGAAAATACCACAATTTGTTTATCTGTTCTCCCGAACATGGACATTTTGGTTGTTTCCACATTTCAGCTATTATGAATAAAGCTCTATGAACATTCTTGCACAAATCTTTTTGTGGACAACTGTATTCATTACTCCTGGATATCTACTCAGGAAGAGAATGGCTCGGTCATAGAATAGATTTATTTTTAACATCTTTAGAAACTGTCAAACCATTTTCCAGGTGATCTGCCACTTTTTATAATTCATCAATATTCTGAAATCATTGTAGATTCACGTTCAGTTGTAAGAAATAACACAGATCTGTGTGTCCTTTATACAGTTTCCCCTATAAGTAACACTGTGTGAAATTATAGAACAAAATCATATTCAGGATACTGACATTGTTATGGTCAAAATATACAACATTTCCATCACCATAAGTCTCCTTCCTGATGCTTTTTTTTATTACCATGCCCTGCTCCCAACAACTACTAGTGTGTTCTTCATTTCTGTAATTTTGACATTTGAAGAATGTTTTATAAATGGAATCATACAGGATGTAACCTTTGGAGATTGGTTTTTTTCACCTGGCATAATTCCCAGAGAGTCATCCAAGTTGTTGCATGCATCAATAACTTGTTCCTTTTTATTGCCAAGCAGTAAAGGCAAAGTGGTTGTCTGAGGAGGCTTTACAAATAGCTGAGGAAGAGAAGCGAAAGGCAAGAGAGAAAGGGAAAGATATACCCAACTGGATACAGAGTTCCAGATAATAGAAAGGAGAGATTAGAAGGCCTTTTTCAATGAACAATGCAAAGAAATAGAAGAAAACAATAGAATGGGAAAGACTAGAGATCTCTTTAAGAAATTTGGAGGTGTCAAGGGAACATGTCATGCAAGAATGGGCACAATAGAGGACAGAAATGGCAAGGACCTAACAGAAGCAAAAGAGATTAAGAAGATGTGGCAAGAATACACCGAAGAACTATACCAAAAAGGTCTTAATGACCCGGATGACCACAATGGTGTGGTCACTCACCTGGAGCCAGACATCTGGGAGTGTGAAGTCAAGTGGGCCTTAGGAAGGATCAAAGCTAGTGGAGTGATGGAATTCCAGCTGAGCTATTTCAAATCCTAAAAGATAGTGCTGTTAAAGTGTTCCAATCAATATACCAGCAAATTTGGAGAACTCAGCAGTAGCCACAGGACTGGAAAAGGTCAGTTTTCACTCTAATCCCAAAGAAAGGCAATGCTAAAGAATGTTCAAACTACCATACAATTGTGTTCATCTTTCATGCCAGCACGGCTATGCTTGAAATCCTTTGAGCTAGGCTTCAGCAGAACTTCCAAATGTACAACGTGTGTTTCCAAGAGGAAAGGAACCAGTGATCAAATTGCCAACATTCACTGGATCATAGAGAAAGCAAGGGAATTCCAAAAACATCATCTACTTCTACTTCATTGATTACACTAAAGCCTATGACTATGTGGATCACAACAAACTGTTGAAATTTTTTGAGATGGGAATACCAGACCATCATAATTGTCTCCTCATAAACCTGAATGCAGGTCAAGAAGCAACAGTTAGAACCGGACATGGAACAGCTAACTAGTTCAAAATTGGGAAAGGAGTAGGTCAAGGCTGTATATTGTCACCCTGCTTATTTATTTTCTAATGGAGAGTTCGGTTGATAAATCATGTCTAACTCTTTGCGACCCCATGGACTGCAGCATGCCAGGCTCCCCTGTCCTTCACTGTCTCCCCCAGTTTGCTCAGATTCATGTCCATGGAGTTGGCGATGTCATCTAACCATCTCATCTTCTGTCACTCCCTTCTCCTCCTGTCCTCAGTCTTTTCCAGCATCAGTGTCTTTTCCAGTGAGTCAGATGTTCATATCAAGTGGCCAAAGTATTGGAGCTTCAGCTTCAGCATCAGTCCTTCCAATGAATATTCAGGGTTGATTTCCTTTAGGACTGACTGGTTTGATCTCCCTGCAGTCCAAAGGACTCTCAACAGCCTTCAGGGTACATCATGCAAAATGCCAAACTGGATGAATCATAAGCTGGAATCAACCTCAGATATGCAGATAATATCACTCTAAAGGCAGAAATTAAAAGACGTTTACTCCTTGGAAGGAAAGTTATGACCAACCTTGATAGTATATTAAAAAGCAGAGACATTACTTTGCCAACCAAGGTCCGTCTAGTCAAGGCAATGGTTTTTCCCGTGGTCATGTATGGATGTGAGAGTTGGACTGTGAAGAAAGCTGATCGCCGAAGAATCGATGCTTTTGAACTGTGGTGTTGGAGAAGACTCTTGAGAGTCCCTTATACTGCAAGGAGATCCAACCAGTCCATTCTAGAGGAGATCAATCCTGGATGTTCATTGGAGGGACTGATGCTAAAGCTGAAGCTGCAATACTTTGGCCACCTCATGTGACGAGTTGACTCACTGGAAAAGACTCTGATGCTGGGAAAGGTTGGGGGCGGGAGGAGAAGGGGACGACCGAGAGTGAGATGGCTGGATGGCATCACCGACTCTGTGGACATGAGTTTGAGTGTACTCCGGGAGTTGGTGATGGACAGGGAGGCCTGGCGTGCTGTGATTCATGGGGTCGCGGAGAGTCGGACACGACTGAGCGACTGAACTGAACGGAACTGAAAGGCAGAAAGTGAAGAGGAACTAAAGACACTCCTGATGAGGATGAAAGAGGACAGTGAAAAAGCTGGCTTGAAACTCAACATTAAAGAACAAAAATCATGGCATCTGTTCCCATCACCTCATGGCAAATAGAAGAGGAAAAAGTGAAAGCAGTGACAGATTTTATTTTCTTGGGCTCCAAAATCACTGTGGATGGTGACTGCAGCCGTGAAATTAAAAGACACTTGCTCCTTGGAAGGGAAGTTGTGACAAACCCGGACACAGTATTAAAAAGCAGAGACATCACTTAGCCAACAAAGGTCTGCATAGTCGAAGCTACAGTTTTTCCAGTAGTCAAGTATGGATGTGAGAGTTGGACCATAAAGAAGGCTTAGCACACAAGAATTGACACTTTTGAACTGTGATGCTAGAGAAGACTCTTTAGAGTCCCTTGGACAGAAAAGAGATCAAAGCTGTCAATCCTAAAGGAAATCAGTCCTGAATATTCATTGGAAGGATTGATGCTGAAGCTGAGGCTCCAGTACTTTGGCCACCTGATGCAAAGAGCTGACATTGGAAAAGACCCTGATGCTGGGAAAGATTGAAGGCAAGAGAAGGGGGTGAAAGAGGATGAGATGGTTAGGTAGTATCGCCAACTCCATGGACATGAATTTGAGCAAACTCAGAGATAGTGGAAGACAGAGGAGCCTGCCATGGTGCAGTTCATAGGATTTCCCAGGCAAGAATACTGCAGTGGGTTGCTATTTCCTTCTCCAAAGGATCTTCCTGAGCCAAGGATCAAACACATCTCTAAATCTGCACTGGCACGTGGATTCTTTACCAGTGTACCACCTGGGAAGTTCACGACCCACAGACAAAGACCAAATGTGTATTTCTTACTATGATCACAATATCACAGTCTTATAGAAGTCCCATTTTAATGTAGTCAAATTCTCCTCTATTTAATGGCATCTAGATATGAAGTTATTTCTAGAAATACTTTCTCTAGTCTAAGAATTTATAAAATGTCACCCCAGCTTTTTATTTCAAGAGACTATTTTTTAGATCAGTTTTAGGTTCTTAGCAAAGTTGAGAGAAAGTTACAGAGATTTCCCTGTATATCTCTATAGTCTGTGGGGTCACAGAGTCAAACATGACTTAGCAACTAAACAACCACCACCACCACCACCAACCATAGTTCCTGGCACAGAGCTCCCAAAACCTCGGAATTTCCTGGGTGATAGGAGTATCCTTTGTTCTAATGAAGTGACTCTTGGTGGGTTCCTCGTGGCTTCAAGATGGGTACTGGCCATGAGAAAGCTCAAGCCATGGTTAGAAACTTGAAATTTTCAAAAAAAAAAAAAAAAAAGAAACTTGAAATTTTCAGCCCTAACCTTCCAAGAAGGGAGGTGGGTTGGAGATTCAATTAATGATCAATCATGCTTATATGATGAAACCTCCACTTAAAAATCTTAGGTACATAGTACAAAGAACTTCTGGGTTGGTGAACACAACTGCATGCTGGGAGGTTGGTACACCCAATTTCGTGGCTACAGAAGCTCCTGCACACAAAATGGTTTTGGGTGCATTTTTCAATCTAGGCTTACATATTTCTTCATCTGCCTGTTCATTTGTGTTCTTTATATATTCTTTATTATATAATAAACCAGTAAATGTAACTGTTTCCCTGACTATGTAAGCAAATACTGCTAAAAGCTGTTTTAGCAAATGATCGAACCTCAGGAAGGGGTCACTGGGACATGGATTTATAGCGGTCAGCCAAAAGTATAGGTGACAACCTGGGACCTGCAATTGGTATCTGAAGCAGAGGTGGGGAGAAGGAAGTGCTGTGGACTGAGTGAGCCCTTAGCCTGTGGGATCTGATGCTGTCTCCAGGAGAAAGCATCAGAAATAAATTAAATTTTAGGACATCCAGCTGGTGTCAGAGAATTGCCTGAAGTATAGAAAACCCATGTCTCTGATGTGAGAAGTGGAATGTGGTAGCAGTATGACAGTAAAGACGAAACACGGGCGGGGTGGGTGGTGGGGGGCGGTGGATAATGTGTTTTTCTTTTACAAAGGCAAAAAAAACCATAAAGTAAAAAATCAAATGAACGACAAAGGATTAACCTACAGAATACATTAATATAAGCAGCTCATACAGCTCAACATTAGGAAAACAAACAGCCCAGTGAAAAAAGGGGCAAAGACCTAAACAGACATTTCTCCAAAGAAGATATACAGATGGCCAATAAACACATGAAAAGATGCTCAACATCACTCATTATTAGACAAAAGCAAATCAAAACTACAAGGAGGTATCACCTCACACCAGTCAGAGGGGTCATTATCAAAAAATCTACAAACAATAAATGCTGGAGCGGGTGTGGAGAAAAGGGAACCTCTTGCTCTGTTGGTGGGAATGTAAACTGATACAGCCACTATGGAGAACAGTATGGAGATTCCTTAAAAAACTAGGAATAAAACTACCATATGACCCAGCAGTTCCACTACTGGGCATATACCCTGAGGAAAAAATAATTGAAAAAGACACTTATATCCCAATGCTCATCACAGCACTATTTACAATAGCTAGAACATGGTAGCAGCCTAGATTTCCATTGACAGATAAATGGATAAAGAAATTGTACATATATACAATGAAATATTACTCAGCCATAAGAAAGAATGCATTTTGAGTCAGTTCTAATGAGGTGGATGAACGTACAGCCTATTATACAAAGTGAAATAAGACAGAAAGAAAAAAACAAATATTGTATATTAACGCATATATATGGAATCTAGAAAAATGGTACTGATGAATCTATATGCAGGGCAGCAGTGGAAATGTAGGCATAGTGAACAAATTTGTGGACACAATGAGAAGAAGAGGTTGGGATGAACTGGGAGAGAAGCACTGAAACATACATCCAGTTCAGTTCAGTCACTCCGTCGTGTCCGACTCTCTGCGACCCCGTAGACTGCAGCACACCAGGCCTCCCTGTCCATCACCAACTCCCAGAGCTTACTCAAACTCATGTCCATTGAGTTGGTGATGCCATCCAACCATCTCATCCTCTGTTGTCCCCTTCTTCTCCTGCCTTCATCATTCCCAGCATCAGGGTCTTTTCCAAGGAGTCAGTGCTTCACATCAGGTGGCCAAAGTATTGGTGTTTCAACTTCAGCATCAGTCCTTCCAACATATTCAGGACTGATTTCCTTTAGGATGGACTAGTTGGATCTCCCTGCAGTCCAAGGGACTCTTAAAGAGTCTTCTCCAACATCACAGTTCAAAAGCATCAATTCATTGGTGCTCAGCTTTCTTTACGGTCCATATTTTACCATATGTAAAATAGAGAGCTGGTGGGAATTTGCTGTATGATGCAGGGAGCTCAAATCCAGTACTCTGTGACAACGTAGAGGGGTAGGATGGGGTGGGAGGTGGGAGGGAGGTTCAAGAGGTAGGGAACATGTGTATTACCTATGGCTGGTTCATGTTGATGTATGGCAGAAGCCAACACAACATTGTAAAGCAATTACCCTCCAATTAAAAATAAATAAAATTTAAAAAATCAAGTGAAAACTAAAAATGATTAGATAAAGGACCAGATAATGGGCTAAATATTTAACAAATAGCTCTAGTAACTTATAAAGGAAAAGATAGGAACCAAGTGGAAAAATGGGCAAAAGACATGAATTAATAAATAAATAAAAAGAAACACAAAGCCCAGTAAACATGTGGTAAGTTGTTCAAACTTACAATTAAGATAAAACAAGTTTAAACAAAATTTTTCTACCTCTTAGACTGACAAAGATGTAGAAATTTGATAATACTCGGTATATACAAAGATGAGGGGATACACTTTTGGTGGATATAAAGTGGTACAACTTTTGGGAGGACAGTTTGGCAGTACTTTCCAAAACTAAAAGTAAATATAATCTTTCAGCAATTTCACTTTTGGGACAGCATCATAAAAATGTACGTACAAGGTTGTTATTGCAACACTGCTTTTAATAGACAAAAAATTAAAAAATCCCAAAATGATTACCAACAGGGATGGGTTAAATAAATTAAGATTAATTTCTACATCAAGAATACAACATAAGATAAATAAGTTCTTACCCTTTTATATTGCTTAAACTTTTCTAAGTATTTTCTAATTTAAAAAGAATAAAAATATAAAAATGGAAACAAATGACTTTTAAGCACAAAGCAAAATGCAAAAAAGAGGTAAAAGGAGGATGAATTAACATAATTAGAATAAGTATAATGTTCATTTCTCTAACAGCTTTGATATGTTCAAATTTTTGCAAATATCATAAATGATATGCTAACAGGCCCAAGAATAAAAATTGTTTACTCTTCACTTAATAATAAACAGAGGCAGTAAGAAATAAACATTTATCTTCTGTCACTAGTGATTTAGTAACTCAGAACTACACTGAAGGCTTTGGTCAGCTTTAATTTTGTGTGAACCAATTTATAGCATCCCTAACTGTTGCTATGGAAACAACTGAGACCCAAAAAAATCATAACCTCATTGTTGGATCTTCTCAAGTAGGAAAAGAGGAAGGTCTTTTGAGTTGGTGAAAAGCTACAAATAACCTTACTAATTAGCAAATTTAATAATAAAAATTCTGGACAGTATGCAGAGACAGAACTCATCCATGTCTAAGTGTCATAAATTTAAAGGCTTTCCCTAGTTTGAATGTATCAGAGGCAAAAGTACTATTCGGTTTTGAAAGCCCTATTCTGTTCAGAATTTTACTTACTGCTTTTAGATCATTTTTGCATTTGTAGAAAGAGAATAGTTAAAGAAGTTGCTATTAAAAGTTTTTAAAAGATTTTTTAAGTACCCCTCATTCTGCCAAAGCAATCAACAATATCATTTCTTTCTCATTCTGTATTAAGAACATGAGAATTTTAATGTAGATGCAGTACATTTGGCAACAACAATTAGATTTACTATTCATCTTGGTAGATTTTGTCTTCTGCTACAAGAGAAGATTACTGAAGAGGACATGTTGGATTGCATCAAGTATTCTTGACAGTAATAACAGCAATGTTTGTCAATGGGATGATGGAAGACTGTTCTGACATAGTCATGCTTTGAAAAAGGAAAATCTAGCTTTAAACTTCAAGAGATGGGCACCATTTTCTGCTCATGGATATAAGATGTGAAATGATGTAAATCAATTACAGTGGATTCCTCTAAAGAAAAAACAATAATGATGAGAATTTAAAGACTGATATTAAAAAAAAAACCCAGTAGGTGACATTTTATGTCTTTGTGAGACTCTATAGCATATAAGATTATTCAAGTCTATTCTCTCCCTTAAAAGCCAGCAGTAGCAAATAAACTGATCACAAATTATAAAATCATTTTGACTTAACCTCATAACTTTGAAAATAACAGATTTTCAATCTGTGGGCTCTTTTGCAATTAAGATACAGTGAAATTTTAATCGTATGCACTTTTCTAAGCTACTAGAAAATCAGGTAAATCCAATACCTAGTGGCTAGGGGGGAAAGGCTGGGAACAGAAGACTAGGAAATAGTTCCAAGCCCCCTCATAAGACCTCCGGCAAAACCCTGAATGAAGCCCTCAGAGCAGGAGGCCGAACAAGCCTCTATCACAGGAAAAGAGGGGCAGGGCACTAACACTGAGTGTCTCCTCATTCATTCATTTCACTTTTCATTAACACAAACTGGGCAACTGAAGATTCAGTAATAAACAGACTAGAAAAGTCTCCAAAGCTCTAGAAATGGAGCTTTCTTTCTAATAGGAGAAACACATAAAGCAGAAAAACGAATGAATGAGATAATTTCATAGGGTCTTGAGTGAAACAGATTTCCAGTCAAAATGGTTCTACTTGCTCATACTGCAGGGATATGTGTTCTCCAAACACTTAGCAATGAAACAGAAAAGAGAAAAGTGTGAGAATTAAAGGCACCATCATGCTAAACGACAAGATGACCATCTTCACAGAGGAGAGCATGAATGCAAACACGTGACAGTGAGGAGGCTGAAGCTGTGGATCTTTGAGTGCAAAAAAAGAGAGAGAGAGAGAGAGAAAACCAGAAGGTCAGTTCCAGAGGGGTAAACACAGATTTAAAATGATCACCGAGGATAGGAGTGCTGAACGTGGGCTGACTGCTTGAAATGATGCCTGGACATTGGGCTCCCCTACTTACAAAGGAACCTGAAATAATTAATATGGCATCAGTCATGGCCTTGGACTCTGGCTTCTCAAAGTACTGTACAAGTGGGTTTGAGAGGACACAGAGTAAACTTCATCAGCAACTAAGCCACAGTATCCCTTGGTCTGGAGACTGGATCTGGAGTATCTCTGACATGAGAGAAAGAAAGGGGCTGTCCTCTGAAGGGAGTGCGCGCAGAAGCCCTGAGCAGGTGAGAACAATCAGTGGGACTGAGCAGGCAGGCTTGAGAAGACACTTCTTCACCCTTCCTCTTCCAAACCCCTGGGGCAGGTGGCTTACCACTGAAGGAGTGCCTCCCTCTCAAGCTGCTTCTTGGGGTGCTAAGGATAAAGACCTAATCCGAGGCACTGATCTTCAAAATGAGCAATGATTAACTCTGGTATTCTTGGAGGGAGACTGGAGGGGAACGACGTGCTCTCCACCCTGCAGTCCACTTCTCCTAGCTCTCACTTAAGCTGACAGAGCTGACATGGACTAAGGTCTGACCTCTAGCAGTCCTAGACAAAGCAGCCATAATCTCGAGGGGGTAAACAGTCATTTGAGGACCAGAACTATTTAAAAAAAACCTGAATTACAGGTTTTGTCAAGTATAGATATTAGAAAAGATGGACCAAGAACTTAATATACAAACTAAAATAAATAAGGAAAGGGATAAGCAATATGCAACAGGAACAGACGCAATAAAAAGAATGAAATAGAAACATTAAATATCAAATGTAAAAACAGAACGTGGAAACAGAGAACACAGTCAGGATAAACAGTGGAATGGATTCGCCGAGAACAAACATCAAACTGGAAGATCAGATTGAGAAACTCTAGATGAAGAAAAAAGAAAACATTAAATAGAGTCTATAAAGAAAACTGAAGAGATATGAAGGTAGAAATAGAATTACTAATATTCAGATAAGAAGAGCTCAAGAAAGAGAGAAAAATAAAAATAAACAATAGGAAATATTTGAACCAGCGATAACTGTCTCAGAATTAAATAGAGGTGAGAGGCCGTCCACTGGAGAGTCTAGCAGGGTGACGAAGAAGAGAGATGAAGAAAATCTACACCTAAACACTTAGAGTAAAATTTCAGTCTTTTCAACACTGGTGTTGAAACAATTGGATATCGGTAGAGAAAAAGAGTTTTTTTAAAAAAAATCTCAACTATACTTTATACCTTACACAAAAATTAAATCAAAATAGATCAGAGATCTAAATGTAAAACATGAAACCATAAAGCTTTTAGAAGAAAACATAGGAGAAAACCTGCATGATCTTGGGATAGACAAAGAGTTCTAAGATACAATACCAAAAGCATGATCCGTAAATTAAAAATTGATAACCTGGACTTCATTAAAATTTAAAACTGTTGCTGGAAAGCTGGGTGAAGTGTACCTGGGCCTCTGTACTATTTCTGCAACATCCTATAAGTCTATGATTATTTCACAACAAAAAATGTTTACATGAATAGAGGAAGATGGACTGTTTGATAAATTACATATTGCTTATCCATGAGTGCATGCTCTGTCGCTTAGTCATGTCTGACTTTTTGCAGCCCCATGGACTGTAGCCTACCAACCTCCTCTGTCGATGGGATTTTCCAGGCAAGAATACTGAAGTGGATTGCCATTTCTACCTCCAGAGGATCTTCCTGACCCAGGGATCAAACCTGTGTCTCCTGCATTGGCAGGCGGATTCTTTACCAGAGAGCCACCTGGGAAGCCCTTGCTTACCCACAGGGGGTGTAAATAAAACAAGACCCTTATCTTAACACTATATAGTAAAATTCTAGAGGGCATAAAGTGCTTCCCTTGTGGCTCACCTGGTAAAGAATCCGCCTGCAAGGCAGGAGACCTGGATTCGATCCCTAGGTTGGGAAGATCCCCTGGGGAAGGGAAAGGCTACCCACTCCAGTATTCTGGCCTAGAAAATTCCATGGACTATATAGTCCATGGGAGTCACAAAGAGTCAGACACAACTGAGCAACTTTCACTTTCACAGAGGGCATAAATATTTGAACATTTAGAAGAAAAAATAATAGACTTTTCTTATATTAGGGTAAAAATTTCTTAATATTTTTTTAAGACACAAAGTATAAAGGAAAACTTTGTTAATAAAATTTTGAATAACAGAAGGTACCAAAAGCAAAATTAAAAGAAGATAGTTTCTCTTCCATGAAGCTCGAAAAAGAAAGAAAACAAAATTTCCCTTCAGGGCTCCAGAAAGAAATGCAGCCATGTAGACACCTTGATTCTAGGCCAGTGATCCCTGGCTCAGACTTCTAACCTACAGGACTGTCAAATGCTACTTTTGTGCTGATTTAAGGCTCTGAGCTTCTAGAAATTTGTTAGAGCAGCAATAGGAAACTACTGTGATGACTCACCTCTGTCTTCCAAGCATTAACCTTGATGGGTAGTGTCTCCTGGGACAGGACAGCTCCACTCGGCACCTCAATGTCTTGACACGGTTCTTGTCTCTGTCCTGCCTTGGAAGTGTTTTCTGTCAACAACATAAAGCCAAGATTTTACTTTGACAAAAAAGTAGTCATGTTTTCACATGAGCTCACAGTTTTTCAGTTAATTACTTCTGACGATCCATTTTGTCTACAAAACATTATGTGCCAGTGGTAACCAATGAGTGTTAATCATTTAATATATCCCTTTATCATAACTGACAAGTTTGGACAGATTTTAAACATACAACTTCAATTCTAGCCCTTTCTCTCATCAATGATTCTATTTTACAGTTTCATTATTTGAATCATATTTTTTTAAATAAGGTATAATGTAGAAAATAGAGTTTGAAAATGTGAAAATTACTCAGATGAAATTCTAGCAAAACAGGAGTGACATCTATAATTATTTTAATATTTAAAAGAACTTTATTACTGTGGTGTGAATTTCATGTGTTTTAGGCTAAAGTAATCAGAAATATATAGATTATTTGAGAAAAAGAAACTTAAAACAAATTTTTGATTTGAAAAATTTAAAGAAAAATATGCCAATGAAGATAAGCTATTTTTGTTTACATATATTTGCTGAATTTAATGATTTTTGTAGTCAATATCACTTTCCTTCCTATGTTAATTACTATGTAAATGAAAGTATTAGAATCCACTATATTCCAGCATGTTATTGGGCACCACAAAAAGTCTAAGAAATCTATCTTCAAAGTAGTATACACACTTCTGGGGGTATTTAAAGACTTCCCAAGGGTTAGATGGGCATAGGCAGCTTTAAACGATGTAACTTCCAGATCCACAAGTTCTGTATATATTCTTACCAAAACTGACCTGCCTGAGAATGCAACTATGTAGAAGCATCTGGCTAGTTCTTTTCCTCCTCCTTTCATAATCAATTTTCTCCTACTTTACAAAGAAAGACACTTTCTTTACCCATCTAATTAGGAGCATCTTCCCTTCAGCTACAAGCATAAGAATCTCTGAGGCACCAAACAACAGTAAAAAAGATTGGTGTGGGGAAGCTTCTTTTATTCAAGGCATGAAAAACCCAAAGTACAGCTTCAAAGTTTGTCCTGTCTTACACACATTTCTTTCTTTCAGAAAGCATGACGTAAGTAACAGGCCCTTTGGGCCACACCAGGATGTGTGGTACTCAGATATATCACAATATGGAGAAGCAGGACAGTGTCCTTGTGCTTCCCATCCCCCTGGTACTGTCAAAGAATGCGTCATTCCTCGGGAAGAGTCCGAGAAGAGAAGAGCAAGGAAAGCATCGGGGATCGAAGTGCCTTATTCCACCAGTGCAACACACTCAGGGCAAGCCTTTGTGATGGTGGTGGTTTAGTCACTAAGCCGTGTCCGACTCGTGTGACCCCATGGACTGGAGCCTCCTCTGGCCATAGGATTCTCCAGGCAAGAATACTGTAGTGGTTTCCCATTTCCTTCTCCAGAGGATCTTCCTGACCCAGGGATCAAACCTGGATCTCCTGCATTGCAGGACTGAGCTATGAGGGAAGCCCTAAGGGAAGTTGCACCAGTGCAACACACTTGGGCAAGCCTTTGTGCCTTAGCTTTGAGCATGTTAATACATGAAGAGTGATGGCTGTTTCCATGTATATTTAAATAAATACAGTAAAATGTTTTTCTGAAAGGAAGTTTAAATCTGATTTGACTGGTTGTTTTGACAATGAGGACCAGCTTTCTAAACTAGGTAAATATGATAAATATTTTCCAGTAATTGAATGAAACAAACCTGCAGTTCTGAAGACTTGATGAAAACTAGTTTAAAGCATATGACACACAAAAGAATCATTTCTCAAAAACGTTTGTGTTGACAGGTACACTGCAATTAGTGTTTTTATTTTTCCCACACATTCTGAGTATATTGGGTTAACTTAATGTGTAACCAGTATAATTAATAGCCATTTGATACATTTTAGCAAAAGTTTTTTGGTATTATTCCCAGAAATTGAGAACATAAATTGCTCCCAGTGACTGTTTAACAAGTCTTTTCCTAAGTAGGCTGTTTCCAATCCTTTGCTTTCAACAATGAAGAAAGACCTAATCACTTTAACAGTTGACAAGTGATGGAAAACATTTTTATAATAAATCACTGTATAATTCTGGGCATATTACTTGGAAAGAAATCGTAGAATTGATTGACACTGCTATAATAAAACACCTTCTATTCCCACCAACAATTTTATGTGAACAAGTCTTCTCAGCATTTACATCTATAAAAATGTAAAACAGAAACAGAATTTACGTTGAACCTTATTTATTTCAAGCAATAAGTAATATTCACAAGTGGGTAAATGAACAGTTCCATGTAGTTCATAAAAAACATGTCCTTCCAATAAAATTCTATTCTTTATGTTTAATAAGTATTTATAAAAATGTATAATACATTTATGTGGTTTTGATTGATTGTGTACTAAAAATAATTACAATGATAAGTCAATCTAAAGGGAATATTTTTCTACTTAAAGCCTCTGGTCGCAGACAATTTAGAAAAATAATTGCAATTTATATACATATTTCATGCAGAGAAGACTTTCAAGCATAAGCATACTTTCTGTTAGGAAAAATTCTGTGAGATGTGAAATAGAAATATGACTTCAAGGAGAAAAGAGAATGATACAAAATTTCTAACAATTAAAGAAGATCGTGCATTTTTTAAATGAATGATTACAGATATCAATCACAATAGTATCTATATTCCTTTCAGTTCAATTCAGTTCAGTTCAGTCACTCAGTCATGTCCGACTCTTTGTGACCCCATGAATCACAGGCCAGGCCTCCCTGTCCATCACCAACTCCCGGAGTTCACTCAAACTCATGTCCATTGAGTCGGTGATGCCATCCAGTCATCTCATTCTCTGTCGTCCCCTTCTCCTCCTGTCCCCAATCCCTCCCAGCATCAGAGTCTTTTCCAGTGAGTCAACTCTTCGCATAAGATGCTCTTAAAAAAACTCATGAAATACTTTTGATTGTTTTCTTTTCTTTTAAGTCAATACTTTGAATTATATCCTTTGCATTTACTATACTTAAGACAAAATTTCACATGTCAATTAAAAATGTTTAAGGTGGTACATAATTTTTCAAAATCACTTTAAGAGTTATACAAGAAAAATAGCCTGATTTTTGCCTTCAAAATGTTTATAGACTGACTAGTGAGGTAAGTCTAAAATACAGACTCATAGGAAATAATTAGAGGAAAACAATTACAGGCCAAACTTTCTTAAAATAACTTTCATTGGAAAAGACCCTGATGCTGGGAATGATTGAGGGCAAGAGGAGAAGGGAACAACAGAAGATGAGTTAGCTGGATGGTATCACTGACTCAGTGGACATTACTTTGAGCAAACTCAGGGAGAAAGTGAAGGACAGGGAAGTCTGGCGTGCTGCAGTTCATGAGATCACAGTCAGACATGACTTAGGGGCTGAACGACAACAACAATGAATAGATATTCTAAGGAAAAAAATAATCAGTGTGCCCCAGAGTAATCAGAAAGAACCTCGAACTGGAAGGAAAATTTGAACAGGTCTTTGAAGGGCAGCTAGGATTCTGACAAATACAGAGGAGAAATGATTCCAAGCAGGAGGAACTACATAGGCAAAAGGAGCAAGTACGGTATAAGTCAAAGATGCTGAAGAACACAAAATTTGCATTTATGGCTCTAACTTTTCATTTTCTTATAACTTTAGCCAAAAATTAATAATTAAAATGAGCTTACTTTGGACTTGGAGATTCTATAACTAAACCTGGCAAACAGCAGTAATTTGAGGTTTAGATCATCTACATAATTTCAAGTGATTTCATGAAGAACTATATCATCACTCTTCAAGCATTCAGCAACTTATCCTTGAAATGATACGGATTTAAGTTTTAGACATCCCAGAAGTTGTTGTAGTTCAGTTGTTCATTTGTGACCAACTCTGCAATCCCACGGACTGTAGCACGCCAGGCTTCCCTGTCCTTCACTGTCTACTGGAGTTTGCTCAAACTCATGTCCATTGAGTCAGTGATGTCCAACCATCTCATCTGATGTCGCTCCCTTCTCCTCCTGCCCTCAGTCTATCCCAGCATCAGGGTCTTTTCCAATGAGTTGGTTCTTCGTATCAGGTGGCCAAATTATTGGAGGTTTAGTTTCAACATCAGTCCTTCCAGTGAATATTCAGGGTTGATTTCCTTTGGTCTCCTAGCAAGCAGTTCAAGGGACTCTCAAGAGTCTTCTCCATTACCACAATTCGAAAGCATCGATTCTTTGGTGGCACTCTGCCTTCTTTATGGTCCAGCTCTCACATCTGTACATGACTACTTTAAAAACCATAGCTTTGACTATACAAACTTTGTCAGCAAAGGGATGTCTCTGCTTTTTAATATGCTGTCTAGGTTTGTCTTAAGTTTTCTTCCAAGGAGCAAGCATCTTTTAATTTTATGACTGCAGTCACCATCCACAGTGGTTTTGGAGCCCAAGAAAATAAAATCTGTCACTGTTTCCACTTTTTCCCCTCTATTTCCCATGAAGTGATGAGATCATATGCTACGATCTTCGTTTTTTGAACGTTGAGTTTTAAGCCAGCTTGTTCACTCTCCTTCTTCACTTTCATCCAGAGGCTCTTTAGTCCCTCTTCACTTTCTGCCATTAGAGTGATATCATTTGCATATCTGAGGTTGTTGATATTTTCTCCTTGCAATTTTGATTTCAGTTTGTGTGTCTTCCCGCCCAGTATTTCAAATGATGTACTCTGCATATAAGTTAAATAAGCAGCATGACACAATACAGCCTTGACACACTCCTTGCATGTATATGAGATAATCTTACGGGGCAAGAAGGCAGGCAGAATATAGTGAGTCTACAGAAATCCATTTAGACATTTTTTTTTTTTTTAGTATCAGCACAACATTGCCAGTGAAGTGTGTTTAATTAAATTAGGTGACTACACAACATTGCTTTCTGGGTTTTCACAATCAAGTAGAGGGGGAGAACACACAACACACATTTAGCTCCTTAGTGGAAATGAAGTACCTTGTATATCACAAGCTATTTATCAATTGAGACTGTGAAGTCACAGCCAAGGAGGACTAGTATGTGAATGAGAAACCTCAAAGGAAAATGTGAAGTTGCTGCAGGAAGTGATGCTATTGAGTCATTCAAAGATGAGCACTTAGATACCAAGGCTGTAGGTACTTGGCAGAAACGATCTAGAGAGAAGTTACAGATCTCACTGAGCCTGTATCACTCAGATAATACCACAAAGCAGAACTGGGGAAGCTTGTGATACTTCTCAGATAAGATATCAAACTGACGTTCAAACTACCAGACATTAACAATGCCACTGCGCATTTTGGAGTTGAAACGCTCCATGAGTGCGCAAATTGTTCTATGTATTATTTAGCATCTAACAGACATTTTGGCTATGTATTAATAGTGTCCTTTCAGGTGTAATTGAAGTAAATTAAGTCACTTACCCTTTGATACTGTTCAAGGGGTTCTCAAGGCAAGTATACTGAAGTGAATAACAGACAAATTTGGCCTTGGAGCACGGAATGAAGCAGGGCAAAGGCTAATAGAGTTTTGCCAAGAGAATGCACTGGTCATAGCAAACACCCTCTTCCAACAACACAAGAGAAGACTCTACACATAGACATCACCAGATGGTCAACACCAAAATCAGATTGATTATATTCTTTGCAGTCAAAGATGGAGAAGCTCTATACAGTTAGCAAAAACAAGACCGGGAGCTGACTGTGGCTCAGATCATGAACTCCTTATTGCCAAATTCAGACTTAAATAGAAGAAAGTAGGGAAAACCACTACATCATTCAGATATGACCTAAATCAAATCCCTTATGATTATACAGTGGAAGTGAGAAATAGATTTAAGGGACTAGATCTGATAGATAGAGTGCCTGATGAACTCTGGATGGAGGTTCGTGACATTGTACAGGAGACAGGGACCAAGACCATCCCCATGGAAAATAAATGCAAAAAAGCAAAATGGCTGGCTGAGGAGGCCTTACAAATAGTTGTGAAAAGAAGAGAAGTGAAAAGCAAAGGAGAAAAGGAAAGATATAAGCATCTGAATGCAGAGTTCCAAAGAATAGCAAGGAGAGATAAGAAAGCCTTCCTCAGCGATCAATGCAAAGAAATAGAGGAAAACAACAGAATAGGAAAGACTAGAAATCTCTTCAAGAAAATTAGAGATACCAAGGGAACATTTCATGCAAAGATGGGCTCGATAAAGGACAGAAATGGTATGGACCTAACAGAAGCAGAAGATGTTAAGAGGAGGTGGCAAGAATACACAGAAGAACTGTACAAAAAAGACTTTCACGACCAAGATAATCACGATAACGTGATCACTGACCTAGAGCCAGACATCTTGGAATGTGAAGTCAAGTGGGCCTTAGAAAGCATTACTACGAACAAAGCTAGTGGAGGTGATGGAATTCCAGTTGAGCTATTTCAAATCCTAAAAGATGATGCTGTGAAAGTGCTGCACTCAATATGCCAGCAAATTTGGAAAACTCAGCAGTGGCCACAGGACTGGAAAAGGTCAGTCTTCATTGCAATCCCAAAGAAAGGCAATGCCAAAGAATGCTCAAACTACCACACAATTGCACTCATCTCACACGCTGGTAAAGTCATGCTCAAAATTCTCCAAGCCAGGCTTCAGCAATATGTGAACCGTGAACTCCCAGATGTTCAAGCAGGTTTTAGAAAAGGCAGAGGCACCAGAGATCAAATTGCCAACATCCTCTGGATCATGGAGAAAGCAAGAGAGTTCCAGAAAAACATCTATTTCTGCTTCATTGACTATGCCAAAGCCTTTGACTGTGTGGATCACAATAAACTGTGGAACATTCTGAAAGAGATGGGAATCCCAGACCACCTGACCTGCCTCTTGAGAAACCTGTATGCAGGTCAGGAAGCAACAGTCAGAACTGTACATGGAACAACAGACTGGTTCCTAATAGGAAAAGGAGTACGTCAAGGCTGTATATTGTCACCTTGCTTATTTAACTTATATGCAGAGTACATCATGAGGAACGCTGGGCTGGAAGAAGCACAAGCTGGCATCAAGATTGCTGGGAGAAATATCGATAACCTCAGATATGCAGATGACACCACCCTTATGGCAGAAAGTGAAGAAGAACTCAAAAGCCTCTTGATGAAAGTGAAAGAGGAGAGTGAAAAGGTTGGCTTGAAGCTCAACATTCAGAAAACAAAGATCATGGCATCTGGCCCCATCACTTCATGGGAAATAGATGGGGAAACAGTGGAAAGTGTCAGACTTTATTTTTTTGGGCTTCAAAATCACTGGGGATGCTGATTGCAGCCATGAAATTAAAAGACGCTTACTCCTTGGAAGGAAAGTTATGACCAACCTAGATAGTATATTAAAAAGCAGAGACATTACTTTGCCAACCAAGGTCCATCTAGTCAAGGCTATGGTTTTTCCCGTGGTCATGTATGGATGTGAGAGTTGGACTGTGAAGAAAGCTGATCGCCGAAGAATTGATGCTTTTGAACTGTGGTGCTGGAGAAGACTCTTGAGAGTCCCTTGGACTGCAAGGAGATCCAACCAGTCCATTCTAAAGGAGATCAATCCTGGGTGTTCATTGGAAGGACTGATGCTAAAGCTGAAACTGCAATACTTTGGCCACCTCATGCAACGAGTTGACTCACTGGAAAAGACTCTGATGCTGGGAAGGATTGGGGGCAGGAGGAGAAGGGGACGACCGAGAATGAGATGGCTGGATGGCATCACCGACTCTGTGGGCATGAGTTTGAGTGAACTCCGGGAGTCGGTGATGGACAGGGAGGCCTGGCGTGCTGTGATTCATGGGGTCGCAAAGAGTCGGACACGACTGAGCGACTGAACTGAACTGAAGTCACTTACCTAACAAAATAAACTTTAAAAAATATGTATGTAATTATTATTAGCATTTTTGGCTGTGGTGGGTTTTTGTTGCTGCTCACGAGCTTTCTCTAGTTGTGGTGAGCGAGGGCTACTCTTGGATGCAGCACTCTGGCTTCTCATTGCAGTGGCTTCTCTTGTTGCAGAGCACAGGCTGTAGGTGTGAAGGCTTCAGTAGTTGCAGTGCGGAGGCTCAGTTGTTGTGGCACATGGGCTAAGTTACTCCTTGGCATGTGGGATCTTCCTGGACCAGGGATTGAACCTGTGTCCTTTGCATTGCAAGGCAGATTCTTAACCACTGGACCACCAGGAAAGCCCCCAAAATTAACTTTTAAAAATGAACAAGTGCATCAATCAGAAAATGAAGAACTGATAAGGTTTCAAAGTCTCATGGTGATTAAGAGTATCATGAGTTTGAAACCTTAATAACAATTTTAATATCATGGAACAGACTGATAGAAAAGATGCAAGAATAGTACAAAGAATTCTCATCCAGAGTCACCAATTTTTAACATATTGCTTTATAATTCTCTCTTCATTTATGTACATATCATTGTCCTATATCCTAAGTCTCGAGGCAAAGTCACTGCTGTAGGTTGTGTTCCCCAGGAAACAGACTTTGTGACTCAGATTTGTATGAGAGGGACTCATTAGGAAGCACTCTCAGAAACCACATTTAGAGTAGGGAGAGAGGCAGGCCTGGGCCAAGGGAAAAACTGAACCGCCATGCATTTGCAACAGAGGTCTTGGCCAGTCCTCCTGGGAGCTCCGGGGCTGGAACAGCTCTTCACAGTTGTCCTGCCTTGAAGCAAGGTAGCTGGCCCACATCCACAAGTCACTGAAAGTAGGTTCTCTCGGGAACGGGGAAAGACTTTAGGCAAAGAGGTTTTCTTCAGTTGTTGGGAGTTTGAAGAGAAATCAGCCAAGACCCCTTGAGTGCCAGCTCTCCCAGCAGCTGAGGAAACAAGTGCCTTGATTTTGAAGTGGGAATCTGGGAAACACCACAGCATCCACTACAGACACCACCTCTGTGATTTCACTTTACTACTATATTCACTCACAACAAATGCTTCAGAGGGACAGTTTCTAGAAGCCACCTACACTGCTTATCACTACATCTTCAAACTTCCCATGTGGTGCAGTGGTAAAGCATCTACCTGCCAATGCAGGAGATGTAGGTTCAATCCCCAGATAGGGAAGATCCACTGAAGTATGAAATAGCAACCCACTACATATTCTTGCCTGGGAAATATCATGGACAGAGGAGTCTGGCAGGCTACAGTCCAGGGGAGTCACAAAGAGTCGGACACGACTGAGTGGCTGAGCGCGCGCATCTTCAAGCCAGAAACGGTATATCAAATCCTTCTCACTCTTAGAACCTATCCGACTTCCTCTAACATCAGCAAGAGCAGGGTGCCCCAACCCCTGCTCTGTTAGGAACCAGGGTGCACAGCAGGAGGTGAGTAAGCTAGTGACGCTTTAGCTGCCACTCCCCATTGCCCTCCATCACTCGCATTACTGCCTGAACCATCCCCTCCCCATGGAAAACTGTATTTGCCCTGGTGCCAAAGAGGTAGGGGATCACTGAGTTAGAGAAAATTCTGCTTATAAGGGGTTTGTGTGATTAGATTAAGCCCACCTGAATACTCCCTGTTTTGACATAAAATGTAATGTAATCATGGGAGTGATAATTCACCATTAATTCACAGGTTATCCTCATTTTCAAAAGAGGGGATTCAATAAAGGCAAGGGTCATTGAGGTCTATTCACAGAATTATGCCTACCACAGTAGTCAAATTTACAAATAATTTCAAAAATAGTATTTAATAGTTTGCTCTTTTTTTTTTTTTTTTTTTGGTTTAAGAAATCCTTCCCTTATTCCAATGTGGAAAAGATACTCTATATTTTCTTCTAAACATTCTGAAGTTTTGCTTTTTCACTTTTAAGTCCTTAATTCCTCCAGGATACATTCTTGTGTGGGCTTCCCTGGTGGTTCAGATGGTAAAGAATCTGCCCAAAATGTGAGAGACCTGGGTTCAATCCCTGGATTCGGGAAGATCCCCTGAAGAAGGGAAAGGAAACCCACTCCAGTATTCTTGCCTGGAGAATTTCATGAACAAAGGAGCCTGGTGAGTTATAGTCCATGGGGTTGCATACAGTCAGACAGGACTGAGTGACTAACATACACACACATTCTTGGGCACAATATGAGACAGAGACCTAATTTCAGTTTTTCCAACATGGATAAATGAATTTCCTGGTATTGTTAAGCAGTTCATCCTCCCCCCTCACCAATGTGAAACACCATCTCTGTCATACACTAAGATAACACAGTTGTACAGGTTTGTTTTCAGGGCTCTATCGTCTGCTCCATTGGCCATGCACCTAACCCAGCGTCACTACCACACTGCCATGATCAGAGCTCTTTGTTCTTACGATCTAGAAAGGCAAGCTCTCCACCTTCTTCTTCTTCGGGAACATTTTGGATGCGCCTGACCTTCTGCTCCTTTCAGATGACTTTTGGAATTGGCCGATCAAACTCCATGTTTAAAATCCTTTTGGGACTTTGATTTTAAATGTACTCAATCACTGATTCTCAACTTGGGGCAATTTTTGTCCCCAAGAGACATCTGACCATATCTGCAGACATTTCTGGTTCTCACAAAAGGAAGGGGTGTGAGATAATAGCATCTAGTGGGTATAGGCAGGAGATAAGGCTCAACAACCTACATTGCACAGGGCGGTCCCCACATCAAAGCATTATCTAGCTTAAAATGCCAATAGTACCAGGCTTTAGAAACCCTCTACTAAATTTGTGCAATTTGGAGACAACTGATACTTACCATTTTCTTAGACTTTCAATAAAAAAAAAAAATATATATATATATATTTCATTATTTAATTAATTTAAATTTTTAGAAGATCCTTGGAGACTTCCCATACCTCTGGTGAGTCCAGAAATGTCTCAGTATATCATTTCTAGTCTTTAATTATTGTGCAATAAATGAGTTTCTTGGAGCTCCTTGTAAGTGTTATTACCAGAAGTAGACCTGAAATATTGTCAGTGAAACTTAGCACTAGCACAATTCCATTTTTATAAAAACAATTTCTCTCTAGTTATTCATCTTCACACGTATTTGTATGGATGGATGGATAGCAAGATGTCTAGAGTTTACATTCATCTGATATTAATTATGACTATTTCTGAGTGATTGGATTGGAAGTGATTGATTCTTTACAATGGGCCTATTTTTTTTTTACAAGAATAAGGTGATTTTTCTGAAACAAAAGAAGAAAAATAATCGGACTAGAAGCAAATATTCTAAGATGTTAATAGTGGTTGGTTTAGGGTGGTAGAGGTATAAGCTGCTGTTTGTTTCTTTTTTGTATATTTATTTTTAAATTAAAAAAAAAACACTGCTCAAACATTCATCAGTGTAAATGTCTTAGTAGCAACCACACTTGAACCACACACTCTGCCATTGAGACTGTATGTGATAAAGCCACCAAGTATGGCTCTCCATCAACTCTCCATAAATATAAAGTTCACTGTGGGAAAATGCTAGTGGTTTTCCTGTTTAATTTATGTATTTTTTATTTATTTTTGTGGTGGGTCTCCACAGCTTTGCACAGGCTTTCTCTAGTTGCAGCGAGTTGGGGCCACTTTCTAGTTGTGGTGCGTGGGCTTCTCATTGCAGTGATTTCTCCTGCTGTGGAGCACGGGCTCTAGGCACACAGGCTTTAGTAACTGTGGTGTACAAGCTCAGGACTTGTGGTTCACAGGCTCTAGAGCACAGGCTCAATGGTTATGGTGCACAGGCTTAGTTGCAACACGTGGAATCTTCCCAAACCAGGGATCAAACCCATGTCCCTTGCATTGGCAGGCAGATTCCATTCCATTGTGCCAGCAGGGAAGTCCAACATGGGTGTTTTTGCTTATTAAAGTATGACAACTGCTTTGAATTCTAACTTTTGGTTCAATAAGAATCATATGCAATTTTAGGGAACTATTTCCATGATGTAAAATGTTATTACATTTAACACAGGCCAGAGTAATCCTTCTCTGATACAGGTAAAGTTCCACTGCAAAGAATAGTACCACTAAAGAGCTCTTTACAGAAGACTGGATGATCCACAGAGGTAATGCTTTGCTGGTCTAGTTGTGAGCAATGTTGCTGGTGATAGTTCTTATAATTATTACCTCTAAGGAAAGGCCCTAACTCTGATGCTTACAGCTCAGAAAAGCTGAGTTATCACTGTGCTTTATATAGCTGTCTGTCTTGCCATCAAGCAGCATTTATCCTTCAGCTCATCTCTTCCTTCAAACAACAAAATCATCTAAACAAAAAATACCCAAGCTATCCACCAGAATTAAAACATGAGGAAAACATCCAGAAATAGAAAAAAAGGAGTAGAAGCAGTGATGTGTGTATAACACCTTCTCTAAAGTATCTTTTTTTTTCACCACAAAGAAGTGAGGCACAGCTGTTTCAGCTCAGGATCCTAAAGCCAGGGTATCAGATTTCTAGCAGTGCATTCAATTTTACATTTCATTATAACTAAATAATTCCGAAGCATCTTTAAATTCCTTCTGATGGAAATTTACCCTTATGAAGCTATAACTTGCCTTCATTTTCTCTGACGCGAATGTTAGAGTCATTTTCGATTTCTGTCTTTCTTCTCCAATATATCATCTGTGTATCCATTCCCTCTCTATAGTCTATCTTTAAACATTACCTTTTCCTCATTTCAATAACCCTTGAGCGGGTCCTAGATTGAAACAACTGTCTCCTAGAAAGCTTCCCTCCAATTTGTAGCTCCTTCATTGCTATACAAAGCAATAAGAATTATCTTCCACCAACAGCTGTTTTCAGTAATAAGAAAGCTAAGTTCTGTGACTAAGCTGAACATCCCTTCTGTTCTCCAAGACCTACGATGGATCCTAGTTGCTAGTTGTATCAAACTGAAATTTCCAAATACTGCTCATAAACTGTATTTATAAACTGTAGGGAGTACTCTCAACTATCTGCTTATTAAAATTTATATTTTCTACTCCATTTAATCTGACAACCATGTATTACCATGATTAATTCATTTCTTGCATTCTTTCCCACTATGGTAGGGACTATTTGTTGTCCCCTATATTTATTCTCTCCTTCTTCCTTAACAATAGATTTTCTTTCATCTGGGCACATGGCTATTATATAGACTACATTTCTCAGCCTTTCTTGAAGCTAGGAGCGTCCATGTACCTAAGTACTAAACGATAAGAGTACGTAAGCCAAAACGTTACAGGCAATTTCCATAAATGTCCTTAAAGGGAAAGGGCATTCATATTTTCAACCTTCCTCCTTCCTACTGGCTAGAAGGCAGATGTAATGGCTGGAGGCAAGCAGCCATCTTGGATCATAAAGTGGAAGTTACATGGTGAGTTTGGTGGAGCAACAAGACAGAAAGAGCCCTGACATCATGAAGAGCCATACTGGTCCTAGAATACCTAGTTCTGGATTATTTTCAGAAGAGAGAAGTTCTTCCTATGTCTATACCACTGTCAGTTTTGTGGCCCTAATACTGTCATTCGTCGGTGCCCCTAATTTTCACTGATCCACACATCTCCAAGTTATCATTTGCTGTTTTCCCTGTCCCATTAATAATGCCTCCTAATAAACTTTCTTATCTTCCCCAGACCCAGTCAAATTACCAGGTTTTTTTCTTCTTTTAAAATACAGTTTCAGATTCAAATGCCTACATGGATATGGTTAGTATTGCTAAGCTTACTTAATCCAATTTCTCTTTTTTGAACACAAACACACACTTCTATATAGCCCCTTTGTATGTATACGATACACAGTGATGGTAAATGAAATTTTAAAATCATGTAACATATTTTTTAACAAACTTACTATAGCTTTTATATCTAAAAATTCATTATTCACTTTAAATCTTCACTACAAATGCACTTCAGTGATGCTGTCATCCACCAAAACTCTTTTTGAACATCTTTTTTTTGAAACGGACTGAAAGTCCATCACTGGATATAACCTCTGTGAGAGCAGAAATACACCCAATTTGTTTACCAGGCCTAGCCAACAGTGTCTGGCACATAGTACACAGGTACTCAATACATGTTTGTGGTATGAAACAAATGAATTGTAGCAAAACTTCTTCATTTGCAGGTAGATTGATTTTTTTAAATAGTCAAAAGGTATTCAGAGCTCAGTCTAGTTGAATAATAAGCTATCATAAAGCTGGGAAATATCATTTTGGGTTTAAAAAAAGCAGTGACTGTAAGGCAATAAGCTAGATTTTCTTATATGAATCACAAAAATGGCTCAGAGTTGAGCTACTTCTGCAGCAATTTAGGGATTCATCTCCTAAGTTGAGGGTGAAGGATGCCAAGCTTTCTCCCATCTCAGAGCATTTGCACCACTGTTTCCTCTGCCCAAAGATCCCAGATATACCTGGACAGTTCCCTCACTTCCTTCAAGTCTCTGTTTAAATCTCTGCCTCCTCCAAAAGAACCTCCCTCACTACCTGACCTAAAATAAAGCCATTCCTGTCCCTCTCTGCCCTGTCACTGCTTTCATTTGCTTTATAGGACTTGACACTATCTGACACAGTATTTACAATCTGTTTTATTTATGTGTGTTTAATATTTATTTCTGTCACTAGAATATTTGCTCCATGATGAGAGGGGCTTTGTTTTATTCGCTATCATTCCAAATTTCTGATGCTGCTGCTGCGGCTGCTGCTAAGTTGCTTCAGTCATGTCCGACTCTGTGCGACCCCATAGACGGCAGCCCACCAGGCTGCCCCGTCCCTGGGATTCTCCAGGCAAGAACACTGGAGTGGGTTGCCATTTCCTTCTCCAATCCATGAAAGTGAAAAGTGAAAGTGAAGTCGCTCAGTCGTGTCCGACTCTTCGCGACCCCATGGACTGCAGCCTACCAGGCTCCGTCATCCATGGGATTTTCCAGGCAAGAGTACTGGAGTGGGGTGCCATTGCCTTCTCCACCAAATTTCTGCTAGATATCCAAATTTCAAATTATAAATTTAATAAATATATTTATAATGAAAGAAAGGAAGAGGAAAGCAAATGGAAGAAGGAAGAACAAAAATGCTAACAGAGAAGTAGCAAAAGGGATGCAGAAACTCTAGGTGAGTCACAATTGGTTATTTTACTCTGTTACTTCATTTTAGGTATCAGTTTGAATTTAAGGCTTCTATGAGAAAATTTCAGAATGTGTCTCTGGCTCTTTCAAGATTTATGTCAAAGGACTAGGTCCCCAAAGAAAGAGGTTCCACTACTTTTTAGAAGTATTTGGTTGGTATTTATTCATACTATTATAATTACAATGCCCACCTCTTTTACTATCTTTCAACTGCCCAGTCCACACCAGCACACATGGAGTGAACATCTGAGAACTCTTGACTTGTCAGAATAGTATTATACTTTAACGATTTTTAGCAGGATTGTTTTGTATTGGCATTAATATTAAAATTTTAAATTTTCAATATTTAACTGACACCTAGAATGTCTCTATTTCAATATCTGGCTTAATACGATTACATGATAAAGCCGAGAGGCAGGCTTTGAAAATGCTTTCAACTATGTGCTCCTATATGTATATCACATATATGTGTAAGATATGTGACATACATATATATATATATATATATATATATATGTAACATAACGTATGTATATGTTACTCCTACTATGCCCCTCACTATGGCATAAAGTGTAGCTGCTTTCAAGGGCCAGTTACCTAAGACATTTCACTAATATTTTTGCTTCTTCAAACTGTCCATTCTTTACACACAATTTATTAACAGGGTGTATACTGGAGAAGCTAGAGCAAAATGACATTCCTTTGTTGTTTAGTTGCTGAGTTGTGTTCGAGTCTTTTTGACCACGTGGACTGTGGCCTGCCAGGCTCATCTGTCCATGGGATTTCCCTTTATGTTTCCGCAAATTCAGTAGAAAAGATAACTGCCTTTTCTTTCTGATTTCTATTAAAACATTATAAATAAGTGCTTTCTTTTCTAAGAAGGACTACTTTTCAGTGGTCCAGATTTAAAGTTTTAGGTAAAGGAAAGGGTTATATAACACAAGGAACTTTCCTAGAAGAGTTTTAGAGCATTCTCGGAATTTGGAGGCACATTTTTTAATGTCAATGTCTTGATTTGGAGGATCAAAGAATGCAAATGTGTGCACACCCAGACCCTTAGTCTCCGAACATAGTTCTCCTTCATCTCCAGTTATGATTAATATCTTAAAACTCAATCAGGATGCCAAATAGGGTAATACTAGTTTAATACCTTTAGAGCTCAAAAACATTTTATTTGAATCCCAGATAACTGCATTCAGAAATAGTCATAAAATTTTCTGCTGAACAGTAGCCTTCATCACTGTTGTCTACAGAATGAGGTCTAATGTAGTAACAGTACTACTAATATAGCATTAATACTTCAATACTAGAACCCAGTGTTTTCTACTTTTTAACTGAAACGATATCTATTGCACTTTAGGCCAATGCCCATTATACGCACTTTTATTATGTAGCCGTGCAACCTTAAGCAGCTTATTCTTCTTTGCAACAGGAATTTCTGGTGTGGGGGCAGAAGCACACGCTGTTGGTGAGTTACCCGTACCAGGTAATCTTTTAGGAAATGTCATAGAGTAGGAGGTACGCCGTCTAGTCCGACACGCTACTTCCCTCTCTCTATGCAGCAACTGTTCGTCCATCAGCAACGTTATAACTTGTTTTGACTTCTCCCGGATATAATAACCTGAAAAATACATTAATTGGCTTATAAAATTTTAATTAAGGCTACCATAAAATTTTATTCTAGGGGGAAGGAACAAGATGGCGGAGGAATAGTACGGTGAGACCACTCTCTCCCCCACAAATTCATCAAAAGAACATCTGAAGGCGGAGTAAAGTCCACAAAACAACTTCTGAATGCTGGCAGAGGACATCAGGCACCCAGAAAAGCAGCCCATTGTCTTCGAAAGGAGGTAGGAAAAAACATAAAAGATAAAAAGAGAGACAAAAGAAGTAAGGACGGAGCTCCGTCCCGGGGAAGGGAGGCTTTAAAAAGAGAGAAGTTTCCAAACGCCAGGAAACACTCTCACTGGCAAATCTGTGGCGAGCCTTGGAACCTCAGAGGGCCATATAACCCTTTTTTTTTTAAAGATTTTTTTCAAACCCACAGATTACCAGCCAAATGGTAACTCCCAGTGGAGAAGCAGCGCAGACGCCTGCATACACAATTAGCAAGCGGGGGCTGGGCAGGGAGGAGCCGGCTGAACTGCTTAGAGAGAGGACTGGGCTTGAATGCCGCGAGGGCAATCTGAGAGAACTGGGGATAGCAAAGCAGACTGGGATAGCTTCCCACTAGAAGGCGGAAAGCCCTAACTTAAGACTCCGCCAGCCCCGCTCACAGAACAAAGGACTGAGCAGAGCGAGCCGGCTGCAGTCGGCCCATCCCCCATCCCCCGCCGAGACAGGCAAGGGAGGGCAGCCAGAGCCACAGTGGGCAATCGCGTCCTCAGAAAGGCATCCGATACCAAACTGCAGTCAGGCTTCGTTGCTAATCAAGACTTCTTGGGCTCGGGGCCGGTCGATATCCGCCTGAGAAGGTGCGCCGGTTGTACACCCAGAAAACCGAGTGGCAGGGACTGGGGAGGCGATAAGTCGCAGCGATCGTGCTCGCCAAACACCTGGTCACCTGAGCTGGTCGCCTTTGGACTGGGGAAGGCACAAAACGCAGGCCCAGCCAAGTCTGTGCCTTTGGTAGAGTACCCGAGAACCTGAACTTGAGCCTCTCAGACCTGGGAAGTGCATACAACCCAGCACCAGCCTCAGATAGTTCCCAGCAGAGCAACCTAGAGCCTGTGCAGTGTAGACTGGGACAGCACACGTGCTGTGAGCGGGGGCAAACCCAGTGTGGCCGAGACGCTGCGAGCACTACCCACAGACGCCAGAGATATTTGTCTGCAGCGTTCCTCCCTTCCCAGAACAGGACTGAACAACTGAGCCTTTAAAAAGTGTCCACCCCGCACCCTAGTGTCAGGGCGGAAATTAGACACTGAAGAGACCAGCAAACAGAAGCTAAAACAGAAGGAACCACCTTGGAAATGACAGAGTAGTCTAGAGGCTACTCCAAGAATAAGACCAAAAACCAGAGGCAAGAGGCTTAAGCCCGAATCCTGAGAACACCAGAGAACTCCTAACTCCAGGGAACATTAATCGATAGGAGCTCATTAAACGTCTCCATACCTACACTAAAACCAAGCACCACCCAAGGGTCAACAAGTTCCAGAGCAAGACATACCACGCAAATTCTCCAGCAACACAGGAAAATAGCCCTGAGCTTCAATATACAGGCTGCCTAAAGTCACTCCAAACCCACTGACATCTCATAACTCATTACTGGACACTTCATTGCACTCCAGAGAGAAGAAATCCAGCTCCACCCACCAGAACACCGACACAAGCTTCCCTAACCAGGGAACCTTGACAAGTCACCCGTCCAACCCCACACATAGCGAGGAAACTACATAATAAAGAGAACTCCACAAACTGCCAGAAGAGGGAAAGGCCACCCCAAGCAAAGCAATAGAAGCAAGATGAAGAGGCAGAGAAATACCCTACAAGTAAAGGAACAAGATAAATGCCCACCAACACAAACAAAAAAGGAAGATATAAGGAATCTACCTGATAAAGAATTTCGAATTTTGGTGGTGAAAATGATTCAAAATCTTGAAAGCAAAATGGAGTTACAGATAAATAACCTGGAGAAAAGGATTGAGAAGATGGAAGAAAGGTTTAATAAGGACTTAGAGGAAATAAAAAAGAGTCAATATACAATGAATAATGCAATAGATGAGATCAGAAACACTCTGGATGGAACAAACAGTAGAATAACAGAGACAGAAGACAGGATAAGTGAGCTAGAAGATAGAATTGTAGAAATAAATGAAACAGAGAGGAAAAAAGAAAAACGAATTAAAAGAAATGAGGACAATATTAGAGACCTCTGGGACAATGTTAAACGCTCCAACATTCGAATCATAGGAGTCCCAGAAGAAGAAGACAAAAAGAAAGACCATGAGAGAATACCTGAGGAGATAATAGTTGAAAACTTCCCTAAAATGGGGAAAGAAATAATCACCCAAGTCCAAGAAACCCAGAGAGTCCCCAACAGGATAAACCCAAGACGAAATACTCCAAGACACATATTAATCAAATTAACAAAGATCAAACACAAAGAACAAATATTAAAAGCAGCAAGGGAAAAACAGCAAATAACACACAAGGGGATTCCTATAAGGATAATAGCTGATCTTTCAACAGAAACTCTTCAGGCCAGGAGGGAATGGCAAGACATACTTAAAGTGATGAAAGAAAATAACCTACACCCCAGATTACTGTACCCAGCAAGGATCTCATTCAAATATGAAGGAGAAATCAAAAGCTTTACAGACAAGCAAAAGCTGAGAGAATTCAGCATCACCAAACCAGCTCTCCAACAAATGCTAAAGGATCTTCTCTAGACAGGAAACACAGAAAGGGTGTATAAACTCGAACCCAAAGCAATAAAGAAAATGGCTACGGGATCATACTTATCAATAATTACCTTAAACGTAAATGGGTTGAATGCCCCAACCGAAAGACAAAGGCTGGCTGAATGGATACAAAAACAAGACCCCCATATATGTTGTCTACAAGGGACCCACCTCAAAACGAGGGACACATACAGGCTGAAAGTGAAGGGCTGGAAAAAGATATTCCATGCAAATAGAGACCAAAAGAAAGCAGGAGTAGCAATACTCATATCAGATAAAATAGACTTTAAAACAAAGGCTGTGAAAAGAGACAAAGAAGGAAACTACATAATGATCAAAGGATTAATTCAAGAAGAAGATATAAGAATTATAAATATTTATGCACCCAACATAGGAGCACTGCAATATGTAAGACAATTACTAACAAGTATGAAAGGGGAAATTAACAACAATGCAATAATAGTAGGAGATTTTAATACCCCACTTACATCTATGGATAGATCAACTAAACAGAAAATTAACAAGGAAACACAAACTTTAAATGATAGAATAGACCAGTTAGACCTAATAGATATCTATAGGACATTTCACCCCAAAACAATGAATTTCACCTTTTTCTCAAGTGCACATGGAACCTTTTCCAGGGTAGAGCACATCCTTGGCCATAAATCTAGCCTTGGTAAATTCAAAAAAAGTGAAATCATTCCAAGCATCTTTTCTGACCACAATGGAGTAAGATTAGATCTCAATTACGGGAGAAAAACTATTAAAAATGCCAACATATGGAGGCTGAACAACACGCTGCTGAATAATGAACAAATCATAGAAGAAATCAAAAGAGAAATCAAAATATGCATAGAAATGAATGAAAACACAACAACCCAAAACCTCTGGGACACTATAAAAGCAGTGCTAAGGGGGAAGTTTATAGCAATACAGGCACACCTCAAGAAACAAGAAAAAAGTCAACTAAATAACCTAACTCTACATCTAAAGCAACTAGAAAAGGAAGAAATGAAGAACCCCAGGGTCAGTAGAAGGAAAGAAATCGTAAAAATTAGGGCAGAGATAAATGCAAAAGAAACAAAAGAGACCATAGGAAAAATCAACAAAGCCAAAAGTTCTTTGAGAAGGTAAATACAAATGACAAACCACTAGCCAGATTCATCAAGAAACAAAGGGAGAAGAACCAAATCAATAAAATTAGAAATGAAAATGGAGAGATCACAACCAACAACACAGAAATACAAAGGATTATTAGAGAATACTATCAGCAATTATATGGCAATAAAAATAACCTGGAAGAAATGGACAAATTCCTAGAAAAGTACAACTTTCCAAAACTGAACCAGGAAGAAATAGAAAATCTGAACAGACCCATCACAAGCACGGAACTAGAGGTTGTAATCAGAAATCTTCCAGCAAGACCAGGTCCAGACGGCTTCACAGCTGAATTCTACCAAAAATTTAGAGAAGAGCTAACACCTATTCTACTCAAACTCTTCCAGAAAACTGCTGAGTAAGGGAAACTTCCAAACTCATTCTATGAGGCCACCATCACCCTAATCCCAAAACCTGGTAAAGACCCCACAAAAAAAGAAAACTACAGGCCAATATCACTGATGAACATAGATGCAAAAATCCTTAACAAAATTCTAGCAATCAGAATCCAACAACACATTAAGAAGATCATACATCATGACCAAGTGGGCTTTATCCCAGGAATGCAAGGATTCTTCAATATCCGCAAATCAACCAATGTAATATACCACATTAACAAACTGAAAAATAAAAATCATATGATTATCTCAATAGATGCAGAGAAAGCCTTCGACAAAATTCAACATCCATTTATGATAAAAACCCTCCAGAAAGTGGGAATAGAAGGGACATACCTCAACATAATAAAAGCTATATATGACAAACCTACAGCAAACATTATCCTCAATGGCGAAAAACTGAAAGCATTTCCCTTAAAGTCAGGAACAAGATAAGGGTGCCCACTTTCACCACTACTATTCAACATAGTTCTGGAAGTTTTGGCTACAGCAATCAGAGCAGAAAAAGACATAAAAGGAATACAAATTGGAAATGAAGAAGTAAAACTTTCACTGTTCGCTGAAGACATGATCCTCTACACAGAAAACCCTAAAGACTCTACCAGAAAACTACTAGAGCTAATCAATGATTACAGTAAAGTTACAGGATATAAAATCAACACACAGAAATCCCTTGCATTCCTATACACTAATAATGAGAAAATAGAAAGAGAAATTAAGAAAACTATTCCATTCACTGTTGCAACGAAAAGAATTAAATACTTATGAATATATCTACCTAAGGAAACAAAAGACTTGTACATAGAAAACTATAAAACACTAGTGAAAGTAATCAAAGAGGACACTAATAGATGGAGAAATATACCGTGTTCGCGGATTGGAAGAATAAATATTGTGAAAATGAGTATACTACCGAATGTAATTTATACATTCAATGAAATCCCTATCAAGCTACCAACTGTATTTTTCACAGAACTAGAACATATAATCTCACAATTTGTATGGAAATGCAAAAAACCTCGAATAGCCAAAGCAATCTTGAGGAAGAAGAATGGAACTGGGGGAATTAACCTGCCGGATTTCAGGCTCTACTACAAAGCCACAGTCATCAAGACAGTATGGTACTGGCATAAAGACAGAAATATAGATCAATGGAACAAAATAGAAAGCCCAGAGATAAATCCATTCACCTATGGACACCTTATCTTTGACAAAGGAGGCAAGAATATAAAAATGGAGAAAAGACAGTCTCTTTAACAAGTGGTGCTGGGAAAACTGGTCAGCTACTTGTAAAAGAATGAAACTAGAACACTTCATAACACCATACACCAAAATAAACTCAAAATGGATTAGAGAACTAAATGTAAGACAAGATTCTATAAAACTCCTAGAGGACAACGTAGGCAAAACACTCTCTGACATAAATCACAGCAGGATCCTCCAAGACCCACCTCCCAGAATATTGGAAATAAAAGCAAAAATAAACAAATGGGACCTAATTAAAATCAAAAGCTTCTGCACAGCAAAGGAAACTATAAGTAAGGTGAAAAGACAGCCTTCAGAATGGGAGAAAATAATAGCAAATGAAGCAACTGATAAAGGATTAATCTCCAAAATATATAAGCAGCTTCTGCAGCTCAATTCCAGAAAAATAAATGACCCAATCAAAAAATGGGCCAAAGAACTAAACAGACATTTCTCCAAAGAAGACATAAAGATGGCTAACAAACATGAAAAAATGCTCAACATCCCTCATCATCAGAGAAATGCAAATCAAAACCACAATGAGATACCATTTCACACCAGTCAGAATGGCTGCTATCCAAAAGTCTACATGCAATAAATGCTGGAGAGGGTGTGGAGAGAAGGGAACCCTCTTACACTGTTGGTGGGAATGCAAACTAGTACAGCCACTATGGAGAACAGTGTGGAGATTCCTCAAAAAACTGGAAATAGAACTGCCATATGATCCAGCAATCGCACTCCTGGGCGTACACACCAAGGAAACCAGAATTGAAAGAGACACATGTACTCCAATGTTCATTGCAGCACTGTTTATAATAGCCAGGACATGGAAACAACCTAGATGTCCATCTGCAGACGAATGGATAAGAAAGCTGTGGTACATATACAGCCATTAAAAAGAATGCATTTGAATCAGTTCTAATGAGGTGGATGAAACTGGAGCCTATTATACAGAGTGAAGTAAGCCAGAAAGAAAAACACCAATACAGTATACTAATGCATATATATGGAATTTAGAAAGATGCAAATGATAATCCTGTATACGAGACAGCAATAGAGACACAGATGTATAGAACAGTCTTTGGGACTCTGTGGGAGAGGGTGAGGTGGGATCATTTGGGAGAATGGCATTGAAACATGTATGTTGTCATATGTGAAATGAATCACCAGTTCAGGGTTGATGCATGTTACAGGGTGTTCAGGGCTGGTATGTGGGGATGACCCAGAGGGAGGATAAAGGGAAGAGGGAGGTGGGAGGGGGGTTCAGGAGGGGGAACTCATGTACCCCCGGGGCAGATTCATGTCAATGTATGGCAAAACCAACCAATATAATATTGTAAATAATTAGCCTCCAATAAAAAAAAAATTAAAAAAATAAAGTTAAGTTTGAGACTCCATAAAAGTCTCAGCAAAAAAAAAAGGGTCTATGGTTATATAAATAATCAAGTTTATTGAGAACAGATCTATTTTTTAAACAAGTCTTAATTTGGTTATATTTGGTAAAAATGATGATGATTTTAGGGAGAAAAGGATGTTTCAATAAATGTTAAATCCCAGTTTGTTAATGGCGGTCTACCAATGGAGGTAGTAAGACTCATTTCTTGGATAGTTCCTTGCTGTTATGTGATATTAATGTAAAATTTAATTGAATTCTTAAAGAACACCCTAAGTTTGTTTCTGAAGCTTTTCTCAGTGATCTATCTTTGGATGAAGATCAGATGCCTCGTGACCTGCAACCAGGACTAAAAAAAAAAAAAAAAAGGACATAATTTAAAGGACTGTCTCCAACCTGGATAGAAGGACTTTTTTCAGAAGAAACTACACTACACCAGGATGAGAAGATGACAACATCAGAGGTAGACAGCTTGCCCAAGATGCTGGACCTGATTCGTATGATCATTTATAATGTTTTCTTGACTTCTTAGCCCTCTGCGTATAAATCAAATGCTTTTCTACCATAGGCCTGATCCTATGCTAGTTTTAGAAATTAATCCAATTGTCGGGTTTGTAGACATGTAAAAGCTCATTCTGCTTATACAAAAACTCTGTTAGACTTGTGCCATCCTAATGTCCTTAACCCATGGCAACAGTCTGCTTCTAAACTGGAAAATTAAAAACAATAGCTGGAAATCAGAGTCAGGGCTATGGGAAATCCAAGATGGCTGCTTGGCTTTTCCCAGCTCCCTGACAAACCTCATTTTTTATTTGATGGGTTAAAGCCTCCCTGGCTACAGGGCCTCCATAATGAAAAATCACAGAATATTAAGTTTTGTAAATTGTTAAATTAAGTTTCTAGTTTTGTTAATGTCTAGTGTTTACTAAGACTCACTGCTGAGACAGTTCCTTGTTATGTGATACTGCTAAAAGATTTAATTAAGTTATTAAAAAGGACACTCTAAGTTAGTTTCTAAGGCTTATCTCAGTAACCAATCTTCAGATAAAGTTCGGATGCTCCATAATGTACAACCAGGAGATTAACACCAGACTATAATCATTTAATGAATGAAGTCAGGGGACTTGGGGTATACCAGGCTTTATCTAATGAAAGTTCTTGACTTATAATTCTTATTTTACTAATAACTGCTGCTGCTGCTGCTGCTAAGTCACTTCAGTCGTGTCCGACTCTGTGTGACCCCATAGACGGAAGCCCACCAGGCTCCCCCGTCCCTGGGATTCTCCAGGCAAGAACACTGGAGTGGGTTGCCATTTCCTTCTCCAATGTGTGAAAGTGAAAAGTGAAAGTGAAGTTGCTCAGTCGTGTCCGACCCATAGCGACCCCATGGACTGCAGCCTACCAGGCTCCTCCATCCGTGGGATTTTCTAGGCAAGAGTACTGGAGTGGCTTGCCATTGCCTTCTATGGCTATATTATTTTCTATGTCACTTGTTTCACTGAGCCTGTGATATAATGCTGAACTGACAGTTCCATATGAGATCAATAATTGTAATAATGTGACTCTGGATATGGGAAAAAGCAACAAGAGGAAATATTTTCCTGGACCAGGAGGCTAGTAAGACAGTGGTCCACAGACTTTTGTTACTTGGAAGGCCTGGTCCAATTTTAGCACACTGAGTGGCCCATCACTTCCCTAGACCTGGGAATGAGCCTTCCTAGCACCACAGGACACAGTGGCCATGAAATGGTGTCACATGGTCAGATATGTGGCTATGAAGGGACCCTGCTGACTGGAAGTTGGTACTTGCCAGCTGCCTCTACAAAGATTACATCATGACCATTGCAAGCTGATGACCTTCAACACCCCATGAAAGAAGTTCAGGGTGAAAATCAGGAATGAGGCACTCTGTGCTCTGAAAAAAAACAAAACTGGCAGAACAGGCCTTCAGATAGTTAGATCTTTTCAGAAAAAGGTTTTATGAGTTCCAATTCTTGCATCTTCTCATACCTAGAAAAACACTGATGTCATTAATGGTGAAATCTGCTTTGGCTATTAAAAAAATTTTTTTTTTCAATTAAAAGTCAAAATAGAGTAGCTATGTCAGACATCCTGGGAAATAACTATTTCCCAGATATCCTGAAAAATGATATTATGGGTGTGATTTCAGATTAGACGCTGTGACCTAATGTAGAACTTAATGCTCCTGTAATGCATTTTTGCTTCTGTACTTTGCTTGCTGCTCGTAAAACCAAAGTTACTCCATTTTAAGATAAGGTTGTTTTTAAGTAAAGATTCCTAAAATTGTTTTTGAAAAAATAAAAAAATTAAAAATAATTTATTCTAAGAAAAAAATAAGCGAAGTGTAAAAACCTTTAGCAAATGTAGAGGGAAATCCAAATTTCATTAGAATTGTCAATGACTATACTCCTATTCTTACAATTTAAGAAGTAAGCATTTGATGAAATCACATCATACACTGGCATTACATTTTTCATCTTAAATATGCTACTGGATTTTTCTTTTGAAAGCACTACATTATTTATTTCATTTTTCAAATTGGCATTAAGCACTACCTAATACTGTACTATATAGGCGTCTGTTTCCTTGTTTATTGGTTTCTCACCTAGAATACAAGCTCCATGAGGGCAGAGACTCTTTAGTGTCTAGAAGAATGATTGGCACACAGTAAGTGAAAGTGAAAGTCCCTTAGTCGTGTCTGACTATTTGCAACCCATAGACTATACAGTCCATGGAATTCTGCAGGCCACAATACTGGAGTGGGTAGCCGTTCCCTTCTCCAGGGGATCTTCCCAACCCAGGGACTGAACCAAGGTCTCCTGCATTGCAGGCGGATTCTTTACCAGCTGAGCCACAAGGGAAGCCAAAGAATACTGCACTGGGTGCAGATCTTCCCAGCCCAGAAATAGAACTGGGGTCTCCTGCATTGCAGGCGGATTCGTCACCAACTGAGCTATCAGGGAAGCCCATAGTAAATACTTAATGAATATTTACTGAGTGAATGAAGCAATAAAGGAGAAAATTACCAAAAAGTCTCCTTTTTCTTCTTGATGCAGTGCAAATGAAGCCAGACAGATGAAAAATACTGGTTGCCAATTTACAACTTAGCTGCCTGAGAAAGTTATTTGGCCTGAAATAATTTGACCTTCCTAATTGGAAAAGGTTAGAACTAGAACTTATGGGGCAGATGTGGAACATTCTACTCAGAGTCTGCATGGACGGGTGGCTTTGAGGACAGTTGCAATAGTTCAAAGGGAGAAGCAGGCACCTTGAGCAGGATGTCAAACACAAGGATGAGGGGCTTCTCCCCACAGCCTCAGGGCTCCTTCCTGAGAGCAGTCTGCAGCGTCAGGACAGTGAGGCCACAGCAATTCACAGAAAATTGGGGAGAAATCATCCCGAAGTGAACTTCCCATTCAAGGGTGCCCACTGCCCTAGCCACCTCCCATCATCCCTAAGATACCGGAGAGTAGGAACCTGGATGTTTTAAAGGATCAGAGTTGAAAGTGAAAAGATTCAAGAACCCAATAAACCTGCTTCGATGATGAGGTAAATAATAACAATAGTAATAAGATGGCATCTACTTACTTCTTACCAATACACTTCCGAAAAGGATGAGTACACAGTACTAAACTATAACCGGCTTCCCTGGTGGCTCAGTGGTAAAGAATCTGTGTGCCAATGCAGGAGACATGGGTTCGATCCCTGGATTGGGAAGATCCCCTGGAGAAGGAAATGGCAACCCATTCCAGTATTCTTGCCTGGGAAATCCCATGGACAGAGGAGCCTGGAGGGCTATAGCCCATGGGGTCGCAAAAGAGTCAGACAGGACTTAGCAACTGAACAACAAACTAAAATAGAATAGTACTAAAAATAGGCAGCAACTGCTTTGTGTTTGAAAAGAGAATAGTGAAGGGGACTGAAGAGGGGAGACAGAAGGAGGGAAGCAGAGGGAGACAGACAGACAAAGAGAGGAGAGGGAAGGAGAGAGAAAACAGATTCTCTGAAATAGGAAATTAAACTACACAACAGATCAACAGCCAGATACTACATAAGACACATCAAGAAGGAAAGCTTGTTAGTTGAGGTGAAGGTTAAAACAAAAACAAAGCTATATCCCATCTCATTGGGAACCTTCTGGTCATTAGTGACAGAACCTCAATTTGAGCTGCTTGCGGGAAAGTCAGGGGTTGCAACTGGGCTGCAGACACAAATGAAGCAGAGACTGGAAGCTGCTGGAGCCTCACCAGCCACCCCTGCTTCCCTCCGTGTGGCGCCTTCTCTCCTCGCAGGCCCGCCTCTGCAATCTGGATGTGGAAAAGGCCACAGGCAGCTCCACATTCACACCTCAGACTGTGTCACCTGAGGAGCCTCCTTCTTCATTTATTCAAATTTGAAAATTCTAGGAGAATGACCGGAGAAGGCAATGGCAAGCCACTCCAGTACTCTTGCCTAGAAAATCCCATGGATGGAGGAGCCTGGTAGGCTGCAGTCCATGGGGTCGCTAAGGGTCGGACACGACTGAGCGACTTCACTTTCACTTTTCACTTTCACACATTGGAGAAGGAAATGGCAACCCACTCCAGTGTTCTTGCCTGGAGAATCCCAGGGACGGGGGAGCCTGGTGGGCTTCTCTCTATGGGGTTACACAGAGTCGGACACGACTGCAGTGACTTAGCAGCAGCAGCAGCAGCAGGAGAATGACACTGAGCAGCCCAGCTTGAAAGTCACCTACCAGTCACTGGCCAGAGAGTAGGATGCTACCATTAGCAACCCCCATTAGAAAGACACAGTGGATTCAAATGAGTGAAATAATGCCATTTGCAGCAACACTGATGGACCTAGAGATTGTCATACTGAGTGGAGTCAGTCAGACAGAGAAGGAGAAACACCATATGGCATCCCTTACATGTGGAATCTAAAGAGAAATGATACAAATGAGCTTATGAAACAGAGACCTACAGACTTAAGAGAAGAAAATTATGGTTGCTGGGCTGGGGTAGGGGAAAGGATGGGGGCAGGGATAGTTAGGGAGTTTGGGATGGACATGTACACACTGTAACATTTAAAATGGATTGCCAACAAGGACCTACTGTATAGCACATGGAACTCTGCTCAATGGTATGTGGCAGCCTGGATGGGAGGAGGGTTTGCCAGAGAATAGATACATGTATACGTATGGCTGAGTCCCTTCACTGTTCATCTGAAACTATCAAAGCATTGATAATTGGCTTTACCCCAATACAAAATGAAAAGTTTAAAAAAAATTCTTAAATTTTGTACCCATACGAAATGATGGACGTTCACTAAACTTGTGGTAATCATTTAATGATGTATGTAAGTATGCTGTGTATCTTAAACAGTGCTACTGGCAGGCTACTTATTTACCACGAGTGCCACCTTGGAAGTCCCACATGTCAAATACATCTCAATAAAACTAGAAGAAAAAAAATTTAAAAAAAGACAGTGGAGTGAGAGGAGGATCAACACGATAGAAAAATGAATGAGGAAAAAGCCAGTATGAACAATCCTCCCAAACTCAAAGGATGAGAACATGCAAATCTCTAGATCAACCATGCAACAAGTAATTCTCAAGGATGTTAATTTACGCAGTCGTTTAACCGTTTCCTGTATACTTTAAGTTTCAGGAAATACTCTAAGTAGTGGGGGCACCGGTGAGGAAAAGACGGACAAGGTCCCTTATGAAGATAATTTCAGATAAAAATTCATGTTTTACAGGAAATGAAGAAAAGAGATGTGCTAACATCAATTCAGGGTGCGGTCAAGGAAAGTCTTACCGAGGAAGTTACGTTATCAGTTGAGGCTTAAACAGCAAGAAAAAGCCAGCTGCGCAGACCTGCACGGGGAGAGCTCCTGGCAGAGGGAACAGCCCAGATTTTGCTTCTCCAGGAAAGCCTCCTACTGAGAGATAACAACCCCTTTCTGCCTCACCCTGCATGTACCTCAGGGTCTCACTGGTCACATTAGGCCCTACCTTCACACACTCACTGGAGAAGGCAATGGCAACCCACTCCAGTACTCTTGCCTGGAAAATTCCATGGATGGAGGAGCCTGGTAGGCTGCAGTCCATGGGGTCTCAGAGTCGGAAACGACTGAGCGACTTCACTCACTTTCACTTTCACACACTCACAGCACCAAGACTTCAGAGGCTTCCACGGTTTGTAACTGTCTGTGTGATAAATGTCTTTTTCCTCCATTAGAGTACAATATCCACGAAGGCCAAAACTATCCTTGTTCTCTTAAAAGAAACTTAAGAAACGTTTGTATGTTTCACAAGCTGGACTCAAGATTGCTCAGAGAAATATCAGAAACCTCAGATATGCAGATGACACCACCCAAATGGCAGAAATCGAAGAGGAACTGAAGAGCCTCTTGATGAAGGTGAAAGAGGAGAGTGAAAAAGCTGGCTTGAACCTCAACATTCAAAAAACTAAGATCATGGTATCCAGTCCCATCACTTCATGGCAAATGTTGTTCAGTCGCTCAGTCGTGTCCAACTCTTTACAACCCCATGGACTGCAACATGCCAGGCTTCCCCCAGACTTTACTCACTGAGTCACAGGGAAGCCCAATTTATACGGTGAAAGAAATCAAATAGACATTGCCTCTAGGAAAAAGGGAGGCTTGACTGGAAAGGGTAATAAAGGAACTTTCTGGGATGATGGAAATGTTCTTTGAGTGGGTGATTGTTATGTTTATCAACATTTGCCAAACTGTATACTTAAGATCTACGTGTTTTAAAGTACATAAATTATATCTCAATAAAGCAGTTAGCATTAAAAATATACTTTAAAAATAATTTATAGTAAATAAATGAAAAATATTGTTATTAAAGGAGTCAGTTATCACTTTTATGTTTGTGAGAGTTGGACTGTGAAGAAGGCTGATCGCCGAAGAATCGATGCTTTTGAACTGTGGTGTTGGAGAAGACTCTTGAGAGTCCCTTATACTGCAAGGAGATCCAACCAGTCCATTCTAAGGGAGATCAATCCTGGATGTTCATTGGAGGGACTGATGCTAAAGCTGAAACTGCAATACTTTGGCCACCTCATGCAACGAGTTGACTCACTGGAAAAGACTCTGATGCTGGGAAAGGTTGGGGGCGGGAGGAGAAGGGGACGACGGAGAATGAGATGGCTGGATGGCATCACCGACTCTGTGGACATGAGTTTGAGTGAACTCCGGGAGTCGGTGATGGACAGGGAGGCCTGGCGTGCTGTGATTCATGGGGTCGCGGAGAGTCGGACACGACTGAGCGACTGAACTGAACTGAACTGATATTCCTAAAAGAAAGTCAATTGCTGTAAATTTGCTGAGAGTATAAATATATCAAGGTATTAATCATCCATTCACCAAATACCTATTGGGTGACCCTACACCCAGGCATAGTACCAAGTACTAGGAACACTATTGCCGCTCTTAAGAAATTCAAGTTTGGGGAACTTCCCTGGTGGCTCAGTGGTTAAGGATCTGTCTTCCAATGCAGGGTATGTGGGTTTGATCCCTGGTCAGGGAACTATGATCCCACGTGCCGTGGGGCAACTGAGCCCGCATGCCACAATTACTGGAGCCCACATGCTGCAACGAAGATCCCAAGAACCACAATTAAGACCCAACACACTAAAAATAAGGAAAGAAATTTTTTTTTTTTAAAACAATGATTCTGAAACCAAAACACCTAGATTGTAAACAAAACAGACACAGAATGTTCCTGTCCTTATGAGACTTACTTTCTGTAATCTGTCACTAACTAGCCATGTGAACTATTAGGTTGGTGCAAAAGTAATTGCGGTTTTGCATTGTTGAAATTTACTGATATTGGAATACATTCTTAAATAAATGTGGTTATGTTTACAGTATTTTAATGTGCATTTCTTGTTTTATGATTTTTGGCTGATGTTGCTTATTACTTGCTCTGTATTTTATACATATTTTAGACAATGAAAATGATGTTAGACAAAAAGCAAATTTGAGCAATTTTTTTATTCGAGTTCAAAATGGGTCGTAAAGCAGAAGAGACAACCTGCAACATGAGCAACGCATTTGGACCAGGAACTGCTAATGAACATACAGTACAGTGGTGATTTGAAAAGTTTTGCAAAGGAGACGAGAGCCTTGAAGATGTGTGTGGTAGCTGGCCATCAGAAGTTGACAACAATGAACTGAGAGCAATCATCAAACCTGATCCTCTTACAACTACATGAGAAGCTGCCAAAGAACTCAACACTGACCATTCTACAGTCATTTGGAATTCGAGGCAAATTGGAAAGGTGAAAAAAACTCCATAAGTGAGTGTCTCGTGAGCTGACCAAAAATGAAAAAAAAATCGTTTTGAAGCATCTTCTTTTATTCTATGCAACAACAGCTAACCATTTCCCAATCAGATTGTAGCATTCAATGAAAAGTGGATTTTATCCAACAATCGGCAACGACCAGCTCAGTGACTGGACCAAGAAGAAGCTCTAAAGCACTTTCCAAAGCCAAATTTGCACCAAAAAAAGGCCAAGGTCACTGTTTGGTGGTGTGCTGCCAGTCTGATCCACTACAGCTTTCCGAATCCCAGTGAAACCATTACCTCTGAGAAGCATGCTCATAAATCGATGAGATACACTGCAGACTCCGATGCCTGCAGCCAGCACTGGTCAGTAGAATGGGTCCACTTCTCCACGACAACACCCGACCACACATCACACAAACAATGCTTCAAAAGTTGAATGAATTGGGCTACAAAGTTTTGCCTCATCCTCCATATTCACCTGACCTCTCGCCAACTGACTGACACTTCTTCAAGCATCTCAAAACTTTTTGCAGGGAAAATGCTTCCACAACCAGCAAGGGGCAGAAAACGCTTTCCAAGAGTTTGTTGAATCCTGAGGCACAGATTTTAAAAGTCATGTATTTATTTTAAATGTTTTGAGACAAACAATTTGATTCATTGCTTTAAATTTACTTCACCTGAAAAGCTGTCTGGAGGTGGAAGAAAACCATATTGAGAACATTATTTGAAAATGTTAATATACTATTTGCAAATAAGTTTCTCTCATTTCCCACCTTTTCTGACCTGTTTTCTCAACTTTTTCCCCCCAGTAGTATCACTATTATTAACTATTGAGCATGTTCTTTGTGATAGCACTGCTGTAACATTGGAGATGAAGCCTGGACAAAACAGACACAGAATGTTCCTGTCCTTATGAAACTGACTTTCTAGTAGGAGAAGATATATCATAAATAATAAGATAAAACATACCAACATCTGATAAGAAATATCATGAAGAAAAAACAGAAGGTGCAAAACATATCAGTGAAAAGAGTGGGCAGGCCTGCTTTTTTGTAAATAGGGTAGATCTAGAAGTCTGCATGGGCTTCCCTAGTAGCTCAGCTGGTAAAGAATCCACCTGCAATGCAGGAGACCCCGGTTTGATTCCTGGGTTGTGAAGATCCCCTGGATGAAGGATAGGCTACCCACCCCAGTATTCTTGGGTTTCTCTGGTGGCTCAAATGGTAAAGAATCTGCCCACAATGCAGGAGACCTGGGTTCAATCCCTAGGTTAGGAAGATCCCCTGGAGGAGGGTATGGCAACCCACATCAGTATTCTTGCCTGGAGAATACTGGCAAGAGGTGCCTGGTGGGCTACAGTCCATGGGGGTCACAAAGAGTTAGACACGACTGAGCGACTCAGCACAGCACAGCACAGAAGCCTGCACTAATAAGATGACTTTTTGAGCAGAGATCTGAAGGATGCAGAAAGCGCTGCAGGTATCTGAGGACTCCAGGCAAAGGGAACAGCAAGTATAAAGACCATGGAGGAATAGAACTGCCATATGATCCAGCAATCACACTCCTGGGCGTACACACCGAGGAAACCAGAATTGAAAGAAATACATGTACTCCAATGTTCATTGCAGCACTGTTTATAATGGCGAGGACATGGAAGCAACCTAGATGTCCACCTGCAGACGAATGGATAAGAAAGCTTTGCTACATATACACAATGGAGTATTTTTCAGCCATCAAAAAGAATGCATTTGAATCAGTTCTAATGAGGGGGATGAAATTTGAGCCTAGGCAATGGCAAGCCACTCCAGTACTCTTGTCTAGAAAATCCCATGGATGGAGGAGCCTGGTAGGCTGCAGTCCATGGGGTCGCTACAAGTCAGACATGACTGAGCGACTTCACTTTCACTTTTCACTTTCACATATTGGAGAAGGAAATGGCAACCCACTCCAGTGTTCTTGCCTGGAGAATCCCAGGGACGGGGGAGCCTGGTGGGCTTCCGTCTATGGGGTCGCACAGAGTCGGACACGACTGAAGTGACTTAGCAGCAGCATACAGAGTGAAGTAAGACAGAAAGAAAGAAAAACATCAATACAGTATACTAACTCATACATATGGAATTTAGAAAGATGGTAACCTTAACCCTGTATACGAGACAGCAAAAGAGACATAGGTGTATAGAACAGTCTTTGGGACTCTGTGGGAGAGGGTGAAGGTGGGATGATTTGGGAGAATGGCATTGAAGTATGTATATTATATGTGAAACGAATCACCAGTCCAGGTTCGACGCGTGATACAGGATGCTCGGGGCTGGTGCACGGGGATGACCTGAAGGGAGGATATGGGGAGGAGGGAGGTGGGAGGGGGGTTCAAGAAGGGGAACACATGTACACCCAGGGCGGATTCATGTCAATGTATGGCAAAACCAACCAATATATTAAAGCAATTAGCCTCCAAAAGAAAAAGGACCATGGAGGGAAAAAAAAGACTTTCTTCTATAATATCTTCTACTTTTATCTTTTCTCTGTTCTCTTCTTGATAACCTGTATCTAGGGTATGATCCAACTGTAGATTACTTGGGTCACTACAATTTCTCCTTGATTAATTTCTCCCTACAGATTTCACTCTGCTTTTTTTCTTCTCTGGTTGAACAAAATCATTCTTACCAAGCAGTTTTTTAAGGATCACATTCCTTTCTTCAAGTCTCCTGCTAATTTTATGACTTTCATTCAATAAAAATTTACTAATCATTTAACATATGGTATATACCCTCAGAATTTAGATAAGGACAGATATACATAGTAGATAAGATACACTATAAAAAATACCACTCTGATATTATGCATAAACTGCTGTAGCAATTATTTCTGCCCAGTGAAGAAAGGAAGAGAGTTGGGGGGTACAAAGGAAGACGCTTCTGAGCTAGGATCTGAAGACTAAATAGGATTTCAAAGAGCAGATATCAAGGAAAGAATATAAGAGGGAAGAAGAAACATCTTAAGTACAAGTAGAGGTGTATAAGCAAATAATATATCAGGATTGCCTGGCGATACAGTGCACTAGATTGAAAATTAAAGAAATGAGTAGAAAGGTAGATTGGGAACACATTAACGGTCCTGACATTATCATGAGAACCAGTCATTTTGAACTATTTCAACAGCACATCTTGTCAATAACAAAGTTTTACACATGTATCCATCCCCTAAATATATGTATACATTTATTTATGTATGAATTATCTCAAGAGCTACTATTCTAATATGTTACACTCACTAGAGAACAAACACAAAAAGAGAAGTGTATAAAACATAAAATAAGTAATATTTTCCCCAATGCAATAGTTTTTCATTAATATTCATTAAATTAGTAGTGTGCACTAGTTATCAATCGATAACTAATATGCCTTCCATAGTCAACAAATGAATATGCAGTTGATCCTTGAACAACATGGATTTGAACTGTGTGCATTCACTTAAATGTAGATTTTTTTTTTTCCGAGAAATATGTACTATGATACTACACAATCCATTGCTGGGTGAACCTGAGAATGTGAAACTTAAAATAGGCTATAAAGTTATGTGCAGATTTTTCACTGTTCATTGGAGGGAGACAGTGTCAGCGCCCTAACCCCCAAGTTGTTTAAGGGTCAACTACAGTATGCTTCTGCTGACAATTCAGTTCTAACTTGCCTTTTTTTTTTTCCTTGATGCTAACAAAGCAAGTATTTATAAAGTCCAACACAGCACAGTTGTATTTCTTTAATACTAAACTCAAACGTTAGGTAATCTGAAAGACAGTGTATTCAAACATAATCGTACATTTGATACTTTGTACACATAAAGGGCATAAATGAATAAATAGATCTTTCTGTATATTGCTAATTGCATGCTTATCTACTTTACCTCTCAAAATAGCTCATAGACTCTTTAAAGTAATGGCTGACCCTCTTTTTCCATTTAAAAAGATATTATCATAGTGGTAAATACAGTAACAACATAGCCGTTTTGTGAAGTACAAAAATGATTATACCCCATTTACCATTATCCAAAAAATTATGCCTTTTTAAAACCTAACTCTTGGGGAAAAATAAATATCATATACTCCAGGTGGCGCTAGTGGTAAAGAACCCGCCTGCCGATGTAGCAGACATAAAAGACATAAAAGTTCGACCCCTGGGTCAGGAAGCTCCCCTGGAGAAGGGAATGGCAATCCACTCCAGTATTCTTGCCTGGATAATCCAATGGACAGAGAAACCTTTCTGTAGGGTCGCAAAGAGTTGGACACGACTGAAGCAATTTAGCACACACGCAACGCATATATATGGAACCGAGAAAGACGGTACTGATGAAATCATTTGCAGGGCAGCAGGGCTTCTCTGGTAGCTCAACTGGTAAAGAATCAGCCTGCAATGCAGGAGACCCCAGTTCGATTCCTGGGTTCGGAAGATACGCTGGAGAAGGAATAGGCTACCCACTCCAGGATTCTTGGGCTTCCTTGGTGGCTCAGCTGGTAAAGAATCCACCTGAAATATGGGAGACCTAGGTTCGATCCCTGGGTTGGGACAATCCCCTGGAGAAGAGAATGTCTACTCACTCCAGTATTCTGGCCTGGATAATTCCACGGACTATTCCATGGGGTCACAAAGAGTCGGACATGACTGAGGGACTTTCACTTTCACTGCAGACACAAACATAGAAAACAGACTTATGGACATGGGGGTAGGAAAGAAGGAAGGAGGAGGGTGGGATATATGCAGAGAGTAACAGTTATGGCTTTTCAGTAGTCATGCATGGATGTGAGAGCTGGACTAATAAGAAAGCTGAGCACAGAAGAATTGATGGTTTTGAACTATGGTGTTGGAGAAGACTCTTCAGAGTCCCTTGGACTGCAGAGATCAAACCAGTCAGTCCTAAAGGAAATCAACCCTGAATATTCATTGGAAGGACTGATGTTGAAGCTGAAACTCCAATATTTTGGCCACCTGATGAGAAGAACTGACTCACTGGAAAAGACCCGGATGCAGGAAAAGACTGAAAGCAGGAGGAGAAGGGGATGTCAGAGGATGAAATGGTTGGATAGCATCACTGACTCGATAGACATGAATTTGAGAAAGATCCAGGAGTTGGTGATGGACAGGGAGGCCTGGTATGCTGCAGTCCATGGGGTCGCAAAGAGTAGGACATGACTGAGCGACTGAACTGTACTGAACTGAACTAAACATGGAAACTTATATTACCATATGTAAAATAGAGAACCAATTTGCTGTGTGACTCAGGGAACTCAAACCAGGGCTCTAACAACCTAGAGGGGTGGGATGGGGAGAGAGGTGGGTGGGAGGTTCAAGAGGGAGGGGACATATATATACCTATGGTTGATTCATGTTGATGTTTGGCAGAAACTAACACAATTCTGTAAAACAATTATCCTTCAATTAAAAAATAAATTTAAAATTAAAAAAAAAGAAAGAGTTAATGTCTGTAGTTCTGAATCATCTCCTTATAGAAAAAAATAAACTTAACTCTTGGGCTTGCAAGATATTAATTAATATTTAATTTTAATAATAAATTTAACCCTAATAGAAGCTGATGCCTTTGTACTTTCTGGATTAAGTAGTACAGCATGCTCAAAACCCAAGAAGATATTCTCCAGTTTTATCATCAACCCTCGACCTGACCTAAAATAAGCACTTAAAAAAAGAGGACATACATCATGACCAAGTGCTGCTGCTGCTGCTGAGTCACTTCAGTTGTGTCCGACTCTGTGTGACCCCTTAGACAGAAGCCCACCAGGCTCCCCCGTCACTGGGATTCTCCAGGCAAGAACACTGGAGTGGGTTGCCATTTCCTTCTCCAATGTGTGAAAGTGAAAAGTGAAAGTGAAGTCGCTCAGTCGTGTCCGACCCTTAGCGATCCCACGGACTGCAGCCTACCAGGCTCCTCCATCCATGGGATTTTCTAGACAAGAGTACTGGAGTGGCTTGCCATTGCATGACCAAGTGGGATTTCTGCTAAAAATGCAAGGGAAACAGGGAAAAACACATAACATCAATTGATGCAGAAACGGCATCTGACGAAAGTCAACACCTTATCCTGAGAAAGTCACTCAACAGACTAGGAACAGGAGAGAACTCCAGCAACCTTATAAAGAGTATCTATGAAAAACCCATCCCTAATATCATACTCGGGGCTTCCCCAATGGCTCAGTGGGAAAGAATCTGCCTGCAATGCAGGAGATTCAGTTTCAATCCCTGGGTTGGGAAGACCCCCTGGAGGAGGAAATGAAATCCCCTCCAGTATTCTGCCTGGAAAATCCCATGGACAGAGGAGCCTCATGGGCTACAGTCCATGGGATCGAAAAAAGAGTCAGACACGACTGAGCACATGATGGATGGAACATCATACTTAATGGTGAAAGACTGAAAGCTCTTAAGATCAGAAACAAGACAAGAATGTCTGTTCTCACCATTTCTATTCATCATTGTACAGGAGGTTTTAGACAGATCAACTAAGAGAGAAAAAGAAATAAGAGGCATCCAGAGGGGAAAGGAAGAAGTAAAATTATCTCTATTTGCAGATGACATAATCTTGTATGTAGGAAATTCAAAGAAATCTATATTAAAAAAAAGACCAAAACACCCCAAAAGTATTATAGCTGATAGTTATTACAGAAAATATTATAGCAGAGTAATAAAATACAAGATTAATATACAAAAATCAGATGACCAGCTGAATTTCTACACATTAGCAATGAAAAATCTGACAATGAAATTAAGAAAACAATGTTTGTGTTTGGTTTTTTTTCGGTCTGTGCAAGATCTTAGTTCCCATGCTTACTGAAGTAGAAGTGTGGAGTCTTAACCACTGGACCTCCACGGAAGTACCCATCATTTCATTTATAGTAGTACCAAAAAAAAAATTAGAAATAAATCTTAAGAAATGAAACTTGTACAATGAATACTACAAAACATGTTTGAAAGAAATGAAAGAAGACCTAATAAAAGGAAAGATTTCTTATGTTTATGAATTTAAGCAAATAATATTATTTATATGGCAATATTCCTGAAATTGATCTTCAGACTCAACATAATGTCAAACAAAATTCTAGATGTCTTTTTTGAAGAAATTGACAAGCTGATGCTAAACTTGATATGGAAATGCAAGGAACCCAGAACAGCCATAACAATACCAGAAAAGAACAAAGTTGGAGTTGGAAATAAAGTCATATTATGGATATGCAAGGAACCCAGAACAGCCATAATAATACCAGAAAAGAACAAAGTTGGAGTTGGAAATAAAGTCATATTCCTTTATTTCAAAACTTACTACAAAGCTACAATAATCAAAACAGTGTGGCACAGGTATAAGAATAGATGCATAGATCAATGGAACAGAATTAAGAGTACAGAAATAAACCCATATATCTATGTTTGATTGATTCCTGTAAGCATGTCAATATGATTCAAGGATATGGAAATGCAAGGAACCCAGAACAACCATAACAATACCACAAAAGAACAAAGTTGGAGTTGGAAATAAAGTCATATTATGGATATGTAAGGAACCCAGAACAGCCATAATAATACCAGAAAAGAACAAAGTTGGAGATGGAAATAAAGTCATATTCCTTTATTTCAAAACTTACTACAAAGCTACAATAATCAAAACAGTGTGACACAGGTATAAGAACAGATGCATAGATCAATGGAACAGAATTAAGAATACAGAAATAAACCCATATATCTATGTTTGATTGATTTCTGTAAGCATGTCAATATAATTCAATGAGGAAAGAATACTCTTTTCACCAAATAGTAGTGGGACAACTGGGTATAAAAGAATGAGTTTGGATCTCTACCTCCCACTATATAGAAAAACTAATTCAAAGTGGACCCAAGATAAATGTAATAGCTAAAACTACAAAACTCTTATAAGAAAACACAGGTGTAAATCTTTGCAACTTTAGACTAGGCAATGAGTTCTTACTTATGACACAAAGTACAAGCAACCAAAGGAAAAACAGATAAGATGGACTTCTTCAAAATTTAATCAAGAAAGGAAAAAAACAACCTATATAGGAGAATATACTTGCAAATCACCTATCTGGATAAAGGTCTTATATCCAAAATATATAAAGAACTCTTTAAAAACTCAAAAAAAAAATTTTTTTAATAGGCAAAGAATTTGGATAGACATTTCTCTAAAGAAGACATATAAATGGACCAACAAAGACATGAGAAGAAGCTCAACATCATTAGTCTTCAGGAAACTGTAAATTAAAACTACAGTAAGATATTAATACTGCTTCACATCCAGCAGAATGGCTATAATAAAAAAGATAAAACAATAACAGGATTACCAAGGATGTTAATAGCAATCCTCCTATTAATACACTGCTGGTGGGAATCTAAGTGGTTCCTCAAAAAGCTAAATATTGACCTACCACATGACCCAGCAATTCCACTCCTAAGTATACTTTCTGAAAGAAAGAAACTGAAAGCAAGACTCTGATAACTTGTACACTAGAGTTCACTGTAGCTTTATTCACAATAGCCAAAAGGTGAAAACAACCAAGAACCCATTAACAAGCATGACCAGATAAAATGTAGTTCAGTTCAGTTCAGTTCAGTCGACAGGCGTGCCCGACTCTTTGCGACCCCATGAATCACAGCACGCCAGGCCTCCCTGTCTATCATCAACTCCCGGAGTTCACTCAAACTCATGTCCATCGAGTCGGTGATGCCATCCAACCATCTCATTCTCTGTCATCCCCTTCTCCTCCTGCCCCCAATCCTTCCCAGCATCAGAGTCTTTTCCAGTGAGTCAACTCTTCACATGAGGTGGCCAAGTAATTCAGTATAATAAGAATAAAGTTCTGCTACATCCGCTAACATGGCTGAACTTGAGTGAGTGACATAAGCCAGACACACAAAAAAACAAGTACTACGTGATTCCACTTTATGAGGCACCCAATACAAGCAAAACTATAGAGATAGGAAGCAGATTACAGGTTAGCAAGGGAAGTGCTGCTGAATGGTTACAGAGTTCCTGTTTGGGGTGATGAAAAGTTTGGAAACAGGCAGTGGTGATGGTTGGGCCACAGTGTGAATGTAATGAATGCCACTGAATCATACACTTAAAATGGCAAATTTTATGTTACATTTATCGCAATTTTAAAAATTAATTATACACCAAAAGTCATAGGATTGTGACCTCTAAATGGATGTACTGTATGATGTATGAATTGTCTCAATAAATCTGTTTTTTAAAGTTAAAAAAAAAGAAATCAGCTCTCAAGCTATACAAGATATAGAAGAATCTTTAAAGCATATGGCTAAGAGAAAAAAAAATTCTGAAAAAGCTATGTATGGAATGATTCCAACTATATGACAGTCTGGAAAAAACAAAACTACAGAAACAATAAAAAGACCAGTGACTGCCAAGGGCTCAAGGCAGGGGAGAAAGGATGGATAGGTGGAACACAGGGCACTTTGAAGGCAGTGAAACTATTCTGCACAATACTGGAATGGTAGATACATGACATTATGCATTTTTCAAAACCCATAGAACTGCGGAACACAAAGCGCGAACATAGTTAATATCAATGTATCAATACTGGTTTAATTGTAACAAATGTACAACACTAATGCAAGATGTCAACAGGAGAAACCATGTGTGGGTGGGGAAGGGTGTGCGGGGACTCTACTTGTTGCATCATTTTTCTGTAACCCTGCGGCTGCTGCTAAGTCACTTCAGTCATGTCTGACTCTGTGTGACCTCATAGACGGAAGCCCACCAGGCTCCCCCGTCCCTGGGATTCTCCAGGCAAGAACACTGGAGTGGGTTGCCATTTCCTTCTCCAATGTGTGAAAGTGAAAAGTGAAAATGAAGTCGCTCAGTCGTGTCCGACCCTTAGCGACCCCACGGACTGCAGCCTACCAGGCTCCTCCATCCATGGGATTTTCTAGGCAATAGTACTGGAGTGGCTTGCCATTGCCTTCTGTAACCCTAAAACTACTCTAAAAAAGACTCTATTTTTAAAAGGTATACTTAACAGAGACTGCACTGAACTTTATCCTCTTCTCATGATTCATAAGGCTATTCACTTTAACAAATTATAATTTGACTTTAGATGGGAGGAAGTGCTGATTCTTTACCACTGTAGAACAATATCAGGCACTACTGAATCATCCCAGTACAATATCCTATGCAGCCTTTCCCTACTTCTCTTCCACCCCCGACAATATTACTTCATGACCTAAATTTCTGTATTCATAAAACTATTCCCATCATAGTTTATGAAGAGTCCATAGTCTTTGGAAACAGTTTATCACACTTATGACTAAATTCCAGTCTAATTATAGTTACAAATTACAGTGACATTATTATATAAAGTTGTCATGCCTCCTAGTTTATTCACTTTGCTCTTTTTTTTTCCACATGGCCATGTTACTTTTATTTGGTCTAATTATAAACTGTGTTTTAAAATATACAAATTTATGTAAAACCAAATAAAAATCATCTCTAGGGACTTCCCTGGCACTCCAGTAGTTAAGGCTCCGAGCTTCCATTGCAGGAGGTGCAGGATTGATCCTTAGTATGAGAACTAAGATCCCACAGGCCGTGCAGGGCAGCCAAAACAAACAAAAAAACATGACAGCAAAATTGAAAAAAAAAATCATCTCTAGTCCTACCAGGACCACTTGTTAAACTCTTATATAATAAATCTCATATACATAAACATAATTTTTTAAACAAAATTGGGACAATTGCATATTCTTTCTTCCATTTATTATCTCTCTCAACAAATGTTGATGGCGCCTCTTCTGCTGAGAACCAGCAATGGGCAAGGTAGACAAAGTCCCTGCCCTCATGGAGCTGATATCCTTTGGGGAGAAATAGGCAAACAAATTTACACTCCTCACAACCATCCTATGAGACAGACGTTGTTATTATCCCAATGCACAAAGCTCTAAGCTGAGGCCTCAGGTAATCTGATAAATTACCTTAGCATATACAGTTAGGCAGCAGCAAAGCCAGGATTCAACCCCAGGTTGAAAGAAAACCCCATTTGATAACAGACTCTGAGCTTTTAACTCATGAAAGAGATCTTAATATGATATCCTGTATCTTTATAAAATGGTACCGGGGTAATAGTTTGGATTAACTTCCTAAAATAACACATTTACTCCAAGGACATAGTTCCTTGACTTCAATCATGACGCTTGCTCTGGAAAATTATTCATTGCTATTTTGTCATAGGTAAATTAAGCAGGAACTCAAGTTCCACTTTTTAACTTTTTGGTGTACTTGTTTTGGTTTTTTCACTTTAGTTTTCAAATCAATTTATTTAGTAGACTAAAACAAAAATAGTTCACACATTTTCTTCCCTCCCTCTGCCTCTGACAACTGCTAATCTGTTCTCTGTACCTATAAACTTTTCTATTTTTTAACTACACATGTAAGAGAAATCATACAATATTTGTCTTTCTCTGTCTGACTTATTTCACTTTGCATAATGCCCTCAAGGTCCAAAAGAATGAAATCTTGCCTTGCGTGACAACATGAATGGACCTTGAGGGCATTATGCTAAGTGAAAAAAGTCAGGTTGAGAAAGACGAACACTACATGATCTCTCTTTTATGTTCATTGTCTACAAGGTGTCCTTTTATCAGGCACCTAACTGTGTTAGTTTCACACATCATTTTGAAAAATATATAGACATTGTTTTCAAAGGCACTGAAGAGTCAACACAAAGGATTAAACAGGAAACCCAAACTGTGCCAAAGGAAAGGTAGCTAGTACATTTAAGAACTACTTTTCCCCAGCTTCTGCTTTAAAATAACCCCCTCCCACACTCTCTTTACTAGCATACTGTATAAACTTCTTCATCTGGTACCTTGATCTTTTCCAGCTTCATCTATGTGCTGAAAATCTTTTAGCGTTTGAAGGTTACAGTACCCCTCTCTGCAATGCTGAATAACTTTCTTTGATCCATTCTTGATAAGATAATCCATTAGGGTAAGGGATTTATACACATGGCGCCAGTTCTTCCCGTGGTCGTTGAGTCTCCGCCATAGCATGTTCATAATTTCAGAGAGAGAAATTGTGTTGAAAGTCAGGTCACTGATATCTAACATTAGAGAACTGGAAGGACCCCAAGGGTCATTAGAAGTTGCTTCCCTGACTTTTATTTCAGCATCTGAGTAATTTTTCACGAAGTTTTTCACTTGCCTCCTGAATGCCATAGGTAAGACAAATTTGAAGGTGAGATGGCAGATGAAAGCAATGGAATAGGTGTTTATGTCATTGGTTTATAGAACCCTTGAGAGGTAGTTGGTCCCCAAGTCTGCTGCTCCCAAATACAAATGACTAATCTCCATCTTGACAAGGTATCAATTTTCTGCAAAGGAATACACACAAAAAATAAGTTAAATATTTTTAAAATGTCTCCAGAAGAGCAATTCAGTCTGAAAAATCTAGCTGTAGTTTCCAAATCAGCACCTCACATACATCAGTCAGAATTGAGGGGATCATATAAATAAATGTTCCTAGGATCAATACGGGAAAATATCTCACAAGGGATTAGCCTTTGTTATTTAAAGAAACATAAGTGGTCTTTTGAGACCTAAAAGTTTCCATTGAAAGTATCACTGCGACTTCCCTGGTGGTCCAGCAGTTAAGAATTTGCCTGCCAATGGGGACATGGATTCGATCCTTGGTCTGGGAAGATTCCACATTCCGAAAGGCAAGTAAGCCCATGAATCACAACTACTGACTAAAGACTGCATGCTCTAGAGCCCGTGCTCCACAACAAGAGAAGCCACTGCAATGAGACGCGCAGGCACCACAACTAGAGAATAGCCCCCACTCACCAAAACTAGAGAAAGCCCATGTAGCAACAGAGACCCAGCACATTCAAAAATTAAAAAAAAAAAAATCCCTGAACATCTTTGGCCAGAAATAAAATTATTATAAAGCATTACAAGGACAGTGGACAAATTAATGGTGGACAAGAAAAGGGAACTTGCACTGTGACATCTCAAGATTTGTTGTCACATATAAATATGCTATGTCCTGAGACTAATCAAGTGAAAGCTGAGTCTCACAATCATCAACTGACCTTTGGTTGCATCCTTTTCAGAACTTACAAGTCATTAGAATCAAATCTAAATATGGTCTGTTTTCTTGTTAATCTAAAAGAAGGGAGGATTATCAACTATTAAGAAATTGTCCTCAGTAGACTCCACATGTAACCCATGGCACCCTAAACCAGTATTTTAGTCCTGGTAAGGCTGGTAAGTCGAAGGAAAGGTTAAATACTTTCTTTACTTAGCTTTAGAAAAATATTCCCTGATGAGCATCCAGACCCAATGAGTGCTCAACAATCTATAATCAGATTTTACTAGCAACACTGCACACATACTAAAGAAAAATGCTAAAAATCCATAACAAATGTGCTCGCTATTTTTAGCTTTGTTTCTCTTCCTTGACCTCAATTTTTAGCTCAGCCTTGATTAATTTCTCTATATGTATTTAAGGAAGACATAATTTTCAGAAGCAACCTAAATAAACTATCACTTTTAAAAAAAATAAGAGCAGGGAATAAGTAATCATTTTTGGTTTTGGTAAAACTGCAACACATTCTCATATAAACAAGAAAGAAAATGTATCTGTTTAATTAAGATTTCTCCTAAAGAGACCATCATCAACCCTAGACAGAAAAAGAGAACTTGTGTGTTTTTACAATTTTCTGATTTTCTCTCCTGTTTGCACTTTGAATACAGACATTTTTATCTGACTCACTCCTACAGTGAAAACTCGACTTATAATGTGTTTCAATAAGCTATTAAAAATTTCAATCATGAGGGTTTTCTTTTTCTATTGTCCTTTTTTGCCCTCTACCAAGCTCACTCAATGCAGCGATGTACTGTGACATTGGCTTGGAGCAACAAATATTGATTTGTTTCTTCACAAGTCTATTAAAAAAAAAAAAAGCCTTGTTAGAATAACTTGCTAGAATTGAACACAGTTGTTAAAACTTTTTTCTTTTCCAAATAGCTACCTATGTATATTTTGGTCGGACAAAATTGTAATATCTAGGTTTTCCTCTATTCTTAACCTGAATTTTTAAATTTAAAAAATGTTTTCTTAAATGAAGTTTCTGTCACAGAAAATTATCTACATAATAGCCTTCCATCCAATAGAGTAGTTTACAATGGGATGTGCTGGACTTACCAAAATTAAATATATTCTTAACCATTCAAAAAACTAAAGAAAAATGTTTGGATAAGTGAATTAGTATTATTTACTAACATACAGTACATTGTGACATGAGCACAGAATACATAACGCACCATTCTACTACTTGAAATCTTGAAATCTTCTCAAGCTAACAAGAAATTCATTTGTGTTCATTGTAAATTCAGTTCAGTTCAGTTCAGTCACTCAGTCGTGTCAGACTCTTTGTGACCCAATGAATCACAGCACGCCAGGCCTCCATGTCCATCACCAACTCCCGGAGTTCACTCAAACTCATGTCCATTGAGTCGGTGATGCCATCCAGCCATCTCATTCTCTGTCGTCCCCTTCTCCTCCCGCCCCCACACATATTATGTGTTTTAGACACGTGGTTATATGCAAACGCTCAGTTTACTCAGTCCTTCAAAAGTTTGAGATTGTAAATATAGTGATATGACATGAGATGAAAGTAGTGCCCAAGAGGATAAATGTTCACACCTGAATTTTGGCTGTCTGGCTATCCAAGTCCTTATAATATATAGAAATGGAGGGAAGTAAGATATTTCATGTTGTAAATTTGGGTTTTTTCCTGAGAGGCCTTCACCCACCACACTTACTACTCAGGTCCTCCCATCATGCTCTTTTCAGATCCAGTTTATTTCCTTCATGACACTTATCAGGATGTTTAATTATGTGTTGGTCATTTTCTCTTCGGCTTTCTCTACCACCAGACTAGAAACTCGTTGAGAGCAGCAACCACGATCATCTTATCTATCAGTAAACTCTACTGCATAAACAGGAACCTAGCAGGCATTACATATGTTGCATGAATGACCAAGTGGTGGACTGATTTTGCTTTGGAATAAACATGAATTGATTCTACAGCTTTGAGTTATAAATATGACATTTAAAAATACAATCCAACCCTTGCAATTGTCAAGTAAAGTTCTAATGTTTGCTTATGAACCTAGAATTAAAACTAGAGTTGATATCTAGTTTTAACTTTAGAGTTTTAAGCAAACATTTTCAAATCAATCAACAAGTATTTCTTGAGTACTTATCTTTATATAGCTTTGTGGAAGATATAACATGCTGCATACATTTAAAAACATCAGTTAGTTAAGGAGTTTTCTCCCTTCAACGCTTCCAAGATAAACAAATAATGAGATATAAAACATCTCTTAATTTTCTTACTCCATTTACCCACTTACTCAACTCTGAAGGCTGTTTTCTCCCCCAACTTTACCTGAATAACAGGAGACTATTTAAGTTGCCAAGTGACATTAAACTACAGGTCTATAATCTCTTATCTGAATCTTTTGAGGCCAAATAAGTTACGGACTTCAAACTTAATTGGGGGTGTGGGCGAGAAAAACTTTTGAAAAGTAATGCCATGCCTACACTATACATTACATGATATCCACAGAAAGGTCTGGGGTAAGTAAAGAGGTCTGAACAATTAAACACATCAACATGACTGCAATAAAAATTTGCAAATATCTGTAATAAGTAAAGACAAATGACTGTTTCAGTTCAAATCTTGTAGCTAGACAAGTTAGGGGGGAAAAAAGTGGTTTTCAAAACTTCTTGGATGTCAGAACTGAGAATAAGAGATTGAGGAGCTACACTGACTTTATCCAAAGATTTAGGACAATAACGACAACAGCATCTAAGAGGCTGAGTACCAAGAGGCATCTTTGGAAAGACACATTCAGGGTAGTGCTATGAAGACAGAACAGCTCTTCTGTTTATACGGATTCTGCCTGTAGACATGAGATCAACTCAGGAGAAAATAAACTCTGGCCAAGATTGTTTTGGAAGAAGGATTACAGAGATCACCAGGGCATTAGCAGGTGTTGCTGTTTTGATGGAGAAGGAAATGGCTACCCACTCCAGTGTTCTTGCCAGGAGAATCCCAGGGACGGGGGAGCCTGGTGGGCTTCCGTCTATGGGGTCGCACAGAGTCGGACACAACTGAAGTGACTTAGCAGCAGCAGCAGCAGTTTTGATGGAAAGCACATTGCAAGAGGCAGAGAAACTAACTTGAGTCCTGCCTTTGTGTTCACTAAATCATTCAACTATTATTTCCCAGAGTTTACCATGTGATAGGCTCCATTTCTAAGAAACAGAGAAACAGGAGCACAAGACACAGTTTCCACCCTCTGGTGTAAATGGCATGCGGCTGTTGTTTACTCACTAAGTCGTGTCCTACTCTTTCTGACCCCATGGACTATAGCTCACAGGCTTCTTCTGTCCACGGGATTGCCCAGGCAATAAAACTGGAGAGGATTGCCATTTCCTTCTCCAGGGGATGTTCCCCGCCCAGGGAATGAATCTCCTGCACAGCAGGTGGATCCTTAACCACTGAGTCCCATCAGGGAAGTACTGTGTAAGTGCTACTCTCCGCTGTAGGCTCACAACGTGCTCACAACTAGACATTCAGTACCTCACTTCATTACTTCAATTAGGACTCCAGAGGCATGAATTTGAGGTCCTAGTCTGCCATTTCCTATTAAGGTTTCTCTGAGCCTCAGTTTCTCCATCTGCAGCATAAGCGGGAAAAAAATCGCCACATAATGGGTGGTGGGAAAAGCATAACATGCTCCGCAAAGAACTGAAGGTAAAGAGCAGAGGGAGAATCAGCTTCCTGTATCCAGGGTCATTCCCTGGCATCACTTAATTCATTCAACAATGGATTCAGAACGACCACTGTGTTCCATGCAGGCCGTGTGGCGGGCACTGGGTCACACAGACGACTCAGACTAGTGACTGCCCTCAGAGAGTGTGCAATGTAGTGGGAGTGGGAGGCTGGATATTGGAGAAGCTTCTAGAAGGAGGGAGTGATGTAACGCCGTCACATAACAGTGACCTTCCCTCAGGAAGACCTGCCGGCCTTGTCCTCTTCCTGCCTGTCCTGACAAGGCGTAGGGACCCGCATGGTACGGGCAGTCGGAGAGCACCCCTCCAGGCCCCTCCAGGCTCCCTCCACCCCCACCCTCACCACCAAAAGAGAGGCTACTACCTGAGGGGAATGTCCAGCCGCCTGGCATCTGGGCCTTTTCCCTCCCAAACACAAGGCCGGCCCCGCAAGCTGATCCGCCTCCTCCAACCAGGCCAGAGAGTTCACGCCCTCCCCCACTTCCGCTTCCTCACTTCCGGCCCTTCACTTCCGGCCTTTCCTACGGCTGATGCCCACTACTCCCGGGACGTCGAGGAAGGGAGACGCCTCGGGTTAAAACAACCCCTTCTTGTGGCTATCCAGCGGCATGAAGGCAGATGTCTTCCTTTTGTGATCAGTTGGGCTGTGGCACTGCCTAATCCTTCAATGAAAGAATAAATTTTACAATCCGTGTTATTGGTCTAATTTTAACTGACTGGAAACAGTTTCCAGTTGATCTGAAGGACAAAGAATGTAATCTCTAGTAGTTGTCTCTAGAAATGAAAAGTGATGGGAAATGACTGAGTGCTTCCAGTGAGGGCCTTGGGAACCACTGATGGCTAGTCGTTGAGATAGTCAACTGACTTTCACTAAGCACCTAAAGCAGCAGGACTCAGATAGGATCGAGTTCGATTAAGTTGACAGGTTAGTGGAGGTGACAGGCACCATCACAGAAGATTGTGACAAGGTATGTATAGCATAGTGAGAGAGGAGAGACCATCTGATTCTATCAAGGAGTAGTTGAGGACAAGTTTCAGAGAGGAATTTATATCTGAACTGATTCTTCAAGGATGACAGGAGTTCACTGGATAGACAGAGGAAGCCATTAAAGGCAAAGGACACTTCATGTGTAAAGGCTTGACAGCTGAGAGAGCCTATAATCCTGGTAAAACTGCAAGCTCTGTAGTTAACCATGGCAGTCGCAAAGACTTTTAGTGAAACAGCAGAGGGAGGTGAAGTGGCAGAGGACAGTCAGATCGTGAAGTGCTTTGTCTGTGCTACCAGGTAGTAACAGTAGGCACTGGAAATGTAATCAAACCTATGTTTTAAAGAACCGTGGTGGCTGTGTGGAATACTGACTAGAATGGAAGAAAACACATGTAGAGAATAGGAAAATGCTTAGTAAATGAAAGTTACCTTTGTTTTTAGTTCCTACTGTTTCAGTCATAATTACTATAATAACAGCCTACATTGTTGATACTGGTAAGTATAATATAAAATGATAAGAAATATGAAAGAAATTGATGCATTATAACCAATTTAGCTGGCTGTACAAGGGAACAGTTCATGCAAAGATAGGCTCGATAAAGGACAGAAATGGTATGGACCTAACAGAAGCAGAAGATACACAGAAGAACTGTACAAAAAAGATCTTCATAACCAAGATAGTCACGATAACGTGATCACTGACCTAGAGCCAAACATCTTGGAATGTGAAGTCAAGTGGGCCTTAGAAAGCATCACTACGAACAAAGCTAGTGGAGGTGATGGAATTCCAGTTGAGCTATTTCAAATCTTGAAAGATGATGCTGTGAAAGTGCTGCACTCAATATGTCAGCAAATTTGGAAAACTCAGCAGTGGCCACAGGAATGGAAAAGGTCAGTCTTCATTCCAATCCCAAAGAAAGGCAATGCCAAAGAATGCTCAAACTACCACACAATTGCACTCGTCTCACACGCTAGTAAAGTCATGCTCAAAATTCTCCAAGCCAGGCTTCAGCAATATGTGAACCGTGAACTCCCAGATGTTCAAGCAGGTTTTAGAAAAGGCAGAGGCACCAGAGATCAAATTGCCAACATCCTCTGGATCATGGAGAAAGCAAGAGAGTTCCAGAAAAACATCTATTTCTGCTTCATTGACTATGCCAAAGCCTTTGACTGTGTGGATCACAATAAACTGTGGAACATTCTGAAAGAGATGGGAATCCCAGACCACCTGACCTGCCTCTTGAGAAACCTGTATGCAGGTCAGGAAGCAACAGTCAGAACTGTACATAGAATAACAGACTGGTTCCAAATAGGAAAAGGTGTACGTCAAGGCTGTATATTGTCACCTTGCTTATTTAACTTATATGCAGAGTACATCATGAGGAACGCTGGGCTGGAAGAAGCACAAGCTGGCATCAAGATTGCTGGGAGAAATATCAATAATCTCAGATATGCAGATGACACTACCCTTATGACAGAAAGTGAAGAGGAACTCAAAAGCCTCTTGATGAAAGTGAAAGAGGAGAGTGAAAAGGTTGGCTTGAAGCTCAACATTCAGAAAACAAAGATCATGGCATCTGGTCCCATCACTTCATGGGAAATAGATGGAAAAACAGTGGAAACAGTGTCAGACTTTATTTTTTTGGGCTCCAAAATCACTGCAGATGCTGATTGCAGCCATGAAATTAAAAGACGCTTACTCCTTGGAAGGAAAGTTATGACCAACCTTGATAATATATTGAAAAGCAGAGACATTACTTTGCCAACCAAGGTCCGTCTAGTCAAGGCTATGGTTTTTCCCGTGGTCATGTATGGATGTGAGAGTTGGACTGTGAAGAAAGCTGATCGCCAAAGAATTGATGCTTTTGAACTGTGGTGTTGGAGAAGACTCTTGAGAGTCCCTTGGACTGCAAGGAGATCCAACCAGTCCATTCTAGGGGAGATCAATCCTGGGTGTTCATTGGAAGGGCTGATGCTAAAGCTGAAGCTGCAATACTTTGGCCACCTCATGCGACGAGTTGACTCACTGGAAAAGACTCTGATGCTGGGAAAGGTTGGGGTGGGAGGAGAAGGGGACGACCGAGAGAGAGATGGCTGGATGGCATCACCGGCTCTGTGGACATGAGTTTGAGTGAACTCCGGGAGTTGGTGATGGACAGGGAGGCCTGGCGTGCTGTGATTCATGGGGTCACGGAGAGTCGGATACGACTGAGCAACTGAACTGAACTGAACTGAACTGAATATAGAGTAATGAGAGCAGAAGGTAGAGGGAAGTTGAAAAGATGGTCTGGAAATGGGTGGTTCAGGACCTTGAAGGCCATGATAAGGTGTTGGACTTTATAAAATAGTGAGAAATAAACCAAAAGTGCTTTTTTTTTTTACATTGAGTTATAGTTTATGAAGATTTTCATATGCATATTTTATGTAAATTTTAAAGGAAGTCTGAAATGTAGGTGATATTATCCCATTTTATAGAAAAGAATGCTAAATTTGAGGAACATGCATTCATTCTCCATTAGAGCCAGCCACTATGATGAGCCATGGGAATACAAGAAAGTTACAGTCTAATAAGGGAGACAGGAATAAATCAGTAATTATGATAAATTACTATGATAAAGGCAAACATAGATTGATCTGAGAGTATAAAAAGAATTTGTCTAAACCACATGGTTAGGAAAGGCTTTCTGGAGGAGTTAAAACTGCGTTGAGTTTGCAGGAACAAATAAGTTATATGCATTGTCCAGAAATATTCAGCTAACAAGGATTTAACTGGAACTTGAACCCAAATCTCCTGTATACACGTCTATGCTTTTTCCCCTATGCTGAGAATCAATCTTTTGTTCTTAATGTTGAGCTCCATTGACCTTCTCAGTCATGAGTTTAACTTTCGTATTTTGAGAAGGTCAGTTCAGTTCAGTCGCTCAGTCGTGTCTGACTCTCCGCGACCCCATGAATCACAGCTCGCCAGGCCTCCCTGTCCATCACTAACTCCCGGAGTTCACTCAAACTCATGTCCACAGAGTCAGTGATGCCATCCAGCCATCTCATTCTCTGTCATCCCCTTCTCCTCCCTCCCCCAACCTTTCCCAGCATCAGAGTCTTTTCCAGTGAGTCAACTCGTCGCATGAGGTGGCCAAAGTATTGCAGTTTCAGCTTTAGCATCAGTCCTTCCAATGAACACCCAGGATTGATCTCCTTTAGAATGGACTGGTTGGATCTCCTTGCAGTCCAAGGGACTCTCAAGAGTCTTCTCCAACACCACAGTTCAAAAGCATCAATTCTTCGGCGATCAGCTTTCTTCACAGTCCAACTCTCACATCCATACATGACCACGGGAAAAACCATAGCCTTAACTAGACGGACCTTTGTTGGCAAAGTAATGTCTCTGCTTTTTAATATACTATCAAGGTTGGTCATAACTTTCCTTCCAAGGAGAAGGTGTCTTTTAATTTCATGGCTGCAATCAGCATCCGCAGTGATTTTGGTCAGAGATCTCAATTTTTTAATTTTAAACCTATTCATTTTCTTCTTTCAGAACGAATCTCTGAGTGTGTTCAGAAAATTAGACTGGAAGCAGAACAGAGGGACTGGAAAAAGAACAGAATTTTATAGTAGTTCTGGCAGTAAGTGATGAAGGTGCCTTCCCTGACAGTCCAGTGGTTAGGACTTCACCTTTTAATTCAGGGAGTGCAGGCTCGGTGCCAGGCTGGGGAGCTCAAGTCCCTGAAACCTAAACATAAAAATGGAAACAATACTGTAACAAATTCAATTAAGATTTTAAAAATGGTTCACATTAAAAAAAATCTTAAAACATAAAGTGATGAAAGTCATAACCAAAGCAGAAGCCATGGGCGTGGCACATAATCCACTCCACTCATTCTCCTTTGACACAGAGATGTTTGTGTATGAGATTACAGCATAAAAGCTGTTGGACTTGGTTCCAGATATATCTGGGAGTCTACAGTGACACTCAAGTTTCTTTTTGGGGTGACTCTGTGAATGGTGGTAGCTAGTTTCACTAAGACAGGAACCCAGTCTGAGGAGCAGATTTGGCAGGAAAGGTGATAAATTCTATTTTGGACATTTTGAATGTGAGGTGAGGTGTCTGGTGTGACCAGGTGAAGATGCCCAAGAGACAGGTGAGTAGAAAAAATTGGGACAAAGGGAGAGCATTCTGGGCAGGGCTCATGAACTTGAGAGTATTCAGTATGTACATAGGTGGTGATTGAATGATGCTGCTGCTAAGTCACTTCAGTTGTGTCCGACTCTGTGTGACCCCTTAGACGGAAGCCCACCAGGCTCCCCTGTCCCTGGGATTCTCCAGGCAAGAACACTGGATTGGGTTGCCATTTCCTTCTCTAATGTGTGAAAGTGAAAAGTGAAGGTGAAGTCGCTCAGTCGTGTCCGACCCTTAGCGACCCCACGGACTGTAGCCTACCAGGCTCCTCCATCCATGGGATTTTCTAGGCAAGAGTACTGGAGTGGGGTGGCATTGCCTTCTCTGGGTGATTGAATAGGCAGATGGAAAAAAGAGAATGGCGCAAACTCAAAGACAACAGTCCCATTGCAGGTGGAGGGGCTGGTAGCAGTCACTGAGTGGATCAGACAGGCAAAAGGCTCACATGCTACCCCCTATGGGATTAACTCTGCTAAAGTGACTATGGTTTTTCCCGTGGTCATGTATGGATGTGAGAGTTGGACTATAAAGAAACCTGAACGTGGAAGAACTGATGCTTTTGAACTGTGGTGTTGGAGAAGACTCTTGAGAGTCCCTTGGACTGCAAGGAGATCCAATCAGTCCATCCTAAAGGACATCAGTCCTGGGTGTTCATTGGAGGGACTGATGCTGAAGCTGAAACTCAAATACTTTGGCCACCTGATGCAAAGAGCTGACTCATTTGAAAAGACCCTGATGCTGGGAAAGATTGAAGGCAGGAGGAGAAGGGGACAACAGAGGAAGAGATGGTTGGATGGCATCACTGACTCAACGGACATCAGTTTGGGTGGACTCCGCGAGGTGGTGATGGACAGGGAGGCCTGGCGTGCTGCGATTCATGGGGTTGCAAAGAGTCGGACACGACTGAGCGACTGAACTGAACTGAACTGAAAGTGACTTGTGCAAAGAGATGTCTGCTTTCCTCCATTTGGGGGCACCATAATTTAGTTGCAATACTGTAGCATTAAGAACACAGACATCATTTTACCCCAATAACTAGGTGTGGGTTTAATTTATTTTCTGAACTCAGAGTTTTATAAAGTGAACAAAACTTTCTTCACTTGGCTTCCAAGACATTACTTCTCCTTCTCATCTCCTTGGCTGGTTTCCTCTCATCTCTCTGACCTCTCAACTTTGGAGGGGTCAGTTCTCTGTCTGTGTTCATTTCCGGGATGGTTTTATCCAGTATCATGGTTTTCAACACCCTTCTCTCTCTCAATAACTGTCAAGATTTCATCATCACCCCTAACCTGTGTCAACCTCCAGACTCAGGTACCTAACTCCCTTGACACTCCCACTGGTATGTCTCAGACATCTCAAATTTAATACATTTAAAAGCAAACTCCTCATCTGGTCTTCCAGACCTTCTCAGCCACAGTCTCTGCTGTCTCAGTGAATGACACATCCTTGCTTCTAGTTTCTCAGGCCAGGAACCTTGGGATCACCACTGACGCCTCTCTTTGTCTCTCATACAGCCTGTGATATCCATGAGGACACCTGTGACACAGAGTGGCTACTGATACTGGGTTATGTGTGCTCCATAGGTAATAAATGGTTTATCAGTGCCGTGTTCTAATACACAATAAAATAATCTTTTTATGATTCCAGACTTTTTGGTTACCCTGTATATTAACAACTCAACACTTCCCACCATCAGTCCTAAGTCATCATCATCTCTTGCCAGGATCACGGCAGCAGCCTCTTACCTGCTCGCCCTGCTTTTTCTCTTGCTTCCTTACAATTTAATCTCAATACAATGATCAGAGTGAGCCTTGAAAAACTTAAAACACAGTCCCTGGTGGCTCAGCTGGTAAAGAATCCACCTGCAATGTGGGAGACCTGAGTTCGATCCCTGAGTTGGGAAGATCCCCTGGAGAAGGGAACGGCTACCACTCCAGTATTCTGGTCTGAAGAATTCCATGGACTGTATAGTCTGTGGGGTTGCAAAGAGTCAGACACGACTGAGTGACTTTCACAGTGCATATCACTCCCCAGTTCAAAATCTTCCACTGACTCCCATCTCAAGAATAAAATCCAAAGATCTTGCCGTGGCCATTGAGGTCCTATGTGTTCTGGTCCCTACTCCCCTTCTGACCTCCGTTTCAGCCCTTCTCCATCTCACTCACTGCATCCACCTTCAGGCTTTGCTCCTGCTAGTCCAGATACCTGAAAAAGCTATTTCCCCAAAAAACCACCAGGCCAGATCCCTCGCTTTGTTTTGGACATAAATGTCTTTTGATCTCCTAATTAAATCCCAACCCTACTTCAGCCACACAGTCCATGACTCTTGCCCCATTTTATAATCCTCTTTGGGAGTACCACCATCTGACTCATGTATTATTTCTTCCTCTACCAGAATGTAAGATCCAGGAGATCAGGGACTATGTTTTTTCCTCTGATACATCCCAGCACCTGCAGCAGACCTAACGAGGAGTAGAGGTACAAACGTTGCTTATTGAATGAATAAAAAGAGAATGTCTGAACCTATGCTATTGGATGAAGAGTACACATTGTACCATGAAGTTAAAGTTAACATAATTTTATGTAAGAAGTTCTGATGCCAGCAACAACCTCTCGAAAGGAACTGTTGAAAATTGTAAATAAGTATGGTTTTAAACAAAATTTTCTCCATGGTGGATGAGTTCAGATTTCAGATATTCCTTAATCCTCCCGATTTTGCTGATACTGAGTGTCCCTTGATAGTGAGGACCAAGTTGCTGACAGTCTCACATGAGAGTTTTTATTCCTAGGTTCTGCCTTTGCACCAGTTCAATTGCAGAACTGCTAGGAAATTAACCACTAGAGGAGCCTCGTTTCCCACCCTAGATGCTCTGTGCCATGTCCGTCAATCATCACTTACTACTGAAAGAACTTCTCTGTGAGATCTTCCTGTTTTGCACTCTGCTCCGTTCTTGGACGAGAAGGGGTTGTGTTCTGTTGCCTGGGGGCAGTGTCCAGAGGAAAAGCAGCTAGACTGTTAGGGAGAGTGCTGAGAACACCATGGTGCTTCCTGTACAGTGCTAGTCAACAGTCTGCTTTCTTCCCAATTCAAAACCACTGGCTTGGGACAAGAGCTGTGGCCAGAGAATTCCAGTGTTTGAAAACCAACAATGAGGTCATCAGGCATAATAATGATCCCACCAAGAAGGTCCTTAGACCCTGGAGACTGAAGAACCCTGAGGCCCACGTGGAGATGTGATTGTTCTAAAATTGGGCACACGTTGTTATCTTGAAAATTCTGTCTTTATAACATGTGGAAGTAGTGGGGACCCTATTCAGATGCAACTTGGATTCAAGAACCTTTGACAGACTTGCATGAATAAAAAGAAAGCCCTGTGTTACAGATTTAAGAACAAATTACTTTCTTTAAGTCATCTGATTAATCACTTGCTGAGCCCCTACTATGACCAAGTACTCAGATTCTTCTTTTCTATTTCAATAAAATTGTTGAGTGATCATAACCAACATTCCCACCCCCCCAAAAAAAACCCATAAATCTTGAGCAAGGTTTAGATATAAAGGGTCAAAGAGATAGAAAAGTATACCATTCCATAATGTAGAATAAGTTTAAATTCGAAATCCCAAGTTGTCTTATCTGATGAATGCTGGAACATCTCGTCCAGCCAACATTTCCATCTTTATCTTGCGTCTGGTCCCCCGACTCTGAACAGTGCCACTTCAGTTCAGTTCAGTTCAGTCGCTCAGTCGTGTCCGACTCTCCGCGACCCCATGAATCACAGCACGCCAGGCCTCCCTGTCCATCACCAACTCCCGGAGTTCACTCAAACTCATGCCCACAGAGTCGGTGATGCCATCCAGCCATCTCACTCTCGGTCGTCCCCTTCTCCTCCCGCCCTCAACCTTTCCCAGCATCAGAGTCTTTTCCAGTGAGTCAACTCGTCGCATGAGGTGGCCAAAGTATTGCAGTTTCAGCTTTAGCATCAGTCCTTCCAATGAACACCCAGGACTGATCTCCTTTAGAATGGACTGGTTGGATCTCCTTGCAGTCCAAGGGACTCTCAAGAGTCTTCTCCAACACCACAGTTCAAAAGCATCAATTCTTCGGCGATCAGCTTTCTTCACAGTCCAACTCTCACATGCATACATGACCACGGGAAAAACCATAGCCTTGACTAGGTGGACTTTTGTTGGCAAAGTAATGTCTCTGCTTTTTAAAATATTATCAAGGTTGGTCATAACTTTCCTTCCAAGGAGTAAGCGTCTTTTAATTTCATGGCTGCAATCAGCATCTGCAGTGATTTTGGAGCCCAAAAAAATAAAGTCTGACACTGTTTCCACGGTTTTCCCATCTATTTCCCATGAAGTGATGGGACCAGATGCCATGATCTTTGTTTTCTGAATGTTGAGCTTCAAGCCAACCTTTTCACTCTCCTCTTTCATTTTCATCAAAAGGCTTTTGAGTTCCTCTTCACTTTCTGCCATAAGGGTAGTGTCATCTGCATATCTGAGATTATTGATATTTCTCCCAGCAATCTTGATTCCAGCTTGTGCTTCTTTCAGCCTGCGTTCCTCATGATGTACTCTGCATATAAGTTAAATAAGCAAGGTGACAATATACAGCTTTGATGCACTCCTTTTCCTATTTGGAACCAGTCTGTTGCTCCATGTACAGTTCTGACTGTTGCTTCCTGACCTGCATACAGGTTTCTCAAGAGGCAGGTCAGGTGGTCTGGTATTCCCATCTCTTTCAGCAAGTCTCAATATCTCTAATTTTGTGCAAAAGATGCAACGTTGGCAATCCATTTTCTAGCAAAAGCAGAGACAGAGGAAGAGGCCTTAGCAAGTTACACTTGGTCTGGGAGGAAGGAGCTTAATGAGGAGCATGAGCTACAAATCTGAAGGTAAGAACTAAGGAAGTTGAAGGTGACAAAAATGTTAGGTCAATGAAAAAAGTCTTCAAATTCCAGAAATATTTTAGCCCAGCCTATTCAGGAGAAAATTAAATTCCCCAAATTTAAGTAACCAGCCCCAACTTGCACTTGGTTATGGCAAAGCTGGCGTTGGAACTCATCTTGGCTTTGAGTTTTTCTTCTTTCTTTTTTTAGGGGTAGTATTAGGGGCTAAGGGTAATATTATGGGCTGAGTACACTAAAAAAGCTTTTTTTTTTCTTCTGAGATTTGAATGATGTGAGTGATCCAGGATGCTGTTAAATAAGTTCTCCTAAGAAGTCCTAATGTTCCTCCAGATGCTTGTACCTACTCGGAGAAAGTGCAAGATTTTCCTTAAGACCAGCAGTAACTTGCCAATGGACCATCTCTAGGATTAAAAATTTTCTTATGTGAACATAATTGTTCAGGGCAAACTTGTTAAAACTGAAACCAAGCATAAAGAAGCAAAAGTGTTTCAGTGAACCTCCTGCATTTTAGTTCAACTTCGGCAGCAAGAAAACAAAACCACATAATCTAAGGCTCACGCCCAACTCTCTGAAGCCCCATATCTGCTAGTTCCTGTGTGGTTTGCATACAGACTGCTGGGCTGACTGGGGGTAGTTTGGAGGAGGGAGTAAGAAGTTGGGGAGGAGGAGGAGGCACTCAATGGATCTGCGAGCCTGTGCCCTGGTTTAGTGTGGTACGTGGACAACAGCCCAAGGTGGATCCAGACTCTGAAATGCAGTCATTTTGACATCGGAATTCAGCTTCCTTCTTGCAAAAGAGGATTCTGACCATTCAGTGCAAAGCCATAGACTCAACCTCTTCTCTTCTCAAAGGTATGTCTTTATGCAACATCAGTCTACACACTCTAGAGGTCTCAGATTTTTACTATTTACTGAATGTTCTCTTGGAGTCAATCTAATTAAAATTAATTCCCTGGGCTCTGTAAATACTGGTTTTAATTTTCGGTTCATCAGCTAAGGTCTCTAAATCTTTTTCTGTAACAGTGTTTGTAGTGATAGGATTCAACTTCCAGTGAATGAACTAGAAGACTTGCTCCTTTCAGCCAACGTTATCCAAGAAGACTCCAGTAATTGACTTCTGAGCCATCTCAGGGAAAGACTCTGGACCTGGGATTACAGGGGTGGAATTCCCCTTCACCAGAGTCAGCATTTGTTCCGAATTGGCATGGGTGTGGGAGGTGAAGGGCAGAGTAGCAATGAATGAATGCTAGTACTGCATGGTCAGGATTTGTTCTTGGGGCTTTCATTTCTACTTCTGTTAGTGTTTATGTTGCCTTTACAAAGAACCCCAGATTGAGTTTCTTCACAAAAAGAAAACTTCACTTTGAAATGAGATTTGAGACAGTGCTGTCTGTATTTATCCTTTTATTAACAGTTAACACTGTGTCCCTAAGACAATCTTCAGTTCAGGCATAAAATCTGAACACAATTCTTTGACACCCTACTCTTTGAACCTGAGGATTGAATATACCCACCAAAGATTAATCCGATTTAAAAATATCATGTTTACACGTCTGGAATTAGGTCTTCTTAATAAAGTATATGTAACTTCATCTGTACATTACTGACAGTATACATCCCCAGAGGAATTAAGAGAAGGGAATAATGTTTGGATCTAAAACTCCAATAGAAAAGATTACATGTGCTGATGTTCTGTCATCTGAGGGTGGGAAGCCTCAGGTTGAGAAATGTTTCATTATCTACAACTGCATTTATCATAGATTTATTAGTTTTTCAGTGGGTCCTCTTTTCTTTTCTCTTCTTTTTTTCTTATTTTAGTTTCAGAAAGGACTGAGTATAAATGTACTCTGCTTTAACAACCCAGTATTGTTTATAAAACTTCACTTTTATAAAATAATTTTAAAATGATCCTCTTTACAAAATGATCCATTATTAAATAAGGAGCCCTAATAAAATTGAGAACCATCTAAGTGTATTTAAATTTCAAATTTTAAAAATTTTGATTTGTAGCCTTTTGGAGAACTTGGAGAGGGTTTTTTGGTAAAGGGAGACAGTCCTATATCATTAAATAAAACTATCTTTTTAGATTGAACTTAGAGTGTCTCCCATGTAGTAAACTGTAATCTGATTCTCCCATTATAATATATTTTATTTTTAAAAAATGACTTTACTGAAGCAGAGGGGAAGGAGGTTATTGATTTGTTCAAAAAGAAGAAGTATCTCTATTGCTAATATAATATCCTTTTGAATATCTTTCATATCTTAGGCCCTATGAAAATCTTCTATCTTTTTAAAAAATTTCAATTGTTCTACATCTACTTCTTAGGGATATTGTAAGAATAAATGAGTTAACATAGATATGAAATGGCTTAGGAAAAAGGTGCTGTGAAAACACAAGGTGATATCAGTATTAATGCTTTCTTTGAATCTTGATCATTTTCTTCCCACCTTTTATACAAAATATATCTGACTTACAGCCTGAAGCCGTCTCTTTTATGTCTTTGCCTTCTGGAGGGGCTGAAAATGAGCCTACTCCCCACATGTTTATTGATTCTCAGAGAATAACATCTGTAGGTGTTGGTGACTTGCAGGGCTCATGCCTGAAACAGAGCTTGCTTCTTTTCCTGACTCAGGAGAAGTCTACAACCACTCCAGTATTATTGCCTGGGAATCCCATGGACAGAGGAGCCTGGCTGGCCATGGTCCCCCGGGGTCACAGAGAGTCAGACACAACTGAAGTGACTGAGCACTCACGCATTCAAAAATGTGTCATTATGTGTGATTCCATCAGGATTTCTTAAACAAGTTATAGTTTATGCTTGATTAGTCTGAGGAACAGAGGTTTCATTTTTGTGCAGACATGAAACTCAAAACTTGGTGAAGAATCTTTATGGCCTAAGTTATTTGAATCGAAGGATGAGACTGACTGGCCCTCCTATTTGTCCATCTCAAGTACTTACTCAGCATGTCTTGATCTATAAAGAAACAACACAGCCTCCTGTGTGTGTGCCTTTTTTTTTTTGTCCTCTTTACAGTTCCTTAGGAAAATGTAGCCTCATTTAACAAATGAATGTTTATTGTACGTTTACTATGTGACAGGCCTTGTTCTAGGCACTGAGTTCTCTTCAACAATGTAAATATTATATTTACAATTGGCTCATTGTAAACCAATAAGCCAATAGGAATTCAGTAAGTACTTTTTAGAAGACAGATTAAAAAAATAAATTCATTCACAGTAAACATTTTGGAGAATTAAAAGAAACTATTACTAAGTACGTGAAGATTAAAGTCTTAAATTGCCCTCCAAAGAAGATATAAGGCCTACATCTTATGAACAAAGTGAAGAAAATGTCTAAACATAAAGAAAAGTTGAAATATTTGTACATTGAATACCTCTATATTCACCTCCTAGATTCAACAGTTGCTAACTTTTTGATATATTTGTTCCACCTATATGTATTTCTTTCTAACTACGTGTAAGTTACAGATAAAATGATACTTCACCCCTAGATAACTCAGTACACATCAAAGAATAAGAACATTCTCCTACATAACTGCAATGCCATCATTATACCTAAGAAGATGAACAGTAATTTATTAATATCTAATATCTAGACCATATCTAACCTTAACCATTTGTCCCCCAAATGTCTTCCATACCTTAAAAAAATTAAGATCTAATTTTTTTAAAGAAAAATATATTTTTTATATGAAGGCTTTGTCTTTTATTCGACATTGGAGTTTTTGAAAAGGTTAGGTGTTGTCTTGTTGAATGTTCTAATTTGTTTTTGCCTAGCAGTGTCATTTAATTTGTTCCTCTATCCTCAATATTTCCCATAAACTCCAAATTAGAAATAAAGCATTGATTACATTTCAATTGAATGCATTTTACAAGGTGCTCCATATTGTATCTCAACAGGAGACACTTAGTTCCAAATTGTCCCTCTATTTGTGACACTCGGTTTGATCGGGGCTCAAGGCAGTATCTCAGTTCAGGGATCCCTTTGGAATTAACAAGTAGTCTGGCAAGATAATGCTTAGGCTTTGTGATGATATCCTGTTTGCCAACAAACTTCAGTCAATGGCTTTAGGTAATAATCCTTTCCTAAATCAACTATTTGTTTGGGGGTCATACACATTTTCAGTATACTTTGAAGGATTAGTCATACACATTCATTGTTATCAGCAGCCACAGCAGATATTTGAGTGTTTTTTTAAGTTCAGGTAGTAACAACCATGATGATGGTGATGCTAGTAATAAGTAATATTTACTGAGTGCTTGCTGTAGAGCCAGATGGTCTAGGTTTGAGGCCCAATGCTTCAGTTACTAACTAGGCCAATTGGGACAAGATACTTACTCTTTCTATGTCTTGGTTTCTTTAGCTATAAAATGAGAGTGATAATGGTAGCTATCTTATCATACCATTTTGAAGATTAAGTAATTTATACACATAAAGTTTCTGAAACAGTGTCTGTTATTGCTATTTGCCAAGAGCACTGTACAGGTGTTAACTCATTTTGCTTCTCCTAAGGGCACAATGAAGCAAGGTCTAATATTACCTTCTTTTCTAAGTGAGGAAACTGGGGTGCGGAGTTTAGGTCACTTGTGCAAGGTCACTTAACTAGTATGTGGTAGAGCCTTGATTTGAACCCAGGTGGTCTGATTCCAGAGCATTCTCTCCAAAGGCTCCTGACACATGGAATGAGAAGGAACAGAAATGGAACTGAATGAAAAGCAGTTACAGCTTGCCCCCACCCTGGCATCCTATCACCACCCAAGTTTTAAGTTCTTTTGAGTTATTCAAAACCTGAGACTCTTGCTCCCAAAATATAGTTTAGGTTTTGTTCATCTGATAATAGCACTCTAGTAAGCATAGATGAGTATGCTTATTGCAATTCTATAGCTTCAGGCTCTATATAAGAAAGTCTAAATGTTAGAGATAATGTTAAGACTGGAAAATGTAGAACTATTCAATATAAAGGAAGAGGAAGGGAAAAAACTGAAAGGAATAATACAAGAGGGGAGTTATGAGACCTCAGAGTCTTGGGGCAGAAGATGATATTTTGATACAGTCAAGGGGAGAAAATGCCTCTCGTTTTTCACATTATTGTACTGTGTAAAATTTTACCACTAAAACACAAGAGTATAGCCATTGTCAGATTTCTCAAAGACCACATTGCATTTCTTTATGGGATGATGGATGAGTCTTGATAGTAGGTAACTTCTCTGGTTGGTTATCTCAGCCACTCAGACATACCATAAGTCAGTCTGTGTCTTTGGAAATCATAACTGTACACAGAAAAGGCCTCACAAACCAGGTATTGGTCCCTACCCCTTCATTAGCATTAAAAAAGGATTCCAGTTCTGTCTTATTCACTCCTTCTATTGCTTCTACAGAAAGCTCTCAAGTATGATTTTCTAAAGAGAACTAAAAATAAATGAAAAAAAAAATCCAACATTAATAATGTTTTTACGCTTTTCCAACACAAGCTTTGCTAAATTGGTCCTGCCTTTTTATGTTTTTTAATGAAAAGCAGGCTAATTGATCAATTGGTCATGAATAATACTTTTTCATTTGTTTTTCTCCACACCTCTCAGCCTTCCAGAACCACAGACTTAATGTGGCATCCTACAAATGGTTTACAATTTGTGTCTATTGTCTAGTGCTTTATGGGAAAATACTGGAAACAAACTGCTGGAAACTCAGTAGGAACTCAGTAAATAATAAGTAGATAGTTCTCTTGCTAAATAAGATTTTAAAGAAAAATCTTTTTAAATAACTAGGAAATTCTACTAAGGAAGTACACTAGTAGAAAAAAAAAACCTGGTTGATTTATCATTTGAATTTTCATCTTCATTTTATAAGTGATAGACTTTTAGCAGTTTAGGGAGTAAAGCATGAGGTCAGATTAACTCCCCTCCCCTGAACAGATTTGTATTCTAAAAATGTGGATTATTGAATTGTAAAGCTAGCAGGGAGATCCCAACTACACATTAAATTTAAGAAAATTGTCATATTTTAATACATTATATCAACCTTTTACATTGATCATAAACATGTTGATATCCATGGCACAGAGGTTCTTACTTGTGGTGGTGAGGCTAAAGGTACAGGGGAGTTTCAGAGACGCATTTAGGAAGCTGATGAAAGCTATAGAAGCACTCCCCAGGGGTGAAAAAAATATGCCTAGCATTCATTCACACACACCTTTACACAGAATATTCAGTGGTTCTTGGACACTCCCTGCCTCCCCTTCCACCACCACCAACAGAGTCCATCCATATATTTTCAGAAGGAAAAACATGCTTTATATGGAGTTCTTTTTTTTTTTTTAACCTGAGCCTTATAAAGTTTTAAAAAGCATTTTCACACATTATCTCGTTTGATCTGCCTATGATCTTTGAGGCAGGCAGACCACATATTTTGCCTCTCATGTTGCAGAGTGGGAAGGGCAAAGTTTGCGAGTTTAAGTGACTTGCTCAAGGTAATTTTGCTAACGTCTACCAAGACATAGTACCAAGGCTGTGAAATTGTAGCCAGGGTTCCTTCTACCACACTGGTCTGGGCACAGCATCAAGGAACTCTCGACACGGGTTCTGGAAATCTGAATTCTGGCTTTATTGGAAACTACCTGCGTGACCTTGAACGTGACATTATAACCTCTCTGGGCCTCAGTTTCCTTCTCAGTTGAGTGAGAGGTTAGACCACATGTTCTCTGAAGCCCCTTCCGTTCTCTGTTGCAAACTATCTCATCCCCCTGCAGTCTGAGAGCAGAGAGAAATGACCTTTTCAGTGACAGATGGAGAGACCTTTCACCCTTCCCTGTAGGTCATAAGAGCTGGCGTCCGGTTCAGATGAGTTCCTTTTCAATGTCCAAATCCTGTTAGGAACTAGCAGCATGGATCATGCTTTTGTGGGCTGCTTGTGTTTCATGCCGCTGGTTGCCTCCTTTTCCTGCAGGGCTGGCAGTCTCATAACAATTTTGCTCCAGCCTTGTGCTCTGCATAGACAACGTACCACAGTATTTTATGATCCCTCTTGGGTAGTTCAGAATATCATATGGAAATAAAGAATGCCGATGGGCTTATTTGGGGCTGATAGAACTTATCCTTCTAAAAAGGTTATTTCTCTTGAAGAACACACATCTTCCACCTGATTTTTCATCACCAACAGTTATTTCCTTTAACGTCTCTGAAATGTGCTTGGAAATTGGAGTCGAGAGAGAGCTGGCAGCACTGAACACAGATGCCCTGAGCCGAGAAAAGACATGACCAAACCCTTTCTTTTGGGAGATGGTTGAAGAATCTTTGAGTCAGTGTAATTAGGACAAATTTGTGTGTTTGCCTTTGTTTCAGATTTCTAAAAAGTGTCCACAGTGTGTGGATATACAAAACCCATGATACAGCCCCAGTTTAATTTGGACATCTCCAGGAAGGTAAAACAAGCAGAAAATTCTCATGCTTCGTATGTCAGTAAACCAGGCCTTTGTAATATCAGTTGTCAAACGGTGGTAACTCAGAATCAAAGTTCTTCTAGGCATCACAGGAACCGCCCTGCCCGTAGTCTCTTGAAGTATCTGAGCCAAGTGCTATCAGCACAGACAGACTGGCTACCCCAGAAACCAGGAAGGTGTCAGTCTCTATTTGTGATTAACAGCCAATGATAAAAAATCGGAGCCCTGTCTTTTTGCTCACTGCATTTTCTACCTGAACGTCAGGCTGGCAAGTGGAATTCTATTAACTTCTTGCCGAGAAGTATATAATTTGCTCTGTACCATGTCAGGTCATTGGACTGTGGGAGGTAATACTGCCCAGTGACGCGAGTGACAGAGCATGAACTTGGCTCCTGCGTTCTGCATTCTATTCTCAGCTTTGTGGGTGACTCAGAGTGCCCCATCCATGCCTCTGTCCTTGAGGGAATCTATATCGTTCTTTAAGCCACTACACAGGAGACGAGAAGAGCTGTGCATCATTACCCCCAAAGATGTTTTTATCTTTGGTATAATATAAATGTGCAATCTCTCATTTTTTAAAATTCATAACAGGGCGCTTTCTCATTTAAATTCATTTGTGGAATTTCTCTGTCTGAGATCAGTGTTGTTAAATAGACGACTCATTCATTTTCTAAACCAGAAGCTGTGTGATGTTGTGACTTGACACTTAGATACATGTACTTGTGTGCGCAGTTGTGTCTGACTCTTTGCAACCCTTGGTACCCTGCAAACACCCAAGTAAACAAAGAAGGAGATGTGTGAAATCGAAGAATCTCCCAGCTGGAGAGTAATTCCTAAGACCTGACACAAGGAAGATGGGGCTCTTAAATAGTGGCATGGACACAGAACTTTTTATTTTTTATTTTTTTGGCTGCACCTGGATTTTTTATCTCCACTGTGGAGTATGGGATCTCTAGTTGTGATATGAGGGATCTAGTTCCATGACCAGGGATTGAACCCAGGCCCCCTGCACTGGGAGCATGGAGTCTTAGCCACTGGACAACCAGGGAAGTTCCCTGGACACACAACTTTTATTTTGAAATGCAAGATGTAGGGGAAAGTAAGATTTACTATACAGCCAACTTTGTCAGCTCATATTATTTCATAAAGTAAAGGGTCAATTACATGTTGTTATCATCAAGAGAACATACTGTAATGCTTTGTCATGTAAGCACTATAAAAAAAAAATCACCTTGTCTGGTTACTTTAATTCATCTTTTGGCTACTGTCAGCAGATATCCCCTCAGTCCCTAAGTCTCAGTACCCAGATGTACTGAGAACATTTAGGGTAATCAGAACAAAAACAAAATAGGGTCCTTTCTTCTAAAGAGCTAACAAGCTATTAGGGAATCTAGGACAAGCGAAATCAAATGCTTCCGTAGTGCCAACTCCTGAGGAAGAGGACTTAAGGTGGGGCTTTGGAAGGAGGGCTTCCTGAAAGAGGTGGTTCTGCAGGCAGAGGAACATGGCTTGGCAAAGGGACATAAAGTTCTTCGTACTTCAAGGACATTGTAGGAGGAACAGAGTCTTCTTTGATGAAGATCTGTTTACTGTGCAAATGACAAAGAGTCAAGAAGGCTTTTGGGAATTTTTTTTCCTTGGGGATCCAGAAAGAAATTAAACTTCTGCTGCTGGAAACTCTACCTCAGACTCTTTTCTCAGATAACCTGTTCTTCTTTTACTTCTCATCATGTCCCCTTATGTCTTCTTTTTCAAGCATAAATATCCTTTGTTCTTTCAGCTATTCCTCTTGTGATGTGGTTTTACGTGCTCTCATCATTTTAAGTGTTTACCTCTGATGGACTATGATGTGAGGCCTCTCTTAAATCATGGTGTTCAGAACGGGACAGGGCTCTCCAGGAGTGGTCTGACCAGTGCAGAATACCATGGGATAGTAGCCTCCCTTGATCTATACCCTATACTTCTATTAATATGGCCCAAGATTGCATTAGTCTATTTGGCACTCAGTTAGTATGCTGAGTCATACTGAAACTGTGGTCAACTCATACCCATGAGTTCCCATGTTCTACTATGAAGCCAGTTCATCCTTATTCTGTACTTACATGATTGATTTTTTTTAAGAAAAGAAATAAAACCCTAGGAACAGAATTTTAAATGTAGAGATATTTAACTCTATTAAATAGAGTTATCAATTTATCAATTGATCCAATTGATAACAACCCATCAATATATTTATATTTCAGAGCTAAGATGTTAGTTCTCCTTCCCCAAAGTGAATACTATCTGCTTTCATGAGGGCAGAGCTAGTCTCAACACTGGCCTGGAAGAGATCTCATAAAGGACAGGACTTTATTATCTACATCTTTAAACAAACTAGTGAGCCTAAATCTTTCTAACTGTAAACTAGGAACAAATATGAACGGGCCTTTCCTTACTGAGGATATGCAGCAGTGAGTCAGATGTCTGCAAAGCTCCAAGTCAGAGTTACTCAGAGGCAGTAATATACAAGAAGAGGAAATTTTTATATCAGGCTTTCGGCAGCTTTCAGGAGATTTGATTACCCTGATCGCTATACATTACAGTAAATAGCACTCATTTTTGCAACTGGTTTATAGCCGTAACTGAGTTATCTGATTCAGGGTTGCAATAACTTCATGTGGTGTCAGTATAATTTCAGCACAGGATAATTTGTCATTTGAGGCAGGTTCACGAATCTGTTTCTTTGCAAGGCCCCATTTAAAATGATCCTCCTTTCTCCATCCCCTTCCCTAGGCCTCTTCACCCCTAGCCTCTTCCTCCCTAAAACAAGGACTATGAAGGCCTTGAAGTTTAGATTTGCATCAGGGTTTTGGAAACCTTTCAAAGTCCTGCCAAACTAATACAGCAGCTCACCAGTTTTTGCAGGTAGCTTGTATAATATTTATAATTTCAAGCGAATAGAAATATCACATTTCAAAACACATCTCTGAGAGCTGTTTTATTCTTTACAGAAAAGCGCAGGAAACAGTCACATTTTTCTAGCATGTTCTTCTAATGCAAATTTTAATCTTGCTCTCATAACCTTGTAATTATTACAATTCAAATAGCCCTTCCCCTACCTCTCACGAGTGATTTTGTTCTAGGGCCTTGCTACTCAATGGAAGGTCCGGGAACCCATGATATTGATCCCACCTGGGAACCTGTTAGGCCTGAGCATCAGATCCTGCCTGAAACTTGCCAAATCAGGATATGAACTTTAAAAAAGTCCTTTTGTGATTCTCCTGCACAATAAGATCTCAGGAACACTGACCTAGAGTGAAGGGATTTCATCTCACTTTACCCTTTATGTTGTTAAACAAACCTTAACAAAATTCTATTTGGTGTTTATTACTAGTTTTGTGTTGTTGGTAGTCACTTAGTCATATCTGATTCTTTTGTGACCCCGTGGACTTTAGCCCACCAGACTCCTCTGTCCATGGGATTTCTCAGGCAAGAATACTAGAGTAGGTTGCCATTTTCTCCTCCAGGGGATCTTGCTGACCCAGGGATTGAACCCCAGTCTCCTGCATTGGCAGGCAGGTTCTTTACCACTGAACCACCTGGGAAACTCTTTTTAACTAGTTTAGAGCAGAGTTTGGAGAAAGCAATGGCAACCCACTCCAGTACTCTTGCCTGGAAAATCCCATGGACGGAGGAGCCTGGTAGGCTGCAGTCCATGGGGTCTCAGACACGACTGAGTGACTTCACTTTCACTTTTCATTTTCATGCATTGGAGAAGGAAGTGGCAGCCCACTCCAGTGTTCTTGCCTGGAGAATCCCAGGGGCGGGGGAGCCTGGTGGGCTGCCATCTATGGGGTCTCACAGAGTCGGACACAACTGAAGCGACTTAGCAGCAGCAGCAGCAGCAGAACAGAGTTGTTAAATTTTACCAGATTTAAATATTCCGACTTTTCCTCAAAGTATCTATAACTGATTTTAAAATGCTCTTGCCTTTCTGGGTTCTTGTAGAGCAAGAATTCTCAAAAGGGGATAATTTTCATTCTTCTTTTGTTTTGCCATGCCATGTGGCATACAGGATCTCACTTCCCCAACCAGGGATTGAACTCATTTTCCCTGCAGTGGAAGCACAGAGTTTTAACCACCTGACCGCCAGGGAAGTCCTTACAAAGGGCAATTTTGAAACACCTTCCCCATCAGAGACATTTGGCAATGCCTGGACACATTTCTGTTTGTCACAATTTGGGGCTGGAGGAGAGGGGCTGCCTCTGGCATCTGGTGAGTAGAAGCCAGCAATGCTAGTTTTGGACCCTATAATGCACAGAATACCCCCCACCATAAAGACTGAACCAACCGTACATGTCAGTAGCAATGAGGTTGGGAAGGCCTGTTATAGAGGTATGTGGTTTGTAGAGAGGGACTCATACGTGCAACAGTTCACGGCAGGATGCAGGAAAATGGAGCCATATGCCGTATCATCACCTGATAGGAGAAGAGCAAGGGGACTGGTAGTGGCCTGAGTTATGACGCTGGGAGCCTGGGGGTGGGGGTTGGGGGGTGGGCAGCGAATAGAGAATCCAGCTACAGATGAGAGGAGAGATCTCAGAGAGCTTGTAACCAATGCTCTGTGCACTGACTGCCTAGGTAACAGGGTTGGGGTTCAGAGATTGGACATCAAGTCTGAGCTGGGGGTTGGGGGTGGTGTGGGTTGAAACAAAGCTTCAGTCCTAGACTGGATACTCGATGTAATCCCAAAATCACATTAGACCTGGAAAGCAAGAAAAGATTTCTAGTGTTATCATAGGAAGACTCGGGTGGATTTCCAGTAAATCCAGTGAGAGACAGACTTAGGCGCAAGGCAGAACTCCACTTGTTAGAACTGGACACGTCAGAGCCAGCCTAGCAGCAGGGGATGACCTGATGACAGTTAGCTGAGCTCTTAGCTAGAGTGAGCTTTTTAAATCCCTCCCAACCAAGAAGAGCCTTAGGGCTGAGAGTATAGTGTAGCTGACTCGCAGGAAGAGGTCAAGGGCTTCCAGCTATGGAGTAAGGTAGACAAGTAGCAAGTCAGCTCCTGACACTGGCGGCTGAAAATTCATAGGATAAGAACTGGCTAGAACTTGAGAGATCCTGAGTCATTTCCCTACTGCACAGCACCTAACTCATTTCAGAAAGGTGGCCTACTCTTCAACTGTAACATTTTCAAAGAAAGACTGCTTTTAAAAAAATATTTATTTGCGATGGGTCTTAGTTGTGGCACTCAGGATCTTCATGGCATCATGTGAGATCTTTCGTTTTGGCCCACGGACTCTCTAGTTGTGGCACATGAGCTCAATACTTACAGCAGGTGGGCCTGTTTGCTCTGCGGCACATGGGATCTTAGGTCCCTGACCAGGGACCGAACCCGTGTCCCTGAATTGCAAGCTGGATTCTTAACCACTGGACCACCAGGGAAGTCCCCCTAAGAAAGATTTATTAAGGACCTGTGTTGATGCCTTATAAACCATCTAAGTCAAAACTGCTTCTGCATTCCTAACCTTACACCACCTTACCGGACGTAAGTCGACTTTCTGTCATCCTACCCTTCACACGCTGTGCTTCCTAACGTTCGGTAATGGTAAACAAGACCAACCTACCTTCGCAGCTGCCAAAAACAGCCTTCCCTTCTCCAAGCTCTGTAGCTCAATTCACTTCAGTTTCATTAGCGTGTCACCCTGAGAGTCTCTACCCAACCTCTTAATCCCTTTGTTATTCTCTGGACCCTCTCCAAGTGTTGCCTGCTTGTGATAGACACCACTAAAATGTATTTATTAAATATACACTGTGTGTGTGGACTGCCCTTTTGACAGTGGAGGCAAAGGAGACAGAATAGAAAAGGATATACATGGTTTTGTTGGTTTTTATCTGTCTCTTTTCTCTCCAAGAAGGTGTCCATCTTTGCCTAGTTCATAGTCTAGTTGGAACAACAATCCTTAGGCAAAGTTCCATTGTCAAATTTTAGTTGTCCTGCAAATGCTTTCATTGTGACCTTCACCTAAGGACAATAGAGCGCACTATCGTATAAAATAGGTCTGATGCGAATTTAACTGTAAATAAAGCTGGGATAAATGCATTTGTTCAGTTCCAGAGAAGGCATTATACTGCTGCATGGATTTTCTTTCAAATAAGCTGCAAAACAAAGTTCCTTTCCACATAAAGGGATTTATTCAACTGAAGGCACTTGCCTTGTTGCAACTGGATTAATTTCATTTCACATCATGTCTCTAAGTAGAAAGGCAAACTGATTTGCAGCAAGCTAAATGGATATGTTGATACATCCTACGTCAGTAAGATTTATTCCAGCTAGATTACCACAATCACAGTCCGTTGGTTGCTTTAGCTTCTATTAAGCACTTGCAAAAGTGCACCATTTCGGTGTGTGCACTGAAAAATAGTTTATCAGAGTCACGATGGCTGGGAATGTTGCCGAATGAGAGAACATGCGGATGTGTCAAATGAGAGAAATGTTATCAAAAAATCTGTCACTCATGTTCAATATTTTTATCCATGTTTTTATATGTTATTCAATATCCATGTTCTGAAAGCCACCAGCTTAGGTTTTTGAATTCTGTTTCACACGGCACCATGCAGTGTGTGCGCAGGCAGCACACGGCGAACAGTACTGACCCGGCCTGGCCGGGCCCTCACGCAGCACGAGCCCACGCAGCGCTGCCTCGCCACCCTCGCTGCATCCCGAGCCTTCTGTCACACTCTTGCCTCTTCTGTGTCTCTCTCCATTTCCAAAACTGCTGTCTCACCATTCTCCTGGGATGCGCAGTCTCTGTCTGCTTGAGGACCCTCCTTCCATCTCTCCCCAGTTGCTGACTTTATCTTGGCTTGTGCTTCCAGCACAGTAAAGCTGCCAGTGGAAATCTGTCTGATTTCTAAAGCTGGTAGCTTCTATAACCAGTAGTTATTTTCAAAAGGAAATAGCTTCTGGAGATGAGCCTGTGGTGTCACAGGGCTGTTATATGGATCAAATGTAATAATGTGTATTTAAAAAGCCATTTGTAAACTGTAACATGCTCTCTGAAAGTAAATTATTACTGGATTATATGACTTTAGGGTTTCAAAAGGAGCTGGATGATACATAAAAGTTCAGTAAGACTTGGTAACCCAGTTAGAAAAGAAAATTAGAGAATTTAGGGCATTGACCCCCTCCATCAGTAAGAAAGAAGTCTTTAACATTTTTTACAGTCAAAGCACACCCATCCCATTGAGAACACACACTCTGGTCCAAGGACTGTGTCTGTTCACCGTTCTGGAACTAGACCTTCACTCTTACCTGAGTATTCCCATTCCCCATAGTCACCTTTCAAAATCCCAGCCAACCCTCAAAGGTGAGACCCAAACCCACTCTCTCTCCCCAGTTCTTCCCCAGACAGAAGTCATCTCTTTGTCCCCAGCACTTATGTCAACCTTAAATTATGTATGTGAGTGTCCATCTCCCTGTGACTTGCTGAAGAACACGGCCATCCTAGCGTTTGGCAGGCCCACCCCTCCCCAACAGCTCAAAGTAAAGTGGCTAGAGGATAAAGCAGAGAATTCCATGGGCCAAAAATGTCCTACAAAAAAGTTTTATCCCTGGAGGCTGGTCTCAGATACAAAAATGTCCTCACTTGAGCAACTAACCGTAGGACCCTCTGCAATGAAACAGGGTCTATTAAACAGACTTATAAAAACCCTGTGAGTGGTGGGCACATGGAGGTGTCTTACTCTTTTTCACACTTTTCATTTGCAATAAGTTCGTATTTTTAAATGAATATAAAAGATCGCATCCTATTTAAAAGTTACTGAATTGAATATCTTATTTTCATTCTAACTTGATTTTCAGCCTCAACGTTTTCCTGTAGTTTAAATGAGAAAAGCCATTCTTTGCATCCCAGCTTAGCTGTATTTTATCTACTGAATATGGTGCCCATTCAGATCAATAGCCCGTGGACTGTATTCTACACAATTCCACCTTGCGTTGCACTCGTAATTGAAAGGAACTCAGTGTGCAAAGTGTGGGGCTCTTGGAGGATGAAAAGCACCACCCTTTAGCACATTAAAAAAAAAATCCTTGAGCTGTTCTATTATTTTAACACTTTATCTTTGGCAGAGCAGAAAGTCTTTTTTAGCAATCCTCTCTAAAATGATTAACCATGTAACTATTGCCAAGTACATATTAGGTGCTCAATAAATATTTTTAAAATAAATGAAAATACTTTGCCCTTCGAAACAAAAGATAACTCCAGTAATTTCAAACAGACAGCAATGGATATAGTTTCCAGCTGTTGCTCTTTTGTGTTTATTAGAAATCATAGAAAAATGGAAATTTGGGGAAAAGATCAAACCTGTTATGAAGCTGCATTGAGGAGAGCAGATTGTAATTTTGTTTATAGTGATTTAATGTACAGTTACTTGAGGGATTTATTGTTATCGTGGATTAAAGCTGTGTTGTTACTATAAAAGAAGATTGGCCCAGAGCCCTCATCTGATGCCAGCTCTTCAGCATTGCCTCTGTTCTTTCATTAGCAGTGCACTGCCCACCCCCCAACTTTGTGAGCTACAGTCCTGGCACAGACCGCTCACTTAAAACTCCAGCCAATTTCCCTAACTACACACTTTCTCCCTTCACCTGCCAGATGCTTCTTGTTCTGACACTGCACCTTGAAGTCGGAGGCTTTCAATGAGTTAAAAAGGGAAATATAGAATTACCTAGCTTATCAGTATTTTAAGTATTCTTGTAGACTTAAATGAGAGTTCTTGTACAAAACCACTTGAACTATTTCTTAAGATATGCTAATTTTTTCTCTCTTTGATTGAACTGTTGACCTTCTGGATATGTGACTGGTTATTACCTCAAGTATGTTTGGAACTATTCTTACCCGAACCATTCTACAAGGTAATTAGTGTGAAGACATTATTGTAGGAGCACGTCACCTTGGGGTGGAATCTCACTAATAGAGCAGAACTGTGCATACTCCATGCTCCAAAATATCTCTAAGAAAAATCCACAGCATTAAGGGAAAGGTTAAAATTGCTGATTTCGTGGGTTCTCTCTTACCCATGTATTTAATTTGTATAAGGATCCAAACATAGGGAGGATTGTGGTTCTTCTGTTTGAAAAATGAAAGCAACTCTATTTTCTCAGAACTCTGCTTATGCAACGTGGCTGCTCTCACAGCACTGGGTCAACCAAAACCAAAATAAGACATTTTAGAGCTCTTTCTTCCCCACCACCTCCCCCCAACAAAGAAATACATAGCATTTGAAGATATAATCCCACACAATGACAGATGTTATAGAGAATGACTCTCCTCTGGGAGGTAATTAACAAATATGGGGAAACTGAGGCCCAGGGAGGTGCAATAACTCACAGGTAATTCACACTCCTTCTTGAGCTCTCCCATCTCTTCCACTATAGAAGGAGCTCTTTGCTTTCTGAATTGAAAACCATTTCATGCTGCCTGCTCAGTTGTTTCAGTAAATGCTCCTAAGTTTGGGACCAGTCCCAACTGTTATAAAATCTTACAAGAGTAATAATGAGGCTCTTCAATCCTGGGATCCCTAAGGTGATCACTTCTAGTTCATCACAGGGCACTTTGGATGCCCAAGTCGGACTCTAAGTGATGGGACAAGCCTGCCTGATTCTACCATCTGCTTCATTTATAAGTCTATAATATGTCAATATGCAGTGATATGTCACATAAACAATAATTTCTCGTTATTATAATAACATTTTTCTTTACTAGCAACAGTATTTATGAACTGAATTTATTCTTGTCATGGCTGTGTGTGCAAACCAAGCCCGTTTGCCTCTGCAACGTATTAATAATGTATTAATTAGCTTCCCAGTGCTGCCCCAACAAGGAACAGAGAGGATTTATCTAAATCATGAAACATGAAATGAAGCTAACACTTCGTTAACTATATTTTAGGGTAGTCTCAGCATTGGGTAAGGTAGCAAAATTTTGGCCTAATTTTTGACAGAAGATGGAAAGCACTACTCAATTAACAAGGCATTTGTTTAGTACCTACTGTGCACAAATTTTAAGAGACTAAGAGGGAGGAAATTGGCCAATTTAGTTTTATAGTCATAGTCAAAAGGCAATAAAGGGTAAGGTAATATAAGAATTTTGATTTAGTGTCAATTAGCTTAAGTATTCGGCGGAGCCTGATGGGCTGCCATCTATGGGGTCGCACAGAGTCAGATACGACTGAAGCAACTTAGCAACAGCAGCAGCAGCAGCTTAAGTATTAATATATTAGACTGAACCATTCAAAACTGACAATGTCTGACAGTTTTTATTTTTACCAAAAGAAGTGGCAATTTCAAATGATTCAGCCTAATATTAAGGGACTCTTGTCATACTGTATCAGCTTCTAAAACATTATAGTGCTCATTCTATTTTTTAAATGAAATGATTCAAGTTGAAGCTGTCATTATTAGAAAATCAGTAGAAAGTAAATATAGGTCAGGGATTTGACTCCTGTTTCTCATGTTCATTTATTTTTTAGACTCAAAATTAACATATATTCTGTAGTTTTAAAGTGGTTTGGGGAGGATTGTTTGTTTGTTTTTACTGCATTAGGGAATTCTGTTGATTGGGTTGAGTCATGGACCCCGCTACTTGTTCTTCAAGTGATATTCTTCAGCTCAATTCTTCAGGCCATTTCCTTTACGATCTTCATGCAAAACTACCTGTCTCCCTGCTTCTCTGCAGAGATGTTTGATTGCAGAACACTCTGATTTTATATATATATATATTTCTTTATGAGAGATAAAAATCTTAATATCCAATTTTGCCAATCTGTCCCTGAATAACAGATTACTGAATAGTCAGAACAGGTTACTGCATATGTATTTCACTAACAAATATTTCCCAAAAATCTATTTTGTGCAAGCAGTGGAGTGTCTCTCTGTCAAATATAAAGTTGTATGGACAAAATGCATGCATTAATATGCATATAAACTTAGTGCAAACTAAATACCAGGAACCGCTCTTAGCCCTTGACTTGTTAATCTTTTTAACCCTACCCAGGATAGGTCCATGGTTATATCCATTTTAAAGATGAGGAAACTAAGGCCAGAAGAGGTTAAGTGAACTTCTATCACTCAAACGTTTGACCAACCATTGTTCTGGTTATTGTGGAAACCCGAGGTTAGAAAGCAAATGCTCTTCCCAGACCATGAAATTACAGTGGGACAAATTAGCAGTGACTTCTGATTCCCTAAAATGGTAAACAGCAACACAGACCGACCTGTGCTCAAAGACACAAAACGCTCATGCCTGTCACCCCGGGTTTCCTCCCAGCTCAGAACACGCTGCATGCACCCTTGAGGCCCTGGGGCACATGGGGACACATGCCACACGCGTTGACCAGAACTTTCTTGCAGAGTCACATCTTACCCCAAATCTTATCACAACGCTGCCGACCGTCAGGCTCTATCAAGAAAATGTGCACTCATCTTCCCGTTATGCCCAACGTGTGAACACTGATAACACATCTAAATTCGAAGAAAATCAACAGAAGTCATCTCAGTCAACCTGAAAAATCTAGTGACTCATTCACACCCTTTTCACAGGGCTTCTGTGGGCGCTGGCTTCTCCTGAGCCAGCCTCCAGGCTCCTGCAGCCCCAGAGTAGCTCAGGGCTGGAGGGCTCAGCAGGTCAGATGAGTGCTGACTCTTTCCTGCACAGACGGCGGGGTTGCTCAACCAGCGGCCCCTGCTCTGTGCTGCCGGTAACCCCATCACTTCTGTCCCCCAGGCCCCCTGAACAAGGTCGCCTTGGGAAAAAGTAGCAGGAGTAAGATGCTGGCTTTTCAGCCCCAAGAGTAAATTCCATCACTTTGAAAGTAAAACCATGATATCTAAATTTGATTTGACTTATGTCAGGTCTGATAAATACGTGCACACATTTATGCCGACTCCCCAGAACAAAACCACTTTCTCATCAGGAAGACAAGGTCTGGTAGACCAGTTCATCAGAATGAAGAACAGAAAAATGGGTATTCTAATTTATACATACACACATTGGTGTAATCCAGCCCATAGGACAATTAACTGCCCTGGCAAGGTTGGACAATTACTATTTTGTTTACATTTAAACTGCTCCCATTAACTTAGTGAGCTTGGCTTTAGGCATCCATCCTCAGATGGATTTCAGCCTCAAGCCGGCAGTAAGCAGAGTAGGTGGACTTCCTTGGTGGCTCAGACGGTAAGGAATTTGCTTGCAATTTGGGAGACCTGCACTCAATTCCTGGGTTGGGAAAATCCCCTGGAGGAGGGTATGGCAACCCACTCCAGTATTCTTGCCTGGAAAATCCCCATGGACAGAGGAGGCTGGTGGGCTGCAATCCATGGGGTTGCAAAGAGTCAGACACAACTGAGTGACTAAGCACAGCATAGCACACAAGCAGAGTAGGTGGGCTTCCCAGGTGGCACTAGTGGTAAAGAACCCACCTGCCAATGCAGGAGACAAAAGAGACTTGGGTTTTATCCCTGGGTCGGGAAGATCCCCTGGAGGAGGGCATGGCCACCCATTCTGGTATTCTTACTTGGAGAATCCCCATGGACAAAAGAGTCTACAGTTGGTCTATGGTCTGCAGTACATGGGGTCACAAAGAGTTGGATATAAGTGAGCAACTGAGCACACACACATGTCTTCCAGCTGTGCAACCCAGGGGAGTTACTTATCCACCCCATGCCTCTACTTTCTCACCTGTAAAATGGGAATAGTATAACTAAAACTAACCCACCTGGGTTTGTTAAAAAGATTAGATGAAATTATAAATGGTGAAGCATTGAGAACAATGCAAGCTCTCAAGACATGGGAGTTTTTTGTAACAGTAACTTGAAGTGGGTTCACACATCCCAATAGGAAACTCTTGAATTCTCTTTTATTTTTAAGTTTGATCTTTTTTTATTTTTTGGCCATACCACACAGCTTGCGGAATCTTAGTTCCCCGACCAGGGTTCAAACCCAGTCCTCCAGCAATGGAAGTGTGAACTCCAAACCACTGGACCGCCAGGGAATTCCCATAACTTTCATCTTTGTAGCACTTAATTTCTTATTTCTTCTTTTTTTATGTACGTGCAGAATGAAGGTGTTTAGTCATCCTTGGAGTACAATCTTTCTATTCATTAAAAACCATTATTAAGTGTCTTCAAGCTTCTTTTCTGCAGTAAATGATCCAGATTACTTAATCGTTTGGTTTTACATGTGTTAATCATTTATTTGAACTTCTCAACCATCAATTTAGTACATGCAGAAATATTGTCTAGAATAAATTGGCTTTGGAACCCCTATCAGCTTCAGTCTATTAGCTCAAATGTTTAAAACTATTGTTAATATGATCAAAGTTAAGTTCTTTACCATATTTGTCAGTTGCTTTTATTATGTCATATTGCAATAGTCACAAAATTCTCAAATGCATAGTTCAGGAGAAGCCAAATCAGGCAAGATGATAAGTCATTCATTCATTCATCAAATATCAATATTTGTTGAGGGGCTACTATGTGCCGGGTACTGTGCTATTCTCTAAAATTACAAATAAGACACACCCTGCTTAGAGGAGCTTATAGTTTGGAAGAGAAGACACAGAAGTAAACAAAACATGGCCAAGATCTTTCATTTGATGCTGTACTTGAAGCTAGAAGGTGCCAGGATAACCTCGGAGCAGAAGGGAGGAAGAACTCAGCACTGCCCTGGTGGTTCGGATGGTAAAAAATTTGCCTGCAATGCAGGAGATACAAGTTTGACCCCTGGGTTGGGAAGATCCCCTGAAGTAGGAAATGGCAACCCACTTCAGTATTCTTGCCTGGAAAATCCCATGGACAGAGGAGTCTGGCGGGCAACAGTCCATGGGGTCACAAAGAGTCGTATATGACTGAGCAATTAGCACTTTGGTAGGTCTAGGAAGACTGCACGGAGAAGGTGACTTTTGAGCCTTTTTTTTTTTTCAGTATTCAGTTCAGTCGCTCAGCTGTGTCCAACTCTTAGTGACTCCATGGACTGCTGTACACCAGGCTTCCCTGTCCGTGCACTGTGTTTTCAGTTTTTATTAAAAAGCTGTAGCATCCCATACATAGGTGTCTCAGTGAGACAGCCTAACTTCTTGAGGTTTCAGGTTTGTTTGTCATAAAGTGGTACCCCCTTCATCCTAAGCTCCTGGCCAGTTTTAGTTATCCATGTTACCACTGACAAATTCCATTCTTTAATCATCTTGCTCAGTTCAGTTTAGTCACTCAGTCATGTCCAACTCTTTGCAACCCCATGGACTGCAGCACGCCAGGCTTCCCTGACCATCACCAACTCCCCGAGCTTGCTCAAACTCATGTCTGTCAAGTCAGTGATGCCATCCAGCCATCTCATCCTCTATTGTCCCCATCTCCTCCTGCCTTCAATCTTTCCCAGCATCAGGGTCTTTTCTAATGACTTAGTTCTTTGGCATCAGGTGGCCAAAGTATTGGAGCTTCAGCTTCAGCATCAGTCCTTCCAGTGAATATTCAGAATTGATTTTCTTTAGGATGGACTGGCTTGATCTCCTTGCTGTCCAAGGGACTCTCAAGAGTCTTCTCCAGCCCCACAGTTCAAAATATCAATTCTTCAGCCCTCAGCCTTCTTTATGGTCCAACCCTCACATCCATACATGACTACCGGAAAAGTCATAGCCTTGACTATAGGGAGCTTTGTTGGCAAAGTGATGTCTCTGCTTTTTAGTATGCTCTCTAGGTCTGGATAAAGACCTGGTGGTAGACTGTGAGTGATCTCCACGCAGTGTCTGCAGTGTCATCCACAGTGTCCAGGTGGGTCCTGGACCTCACCCCTGACCCTTGCCCCTGGCTGAGGTGGCAAAGACCTCACTGTGCCTGAGGAAAACTCCAGAGATAGTGCACATGCCTTTCTGGCACAGCTTGAGCTGTGTTTTAAAATGGCAAAGATTGAGGAGGAAAAAAGACGAGTGTGTTCAACCATGAACTTCCGTAGTGATGGTGTGCCTGGGGCCAGCCTCTGGGACGGATGCAGACACACAAAACTGCCCAGGTCTGGCTGGGGCTGGGCCCACAGTGACCAATCCGAGCCTGAGCTCTGTCCTGTAGGCCTGGGCAGCATGGGAAGGGTGTGTTTTAAACTAATCACTCTGGAAATAATGAAGAGGGAAGACTAGAGGCCTTTGAGTCTAGAGTGAGACAGGAAAAGCAGGATGCTGAGTTCAGGGAGACAGACTATAAAGCCTCACTAAGGAGAGGGTGAAGGAAAGCAGGGAGTAAATATGAAACATATTTAAAAGATAGGGTTTAAAAACACATTAGAGGGTGGAATGAATCAAGAGAGTAGAATTGACATATATACACCACCATGTATGAAATAGCTAGCTAGTGGGAAGCTGCTGTATAGCACAGGGAGCTCAACTCGGTGCTCTGTGATGACCTAGCAGGGTGGAATGAGGGGGGTGAAATGGAAACTCAAGAGGGAGGGAATATATGTATCCGTATAGCTGATGCATGTTGTTGTACAGCAGAAACTAACACAACATCAGGAAGCAATTATTCAGTTCAATTCAGTTGCTCAGTCATGTCCGACTCTTTGCGACCCCATGGACGGCAGCACACCAGTCTTCCCTGTCCATCACCAACTCCCGGAGCTTGCTCAAACTCATGTCCTTTGAGTCAGTGATGCCATCCAACCATCTCATCCTCTGTCATCCCCATACTCCAATTAAGAAATAAATTAAAAATAAACAAAGATAAAGACCCAGTAGAGAGGGGTGCCAGTTTCGGGGAACAGGAAGAGAAGAGAGAGAGGCACTCGGAAGGAAGTAGAGGTTTCCAGTGTGGACCCCTATGAGGGCCCAGTGCCATACTGTGCCCAAAAGGAGCAAACACAAGTGGCAGAAATCCTTCTAGAAATGCTCCTCAAAGACTTGTTAAAGGTCAGCAGGGAATGTCAATGTCATATGCAAAGAGAAATATATGTATATTCCCTACTAGTTATTCTTTTCAAAAGCCCCCTTAGTATATGTTACTTACATGAGCTAAGTTAATATTGATGTGGGAGTCTTAATGTTTCATTTTCCGGAAAGTGATTTTCTAGGTACAATAAGATATTAGCATTGTTTCAGTTATGTATGCCTGATAACTACTAAGATATCTACTTATTCATTTACTTGGTTATTATCAGTCTCTCCACCCTCCTCCCCACTAAAGGACAAACTCTAGAGGTCAAGGACTTTGCCTCTTCTGTCCACATCTGCATCCCCAGCACCTAAAACAATGTTTGGATAACGGTAGGTGCTCAATAAATATTTATTTACTGAGTGAATGAATGCATTTCCATGTGGGCAAAAAGAAATCATCATATCCTTTACTAATGAGGAAAGAAAAGGAAAAAAACCTGGACTTAAAGCTAATTTTTCATGAACAGATCCAATTTTGCAAAAATGGAACTGACGTTTAAAAGATATTTTTCTTCCTGAAGCTCTGCTTCTGGGAAAATCACAGCTGCCAGCTTAGATGGTGGTTTTAACTGCCCAGTTTCAAATTCTGCACAGTTAAAAAACTGCCCAGCTACAAATTGGCAGAGCTCAGCTTCCGTAAATGCTGTTGGAAATGGTGATTTTCCTTATTGATTTCATGCCAGTTCCTCTTTTGTGAAAATTCCCATGTGCTGCTCAGTGGAACATGTACAAGAAAACCCGAAAACTGGGGGCCAGAAATTAAATAGGTTCCTCATGTTCCTCTCTGGTCAGGTGATGTCAAAACCTTTCTACTTTCAGGATGAAGCGTTCAATTGTTTTCCCCTTTAAATTTAGCAGAGAGCTTATGGCCCCTGGTGGACTACGCATATGCTCCTTCTGATCTGTGAAATAACTCATTCCTGGATGAACTTTAAGCTCCCAAATAACGCATGTGAAATACTGTTTATGAAACGTGGGAGAAATGTTTCATATTCTCATTACTCCAGCACAGTTGCACCAAACCACTCTCTCCAAGGTTCCTTTTTTCCCAAGAAGAAGGAAAAAACGGGACTTCCATGGTGGTTCAGTGGCTGGGACTAAGTGCTTCCATTGCAGGGGGTCCCAGTTTCAATCCCTGGTCAGGGAACCAGATCCCACATGCTACAGCTAAGACCTGGCACAGTTTATTAAATAAATATTTTTTTAAAAACTTCAACATCACTATGATAACAGTAATAGTAACCACACTTCCAATGGATTTTACTCAATAACCTCGTAGAGGCTGCAATGTAGAAAACCCATCGTCAGCAAAAAAACTTTCCATGAGCTGGATACTATGCCAGGTTCACACCCTGCAAAGAGGAATGAGGCATGGTTCCTGTCCTCTGGGGCTTACAAATTAGCTAAGGGCAAGAAGACCAGAACCACAAGGCAAAATGAATAGTTACTAGTGAACTACATGGTCAGTGAGTGCCCCACAGGATTCGGAAAAGGACAGGGGTCATCAGACAGTGTTCCCAGAGGAGACGGACTTGAATTTGAGTTGGACCTTTAGTGGGGAGGCTGCAGTGAGATAGAGGAGTGGTAGGAACACTCCTAGATGCCTTTGCTGGGAGTCCAGCTGGCAGAGGTGCAGGCTGCAGCAGCTAAGGTAGGGGGCTAGATCAGGGGAGGTCTTGAATGCCACTCTAAGATCCGGGGGCTTGATTCTCGAAGTAAAGTGGAATCCTTGAGAATTTTAGAGCAGAAAGGATGTGAGCTAAGCAATGCTTCACAGAAATTAAATCAAACAGAGATGCGTGCTATAAATTTAACTGGGGTCTTCAAAATTGCGATAATGAGACTGTGACCCAGGCTGAAGAGAGTAGGGCATTTCCATCATGCAGCACTTCTTAGTGATTTCTACGAAATTGACTCCATACTGAAAGATGGTGAGTGATTCTGTGATCCTGAATGCTGCTCGGAAGAGGTCTCATTCCTTTCATACCCCACGGTGTGTACATGGACCAGAGCCAGGCATGGTCTATCTGCAAACCTCAGAAAATCTAGGCAACTTAGAGAATAAAAGCTGGGAGTGTTCTTAGAGCCCTCAGAGTCCACCCCTCCCCACCTCGGTGTACCCATCCAGAGGCCAGCCCTTGGTCAGGTTCACCCAGCTCGTCAATGTCAGGCTTAGGGCATGACCAGAGCTCCTGACTGCACTCCAGCAAAGCTTCTGCAGCTGGTCCAAATTCTTATTTGAGGTGTGCGTATACACATTCTGGCAAAATCCAGAAAAATCAGGGCCTTAACTGAGACAGTGGAAGCTACTTTCCTTGACTCCCCCCAGGATGCACCCCCCCAGATCCAGTCCCTGCCTGAGCCCCCTCTTCATTCCGGGCAACCCCCTGCCTCCATGATTTCCTGCAGCATCCTCTGGCTTCTGATTCTCTGCTCGCATCCTGCTGTTTCTCGTGTCTTGCCACGGATTGTGCTGTCTTCTTTGTCCAGAACCCTTACCACCTTCAGGAGACACTCCCACAAACACCCAGCCTCAATTCCTCCCACAGGTGGGCTAGGTTCTCTCTTCCAGGAGCTCTGTGCTACCCTACACAAGACTCTCTCTCTGTGTCTCTTAAATGTCTTATAATTGCCTATTCAAGTGCCTGCCTCCCGCCCTTCAACTGTGAGCTCCCTGAGGGCAGGACTTAGTATGCATCACCAAACACCCAGCATCTAGCTCAGTGCCTGGCACCCGTGAGGCATTCAAGTGTCTGATGAATGAATGAATAGCATTTGCCTTGGTGCATTCATTTAACAAATATTTATTGAGCAGTTACTTATGATCAGTACTGTGGTATTCACACTTACGTGTCAGTATATACCAACACACTCAAGCTCCAAATTATGCACTGGTAAGTTATACACGTGGCATGTTCACAGGCACACACAGCAGAGACCGTGTACATATCTACAAACACCAGAGCTGGCAAACGCAGTAAAGTGCATGCCAGATGTCTCTGAAATTTGCAAAGAACCAAGAACCAAAAATGACAGTTAGCTCCATAAACCCTCTAAAAGAAAAGAGAAAAAGCGTAAAAGAACAAAAGAGCAGAAGGAAGTGGCTATGGGTTTTTTTTTTCTGTGCACTTGAGCCGGGGGTGGGGGAGATTTATAAACGCATTCTATGCTGGGCAGGTTCATGTAAGCCTGAGTTCCTCAAGGGCTGGTTTTAGGAGCTGTTAGGAAAATTCACTACCATGCATGAGTCGGGGGATTGCTTTTTATTCCACTGGAAACTGTTCATGAGGACGCCATTAGCAGCCCCTTCTCAATCTGCCTGATAGAGACAGCGGGTTCACCTGAGCAATTCTGGAACCCTGATCACTGCCAATTAGGGGAGCATTGTCTGGCTGACATAATCAAGTGAGTATAAATATATTTACCATGATTGGCATGGGGAAGGGAGAGCAGAAAGATTGAGGCAGAGGCTGCCACCCCTTGCCTGGCCCCAACCTGGATCTAATTCAGCGTGTCTGTCACCCAGCGCTCAGTAGAAGCCGTCACCGGAATACATAGTTGAGAATTCAGAACTAGAATTGTTTTCCCCAGAAGGGGCCCTGTCTCTCCTTATTTTTCCTCCTCGCTTCTTCCCGTTTTTTTTTTTTTTTTTCATGATCACTTCCATGAATGCTGCAGAGAGACGGCAAACCATATGCCCCGTTGATCACATTTACATTCTGCCCCGGTGGCCATGCTGCCCCCACTTAGCTTATCTGCAGTTCAAAGTGATCTGGGGGAAGGTGGCAGTGATGAGACTCCTACCCTCTCTGCCTGCCTGGGTATGCCTGTCGGCCTGGCATTGGTTTTATTTCATTGTCGACTTGCGGGACTTTGATGGTAATATCTATGATATGTCTCAGAGCCAGTCTTGAAAGACCCTGATAAAAACAGTTCCCCTGCAGTGGACTAGATATGGGAGGAACGTCTCATGTTTCAACAGCTAGGAGGTGAGGTGAGTTGAAGTTGTATCTGGTGGTTATTCTTGTTGCCTGCCTGGAAAGCAGGGTCTATTTAAGCATTTGCACGGATTTCGAAACGCACACTACATCTCTTCATCCCCAAACCAATGGCTGGGGTTCGATAGGAATGGTCGAGTGGCACAGTTGGTGGGAGGTCAATGACAAATCTGACCTCTTGGCTGAATTTGAACTTGGGTTGATGCAGAGCCAATCCATCAAAAGAGGGACTTGTTTCTTCTTCCCTCCCTTGACTATTTGATAACAGCATTCATAGAGCTGAGTTGATTTCAGTTATTTCCTCTGCTCTTATCACGTGTGTGCTGCTGTCTTGGCCCTTGAAGGCTGCAGCCCCTTCCCAGCGGCTGTAACAGATGACGAAAGCCTGTCCCTGTGTCCTGCTCCCTGCAGTTTGTCTGCACAGCTGCAAATTGCTCTCAGCCTGTCTTCTCGGATTTGACAAAAACTATTTCATTACTGGTAGCACACACATAATACTCAGTGATATAAGGGAAGGTGCAGATCCACAAAATAAATAAGGAGCCCGTGTAGGAAAAATGTCGTTTTATAGAGATCACTCAGCCTTAAGGCATCTGACCACCCTTATTCAGCCTGTTCTGCTAAATTTTTCCTTCTCCAGCCGCCCAGGAATTGTCAAGGCTAACCTCTTTCCAACCAGCTATCAGAAATATGTATTTCTTTTGCTTTTCAGATCTTAATGGATGAAATATTTCTTTTTTCCCTGTCTTCTACCTCTTGCCAGACATATTGGGTTGTTTTTTTTTTTTTTTGAGAAAGTGAGCTCATTTATCACCAAGGAAGAAAGACAGTCATTCCATATTTACCTGTTAACAAATTACCACTTGCAGTGAAAATACAGCAGAACCCTCTCACTCTGTGAATAAATGTGTTACTCGCCTTGACCAACCCTCGGTCGATGGATAGCCACTGTTCTCTTCAAGTCGGCTTAATTTTCTCTCTTTGGTTTTGTTTCCTTGAAGCAAAGAGATCCTTGGTTCTTTCTTTGATCCTGCTTTTGAGGAATGTGCCTGTCTCCTTTGAGTCTGTTTGTTTTGTGAGCTGGTTCGATTAACCCCTTAGCGTTTATCGAGGAATGTATTGTGTTGGGTGCTGTGGGTTCCTCTGAAATCCTCCCTGTTTGAACATTGAATGGAGTCACTTATCTGAATGCTGACTCCTTCCTAATCCATGGGTTTTCCTCTGTGTTGATGAGGGCATGAAATAGTCGCATACCAAGAGATAGTGTAATGTGGTAAACTGAGCTTCAGTGCTGCAGTCAGCGAGCCCCAGAGCATGAAACAGTACAGCCTTGGGCACATGGCTTCTCTCCTCTGAACCATGATTCCTTGTCAGAGGTGCTGCTGAATATCTCTCTATATATCTAGACCTCTCTCTAATAGAGCAGTCTATTCCTTGCTGTCCTCCATAATGAGATAACCGCCAGACAAACGAGAAGAGCCTGGTTTAACCAAATAATGCTGGAGCAAATTACAAATGGCTGTAAGAAGGTCTTTTTGGCCTGAGCATTTTAGTGGCATTTACTGCAGTGTCTTTGTATGTCATTTAGTTACAGGGATAAACCTCTTTAACACACACCAAGCTCTTGACCAGGGTGGACAATACATCTTACATCACTTTTTTCTTTTTAGTCAGGTTACTTTTTGCTGCTAAGTTGCTTCAGTTGTGTCCGACCCTGTGCAACCCCATAGATGGCAGCCCACCAGACTCCCCAGTCCCTGGGATTCTTCAGGCAAGAACGCTGGAGTGGGTTGCCAAATCCTAGGAAGTGGTAAAAGGGAAGCTAGAGGTCCAGTTACTAGAATTGTACCAATATCGGTTTCCTGGTTTTGATACTATAGTTTCGTGATATCTTTATCAGGGGAAGCAGGATGAAGGGTAATAGGGGAACTCTGTACTCTCTGAAACTTCCTGTGGGTCCATAATGATTTCAAAATAAAAAGTTTAATGAGAGAGAAAGAAAATGGTGTGGCAATTAGGAGTAATGAAGGCTCATCTTGGTTTCGGTCCCCAGCTAGGCAAATATTTATATTTTGTTTGCCTTTTCCTCCCCTTTTCACATACAGATTTTGTGAGCAGTCAGACATAAAAGCCAGGGTTCATTTCTCTACAGAAGGGAAGAAAGAGGTAGAATGAGCTAGGAGGACCCCTGCCATCATCCCCACACCCTTTACCTGCACAGACTTACCTTCTGCCTCCGTACTCATCTTGCCCTTCCTTCCTGTTCAAGGGGAGAGACCTCCCCTGCTGCTCCCAATAAACTCCTTCATCTGTACAAGGCATCCATGCCTTCCCACTGTTCAAGGCTCATCCGTCTACATAATCTCCCCCTGTGATTCCTTCTGACCCGGGGTTTTAACAGCCGTCTAATGAGAATAGCTCCCGAAGTTATATGTCCACTCGGACCTTTTTGCTGAGATCCACACCTACAGACAAGAAAAGACGGAGACTAGGAATCTCCGCCTCCATGTTCCTACCTAGACGTTCTGAATTTCAGACTCCTTCCAAAGGATCACTTCTTCTTATTTTCTCTTACCTCCAAAAATGTCATCTCCATCTACCATACTGCCCATAGAAGAAAGATGAAAGCTGTTCTATTACCACTCTACCCAATAATGTAGCCGCAGGACACATGTGCTATGAAGTACCTCATGTATGGCTGGTCCAAACCAAGATGTGCTGTCAGTGTAAATTATGCACCAGACTTAGCTCAGAGAAAGGAGATGAAATATTTTTATATCTTAGACTGATTTCTTATTGAAGTGATAGTATTTTGGACATATAAGATTAAATAGAATAAATTAACATTTTTCCTTTTCTTTTTAAATGTGCTACTAGAATATTTTCAGTTACATGTGTGGCTTGCATTTGTGATCTGTGTTCTATTCTATTGGCTGGTCCAGCTCTAGACTCTTCTCTACCTTTTAGTTACTCCTAATTGGTCAAAATCACGCTCACTTGCTGAGTTTGGGAGAAACTCAGGCCCAAGGCGGAGAAGGCAATGGCAAGCCACTCCAGTACTATTGCCTAGAAAATCCCATGGATGGAGGAGCCTGGTAGGCTGCAGTCCGTGGGGTCGCTAAGGGTCGGACACGACTGAGCGACTTCACTTTCACTTTCACTAATTGGTCAAAAAGTCCCAGTGACACACCTGAGTTAAAACGAGGCTTACCATGTGAGCAAAGTGGGCTGAATTTGAATTCTAGCTCCACTAGTTTTTGATGCCTGTGAACCTGGGGCATCATCTAATCTTTTTGAGCCTCAGTTTCTTTATCTACCAGATGGATTAAATGATAGCTCTTATTCCTCAGTTCAGTTCAGTTGCTCAGTCATGTCCGACTCTTTGCGGCCCCTCAGGTTCTTGTGAATGAAGAGGATAAATGTGAGAGGACTTACTATGGAGATAAAAGCATAGGAATGCCAAGAAAGAGCCCCGCCTCTCACTGTCATAGTTCAGACTCTCATCATCTCGGGCCAAGCCTCCTGTAATAGTTCCTTCGTCTCTAGTCCACCATGCCCTCTAACCCTGCACACTGCCACCAGATTAAACATTACCTAATGCAAAGAGTATCAAAGCGTTTAGTGAGTCTCCATCACCCTTGGGATAAAGTCCAACATCCTTCCTATGCTATGCAAGGCCCTTCATGACCTGACCCCACTGGAAACACCAACCCCGCCTCCTGCCAATCCACAATGGCCATCATGAAGCAGTTGGGCGCCCCAGCTCCTACTGACACACACCTCTGTCTGTGATATACACGCCCTCTACTTGTCCACAAGGCTAAGTTCACTTGGCACCTCTTTAGGGAAGCTTCCCCTGGTCCCTGCTATGCCTGTACCCATACCAGGAGCCAGATATTAGGATCCACTCCTGTAGCTCCTCACCCACTTGAGGTTTGGCTCCATTGTCACTCTTCTCTCGCTTATTTGGTCGACCTGTCTGTCTGTCCTACAAGACTCTGAGCCATCTGAGGGTAGGATGTGTTCTCAGATCCATGCCCGATCTCCACATCAAGCGTGGTGCCTGGCACAATGCTGGGTATCTCCTATAGAAGAATCTCCTGTACTTTAGCCGTACACTCGGCAAACATTCACTGATGCTTGTTGAGTGAATGGATAAAGTACAGGAGATACTCCCGAGAGGAAGAAGGAGAGTGACAGCAGTGAGGTCAAACAGCAAAAAATCTGAAGACTAACCCGAGGAGAGATGGATGCTTCTTGGTCGTGCAGACAGAGAAGAGAGAGAGGAAAGAATCTGGGCAGGGAGTCAGTCATGAAGGATTTGAAATGAAAGACTATAAAAAACAAGATCATGAAAAGAACAGAACCACATTTGGTACTGCTGGTGGTTTAGTAACTTCCTCTGCAATGATTCCAGGAAGAGACAAGGCTCTAGGAAGGCAAAATCATATAAAGAAAGGATGAGGTATCAGCAGCCCATTCAGGGATTATTTGTCATCAGGACTAGATACATGGCTGATACAAGTAAATGTCAACCTGATGACTACGTGATGAGACTACTAATAATTTACTGGGGCCGGTGCCCGGGAATTTTTTTACTGTAGTGCAAATGCCAAGCATGGAAATTTTTGACACGTTATAGATAGGAGAGAGCAGATAGTGAATTTGAGAATAACGATGCGAAATGCCAGAATAATCACAAGAGAAAAGTCTGAATGCATAAGAAGGTTTAGAGGATTCCAGCTTTACCATAAACATGGATTATGAGAAAAATCACTTATGAAAAAGAGAAATTCCAATATATAAAACCCACTTATCAAAACACTTAGCATCCCAGAATGCATAATAGTAATAACGTGTCTTTGAACACACACACACTATCAAGAGCAGCAAATAACACCAGAAAGGTAGAGAAAGTGGGAAGTATGACATTTTGTGGCTCACAGGGCATATGAATGGGAAAATACGTTCTTCTACACACAAACCACAACCTCCACAAGAACGCCTAAAGGCTTCATTCGGAGACCTCAGTTCTCATCCCTCAGGAGAACCTCCACCACACTTTTCATGTAAAAGATCTCAGGGGACAGGCCTTGTGTGGGGAGAAGGGGCAGCAGGGAGAATCTAGATGAGAGGGTGAAAAGATCAAGCAATCCTTGGCCATTGTCCTAGACTGTGAGCCAGTCTATACGTTCAAGAGTTCTCTGGACAAGGTAAACGTTTAGGATACACTTAGGCTAGAAACAATTTGTTGTTTATTTGAAAATCACATTGAACTGGCAGTTCTGTGTTTTATCTCACACCCCGACTTCATGAGATATACACTTCCTCGTTCGTCCTCCCCTTGAGCCACAAGTCTCAATAATTGAGGAAAATGCAAAAGTCAAAACAGCTAACAACGTTGTGCCGGGCCCTCTGCTGAGTGGGTTGGGGGGGATATATCACTTGTTTTTCCCCAGGACACTATGAGGCAGGCACTCATCTTGTTCCTGACTTTTTACAAATTTTATTTACCCACTTATTTTTGGCTGTAATTGGTCTTTGCTGCTCGTGGGCTTTCTCTAGTTGCAGTGAGCAGGGGCTACCCTCTAGTTGTGATGCTCAGGCTTCTCATTGCTGTGGCTTCTCTTGTTGCAGAGCATGGGCTCGAAGGCACACAGGCTTCAGTGGTTGTGGCTCATGGACTTAGCTGCTCTGCAGCATGTGGAATCTTTCCAGACCAGAGATCAAACCCATGTCCCCTGCAGTGGCAGGTGGGTTCTTAACTACTAGATCACCAGGAAAGCCCCATTTCTGTTTTACAGATGAGGAAACTGAGGCTCAGAGTAATTAAATAACTTGCTCAAGGTCACCCATATAGCCAGTAGTTGAGCCAGGATTTGAACTCTGGCAGTCTGACTGCAAAGCCTACGTACTTGCTCATCTCACTTGACAAGGCGACAACAGCCGACAAGGGGTAGAGACACTGAGTCTCCAAGAAGAGTAAGAGAGAGTGAGAGCACAGGGGACGAGCAGGGATCTCGTGACTGAGGCCTTACAGGAGCAGCTGAAGTTCAACCATCTGCCTTTATTCAAGTTAGAGGAGTGTGCCCACAACTTGCAGTCCCACTCTGGGACTGGGAGCTTGATTAGAAGGGCACCAGGTGAATTTCTTCAATCCCCACTGAAGCCCATCTGGGGGCCCTTGTACAGTAGACAACCTGCACAGCTGTACACGCATGGCAGCCTGAGTTGGACGGCAGGAGGAGGACCCGTACGGAGGAAGGGTGTGGATGGGCTGCTTAGAGAATAACGAAGAGCCATTCACTAAGGCACATTTGCAAAGGGCAGGTGGTGCTCGGAAGTCAGTTTAGAGAGACAGGTTGGAAAGAGATTGCTGAAGGCCTGAAATGACAACAAGAGAGTCTTATTAAGATTTTTTTTTTTAATGTGGACCATTTTTTAAGTCTTTGTTGAATTTGCCTGTAATATTGCTTCTGTTTGATGTTTTGGTTTTTTGGCCGCAAGTCATGTAGGATCTTAGCTTTCCGACCAGGGACTGAACCCCACATCGCCTGCCTTGGGAAGTGAAATCTTAACCACTAGACCACCAGGGAAGTCCCAAGAGAGACTTGAGTGGATCTGGGAGGTAGCGTGAAACAATTTGTTGTTTATCTGAAATTCACATTGAACTGGCTGTTCTGTGTTTTATCTCGCACCCCGACTTCAGGAGATAGACACTTCTTCATTTGTGCTCCCCTTGAGCCACACATCTCAGTGACTGAGGAAAATGCAAGAAGTCGAGATAGCTACCAACGACTGTGTGCTAGGCCTCACGCTGTGTGGGTTGGGGGATATATCACCTGCTTTTCCCCAGCACACTATGAGGCAGGCACTAGTCTTGTTCCTGACTGTTTTAAAATTTAATTTACCTATCTATGTCTTTGAGTGAACTCCGGGAGTTGGTGATGGACAGGGAGGCCTGGCGTGCTGTGATTCATGGGGTCGCAAAGAGTCGGACACGACTGAGCGACTGAACTGAACTGAACTGAACTGACATTGACAAGTTCTGAACAGAAAAATGACCCTCAGAAAGTGTGTGTGTCAGGACTCTTCAACTCACAGGGGTCTCTGCTCCATCAAGCAGACAGCATAGGGTGGAGGGAGGATGGGAGCACATCAGCTAATGTGACAGCAGCTGATCTGCAAGACGAGAGAAAAGGAAGCAACAGACTGGAAAAGAGGACAAGGAGCGGGGAACAGCAAACACACAAGAGGGAAAGTGAGTGCGAAGCCGGATTTCTTCCGCTTTGTATTTCCCCAAGTGCCCCTCAAGGAAGAGTCGACCTGTTCCAGTTTATTTTCTTCTCCTGAGGGTTGGAAAGGGCCATGGGCATGGCAGAGTTTGCTTTCATAGTAAGGCATCTGGTTGCATTTTTCATGATACCCTAGAGAACAAGATAAGAAAGACAGGTAGAGAGATAGCTACTGTAGCTGGCAGGTTCGCAGTTGATACACAAAAAACAGTGATGAATAGGTGAACCTGGAGGGAGTTTTTAGGGAAGGAAACAAGAGTTCAGAGATAACCAATTTGTTTATAACCACACAATTATTAAATGAAGGAGCCAGAATTCAAACCTAACTCTGCTTGATGCCAAAGCCCGTGTTCCGTTTATTATGGAATAAAGACCAAAAAGCCATCGAATTTGCCTATGAAAAGAGAGTTGGAAGAGATAACCAAGAGGAGGGATACAAATCCACACCTAGAAAAGTTGCGATGAACTAAAGACTTACCAACAGGGAACAAAACCAAAAAAGTCAGAGAGATTAAAATTGCACCTCACATTTGCTTTCCCAAAAACATCCCCTGAAGAAGAGGACAAGCCTGGCTTGACCCTCCTTCACATTAAGAAACACTTGGACTTTTGTTGTAGTTGCTATATCCCTCACAGCCAACAGTGTGACACCACTATAAAAATCTTGTTGCTGTTCAGTCGCTAAGTCGTGTCCAACTCTCTGCAAGGCCATGGACTGCATGCAGCACAGCAGACTCCTCTGTCCTCCACTGTCTCCCAGAGTTTGCTCAAATTCATGTCCATTGAGTCAGTGATGCTATCTACCCATCTCATCCTCTGCCTCTCCCCTTCTCCTTTTGCCTTCAAACTTTCCCAGTATCAGGGTCTTTTCCAATGAGTCAGCTCTTTGCATCAGGTGGCCAAAGTAGTGGAGCTTTAGCTTCAGCATCAGTCCTTCCAATGAATATTCAGGGTTGATTTCCTTTAGGATGGACTGGTTTGATCTCCTGGCTTTCCAAAAAACTCTCAAGAGTCTTCGCCAGCACCACAATTTGAAAGCATCAATTCTTCAGCACTCAGCTTTCTTATGGTCCAACTATCACATAAGTACCGGAAAAACCATAGCCTTGACTACATGGACCTTCTGTATAGATCAAACAATTAAATAGTCCTATACTACTCAGCCCAGCTGAAACCACATCTTGAATCCCGAATCCAATTCTAGGTAACACATTTTGAGAAGAATATTGGAAAACTGCAGTGTGACCAGGAGAACAAGGAGTTAGTGTGGTGGAGGACCTGGGATGATGGGAGAGGGTGGTATTTAAGCGAAGACACAAGAATTTGGGGCTTGCAAGCACCATCTTATATTTTCTTTTCTTCTTAGGGAAAAATTCAGACTGAAAATTATCATCAGACATTTTGGTTTCATGTAACCAATTAATTCACCAAGCTGTTAGTCTGTTCCTTTCATGTCCACCTGCCCCACCCCCGCCATGCCCATTCTCTATCATCTTAATAAATTAGGAAAAGACCAACTTTCTGAATCACTTTCAGCTTTGAGAATCCAAGATTTAGGGCCTACTTGAATAAAACTGGAAATTAAGAAAGAAAGAGAATGACTTTAAACAAGGCCCATACAGGTGTTCTTCTGTTCAAACAAACTCAAATTAAGACTTACATATCCAAAAAGTAAGAATATTCCAGTTATCCATTTGATGGAAGCAATTCACAATATCCTCCCTTCTGTTGGCAGCTTTTTAGTACCTTTATGGGGTGACTTGATCAATAAAAATGTAATTACCTCCAATTTCTCAGGGATAGACATGAAATGAAGGAAGGCAAGCTGTCATAAGGGTTCATGTCCGCTTTTGCAAGCTTTTGTGACCAGTGAACTAAAACAGCGACCCGCATTCCAGCACTAAATGGGGGCTGGGGAATATGAGTAAAAGTGACAGGAAGATTGAAGTAGCTGTGGTCACTCTTCCCTTTGTGCTTTGGTGACGTTAAGGTGGTCCCGAGCACAGGCGGTGCGGGAAGGAAGAGGGGAGGCTGAGAGCATTTGTGTGTTTGTGAATGGTGTTACATCCCTGCTGACAACAGAGTAAGAAGATGAAGGCTTTCAGATATGTGATAAACAAGCCAAGCTTTCAGAGCCCAAATCAATAAAAACAAATGTGAAGCGAACAGAAGGGGGAAAGGGAAAAAGAACATGAAGGCACCATAAAATCCTGGTGATAAATTCCAGAGGAAGTCATGATGTGAATGGAAAATAGGAAGTGAAGAAATGAAGCCTGGAGATTTGTCAAATGTCTGTCGGTCTGCCTCTTTCTTGCCTTCCACTCACACATACCACCATTCCCCCCGGCCCTCCGTACAGGGCTCCTTAAGCAATTTCTGATTCTGTGTGGGTATTTTTAATGCTTCATTCCTGGTTGGGTTTCGCCAGCAGGTTTCATGGTGTTTCTGCAGACAATTGTTATTGCTTTAGGAAACAATCAGGATAAAATGAGGAAGTAGCAAGTGATAGATTCGTCTTGCAGCAGAGTCAGGCTAGAGGTAACATCTCAGCAGGGTGGGCTCTTTCTGTTTCATTTTTGTTGCTGCTGTTTTGGATTGATGTTTTCATGGAGTTATTTAAATAAGAACAGTATCAGTTCAGTTCAGTCGCTCAGTCATGTCTGAGCTAAAGCTGAAACTCCAATACTTTGGCCACCTCATGCGACGAGTTGACTCACTGGAAAAGAGTCTGATGCTAGGAAGGATTGGGGGTGGGAGGATATGGGGATGACAGAGAATGAGATGGCTGGATGGCATCACCGACTTGATGGACATGAGTTTGAGTGAATTCCGGGAGTTGGTGATGGACAGGGAGGCCTGGCGTGCTGTGATTCATGGGGTCGCAAAGAGTCGGACAAAAATAAGAACAGTATAGAAGATTTTTAAACAGGGGCATTTTAGATACATTTTTTTCTAACTAGATTCATCGTACGTTACACTGATGTTTTGAAGACCCAGAAAAAGAAGTTGAAAAAAAGCAGAACAGGGACTTCCCTTGGTGGTCCAGTGGTTAAGACTTTGCCTTCCAGTGCAGGTGGTGCTGGTTCAATCCCTAGGATCCCACATGCCTCAGGCCAAAACCCCGAAACACAAGTCAGAAGCACTATTGTAACAAATTCAGTAAAGACTTTGCAAATAATGCACGTTAAAAAAAAAAAAGAAGTAGTAGAATACGTTGTAGGAAAAGGTGATGGTGGGAAAGGTTAGAAAAACGTGGCATCACAAGAGAGAAATGGAGGGAGGGAGAGAAAGAGAGGGAGAACAGAAAGGAATGAAGAGAACAGCTCCTGATGAGTTTATCAGCTGAGATCGTCTCCACGTCTGCAATTGCCTGAAAGCACAATTGCTTGGTGTAAGGTCAGCCAGGTTTATTAGAGTCTTTGCTCTTTGACCAAAGAGCAATGGGCTTGAATTTTGAGGATCCGTGAGAATTGTTCCCATCAATTTCTTGGCTGAAGGACAACAAGCCAGGAAGGTTCAGGGGGCCCTACGCTAGTTAGCAATTATCCTGAACTACTGCAGGACTTGCGTATTTTGCTAGGACAGAGAAGAAAGAGCACAGCCTTAGGAGCCAGCAGACATGTACCCTCATCTCTCACCTCATTTTCTCATTCATAAAGTGTGAATGAGGGAATTAGCTGGTGGTCCAACTGTTAAGCCTCTGTGCTTCCAATGCAGAGGGCACCGGTTTGATCCCTGGTCGGGGAACTAAGGTCTTATATGCTCCGTGGCACAACAAAACATATATAGAAAATGTGAATAATAATAATGATTATGATTGTGCATTTTGCAAACAGTGGCCCTTTGTGAAGCCCTTGGCACGTAATGGATCATATCGATGAATGGAACTTAGCCTTGGCTGGTTCTTGTTCCTAGGCATTGGTGAGGCATGTTCCCTGAGGTCTTCCTACAGGGAAGAGCTGGCACTTCCTGTTTCAAGATAGCAACACAGTGACTGAGCTCTGGGCCCACAGATAAGGTTCAGAAGCCAAATCAGTTTTGTGTTTCTCAAACTTCCATTTCCCCACTTCCCTCTGGTCAGTGCTATCTTTTCTTGTTACTTACTGGATTGTCTTGATTACAGTGCATTGTGATGACATTGCAGCCTGGGGTCCTCAGTAAGCAGGGAGAAGCTAACACTTGCCCAGAGGAAGAGGGGGCAGAGATGGGGGCCTTGGAAAGCTGCAAAGGAGTATATGCTTGTGTTACGAGTTTTGACATTTTTGAAGTTAAAAAATTTTTTTTTTCCTTTACAAAACAGAATGGTAGATAGCTAAGAGGCAAAAAGTGCTTTGGAGAAAGATGTACTAAACTGTCGATTCCCAAGGATGAGCCATACCCTCTGTATTATCTTCCGGAAACACTGTGCTGCGGGGTGAGAAATCTCTCAAGCCCCGATGAAGAAACTGTAGCACAGAGAACTTGTTTTCCCCTGCTACCAAGTCAGCAACAGACTTGAGCTTTGAAACCAGGTCACTGTGGCTGGCAGCCTCACCTGGCAGAGCGACAAGACGGGAGAAAAAGAATTTGCTTGAGTTTGAGAGAACACACACACTGCGTTTAAAGAAAGAGATCTTTTTCTTACAAAAAGCTTGAAAATGAATGAGATCTTATACAGTATGCTTTGAGTTTAACAAGAAAGTTGTGTTTTATAAGCTGCACTGGTGCTGATGAAAGAAAAGTAAAGTAACAAATATTCGGAAGAAAGAAGAGCAAGCGACCCTTCTTCTGTTGTTGCTGTTCAGTCACTCAGTCGTGTCTGAGTCTTTGTGGCCCCATGGACTGCAGCACGCCAGGCTTGCCTGTCCTTCACCGTCTCCCAGAATTTGCTCAAACTCATGTCCATTGAGTCGATGATGCCATCCAACCGTCTCATCCTCTGCCACCCTCTTCTCCTCCTGCCCTCAATCTTTCCCAGCATCAGGGTCTTTTCTAATAAGTCGGCTCTTCACATCAGGTGGCCAAAGTAGTGAAGCTTCAGCTTCAGCATCAGTCCTTCCAATGAATATTCCTTTAGGATTGACTGGTTTGAGCTCCTTGCAGTTCAAGGGACTCTCAAGAGTCTTCTCCAGCACCGCGATTCAAAAGCATCAATTCTTCGGCACTCAGCCTTCTTTATGATCAAACTCTCACATCCTTACATGACTGGTGACCCTTCTCCTGGGCATCACTCAATTTACAAGGCAGGGGAGGGGAAGGAGCTCACAGGGACTGTCTCCTGACTTGTCTCTTCCCTCTTCTACCTTCCTCCCCTTGCCATCCTCTGCCCGAAACAAAACAAAAAACCTTAAGGAGGAAAAGAAGAGCTAATTTTAAGAGAGGAAAGCATCCTTGAGACCAGTGAAATCTCCGTAATCCACAGTGACAGACAGGGACCAGCAGAAGAGCAATTTGATTAAATAAGGATATCAGGAGCTTAGAGGGACTCTCTAGTTTGTGTCACGTTTGTCTGTTATTCTTTGAAATATATTTCTTTAGCTTCCAAACATGGAAACCAAGTGCCTTCTAGCTGGGGAGGTGATTCCCATTTGGAAAATAGGGAAAAAAAATCTCAGGACAAATCCAAGGGGTCTGGGTGGGGCTGGGGATCCCAGGTTGGACTGAAACTGAGAGGCTGGCAGAGGGTCTGCAGGAGGCCCTGATGGAGAGAGATGTTAGAAGTTTGGGCTGGGTACCACCAGCCTTTCAGTGGATGGTTGTGGACTGAGCTTGAGTCCATCCCAGGCAGCACGCCTTCCCTGCCCATGTTTCCTATCCCACTGCCTGCTGCCCATTAGCTACCTAACATCAGGGACTGCTCTGTTGCTGCTTTCCTCAATGAAGCATTTTGAGGATGCATTGTTCTGTGTGGGACACACCTGTGCAGGGAAATGGCACGTTCCCTGAGGCTTCTGTTCATAAGCCACTTCCTAGTGGCTCCAGGACTGGCATCAGCAGGTCAGCCATCAAGGAATTACTGTCCTCGGACAAGCTTCAAAGGCCCCCTCTAGTTGCATGTGTTTACCAGGGCAGTCGTGCCAGGGAATTTATCCTTACCCAGGGCTTGTTGTTGTCACTGTTGTTTAGTCACTAAGTTGTGTCCAACTCTTTTGTGACCCCACAGACCATAGCTCACCAGGCTCCTCTGTCCATGAGATTTCCCAGGCAAGAATACTGGAGTGGGTTGCCTTTTCCTTCTCCAAGGGCTCTTCCTGACCCAGGGATCGAACTCATGTCTCCTTCATTGGCAGGCAGGTTCTTTACCACTGAAGGGAAGTCCTTCCTGGAGCTTAGGAGGAGGAAATAATGAGTCACCTGGAGACAAGAGGAAAATAAGAATGTCCCTGTGGACAAAATCATTTTAAATGGAGGCTTTTAGAAAGCACTAAAATCTCAGCCAGCTAGCCAGAAATGGTTTGGTGAGGTACATTTTGCTTGTCTTGGCTCAGTCTGGTTGCAATAAAAATCAGAAATGTTTCTATCCCATGGAGAGAGTACCTATGGAAACAGGCCAGATCCTTCTGAGAAGGCCTTGGAGATGCTAAACCCAAAAAGGAATGGTCCTGCCTCTCTGACTTGGGAGATCCGGAAAGCATAGGAGCTGTTGGTTGTAAACTGTTTAAAGGAGAAGCCCCTGGTGGCTGCTCCCAAGTTCATGGCTATCTGCCATCGATGGTAGCAGCCATGATTCCAATTCCCACTTTACCCTCCACTCTTGACTTCAGATCCAAATCTCCAGAGAAAGAAAAGGGATCTTATGAAAATAGGATTGGAGGCACTCTATTGTAAGGGTTCCAGTGGACGAGTTAGGAGTAATTCAAGAGCAGGCTCAGAAAAGGAATCTGTAAGCCTTGTAAGATGTTCAGCAAGAAGGTTATTTCCAACATGGCTGGCTGATTAAGAGGCACCCTGTGAGCAAGAATTCTGCTGGTTTAGAACAGAGTCAAAATGTTGTCATTTGAGAACCCAAAGTGAGGAAAGACCAGCCTTGATCTCTTGGTCACGCTCAGCCTTTTTCTTTTTTTTCCACTTTCTTTTCCAAAAGAGATTGATTTGGGTCTCTAGAAGAATATATAAGCCAAGTTAACAGGTGAGTGACAGGTAGTCGTCCACCCTGTATGTGTGTGTGCATGTTAGTCACTCAGTCGTCCCACTCTGCAACCCCATGCACTGCAGCCCACCAGGCTCCTCTGTCCATGGAATTCTCCAGGCAAGAATACAGGAGTGGGAGTGGGTAGCCATTTTCTTCTCCAGGGGATCTTCCCAACCCAGAGATTGAGCCCAGGTCTCCTGCATTGCAGGCAGATTCTTTTATCATCTGAGCCACCAGAGAAGCCCCGTTGTCCACCCTATGAATATGAATTTTCAAGAAGGGCCCTCTATGACTTTTCTCGCTGTTCAATGCCCAGTAAGAGGTGATAAACAAAGGCAGAAGAGCTCTAAGCACAGCTGGAAGGTTAAGATAAAAGAAAACACACAGTTGAGGTTTCCACACACATCAACCTAGACCCACAGGCAGGAGTGAGGGGCTGGTCACTTGGAGATGAGAGGGGACCTGCTTCCCAGGGAGCTCAAGGAGAACTGAAGCATCAGGAAATGTGTAGCAGCAGATGTCTTCTGATTCTTTTCCATCGAAGCAATTCTGTATTTTATGGCTTTGAGAGTCTTTGAAATGTTAAAGTTTATGCCTTAAAATGCACCAGAGACAAAGAAGACAGTCGCCAACCTGTCTGGAGAAAGATTGTGAGGGACTCAAGATGCATAGAAAAGTTACGAGACGAAATCCATGGTTTGGGGTGCACCATTGCCCTCTATTGGATTAAATAAATCAAACCTTTAATGTGGGTGCATGTTTCATTATCTCTGGCTGAGTCTGCCAAGAAGTCAGGGCACCTTTGAGTGGGAAATTAATCGATCCTTGTAAACGGGTCCTTCCTTCAGCTGCCCCTCTTCTGAGGAAATCAATTACAGTTGTAATTCTGATGGCAGGTCGTTCATCATGTTGCCAGTCTCTCAGCGAGCATTTGCTAGGTGCCACTAAGCACTGGTGAGGCAGCACAAGGCATGGAAGGAGAAATAACAACAACTGCTACTACTGTTCATCAGATACCTACTGGGTGGCAGAGTCTTTATACACATTTACACACAAGACCCCCATGAAGTAAGGGTGGCTGCTGCCGGGTTAGGAAGGTGGGAGGAGAAGGGGATGACAGAAGGTGAGATGGGTGGATGGCATCCCTGACTTGATGAACATGAGTTTGAGCCAGCTCTGGAAGTTGGTGAAAGACAGGGAAGCCAGGTGTGCTGCAGACCATGGGGTCTCAAAGAGTCAGACACGACTGAGCCACCGAACTGAACTGAATCGGGTTGGGGACGAAGAAGCAGGATGCTTGGGAAGTAAATGACACATCTGAGGTTCAAATCCAGGTTCATCTACTCCTGAGACCCCAGGAAGCTTACAGACTACCAGGGGAGATTGGATATAGCTAAAAACATCTACATGGGACTTCCCTATCCAGTGGTTAAAACTACTCTCTTCCACTGCAGGGGACACAGGTTTGATCCCTGGTCCAGAAACTAAGATCATACATGCCTCGGGGCATGGCCAAAAATATATAAATAATAAAATAAAAATAGCCTATTCCCAAACTCTCTAAAAAACAAAAAGAAAAATTTTAAAGACTCTACGGGGTCTGTAAACTATGGCCAGTAGGTCAAATTTGACTCATGTATTTTTTCCGCAAATGAGATGGTTTTCACTTTTTTGAACAGTGGGGGAAAATAATAATAGTAATAACTTTTGGCATGTAAAAATTATATGAAATTCAAGTATCAGTGAGCATAAATAAAACTTGTTGTTTTTCAGTCACTAAGACGTGTCTGACTCTTTCCGACCCCGTGGATGGCAGCACACTATGTTTCCCTTAACCACCTCCTGGAGTTTACTCAGACTCACGTCCATTGAGTCGGTGATGCCATCCTGCTGTATTGGAACCCAGCTCCGCCTGCTGGTTTACTGTTCTCTCAGGCTGCCTGCCTGAAAAAGGACAGACGCCTGGTCGTGGCATAGTCTGTACAGCCCCCAGAGCTGAAAATCTCTTCTCTCTGGTCCTTTGCAAAAAAGGTCTGGAGGACTACTAGTCTATACCCAGGCTTCCCCAGTGGCTCAACAGGTAAAGAATCCACCCGCAACGCAGGAGATGAAAGTTCAGTCCCTGGGTGGGGAAGATCCCCTGGAGGAGGAAATGTCAACCCACTCCAGTATTCTTGCCTGGGAAATCCCATGGACAGATGAGCCTGGTGGGCTACAATCCATGGGTTCGCAAAGAGTTGGACACAACTGAGCCCGCGCATGCGCAAGCACATACACACACACACACACACACACACACACATGAGTCTATACTCCAAGGTGAAATGTTATATATCAATATATATAGGTTTTTACAAAGCATTTGGGGGTTAAGAAAAGGGGAAACTAATATTTATTTAACCCACCATGTGAAGTGGGAGAAGAGATACACAGGTGCGCTCTATTTTAAGACTCAGTGCAAGAAAACCCAGCCTTTAAAACAGAGAAATTAAAAGGTAGCTATTTGCATAACAAAATTTCCCTTTCATTTTATAAAGGGATTCACCATGGGGTTCCTTTGTAGAATGAGTCTCCATAATGCACGCTAATATGATTCCATTTACAAATACTCTCTTCATAATAACTCTTCAAGAACAGATCTTTTGTGTACAGTGAGGCTTAGCGAGGATCATTTTTTTCCCGGCAGCATAAGGTTTCCCACATCTGAAAAGTCACTGACCTTGTCAGTTTAGGCGGGCAGGTGGGGAAGTGCTGCCTTCCCACTGACTCCAAGAAGGGCTTTGCCTGGCAGATTGAAAGGGTGAGGATTTCAAGCATGTGTGCCTGGGAAATCCCATGAACAGAGGAACCTGGTGGGATACAGTCCATGGGGTCACAAACAGCCAGACACGACTGAGCACACACACACAGGATTCCTTCTTTCCCCAGGTCCTGAGCCTAAATCTTCCAACAGCTCTGTGCCGTTATGCAAACACTCTTTTTCAGAGATACAGAAAACGGAAACCTTGGCTATTCATGGCCAAATTAGGAGGAGCTGAAATTGTTCAAGAAGTTGCTTCCCTGGTACCACTTTGATGGAAACTATGTGTTTCTTCTGAACACATCCCCTGACTCTGGCTTTCAAATGCAGACTCTTTTAAAGAACTGTCTCCCAACTTTTGTTTTCATCCTCTGGTGACATATTTTAGAAGTAGATAAGCATCCGTAGTATATAGCCTGACTGTTTTTCAGGGATTTTGCTGGAACAAGAGACTTAAGTGGAAATACAGGGGCAGATAAAATCGTGCTGAGGGCATCCTGTTGGCACGCGGGGTGATCTATGTCGCGGGGCTGCTAATCGGCATTCTGTGCCGTTTGTAAAGTGGGAGAGGGAGAGAAATGCAGAGGGCTGGTGAGAAAACAGCCAGCACCTGGGGCAGGAGCCCTACACAATTCAGAGGCGGGATCCCTGGACAAATGGTCCCATCCCCGGGCCTGGGGTGAATGGGGGGGAAGCGGCTGACAGCGGCTTGGCACCTGAATGCTGTCACTTCTTATTCACATTCTATGGCAGGTAGCAATGCAGCCACTTCCAAGACTGATCACTGGAAGGGAAAGCACATTTAACCCATCTGTGCGGCTCTCTGAAGGGGTGTCTGTCTTTATGTTCCCCTGAGGTCAGGAGCACTCTACTGCAAACAGCAGTGAGAAGGCTCCACTGAGTTCTTGAGTTCTTGAGGCTGCCGCCCTTTCTCTCTCTGCCCCCCCCCCAACTTTTCTCTCATGGAATTGTTGCTACCACGTTTTATCTCCATCATTTATTACTTTTATCTTGCAGATACAGTATGTAGTAGTGGTAGGTACAGACTATCAAACAAAATGGATAAATACTGAATTAACTGTGTTAGCTCTGTTTTCTTTTTCCTGGGTGGTAATTTTTAACTCTTCAAAATTAAAACTAATGGATAGCAAGGAATAGGATATCAATTTCCACGCATTTTTATGATCAAACAGAAGACCAACCCCTGGGGCTGGCACATTTACCATTCTCTGCTATTAGGGAAGCAGAGAACAGTAAATTCAAGGGAAGAGCTTGCAAAGCCCTGTGATTTGAACGAAAAAGGAGCAACCTCCCACCCCTTCCAGCCGGGGCATCTCTCTGCCACCAAGCAGCATATGAACAGATTTGATTTCACAAATGGAAATGGGATGCAAGCAAATTTTTTAAGAGTGATTTCATGAAGAGTGGGCCTGTTTAATTGGGTTTTCTGAGCCAGGATTAATATTACAAGCTGGGGAGCTCTGCAGTGTGCCTCTGCTGTTGGCTTTGGAACACCACCTGCCTCCTGGGGGAAGGCAGAGAAAAGTGCCACCATTCAGAAGCAATTTTCCTTCTGCTTCCAGCCTTCTCACTGAATGACTTAGAGCCAGCCTGGACCAAGCATCCAGGCCTGATCTGAGTTATATGTAATGTAGGAAAGATCTTTCTAAGCTCAAGGTCATCTCTAGAGCATGCCTTAGATTCTTTTTTTCATCTCTAATGTATGTGATTTTCTAATATGTCTAGCATTTGCCCTCCCCTTGTCTCCATTCTGCTTATTAAGGTAAATTTGCATAGAAATGGGATCTTGGTTTTCGGGACCATTCACCTGACACTTGATCTCCTGATGTGACCAGTGTCTGCTGCTGATACCCTGAGGGTGACCCACAGGAACCCATCATCCTGCAAACCAGAGGCAAGGCCTTAATTAGGCAAAGCTTTGCATGTGAAAGTAATGGGGTGAATCCAATCAGCAAAAGCATTTAGCTTTCACCCAGGAGGACAGAGTACTCCTTCCCGTTGAGTGGGTCATCCCAGGTCACAAAATTTTTAATTTGCCTTAGATGGGCAGATGAAGAAAGTGTATAAAAAGTATATAGATTTTGAGTCTGGAAATAAGTTTTGGCGGGTGATAAAGCTCAGGCAGTGAGCTATGACATTTTACTTTGGCTTTGAAATGTTTTTTGCTTAATATGTCTTTGGGATTGGTAATGTTCATCCCTGCAAATGGCCTTTGGAAGACCAAGCAAATGTGGAGAATCAGAGGAGGCGCCCCTTGCTATCACTGCTGCAGCAGTCAGCTTTAATCCCCTGATCTATGCGAATCACCACTTCCCACCCACAACCACCTTCCTTATTTACCTAAATCTCACTTGGGCAGAAATTCCCACTGAGAGGACAACTGTGGTCCCAGTTTACTGGTCATAGAAAGTCTGTTAGGTTTGAAGGTTTCTGAGCTACAGGGTTTCATACTTAAGACAAATTTTGCAAAACATTAATGCCAAACAGCAGCGTTCAAGACGGTGTCCTGACGGTGAGCAGAGAACCGAAGAACTTGAGGGTCATGGAAAATAAGCATCAAATTTCAGAGAGAAAACTTTATAGGAGGTGGGGAAAATCAGAAGAAAATTATTGTGGCTTTTGGTTAGGCTGCCTTTGCTGAGGATAAATTCATTCTACAAAATTATTCAAAAACATAAATGCTACTCACTCGGTTTTGTCTTGGATAACATCTGGTGTCTATTATTTAATTTCATCTTACATCCTTCTTCATTGAACATTGTGATCACCCTTTTACAAACAAGGAAACTGAGACTCAAGGAGGTTTATTTACTTGCACAAGATCACACAGCTGTCCATCAACAAAACCAGGACTTTGCTCTTTTTCTATTACACCCCACTGTCTCCTAAAAAACCAACTATATTTTGTTTGTAAGTTGACATTTATTTTTATACAGGTCTCACATATTATTAAGAGGGGCCAATATTTTGACTCAGTTCAGAGGCATGAAAATGAAAATCTCCAAAACGTGTTGGCTTCCATAATAATAATAATAAAATTTGGAATCTGAGTCTCCCAGTTCTAAAACAAGAATGCTTTCTACTCTCAAACCATGTAGAAGATGGCTAAGTTCCCCACTGACCAACGCTGTCTAATTCTCTTAAATGATTCAGATGTAAAAGAGAAAATGGCATCTGTCTAATTAACACCGCCTGGTTAAATATAGCTGCTGAGGGACAGTGTTTACAGAACAGTCCTTCCAGTCCCTCAGGCCCCACGGTAGCAACGATAGCAAGTCTTCTGTCCTTATCAACCGGAAACAGAGATGCCCCAGAAATGATCACAGGCCAGGACAGCAAATGGGGATGAAAGGAGAAGGGGAAGGCGGTCACTGGCCTTCATTTCCTGCTCCTGGCATCTGAGGATTCAGAGAACGATGTCGGAAAGCGGATCCTAGGGGCTCAGGCAGCTCTTTCTGAAAACAAAAACCCTTCCTGTGTGTCTGCACCTCCCTCTCCAGCCTGGAGACATTGGACCCTCCAGTGCCAACTGCTAGGACTGCCCTTCTCCTGGCAGAAAACACAATGACCACATTATTTTTCTTCCAGCTTCACGTTACAACATGGAAGCCATTGCCAAGTTCGATTTCATGGCCTCGGGAGAAGATGAACTGAGCTTTCATGCTGGCGATGTTCTAAAGGTAGGTGACATGGGGCCCAGGAGAGCCGGGGAGAGTTTAGGTTATTCTGGTCTAATTGCTGAGTTAATCTAACAGTTGAACTGCTTGAACTGTTTCTCAAGAAACACAAACAGTTCTTTCAAAATCCGAAATTCACCTCAACCAAAAAGGTTTCTTCTGAGCACCCATGCACTAGCCACCAGGTGGGGTGATGGAAATCCGATTGGTATAAGCCACCATCCCTGGCCTGAGATGCTCGTGGACCGGAGGGGGAAATACATCCGTGTGCAGGGCTTCTCACAGATGCTTTTATCTAAGTACTCAGGAGCACAGGTAGGGGACAAGTGATCCCACCTTGAAAGACGGAGTTGTAGGAAAGGGTGGCAACGTCAGTTGTCTGGGAAAGCAGTAAAGGCGAGTCAGGCTTTTGGCTAAAGCTCAGAGATGGTCAAGCTCAGGCAGAGTCTGGTCAGCACTACGAGGCTCAGCACGGCTGGAACTTACAGGAGGAAGGTGTGGGTGGGGACGCCTGGAAAGGCTGCTGGAGGAAACTCAGGTCAGTGAAGGCCACTCACACCCGGCCACTCTGGGGTTTCTCAAAGCTCGTCTTCCACCCGCACTTGACTTGTAGTGGCAGTTTGCTGAGCTGAAGAGGCCTTGGACTTCTTCCACATTCCACGCGCCACACTTATATGGACTCTGCATCTCAGCGTGCCAAATAGCATAAGCCCTTAAAGAAGTGACGGGAGAGTCTGTGACACCCATGCCCTGGCACCCATGCTCTGAGCACCTCGGATAGCCTGATCCCCAGTCCTCAGCAGTCTATATGGCCACCGTTGTCTCTCCATTAAGATAAAAGTTTACTATGGAAATAACCTTGTCACACGTGAGCAGGGGAATCGGAAGGTATCTGTGGGTCACAAACCAGGTGGAATTTGAACAATCCCCTTCCCGCCCTCTTCCCAGGTAGTGCTAGTGGTAAAGAACCCGCCTGCCAATGTAGGAGACGTAGGAGAGGCAGGTTCAATCCCTGGGTCAGGAAGATCCACTGGAGGAGGGCATGGCAACCCACTCCAGTATTCTTGCCTAGAGAATCCCATGGACAGAGGAGCCTGGCGGGTTACAGTCAATGGGGTCGCAAAGAGTCAGACACAACTAAAGCGTCTTAGCGTGCATGCATTCCCTGCTCCGAGTGTTTATCCTTCTAACTGCCCTCACTGTGCAAGATCTGGCAATGCGGCTGCCAAGAGCACACCTTCAATGCTGGAGCTTCTTAAGGTCAAAATACTGCTTGGGCTGCTGACCCAGGAAAAAGCGTCCTTCAGTTCTTTGGGACCTTACCAAGGTCACTGAGGGGTCTGGGACAAGGTGCGAAGTCCCTCCCTTCCCTGCTGGGTTCTGTGACCACGCGGTTATCAACCGCTCTGCAGTGTTCTCACCCAAAAGAGGCCCCTGGGAGGTGGGTGTAGGGGCAAGTCCCAACTTCACCTCCCATTTCAAACCAAACCATCCGGCTTAAGTTTTCCCTATTCTCCAGAAAGGGAAAAACAAAAAGCAAAAATCTTTCCTCAGCTCTGCTTCAGCTCCTAATTTCTTTCCTCTCCTTCATGGCCACACTGGGAAGAATTCTCTGTGCTGGCTGTCTCCACTTCCTCACTTCCCATTCACTGCACTAGACCCTCTGGAATCTGACTCTTACCCCCAACACTCCCTTAAAGTCCACCAGTGACCTCCTGAGTGTAGAATGTAAGGACCCTGCTAAACACCTATAGGACTTGACACTGCTAACTGTCCCTCCTTGCATCTGAAAGGAGCCCTGTCCCACCCCGAAACACTGTACACAAAGTGTTTTCCTTTTATCCTGTCTCCCGAGCAACACACTTCTTCACCGGAGAGGAGCCTGGTACCAGTCAAAAGGAAACCGGATGATCCATAAATGATTCCCATATTGTCAGTATCACCCACTCTCCCCTTGACTGTTCAGACTATTGCCATATCCCCTTGACTGACCTCACTGTCTCCTCTCTCTTCCTCCTTCATTTTAAAAACTAGACCCAGAGGGATTTTTCTAGAAGATAAATTGAATCATATTACTTCCTTCCTCAGAAGTGTTCAGTGGTTCCCTGTGACCAGTAGATGGAAATCTAAGCCATCTGAGCTCAACCTACCACCCAATCTCATCATGCTCGAGTGCAAGAACATGTATACACACACACACACACACACACACAAACATACATACACATCTTTGTGTGTGAAATGGCCCAAGTCACACTGTAATACGTACACTGTCCTTTTTCAGGCTCTCCCTGTACTCTGAATGTCCTTCTTCTGCACACATGCGTCTGACCACCTCTGCCAGGGAACCCTCATGAATCTTCCCCACCCCCCACTACCCCAGTAAACTCATTACGCCCTCTTCAGCTCCTCCATGGCATTTCACACACTCTGCTCAAGGTATTCACACCCTATTTACAAGCAGGCGAGCTTCTGCTCTCTGCACTGGAGCACCACCTCTGCTGCTCTCCCCCCATGCCATCCTGATTGTCTGGTCTCATAGTGGCCGCTTCACTCCCCAGAGCTCTGCAGGGGTGGGGGCTGGGCCTGCAGAAAGGCGAGGAAGAGTCAGTGAACGAATGAATGAGTGGGCCATCCCGCCGCGGGTCTGAGAGCAGAGACTTGCTGGGTTCGTCTTTGTGTCTTCCCAGCACCTAAAACAAGTCACGGCCCCAGACAGGGGCTCAGTACATATTTCTTGAGTTGTTAAACTGTGTTTCTGCACACTTACTTAGAATTCTCTCAGAAAGCCAAACCCTTCCTTCCTTTCAAATTCTATCCACTGCAGCCATAGTGGTAAAGAGGAAAAGGGATGGAGCTTGTTGGCTGAGTCTCATGGAAGGTCTGTATCATGGTGGTCAGTGGGCCCGCCTGTGGGTCTCTGTGTACAACTGTCTCCTCCAGATACGGGTAGCAAGCCCCAGGAGCCTGGAAATCGGTGTTCTGTTTCTTGGAGGTTTTTTAGAAATTGTTTTCAAGGCCAGTTCTTGACTACCTCAGCAATGCATTCCTGAGTGCTCTTTCATGTTATGCCTTTTGTTCTAAAACACTAAACAGACTTTTTCATTAGAAGATACAAAAACTGTCTGATTTGCTCATCACCAGCTGCCCCCTGTAGACTGTGGGTTCCCCAGGGTGTAGGCCCCAGCTTATTCATCTCTGTATTCCCAGCATCCAAGTGCAAACAGCAATTGCTCACTAGATGCTGATCCCAGAATGGCGAACAAGATGGCAGACATGGAACTCTAGCCAAGTGACTGGGTCCCACTTCTCCTGTGAGAGAAACATTCCGAAAGTCAGGAGTTGAATGTTCATGTGCATATCACGACCTCTCGACCTGCAGCTGCGCCTAGCACCCAGCTTACGTTTCCCACTCGAATCTGCCAGTCATTATTAAAAAATGTCTCTCAACCCAGGGCATCTCTATGTGGTTCTGCAATTCATCTAACACGACCCCATTTCTTCCCACTAAAACAGCAACCAAAGAGCCCCACAGAGTTAGTGCTACGTAATTAACTTCATCAACACTTCTGATTTCTGCTATGCCTCTAAGAGCTATAATTTCATCCAATTTTGAAATTCTTCCAACCGTACATTTTGTCCTCTTCCCACGTCTAACTTATTCTCAGGCCACGTAACCCAGAAAATGATTCCGGCAGGCAACAGCGTAAGAGTTAAGTTACAGCGAAGTTGAGGGTAAAACCTCACAGGTTTAGGCCAAACTCCTTGCGCAGGTTTGCACGATGGGGACAAGAGATAGAGAAACGGAGATGGGGAGATGAGAGGGACAGGAAGCACCAGCCCTGCCAACAACGGCGGGAGGAAACCACCACCCCCCAAAGACTCTTCTTTGCCGAAAATGAGATTTTTTTTAAACCCTTGCCTTTTATACCTCATAAAAAGCCTATAAATCCGCCTCTTTGGGAACATGATGTCAGACAGACCAAGCACCAGGTGGTGAGGAAAATGGACGGCGCTGTGGGATAATCTTTCGGTGGCTGGAGGGTGTAAATGAGTAAGAGCCACGATTACTAAAATTACAGCCAGTTTTGGGTCAGAGAGCTAAGTGCAAAATGTAGTTCCTACTGTGATGAGCCCATTTCCAAATGGCCTTTTGTACTTCATACCTGTTCACCTTGGTATTCAACATTTGCTGCCCAAGCCACATGTCTTCCCGTGTGATGGGAGAAAGGAATTCCAGAGCCTTGAAATTTGGAGGAGATGACACAGAGTCAAATGCCCTTGTGTTTCTTATGTGATGATGATGCCCTGGTGCCGAGTTTCCTAGTTCTTCTTTTGACCTAGATTTCCTGCTCCCCTACCCCCGCTACCCCCCTCAGCACACACATACCCACACGTCCTTAGCGATACCAACAGTCACATTTGATGTTAGAAACTATAAAGTTTCCTTTTCTCAGCAATTCTAGAACTCAAATATGGGACACGCTTTTATTTCTTCAGAACAAATGATCACATTCAAAACATACACATAGAACCCTTTAAAGAACTTATCAATCCTCCCTGTCCTTCAGACATGGAGCTCTCCCCCATAAGAATATCACGTTTGACAGAATCATATTTAAAAACACAGCCTGTACTCTCTGGAGGACATCCAGGGACGAGGGCACATTTGATCCTCGCATCAGCTCCGTGAAGGGGCTGCCAGTTTTTATTGCCCCCATTTTGCAGATGATAATTGACTTGACTGAGGTCAGACATCTGGGGGACCAAGGACCCAAGGACCAAGGGCTTCTCCTTCCAAACTCAGGAGTGATATTAGAACTAGGTCATCACTGCTTCTCAATTACATTGCTCTCTTCAATTCTCTTCCCATCTCTGGGAGGCAGAAACCAGAGGTTTCAAGTCCACCCACTTTTTGGATGACTCTGAAATCCAGCTCCAGTCCCCACCTCACTGCTGAGCCCAGACACACATCTCCAATGCTCCCTGAGCTTTCCTTCTCTGAGGGTCCTGGGGGCAACTTGATTCACCCGCAGACGATCTGAGGTCCCTGAGCTTTCCCTCAGACCTGTTCCTCCTCCTGTCTTTTCTATTTTGGTAAAAGCATTACCACCCACTCAGTCTCCCAAGCCAGAAATCCAGAGCCATCCCAGAATCCCCTTCTCCCTCAGCTCCTCAAATAGTCACGAAATCCTGCCCATTTGTGCTTCCTCACAAAAAATCTGTCCTCACTTCTACCTAGCCCAGATCCCCTTCGTCTATGCCTGGATGGCTACATTCCTCTTCCTACACTCTCTCCCCTGACTTCACCCCCCCCAGTCCATCTTGAAGTGATACCGCATGCCTTTCTTAACACTGATTCTCACTGCACTGTTTCCCTGATGAAAATCCTTTGATGGCTCCCCATACATTTCAAGATAGAAATCCAGACTTTTGAACATGGGTTACAAGGCCCTGTAACCCTGGTTTCCTCTCTCTCTACTCCTGGGGTCACAATCTAAACTTCCGCCAGATTGAGGAGTTCTGTCCCAAGAATGCACCTCACTTCCTCACGCCCCGGAAGTAGTTATTTTGGCATCAGACTTCGCCTAGGTAACTTGCCTGGACAACCCAGGCAGTCCCTGCTCCAAGTAAGCTTTCCTATCCATCTTCTGCTTTCCTCTTTATCATTTCTCTTCCATCAGTTAAGACGTTTTCAGCTATGAGAAACAGAAACTTAAAATGGCCTAAACAATAACAAAGATTTATAATTTCTCACACAAAGTCCAGGCATTGGAGGGCTCCTAAGCAGCTAATTCAGTAGCTCCATGACATCATCAAGGTTCTTCCCATCTTTTTGTTCTGCCATCTTCATTTTGAATTATTGTTTGAGTCTGCACTACATATTTTAGAAATATTCTCAGTAGAGGAGGGTGGAAAGAAGTCAAATATTTGTCTTTTGATGATAGGAGATTTTCTGAAATGACCAGAAGCCACATAGAGCCAAGTCTGGAGAGTCATATAAGTAATCAAGGCAGGTGATAACATTTGGGGTCATGGTCAAGATAAGACCTTATAGTAACGAGAAAAACTTCTGGTTTTGCCTATGATCGCAGTCTAAAAGCAAATTTAGAAAAGGTATTCTGGGTATCTGGAGTTATGTCCAAACTGTGTAAACATGGAATATGAACACAAAGAGTTACTGTTTTCAAAGCTAGCCCCCACTTGATGTTTAAGTTTTAATCTGCTAGCATAAAAAAGTAAGAACAAATTAAAATTGTGAAAGGTTCTCAGTTACCTGGCAGAGAAGGAGAAACCACCTGCCTAGATAAGGAGCTTAAAGTGCTAAGATCTAAGACACAAATCTTCAAAACAAGACAAGAGGGGTTCAGAGAAGCCCCTGAGCACGGAGTCTGGGAGGCCACACCAGGGTGGAGTCACATGTGGGGGTGGCCCGAGTGTACAAAAATAGTTTGGGGACAAGAGAAGCCAAACTCCAAAGATAAGCCTGCTGCTCCCCACTCCAGTGGTTTTGTGGTTTCTTTGGCATGTGTGTGTGTGTGTGTGTGTGTGTGTGTGTGTGTGTGTGCGCACACTTAGTCGTTCAGTCCTGTTCCAGTCTTTGTGACCCTGTGAACTGTAGCCTGGCAGGCTACTCTGTCCGTGGGATTCTCCAGGGAAGAATACTGGAGTGGGTTGCCGTTTCCTCCTCCAGGGATCTTCCCAACCCAGGGATCAAACTCTTGTTTTTTATGTCTCCTGCTTTGGCAGGCAGATTCTTTACCACTGCACCACCTGGGAAGCCTTCTTTGGCTTATTTTCCTCTAACTTCAAAAGCCTTTGTTCTTTTGCATTGGGTGGAGTTTGGATTGGGGTACATAGGTTCTTTGCCCTGCAGCCCATTTCTCCTGCTTCTTGAAGTCCTCCCCTCAGTGACTTCATCCTTCCTTCTCCTCCCTGTAGATCCTAAGTAACCAAGAGGAATGGTTCAAGGCGGAGCTTGGGAGCCAAGAAGGATACGTGCCCAAGAATTTTATAGACATCGAGTTTCCTGAGTAAGTATTTCCAGCCTGCGGAGATAGGCCTGCCCACACACACTCCCCTTACTTTTTCAGTAGCCACTAAAATTATCCGTGCACAGCCCAGACGCTGTCAAAAACGGTCGCCTCTGGAGAGGGAACCACGCAGCTGAAGGCCAGGGGTGGGAGGGAGATTTGCATTTCACGGCATTCTCTTTTGAATTTGATACCATGTGCAAGTATCACCTATTTTAAATTTATAAACCAAAGCAATCTCTGATTGTAACCATGGCGTTTCCAAGAATTCCAGTGGGGGTGCTGTCGGCCACCCCACCTCCACAGCTGCTGCTTCAAGGGCTCTTTTCCCCTATCTCCCAACCCACCTTCCATCCCAGTTCCAGGATGACATGACAAAGCTCTCAAAACCATGAGCTTCCTGAAACCGTGCTCGCACTCAGTGAGAGAGGTCGGGGAAATTCCCTCCATAAAGAGGAAACGAAAAGTTGAGATTGGGTCACGTGCGTCTCAAGAATTGACCACAAGGGTTAGATAGAAATCTAATCTTGTCTGAGAGTCAGGGTCTAGCCGAAGAGCAAAGGTTTGTTAGAAAACCAAAGCGGTGTTGGTGACTCTGGTGAGGTGCAACCGTACCACTCACAGGGAATCAGCACTGACCACTGAACCAACAGAATGACCACTGACCTCAGCGAGGGGGCCTTTGAGTCTGCTCTGTCACCTTCTAGGTGAGCACAGCACGCCCGCAGCTCCTCCACCTACCCCCCCCCACACACACTCTCAGCCAACCGCCTGGCTTCCAGGACAGTGGAGGCCCCCAGAAAAGCCCGTCTATGCCACCTGTCCTGACTCACTGCCTCCACCCACATCCCGCAACTGCTCAGACACTGCCTTTCCTGCAGTTGTTTGGAAAGAACCGTCTGTGCTTCGAGCAGAAGTCCTCCCCTCTCTCCCACATCAGCTTTCCTCCCTCTCTGCTGGCTCATACCCGGTGGCAAACAAAGATCCTGCGATTTCTCCCGGCTTACCAAAAAAAAATAAAACATGAAACTAGATAACAAAACCCTTGATCCCAAATCCCCTTCCCACTACGACTCCACTTCTTCCAAAGAATCGCTATATTCGCTGTCTCTAGTTCCTCTCCTCCTGTTCTCCCCGGAAGCCCCATGACTCCTTGGAAACCTTTTTATCAAGGTCCCAGTGAACTGCGGGTCCCAGTGTTCGATTGTCAGCCATCATCTCAGCATCGTTTGATGTAAGGAACCTTTCTTTCCCATGGAAACACTTTCTTCATTGGGCTTCCGAGACATCCTTCCTCCTGATTCTCCTCCCACCTCCCTGGCTTCTCCTTCCCTGGCTTCTTTGCTGTCTCCTCCTCACCTCCCCCCTCTCCTTTAGGGTTAGAGTGCTGCCCTCCCAGTGAGGCCCCCACACCACCACATTTTAAATGACTCCCCACCTCTGCTCTGTGTTCATTTTCCCCAAGCATTACACCAGCTGACTCCATGTTCTAACTGCTTCATTGTTTGTGACATGTCTGCCCCTTCCCCACTCAAATGTGGGTTCCGTGAGGCTTCTTGTCTGTTCTGCTCACCACTGCATCCACTACATCCTCAGAAGAGGGCCCAGCACACAGTACATGTTTAATAAAAGCTGTTCAGTGAATGAATAGCTTTGGAACCGATGTGTAATATGAAACTCTGGCACTCATTGCACAAGTAGCGCGTGGACATTTTTGTAAGTCTTGAAAGAAGTCACTTCTTTCAAGTGACTTCAACAAAACCCAGACAGAGGACGAGTGTGTATTTTCTAAACAGTTCCCTCTCTGGTTGCTCCCGCTTTCAAGAGATTTCTTCTGAGGATGGCTGCTGTGGAGCCTATTCTTTTCCCCTCCCCATTGTATTGCCTGTGGTGGCCACTTGTCAGTCCTGTAGGTTTTGTATGGCACCTACTCCGGCAGGATCTCCAGGCAGATGACGGTCAGAAACCCTCTGTTTCTAGCCCCTCAGAGCCTGACCAACCTTCCACTGCAGTCCCAAGTCTGGAAAAAGGATAATCCTCCCACCACCGCTGTCTGTTCAGTTCCTAAGTTCCAAAGGGCACAAGGGAACTGCTCACAGAGGCCTGTTGGACGCTCACCTTAAAGGGACACATGTGCTCGCCTTCCGGGGGCAGGGATTAGGTAGCAATGCTGCAGCAAAGGGACACCGCCCCACCCCATCTTTGGCCGCTGAGGAGCTGCGAACACTTGCTCTGCTCCACGAGGGTGAGAGAGGTTCCTGGCCTCTTGCTCTATGGCTGGAGCCACTGTGTGTCTTGCCTGCGTGCAAGTGCTCAGCCTTTTTCACATTCACTGTGCCGCCTGCAGCAACACTTCCACAGGCTGCCACCCTGACTGCTAACCTGAAAGAGCAGTTTCTCCTCGGTTCCTTCTTTTCCACAGTAAAGGTTATTTTCCAGCCAGGTTTCTTAGGGATGGTACGGGAGCTGGCTGGGTAGACGCCTCTCTCTGGCTGCCGCCAGCCTCGTTCACTTTCAAGCGTGCGTGGGGACCTCTCTGGGTGCCCCACAGCATCTGCTGGGCACAAGGCACAGCCATTCCCACCCCACGCCACTCAGAGGCCCTCGGTTGTGACCCATCTTCCCGGCCACCAAGGTCTCAGCCTGAAGCCAGCACCCAAGGGCCCGGCCAGTCCCAGCGTGAAGGGCCCCCTGTCCTCCCAGTGCACCCTCTGCCCCTGCAGTCCCTTTCTGGAGACGTACCTCTCACAGCCACCGGCAGGTGGCCGCTCCTGCAGCGAGTCCCTCCCACACTGTCCCGTTTTGTGCAGTGGCACATTTCCATGACTCAGGATTTCCAAGCAGGCAGGAGAGAGACTTCTCCTGGGGGGACAGGGCAGGAGGTACCTCAAGCGGACACTCACTTGCCTCGCCTGGAAACTGCTAGAGCGTTTGTTTGGTCTCAAAAGGGCCTGGCCCCTCTTGGGGTCTCTCCTCAACCCTTCTCCCTATGGGTCATCTCTCCCCGACTTCCTTCCCTCCCTACTCCCAAACCCCACCAGTCTGGCATCTCACCAAGATCCTCTGTTTTTATCTCATCTGATAGGTGGTTTCACGAAGGCCTCTCACGACACCAGGCAGAGAGCTTGCTGATGGGCAAGGAGCTCGGTTGCTTCATTATCCGGGCCAGCCAGAGCTCCCCCGGGGACTTCTCCATATCCGTCAGGTACTGGCCAATCCTGACTCCGCCCTGACCTACTAAAGCAATAAAACAACAAGGTGACCTCTTAAACATGACCTATCCCTCAGGAGCATGGTGGCAGGGGGCCCGGGCACAATGTATCAATACATTAACCTGCCTCCCCTTCCAGCCCTGGTGCTTTTGGAAAGACAGGATTTTTATCAACCTCACGTCTGTGTGTTTTACAGCACCATGTAAACCCAGCAGGTGCTGGGTGAGTGTCTGTGGAAGGGGAATGGGAAGGGAGAAGGAACAGAGAATTTCCAGAGGTTCACATCCATCTTGGACTTGCAATCTTTTTTTTTTAATTAGTTATTTTTGTTTGTGCTGGATCTTCGTTGCTGTACTTGGGCTTTCTCTAGCTACAGTGAGCGGGGGCTACTCTTCTTTCCAGTGCATTTCAGGGGCTTCTCTTGTGGAGCGCAAGCTCTCAGTGCATGGGCTCAGTAGCTGTGGCTCACAGGCTTAGTCACTCTGCAGCATGTGGAGTCTTCCCAGACAAGGGATCGAACTCATGTACCCTATGTTAGCAGGCAGATTTGTATCTGCTCTACCACCAGGGAAGTCTAGGGTTGCAATCTGAATATTTTCTTTCACTACCAATGCATGTCTGAAGAAGGGCAGAGAAAAATCAAAACCCCCAGGCACTGCCATAGGACACATCCGTAGTCGTAGGTGGCTGCACAGAAAGAAAGCCTACCTCCATGCTCTGTAATGCTGTGAAACTGACAGAACAGAGCAGAGCCCAGGAGGCCTGGGGTGGGGACACTCTGACAGCAAAGTCTTGCCAATGTGCGGCACCCCACCCCTTGGGAGGAAGTGACTCAGCTTAACATGACATAGCCACACACACAGAAGCCCCAAGTCTGAACAGACGGCGTGTGGTCAGCGTGCTGGGGATGGCGAGTCACACATCAGACTTGGTGACCACATGTGAAAGTGCAAGGATGGCAATAGCAGCACAGGGAGTGGTGTGACAACCTGTATGGTGAAACCTTACTGGCAAGTTACCTGAGCGGAGGTGCTATCTGGATTCTGCAATGTAATTTGAAAGGCATGCAGCTTTAAGTTCCTAAGTCCAATCTCAGGTGATAAACGGAGGCCACATCACTATTTAGAAAGAAAGTGCAGTACTTTAAGGAATAAGTAGGAAGGACTTAAAAAGAATGGCTTAAGGGGACTTCTCTGGTGGTCAAGGGGCTAAGGCTCCACGCCACCAAGGCAGAGGGCTCAGGTTCATTCCCTAGTCAGGGAACTAGAGCCCACACACCACAACTAAAGATCTCATATGCTGCAACTAAGACCTGGTGCAACCAAGGAAATAAACCAATAAATTAAAAAATAATAATAATAATGGGTCAAGCATTTGTATGCATTTGAGTCCCCAACAGGCTCAAGAATAGCTTGGTCTCTTAAGCATTGCCCTTGCAAGCTGACGCAAGCTCTTAGTTTCCCTTAACTAAAGCTTTCTTTTTTATAGCGTGGATGATGGTAATTTTTAGCTCAGGCCAATATTAATGTATCACCAATTCTAAACTTGTTAGGTCTTAATTCATGAACTTTTTCTCTATTAATAAATCTTACAACTCAAACCTGTTTCTTCAGGGCCACAGTTAGAGGCAACACCAAGCAACTTGTTAGATTGAAAGGTATCTCGGTGCCTTTGGTTTGCATGTTGAGGCTGGTTTTTTCAGTGAGGAATTAGGGTTTATCATTCCTTGATTAAATTGAATTCTACGAAAAACGATCAGCTTTGATGTCTGCCATGATCTTCCCTGACATTGAGGCTATGCAAACTCTTATGATGGTGATTATCACTGTAATCAGTTTTACCTCTTCTACAGAAATGTAGTTTAATATATTCCAAAGCAAAATCACTAATTTATTTATACATCTACTTTCTGTCCTGGCACAGATAATTAAGAGCTAATTGTAATTATCTATCACTTAGGATTAGTTGAGAGTCTGAAACACTAGACTGAGACTCTGGAGCCCTGAGTTACACCCTTTTCTCTGCCCTTCTCAGACCTCAAGACAGTGGTCCAGCCCCTCTCTCTCTACTGGCTAGATGACCAACTGCAGTCCTGACATCTACCCTGTCAGTACATGGGAGTGAAAGAGTTAATGTTTCTCATTCCCAGTTCTTTGACTAAAGAGATGGTGGATGAACAATCCTGTCACAAGAATATTCCCTCCTCCACACCCAGATGTGGGGAGTGATGACTGTGAGTCGAGCCATGTGGTGCTGGAGTGAAGAAAGCATATGTGAGTGACCAAAGTGGAAAGGGGAAGGGCAAGCAGTGATTGACTGCCAAGTGTTGGCTATGACCCCCAAGGTAGTTAAGCAGAGGTCACTGCACAGGTTTGCCTGTCTCTGAGCAGAGCCCCGAAAATAAGATGAGGAGGAAGATCAAAATGCCTGTCCCCTCTGAACACAGACGTCTAAATCCATCCCTTAGAAAGAATTATCTTTACTCTCCAACAGTCTAAATTTTTTTCCTGCAATTGATATCAATAACATCAGTTTATTTTTAGACATAAATGTGTGTCCATTTGACCAAGAAAACTTGACATCCAAACAAGAATGACTTGGTGATGGAAAATGGCTGGGGCTGTTAGTAAAGGCCCAGTCTCCTCTTCAGTGAATAAAATCCAAATTCTCCACCCCTGGTACAAATATGCTCCATCACTTCTGAGTTCAGCTGATGTCAAAAGCTCTGATCTAAAAGAAGTTAACATGAGGGGGAAAAAAATAAAGTTAGCATGTGTGCTTGGTGTGACAGTCCCCACTCACTAGACTGGAATTAGAGAACCAGAGTCCTTGCCTCAACTCTGCCCTTAACAGTGACCTTGACCAAGACCCTCCACCTCTGAGCCTCAGCACATTTTTTCCCCAACAACTCAAAATACTTTGTAACCTTATTTATGCAAAACAAGACCAACCAAGAGATCCCGGCTATGTAGAAAACAAAGCATGAGATTTCTCAAGGTAATTTTTGAACTTAGAGGAGCTGCTGCTGCTGCTAAGTCACTTCAGTCATGTCCGATTCTGTGCGACCCCATAGACGGCAGCCCACCAGGCTCCCCCGTCCCTGGGATTCTCCAGGCAAGAATACTGGAGTGGGTTGCCATTTCTGGTTCAGACTAATTCTGTTAACAGAAAGACAAGAAGGGCTTGAAAAACTCCTCCCCTCCGAGTGCTGGCAGAGTTCCTAGCCTGGTAAGGTCTCAGGCGTTGCCATGCTTCAAATAAACATTGTGAAAAAAGTCCTCAACCTTGTAGTCTTTAAAGCTCTTGGAATATTTTTTTCTTGTAAACAGGCGATTCCAGTATCAGAAGAAAGATTGCTTTCTGCTCATGTTAAAAAAAAAACAAAAAACCTCCTCTCAGGAGTTCCCTGGTGGCCCAGTGGTTAGGACTTGGTGCTTTCACTGCAGTGGACTCGGGTTCAATCGCTAGTAGAGGAACAAAGATCCTGCAAGCCTCGTGGCCAAAAAAAAAAATAAAAATTCCCTCTAGCTCAGCTTGAGTCCTGAGTGGCCTCTCCCAGAAATCTCCCCTAGAGTTTGACTAGGCCAGCCCACCTGCCCAGTGATGGGCCAGCCACCCACACCTCCGCTTCCTGCCCAAACAGAACTCCAGCATCCCTGGATGCAGTCGCCCCTACAGGCAGACATGCTCACCACGTGATACATAATTTGGATTTGTCTTGCTCTTTAGGCATGAGGATGACGTTCAGCACTTTAAAGTCATGAGAGACAACAAGGGTAATTACTTCCTGTGGACAGAGAAGTTTCCATCCCTCAACAAGCTGGTGGACTACTACAGGAAGAATTCCATCTCTAAACAGAAACAGATCTTTCTGAGGGATAGGACCCGGGAGGAACAGGTATGCTGCTGGCCCCCATCACCCCCAATCCAGAGATTCTGGGCAGTTTGGGTCCCTACGTGAACCCCTAAAACCATGCATTTTATGGGCAGGTCCCTGCGTGTTCTGAAAAGCAGAGATCTCAGTTTAAATCCTAGCTTAACACTTTCTAGGTATGTGACTTTGAAAAGTTCTCTAATTCTCAGTTTGTCCATCCACAAAATTGGGATAATAGTGACAGCTACTTCATAGGATGGTTCTGAAGGTTAGAGAATGATGTAGTCCATCCCTTACGTCATTCCTCATCACGCCCCAGGCAGTCAGTATACATGGGCTCTTATGGACACTTGTTTCATTCTTCACAGACGTTACCGTATCACAGTTTTCAGCCTAGCTCAGGAGCTACCCAAGGATGAAGTAACCTGGGGAAGCAGTAGGGCTACACATGGGGATATTAGAACCTCGAGTCCAGGACTAATGCAGCAAGTTGAGCTTTGTGACAGGATTTGGGGGTGTGGAGGGTAGAAGCCGGGGGCACTGGAGGAGAAAACTGGAGGTGGAATTCTTGCTCTTGGAACAGTTTGGAACATGAAGTATTGTCTTAATAGAAAATACTTCCAGGGACTTCCCTGGCAGTCCAGTGATTAAGAATTCACCTTCCAATTCAGTAGGTGTGGGTTCTATCCCTGGTCCGGGAGCTAAGATCTCATGTGCCTTGGGGCCAAAAAATCAAAACATGAAAAGAAGCAATATTGCAATAAATTCAACAAAGATGTTAAAAATGGTCCCGCATCAAAAGATCTTTTTAAAAATGCATCTCCAACGGACCTGGCTTTAAAAACTGATTTCATTGCTAACTATCCTGATTACCCAGTCAAGTGAAGAAAACTTTCTGAGCATCAGCTTTTCTCATCTGTAGAATGGAGAGAATATAATGCCTTCTTCATTGGACTGTGGTGAGGATAAGTGAGATATAATCATAGCACTCACCACAGAGCCCGGTCCCCAGATGGCACTAAGGAAATGTTAATTTGATTCCAAAAGTAACTTCACACACACACAATCTATAAAATATATTTCAGAGGAAATATCATGGTTATAGGAGATGGCTATTATAAGAACCAGCACTGAATGGAAGAGTTGAAATCCCACTGACAAGTTATCTGAAAAGGCACTGAGATGTTTCAAAGCAACATGTGCTTTTGAGAAGTAAAGAAAACCATCCCTTTCAAGAAACAGGTTGATTTTAAGCCTGAGAAGTTACAATCAAAGGAGAAGAGGGTGTTCCCAAATGCACACAGAAGTTCAGAATGGAAAACAAAGGTTAATACGGACCTTGTGAATTCTTTCAACCAGGAAATGGACAGAGATACTCATTTACTGAGTTGTGCACGCCGAGATGAGAGAGGAAACATAAAACTGCACTAGACTGGATTTAATGAGTTCATTCTGCCAAGTGCTTATAACAGTGCCTGGCATATGCTAAGCCCGGGGCTCTGTGTAATTGTTTGTTAAATAAAAATAACAAGAAAGTGTCTCTGAGTCATGAGGTTGTGGTAGCATTCAGGAGAAAGGTCTTGTTTTTTTCCCTACATGCCCAGCAGCAGGCCTGGTTTCCATGGTGCTGTGAGAGCGTTGCTGTTTGGGTCTCTATCACCAGGCTATAAATGACAGTTCAAAATCATGCAAAGTCAATAGCAGAGCTTATCTGGAGGATAGGATGTCCAGCAGTGTGGCAACATGCGATAAGGAGGGGTGGCATTGTGTCAGTAAAATGGAATATTTAAGCTTGATTACACAGAGAAAAATAAGCCCACGAGGAAGGGACAAGATGGGTACCAGGTGTAAAGTGTACGAACTAGAGACCAAACTCCCCAAAGCAGGAGAATCTGAGAATGCACAGGCCACTGTGAAAATGTGATGATCTGAACCATTGATTTTCTTTAAGCTGCTCCCACCCCCATCAGCTGTTTCTTGGAGGGGTCAGGAGCTAAGTTTGGGAACAGCTGCTAGAAGGGCTGGGTCAGGCCAGGAGAGGTGGGAGGAGGATGGATCTGTGGCATCTCTGTTCTCTTCCAGGGTCAGCGGGGCAACAGCCTGGACCGGCGGTCCCAGGGAGGCCATCCCCTGAGCGGGGCTGCGGGAGAAGAAATCCGGCCTTCGATGAACAGGAAGCTGTCAGATCACCCCCTGCTCCCTCCTTCACAGTATCCCCCGGCCCCACTACCGCCACAGCAGCGATACCTGCCGCAGCATCATTTTAATCAGGTACCTGGGAAGGATCAAGTGGGCACAGGGAGTGGAGGATCTGCTCTTCCCCCAGGCTTCAGCAACCTTGTCCCCACGGCCACTCAGTGTGTGAAATACCCCACAGTGCCAGAAACAACTGAAACAAATAAATGTTGGGGGCCAACTGTCTGTCCGGCGAAGAATGTCCCGATCCAAGCCTGGTCCCATCTGGTCTCACTGAGCCCAGAGAAAAGATCCTGGGTCCTCAGAGGGCAGAAACATGAAAACTGCTTTTGGCAAAGACATCTCTGTGAATTAAATGAGTCCCTGCTTAAACACGTACACACACACACACAAACATACATATACACACATGCATACATGCACACACATATACACATTCACACGTCCATACAAACATACAAACTCACACACATATACACATACACACATACACCTACACTCAAACACACACACTCATACACACACACACTCACCCTGAGGACTCCATGAACAATGACTTCATTTTTCCTAACAGCACAATTCCAAACCTTTTTGTGTCCCTTAACCCATCTGGCTGTCGAGATCTACAGGAAAAACAGATTAAGGCCAGAAATGGAGCCTTGCTTATTTATTTATTTATTTATCCCCTGCCTTGTTCCAGATGGGATTTTAGATGGCTCACTGAGATGGACAATATAGCCAGATAACAACATCCCTAAATTCCTTAGCAGGGCACACAATGTCCTCCGTGAGCTGCCCAGATCTGCCTCTCCAGCCTCATCCCCTGCTCCCTCCCCATGCAAACATATATCCAGGCGTCCTGGTACTTCCTCTAATTATCAGAACAGTTCACTGCATTTTCTCTCATGCTTTTGAGTCTTTTTATTTGCTGTCCCTTCTGCCTGAAATGCCGTTTCCTAGTCAATTCTACTCTTTAAACAGGAGTTCGAGCATCACCTGCTCTAAGAAGCCTTCCTTATCACCCAGGCTAACTCAGACACTTCTCTCCGCTCACTCATCACTTAAATGCAAACGGCTCCCCCTCTGAACTGATGTTCTCTGAGGACAGGGGCCTTCTCTTTCCAGATACACAGTCCCCATGCTTAAGACAGTACTAGACACATGGTAGGTGCCTGATAAATATTCCTTGGTTGAATGAGTGAAATCTGTCATCATCTTCACAACCTAAGGTCTGTTTGTCACCCTATACGCTCTCTTCCTTATTGGGGTTTCTTGTCCTCCGCATTAAGTATTCTTGGAGCTCTGGCTACGTCCATGGCATCGGAGCAAGGCACTGGGGGAGCCCATGAGGGATGCTCCCAGCGGTGTGGTGACGACTCTCTGTCACATCTGTTTCTAGGAACGCCGTGGAGCCAGCCTGGACATAAACGATGGGCCCTGTGGCCTGGGCATGGGCACCGAAATGAATGCCGCCCTCATGCACCGGAGACACACTGACCCGGTGCAACTCCAAGTGGCAGGGGTATGTGAACGTCCCTCTCTGGGCTCAGTGGAGAAGACCAAGGGGCCAAGTAGAGAGACGGTTGGTCCTCCAGAAGAGGCCTCACACTGCACGGAGTTCACATAGAAGTGGAGGGAACCCAGCCAGTGATGGTGGGGCGAGAGTTCCCCGGCAGAGCTAATCCCAGCTGGCATCATCCAGCCTGCTGTTCTCAGTTTGGCTGTCGGGCCTTGCCCGGTTCTCATATTTCCTGGCTGCCATTCTAGCAGAGGGAGATCTGTTGCCTTTATCACTGATGAGGTTGTGCTGGCACCGAGGGCTGTTAGTCTGGGCATGCTGTGCTCTGTTTGTCACTTGAAGAAAATAAAAAAAGACCACCTATTGATGTAGGGAAGAGCAGCACTCAAGGATCCTCTCGGGTCCTGATGGGATAGGCTCAGGGGTTGCTCAGGGCTAGGCACCCGGGTCTGCTTTCAGTGGCAGCAGGGTTTGAGACCTCTCTGGAGAGCCATCCATCAGCCTTCGGGGCAGGCTGCTCACAGAGAGCTTTGTTTGGACCACAGGGCCAGCAGATTCTCTTCTGTGTGTGTGCCGGTGGCTCAGAGCCCAGCTTGGCCAGCCTGGGCTCAGCAGGGCCTCTCTCTGTGTTTTTCTCCAACAGCGGGTGCGGTGGGCCCGGGCACTGTACGACTTTGAGGCCCTGGAGGACGATGAGTTGGGCTTCCGCTGCGGAGAGGTGGTTGAGGTCCTGGACAGCTCCAACCCCTCCTGGTGGACCGGCCGCCTGAACAACAAGCTGGGCCTCTTCCCTGCCAACTACGTGGCACCCATGATCCGATGAGGCCCTCTGGAGGGGACGGAGGCTTTTGTCTGAAGCTGCCTGCCTGCAAGGGACAGGGCAAGGAAGAAAAGCTTGGAACTACACACACATGCGTGTATATATATGCGTGTGTATATGTTCATATGCACACGCATATATGTGCCTATGTGTCCACACATTTTTAAATAGTAATTTATTGGCAAGTTAGTTGCTTACTTAGTCGATGTGAAAGGAACTCAGGTGGAGATTTATATTCATACTTATTTTTCTACTCCGCTCAGCCGGTGTGCGGAAAGAAGGCAGCGGGGGCGTTGGGAAGCAGGAGGCAGGGAAAAGAAATTGAAACGCTTCCTGTCCTTAAGTCAGCATGGCTCCCTCCTCATCTCAGAAATGCTCTCTGAGAGGAGCTAAGCAGATCCGCATCTGGCACTGGACGCGGAACAGCAGGGCGGGGCTGGACTTGGCGGGGCTTGTTCTAGTTTACCTGAACGTCCTGCTTCTCCCCTGCCCTAGGCTGGGTGTGCGGGGCCCCTGACCTCCTCTCCGCCAGGGTGGGCACTGCTGGGTGGAGGGTGAAGGCACAGGTCTGAGCTGGGCACGGAAGGGGTGCAAGGGGAGGGCTGGAGCAGCCGGGGCCCCAGAGCCTGGCAAGGCAGGCCCCCCGGCCGATGCTCCCTCAAGCGAACATTCCTCAGCTAATCCTCTTGCCTGTGGCTGATGTGGAGAAACAGAGACACCGTGAGAGCCACACACTGTTGGGAAACGGAGGGGTTTCTCACAAATCCCTCACTGGCTTTCTTGGGTGTATCCTTCATTTTCCCCTGCAACCAAGAAAGCAGCACTGGAGAAGGCCCAGGTGAAGATGGCGGACTTCAGAACTACTGTTTCGTGGTTCCCAGGGTGTCTCTTCAGGGCTCTGTTTGTTTCCCCTCTTGGTTTTCTGTATTTTGAAGACGCTATGCCCAGCAGCACAGAGAGATGCCCATCCCTCATGAATGTTGTTTAGAGCCTTGTGGGCCAGTTGGCCATGACCCTGGGTGGCAGGGGGCTTTGAGAGAGCCTCCTGTTCCTCCGCCTGAGGGACTGCTGCTGGCGCCTCCCGGCCTGCGAGCTGCACCTGGGAAGGAACCCCACTGCTGCTGTCTCTCCTTCACCTCAAAATAGACTGCTGTCTCCCAGGGCTCACCCTGGGGGCGTGAAGAACGGAGCAGGCCGGCTGGGGAGCAGGGAGGGACACTGGAGGAGGACGCCCAGGGTCCTCGCGGAGCTGGAACAAACCTGCCCCGCGGGCACCTAGGAGGCGGGTGTGTGTGTTGGGGGGTATGGTGGTCCTGAGACAGGAATGAAAGGGCTGGGGCGGAGGTGACAGTGAGGAAACGCAGGGTGGGGGCATAGGGGACGGACCTGTGGCTCTGTCCTCTTCCCACCCATCCTGCTCTGAGGAGGGACAAGGCTGCCGCCACCCAAGGCGCTGAAGAAGCGTTTCTGACTCAGAAAGTCAACTGCCCGTGTTAACGCAGGCTGTGTCCTATTGACTCTGAAATCTCTCATTCTCTGATCCCCCTGTTGCCTTTAGAGAAAAGGGAGAAATGAAAAAACTCTGTGGTGGGAAACTCTTGGGAGGGAAGAGAAAAATAGCCCTGAGAGGCAGCGGGTGTTGAGAAAGTGAAGAGCCAGGCCTCTGGAAATGAAAGTGCGGGGAGGGAGGAGGGAGCGGAGACATTTCCAAATATCCTGGAGCAGCGTGAGAGGCAGGAGGGGAGGAGAAGGCGCAGGAGGTTAAGTGGGGACCGTTGGGGAAGACACTGGGGTGATGGGTCAGGGGGCAGAACCGGGGCGCCGGCAGGGGGGACCGAGGCTGGTGGGCAGGAGGGACCGGGCAGAGAAGACACGGCGGGACCAGAGACAAAAGAACAAAGGCCAAGGAGCCCTGATAAATGTTCCAGTGCTGAGTGATGTGAACAAGTTACAGGAAATAAAAGCCAAAAGTAGTGTTTGATTTTACAGTATTCACAAACCTCATGCTTTAAGCAGCCTGCGGACTGGGTCCCTTTTGTCTGATGCTGTGGGAAGACCAGTCCCAGGGAAGACAGAGGAAAACAACTTGATTCTAGCCTGGGTTTTGTGCCTTGAAACACTCCTCAGGAGAGTGGTCATATTAATGAAACACAATGCCTTTGTTTTTCCGGGCTGGGTCTGGTGTCTGTGTCACACACCCCTCGGGCAGAGGGCAGGAGTCACTGACCTGGAGCGGCTGACCGCACAGTGTGGGCAAGGCTTTCAGAATCCCTGGATCTGGACCTTCTGTTCCACCGAACTTTTGTTGTTTTTTTTTTTTTTTAATTGAAGGACAATTGCTTTACAATATTGTGTTGGTTTCTACCAAACATCAAATGAATCAGCCATAGGTTTACCTATGTCCCCTCCCACTTGAACGTCCCTCCCATCTCCCACCACATCCCACCCCTCCAGGCCATTACCAAGCCCGGGCATGAGTTCACTGAGTCACACAGCAAATTCCCATTGGCTATCCATTTTGGATGGCATCACCAACTCAATGGACGTGAATTAGAGCAAGCTCCAGGAGATGCTGAAGGATGGGGAAGTCAGGCGTGCCGCAGTCCATGGGGCCGCAAAGAGTCGGACATGACTGAGCAAGTAAACTACGGTAACCATCCGTTTTACATGGCAATACCTGTTTCCATGTGACTCTCTCCATTCATCCCACCCTCTCTTTCCTCCCCCATCCCAGCTGTGTCCATAATTCCCCAGAGCTTTTAACCTCTCTGAGATGCTCGGAGAGCCTTTCTCCTGCTCGTTGGACAGCTCAGTTCAGAAGGAGGCCAGGGTCACCCTAACCACCCACAGAGAGGACCAGCCTAAGAGAACAAGGACCACGCTCTCTCCATGCAGTGGGGGGAGGGGATCCTCTAGCCCTACCCGGGGACAGCTCTCTCCACCTCCAGCACTTCAGCACCAGGGGCGGGTCCCCCGCCGGGTCACCAGTCACACAACCAGGAAACAACATTGTCTCTGAACCGCTCTGGGTGACTTGGGAGCTACCAGGAACTTCCAGAGAAAATCCAGTTCCTGTTGGACCAGTCCGGTCTCCCTCACCACTTGCAGAGGCTCGCAGCATTTCAAGTGTCTTGTGACTGCCCCTGCCCGCCCACTTTTAGATGGCCCTAGGGTGACCTGGAGAAGGAAAAGGCAACCCACTCCAGTGTTCTTGCCTGGAGAATCCCAGGGACAGGGGAGCCTGGTGGGCTGCCGTCTATGGGGTTGCACAGAGTCGGGCATGACTGAAGCGACTTAGCAGCAGCAGCAGCAAGGTGACCTGAGGCAGAGCTTCTCAAAACCAATGTTCCTATGAATTGCCTGGTTATTGTTATTTAGTCACTAAGTCTTTTGAGACCCGTGGACTGTGGCCCACCAGGCTCCTCTGTCCATGGGACTCTCCAGGCAAGAATATTGGAGCAGGTTGTCATTTCCTCCTCCAAGGGATCTTCCCAACTCAGGGATGGAACCCGTGTCTCCTGCATTGGCAGGCAGATTCTTTACTGCTGAGCCACCAGGAAAAGCCCAATGTGTGCTTGCTAAGTCACTTCAGTCATGTCCAACTCTTTGCGACCCAATGGATTGTAACCCACAAGGATCCTCTATCCATGGGATTCTCCAGGCAAGAATACAGAAATGGGTTGTCATGCCTTCCTCCAGGGGATCCTCCTGACCCAGGAATTGAACCTGCATCTCTTATGTCTGTCTCCTGCATTAGCAGGTGGGTTCTTTACCACTAGCATCACCTGGGAAACCCAATGGGGAATATGTAAAACGCAGAGTCTGATTCAATCCTGCATCAAGCTCCAAGGTGATGTTGCTGGATCCATGGACCACACTTGAGTAGCAAAGGGAAAGAACCCGGCAGCGAGCTAAACAGCTACAAAATCTAATCAAATCCCTCTTCTAAGGATACTCAGGCATTTTTCTTTGTCCCTAACAAGTCACTTTGGCTATGGAATAGGCAGACATGATTCAGAACTGTCAGAACACCATTTGCACTTGGCAGCCCAGATTTCTTCTTTTAGCATCTTCATCTCCATCAAGAATCAAGGAACATCAGAGAAAGAGGCATTCCGATGAAATATAGAAAGAGATTTCCTAACAGTAATTACTGTGAACACAAGCAGAGATTATAGAAATTGTGAAAGATTTCTCAGGAAAGCCTTAAGCTCCTGTCAGGTGTGGTCCAGCTTGGAGGCAGGGGGATGGCCCTATGACATCATCAGATCTCCGTTAACTCCAAGCAAAACAGGTCACACGTGGGACAGACTGGCGTGGTTCAAATATTTGCTATTTGCTTTGTGTAAACTTGGCCTGGAATACCAAGGAAAGAGCCTGAGAAAAACTTGTTTTATTTTATTTATTATGTATTGTTGGCTGTGCTGGGTCTTCGTTGCTGTGCAGGCTTTTCTCTAGTTGTGGTGCGGGAGTGCTAGTCTCTAGTTGCAGTGTATGGGCTTCTCATTGTCCTGGCCTCTCCCATTGTAGAGAATGAGCCTCTGGGGCGGGGAGGCTCAGTAATTGCAGCTCCCAGGCTCTGGAGCACAGGCTGAATAGTTGTGGCACATGGGCTCCAGCTCCACAGCATGTGGAATCATCCCAGACCAGGAATTGAACCTCTGCTCCTGTTGAACCTCTGTCTCCTGCATTGGCAAGCGGATTCTTTACCGCTGAGCCACGAGGGTTGCCCTCAAGTCTTTAAATACTTCTATCACCTTGGAAATGTTATCATCATCTCTCCTTTAGGCAACTGAATTCACCTCCACCCTTTTCTCCCTGCACATCCCCTTGTCCCCAGTTCATTCACTACACAGATCCCAGAGCCAACTTTGTAAAACATGAGTCTAACGGCACCACTTCCCCGCCCAATGCACTTAGGTTTATATCCAAGGTCTTAGCGCAGCTCTGTGAGGTCTGGCCCCCCTTCACCCTCCCCAGCCTCCTCTGTTTCATCTCCCCTCTTTTGTTTCATGTCCCTGCCCCCCTGGCCTTCTCTCAGCCTCCAGATGGCCAAGGATCTGTCTCCATATCTTTCAGACCTGCTATTCTCTCTGCCTGGAATGCATATCCCCTGCTTTTCACCTGGCTTAACTCCTACACCTCTCCAGCTCTTGGTTTAAATGTTACTTCCCCAAATTGTCCTTTCCTGACCCCTAATCTAAAATAAATCTTTCCCAGGACTTCCCTGGCAGTCTAGTGGTTAGTTCACTGCCAAGGGCCTGGGTTCAATTCCTGGTTGGGGAACTAAGATCCTGCAAGCCACGTGGCACAACCACAAATCATCATCCTTGTCGTCATCCTTCCCATTAGACTATCTCGTGGTTCCTGGTACTTCTCCTGAGGAGCACATACACAGAGGATGGTGCCAGAATGATTACTATGACCCATTAGACGGTAAGCTCCCTGCAGGCAGAATCGTCTCTGTTTTGTAAACCACTGTAGCCCCAGCTTCTTGATATTAACATTGATGCCCAAGTTATAGTAGCTCTTGGCCACATGTGCGTGCTCAGTCTCTTTAAGTCATGTCTCTTTGCAACCCATGGACTGTACCCACCAGGCTCCTCTGTCCATGGGATTTTGCAGGCAACAATACCAGAGTGGGTCACCATTTCCTCCTCCAGGGGATCTTCCTGATCCAGGGATTGAACCTGTGTCTCCTGCATTGGCAGGCAGATTCTTTACCACTGAGCCACCTGGCTCTTGGCCATCTGCCCCAAAATCTCCAGCTACTTCTGGAAGCCCAAGAGACAGAGGATGGTATCTCTCATGTGTTTAAGCACCAATCTGCTGGTATCTCCTACTCTGGCCATGTTCAATTGCCCGGGACACCCTCTGCTGTCAACGTCTCCCCTGATACTGCAGATTCACTGTGTATTGCATCTCTCTGCTGGCAAAATGGCCCAGTCCTTCAGGAAAACAAATATGCCCTGTCGTCCGTGTGGCAAGGAGTTGGGTAGAGAATGACCTGCACCCAACTCTGAGTAGCCCTTGTCCCTGGGCCCCAGAGAGGCACTGCTTGGGTCCAGGGTCCCTCACCAGAGTCTCTCCATCAGATAGGACAGTGAGGCCACCTTCTCCTTCACCTCTTTTCTTTCTTTAAAATAAATTGTTACTCTTTTTTACATTTATTTTTAAACTATTTATTTGACTGTGCCAGGTCTTACTTGCAGCATGCAGGAACTTCAGTCTTCATTGTGGCCGTGTCTCCTCTTTCCATGGAATTTTCCAGGCAAGAATACTGGAATGGGTTGCCATTTCTTCCTCCAGGGGAACTTCCTGACCCAGGGATTGAACCTAGTTCCCTGACCAGGAATTGAACTGGGCCTCCTGCATTGGGAATGTGGAGTCTTAGCCACTGGACCTCCAGGGAAGTCCTCGTCTCTTTTCTGTCTCTCTCCCTATCACCCCTTTCTCCTTCGCTAAAAAAAAAAAAAAGTTCCTATACCTCTTCATTTGTGCAATAGTGTCCCAGGAGATGTGCACTCAAGTTGTACAATCTGGGCTTAGCTACAATTCATTCATGAAATCAACAAATGTTTACAAAGCACTCCTGGGGCCACACGCAACCAGCCATTGGGCCCTTCCCACCTCTCGACCTTGCCCTCTCTCTGCTTCTGTGCCAGAGTCATTGCCTTGTTTCAGACTTCCCTTGCTTCCCTCCCAGGTCCCTGCCATGGTCTCAGAACAGGCCTCCCTGCCTCCTGGCTGGCCCCCTCAATCCACACTGCCAGAGCTGATAAACATGCAAAGCTGATGACATCAGGCTTCTAGCAAAGCCTTCAGGGGCTCCCCATGGTTTTCAAGCTAGAGTTTAAACTCCTTAGCTTCTCACTAAAGACATTTTGTGATATCCTGACTCCTGCTTGTTTGTTCAGCTAAAATCCCCACCTCTGCCCAGAATGAGTCAAGGTATCTCAGACCTCTGAGTCTTCCCAGCCTGTTCCTTTTGCCTGGATTTTCTCCCACTTTTGATCTAGACCAGTGCTGTCCAATACTGCAATGATGATGGGAAAGTCTCTATTTGTTCTGTCCAATGTGGTGGCCTCTGGTCATATATGCAGTGTGTCCAGTGCAGCTGAGTTAGACAGCCAAGTGCCTACTTATTGGGCTGTTTAGATCCAGGCAACTGCTACTCCCTTTAAAGTACTTCATTCAAGGCTCACGTTCTGCGCTGGGAAGCCACCCCAACTTCACGGCTGATGTAGATTCTCCTTCTTTATGTCCCGTAGATTCTTTGCTCTGTCTCTGTCCCCACACTCAGAACTTCACCGCATCAACCTGCCTCCCTCACTGCCCTGAACAGTTTTGAGGGCAAACAGTTCACTCAACAACATGAATGCATTAGTGGGCTGGTACAAGTTTAACAATTGGCTCTTTGAGGAAAAGCCCTGATTTGTCATGTTTGTCAATTCAGTGATATAAATACTCCTACTAAGTGACCAGAGAACGAAAAGACAAACCACAGAATGGGAGAAAATATTTGCAAAAATCCTATCTGATAGATATGTTGTCTAAGACTGAGATCCAAAATAAACAAAGAATTCTTTAAATCCAACAATGAGAAAATGAACAACCCAATTCAAAAATGGACAAAAGAACAGACACATCACTGAAGATATAAGATTATAGGTAAATATATGATAGATGCTCAGTATCATATGTCACTGTGCTGTGCTGTGCTTAGTCGTTCAGTTGTATCCGACTCTTTGGATCCCATGGACTACAGCCCACCAGTCTTCTCTGTCCATGGGAATTCTCCAGGCAAGAATACTGGAGTGGATTGCCATGCTCTCCTCCAGGTGATCTTCCCAATCCAAGGGTCAAACCCAGGTCTCCCACATTGCAGGTGGATTCTATCCCGTCTGAGCCACCAGGGAAGCCCAAGAATACTGGAGTGGGTAGCCTATCCCTTATCCACGGGGTTTTTCCAGCTCAGTAATCGAATCAGGGTCTCCTGCATTGCAGGCTGATTCTCTACTGGCTGAGCTACCAGGGAAGCTCCTCATATATCATTAAAGAGATGCAAATTAAAACTATGAGATACCACTACACGCCTCTTAGAAAACTCAGGACCTAAAGCACTGACAGCACCGCGTGCTGGCAACGGTGCGGAGCAACAGGGACTCTCAGTCACTGCTGGTGCAAATGAAATGAAGTCAAAATGGTACAGCCACGTTGAGAGAGCTTGGCAGCGTCTTGTACAACTAAACATAGTCTTAACATACGCTCTATCAATCACTCGTGCTACCTGGCATTTACCCAAAAGAGTTGAAAACTTATATCCACACAGAAATCTGCACATGAATGTTTATCGCAGCTTTACTCATGATTGCCAATGCTTGAAAGCAACCAAGATAGCCTTCAGAAAGTTAATGGATAACTAAACTGCAGGACACCCAGACATGAGCTATCAAGCCATGAGAAGACATGAAGGAAACCAAAACGCATATTACTAAGCAAAAGAAACCAATTTGAAACAGCTACAATAACAACTATATGATATTCCAGAAAACACAAAACTATAGAGACAATGAAAAGATCAAAGGTTGCCAAGGGTGAGCAGGGGATTCGTAGGGCTTCACAGTAAAATTCGCCTCTCTGATCCTATAATGGTGGTTCTACGTCATTTTACATTTGTCAAAACCCACACCAAGAGTGAGCCCTGACAGAAACTATGGACTTTGGGTGATAGTGATGTGTCAATGCAGGTTCATCAGCTGGAGCAAATGGACCACTCTGGTGGGGGATATTGGTAATGGGGGAGGCTAGGCATATGTGGGGAGAAGGCAATGGCAACCCACTCCAGTGTTCTTGCCTGGAGAATCCCAGGGACGGGGAAGCCTGGTGGGCTGCCATCTGTGGGGTCACACAGAGTCGGACACGACTGAAGTGACTTAGCAGCAGCAGCAGCAGCAGCAGCAGGCATATGTGGGGATGTGGAGGAAAAATAATGAAAATCTCTATCTTCTTCTCTAAACACTTCTCCTAAAACTGTTTGAAAAATTCAAGTTTATTTAAAAAAATCAAACCACCTTGGCTGACTTCAAGCTAACAACATGACATCACTGAACTCAGAGTCGAGTAGAGATGTTCACAATCGACTCTCACGAGCACGTAGGAGCCAGCTCCAGCACACCACTGGACGAATGAATGAAGCAAGTGTGCCGGATGCTGGGAATAGAAGAGATGCCTTCAGACTCCTGAGGAAGAAGCCTATTCAGACTTGCAAGAAGCAGGACATGCGGCTGCAGGTCTGATTTCAGTTCCATGCCATCAGATAAAGGATTGAGGCGTCATGTCTGACTTATTCGGGAAGACAGACTTTTGTTTCCTTTGGGTACTCTACCATTAACAGTAAGCCTTGTCAGGGTGTCTACTGAGTGCCCCAGTAAGAACTGAGGAAAGTGAGTGAGCCTGAGGCCAGGAAGCAAGAGAACCCGTTAGGAAGGTTTGCTGTCGAGCACACGGAACTCTGACCTGACCAGAAGGGTTGTGATGTCCTATATAAGGTGTCCAGAGGAAGGGAAGTCTCTGGCTTGTGGAGTTCAGTGGCTCGTCCTCTGAGCATCGGTGGTGTCTCTTCTCAGTGGCAGTTGCAGTTCCAGGCATCACAGGCACTCCGACAATATCAAATGAAAAAGAGACATATTCTCCCCTAGTTTTAGTTAAGGAGAAAAAAACCTTCTCTGGAAGCCCTTCAGCAGCCATCTCCTCAGATCCCACTGGAAATGACTAGATCACATGACATTCTTCTTTTTTCTCTATTTATTTATTATTTGACTGTACCAGGTCTGAGATGTGGGTGAGGAATCAAGAATCTTCGCTGCAGCATACAGTATCTTTAGCTGAGGCACATGGGCTCTAGTTCCCCATCCAGGGATCGAACCCAGGCCCCCTGTACTGGGAGCCCGGAGTCTTAGCCACTGGACCACCAGGAAAGTCCCACATGCCATTCTTAAACCAAGCGCTTCCAAGAGACAAGACCATGGTGACTGGCTTAGGCCAACTGGGGGGACCTGAAGGGAGACAGAACCTGGGAACCCAGGCAGGGCTCTGCCCACAGGAAGAATCGGATAGGGGTAGAGTAGCAGAGGGCGATGGTTGTCAAGACCCAACTACAGGGATTATTAGAAGAAGATCCACCTGGTTTATGACCAGGCCATTTCATAAACATTTCTTGAAATAATTAAGGACCTGGAGTCCAGTGCTTAAGACTTCGAGCTTCCACTGCAGCGGGCACAAGTTTGATCCCTGATCAGGCAACTAAGATCCCACATGCTGCACAGTGTGGCCATTAGAAAAAAAACTCATCATGGTCTAGTAAAATGTTAATAAAATGCATGTTTAATTATTTTCTTTAATTAAGAAACAAGAAGGCAACATGAGGGAATATGGCTTCCTAGCTTCCTCCTCTAGGTTGAAATACCTGTATTGATACACACACACACACACACACACATAGATACACACACATAGATACATATACACACATATGTGCACACACATATACACATAGATACGTACATACATATACATGTGTATACATAGATATACACTGATACACACATGCACACATGCATACACATGTATACACACAGATACACACATACATACATACGTATACACACACACCCTGCCATCAGCGCTCCTCTAAGGATTCCCACGTGCATGTCAATGGGGACAGGTTCCATGCTATTCAAAGAAACCAGAACTGTACATACTAAGGCCTTGCATCAGCTGTGAGGGTGGGGCCCCAGCTGGCCCAGGTCTGCACCATAGTCCCAGCAACTCTCTGGTCCTGAGACTCCCCTAGGCAGGGACCTCCAGGTATGGCTCTGTGCAGGGTCATCTGTGGCCACGGCCTGATGTGGGTGACCCCGTTCTGACAGGTCTGAACTCCCCAGGGTTAGCAGCGCAGGGTGCCTCTCGCCCCTGCTCTGACCTGGTTATGGGGAGTTGCTAGGTAACGGCTTCGCAGCCTCTGCTTCTTCCCACGCCGAGGAAGCCTGGTTACCATGGCAAGTCCAGATGAGTTGGGACGTGCAAAGGAAAGGGAGCATGGGCCGGGGGTTGACAGACTGGACTCCGCCTCACTCTCTCTGGGCTACTGGACCTTGGGGAGGTCTCTTCACTGAGCCACAGTTTCCTTATCAGTAAAATGAAGGAGGGGCTGGGTCTCTTCTGGCTTTAAACAATTGACACATATAGGCAGCATAAACTAAATAAACACTGATCATCAGATGCCTCTTAGGTAAGGATGACTCAAGATGAATACAGAAAAGTAGTGGATTGAGTTATTTGCCTTTAAAATAAAACAGAAACTAGCAAGCCTGTGTCTCTATTAGGACACATAGAAGTTACAGAGGTTCTTCCTTCTATTGGCAGAAACTTAGTTTCTGGAATCAATATTCATAAGCCCGTGGGGCTCCCCGGGTGCTTTTCTGAAATCAGACTTCTTAAATAAGTTCCCTTAGGGTCCTCAGTTTGCTAAATCATGCTGTCCCACTCCCAGGCTATATTGGCCCTTATGTTCCTGCTGAAGCCATATCACCGGCCCAGCCCTCCCTGGGTCCCGGGGGTCAACCATGACTCCTACAGTGTGGGCGGGCTCTGTGCAAGCCTCTGGTGGGTCCTGCCTTCGTTCTGAGACCCGGGCCCTCCCTCTTCCCTGGTCCTTGCCACAGGCTCCCCACCCAGGCCCAGATGCCAGGACCTCCGCAGAACCCAGCTCTTCACAGCCCCCTACCACTGACTCCATCTTGTTCATGCCAAACCCCCTCCCAGAATCCAGGCTCCTACAGCTGAAGTTTCCTAACCCTGCCACTATCCTGAATGTCTGCCCGCCTGAAGCTGCAAATACTGTAGGCTGCTTCACCCCTTGGCACTCCCGTGACCTGGTGCTGGAGCCCCTGGTGCTGCCAGCTGCATGCCACCACCACCACTACCGCCGCCCAAAGCCTGTGGTCACAGGTGGCTCCTGTGTCCCCATCCCACCCCCAGCAGCTGATCGGTCTTTCCCTTTCTCCTTGGACCCCACCTCCTTGTCTAGTTCTAAGTCCTGGCCACCCTCGATCCTTGCCTCCTCCATCCACACACAGCAGAAAGGGTCATGTCTGAATGTGCCCCAGGGTGCTGGAGTCAGATCACCCCACGCTGCAGAGTCCCCTGGTTGGGGGCAGAATGAGGACTTCATACCTTACACGCAAAGAATGAAAACCACCAGGTTGGTCGGGGTGAGTGGCTTTTTGACTGCCGGCTCTGCTCCAGGGCTCTCTAGACCGTCTCAGCCCTGCAGAGACAGCCCCATCCCTGAGTCATGCAGCTCAGTCTTGCCTTCCTTCTAAGGACTCCTGTACCAACATGGAAAAATCGAGAAGGCTTTGAGTCAGACAGGTCAGTCCAGACTCTGCCTATGACGAATCCTGAGCCTGGGCAGCTTACTTGACCTCTCTGAGCTATTCTAGAGAACTGGACAGAGCAACTCGGAGTTGTCATGAGAAGGAAACAAGTTAAAGGGAACTGCTTGGTGAGGGCCCTGCAAGCAGTGGGCAGCCCCACACCCCCCACCCCAACTTGGCAGAGACAGGCTTCCTCACCTCACCCCACTCCCAGACGTGCTGCTGCAACAGCCTCCTTGCCTTTAGACTTGCCTGTCCTGTGTTCAGGCCCGTCGGGGTAAGTCTCCTGGCGCTTATCAAGCTGATACCTTGCTGATGTAGTAAATTAACTGTAGGGGAGCACCCCTCCCTGGGCCTCACCTGCCCTCTTCCAGGTGCTTGCTGCCCCGTGATGGTGGCCCACCAGAGACAAAGTACCGAGGGTGCTGGCCAAATGTAGAAGTGACTTGTTTTTCTAACATATACTTTTATTTACTTAGCAGCATTGGGTCTTAGTTGCAGCCCGTGGGATCTTTCATTGCAGCACCTCAGGCTTTGTTGCCCTGAGGCATATGGGATCTTAGTTCTCCAAGTGGGATCAAACCTGAGATCCCTTCACTGGAAGGCAGATTCTTAACCACTGGACCACTCAGGGAGTCCCAGGAATGATTCTTGAAGGGAGAAGGCCAGGACAGGCTGGGGTGTCCTGCAACCACCATCTCTTCCTCTGGGCCGTCTTCCTGCCTCCAGACTCTCTGCTACCCTGATCTGGCACCTTCTCTACTGGAAAACTTTCCCCCTGCCATGCCAGGCTTGGTGTTCAAGCAGCCTTCTGAAGATGGTGTGGGTGGGGAGGTGGAGACAGGACATCTGGGCTACTCTGCCCTGAACCTTGCCCTTCATTTCCTTCTTTGACAGCTATGCTCCTGCAGTTTCCCACCTGGAGTTCCCTTTTCTTTTTATTTACTTTTGTCCACATCTTAGCCAGCCTGCAAGGCCAGGGAAAATGCCACCACCCTCACAAAGTCTTCCTTGACTCCACCCTCACAAAGTCTTCCTTGATTCCACCCTCAGCCTGGAGTAACTCTCTTTCTCTGCAGAAACTTTGCCAGACACGTGCTCTTCTGGTCTTGCCTGAGAGGGGTGTATGTGCTCAGAGCCTGTGCCCTGTGAACGCCCTGTGGGTGTTCCAGTCCCCAAAGACAGGGGTGAGCAGATAATAAGTGAATAAATAATTTCAGCCCAGGTCCTTCGGTTGGGGTCAGAGCTGTCTTAAAATTTGTCTAAAAATATTTCAGACACACCCCAGTTCCCCAGCCACTGGGAATGGGAAGTGCTTCGTGGCATCTCCCCTCCTCCAACACCTACCAGGTATGCTGCTCCAGGAACTGCCCTCCAGGAACTGCTCCCAAGAGGAAGTGAGAGGCACCCTGTCCTTCCTGAGGGTTCCCTCATAAAGCCTCCCCAGCCTCCGAGCAAAGGTCCTTCTCTAATACCAAGTGTCACTGGAGCCAACCGTAGCCATCCTGTGCCCTCTGCCAGGCACGTCCATCTCAAGCATCATTTGCATCCACCGTTTCCCATCTCATGCACCATCCTCGGCTCCCAACTGCCAAGAGTTAAATTCAAACTCAAGTTGGAATTCAAAGATTCAAGAACTTTCATGAGGCAGCCTGTATCTCCCGCCCATCCCTCTCCCCATCCTTGATGTACACACATGCACATGTGTGCTCAGTCGTGTCGGACTCTTTGTGACTCCCTGGACTATAGCTGCCAGGCTTCTCTGTCCATGTGATTTTCCTGGCAGGAATACTGGAGTGGGTTGCCATTTCCTCCTCCAGGGGATCTTCCCGACCTAGGGATCAAACCTGCATCTTCTGTGTCTCCTGCATTGGCAGACAGATTCTTTACCACTGAGCCACCTGGGAAGCCCGTACACATGCACACTTATACACATATCTATACATGAGCATGTTGTTGTCATTTAGTTGCTAAGTCGTGCCGATTCTTTGTGACTCCATGAACTTCAGCATGCCAGGCTTCCCTGTCCTTCACTATCTCCCACAGTTTGCTAAAATTCATGTCCATTGAGTCAGTGATGCTACCTAACCATCTCATCCTCTGCTGCCCTCTTCTCCTTTTTCCCTCAATCTTTCCCAGTGTCAAGGTCTTTCCCAATAAGTCAGGTCTTCCTATCAGGTGGCCAAAGTATTAGAGCTTGAGCTTCAGCATTAGTCCTTCCAATGAATATTCAGGGTTGCTTTCTTTTAGGATTGACTGGTTTGACCTCCCTGCAGTTCAAGGGACTCTCAAGAGTCTTTTCCAACACCACAGTTCAAAAGCATCAGTTCTTTGGTGCTCAGTCTTTATGGTCCAACTCTCACATCCATACATGACTACTGAAAAAAACATAGCTTTGACTATACAGACCTTTAACAGCAAAGTTATGTTTTTGCTTTTTAATATGCTGTCTCGCTTTGTCATATCTTTCCTTCCAAGGAGCAAGCATCTTTTAATTTCATGGCTGAAGTCATCGTCCACAGTGATTTTGGAACCCAAGAAAGTAAAATCTGTCACTGCTTCCACTTTCTCCCCTTCTATTTGCCGTGAAGTAATAGGACCGGATGCCATGATCTTAGTTTTTTGAACCCTGAGTTTTAAGCCAGCTTTTTTACTCTCCTCTTTGACCCTCATCAAGAGGCTCTTTAGCTCCTCTTCACTTTCTGCCATTAGAATGGTATCATCTGCATAACTGAGGTCGTTGATATTTCTCCCGGCAATCTTGATTCCAGCTTGTGATACATGAGCATTTGTTGTTCAGTTGCTAAGTCGTGTCCAACTCTTTGTGACCCCATGGACTGCAGCACGCCAGGCTTCCCTGGCCTTTACTATCTACCAGAATTTGCTCAAATTCATGTCCTCTGAGTCAGTGATCCCCTTCCCCTCTTACCCTCAATCTTTTCTCAGCATCAGGGTCTTTTCCAAATACTCACTTTACACACATATAAATGCACATATATATACACTTACACCATGACTCAAACTAATTTGTTGTTTCACCTGAATTTGTCTTGTACATTTATTCACTCACTTACTTATTCATTCATCCATCCAACATTCCCTCAGTGCGAGGTCCATAGTAGAGCTGGGATGCAAATGAGAAGAACACACTTTCCCTGCTTCTCCTAGGAGTAATTACTCTTCAGCCAGCTTTCTGATAATTTTAATTTTGACTACTTTAAATTTAAATAGTAGCACCCCTATTGGACACCCATATTATAAGTTCTAACCCTAACCCTAACTTCAGGTTTGAATCCTTAGTTCTGTGACCTTGATTGGGTTGCTAAACCTCTCTGAGTCTCAGCTTTATCAGTTACATCAGGAACGGGTTGAAACACCCAATATAAAGGTGAAATGAGCAAATGGATGCCTGTGTCTAGAAAATGCTTCGAAAAAAGGTTGAATCTAAGCTTTGTCTCTAGAAATTAAATAATTATTTGGATGATGATCTCTAGCCTACTATTAACCTTGTCAATATTTTTAAAAGCTTTTGAATATATTCAGACGGCCTAAATTAATGTAGAATTTCTACCTCCTTCGCAGCTTCAAGGACAGCATGGGAGACGGGTTCTGAAAGTCCCTTCATTTTCTGGGCTCCTTTAGCTGGGAATGGGTCTGTCTTTCTTTCTTGAGTCCCCTGTAACACAAGGCTCCACGTATGTTTGCGGATAGAATCATTGCATTCACTGATAACAATACTCAGAATTCAGTCTAATAAATATTTAGTGCATGCACTCTGGCAAGATACTGCGGGAAACACAAAGGCAAGCACAATAGTTCCTAACCTTGGAAACTTAATCCAACAGCGGAGGCAACATGTTTGCTAGTGACTGCACCGCCCTCTGACTCTGGGCATGAAGCCCTTGGGATCGGAGCATTCTGGTCAGGCTAGGTGCCTCTGCCTGAGCAGGGAGAGATGCCATGGGGGAGGAGTGGGGTGGGGGTGGGAGTAGCGGTGGGGGGGTGAAAGCCTGGTTTGGGAACCTAAGCTTGTCTCGGTCCACCTACTTCATGGTCAGGAATCTTCTTCCTACATTAAACCAGCAGAAACCGCCTGAGCACGAGGCATTGACGACCTTTGTGTTTCCCACAGTCTCTCACCAAAGTGCATGCGATAAATATTTATCAGACTGAATTCTGAGTCAGAACTTAAGCTAATCTATCACAGCCATCTCTCCGGTGACCAGCTTTTGCTCTAGATCACTGCATCTATCCCAGGACCCACAGTGGGCTGACTCAGACAGGGGACAGGAACACCTGGGCGAGGGGAGGAGTCTCCAGGGGGAGAAAAGCATGAACTCCTGGGCCTTTCTAGGCAGGACTTTAGCTGAAGTCCTGCCCTCTCTAGGACTCTGTCTTCTGTCCCCTTCCTGGCCCTGCTCCCCACCCCACTTCCCCTTCAGTCTGTACCTCCCAGGAGGATGTGGATGCAAAAATTTGACCTCATCATTAAAGTATACCTTCAGTTCAGTTCAGTCGCTCAGTCGTGTCCGACTCTTTACCACCCCATGGATGGCAGCACGCCAGGCCTCCCTGTCCATTGCCAACTCCCAGAGTTTACTCAAACTCATGTCCATTGAGTCAGTGATGCCATCCAACCATCTCATCCTCTGTTGTCCCATCCCCTTCTGCCTTCAAGCTTTCCCTGCATCAGGGTCTTTTCAAATAAGTCAGTTCTTCAAATCAGGTGGCCAAAGTATTGGAGTTTCAGCTTCAGCATCAGTCCTTCCAATGAATATTCAGGACTGATTTCCTTTAGGATGGACTGTCTCTCTCTCACATACACTCCCCCACTCCACACACACACACACACACACACACACACACACACACACACACACACAGGGTCACACTGTGTAACTGAATGGCTGAAACAACTCACATTCAACTGAGTTGACTTTTTCTTTCCAGGTTCTTAATCTTATATCCTTACTTCTTCTACACCAAGGGAGAAAAACCTTACCCATTTTTAAGAAGGAATTCCTGGGCTTCCCTGGTGGCTCAGTGGTAAAGAATCCACCTGCCAATGCAGGAGACACAGGTTTGATCCCTGATCATGAAAGACCCCACATGATACAGAGAAGCTAAGCCCATGAACCACGACTATTGAGCCTGTGCTCCAGAACCTGGGAGCTGCAACTTTTGAGCCCACAGGCCACAGCTACTGATGCCCGCACACCCTACAGTCCATGCTCTGTAACAAGAGAGCCACTGTAGTGAGAAGCCCTCGCACTGCAACTAGAGAGTATCCCCTTCCATCCTCAACTAGAGAAAAGACTGCCCAGCAACAAAGACCCAGCGTAGCCATTGTTGTTCAGTCACTAAGTCTAGTTCGATTCTGCAACCCCACGGACTGCAGCACGCCAGGCTTCTCTGTCCTTCACTATCTTCACATGAGTTTGCTCAAAATCATGTGCGTTGAGTCGATGATGCCATCCAATCATCTCTTCCTCTGTCAGTCACCTCCTTCTTCTCCTGTCCTCAATCTTTCCCAGCATCAAGGTCTTTTCCAATGAGTCGGCTATTCGCATCAGGTGGCCAAAGTATTGGAGCTTCAGCCTCAGCATCACTCCTTCCAATGAATATTCAGGGTTGATTTTCTTTAGGAGTAACGGGTTTGGTCTCTTTGCTGTCCAAGAGACTCTTAAGAGTCTTCTCCAGCATAAATAAATAAATTAAATTATTTTTAAAAAGAAGGAATTCCTTGTCAGTTTGAAGTAAAACAGTGGAGAAAAGGGAAAAATAGGTGCGAAGGTCCAGTGTTCAAGGTGTAATGTCTGGGAGTACTATGCTGAATGAGACAGTCCTGCCCTCCAGGAAACTACCACCTGCTAGGGGAGACAAGCCATCAGCACACAGAGCCTGAGTGCTAAGAGGGGGCTGAGCATGAAGTGCGCGCCCATAACCCAGACCTCTAGGGCTAGGAGAGATGCCATGGAAGAAGTGACCAGGCAGAAGACAAAAGGATTCAGATGAATAGCTCATGGACTGGACAGAAAAGCATTTCAGCTACAGGAAGTCCCCAAACAAAGCCATGACATATTGAGGAAGCAGAAGAAACCATAGGCCAAGAGGAAGCTTGGCTGAAAAGGGCTGATGGGGACATCCCAGAAGAGCCTCACCTGGCCTGGTGGCCCTGAGATGGGGGAAGAGTCCAAATGCATCAATATGTCCCAATCAGGCCACCAGGCAGATTGGTGTCCTTCTGGAGGAGAGGAACCCAGGAAGAAAGGTAGAGGGAACAGGAAGGGGAGAAGAGGATGCAGGCTTCCTTTGAGACACTGAAGGTGCCTGAGGGATGTCTGAGCAGAGATGAACAGCAGAACCGACTGGTCTGGAGCAGAGGAGAAAGTCCTGGAGTTGAGAGAATAGTGGAAGAGTCATCCAAGCCATAGGGAGGTGGGAGCGCCCTTGGATCCTGTGAGGTCTAAACCAACAAGGCCAAGGCTGAGCATTGAGGGCTGCCAACATTGAAGGGATGGACAGAGGAGGCCGAGAAGGAGTGCTGGGGAGGTGCAGAGAGGCCAGGGAGTCAGGAAGAAGGGGCAGGTGCGAATCAGTTGGGAAGAGGAGCCTGTATGTTTCCAAGGTTGCAGATACAACCAAGTCTGGAGGTTGGGGAGGGCAGGTACTTGCCTAGTCCAGAATCAGTACACCACAAATCAGTCCTGAACCAACAGCTGAGAGCCTGAGATGGGTCCTGAATGGCAGGGGAGAGGCCTGGGTGCATTCATTTCTCTAGTCCACAGAGGAGGCCAGAGGTGAAACCGCTCAGCTGGTTCAGCCCCAGGATCTAAACCCTCCTCCTCGCAGCCCCAGCTGTAACCGCCTCCTCTTCCTCTCTCATCCTCTCCAGGAACAGGCAGTAAGCACGAATCTCACAGAGGCGTGAGAAAGCCCCCAAAGTTTTATAACAGGTGCTCATGACACAAATTGCCGCAGAGCGGGGTGGGGGAAAGTCAGCCCTGGGAAGCTTATCTAAGAATATATCATGAAGTGGGCTATTCTGGGACTCGGATTACACAGGCGGGCCCAGGAACATAGATGTGAGCAAGGATGAATGCAGATACAATGAATGTGAACGCCAAGGTGTCAGATCTCGACTGCACGCCCAACCAGCAGTGAGTGCGAGGAAAGGGAAGGCGAGTGAGAGCCAGGAGCCCAGGCGGAGGGGGAGGCGGCTGCCAGAGGAGAAGGAGGCCCGCAGGGAATGGGAGGAGGAGGCATAATTTCTCAGGAAGGTGCGGTCACCTTGAGAAAGGTGGCTCCCGAAATTGGAAGAAATGCAACCATGGTGGGTCCCACCTAGTTCAGGGAAACACCGGACACTCTACAGGTCTGGAGGGACCGGTAGAGGACCAGGGGCTTTCCTAGGGTGTCACTGTCATGTGGGGTGTCCACAGACACCAGGTAGATCAGGACTGTGCCTAAAAGAATCAGTTTCCTGGCTGGTAAGGTCTCTCATCCAAGTACTAACCAGGCCGGACCCTGCTTAGCTTCTGAGATCAGATGCAATTGCGTGCATTCAGGATGGTTTGGCCATAGACCAGCTGGTAAGGTATTTAATCCCCGGTACTTTGGCCCCCTGATGCGAAGAGCCAACTCACTAGAAAAGACCCTGATGCTGGGAAAGATTGAGGGCAGGAGGAGAAGGGGATGACAGAGGATGAGATGGCTAGATGGCATCATTAACACAATGGACATGAGTTTGAGTAAACTCCAGGAGATGGTGAAGGACAGGGAAGCCTCGCGTGCTGCAGTCCATGGGGCCACAAAGTTGAACATGACTTAGCGACTAAACAAAAACAAAGTGTCTAAAAACTCTTGCAGGGGATCAGGCCTCAGGGACAGGTGCACCGTCATTTCTACTTACTGGCTGATAACCTCAGACAAGGGTTTCCCTAGTGGCTCAGTGGTAAAGAATCTGCCTGGTAATGCAGGAGACATGCGTTCAATCTCTTGGTCAGAAAGATACCTTGGAAAGAGAAATGGCAACCCATTCCAGTATTCTTGCCTGGGAAATCCCACAGACAGAGGAGTTTGGCGGGCTACAGTCCATGGGGGTGGCAAAGAGGCAGACACAACTTAGCGATTAAACAACAACAACAACAACCTTGAACAGGACATCTCGCCTCCCAGAGCCTCAATTTATTAGAATGCAGCACTTCACAGTAATCTCCTTCACAAGACACCTTATACTCGACAGCGCCTCCATTGTAACCTCTCTTGTGAATGCCATTGGGTCACATCACCCTGCCTTGTAAAGATGGCTGTAGGTATTTGACTCCCAGCTAAACCAAGGGAACCACCAGGGCAACAAGCCATCACATCTGATTCCTCTTGTTTAGTCTCAGTGGCATGCTATCTAGTATACACTGACTGCTCAAAAATGTTGGCTGAATAAATGTCATTAGTATGTAAAGGGAAATATCTTGAGAAGCCCACTGTGTGTTTCATAGCAGTTAGATCTAGGAAAGCTTTTTCCCAATGTGAACTATTACTAATATATTCTACTCTGATTCTAACCTTCTGTCCATTTCCAAGGTTTGTCACATGATATTTGCGCTCCTTGAGAACACAACTCATATCTAAATCATTTAGTTCAATGTAAGCTCCATGTGGGCCAGGACTTGGTTTTGTTCAAAGCTGTACCCTCAGTCCTTAAAACAGCCTGGTGTTTGTGAAGTGAAGTGAAAGTCGCTCAGTCATGTCTGACTCTTTGTGACCCCATGAACTATACACTCCGTGGAATTCTCTAAGCCAGAATACTGGAGTGAGGTAGCTTTTCCCTTCTCCAGGGGATCTTCACAACCCAGGGATCGAACTCAGGTCTCACACATTGCAGGCGGATTCTTTATCAGCTGAGCCACAAGGGAAGCCCAAGAATACTGGAGTGGGTAGCCTATCCCTTCTCCAGCAGATCTTCCCCATCCAGGAATCAAACCAGGGTCTCCTGCATTGCAGGTGGATTCCTTACCAACTGAATTATCAGGGAAGCCTGGTGTCTGTTAAGGCTCAATAAAGATTTGGTAAATGAATGAGTGGTTGCTGACCCTCAGCACAATGATATGCATTCTGCAAATTTTTGTTGAATGGATAAACTGTTAAACAAGGGAAATTCTATTTCTTTAAAGTGTCCCTTTCTAGCATTCTCAACAGAGGCAGTACAGCAAGGTGGGTAGGTAGGCAAGCCTGGGAGTCATGTGGTCTGGGTTTGAATCCTGGCTCTTCTAATTAGCAGCTGGGTGACCTAGAGTGAGCTACTGAACCTCTCTGTTTCAGTTTTCTCACCTGTAAAATGAGGATAATAATAATTTTTCTAATAGGATTACATGAGCATATTTGAATGATATATGTTTTGCACAGTGCCTGGCATATAGTAATTGCTGCAATTTTTTACGACCATATTAGTCTCATAATAACCTCCAATGGCTCCCCTAGCTATTGAATAAGATCTAAAGTCAAGGTCCCCACAATTTGGTCCCAAGGTCCGTGTCTTTCCAGTCTCATCTTCCCACGCTAATTACCCTTTACTGGTTGCTACGCTGTGCCAGACACTCCACTAAGTGGTGAGTGTCCATTAACTAGCTTTCCTTCTACAGCCCTGTTAGGTAGGGTCTATTATTGCCCATATGCCACTGATGGGACCAAGGCTCAGAAAGGAGAAGTAACCCTCAGGGACACACAGCTTATACCAGGAAAGTGGGATTCCATTCCAGGACTCTTTGACATGAAAGTTTGCACTCTTCTTCACTGGCTTCTGAAATCTTTGCTATGCCAAATTCAGTCTATGGACCACCATTGAGAACATTACCTGGGAGCTTCCTAGAAATGTAGCCTCTTAGATCTCATATCAGACCAACTGAATCAGAACCTGCATTTTAGCAAGATCCCCTCAGGTGACTGCTGTCCACAATTAAGTTTTAGAAGTGTTGTTGTAAACTACTTTCTACTGGTCAGTCACAAGTGCTAATTAAAGCAAATATGTGCTCTTATTTAGTCCCTAAAACAATCTGGGAGGTCACAGGAATCAGTATTGTTATCCCACTTTGCAGATGAGGACACTTAAGGCTCTGAGGATTAAGTATCTTAGCCTGAACCCAAATGCGCCTTATGCCAGCATGACGCTCCGACCGCATCCAATCCCAACTCCCTCTCCCTGGAATGTCTTCACTCCCCTTCTCCCCCTTGACTTCTCTTCCTTTTCAGTTCAGTTGCTCAGTCGTGTCCGACTCTTTGCAACCCCATGAATCACAGCACGCCAGGCCTTCCTGTCCATCACCAACTCCCAGAGTTCACACAAACTCATGTCCACTGAGTCAGTGATGCCATCCAGCCATCTCATTCTCTGTCGTCCCCGTCTCCTCCCGCCCCCAATCCCTCCCAGCATCAGAGTCTTTTCCAGTGAGTCAGTTCTTCAAATGAGGTGGCCAAAGTATTGGAGTTTCAGCTTTAGCATCAGTCCTTCTAATGAACACCCAGGATTGATCTCCTTTAGAATGGACTGGTTGGATCTCCTTGCAGTCCAAGGGACTCTCAAGAGTCTTCTCCAACACCACAGTTCAAAAGCATCAATTCTTTGGTGGTCAGCTTTCTTCACAGTCCAACTCTCACATCCATACATGACCACTGGAAAAAACCACAGCCTTAACTAGATGGACCTTTGTTGGCAAAGTAATGTCTCTGCTTTTTAATATGCTATCTAGGTTGGTCATAACTTTCCTTCCAAGGAGTAAGCGTCTTTTAATTTCATGGCTGCAATCAGCATCTGCAGTGATTTTGGAGCCCCCCAAAATAAAGTCTGACACTGTTTCCACTGTTTCTCCATCTATTTCCCATGAAGTGATAGGTCCCACACCTAGGAACACTGAAGGATAGACAAATTTCACCTTTAGATGGGAGAGCATTTAGTTTGTTTTCTAAGAACTTGAAGCCCTACAAGATGCCAAACTCTTTGCCCTGGGGACACAGAGGAGCTCAGAGCAGTGGGAGGAACAGAAAAACACACAGGAGGATAACACAGGTGTGATGAAAGTGCTTTTAATAAACTGAGTCAGCAGTGCATTGGGAGCAAACATTTACTCAGCGCTTACTATGTGCACACAGTAGGTGCCCAGTACATATTTCTTTTAAAAGAATGAGATTAGGGTCAAAAGAAAGGGTGTGGGAAGCTGTGGGGACTTCTAGGGAACAAGAAGTAGAGAAGTAGAAAGGGCAAAGGGGTAGGGCAAAGACATCCGAGACACAGAGAACATAATATTCCCCACATGCTGCTTCTACTTTTCAGGGAGATCTGGGCAAACCACAGGTTTCCAGGCCTCAATTTCCTCATCTGTCAAATGAGGGGATTGAATTAGTTTCTAAAGCTGCTTCCAGCGCTAAGATGCTTTGCTATAAAATAAGAGAACCATGAACCTTTGGTTGCTATGATCTGAAAATATTTTGAACATGGAGAATCAAATTGTACAGCAGTGCATGAACAAAATAATATGTTAATGACTAAGAAAATTATACTTAATCCTGTGGGAAATAGCAGAGCTACTGCTGCTGGTGATGTGTGTGAGTGTGCATGTATGTGTGTGTCTCTTCCTTCCTTGAGCTCAAACATATTTTAAATCACTAATATAGTAATCAGGCCTCTGGCTGCCCATCTTGCCCAACACACACACACATACACACACACAGACACACACATGCTCAGACACCACTTCAAAATAAAATGAGAAAGCTCCGCTGCTGGTGCTTACATCCTTGCTGTGCTTGGGTGGCTTTTATTTATTTTTTTAAGAAATTTTTGTCCTGTGTTGGACAGATTTTTGAAGGTGTTGAACTGACAGCTCCTCAGTTCAGTTCAGACTCTTTTCGACCCCATGGACTACTGGAAGGCCAGGCTTCCCTGTCCATCACCATTACTCAAACTCATGTCCATTCTGTTGGTGATGCCATCCAACCATCTCATCCTCTGTCCTCCCCTTCTCCCGCCTTCAATCTTTCCCAGCATCAGGGTCTTTTCCAATGAGTCGGTTCTTCTCACCAGGTGGCCAAAGTATTGGATGGAGTTTCAGCTTCAGCATCAGCCCTTCCAATGAGTATTCAGCCCCTGGAGGCCTCTTCTCTCAGAAATGGGACACGTGGGTGGGGGGAGCTGGGGGTTTTATTAGCATTTCGCTTTTGCACATCAACTGCCCTTACTCGGCCTTCACAGTATGGCCTCGCATAAGCCTCCCGACCCCCACCCCCTTAACAGGGCAATGATCAGGTCGGCCACCCCAGAAACGCCCTGGCCAGACCACGTGCTCCAGGCCCTACCAGCCGGGAAAATGAAGGCGCACCTGGGTTGCGCCTGGCCGGCTAGGCGGCAGGAAGGGTTAGGTCCCTCACCGCAGGGTCAGGGCCAGGAGGCGGAAGCGGGCCAGAGGCCGCACGTGGGTCTAAGTACGGCCCGGCTCCAAGTTCCTGCCGGCTCTGGAGCTCCCGCCCCGGGCTGGGCCCCCGCAGGCCTAGGCCTCGCCGCGTCCCCCGCGGAGCCCCGCCGAGGTCGCCCGCCGCTGCTCGCGCCTGCAGAGGCGGAGGGCGCGGCCGCCCCTCCCCGCCCGACGGCCGCTCCCGCGCCCGGGCCCGCGCCGGATTGGCCGCCCTCGCGGCCAGGTGAGGCGCCCCGCCCCTCGGCGGCTTCAGGTGCGGCGGTGGGACCGGGCCGCGGCCGGGCCGGGGCCGGGGCGCCATGGCCGAGTCCCAGCTGAGCTGCCTGGACGAGACGCACGTGAACGAGAGGGTGACCGAGGCGCAGGCCGCCTTCTACTACTGCGAGCGGCGGCGGGCCGCGCTGGAGGCGCTGCTGGCCGGCGGCGAGCAGGCCTATCGCGAGCGGGTCAAGAAGGAGCGGCTGCGGGACTTCCTCTCCAGCCAGGAGCGCCAGGCCCTCCGCGCCGCCTGGAGCCCCTACGAGGATGTCGCCGCCGCCGCCGCCGCCGCCGCCGCCCGGGGCAAGGGCAAGGGCAAGGCCAAGACCCCGGCGCAGGCCGCGGCCGAGCCGGGCGAGTCCCTGGCCTACTGGCCCGACCTCTCGGACACCGAGGTGCCCCCTCTGGACCTGGGCTGGACCGACGCGGGCTTCTACCGCGGCGTGAGCCGCGTCACCCTCTTCACCCACCCTCCCAAGGACGAGAAGGCGCCCCATCTGAAGCAGCTGGTCAGGCAGATGATCCAACAGGCCCAGAAGGTAGGCCCTCGCCCCTGCCCCAGCCACGCACACTGATGGGGACCCCCTACTACCGGCCCCTAGGACCAGGCCCCCGCCCCCCACTTTCGAGGCAAGGCCTGGGGCTGGCGGCCCTGACCACCCTCAGGAAAAGGGGCGCAGAATCCTCCCATCCGCCGTGGGGCTGCAGAGGAGAGCATGGATGTGTTTGGTGAATGGCAAGGTGTTGGACAGTTGCTAGTCATTTTTCCAGTGTCCAGCGGAGCTGGCTTTCCTCTGCTCTGCGCGTCCATGTGCCTGTCTGGTCTCTCTCTCTAGGCAGGAATGGGGGCTGTGGAGCCCTGTGGTAAAATGGGCCATTCAAAGGTCTTGATAGTTACCTGTGTGCTTCCCAGGGATTTAACAAAACTTGTCCCTGATCATTTTCTCAGGCAATTGCAGGAAGTGTAGTGTGACCTCCCTACCCCCACCCCAGCCACATTGCTCTTAGAAGGCACCCCCACCCAGAGTCAAAGCTGGCCTGGCCCCTGGCATTCACACTGGCTCTGCGCCTAGAACTAGGGCTCAAGCAGCCTGGAATAAATGAAAGATATTTCTTGACCACCTATTTTGTGACTGACGCTGTGCCGGGCACTTTGACAGGGTAGCTGCCTAAACTTGGCTGGTCTGGAAAAAGCTCCCACTTACCCGATTTACTCTTCCTGGGCATTGAAAGGAGGGGACGTTTGCCAAGTTGGTTAGAATACTGGTGGGGCCAGTAGTTTGTTGGGCAGAGTTTCCAGATAAAATACAAGATGTTGTGTTAAATTTGAATTTCAGATTAACAACAAGAAATTTTTTAGCATTATACAGTATGATTCAAATATTGCATGAAACATACTGATGTTAAAAAGCCATTCACTGTTTATCTGAAAATCAGATTTAATGAGGGCATTTTGTGTTTTTGTTTGCTAAGTCTGGTTCACTACATTGAGGTTTGTTAAGAGACATCAGCAGCCTTTGGTACCCAGTTCAGAATATACAACACAAGTGGCTTGGGTTCACCTTTCTAATTCAACTCAAGGACTGTGGTTGGAGTCCTGTTACCCCCTGGGGGCTGAACTTGAGACACCAGTGGTGGGGCTCCTCTTCTGGAAGACATGATGCAGGTGGCTGGCTAGATTGGCTGCCAGAAGGAAGGGTTAAGTTTTCACTGTCTGTGTTTCCACCCTCCCTCTCTAAAGAATCCCAGCTTGTCCGCCTGAGAGTTCTTTTGTCTGTTGCATTCTGCAGAAGAGAAAGGCAAGTTTGAACAGAGGAGGAGAAAGGATGTGGGTGACAATACTGTGTAGCAGGCTGGAGCTGGGGTCAGGGGTCAAGTCCTACGATGTAATACTAATAAGCCTTGATTTATGAGTACTGAATGTGTGCCAGCCACGGTGCGAATGATTTTCACAACTACTGAGTGAGATGGGTATTTTCCTTATTTTGGGACTCAAAACAGTTAAGTCACTTGCCAAACCAAAATTCAAACACCTAAGTGCTTCCTCTTAACCACAGTGCTGTCTGATGATGCAACAGATTGAACCAAGGATCTTGAATGGAACTAGCCTGATCACACCTGGGCGACAGGTTACAAGAAGGGAGAGACAGAGCCCTGCCCACTGGGACCTCTAGTCCCATGAGGGAACTCTTCAAATATTTAACAGCAGAAACTTTAACAACTGTGAACTGATCCATTATTTACATGTTAAACCAGTTATTATTTCCTGAGTTCCAGGCACTAGCCATAGAAAGATATAAGCTGTGGCCTTTGCCCTCCGAGAGTTAAATGCTGCCGAGGGGGTATGCTATAAGGAAAACAGATTTTGAGGCTGGATGTGCCCAATCTGGGAGGGCTTCCCAAGGGAGGTAAATTGCAGGGTTGAAAAGGGAGAGAGGAAACCAGAATGGAGGAAGAGGAAGCTTAAGAAACTCTTGTTTCTCCTTAAGAGACTCAGAGAGAAAGCTTTGTGCTTCAGAACAGCAGGCAGCTTTGAATGACAGGAGGGAAGAGCTATTGTGGTGACAGCTGAGTATGTGGGGGGCCTGGTGCAGGGGTCCTAAAACTGGGTCTAAAGTAAACGACCACCACCCCCAGGAAGAAGCAGCTTCTGGCGCTGTCTGTGCCCCAAACTCTCAGACTCTCTGGACCCTGACTCTTAATCATGACCAGTCACCTGCGTGTGGTACCTTCTTCCTAAAGATCTTGTGAAGTAGGCAGGGCAAAATTTGACCCTCTTTTCACAGGTGAGGAAACTGAGGCACAGAGAAGGAAAGGGGCTTGCCCGAATGTCACGTGGTTGGTCATGGAAACACCCAGATCCCCAGTTTCTACTCTGAAGGCTACACCTTCTGATCTTTGCCTGTCCCCACCCCCCAACCCCATGCACCCTCAGCCATCTGGCACAGGGCACCCTCCATGACTATTACTCTAGAGCCTTCCCCATCCTTTTCACCCTGAGGGAGGGAATTTCCTTGTCTCCAGGGAGAGTCTGGCTGCTGTGAGGGCGGGTGGGATGGACCAAGATGATGTATGTGCAGAGATACAGGGGGCCGTTGCAGATATGGTTGGGGAGTGGCAGAAGGACATAACCCACAGGTCCAACTGGGCGCCAGAGGATTTTATTTCGTTTAATCCTCAATAACTTCATGAGAGGCTGTCATTTTTATTCTTCAGGGATGAACAGGAAACGGAGGCTCATGGGGAGTGGCTGTGACTTGCCCACAAGCACAGACCAGCAAGTCTACGCCTTACCTCAGGGATGTGGAGAAGGGAGCCTGATTAAAGGACACTTTGAAAATATGATTGGCGTGGGGAGGAGGGGCAGAAAGTGGTGACCAGTGGGGAAGCAGCCCAGCTGGGGTGGAGGGGGACCATGTGGAGTGGGAGGAGGCCTTTGAGTTGGTCAGTCTCAAGTTATCTGCTCACTGCTGCTGCTGCTGCTTCAGTCGTGTCCAACTCCGTGCGACCCCATAGGCGGCAGCCCACCAGGCTCCCCCGTCCCTGGGATTCCCCAGGCAAGAACACTGGAGTGGGTTGCCATTTCCTTCTCCAACGCATGAAAGTGAAAAGTGAAAGTGAAGTCGCTCAGTTGTGTCCAACTCTTCGCAACCCCATGGACTGCAGCCTACCAGGCTCCTCCGTCCATGGGATTTTCCAGGCAAGAGTACTGGAGTGGGGTGCCATTGCCTTCTCCTGTCTGCTCACTGGGCCTCTGCAAATGGCAGAACGCCATCCTGACTGCACCGGCGTTCAGACATTCGGCCTTGTTTCCTTGTGGCGTGGGAGTTTTTCCTACTGTTTTAATACCCCTTACGTGATTTGCTATTTTTAGGGTCACTGAATGATGTACTTTGCTTGAAGTACAGGCCGGGACTTCCCTGGTGGTCCAATGGCTAAAATTCCGCTCTCCCATTGCAGGGGGCCCGGGTTCCATCCCTGGTCAAGGAACTAGATCCCACATGTTACAACTAGAGATCCCACATGCAGCAACCAAGACCTGGTACAGTCAAATTAATTAATTAAAAAAATTTTTTTAAAATAAAGTACAGGTGGAAAGGGTGCCTTCTGGGATCCAGAAGTGGGCCCATGGCCTGTTTCCTGCTGGCAGAGAGGACCAAGGATGTTGCTACCACTTGGGCTGCTTATGACTACTGTAACCCAGGGAGCGGGGAGGGGGGCCTGGACTTAAAGCGAGACCACGTGAAGACAGGGAAGTGGTTGGTTCTTATTCACAAGGGCAGAGCTGAGAGGACCAAACAACTGCAGTTTGGAAGGATAGCGAGTTGGGTCATTGGACAAATATTTCAAGGTGTGCTAAGCACTTTAGTAGAAAAGACATATAAAACACACCTCTGCTCTTAAATGGCCTAACAGTCTACTAAACTATCATTTTAATACAGACTTATGAGTGCTTGACAGAAGGTGTGGCGGGGGCCCTAACCGAGCCCCTGAACCGTGTGAGGGGAGGACCTCTGATGCAGCCTGTCTGCGGGCGAGTCTGAGCACAGCAGACAGGATGAGACCATGCGGCGCATCCACCCTTCTTGGCTCCCTGGCTCCCTTCCAACCAGCGGCACCCATTTTTGAGGCTACCGGGCGGATTTAGAGAGTCCTGCCTGTGCCTCGGGAGCAGAGGAAAGCTTAGCTTAACCACCTCGAAGACTGACCCTTGGCCCCTGCCTTCCTGGGCCCCACGCTCCAAGGTACCAGCTACCCAGCTCCTAGTTGCTCACCACAAGCCCCTCCCGCAGCATTTCCTCTGAGCCTCAGTAACCATGTCAGTATCAGCATCAGGAACTATGTCAGTAGTATCTTCCTTTCCCAGGGGCAGCCTCTGAGGTCCAGTAAGGTGTGATGACTTGTCCTCAGAAGAGGGGATGACAGCTCCCCCAGGTCCAGCAGTCAGAACTCCCAGTGACCCCACATAAACATAAACCCAACCCTGGAGAGGGTGGGATGCAGGGCCAGACACCTCTGATAAACCAAAGCCACCCCTCTCTGTTCCGGTGGCAGCTGGGAGGGGCAGGCCCACCTGGTTGGTGGGAGGCAGAGGGGTGTGGGGAGCAGGCCTGGCTGTACCCGCATCTCTGCCTGTCAGTGGTTTGTGCCCTTCCTGGCTCAGAGGCCACCGCTTCCTTTGCACTTGATCAAGTTTTCAATCCAAAAGTGACTTTTGTTCCCAGATGTGGCGCCTTGTTTGTGCCACCTGTGTGTCTGGCACAGGGCTCGCTTGAGGAGAACCCATTTGATCCTCAGACCAGAAGCTTTGGAAGAGCCAGGACTTCCTTCCTACACCCCCTCCATCGTCTTTGTGGAACCCCAGCGGCACAGGTGACCAGTGGTTTTGATTGGAGACTATCTCCCACAGGCCCCCAGCCCCTCTCCATCCCTCTAGGGAAGTCTGGAGAGGCTCCAGTTGAACTGCACATTGCTAAGGGTCTGCGTTAATCCTCCTCATAACAAGCCACCTGGCAGCGGAGGGAAGAGTGCTCTAAACTGGGGGGAGGGATGCAGAGGCCTTTGGGGAAGGGCTCCAGAGCAGAAGGCATGGTTGGCCAGGTGAGCACGCTTGTTTAGAGGTCTGGGTAACCTATAGGCGAGAGCTGCTGGGCACACATGCCCAGGGGGTGAGGCTCACTTCACCAGGAGGCTCAGCTTGGCAGGTGGCCACCTTTGCCACTGTCTTCCCCCATTAGCCTCTATCAGCTCTTCCTCATTCAGGTACATCCAGCAAATAGTACACAGCATCTTCTTAGGACCAGGCACCGTGCTGGGCACTGGGATATAGACAATGAACAGAGAAAAGAAAGAGGAAACAAAAAAACAGTTTACATATATATGGACTTAAATATTGCTGGTTTGTGAAATTTGGGTCTGATGATACATTCGTTAGCCACCTTGCTGCCTTGTTTGAAAGCTGGTCCCAGTTCTCCCTAATACCTTTCCCTGTTCTCCTTCCCTTCCACGGCAGAGGTTTTAGCTAGAGCTCCTGAGCTGCCTTTTAAAAGCCAGATTTGGGAGGACTTCCCCAGTGGTCCAGTGGCTAAGACTCTGAGCCCCCAAGCCTGGGGACCCGGGTTCCATCTCTGGTCAGGGAACTAGTTCCCACATGCGGCAACTAAGAGTTCACAAGTCTGTAATTAAGATCCAGCACAGCCAAAGAAATAATTGTTAATAAAATAAAGCCTGATTTGCTATGCAGAACAAGAGAAGGCCCCTGAGGGCAGCCTGTGACCTGCAGTCCAACACACACTATCTGCCTGCCTAACCCTTCTTCCCGCCGCAGACCATTCCATGTGGGCATTATTTCCAAGGCTCAGGGCAGTTCCAGAGTCTTTGCCCCCTCGAGGCTGGTAATGACACAGCTGCAGTTCCAGGGACCGAGCACCTCGCAGCCCTTCCAGGATCTTGTCTGGGCCTGTCCGGCATCTCTGCCAAGCCCTGGGCACTGTGGCTACTGAGTTTTGAGTCTCTCTCCTTTATGCTCCATCACTGATCCTGGAAGCAACAGAGACCCAGCTTCACGTCAAGGGCAGAGAATGGGCTCTGAAGCTGAAAGGTCTTGGTTTCTGCCCTGATCTGTCTACTTACTAACTTTGGGTTGAATCACTTGCCTCTCTGGGACTTCTGACCTGCACAGTTGGAGGATATTACCTAGATTTCAGACGGTTTTGAAAAACAAGAAACAGTGTGAAAGCTGAGGATACCGAGAAAGTGTAATACATGTCCCCTCTCGGAGCTGGGAGGGAAGAGTGGTTGGGCTTCCTCCCAGGACTCTGGGCTGCCAGCTGGGAGATCAGGCCAGGAGATCAGAGTTCGGGCAGCCAGGGGTTGCTTCTTGTCTTCAGGTTGGAGGCCCTGTGCAGGTGTGCTTCCTGTTTCCTCCTCTCATCAGAGGAGCAACTCCAACGGCCCTCCCCTCCCCCCAGCCCCACACTTCTCTGCTGGCCTTGATTTGATGGCTGTTTGTCAGGGCAGCTCTCCTGCAGGGCTGTGGCAGCCAAGTTCTCAGCCAGCGTTCTTCTGTAGGATCCGCCACGGGTGCCCTGAACAGGGGATCCCCGAGGGCATTCCCTTCCCAGAATCAGCTGGAAGAGCCAGTTCAAGCAGCTTGAGTTCAGTCCGTAAAGATTTCTCAAGAACTAGAGCCTGCACAGGTGGCATAGGGACACGGTGGTGGGGTGGGTTGAGGCATGGGACAGGCTGTGTTTCTGTCTTTGGAGAGGCTTGGTTCCTCTGAAATCTGACACTTTAGGTCCCTGAAACTCTGAAGATCGGTGTCTCCCAGGGGGATCACAAGTGGAAGATGGGGCCTCGATAGGGGGGTGCCTTCTTTGTGACTTCTTGGACTTCTGGTGGCATAGCCAGTTTTGCTGGACACTGGTCTCAGGAGGCCAGGGCAACGCCAGGGGAAGGGGTACACAGCTGGCAGCCTCATTCTTGCCCTGGTGGTTTCTTTCCTCCACCACCAGTTGACCTTGGGCAAATCATTTGACATTGGCTCGGCCTCTACCTCTGCATCTGTAAAATGGGAATAATTCTTCTCGCTTACTTTCACATGATTGCTCTGAGACTCTAATGTAAGACTATGAGACAGCATTTTGAAAAAGAGGAGTGAGAGATGCAGATAAAAGGGGTTTATGTTAAGAGGGGCTAACATTGTTGAAAGATAGGTGCTCTGTGTGTTATTTCCTTTAATGAATTGAGTCCTCAGCACCTGGCACAGAAAACGGGCTTTTCCCAGAGGCTCAGGGAAAGCATGGAGAAGGCAATGGCAAGCCACTCCAGTACTCTTGCCTAGAAAATCCCATGGATGGAGAAGCCTGGTAGGCTGCAGTCCATGGGGTCACTCAGTCGCACACGACTGAGCGACCTCACTTTCACTTTTCACTTTCATGCATTGGAGAAGGAAATGGCAACCCACTCTAGTGTTCTTGCCTGGAGAATCCCAGGGACGGGGGAGCCTGGTGGGCTGCCGTCTATGGGGTTGCACAGAGTCGGACACGACTGAGGTGACTTAGCAGCAGCAGGGAAAGCAGGAGGCCGTAGAGCTGCTAAGAGCCTAGCTGGGATTCACCCAGGTCTGAGCTCAAGGCTTGTGACCTTCTGCTACATATGCAGTTGCTTCTGAGGATTGTCCCCATGGCCACCTCTTCCCTCTGAAATCCCAGATACTGAGTATGTTTGTTGCCACCCAGGCTCTGAGAAGCTCACCAACTGGTTCTGGAAACAAACAAGAACGGGAATACTTCAGTGGGAGTAGGAGAGGAAGATTCTTGCTGCCTGTGGCACTGGGACAGGTCACATCACCAGGAAGCTGGTGTGGGTAGCTCCCAGGGACCTGTTCATTTAGTTTGGCTGAACCGCGTCAAATGTGGGATCTTCGCTTCTCGACCAGGGATCAAACCCACGCCTTTTAACAGTGAGAGCACTGAGTTCTAACCACTGGACCACCAGAGAATTCCCTCCCAGGGACCTTTTTTTTTTCTAATGTATTTTTGGCTGTATTCAGGTCTTAGTTGCAGCATCCAGGCTCTTTGTTTCGGCAAGCAGGCTCAGTCACATCAGGCATGTGAGATCTTAGTTCCCCAACCAGAGATTAGACCTGGTCTCCAGGGACTTCTTACTGGCCACTTTCTGACCCCCCTCCCTGGACTTGGGTCCTCACAGTCAAACTGAGACCTTGACCTCCAGTCAAACTGGAGCTCCAGCCAGCAACCCCACCCCCATGCTACCCCCTCAGGATGCTGCCTCACTGCTTCCCTTCGCTGGTGGTCAAATCTACCACCCTCTCCTCCGAGTGTACAGGGCAGAGCCTGTTCTGGGGCAGGCTTCCAGTCTGGGGGGAGAGAGGAGCAGGGCAGAGGACCATGAGCGGGGGTGGGTCCTGGCTGACTGCGTGCCTCTGTTCTGGTGCTGTCCTGACCACCCCCACCCCAGGCTGAGTCATGCCAGTGATCCCGGCCCCTCCACACCCTCCCACCGCACCTCCTCCCCAGGGGCCATGACCAGTCAGCTGTAGCTGGTCCGCTGCCTGCCCCTGTTTTCCTTTTCCTCCTCTGAAATTCGTGGAGTCTATGAATTTGCTAATGACCCCAGAATCTTAGCCCAAGAAAAGAGCCAGTGGCTTTTCTAGTTAGTGGTCTCTCTGGCCCAAGTTTCCAATAACCTGTTAACTCACCCTGACCCAGCTTGTCTAGTGGTCACCCTGTCAGGCCTTTCACGGCACTGGTGGGGCCTGTGGGAGGCTCCAGATAAAAGCTCTTTTCTTTCTGTGTCCTAGCAGTGAGTCAGCAGAGGGTGGGGGCGGGGCGGGCACCAGGGCTCTTCACCTCTCTGTGGGTCTTCGAGGACCAACTTTGAGTATGCTTAACTCCTTATCCCAAGAGGGTTCCCTTCCCCACATTTGCTCATTCACTCCCCATGTTTCACAGAGGACCTAGTATGTGCCACATTCCAGAAATATACAGAATCGTAAAATGTGGACCCTGAAAAAGAAAATAAACTGCAGTACAGGTGGGAGGAGGGTGTTGATAGCTATTCACTGTTCTGTGTGCGTGCTCAGTTGTCTAAGTCCTGTCTGACTCTTTGCGACCCCATGGACAGTAGCCCACCGGGCTCCTCTGGCCGTGGGATTCTCCAAGCAAGAATACTTGCTATGCCTTACTCCTTGGAAGGAAAGTTATGACCAACCTAGACAGCATATTAAAAAGCAGAGACATTACTTTGCCAACAAAGGTCCGTCTAGTCAAGACTATGGTTTTTCCAGTGGTCATGTATGGATGTGAGAGTTGGACTATAAAGAAAGCTGAGCACCAAAGAATTGATGCTTTTGAACTGTGATGTTGGAGAAAACTCTTGAGAGTCCCTTGGACTGCAAGGAGATCAAACCAGTCCATCCTAAAGAAGATCAATCCTGGGTGTTCATTGGAAGGACTGATGTTGAAGCTGAAACTCCAATACTTTGGCCACCTGATGCGAAGAGCTGACTCATTTGAAAAGACCCTGATGCTGGGAAAGATTGAAGGCAGGAGGAGAAGGGGACGACAGAGGATGAGATGGTTGGATGGCATCACCGACTTGATGGACATGGGTTTGGGTGGACTCCGGGAGTTGGTGATGGACAGGGAGGCCTGGCGTGCTATGATTCATGGGGTTGCAAAGATTCAGACACGACTGAGTGACTGAACTGAACTGAACTCTCCAGGGAATCTCCCCAACCCAGGGATCGAACCCTTGTCTTCTACTTCTCCTGCTTTGCAGGCAGATTCTTTACCCACTGAGTCACCTGGGAAGCCGTAAACTGTTGAGTTCTTGAATGCCAGACCACACTAGCCCTTTTGAAATATATAATTTCCTTTAACCTTCACGACAGTCCAGGAACTTTCCATTTTATAGATGATAAGGTCACACATGAAGTAGGAAATGGCAACCCACTCCAGTATTCCTGCCTGGAGAATCCCACGGACAGAGGAGCCTGCAGGACTACAATCCACAGGGTTGCAAAGAGTCAGACACGGCTGAGCCACTGAGCACAAAATCACACAGGCTTAGTCACTCAGTCGTGTCCAACTCTGCGACACCTTGGATTGTAGTTCCCCAGGCTCCTCTGTCCATGGGATTTTCCAGGCAGGAGACTGGAGTGGGTTGCCATTTCCTCCTTCAGGGCATCTTCCCGACCCGGGAGTTGAACCTGCCTTTCCCTTGTTTCATGGCAGTGGGTAAACAGTGAAGCCAAATGGGACCTGAGATGAGCCTGAGTCTCACTGAGCTCCAGAGGCACAGAGAACTCTTGGGAATTGCCCGCTGCAGCAGCCAGTATGGAAGAGCAGGTGGGCAGAGGGCAGGGTATGCAAGACCAGAGTCCTAGGAGTGCACAGATTCACACTATTCCCATCGCCCATCTCCTCCCGGCTGCCTTCCCCTGCTCCCCACACCCTCCACTTGCCTCTCTGGGGAAGCCCTCCCAGGTAGCTTCACTACCTGGCAGTGGCCACCAGGTTTATCTTGACCACTTCGCAGAACCTCCTGGGCAAACTGCCAACTCCAGTTATCTTGCCCTGATGGATCAATCAAGAAATAGCTCGAAGGTACTTCTTGGAGTCCTGCCTTCCCCACATATTGTGTGATGCTCAGACCTCCAGGCCAGTAACCCAAACCAGCAGCTGATCCTAAAAATCATCTGTGTATCTTCATTGGATTTTTTTTTTTAGCAGCTGATTTATCTTCCTAATTATGTTTAGCTTTAACCTAATGTTAAATGAGCTTGCATTAGATAATTTTCACTAATTAACACCAACTTAGTGCAGGGAAAGTCATCCCAGAAGCATGCCGTGGGGCAGTGAAAAGCTGGCCTAGGATCTTAAAAAGAATTGCTCTGCGTACTCCCTGGTGGATCACATATGCTGCTTCGCGGCTGAATTAGTTGACCTTGCTCACACAGGCACAGTCTGTTCTCTGTCTCCGGACACCCGGCCCAAATCTCCTTTCCATCACCCCTTCATCCACCTCGTTTGGGGAATGAGTGTCATCTGAGCATGTCATAAGGCTCAGATGGACGGAGAGTGAGCCCCAGTGGCGCACAGCAGAGTTGGGAACAGAGCTGGCCCAGAGGCCAGGGAGTCTGCGAGAGGAAGGGGCCTGGCTGGCAGAGTTGGGCTCCAGCGGCTGGCATTGCAGGAGGGAGCCTGGTGTTTAATGATGTCTAATTAGTGAGCCTGAAACAATGTAACATGGCCACAGACAGCTGGGAATTCTCAGGGGTCAAAGCCCAGACACCGGGCCTTCAGGCCGACAATACCACCCCAGAGGTCTTGGCTCTGCCTTCTCGGCGGGCCAGGGCTCTGATCCAGTCTGCTTCATCAGGCCCCTCGAGGGAAGCTCCCTACTGCTGAGGTACTCTGTTTAGACCAGTGCTTCCTGTGTAGCATGGCCCGGCAGGTCTCTGTCTCCCACCATGCGCTCAGACAGACCCAGGCCTGAGCAGACAGGCCTCCTGGGAGAGGCACACACTGCCCTGGGAGCTGGGGACCTAGGACCCAGAATGAAGGGGGACGGCCCGGGGAGAGGGAAACAAGGACCTCGACACGGAAATGGTATTCCTGTTCCCACAGGAAGAAGGCAGGTGACAGTGTGAATGAAGGCACCAGGGCTGGAGCCAGCAGGGTGTGCCAGGAGAAGGCAGAGGAGGTTATCATCAAGGAAGCGAGTGGGCCAGAAGCACACGGAGGGGCTTTGGCTAGGCTGACATCAGGCCAAGGGTTTGGGCTGGGAAGCAGCATCGTTTGGGTTGGGTTTTTGGCTCTGCCTGCCAAGAGTGGAAGCCCTCTGGAAGCTCATTCTCCCATGTAGCTGATGCTGAGCCCCCAGCTCGCTCCTGGCCTCACAAGAACCATGAGGCAGCCTTGCCTTACAGGCAGAGTTCCCAGGGGACAAGCAACGCCCACTGTCTCACCACCTCTGTGGGACCCCTGACTCTAGTCTGCGCTTCCTCCACTTGCTCCAGGTTGCTCCTGGACTGTGGGGATTCGAGAAATGAATCTAGAGTCCAGGGGGTAGAGGATGCAAGGTGTCTGTGGGTGTTCCCTGGGTGGCTGTGCGGACCTCCTCTCCCGAGCTCTCCTCTCCTCTCTCACCCCAGGGAGCACACCCAGAAGGCTTAAGGTAAAGCCTTCTGATTCAGTTGTTGGCATCCCACCGAGGCAGAGATTAGATGGGGCCTGTTGCAGCCTTCATGACAAAAGAAAGTCTTTGCGGTGTGCTCAGCAGTGGCCAGTTGGGTCCTGAGCCCCACCTGAAGGTGTTCTCCACTGGGACAGCAGGGTTTTTTGTTTTTTTTGGCCACGCCATGTGCCTTGAAGAATCTTAGTTCCCCAACCAGGAATTGAACCGCAGCCCCCCAGCAGTGAATGCTTGGGGTCCTAACCACTGGACCCCTGCAGGGAACTCCCAGGGCCACAGTTTTCCTAGCAGTGTGTTTCCTGCTCAGTGAGTGAGTGCAGTCTCCCAGCATCGCTCGAAGGATCACGCACTGTACAGATTCACTCGTCCCTTGATTGAGCTGCCCTTCTCCTCGATCAGTTCAGGTTCTGACTCTCCTGGAAGTGTAGTTTCCCGGGCTTTCATCACCATCCCGGGACGGGTCTGCTGGACATGGTATCAAGCAGAGGAGAACATCTCCACCACGATGTCTGGGGCTGGTGGGCAGCTCTGCACGCCTGGCTCCCTGGGAGCATGCGCCCCCGCGCTGGCCCGGCCACCTCCAAAGTGAGGCCCCTTTGTTCTGAGTTCCTTCAGAGGAGAGAAGGGGCTGCCGGCGTGGACCCTCTACTCACAGCAGGCCAGGCTCTGTGCTCCTTGCCCTGCTGCGGTATCTCATTTAAAACTCGGAGCAACCCTGTGAAACGACCACCTCCCCATTTTAAAATGAGGAAACTGAGGCTTAGAGTAAGTGATTCACTCAAGATCACACAACCAGTGAGCCCTTCTGCTTCCACAGAATAGATTCTCTTCCACGTACCTGCCGTTACTCCAAGCGTGATCCATCCTCCATCTGCATTCAGATCACCTGAGGCAGGCGGGATGGGGGTGGGGGGTGCTGTTGAAATGTACTTTTATGGGCCCGCTGAATCCGATGCTCCAAGGATGGGGCCCTGGAATCTGCTCAGCCAGCAGGTGTACCTCACCCAACCTCACACTGGGTGATGCTTTTTACACGCTGCAGTGTGACAGCCAGTGCTCTGGAGATGTTGATGGCTCCCTGGGCAGATCAGAGAAGGCGCTCCACACAGCTGGGCTGTCTGAGCCAGATGCTGGGTAGTCCACCCAGAACTGACTCCCCTGGACTGCCAGACAGATGCCCCTCCCAGGAGGCAGCAGCTGACCAGTCTGCCCACCTGTTGCCCTTCCTACCCCAAGGCCCCCTTGGTCTAGAGGTGTGGGCAACTGGCCCCATTCATTGGAAAAGGCCCTGATGCTGGGAAAGATTGAGGGCAGGAGGAGAAGGGGGTGACAGAGGATGAGATGGTTGATTGGCATCACCGACTCAATGGATATGAGTCAGAGCAAACTCCAGGAGATGGTGAAGGACAGGGAAGCCTGGTGTGCTGCAGTCCATGGGCTTGCAGAGTTGGACATGACTGAGTGACTAGACAACAACAGCAACCCTGTTTGGTGATTGCCTCTCATAACCATATCGCTTTTTCATGGAGTTTTATAGGCATGATCTCATCTAAACCTCCCAACAGCCCTAGGAGGCAGGCAGGGCAGACATGGGAGGTAAAAGTCGGGCCCCAGGCTCACATGGGTCATCAGTGGGCCCATGGGGACTGGGACTGCCCCTGTGCCTCGGTGGGCTCCCTCCCTTCCTCCCCAGGGTTAAGTGACCATCACCAGTACATCCCTGCAAGGAACATGCTTGGCCTGTGGCCTCTTGCTTTTTCCCCACCATGGAGCTCAGTGAGATGGGCAGATCTATGTCACAGTGGTGGCAGCCACACCCACCCCAGTGCCTAGGCTCCACGTCAGCAGGCCTGGGGAAACCAGTGAAGGAGAGGGTGGTACTGTCCAGCTCTATGTGTGCACCCTGGTTTTGTATGATCAGGGGTGACCTCAGGTACTAGTCAGAACAGATCTCCCCAGAGCCTGCCCTGACCGCATCATCTGGGGATGACAGCACTGGACTGGGGTCAGAAGCCTGGGCTTTCATCCCACCTCTGCCAAAGACCCAGCTGGGAAAGTTAACCTCGGGGCTGGGCTCTGTTTCCTCCTAGCTCTGAGGTTCTGCGTGTCTGGAATGTCCTTCAGTGCGGGGGCCACGGGCAGAGATACCGCCTGTGCGCTACCCTGGGCCTCGGCAACTTTATGGGCTGACTTGTAGCCCATGCTCTGTTTACTAGCTTGCTTCCACCACAGGGAGGATAGGCACCCTTTCGTAATCTGCACAGAGGTGCTGGCTATACGTGCTGGGGGCACCTCTGCCCCCAGATGTCCTTGGTGTGGACTTTTACCCCTTGGTTGAGTACTGTCCCCACTCACCGGCTGGCTGCTCCGTCAAGACCTTGGGTAGGTGGAGTGGAGGCAGACCAGACCTGGGACTGGCCTTCAGACAGCAGTCCCAGAAGACAGCCATTTCTTTTCCCTTCTCTGTGCCCTTGAGGAAGAACTCCAACTCTTCCTTCCAGCAAGATGATCTAACCAAGAATCCTGCTCAGCATTCTTTTTTTTCCTGCTCCACCACAGTGTCTATAGTCAATGAAATTAAAGAGATAACCACAAAGCTAGGTCCACACCCCACAAATAAAACAGTAGACATGAAACACCCTCCATTTAGACATTCATTCCACAGTCATGGAGAACTGACTGTTGAGATGTTCCCTGAGGGTGGAGATTTCGAGATAAATCAGATGGCCACTACCATCCGGGAGCCCACAGCCCAGTAAAGAATGGAGCCATTGAGTAGATGTTACAATAAAATGTCAAGGACCTCTGTTATTTGCCCAGGACACAATGTGGGCAGGAAGCAGGGAGTGGAGAATGTTCAGGAAATTCTTGCCTGGGTCTTGAAAGATGCATGGATGTTTCACAGGAGTACGGGAGGGGAAGGAACAGGAGAACTGGAAACTACCTGTTATGTGTAGTAGTTCTCAAAGCAGGGTAGAGAAGGTGATGCAATTTTGTCCTCAGGAGACATTTATCTGCATCTATAGGCATTTTTGGTTGTCACCATTTTGGGTGATGCTACTGGCTTGCTACTAAACATTCTGCAATGCACAGGACAGCACGTCCCACCTCCCGCCCTGGCACCCTCCCCCCCACCCCCACCCCCCCACACACAGCAAGAAATACTGTGCCCAGAAGTGCCACTGTAGAGAAACCCTGTGTTCGGGTAACTGCAGGTCATCCTGCACAGCTGAAAGCAGGGGGCAGACATGAGACTGTCCAAGATGAAGCTGGAGAGGAGGAAGGGGCCATCATAAGGTCGTTCAATACCAAGTTAAGGAGTTTGACTGTAGGACCCACCACTTCATCAGTCTGTTGCTTGAGAGGAGGGGGAGTGTCACTGGAATGGAGAAAGAGTTGGAGCACAGCGACGGAAAAGGTGAGCCTAATTAGGAAACTATCCCAGAAGTTCACTAAGAAATGAGAGGGGGAACTAATTCCCTGTGGTCCAGTAGCTAAGACTCCGTGCTCCCAAAGCAGAGGCCCCAGGCTCAATCCCTGGCCGGGCAGCTAAGATCCCACAGGCCGCAACTAAGACCCAGCGCAGCCAAATAAATAAAGATAAATGTTAAAACGAGGGGGTGCCAAGTGAGGACAGTCATGCAGTGAGTGCAGAATGGAGCTGGCGCAGAGAACGTGCCCAGAGGAGGCAGGACCTGCTGGCCTTGGTGGCAATAAGATTTGGTCACAGGGAGGAGGAAGGAGGCCAGTAGACTCGGGCGTCTGGCCAGGGGGACCGGGAGGACGTTGATTTTGGAAGTGCCTCCAGGGCAGGCCAGTGAGCATAGCTCCGTGGTACAGTGTGGTGGGCATCCAGACCAGGTCATCCCGACACACCCAGGGCGCCAGTCCCCGCTGTCTTGAGCAGAGCCGTGTGGCGTGCACATTGCAGGTGGCGTCCTTTCCATTCATTCTGTTAATCTAATGGTAATTAAGGAGTCCACGAAGAGACTCTGAAAAGCTGGCAGTTTAATTAAAGGTAAATGACAGATGGAGGGGAATTCTGAGGCTCCCTAACGCACCCTGCTTCCCCGCCCCACCACTGAGGCCAGATATCAAAGGAGGAGACAGTTAGCTAACCAAGTGCCTGATGAGAAGTATTACAGCATCAGAGCCTCTTTGCACCTGCGACAGCTTCTAGAAACTCCTGCTGCCTCGAATTAACCTCTCCCCCCAGGTGCTGCGCATCAGTGGGTAACCAGGTAAAGAAGGCTGGGAGCCCGCCGGGAAGAAGGAATGACTTTTCCCTCTTGACGAAATCCATGTCCCTCTTTTAAAACCCGATTTTCCATTTATACCGGGAGCCTTGAAGTCGAGTTTGGCCCAGAAGATCACGTGGCACATTAAACACCGGGCGGGAGTAGGGAGCTAGTTTTCGTGGGCCTCATGCCGCCCGTGGATCGGAATGTCAAGCTGGGCCTCCGAGACCAAAGTGGAGGGTAATTATCACCTCTCCTCCACAACGAGATTGCAGGAGTCAGCGAGCAATTGATTTTTTTTCCCACTATAGATATTTCACTGCTTAATTGGTAGTGACACAGATGGCTGGCTCTCACCAGGGCGTCGCAGACCAAGCCTCCCCAAAGCAGGGCGCCCCCCCCACCCCGGGACACATCTCTCCCTCTGGTTTGCCACGCTCTCCCCTCACCTCCTCCTTCGGTTCGGGGCGAGGGTGAGCTGGCTCCCTGCGCTTTCAATTACAAAACAACACGAGTGAATTCTGAGGTGCTTTCCTGAGCCAGTCAAGCCCTCCCCGGTGACATATTGAGAGTCCGCCTTGAGCTGGACACCTCAGAGAGTCTGGAAATGAGCAAATGGTGGACTCTGACCTCAGGCAGAGCATGTGGGAGATAAGATTTCCCGAGCCTCCTAGATGCTAGGAGCTGTGCTCTGCCAGAATGAAGCCGGAAGCAGCCTGTTAGAACCAAAACCCACCACCATCCAGCCCCACCCTGTTGTCCTTGCTGTTGTTTGGTCACTAAGTCATGTCCGACTCTTTGCGGCCCCACGGACTGCAGCACGCCAGGCTCCCCGCTGTCCTTGCCCCACACCTACCCTGAACTGTTCCAGGCCAGTTGCTTTTTGTTCGTTTGTTTGTGCTCTCAGGAGCAGACCTGTTGTGAACCTCAGTTCATGGTCTGCTGCCGTCCTCAATCCAAGGAAGGCCCCTCTGAATTTACTCTGCTTCCCTCCCATCCCTTTCTCCTGCCATAGGCAGCCCTCTCCTCTATTCAGTGTATATCCTTGAGAAACACGAAGAGTTATCTTGTGTAGTCTACTTCTATTTACATTAATGGTACTGGGCTATAGATCACATGCTCTAATATTTTAAATCCAACTATCCATTTTAAGGGCTTCCCAGGTGGCTTAGTGGTAAAGAATCTGTCTGCCAATGTGGGAGATACAGGAGATGCATCTGGGTTGGGAAGATCCCCTGGAGTAGGAAATGGCAACCCATTCCAGTCTTCTTGCTGGGGAAATTCCATGGACGGAGGAGCCTGGCGGGCTGTAGTCCATGGAGTGCCAAAGAGTCAGACACAACTGAGCAGGCACACATGCACATCCATTTTAGAAGAACTCTCCAAGTTCTACACATGTAACTCATCCATTGCTTCTGCCTGCCGTAGAGGACTCTGTCCTGGGCATCCCTCACATTCACCCATTCTTCTGGAGATGCACATCCAAGTTTTTGCAAACTCTTCTTTTCCAAAGAAAGCTGTAGTGAATGTCTTTGTTCCTGCCCCCTGATAGACCTGGACAAAGATCCAAGAGGCTCCCCTGGGTGCGTAGCCAAGAGTGTACTGCTGGCTTCTAGGTGTGTTGTTGTTTGTCCAGTCGTGTCTGACTCTTTGTGACCCAATGGACTGCAGCTCTCCAGGCCTCCCTGTCCCTCACCATCTCCCAGAGTTTGCCCAAGTTCATGTTCATTGCATCAGTGATGCCATCCAGCCATCTCATCCTCTGATGCCCTCTTCTCCTTTTGCCCTCAGTCTTTCCCAGCATCAGGAACTTTTCCAAAGAGTTGGCTGTTCACATCAGATGACCAAAATACTGAAGCTTCAGCGTCAGAATCAGTCCTTCCAGTGAATATTCAGGGTTAATCTCCCTTAAGATGGACTGGTTTGATCTCCTTGCTGTCCAAGGGACTTTCAGGAGTCTTCTCTAGCACCACAGTTCGAGGGCATCAATTTTTTGGCGTTCTGCCTTCTTTACAGTCTAGCTCTCACAACCATATGTGACCACCGGAAAGACCATAGCCTTGACTATACGGACCCTTGTCGGCAGAGTTATGTCTCTGCTTTTCAACACACTGTCTAGGTTTGTCATCACTTTCCTGCCAAGGAGCAATAATCTTTTAATTTCATGGCTACAGTCACCATCTGCAGTGATTTTGGAGCCCAGGAAGAGGAAATCTGTCACTACTTGCACCTTTTCCCTATTTGCCGTGCAGTAATGGGGCCAATGCCATGGTCTTGGTTTTTACTCTTATTACTATCGCTTGGCTTTAATTTGAATCTTTCTGATTACTCATGATGTCTGCTTCTCTTTATATACTTATTGGGCCTTCAGGTATCTTCTCCTTAAGGAACTGCCTATTCATAGCCTTTGCCCATTTTTCCAATGAATTTTCTGTCTTTTTCTTGCTGATGTGCAGGAATCCCTTGTATGTTATTAACTTCTTCTGGTTGTAGACATTGCAGTTATCTTCTGTTGCCTCCAGTTCCCATTGTCTATTGACATCTTTCTTTGAACAGAAAATCCATAATTTGCTAAAGGCATTTTTAAAATTTTTGTCTTATGATTCATGCTTTTGGACTCCTAAGAAATCTTTTCTTACCTATGTCATGAAGATATTTTCCTACATTTCATGAATTCCTTTATTAGCTTTATCTTCCACTCTTAGGTGGTACAACCTACCTGAAATCCACCTTTGTATATTGTATGAGGTAGGGATCCATTTTGTTTTTCTCTGTTTAGTATGACGATTGTCCCAATAGCACGTACTAAAAAGCATCCTTTTTCCACCGAGTTGTGATTCTACCTCTACCAGACTTAAAGTTTATGCATGTGTGTAGGTCCGTATATATTTCTGGTCTTTCCATTCTGTTCCATGGTCTATCTGTCAGTTCCTTCCTACCTTAGTACCACAGTTCTTATTACTTTGACGCTACAGTTTGTCTTACTATCTAGTAGGACAAGTGTGCCCTTTTAGCTTTTCTTTTTCAAAATTGACTTAGCTATTGTGGATCTTCATTCTTCCTCACATCTTTAAAATATCTGAGCACCTCAAAGAAAAAACTTACTGCCTGTTCATCAGAATTGTATTAGATCTTGTTAACATGAGGACTGGATTTTTAAAACATTGAATCATACTATCCATGAACATGATTTATCTTTTTATTTACTCAAATAATTTTAACTGTCCTTTAATAGAGTTTTCTAAGTTTCTCCATAGAGGTATTCATTCCTAAATATCACCTGCTTAAATTATAATTTTGAATGGATCTTTTCCTTTTTTTTTTTTTTTTAAGAAAATTTGATCATTGCTATGTTAGAAGAATGTGGTCCACTGGAGAAGGGAATGGCAAACCACTTCAAGTATACTTGCCTTGAGAACCCCATGAACAGTATGAAAAGGCAAAATGATAGGATACTGAATGAGGAATTCCCCAGGTCGGTAGGTGCCCAGTATGCTACTGGAGATCAGTGGAGAAATAACTCTACAAAGAATGAAGGGATGGAGCCAAAGCAAAACCAATACCCAGTTGTGGATGTGACTGGTGATAGAAGCAAGGTCCGATGCTGTAAAGAGCAATATTACCTAGGAACCTGGACTGTTAGGTCCATGAATCAAGGCAAATTGGAAGTGGTCAAACAGGAGATGGCAAGAGTGAACATAGACATTCTAGGAATCAGTGAACTAAAATGGACTGGAATGGATGAATTTCACTTAGATGACCATTATATCTACTACTGTGGGCAGGAATCCCTTAGAAGAAATGGAGTAGCCATCATGGTCAACGAAAGAGTCCGAAATGCAGTACTTGGATGCACTCTTAAAAATGACAGAATGATTTCTGTTCGTTTCCAAGGCAAACCATTCAATATTACAGTAATCCAGGCCTATGCCCCAACCAGTAACGTTGAAGAAGCCGAAGTTGAACGGTTCTATGAAGACCTACAAGACCTTTTAGAACTAACACCCAAAAAAGATGTCCTTTTCATTATAGGGGACTGGAATGCAAAAGTAGGAAGTCAGGAAACACCTGGAGTAACGGGCAAATTTGGCCTTGGAGCACGGAATGAAGCAGAGCAAAGGCTAATAGAGTTTTGCCAAGAGAATGCACTGGTCATAGCAAACACCCTCTTCCAACAACACAAGAGAAGGCTCTACACATGGACATCAACAGATGGTCAACACAAAAATCAGATTGATTATATTCTTTGCAGCCAAAGATGGAGAAGCTCTATACACTTAGCAAAAACAAGACCAGGAGCTGACTGTGGCTCAGATCATGAACTCCTTATTACCAAATTCAGACTTAAATAGAAGAAAGTAGGGAAAACCACTAGACCATTCAGATATGACCTCAATCAAATCCCTTATGATTATACAGTGGAAGTGAGAAATAGATTTAAGGGACTAGATCTGATAGATAAAGTGCCTGATGAACTCTAGACGGAGGTTCGTGACATGGTACAGGAGACAGGAACCAAGACCATCCCCATGGAAAATAAATGCAAACAAGCAAAATGGCTGGCTGAGGAGGCCTTACAAATAGCTGTGAAAAGAAGAGAAGTGAAAAGCAAAGGAGAAAAGGAAACATATAAGCATCTGAATGCAGAGTTCCAAAGAATAGCAAGGAGAGATAAGAAAGCCTTCCTCAGCGATCAATGCAAAGAAATAGAGGAAAACAATAGAATAGGAAAAACAAGAGATCTCTTCAAGAAAATTAGAGATTCCAAGGGAACATTTCATGCAAAGATGGACTCGATAAACGACAGAAATGGTATGGACCTAACAGAAGCAGAAAATATTAAGAAGAGGTGGCAAGAATACACAGAAGAACTGTACCAAAAAGATCTTCACGGCCAAGATAATCACGATAACGTGACCACTGACCTAGAGCCAGACATCTTGGAATGTGAAGTCAAGTGGGCCTTAGAAAGCATCACTACGAACAAAGCTAGTGGAGGTGATGGAATTCCAGTTGAGCTATTTCAAATCCTGAAAGATGATGCTGTGAAAGTGCTGCACTCAATATGCCAGCAAATTTGGAAAACTCAGCAGTGGCCACATGACTGGAAAGGGTCAGTCTTCATTGCAATCCCAAAGAAAGGCAATGCCAAAGAATGCTCAAACTAGCACACAATTGCACTCATCTCACACGCTGGCAAAGTCATGCTCAAAATTCTCCAAGCCAGGCTTCAGCAATATGTGAACCGTAAACTCCCAGATGTTCAAGCAGATTTTGAAAAAGGCAAAGGAACCAGAGATCAAATTGCCAACATCCACTGGATCATGGATAAAGCAAGAGAGTTCCAGAAAAACATCTATTTCTGCTTCATTGACTATGCCAAAGCCTTTGACTGTGTCTATCACAATAAACTGTGGAACATTCTGAAAGAGATGGGAATCCCAGACCACCTGACCTGCCTCTTGAGAAACCTGTATGCAGGTCAGGAAGCAACAGTCAGAACTGGACATGGAACAACAGACTGGTTCCAAATAGGAAAAGGAGTACGTCAAGGCTGTATATTGTCACCCTGCTTATTTAACTTCTATGCAGAGTACATCATGAGGAACGCTGGGCTGGAAGAAGCACAAGCTGGAATCAAGATTGCCCGGAGACAAACCGGACCGTGACACGCTCTGTTTTCTCTTTCCAGCCAGTGCCGAGCAATGGGCATCTCTCAGGACAACTGGCACAAGCGCCGTAAGACTGGAGGCAAGAGAAAGCGCTACCACCAGAAGCAGAAGTATGAGCTGGGATGCCCCGCTGCCAGCACAAAGACTGGCCCCCGCTGCGTGCACACACTCCGTGTGCAGGGAGGCAACAAGAAGTACCGGGCCTTGAGGCTGGACCTGGGAAACTTCTCCTGGGGCTCGGAGTGTTGTACACGCAAGACAAGAATAATTGATGTTGTCTATACTGCATCCAACAATGAACTGGTCCGTACCAAGACCCTGGTGAAGAACTGTATTGTGCTTATCGACAGCACACCGTACCGACAGTGGTACGAGTCCCACTATGCACTGCCCCTGGGCCGCAAGAAGCGGGCCAAGCTGACTCCTGAGGAGGAAGAGATTTTAAACAAGAAACGATCAAAGAGAATTCAGAAGAAATACGATGAGAGGAAAAAGAATGCCAAAATCAGCAGTCTTCTAGAGGAGCAGTTCCAGCAGGGCAAGCTTCTTGTATGCATCGCTTCAAGACGAGGCCAGTGTGGCCGAGCAGACGGATATGTGCTAGAGGGAAAAGAGCTCGAGTTCTATTAAGGAAGATCAAGGTCCAGAAAGGCAAATAAACCCTCTTCCCTCCTGTCTTAGCTCATCTAATAAAGGCATTTACTGTTATGAAAAAAAAAACATTGCCGGGAGAAATATCAATAACCTCAGATATGCAGATGACACCACCCTTATGGCAGAAAGTGAAGAGGAACTAAAAAACCTCTTGATGAAAGTAAAAGAGGAGAATGAAAAGGTTGGCTTGAAGCTCAACATTCAGAAAACAAAGATCATGGCATCTGGTCCCATCACTTCATGGGAAATAGATGGGAAAACAGTGGAAACAGTGTCAGACTTTATTTTTGGGGGCTCCAAAATCACTGCAGATGCTGATTGCAGCCATGAAATTAAAAGACGCTTACTCCTTGGAAGGAAAGTTATGACCAACCTAGATAGTATATTAAAAGGCAGAGACATTACTTTGCCAACAAAGGTCCGTCTAATCAGGGCTGTGGTTTTTCCTGTGGTCATGTATGGATGTGAGAGTTGGACTGTGAAGAAAGCTGATCACCAAAGAATTGATGCTTTTGAACTGTGGTGCTGGAGAAGACTCTTGAGAGTCCCTTGGACTGCAAGGAGATCCAACCAGTCCATTCTAATGGAGATCAGTCCTGGGTGTTCATTGGAAGGACTGATGCTGAAGCTGAAACTCCAATACTTTGGCCACCTCACGCGACAAGTTGACTCACTGGAAAAGACTCTGATGCTGGGAGGGATTGGGGGTGGGAGGAGACGGGGACGACAGAGAATGAGATGGCTGGATGGCATCACCGACTCGATGGACATGAGTTTGAGTGAACTCCAGGAGTTGGTGATGGACAGGGAGGCCTGGCGTGCTGTGGTTCATGGGGTCGCAAAGAGTCGGACACGACTGAGCAACTGAACTGAACTGATATTAGAAGAGTACTGTTGTTTTTTATTTTCCTTGTATCTGGAAATTTTGCCAAATTCTCCTATTACTTCTAAGAGTTTTTCTTTGCATCCTACTGGATTTTTAATAAAACTCTCATGTCTAAATGCTGACGGTTTTGTCTCTGTTAATGCTTCCAGCGCATTTCTTTTTCTTGGCACACGGCATTGTTCAGAACTTACAGTGCAACAGCAGTTCAGCCGCTGAACTGTCAAGCACTGTTGAGCAGCAGCAGTGATAGGTGGATATTCTCATGCTTAGGATTTAAAGGGAATGCAACTTTAAGTACGTTTCATGAGGGGTTTTCAGTAGCTGGCCTTTATCATGATAAGGAAGTTTCTTTCTATTCCTAGTTTTTTGAGAATTTTAATCATAAATAGTGTTATCAGATACTTTTTTTAAAACTTAAGGTAATATATGATTTTCTCTTTTATGCTATCAGTGTTTCTGATGTTGAATCATCCTTACATTTTTAGAATAAACCTTAGTTAATTATGCTTTCAAAAAAGTAAACTATAGTTGATAAGTTTAGTTCACTTTTATGACTTATCCATATCATTTTCATTTTCAAATTCATCAGTGTGTAAATGGTCCTATTCTTTTTACCATTTTTACCCTTTCTCGAATAGTAAGAATTTCTTAAAAAGTGAATATGTCTGTGAAAGTGTTAATCACTCAGTCGTGTCTGACTCTTTGCGACGCTGTGGACTGTAGCCCGCCAGGCTCCTCTGTCCATGGGGATTCTCCAGGCAAGAGGACTGGAGTGGGTTGCCATTTCCTTCTCCAGGGTATCTTCCCAGCCCAGGGATCGAACCCAGGTCTTCCGCGTTGCAGGCAGACTACCAGCAGGGAAGCCCTAATGTGGCTATGATTATTTCTCTCTTTTCAGTCAGATTTTATTTGTGTCTCCTCTGTTTTTGCCAGTCATGCCTGTCCTCAGTGCCCTTGCTTGCGCTGTGTCCTTTGCCTGGAATGTTCGCCTCCTAGCCCTTGGTAGCCCAGGTGGCACTGTGTGCAGCTTAGGAAAGGGCCTCTTTCTCAGGCAGGCTCGGCTCCCACGCAGCCCCTCACCCTGTGTGCAGTGCGCACCCACATACCCGTGCATGGCAGCCCTTCCTGCTTCCCAGCTTGGTTTTATTCTCTGCTCATTTCTCACGGTGCCCAAGGCTGCCCATTCTTCAGTTTTCAGCTTCCTTGGTGAAACCTTTCTCGTCTCCCCTGACTGAAAGTAATCTTTTGACTCCCCGCTCCCTAAATCCCTCCTTCTCTTCCTCCCACTCCTCCTTTGAACTCTGACCATGTGTCATTTGTGCATCTCGTAAGGCATTTATCTTGTTTTCCCTTATGTCATATTATTCTGTGTGGATGTCTTATGATTCCAACTGGATTAACCCCTTGAAGTTAGGGACGATGGTTTGTCTTTAGGTCCTCCCTCTGCCAGTGGGGCTCAACAAATGTTACTTATATGAATGATTGAGTATTAAATGTAGAGCACTTGTGGACACGGTGGGGCAGGAGAGGGTGGGACGACTTGAGAGAGCATCAACATATACACACTGCTGCTGCTGCTGCTGCTGCTGCTGCTGCTGCTGCTGCTAAGTCACTTTAGTCGTGTGGACTCTGTGTGACCCCATAGACGGAAGCCCACCAGGCCCTGCCGTCCCTGGGATTCTCCAGGCAAGAACACTGGAGTGGGTTGCCATTTCCTTCTCCACTGCCATGTGTCAGACAGACAGCTCTCAGGAACTGCTGTCTAGCACAGGGAGCCAAGCTCAGTGCTCCGTGATGACCTCGAGGGACGGGATGGGGGCTGGTGGGAGGAAGGCTCAAGAGGTACATGTAGCCGGTTCACGTTGTTGTACAGCAATTGTGTGTGTGTGTGTGTGTGTGAGAGAGAGAGAGAGAGAGAGAGTTGCTCAGTCACGTCTGACTCTGCAACGCCATGGACTTTAGACTGCCAGACTCCTCTGTCCATAGAATTCTCCAGGCAAGAATACTAGAGTGGGTTTCCATGCCCTGCTCCTGGGGATCTTCCTGACCCAGGGATTGAACCCGGGTCTCCTATGATAGCAGGCAGATTCTTTACTGTCTGAGCCACCAAGGAAACCCAAAGCTTTTATACTGTTAAAAAACAGTAAATGTAGGTGCTAAAGAGCCTTCTATAACACTGCATAAATGGTGTTGGGGTTGGTCTTTAGAGGGAAAGATAATGGCAGAGCACACATGAAGGTCATGGTGACAGAGGCTACACTTACTGAGTTTAACATGTGCCAGGCACTTCGCTAAATGCTTTCACAGTTTACTTCTCGAAGCCTTCTCAACAGCCCTTTGAGACAGGTGCTACTATTAGCTCCATTTTGCTGCCAAGGAAGCTGGGCACTGGTGAGTCAGCAGTGGCGTTGGTGTACCAGGCCTGGTCTGCCCGACTTCAGAGTTCGGGCATTCAGTTACAACCCTGAGCAGCCTCCTTAGATCACGTGGTGGTTACCATTTATTGAGGCGTTGTGTTTAATGCTTACAGATGCCATTTCCAATCCTGATGCCAAGTGTACCAGGTACCGAGTATCCACACTTGGCAAATGAGGAAACAGGCTCATCAAGGTTGAAGGACTTACCTAAGGTTACAGAAATGGAAAGTGGTTATAATCAGATCTCTCTGACCCCAAAGCATGCCCTTCCTCTGCATCACGGACACAGCGCTTGGGGCCAGCAAGAAAACCCTGCCTCTGGAGTGGAAGAAGGGTTTTTTGTTTGTTTGACCACATGGCATGCAAGATCTTAGTTCCCTGACCAGGGATCAAACCAGTGCCCCCTGCAGTGGAAGCACAGTCTTATCTACTGGGCTCCCTGGGAAGTCCTGGAACAAGTTTGTTTGTGTAGAAAAGTGAAGCGGCTGAGGTAAGAAAGGCAAAGCTGCCTTGGGCTGCAGAAGGCCTTCCTTCCCAGGGTGACTAATCAAGACTGGCTTCTGGAAATCATGGCTCAGATGGTAAAGAATCGGCCTGCAATGCAGGAGACTGGGGTTTGATCCCTGGCTCGGGAAGATCCCCTGGCGAAGGAAATGACAACCCACTCCAGTATTCTCACCTGGTGAATCCCACGGACAGAGGAGCCTGGTGGGCTCTAGTCCACGGGATCACAAGAGTCAGACACGACTTAGTGACTAAACAGCCAGCAGAGGCAGGGACCTTGTTTTGAGGATGGAGCAGGATGGGTGGACCCCTGGAGGCCAAGGGAGCCTGAGCCAGCTGGAGCTCTGCCCGAATCTGTGCTCAGGGAAGTGCAGGGCTTTGCACAGCTGCAGGGACATCAAAGCACTCAGGTCTGCAGAGAAAAGTCATATCTGAGCGGATCTGCAGCTTGCGGAGATGGTCCATCCTACGCATCTCCGTGATTGCAGCCGCTTGAGCCTGCTTATTTCCCAAGGACATCAGGACCAGCTCTCCTCAGCCTCCTAGATCTCCCCTGATACAGCTTCTGAAGAGCTGCTGGAAAATCCCCAGGGGAGGCAGTGGGGATTTGTCAAGGATGCATGGCCAGTACCCTCTGCACCATCTTCATTTCCCAGAGCAGAGCAGCCATCTCCTGCTCAGTTGTGTTCAGAGGTGGGGGTGGGGGTGCAGATGGCATTTCTGACTCTTGGGCACCACTTACTCCAGCCCCGCTGGTCCTCTGCAGTCCACAGTGTGACTCTCTAGAGGTGCAGTCACCACGTGCCTTACCAGTGCCCGTTCCTGTCCAGGTCATTGCTGTGGTCATGGACCTCTTCACTGATGGCGAGATCTTCCAAGACATTGTGGATGCCGCCTCCAAGCGCCGGGTCCCAGTGTACATCATCCTGGACGAGGCAGGTGTGAACTACTTCCTGGAGATGTGTCAGGGCTTGGAGCTCCATGACTTCCGTGTTCGGGTAAGTTGTACCCCTGGGGCAGGGTGGGGGATGGGAAGAAAATGGGATGGAGACACCCTATGCCCCTTCCTTGGCCTGCTCCCCAGTTCAGGGGTCCAGGTGAGCAGCACTACCAGCCTCCTTCCTTCTGTCTGAAACCTTGCCTCTTGAACTAATAACCCTAAACTGCACACCCAGCTTAACATTTTATCACAAGACTGCTGAAGCTGAGGGGGAAAGCTCTAGCCCAGTCCTGGGTGCTCGGCCCACAGAGTCACTGTCAGGGTTGAAGGTAGGGCTGTGTTTCTCTGCTGAGGAGCTTTGAGAGCAGACCAGGGCTGCCCTGGGCCCGTCCATGCCCAAAGCAAGATTTGCTGACTTCCTTAGGCCTTAGGAAGAAGAGTCAAATGCAGATAGGAGCCATCAGGCAAGACCCCGTGGACAAGAGGGCTTGTCCTCTGCCCAAGAAGATACTCGGCACAGAGCTTCTAGGCTCCCAGCCTGAGTGACAGCACCCTTCTCCTCTTCCCAACAGAACATCCGTGTCCGCTCTGTGACAGGTGTGGGCTTCTATATGCCCATGGGGAAGATCAAGGGGACCCTGTCATCAAAGTTCCTCATGGTAGATGGGGACAAAGTAGCCACTGGATCCTTCAGGTGAGTTGGGCCCTGGTTGGGGGTGAGGGGTCTTTGTTCTTGGTCAGAAATGTTCACATTCAGAAGGATGCTGGACTGGAGCCTCCATGGTCCTAAGTGTCGTAAGTCTGAGAGCCACTGTCTAGTCTAATGGCAAAGAATAACCCCCTGGCCAATCCCTTCCCTCAAACTCTCTGGCTGATGAACTATTCAAGAAAGATGGTCAACTTCTGTTGAGCATTCAGCACTGTCTGCCTTCCACAGTCCACAACAACAGGTTGCATTTTGAGGCTGGAAGAGACCCCAGCAAATGGAACAATTAATAAATGGCATCAGCCCTCTTACATGGTTAAAGTATGGTGCTTTGCAGATGCCGTGTGTTCTGAAAATTCAGAGAAGAACTAATAAGAAATGAAATGCTAGTAACAGTAGTGGCAGCTGCAGATTCTACTTTTAAATGTACGCTTGTGCCAGGAACTGAGAAACCTTCTGTGCACGTTGTTGGACTTTAGCCTCACAACAGCTCTGACCACATGCTTCATGAGCCCCGTTTTACAAGGCAGGCAGGGCAGAAAGCAGGTTTGGATCCAGGCCTGACTTTTCTCGCCCTCGCCCTGCACCCACTGCCTGCTTTATTGCACGTGAGGCGAAGACCTGGACCCGAGGGAGGATTGGGGTCTGTGGAGGGAAAACAGCTGGCACAAAGGCAGCAAGGCGTCCGACCTCCCTGGTGGATCAGGTTGGGCCGGGCGGTGGGGGTGTTGAGATGGGCTAGCCAGGTGGTGGCTAGCAGGGCGAGGCTGCAGCCCCGGGCACCATGTGTCTTGCTTTTCTGTCCCCGTGTTCTTAGCTTCACCTGGAGTTCCTCCCACATGGACAGGAACCTCCTCCTCCTCCTGACGGGGCAGCATGTGGAGCCCTTTGACGTAGAGTTCCGGGAGCTGTACGCCATCTCTGAGGAGGTGAACTTGTACCAGCAGCTGGGCTTGGCAGGAGGCGCTGGCAGGCCCGGCCTCCGCTACTCCTCCACCGTGGCGCGCAAGCTGATCAACCCCAAGTATGCCCTGGTGGCGGGTAGCCGGCCCCCGCCCGGGGAGATGATGCGCTGGGCCTCCCGGCAGCAGCGGGAGGCCAGCAGCCACGCCGAGGGGCAAGAGGAGGGCGGCGAGGGCGAGTCGGCCCGGCGCCTGGAGAGCTTCCTGCACGACCTGGCCACCCTAGAGCAGGTGCTGCCCCCCGTGGAGCCGGTGCCCCTGGGAGAGCTGAGTCGGAAGGACGCCCGGGGGGTCTCCCACCTGCATACGGACCTGAAGTCCAGGCCCCGAGAAGCCCTTGCCCGACACGGCAAAGGAGAAGCCGCCAATGGGGAGGCCACCCTGGCCAAGGAGGGCAAGCGCTTCAGCAGCAGGATCTTCAGCCGACGGTCCAAGAGGCCTGCGGCACCCAACGGCACGGCCAGTGCCCTCTCCCCCAAGGCCTTGGCAGAAGCGGAGTTTATGACGGGGAAGAGGCCCAACGAGGGCTCCAGTGCCGACATCTCAGGTGAGTCGTGTTCCCCTGCTCCCCAACCCCACCACCATCCCCAGGGCTCCCCAGGCCTCTGACCCTGCTCTAGTAGCTGCGGACTCTGCAGATAGGCAGTCTCCGGGCAGGAGAGCACAGAGCTCTGGCCCCACCATTCTCGTGTCCCCATCCCGCTCTGGCCTCTGCCTGCATGTGGCCTGGGGCCAGCACTGCAGATCAGAGCTCCAGGTTCCCCTTCTCCAAAGGCGGGGGAGAGTGAGCCTGCCCTGCCCAGCTGCTCCGAGGACACGAAGTGCTCAGGACAGTGCTGGGCACGGGCGTCGTCAGGGAGCTCTGGTTACTAGGACCACAGGCCGGGGAAGCGTCTCCCCTGTAAACCGCCTCTGAACCTAGAGCTCCTCCTCAGCTTCTCATTCCTTGCCGGATCAGGTGTTGTCCTGGACAGACACAGCCCACCAATGCCCTGACCCACTTTTCCTCATTTCTTTTGTAAAAGTTGGACATGGCTCCTCTCTTTGTTCATTTGATAAGTAGTATTTGCCATGCTGCTTACTTCTGGGAGAGATTGTCCCTGCTGGTGGTATCTTTCTGGGGGTTGGGGGGCTTCTGGGATGCCCTAGAGGTCCTGGCCTTTATCTTTCTCTGGAACGGTCTCCAGAGTGGCCTTTTCTGGTTGGTGCGGACAGCCAGGGCCGCTGCTGGCACCTTTCCTCATGTCAGCATCTCTGGGATCGAAGGGGTTTCCGTGTTGGGATTTCTCCCTCCTTGGCTGTGGGGCTTTGCTGGTGAGACCAGGCTCCCTGGCTGGTCAGGCAGGTGTTGGCAGGGCCTTGTGTTCCAGGATTCCTGGGTCCCCTCCAGGCCCCACCTTTGACCTGACCCTGGCTGGAGTGGAGGTCTTCCCCTCCATTGACACCCCAGCTCTGGTCCAGAGCCTGACACACTCAGTCTGTGCCTCTTAGAGTTAGGACAGGCCTGGAGTGTCCGAGAATTTGGGTACAACAGCAGTGCCAGGGCTAGAGCTACATTCAGCCAGGAAGCATTTATTGAGCACCTCCAAGTGCCACGGCCTCTCTCACTTGGTCCTCACAACCACCACGGAGGTGGCAGATGGAAGCTCGGAGAGGTGAATGACGTGGTCCCCGGGCACAGGAAGTGGTAGTGGGGACAGGACACAAAGCCAGGCCAGGACCCATGTCCTGCCAGGGAGGGGGAGCTGGGCCTGTCCCGTTCCCCCGGGACTCCCTGGCTCCCCCAACACCAGATGCTGCTGCTGCTGCTCTGTACCTCTTGTTTGGAAGAAGCGTTGCCATGGTGAACACCTGGCACGGAAGGGAAGGGGAGGGGCGGGCCCAGCCACAAAAGGGACTGTTTGCCACGTCCTGACCGGAGGTGCAATAGCAGCTTTCTCTGCCTTCAGCCCCTCACCCCGAGGTGCTGTCTCCATAGAAACGAAAGGCCATCATCTTCTCCCTTCCTCTTTCCTTTAGTGAGTCTCAGCATCAGGTGCGTCTGCTTGCATGACTTGGACGGTCACTGATGCTGCTGCTCTCTTGAGTGTTTTCACGAGGTGCCAGTAGCCCGCCGAGCAGCCAGGGACCGGGCCCTGTACCAGCTCCGTCCCTGAGTGCCTGAAACCCAGAGAGAGAGAACCAGAGACAGACAGAGAAGGGCAAGAGTGCAACGGCCCATACCAGGGATGTCTAGCAAGATCACAGTAGTCCTGCTTTGTCCCTTAGGAGACACGCAGAGTGGCCTCATCCAGCAGTGTCTGCACACTTGGACAGGCAGCCAGCCCTGAGGACCTGGAATTCAAGCCCCTCATGAGGCAAGGCAGGAAGCACAGACTCCTCTCCCCAGAGGCCCTTTGGGTGGCCTCCAGCCTTACAAATGTTTGACTGGCTTAGTGCCTCCTGTCAGGCAGCAAAAGCTTATTAGCAGGACTTCACATGCCAGAGGGTCAGTTTACCGACAGACGGGGGTCCCTGAGGTTGGAACTTGCAATCCTAGCATTCATGGAACCGCCATCAGGGAGGAAATCACGTTAGCTGCTCCCTTAGGGCCCCTCCAAGGAAAGGACCCCTCCCCTTCAGTGAACACTTCAGAACAGCCATCGGATGGATCTTGGCTCCCAGTACCTGGCTCCCCAAAGCCGGCACACATCCTTTCACCTCCCCAGGACTGTTTCCTGGTTGAGAAGAGGAGAGAGGGGTTGAGCCTATGGGGTTGGGGAAGGGGGTGGTCCACAGGCCCCTTTTTGAGGTCTGGTTCTGACTCCATCCTTTCTGTCTCTGTTGCCCTCTTGTCAAGGGAGAGAGCCCAGGCCGATGACAGAGTGGGTGAAAGAGAGAAAAACAGGAAGGCTGAGAGCTGACAGCCTGTAAAACTGCTTGATAAGAAGTATACAGTTGTCGAACAGCATGCAGAGTTTTGCACACCCAAGTGCGGGCCCCCCGGAGAGCCTTCTGAAATCCCTTCCTTCAGGTCTGGCGGTCCCGCTGTGGGCGGCCAGGTGGTTTGAAGGTCCACAGCTCCCTCTACTGGTGGAAGTCGAGCATCCTTTCCTTGCGGTTTTTCTTCTAGCCCCTGTGCTTGGCACCTGTCAGCATCTTCCTTGAGCCGGCCACCTGCGCCCATCCAGGAGCTCCAGATTCTGGGGCAGAGACCCTACCTCAGGGGACCACAGTCACTGGAAAGCCTGGTGAAAAGAGAGAAATCGGTCCCGCCAGGCTGGGCTCAGAAATCTCCATTTTAAACAGTGTTGTCTGAGGGTTGTCCCACGCAGGGGCCCTCGGAGCAGCAGATTCAGTGACAAGGCTCTGCCCCGGGGGCTGCCAGGTCGGGGGAGGAGGTTCCAGGTGGTGTCCTGAAGCCCCCCCACCCTCAGTTCCCCGTAGAGAAATCCCTGGGACACGGCCAGCACTTTTGTGCAGCAGGATAAGAGGAGGAAGGAAGGCACAAGCTTTGGCTGAGCACCTGGAGCGTGCTGAGTGGACATGGCGCTAAACGCCCTCGCATGGCCGCCCTGCCTGATGGCGTCGTTTTACAGATGAGACCCCAGAGGTGCAGAGGGGCGAGGCCCTATGTCCACGGTCACAAAGGAGAAAAGGACAGCAGGTCTCCTGCCTCCCAGGGCCTTACACAAAGTGTCATGTGGTCTCTGGAAGGTTAGGGTAGGCATCTTCCCTCCATCTTTAAAGGCAGTTTGGAAAGGCCAGAGGTCTGGACAACATGGCTGACTCTCCCCCAAGTGTCCATGGGTGCAGAGGAAGAGGAGAATGCCTTTGGGTCACCCTCTTCCAAGGGCCCCTGAACCCAGGCTTTTGAATTTATTATTATTTTTGGTTGTTGCACTGCACAGCATGTGGGTTCCCAGCTTCCCCCACCAGGGATCAAATCTACAACCCCTACACTGGAAGCACAGAGTTTTAACTAACCTCTTGGCCACCAGGGAAGTCCAGAGCCTGGGCTTTTGTTCCCAGAGTTCTCTGCTGTGACTGCAGCCACAGATGCTTTTCCAGGGCTCTCCCAGGTCCCCTGATTCACGCGTGGAGGGCCACCCTGGCTGGCAGTGTGGTCTGGCTCCTAGGGCTGTGCTCGCTGGGCTCCCAGATTTCAGATTTGCCTGTGTCATTTTCCGGGTGGCGGTCTGGTCCCCTGTGTGGGATGGAAGATTGGGTAAATGCCAGTCTTCAGAGTGCCAGGGTTCACGGATCCTTAAGGGGCCAGGCCTCCAGTTCTAGGGTGAGCCTTCTCAACAGTTGTCTTGTCAAGATGGAGTTTCAACACTCAGTGTCAGACCTGAGCTCAGGAGGGCTGCCCCTGTGGCTCAGAGGTAAAGAATCCGCCTGCCAAGTTCGATCCCTGAGTTGGAAAGATCCCCTGGAGAAGGAAATGGCAACCTACTCCAGTATTCTTGCCTGAAAAATCCCATGAACAGAGGAACCTGGTGGGCTACAGTCTGTGGGGTCACAAAGAGTTGGATACAACTTAGTGACTAAACCACAACAAACCTCAGCTGATGTTCTCAGACTGTGTTCTGATTCCATAAACCTGAGCACCGTTACCAACCAGGGCCTCGGTCACATGGCACAGATGAGGGGAGCTGACTGAGGAACCTTCGAGGAGCTAATCCCACTGGGCTCTAGCAAAGAAGCAGGTGTCCTTGGTCTCACTGGCAGATGTCAGAATCTCCTGCCCTGCTGGTTTCTCTTGGGCCTGGCCAGGGTTTCCCTCACCATCTACATGGGTGAAGGCACATACATCACCCAGTCACCATCCGTTGATGCCACTGTGGTTGCTCTTGCTGTTAGTATTGGCATGAACCCTTACGTAGCTTTGGATCATGAACTCCTTATTGCTAAATTCAGACTGAAATTGAAGAAAGTGGAGAAAACCACTAGACCGTTCAGGTATGACCTAAATCAAATCCCTTATGACTAAACAGTGGAAGTGAGAAATAGATTTAAGGGACTAGATCCAATAGACAGAGTGCCTGATGAACTATGGATGGAGGTTCAAGATGTACAAGAGACAGGAATCAAGACCATCCCCATGGAAAAGAAATGCAAACAAGCAAAATGGCTGTCTGGGGAGGCCTTACAAATAGCTGTGAAACAAAGGGAAGCGAAAAGCAAAAGAGAAAAGGAAAGATATACCCATCTGAATGCAGAGTTCCAAAGAATAGCAAGGAGAGATAAGAAAGCCTTCCTCTGCTATCAATGCAAAGAAATAGAGGAAAACAATAGAATGGGAAACACTAGTGATCTCTTCAAGAAAATTAGAGATACCAAGGGAACATTTCATGCAAAGATGGGCTTGATAAAGGACAGAAATGGTAGGGACCTAATACAAGCAGAAGATATTAAGAAGAGGTGGCAAGAATACATAGAAGAACTGTACCAAAAAGATCTTCATAGCCAAGATAATCACGATAACGTGACCACTGACCTAGAGCCAGACATCTTGGAATGTGAAGTCAAGTGGGCCTTAGAAAGCATCACTACGAACAAAGCTAGTGGAGGTGATGGAATTCCAGTTGAGCTATTTCAAATCCTGAAAGATGATGCTGTGAAAGTGCTGCACTCAATATGCCAGCAAATTTGGAAAACTCAGCGGTGGCCACAGGACTGGAAAAGGTCAGTCTTCATTGCAATCCCAAAGAAAGGCAATGCCAAAGAATGCTCAAACTAGCGCACAATTGCACTCATCTCACACGCTGGCAAAGTCATGCTCAAAATTCTCCAAGCCAGGCTTCAGCAATATGTGAACCATGAACTCCCAGATGTTCAAGCAGGTTTTGGAAAAGGCAGAGGAACCAGAGATCAAATTGCCAACATCCGCTGGATCATGGAGAAAGCAAGAGAGTTCCAGAAAAACATCTATTTCTGCTTCATTGACTATGCCAAAGCCTTTGTGTGGATCACAATAAACTGTAGAAAATTCTGAAAGAGAGGGGCGTACCAGACCACCTGACCTGCCTCTTGAGAAACCTGTATGCAGGTCAGGAAGCAACAGTTAGAACTGGACATGGAACAACAGACTGGTTCCAAATAGGAAAAGGAGTACGTCAAGGCTGTATATTGTCACCCTGCTTATTTAACTTATATGCAGAGTACATGATGAGAAATGCTGGGCTGGAGGAAGCACAAGCTGGAATCAAGATTGCCGGGAGAAATATCAATAACCTCAGATATGCAGATGACACCACCATTACGGCAGAAAGTGAAGAGGAACTAAAGAGCCTCTTGATGAAAGTGAAAAAGGAGAGTGAAAAAGTTGGCTTAAAGCTCAACATTCAGAAAACTAAGATCATGGCATCGGGTCCCATCACTTCATGGCAAATAGATGGAGAAACAGTGGCTGACTTTATTTTTCTGGCTCAAAAATCACTGCAGATGGTGATTGCAGCAATGAAATTAAAAGACGCTTACTACTTGGAAGGAAAGTTATGACCAACCTAGACAGCATATTAAAAAGCAGAGACATTACTTTGCCAACAAAGGTCTGTCCAGTCAAGGCTATGGTTTTTCCTGTGGTCAAGTATGGATGTGAGAGTTGGACTGTGAAGAAAGCTGAGCGCCGAAGAACTGATGCTTTTGAACTGTGGTGCTGGAGAAGACTCTTGAGAGTCCCTTGTACTGCAAGGAGATCCAACCAGTCCATCCTAAAGGAGATCAGTTCTGGGTGTTTATTGGAAGGACTGATGTTGAAGCTGAAACTCCAATACTTTGGCCACCTGATGCGAAGAACTGACTCACTTGAAAAGACTCTGATGCTGGGAGGGACTGGGGGCAGAAGGAAAAGGGGGCGACAGAGGATGAGATGGTTGGATGGCATGACCGACTCGATAGACATGGGTTTGGGTGGACTCTGGGAGTTGGTGATGGACAGGGAGGCCTGGCGTGCTGTGATTCATGGGGTCGCAAAGAGTCAAACACGACTGAGCGATTGAACCGAACTGAGCTGAACTGAGGTAGCTTCCTCTACCTGATTGTTCATTGATTTCAGCAAATGTATATCTGTGCACTGTCTGCTCTGTGCCAGACACTGTCCTAAGTTCCTGGTGCCGCAGTGGACAAAGTGATGGGACTGTGCAGCACAGAGGGCCCTAGAGGCAGCCTCAGCAGCCCAGGAGGATGGAGACTGGAGGACCACCCAGCTTTGGGCCCCTTGGAGCCACTGGCTGGTGGCTACGGTCGTCTGGCTCCGCTCCCACCGCCTCAGTGCTCCACCTGCTCTCAGATGGCCTCCAGGGAGGCTCAGCTGGACCCTCAGTGAGTCCCACGGCCTGGGTCCTGCCCCGCCAGGCAGGGGAAGGGCTCTGTTCTGCGTCATTCTTGCTCATGGCCCAGGAGAGGAAGCCAACGCCACCTCCATGAATTTCACAGCTGAGGTGATACAGGAAGGTGGTGTGAGCGCCAGGAGATGACCCTGGCCCTAGCAGTGTGGAGAGGAGCCAGAGGAAAAAGGACGGAGGCAGTCAGTACCCCAGGAGGGTTCCTCGCAGCAACGGGATGCTGGTCTGAGGGCAGGAAGCGCGTGGAAGGGGCCTGGGAAGAGAAGAGCTGTGCCTCGCTCCCCCTTCTTTCCTCCTGATGAAAGGTGTTCCCTGTGCCCCCTAAGCCTGGGTTCTGTGCCACCGTGCAGGCCAGGCGCTGGCACAGGTGCTGCCAGCTCTGGGGGCTGCTGGCCCTACTGCCCCCACTATCAGGTCGGGCAGAGGACACCCCGTCCCAGCAGTGCCATCCCAAGGATTCACGAAAGTGACTGTGGGCACGCTTGTGAGACTGCGATGCTGCATAGAGTATTAGCCACCCCGTGGTTCATAGAGTGAACCACCCTGCTGGGGCTTCCAGAGTGGCAGTGAAGAACCCACCTGCCAAAGCAGGAGACAAGGTTCAATCCCTGGGTCAGGAAGGTCCCCTGGAGTAGGAAGTGGCAGCCCACTCCAGTATTCTTGCCTGGAGAATTCCATGGACAGAGGAGCCTGGCAGGCTGCAGTCCACAGGGGTGCAAAGAGTCGGACATGACTGAGCACGCATGCACAAACCCCTGTTGAGGCCAGGAGATGGCAGATCCCTTGATGTCCCAACCAGAGGTGGTCTTGATAAGGCCATCAGGACAGGACGTTTCATTTTGCTTTCCTAAGGATCCTATGAGCTGGTTTCAGTATCTTGGGAGGGAGACGGTGACCCCAGCACCCAAATTTGAGGTGTGGCCGGTGCATAGGAGAGGCTCTGGAGGTCAGCTCAGTGAGTGCTTCACCTACACCCCCCTCACCTGTGTCCCTTGTCTCTGCAGGTAAAGGCAGTCCCAGTCCTGCCAAGAATAGCAACTGCGTGATCTCCTGAGCCGCGAGCCAGCTGTTGGAGGACCTGTGGACGCCCCCGTCCTGTCCTGTGGAGACACAGCTCAAACCCTGCGCCAGTTTGCACATTGGACCCTACTGGCCTTCCACCCTAGCAGCCTCCATCCTGGCCTCAGGGACCCTGTATCCCGGATGTGAGGATCTGCAGCATTTCAAGTCAACCGCACACCTCCACAACTGTCGTGGCCAGGCCGGGCTCACCCCTTGTTTACATGAAGTGGAAGCTTCACTAGTGTCCGCTCTCCTTTATGCCAGCCCACTGCCTCCCCAGGGCCAGCCTTGCCCTGCAGGCCTCCAGGTGGGGTGAGCCTTCATCTTTATACCTGAATGTGATGGGCTCTCCGGGGCAGCTCCAGTCCCCCAGCCTCTCCTTCCCTGGGCTTCCTGGTGCTGCTGGTTCCCCTTGAGGTCTGGTGGAATAGAAGGGATGAAGACAGGGCTCTGAGCCAGGAACCCGGCCTCACTTGAGCTTCTGAACTCAAGGTGGGAGACTCAGCGAGGATGGCTGGGGGCTGGGGGCTATGGCCTTCCTGGCCTGTTCCTGGAGGCTCCTACTCTAGATTCTGCATGGATTGAGGGCAGACTCTGACCCTGCCATTTTGAGAGCCCTAGCCTGGAGAATCCCAGGGACAGGGGAGCCTGGTGGGCTTCCGTCTGTGGGGTCACACAGAGTCGGACACGACTGAAGTGACTTAGCAGCAGCAGCAGCAGCAGTGCTGGGATCTCCCTTCCCTCCCCAGCACCATCCTGAATGGTCCAGGTCTCCTTGGCTGCTGCAAGCCGACGTGGTGGTTCCCCGAGTGCCTTTCCCTGAGGCCCTCCTCCCCTTTTGTGCCTTGATCTGCAGCCCCAAAGCAGGGAGACCCTGGCTGATGCTCTGGTGGTGTGGGAGGCTAGGCCCACCTTCAGGAGTGTTTGCCTTCCCTCCACCCCAGGACCTAGGGCTGGCCCTCAGTCCCCCTCACCAGCCAGGATGTACGTGCCTTCTGTAGTTACAAGTTGGCCAAAGACCAGCCTTGGCCTCCTGCCAAAGCCAGACTGTACCGAGGCACCTCAGCCTCCCTGGCTTCTAAGAGCCCTGGCCTAAATGCCACAATGCCAGGCCAGGAAGACCAGCTGAAAATCGCACACCGCCCCCCTCTTCATACGTGTGACTGAGCAGATCTGCAGAGAAAACTGGGGAATGGACAGCAGAGAAACTGCCGGACCACAGGGGCTGAGCTGGCCCCGTCTCGGGCCGGGCTGCTGGGGGGCCTGGAGAGCCCAGGGCTACGGCAACTGTGAAAGCACCATGCTCAGCCTCTCCCAGCCTCCTACTTCTGAGCCAAACTCTCGTCCTCGCCTCTTTCCTTCTGCAAAACCCTGGGCACCAGCAGCACCTTGGGGAGGGTCCAGATGCTCAGGTGGTGCAGACACTGGCACTTGGTGGCAGTGGGAGCAGGGGTGCCCTGAGCATCCTCTGAGTGGAGCCTGCCTCCCAGGTGGGCAGGGGAAGGGCCAAGGGGAGGAAGGGAGGACCTGGTTCCCAAAGGGGTAGAGGGCCGAGGGACCTGATCCCCCCCACTCCCTGAGCTTGTGCGAGGATTAAACACTTCCTGGGAACCGTTTCCTTATGCGCCAAGGCCTGGCAACATGGCCCTGCTTGTTCTAGAGGGGACAGGCATGGGGAGGCAGCAAACAAGGTACAGGGAGGGGGCTGCACCTCAGTTCAAGGTGTCTGTGGAGACAGCGCCCTTGGGGGCAGAGCGGACACCTCTGTGGAGGCCAGAGGAAGGGACCAGCTCCTAAGTGATTGTGCCAAGGGCTGCCCGTGCCTCCCCTACGAGAAGAAGCAAGCCCACCAAATCTTTTTCCTGTCTCCCACCCAAACCAAGCCCAGTTCCCTCCCCTCCCCTGACGTGCAGGAGGCTCCAGACTGGAAGTCCCAAGTCTCTGGAGCCTTGAGCCAGGCTGTCCGTCCTGCCCCGGCTTCTCACTGAGCCAGGCCACGGTGGTTCTCACTCTCTTCAGAGAAGCCAAGCGGGGTGGGAGACCACGCGTTGAGGAGGATGCAGCGCAGTGTCCCGGGAAGAACGCTGGCCTGTGACGGGACACCTCTCCCCATCCTTTCAGAGGCTCGGGTGAGCCGGCCTCATGGCTGAGGACCCTGGAGTCCTAAAAGTAGCTTCTTTGCCTGAGCTCCAGCCCCTCCGTTCTGCCTGTCAGCTTCTCGGTTCCAGCACTTGCGCACACTTGGTGAAATATCCCCTCTGTCATCAAATCTCAAGGGGACATCTGGCCTTCCCAGTTGGACGGCAAGTTCAAGGATGGATCATGCCCTTGGTCCCTCCGCAGCAGCTTCCAGAAGGCTGGTGACGTCAGAAGGGCTCTGGGAGGAACGGGGAAGAAACAGCGCTCTGGGTGCGGGGCCTGGCTTCGTGGCCCCCACCTCACCCCGGTTGCCAAGCTGCCCACCCTCAGAGTTCAGCCTCTGTAGACTGAGTGTCAGCAACCGGCACAGCCCCCTGAGAGACCAACCTTGGGGGAGCAGAGGCCCTTGAGGTCTGAGACCTTGCCCCATTGGAGTGAGAAGGCGGGACCCCTGCATGGGGGTCGGGGGTGGGGGGCTTTCCCTTGACATTTGGCAAAACTTCCCAGTCTCCATTGTCAGGGTCTGGTTAGCCCTGATCCTTCAGGGGTGCTTTTGAGACCGCCTCAGCCAACAGCACTACTCTGTGCCTGTATGGGCCATAATAGAAAAAAAGGCTAGACCAAGAAGGCAGCCTTGAGATAGGGAGGAAATGGGACCAGAAGTGGAGTGGGGGCTGTTTTTTCTTTTCGCTGTGACTTTTTATTTTCTCTTTTTAGCTTATGAACACCTCCTCTACGCCAGTCACCGTGCTAGGTGCTTCAGTTACCCAAAGGTCTCGTCCGTCCGTTTTTATATTTATTTACTTATTTGCCTCTGCCTGGTCTTGGTTGTTGCATGCAGGATTTTTTTTTTTTCCCGAAGGATCTTCAGTGCAGTATAGGATCTAGTTGCCTGACCAGGGATCAAACCCCGACCCCTTCTATTGGGATAGCCGAGTCTTGGCCATTGAACCACCAGGGAAGTCCCATACCTGCAGGTTTCGAACTAAGAAAAAGTTGAGGGAAAGGCCCTTTCCAAAGTGAACAGGAAGTTTTCCCGTTCTGAGCCTGGAGCCACACAAAGTCTGGAGCCTCCCGTTCTGGAGACTGAGCCTCACAAAGTTGTGTGATAAGCAACTCAGCTCTTAACCGCTTCCGTTTTTCAGACCAGGAGGACACTGTTCACACCCCCACAGCACTGCAGGTCCAAGTCTGCTCCTCCAGCTCAGGCTTCCTGCCTTCAACACCAGTGACACCTGGGACCCCAAATTCTCTGTCCTACATGTGGTAGAATGCCTAGCAGCACCCCCAGACTCTCCCTACTGACTACCAGCAGCACCTTCACAGCGGAAGTGTGTTTTAGTCACTCAGTCGTGTCCAGCTCTTTGCAACCCCATGGACTGTAGCCCACCGGGCTCCTCTGTTCATGGAATTCTCTAGGCAAGAATACTGGAGTGGGTTGCCGTGACCTCTTCCAGGGGATCTTCCCAACCCAGGGATCAAACCCAGGTCTCCCGCATTGCAGGCGGACTCTACTGTCTGAGTAACCAGGGAAGCCACAGCACCCTTCAGGTGAGACCACCAAAAATAGCTCCCAAATTTTCCAAGTGTCCCTGGGGGTTAAAATCATCCCAGTTGAAAAAGAGCTCTTTGAGCTCAGTTGAAAAGGCCATGTGCTCTTCCCTGGGCTGCTTTCCTGGGTGTATCTCCTGCAAAACCATTCCTTTTGTTTGACGGGACACTTTGGCCCAGAGAGACTGGTTGACTTGCCAAAGATTTTGCTTTCTGTGACTGACACAACAGCATCTTCCATCTTCATTCAGTTACCTAGCTAAGCTTGTCCCCGCCTTGGACTCCCCAGAACAGGTGTGTTTATGTGCACACATCTGTCTTACTCCACTCAGAGCCCTGCCACGTTTCCTCCCAATCTGTTCCCCTTCCTTCAGTCTCAGTTAAAGTCCTACACAGACAGCACCGTGGGACATGACCTGTGTGTTGCCCAGCCACGTCCCCACCTCCAAAGGCAGCCAGGGCTGACAGCAGAGAGACATCCACCCTCCTCCACGCAGGCCAGTGGGGACTGCCCCTTGGGGTGCCATGACACTCCGAGTAAACATTGACGAAGCCCCCTTAGCAGCTAATTAGCCCTGCCACGCGCTGTGCATATAGTTTATCGCCTGGCTGTGCGCCACCGTCCTTCCCGCCTGGAGGACCCAGCGGCTGTCACTGTCACCGTCTGCACTGCTGTTGCAGCAGCAGGAGGGGTGATGCAGAACAGGCACCCTGGGTTCAGGAAGCTGAACCAGGACAAGGTGGAGGGGACGCACACCTTAGGAGGAGGTGGGTTGGATGTTAGCCTGTTCTCTGGGGCGCGGGGGTAGGGAGGCAGGGAGGAGGGCATCGCTGGGTTAGCCAGAAGGCTTTGAAAAGTTGGACAGGTCTGACTGACTCAACCCTCCTCTGTGAATCTTCTGCCCTCCTGGCTCTGAAATGAGGAAGGCCCTGCCTCCCACTCCCCTCTGTGCTTCTGCCTGAAATGATACACACCCATTCTGTGCCTGGAGACAGGACACCGTCTTTCTGCCTCACCGTCGTATCTGCAGTGTCTGCTTAGTAATGACTCATTAGATGATTGAACACTTGACAGCCATGTGATACAGAGAATAAGTCAGGCTCATACATGTAGGTGGTGTCAGAGGCTCTGGAATTGATTATGACTTTTCAGTCTTTTTTTTTTTTTTTTTGGTTTTAATGCACAGCATGTGGAATCTTAGTTCCCCCACCAGGGATTGAACCTGTGTTGGAAGAGCAAAGTCTTAACTACTGGACCACCAGCGAAGTCTCTTTGACCTTTCAGTTTTATTCCTGACTCCTGAGACCAGACAGGGAAACCAAACAGGATTTAATTTCTTAAGGACTTTGGAGTCCTTCCTGATAAATCCTCTGGGAAGGCTTCTCCTTTCAGTGTGTATCCTCAGTGGACAGTCTTCATCTCCCAATTGCTCAGGTCTCCAGGCCTCTCTGGCTGCTCAGGAATGACCCTGTCTGTGTGCTTCTTGCCAAGGCTAACACAAAAGCAGAGGAGAAGATGGGCTTTGAGGTGAGGAAATGTGTCCACAGCCATCCAACAAGTCATGGGAAGGGCTCAAATCTGGTTATTCAGACCCTCCTAGAGCACTGTCACTGCATCCCATGGTCTCTTCAAGTGATAGCCACTTGTCCGCAGCCACTAAAAAGCAGCTCCAGGGACAGATGTCCGTGTCATAGGAGACCTGCTAGGACCTGTTACGGAAGCCAGCAAACGCCTTGGGAGCCCGGAGGAGGAAGTGAAAGGCAAGAACAGGCAGCATGCCCACAGAGGCCACAGTCCTCTGGGCACAAGCACGGGAAAAGCACATCCCATCCCATGCTAAGAGCCAAGAACCGTGTCTGGGGGCCCTCACTTCCCGAGGAGCAGCTGGACTCCCTGGCTCATCTCCTGGAAGTCTTGGAAGCTGGGCGATTGGACAAGGAAAGGCATTTCACTGCAGTACCTGGAAGGCTTTATTCATCTGTTCATTCAGTGGATGTTTACCGCCAGCCAGGCCTGAGAATGAATGATGAGCAAGGGAGTCCCTCGCAGATTTAGCATGGGGGCCCATCCTGCTTGCCGTCATCTTCACTGAGACTTGTGGCAGTGAGAGGACAGAGCAGAGGGGGCAGGCTTCCCCACTCTGGCACACATCAGCTAAATGACCGAGCAAGCTGCTCCACATCCATCCGAGTACGAAGGGGATACTCTAGGTACCATTCTCCTGAGGCCAGGCGGAGTGAAGCACTCGGCTCAGTGGCTAAGACAGATGGGGAGCTCCGGAAGGGCTGATGCCTCTGGTGGTGTGTGACTCGGAGGGTGGAGGGTGGGGGGAGCATTTCCCTCTTGGGACATTCTCTTTTAGATGCTTTCCCCTGCCCCCTCCCAGGAAAATGGCCACTTTCAATGGTGAGTAGTTGGCCCAACACAGGCTTCCCATGTGCCTCAGCGGCAAAGAATCCACCTGACAAGGCAAGGAAACACAGAAGAGGAGGGTGGATCCCTGGGTCTGGAAAATCCCCTGGAGGAGGAAAAGGCAACCCACTTGAGTATGCGCCTGGGAGATCCCATGGACAGAGGAGCCTGGTGGGTTACAATCCATGGGGCTGCAAAGAGGCAGACACAACTGAGCCAGCATAGTATGCAGCTGGCACGTGGGTTAAAGGCTGGCCCGCCTGGAAGGAGTTTCCAGGTCTAGGTTCTCAAAGAAGGAGGAAGGAAAGTTCCAGAGATGCCGCGCGGCGCCCTCTGTTCAGGGCCCGAGCTCTTCGGTGCCCGCTCACCCCACCCCCACCCCAGCTCTTGGGGTTTGTTACTTGCAAGCCTTCAAGAGGGTCACCGTCTTAACTGGTTGTGCAAAAGTTCCAAACCTTTCTTGACCGATTAGTTTGGGGTAAAATTTTTTTAAAAATTTTTGTTTGGCGACTCCTTCCTATATAAAATACAAATGAAACCCAAACCAAGGAAATAGCACACACATCAGACAGGCCCGCCGAACCTCCGGGCCAGTCCCGAATCCTCCATAACCCTCTGACCCTCCCCAGCTTCCTTCTAACCCTTTCCGCGCACTCGCCGGCCAGGACAAGAGCCGGCGTCTCCCGAGGATGGACCGGGAGGAGCCCCAGGGCCGGCATGGGTCGCCGCGCAGGACCGGAGGCTGCAAGTCCGGAAGGAGCGCCCGGCTGAGGCTCCGCGGGGCGATGCTGACCTCTGGCGGCCGCTCGCAGCGCCTCGCGTTCCTCCTGGGGCAGACGAAGAAGGCAGAGGCCAGGGCTCAGCAAACTTACTATAAATGGCCACAGAATAGATGTTCTAGGCTTTCGGGACATAGCGGGTAGGGGGTCGGTGACGACCACAACCGCTGCAGTAGTAAAGCCTGAAAGCACTGCGATTGCGAGTGGGGTGGCTTTCCAATGAAACTTTGTCTACCGTGAAATTTGAATTTTGTATCATTTTTGTGTGTCACAATATTACCCATCTTTTCATTTTCCCACCCACTTTTTAAAAAATGTAAAAATCATTCTCAGCTCAAGAGTTGTGCAAAAATAAGCAGTGACTGGATTTGGCCTGCAAGCCAGGTGGACCCCTGGCCAGGGCCACTTTCCTCACACTTCCCAGCTCTAATTGCCAACTGTCACCACTGCCATCCTTCACTGCTTTGCCACTGTTCTGCCAGGAGGACTCCCCCAGCCCACATCCCTAACAAGATTGCTGCCTCTGAGCCCCCTTCCTAACAAAAATTCTGGGGTTGTTGGTTTTCACCCATTTCATAAGTTCGCATAAGTGTCCTTATGTTTACATAAGGTGCCCAGCCGTGTGCTGAGGGCCATAATAACTAGCATGTGTTTAACATTTGCTTTTATTCATCTGTTAGTTCAAACAAACTTACTGAGAAACTCCTGTGACCCAGGCAACGTAATAAGAGAGACTTGGTCTCTGCCCTCAAGGTGTTGATAACCATGTCTAGAAGATGGACACAGAAGGCAAGCGTGATGATGGAGAAGCAAAGCAGGTGTAGCAGCCCAAAGGAGGCACTTAACTCAACCTGGGGCTAGCGGTGAGGGAAGGCTTCCTGGAGGAGGAGGTGATCTCTGAACCAACACCCGAAGAGTGAATGGGAGAGGGGAGAAGGAGGCAAGACATTCCAGGAAAATGTCCAGAGCCTAGAAAGAACTCTTTCAAGAGAGTTTTAAACACCAAAGACAATCTTCTCTGTGTCCTTCAGTTACAATATTTGCCCTCAAGGCCTCCCCAGTCTGGTGAGGGAGACAGGCTCTATCACAAGCTGTTGCATGGTTGTGAGGAGAGATTTAAAGAAGTTTTCTCCCTATGGCCAGTCCTGGGCTGGATCTGACTCCACACAGGGAACTGAGACAATCTAGGGAAAAGAGATGTGGGCGGCTTCTCTGCTCCAGAAGCCCCTGAGAGGAACAGGGGCTGGACCTGAGCCTTGAAAGAAGTGTACACCTCGGAATTGGGGAAGGAGGAAAGGGGAACCGAGGCAGCAGCACCCGCGCAGACAAACTGAGGAAGGAATGGGGGTGGCCCCGCTGAGAGGCCACCAGGAAGTCCTCCTGCAGGAAGGAAACATCCTTCCGGTGTGGATCTCCCAACCACCTCAACCAACAGGTATGAGTTTCCTCAGCCCTACCAATTAAAAACCGTGACCTTGGACAGTTACTTAACCTCTCTTTGCCTTGGTTTCCTCATCCGTACTGACCTCATAAGATTGCTATGAGGATTGAAAAAGTTAATACCTTTATAATTACACAGCAGTACTTGGCACTGGGGCCAGCGTCATGAGCGTGCAACTTGAGGGCTCCCTGCACCCAGAAGGCAGAGGGTCCCACATTTGATGTAATGCTCTGCTGTTGCTGTCTTGAAATTCTTAAAAATTCTGAAATCAGGAGCCCCATGCTTTCGTTTTGCATGGCCAGTCCCACCTGGCATAGCATGTGCTTACAAACTTGGGGTCTTATTATTATCTTTGAGTAGCCACTCCAGTACTCTTGCCTAGAAAATCCCATCGATGGAGGAGCCTGGTAGGCTGCAGTCCGTGGGGTCGCTAAGGGTCGGACACGACTGAGCGACTTCACTTTCCCTTTTCACTTTCACACATTGGAGAAGGAAATGGCAGCCCACTCCAGTGTCCTTGCCTGGAGAATCCCAGGGATGGGGGAGCCTGGTGGGCTTCCGTCTATGGGGTCACGCAGAGTCGGACACGACTGAAGTGACTTAGCAGTAGCAGTAGCAACCCTTATTTTAGAGATGAGGAAACCGAAGCTCAGACAGTTCATGTGACTGGCACAAGATCACACAGCATGCGGGATGGAGGGATGAAATTGCGATCTCTGAAGTGGAGGGAGGACGATGAGCCTGCTCTTCATTCCCACTGCCGCTGCCTCCCCGCCCCCCCACACCGGAACGCCCCTGGTAGGTAACATAAGGAGAGAAGAGAGACAGACTCCTTAGAAGGAGCTGAGGGAAAGAGGGGGTATGAAAAAGAGCATGAACAGTTGTAGAGGTAGGAGGCGAGCTGGCTATTTTGAGGAACCAAGAGAAGATTCTCAGAGTAAAACATAGTGGTGAAGCCATGGAAACAAGGACTGAGAATGTCTCTTGGATCTTGGCCACAAAGAGGTCATAGATGAGCTTAGAGAAGTGAGTTTCAGTAGAGAGTGAGGGCTGGAAGCTGGAATACAGCAAGAGTGGTGGTGGAGATGGCCACGAGGCATTATTTAAGAAGCCGAGGAAAGGAAAAAGAGGGGGAAAGGGCAGGCAGGCAGGCAGGAAGGCTATTCTGAAGGCAGTGGAAGAGAAGCCAGGTCCCAACTAGATGCAGAAGAAAGACCATTAGAGGCAGTAATTTTTTTTTTTAAATGTATAGTTGGTCTTTGCTTTTCTTTCTTAAATTTTATTTATTTTTATTTGGCTGTGCTGGGTCTTTGCTGCTATGCATGGGCTTTCTCTAGTTGCAGTGAGCAGGGCCTACTCTTCGTTGCCATGTTTGGGTTTCTCAAGCCATGGCTACTCTTGCTGCAGAGCAGAGGCTCTAGGCCCCAGACTCAGCAGTTGGGCTGAGGGCTCAGGAGTTGTGATGCATGAGCTTAGTTGCTCCACAGCATGTGGAATCTTCCTGGACCGGGGATCGAACCCATGTCCACTGGCAGGCAGATTCTTTACTGCTGGACCACCAGAGAAGTCCTTTATAAAAAAACAAAAATAAAATTATTTATTTTTGGATGCATCAGATCTTAGTTGAGGTGCGCAGGCTTAGTTTCCCTGCAGCATGTGGGATCTTAGTTCCCTGACCAGGGATCAGACTTGCATTGGAAGGCAGATTCTTAATCAGTGGACCATCAGGGAAGTCCCAGAGGCAGTAACTGAGCCAGGAAGGGGTGCACCTCTTTCCCTGAGTCTGTAGGGAAAAGAGCGTGAGGTTGAGTTAATAAAGGCTCTGAGGGTGACTGTTCATGGATGCTGATGGTCTCTCCAGTTGAACTGTGGCAGGTCCAAGGTAGATACCTCAGGACAACATAGCAGCAGGGAAAAGAACTGACTCATTGGAGTGAGAGGGTCTGGGTTTAGCTATTAGGTTACTAACTGTGGTGACCTGCCACAAGTTAGTCACCCTTTAGAACCTCAGTTTCTCTACCTGGAAAATGGGGACAACCATGGTTGTTGTGAAGATTAACTGCCGCCATGATCCATGTAAAGCCCTCAGAACAGTGTCTGACACATTGCGAGTGTTCACCAAAGGGTAGCTGTTATTTACAGCACATCTGGTGCTCCTCCGAACCTCCCTGGGGGTCACGCTTTGGCCAGAGGAGGTTGGGGTGTGATGGGGGTGTCCAGGGTTTCCCTACAAGCTTTTCAGGAAGTGTGGTTGTAAGAAATGAGACATGATTTAGAAGCGGCATAGCTTCTGTCACAAGGGCTTTGTTACACAATAAATGCTACCAAATGTGTAATACATGCTTACGAGCATGTCCTCTATAATCAGCATTCTCTAGAAACCTCCCCTTCCCCCAAGTGCTCTTGGCCTTGGCTGTGGCCACACCTACTGCCCAAGTGAGCTGTATCAGCTGTCAGCTGTCCTCTTGTCTTTTGAATTCAGTTCTTTTTACAGGGACTTTTCCCATGATTATAAGTTTGAGAACAGGAGACCGCTTTACAAACACTTCCCAATGCCTCGCAGCAATCAGAGGCCAGTGCAAAGGGTAAAGGGAGTTCTCCTGAATCATGGAAATCAGAGTTGGAGCCGATCCAGCTGGCTGTGTCACCCTGAGCTTGTGGGTCATCGCAGAATTGTTTGCAGAAATTCCTGTTGCGTTGGATTTTGTCCAGGCCAACGCAATGTGTTTTAGGGATCACAGAACAACCTCTCAAGGGAAAGAAGGAAGGCCTATTGCTTGGAATGACTTAGAGAACTGTTGGTAGCCATCCAAGGCAGCCATCACTCATTAAATTTGCCTTCCCTTCTAGCAAAAAGCCAAATGTATAGAACACCACATATAGAGCTCTTAGAATAGTATTGCGCTCCAAGAGCATACTGAACTCAGCTTGCATGCAAGTGTGCAGGGCTTGGCGGGTCTTTTTACTCTCAAAGCTGGGTGGGTTGGAACAAACACCCCAGATATTTTCTCCAAGTAGCGTGCAGAGAAGAAATGAGAAAGAGAGCAAAAGAGAGCATGTCATTCTCTGACCTGGGCTGCCTTTTCAGGGCATGGATTGACCCTGCAGCCACCAAAGCAGCTTGTAAGCCCTCGGGCAGTGAGCACAGTAGAGCCCCCTTCCTACAAACCATTCCTTGATTCCACACTAGGCTGAGCAAGCCCCAAAGTCCTGTAACAGGTGGAAATTTGTCATCTGCTGTGACAAGAATTTGAAACCGTCATCCTCAACATAGGATTTATTGGCATCCTTCCCTTAAGTATAGAAAGTGAGAACAGGTTCCATCCATAGCTGAGTGCTGAGCAATGAGAGCTCTCAAAGTACTGACAAGACCCTGAGCCACACCCCACTGTTTGTTGGAAGAAATCCATGCGTGGGTCTATTCATAAAAGAGTCTGGGAAGACAGACTCCTTAATGGCGGTTGGCTCTAGTAGTGGGATTTGGGAGAGCTTTTCTTTTCTACTTTAAAACTTTCTGTACGGTCTGAAATCTTTACTCAGTGATCCAGAAAACAGCCACCGTATTTGGAAATTGTTTTCCTATTCTCAGGCGGGCAAACACAACAGGGTTTCTGGCTTTCTGCTTTCTTCTGGGAAGGGAAAATAGAACAAGGTGGAGTGGACAGACCCCCAAAGGCCCTCAAAGACAAAAATTATAGGAAGAACAGGCTTTAGCCATTCCTGGATATTCCTATCATGCTCCTTGCCCCCCAAGAACAAGTGTTACAGGTCACTACACATCCTCAGCCTCTTCAATAGCTAATCACAATTCATTCTTTAGTTCTCCTTGTAGATGTCACTTCTTCAGGGTAGCCATCTCTGTCTCCTCTAGATTGAATCCCAGGACTCCCCTGGTGTTCCAGTGGTTAAGACTCCAAGCTCCGAATGCAGGGGGGCCCAGGTTTGATCCCTGGTCAGGGAACTAGATCCTGTGTTCTGCAACTAAAGACCTGGCACAGCAAAACAGAAAATAAAAAGATTGCACCCCATATCCCTCTCTTGTTCTTCCAGGCCATCTGTGCTGTGATTACATGTTTACCTGTTGGCCACCCCCACCAATCGAGGTCCCTGAATGCAGACATATTTTATTCATCTGTACAGCCTCTGTACCTTAGGAAAGTGCCCACAATTTCTATAAATATTTACTGAATAATTATTTATAGGGGAACCTTTTGTAACCAGGGCAATTTAAGACATACAAAGATGAATAAGAAACCATTTGTTTTCAAGGAACTTAAAGCTGAGTTGGTATTTAGTTGCTGTGTCTGACTCTTTTTCAACCCCATAGACTGTAGCACACCAGGTTCCTCTGTTCATGGGTTTTCCCAGGCAAGAATATTGGAATGGGTTGCCATTTCCTTCTCTAGGGGATCCTCCTGACCCAGGAATCAAACCCACATTCCCAACAACAGCAGGAAGATTCTTTACCACTGAGCCACCAGGGAGCCATGAAATTAAAAGACACTTGCTCCTTGGAAGGAAAGCTATGACAAAACTAGATAGCGTGTTACAAGGCAGAGATATCACTTTGCCAACAAAGGTCTGCATAGTCAAAGCTATGGTTTTCCCAGTAGTCATGTATGGATGTGACAGTTGGACAATGAAGAAGGTTGAGTGCCAAAGAATTGATGCCTTCGAATTGTGGTGCTGGAGAAGATTCTTGAGAGTCCCTTGGACAGCAAGGAGATCAAACCAGTCAATCCTAAAGACAATCAAACCCAAATATTCACTGGAAGGACTGATGCTAAAGCTCCAATACTTTGGCCACCTGATGCAGAGAGCTAACTTGGAAAAACCCTGATGCTGGGAAAGACTGAGGGCAAAAGGAGAAGATGGTGGCAGACGGTGAGATGGTTAGATAGCATATCAACTCAATGGACATGAATTTGACAAAACTCTGGGAGATACTGGAGGACAGAGGAGCCTGGCATGCTGCAGTATGCGGGGTCTCAGAGTCGGACCTGACTTAGCGACTGAACAACAACAAAAAAGCTGAGCTGGGGAGACAGATGTATCGAACAATTAACTATAAAATCAAGCACTAGTTTAAGGGTTAAAATGAGAGTTTCAAACAACCAACTATGAAGATAAGGAAGGTTTTGGACCCTGACCATTTCTCACTCATTTTGTTTTATGGTTCAGAATTATTCTCATACTGGAATGCTAGTGTGGGGTATGTGCATATAGTTTTAAGGATTCAGGTTCCTAGGACCTTTCTTAGACCTTGACTCATGATTTTTCTTCTGTCCTGCTGGCAGTTGCCCTGGGAATACCTGCCATTTAATGTTAATTGATGTTTGTGAAACACTTATCTTCCTCTGCTGAAAGGCTGTAAGTGTTGAGCACTATTTCTGTGTTACAGTAGTTGTTTTATTATTAAAACAGTGCCAGTGAGGTTACACAAGAGCTTGAGGCGAAACAAGGGCAGTGATCCTACTGAAGCTACAGGGGATGGGGATTTGGGATGGTAAAATGTTAATTACCCGAGACGGAATGCGGGCCCGAGTCCAACACTGTGCTCCTGCAGATCATTTCAGTACCAGAGCCTGGGGCTGGTTCTCTGGCAGTGGGTCCTAAGCATTCTGCCCTCCCCTGGCTGGAATGTTGGATTCACTTTGCTGAAAGCTGCCACAGGAAAGAATTCAATGGCCAGGAGCCAGGAACACACGTCTTGCACAGCATCAGGGGCTACTCTGGAAGCTTTCCAGAAAGGGCTGTTCTATTTGCATACAGTAAATTATTCCTAAACCGATTTATTCTCTTTCCCTCTTTGGACTCTCTCCTCGTTTCTGGTTCTTCAGGACTCTCTCAGAAAAGAGTGAGCTGGAGATGGATGGGTGGGAGTTGGGAAAGTAGGCTTGAAACAGAAGGCTGGTAGAAGTATTCATTTATTTATACAGTGGAGAAAATGACCATAAAGGTAAATGGGCTTCCGGTTAGGAAACACCAAGACTGTTTAATTTAGGGTGGGAGGAATGGGTGCTGGAGGAGAAGATACAGTGGAGGCAGTGACAACCTATCCACAGCTCTAGTCCCCAACAGCGTTACCTCCAGAAACTGAGGACCTTAGGCTCTGAATGAAACCTTTTTAAGATGCAGGGTTGGCTGACAGGTACGATTCTAGGCTAAGGGAGACACTAAAGTACAGTGAAAAAGCTTAGGCTTTGAAGTCAGACAGATCCGGGACCAAATGTTGGTCTACCAACTATTTTCTATCTAGGTGACCTTGGGCAAATGTCCTAACCTCTCTGGAGCCTTAGTGTCTTATCTGTAAAATTTAGAGAACCTATAACTGACAGCTTTAATCGATAGTCCTTGTAAAGAACTCTGCACAGTTGGCACAAAGCGGCTACAAGCGGGTAGTCGTTATTACCAACTACAGGCCAAATGAACAGTCATCCAAACTGCCTAGCAAACAATTAACAGTGCGAATCTCACCGACGCGCCTATCTACCCAATAAGGTACCAGGAAAGAACTTGGTGGAGACAAACCAATGGCATTAGCCCTTGTTGTTGGACGGGCTTTCTTGCCGTTCCACCAATAGTTTGGAGATTTGACTAACGAGTGACATGCTGACAGTCCAATGACTCACAGCCAGCCCACACTCAGGACTTCTGAGGGGATAAATCAAGGAGCCAGGACGTATAGATTCCGTTATTAGGCAGTACTGGATGGAGAGAGGAGCTTAGGGGAAACAGCGCGAGGGCGAGGCACTAATGAGCTAATAAAAGGAAAAAGACGATGGTTGCGCTAACTGAGCTCGGCCGCCATCATGCTCTAGTTTCCCCTTCGCCTCTCCGCGTCCGCGACCGAGGAAGCGGCCTCTGGGATGCTGAGGGGGTGTGTCCCCGGATGATTGGCGCAGGCAGCTCAGCCAATCCTAGCTCGTCAAACGGAACGCATTTGACCAATGAGGGGCGACGGCTGCGGCGAGGCATTGGAGGGGCGGAACGGCAGCTTGACGGGCACAAAAGCCAGCCAGTGAGGGCCGGCAGCATCCTCCCTGCGGCCAATAGAGTGGGGCTCTGGGCGGGGCCCCGAGTGTTTGTGTTGTGGTTTTGGGGGAGGGAGGCGGAGGGGAAAGTTTGTTTATTTTGTTTTTAGTTTCTGGGGTCCCCGTGTTTCTCGGAGGTGAAGCGGGAGGGAGTGACCCCCTCCCCCGAGCCCCTCAGTCCCCCTACTACGTCGCCTCCATAGCCTGCGAAGGAGCGGGGACCGCGCGCATCGCCCCGCATCGCCTCACAGCGGAACGCCGCGCACTCGGAGCCGGCACGGCTCGGCGGTGAGTGAGGACCGACGGCCACCGCCGCCCTTCCCCTCCCCCCGCTCACCGCCCAGTCAGAACCGGGCGGCCGGGTGGGCGAGGACGTCCGCGGGAGCGCGCGGCGCGGGGCTGGCCTGTCAAGCTGAGGCGCAGCGTGTGCGTGTCCTCGCGAGTGAGCGCGCGCGGCGGGGAGAGGGCCGGGAGGGGCGTGAGCGCGCGCGGGGCCGGCGGCGTTGGGCGCGCGCTCCGCGGGGCGGGCGTCTGGTGGGTTTAACCCCGGGGCGGGGAGGGACGCGGGCGACGTCCTCGCGCTGGGTAGGGGCGCCCGGAATGGCCGGGTCGGGGCCGGCGGGCGGGCCGGCGCGCGCGGCGGCGGCGGCGGCGGGCGTCACGCGCCGGCAGGTGTGAGCTGGGGGAGGGCTTCCGGGTGGGCCGGTCGAGTCGAGTTCGCTTCCCGTCGCCGGGGCACCTCGGGGCCGGGAGGGGTCCCCGTCGCGACGGAAAGCCGAGGCCCACGGAGGCGCGTTGGGGCCCCTTGCCTGGCGGTGGCAGAGGGAGGCGTCAGGCCTCGGAGCCTCCCGGGCCCCACCTGTGTACAGGACCTGTGTGACAGAGTGAATGCGCTCCCCTGCCCGACCCGGGCCGTGGGTCCCAACTCCACCCCTCACCCCGGAGCCCTGCCTGTGTGGCCACTTAAGAGTCGATTAACTCTTGCACAAGGAAAGGAGGGCTAGGGGACTATCAGCGGACGACCAGCCAGAAGTGTTTTCTGCCATCCCCTGGTCCTGCGCCCTTGGTTTCAAACTAGTGGGTTTCCACAGTGGGCTTAAATGCAGTATGTAGTGGCTGAAGACACCCAATAAGGGTAGCCTCTTGTCGGTGACCTTAAGGCCCAGCCCATCCTCGGGTATCTGAACACCAGGAATTAGTCTGGGTCTTTTCAGGATCCCTGCTTTTTCACTTTTACTTTTTAGCCTCAGTGCTAAAGGTTGAAGCGAGGCATAAGGTGAATTCAACCTGACCATTTGCTTACAGTATAGGCAAAATACAGAACAAAATTAGCCAGAGATGTTTCTCCATAGTCAGTGAATGAAACGTTGTTAATTACTATTCCCCTCCCCCAGTTAAGCTAACAGAAATAAGATGTATGGAAATCTTCAGTTCAGTTCAGTCGCTCAGTCGTGTCCGACTCTCTGCGACCCCATGAATCACAGCATTTTGTGCAAGTTTAACAATAGCGGCTGTTTTCTTCCTAGTTGTGGGAAATTTCAGTAGGATGATAGTTTCCTGTTGATTCGGGTGGCTTTGGAACTATGGTAGAAGAAGTGAAGTCGCTCAGTCGTGTCCCACTCTTTGCGACCCCATGGACTGTAGCCTACCAGGTAACACCGTCCATGGGATTGTCCAGGCAAGAATACTGGAAATACTGGAGTGGGTTGCCATTTCCTTCTCCAGGAGATCTTCCCGACCCAGGGATTGAACCCGGGTCACCCTCATTGTAGGCAGACGCTTCTACCCGTCTGAGCCACCAGGGAAGTCTTAGCTTTTGGTAGTGTTATGTAAATAGCTCTTAAAAAGCAGAACTTTTAGCACATTGCCACCTCTACCCTACCGTGTGTGTTGTCTCACTAGGTAGGTAGTAGGAGAGATGTGAATGAAATAGGTCCATACACTAAGGCAAGTATCCAGAACACGAATCAGACTGTCTTGTTCCACTTGATGCAGTGATGATATGATGCCTTTAAAATAATTTTTTAGTTTTTGACTGTTTTTAAGTGCTTGTCCCAAACATTTGAGCAGAAAAGTTTCTGATGGGACTTAAAGAGAAGAAATTCCCAAGCGGCTTTTCTAAGGTAGCATATAAATTTCATGCCCTTTGGGAGGTGGGTTGGGAAATAGTTTTGTCCTCATTCAAATGGAAGCACTTAAAAATGTTTTAAATCAGGACAATGTCATTTGTTCAAATGGTAATGATAACGTTAGCTAACATTTTTTTTGGCGTGTTTTGCCTGTGCCAACCTGTTTATAATTTTTTACCTAATCCTTACCTCAAGCCTGTGAGGTCAGTGTCGTTACGGTTTTATGGATGGGAAAAACAACCACAAAAGCCACAGAGCTAGAAAGTTAAAGGGCATCAGTTTATAGTCTTCAGTCTGATTTCAAACCCTATGCATATTCCATTTTGCCCTCCCCCACAAATTATCCAGAGGAAGAAATGCAGAAAGGACACTGAGAAGCAGAAAGGGATGGAAAAGGGAAATGTGACTGATAATTAGGTTCTTCATATCTAAATTAATTAATGAAACTCATTCTTAATTTTTTAGAGATTAGCATTTTTGCTGGTGTTACATCTAAGTTTTGTTTTAATTTCTTCCCTATTTAATTTTTATAGAGATAGTTCAGTTCAGTTCAGTCGCTCAGTCGTGTCCGACTCTCCGCGACCCCATGAATCACAGCACGCCAGGCCTCCCTGTCCATCACCAACTCCCGGAGTTCACTCAAACTCATGTCCATCGAGTCGGTGATGCCATCCAGCCATCTCATTCTTGGTCGTCCCCTTCTCCTCCCGCCCCCAACCTTTCCCAGATAAAGTGCCTTTAATTCAGGGGTCAAGGCTTTCAGAGCCTTTTGTGCAGGTCTACACTCTGGTACGTTGCTGTTGTCAGTTAATCCTTCCAGGAACCAGGCATCATTCAGTTTTGAATCCAGCAGGGTGCTTGATACATATAATAGGAGCACAGTAAATGTCAGTTGACTAAGAAACAGTTTAGAATGTCACGACTTAGGGTTCCTTTTAGCGGTTTTAGTTTAATGGGACAGTAAAGAGAATAGCTCATGTGCTAAAGGCATGTTCTGGAAGAATACTTAAATGGAGCAGTTCAGAGAGCCTGGGAAGTAAATTTTTTAATTTTGAAAATTTCTGTTATTAATATTGTAACATTCTGAATGTTAACACATGTACAGATTCATGTAACCAGTGCCACAATCAGGGTACAGAATGGTTCCATCACTCTCCAAAGACTCCCTCATGCTCTGTCCCTTTCGAGAGCCCTGAATTCCATCCCAGAGAGAACACTGAGGATCAGACTCAGTCTTGTTTTGCTTTTTTTTTTTCCCCTTTTCAACTATTTGAAAATGTTATTTACTTTTGGGATTTAAACTGTCACTTCTCTGTGTTAACCTCAGTATCCATGTCTGATCTCTCTTCCATTCTCTAAAACAGCAACCATATTTACCTGCTGGTATTCTTCCCTAGTGCTCCATACTCAGTATGTTTAGAGTTGTGCCTCCCAGCCAGTGTCTCCCAAATCAACTCTTCCATCAGATTTTTCTGTATTCTTTGGTGGTGCCATCCTTCTCCCAACCTTGCAACCCTGGAAAACTTGAAAGTGAAAGTCACTCAGTCTTGTTCGACTCTTGGCGACCCCACGAACTATACAGTCCATGGAATTCTCCAGGCCAGGATACTAGTGTGGGTAGCCGTTCCCTTCTCCAGGGGATCTTCCCAACCCAGGGATCGAACACAGGTCTCCTGCATTGTAGGTGGATTCTTTACTGTCTGAGCCACCAGGGACACCCCAGGGAAAACTTGAAGGGCCTTATTATCATTACCTTTTGGGCATGCCGCGTGGCATGTAGGTTTTAGTTTCCTGACCAGGGATCTAACCCATGCTGCCTGCATTGGTAGCATGGAGTCCTAACCACGGGACCACCAGGGGAGTCCCTTGAAGGGCCTTATATTACATTCTGTTGCCCCAGACCAGGTATGTTGCTACTCAGCTACAAATGCTGGCTCCTGCCCCTTTGCTCCCAAGCCAGCTTCTGTTCAGGGGGCTGAGTAGACAGAGCATAGGTGGCTGAACACTTGGAACCCATCAGGATTGGACCACTTCCCTGATCAGAACCCCTCACGACTTCCCATTGCACTTGGACCCATTCGGGATTTTATTTTCCATCCCGTGAGGCCGTGCAAGATCTGGCCTTCGCCTGCCTCTCCAGCCTTCTCACACCGTTTTTATGACCCACCTGCCTTCTTGACATTCTAACTACGTAGCCTTTCTTTCAGTTGTCTGAATTACCCAAGCCTTTTCTAGCCTTAAGGTTTTTGTGCACAGCACTCTTCTGGCCTGGGCCGTTACTCCTCCTGGTCTTTACCCACCTGACTTCAGGGTTCACATGAAATCATCACTTCTTCAGAGAGTCTTTCCTTTATGACCTCATCCCACTGCTCTCATCCTCCCTCAGTTAGATCTCTCAGAGCTTCCTGTTCTTTTTTCATAGTTCTCACCACAATTTTTGATTCAGAACCATGTCTGTTTTGTTTCCCATACCTCCAGAGCTGAGCCAAGGACTAGGCATACAACAGACTCCCAGTAAACATTTGTTGGCTGTGTTGTGAGTCTGGGTGTTTGCTTTTATAACTTATTGCTATCTTGTAGCTTTTGGTAGCCTTCCTTTCTGCCTCCTACCTACTCCGAACTTGATCCCACTGGCAGGGGTCTTGCCACAGAGAAAGAGAAATCTGGAATCGCTAAAGAAGACACCGATTTTGTTCTCCTGAATGGCACCTCTGCCTGGGAGCCCTTCACACTGAGCCAGATGAGATCTAATCTAACTCTAAACCGGTGTTGGGCTCGCTAGTTCGCTGAGCAGTGCACCTTGGTCATCCAGGCTCACGTCAGTGCTTGCAGCTGTTCCTCTTCCCTCACCTCACCCTGCTCTTGGTTTTTTCCTCCTCTCCCCACCTAGCGTGGGACTTCTAAAGATCTTGTACACTTTCCAGCTGAGCCCGCTTACCCTTTGACATTTGCCGGCCTTTTGACATTGACAACAGCCTCTAGTATCTTGACCCTACGGATGGCCCCCACACTTCTGAAACAGGGCTTCATTTATGTTTCCTGCCCCCTCCCCAAATCTACCACAAGCACTTAGGTTTAAAAACATTCAATAGTGTTTCATAGCCTCAAGGGATTAAACTCTGTAACTTGTTATTTAAAGCTCTCTGGACCAGCACTGTGCAGTAGAAATAGAATGCAAGCCGCAGATGTGAACCACACATGTAATTTTAAATTTTCTAGTAGCCACATTAAAAAGGTAGAAAGAAAGGGTGAAATTGATTTTCATAACACTTTATTTACATCGAGATATCCAAGATATTATGTAAACATATAATTGGTTAAAAAAACATATTGAGGTGCCTTACATGCTTTTTTTCATGTGAAACTGAAATCTGGAGTGTACTTTTCACTTAATACATCTCAGTTGAGACTCACCACATTTCCAGTGCTCAATAGCTATGTGTGGCAAGTGGCTACCATGCTGGACAGCACAGCTCTGAACCATGTCCTTAGCATAGTTGGAGGGCTGTACTGGGCTAATTGCCACCACTGACCTTTTGGTAACACTCTTCTCTTTCTTGAAACCAGGTCCTTATCCAAATATGCTAACCGTCCTTTCTGAGAAAGCCAGAAAATTCAGTTCTCACCATCTCCTTTGAGCCGTTTTAACATTCATTTTTTCATATAGCAGTTACTTACAATATTTATCAGTTTGTATTATAATCAGGGGTAGTGTTAAAATATTCAGTAACTGATAAGGCTTGGGAATAGATGCTCATGAATTAGAACCTGGGGCAGCTGTGTTCTCATCTGTGTGTACCTGCTGAATTATAGCTCTGATTGTCCTAGGTTGTGTATTATTGACTGAGTTCCTTGAAGACAGGCTATAAGACTGAGTTCCCTGAAGACAGGCTTTTGTCTTACTCAACTTTGCCTCCCTAAGAGGACTCCTTACCTGGCTCATAGTAGATCAGTTCAGTTCAGTCGCTTAGTTGTGTCCAACTCTTTGCCAACCCATGGACAGCAGCATGCCAGGCTTCCCTGTACATCACCAACTCTCAGACTTACTCAGACTCATGTCCATCAAGTTGGTGATGCATTCAGCCATCTTATCCTCTCTCGTCCCCTTCTCCTCCTGCCTTCAATCTTTCCCAGTATCAGGCTCTTTTCCAGTAAGTCAGTTCTTTGCATTAGGTGGCCAAAGTATTGAAGTTTCAGCATCAGTCCTTCCAGTGAATATTCAGGCCTGATCTCCTTTAGGATCGTCTGGTTTGATCTCCTTGCTGTCCAAGGGACTCTCAAGAGTCTTCTCCAACACCACAGTTCAAAAGCATCAGTTCTTCAGCGCTCAGCTTTCTTTGTGATTCAACTCTCACATCTATATGTGACTACTGGAAAAAACCATAGTTTTGACTATACGAATCTTTTCAGTAATGTCTCTGCTTTTTAATATGCTATTTATGTTTGTCAGAGCTTGCTCATAGTAGATAGTCTATAAATATTTTAAATCACTGAACAAATGCTACCTTGTATTTTGTTTTATTCTTTCTATGTGCTTCATTTTATCTTTTCAGTTAGAAACCAAAATACAAGTGCTTTGAGGACAGATATCATGAATTATGAAGGAGAATTTCTTCTGAATGAAAATTCACTTTAAAAAAATAACTGTTTAGAAGTTGTTACGGGTTTTCAGGCTGGGCAAATAATGAAGTGTGACTTTAATGAAACTTACTTTCTTTTGTGGTTTTGTAAGCTGGCTGTGAAAGCAGCTTCAAAGAAGAGCTCCTTGGAATTAATGCAAAGCCTTCCAGTTAGGAGCATATTTGGTTCTTGGAAAGGACCTGAACTAGAAGTGAAAAATCCTGGGTTTGTTTGTGTTGTAGACATATACTTGAGTATCAACTATGTTCCAAGCACAGGAATGATTGAAAATTTAAAAACATAGTATGAAAAAGTACACCTTTAACACAAAGATGATATGATTAAATCTTTCTAGGAATATTGAATTTCTCTTTGCTGCTTTATACTTTTCTCACTTTTAGCACGGACTACGCTGTATAGTGTTTCTAGATTTGTCTCTTGCATCAGATTGTGAGTTTCTTAAGAGCAAGACTTGCATTCATCTCTGTATGAATGCACACACTGTACTGTGCCTGCCATATTGTAGGCACTCAAATGTTTGTTGAATAAGTATCTTCAAATAAATTACTTAGTTTGCAGAACTTAATTTTTTCCCTTGTAAGTAGGGAATGCTCTGCCTCAGAAAATTGTAGAAACTGCAGAAGGAATAATCACTTTAGACTATGTGTCTGTTCTGTATACGTTATTCCTCAAATATAAGATATTTAACTAAGAAACAAGTGTAACTCTAATCACATGTCCTCCCTACTTAAAATTGTTAACCTGTCGCCCAAACACTGCCATCCACCCTCTGGAATATAAACTTCACAAGAATAAGCATCTGATCTGTCTTGTTCACTAAATGCCCAGGGAAGACCCTGCCTCATTCCCTGTCCTTCTCCCCATTGCTGCCTGTCCTCTTGTCACACTGACCTTCTGATTCCTAAAATGCAGATCCTCACCTGCTCAAAGTCTCTTCCTTGCACTTGCCATTCCAATGGTCTGGAAGCTTCGCACCCCAAGCCTACTTGTTGCCTCTTCAATCCTTGGAGCCCTGTTTATGTGTTATTTCTTAAGCACACACCCCTCCCCCCCCCAGTGGAAGTGCTCCTTTTGAACACTCAGAGCACTTAATTTAATTGTAATTAAGTAATCATTTAATTTGTATATTGTTTCCCTGCCAGAAAATAGCTACGTGAATAAAAATGCCTTGTCTGTTTTGCTCACATTTTTATCACCAGTATCTGGCACCCACTGCAATATTCTTACCTAGAGAATCCCCATGGACAGAGAAGCTTGGCAGGCTGCAGTCCATGGGGTCGCAAAGAGTTGGACACGACTGAGCAGCTAAGCACAGCACAGCGCAGCATCTCCCACTGTAAATTACACATAGTAGGTCCTGAATGAAAATTTTTCAAATAAATTAGGAAAGAAAACTAAAACAGAAAAGTATCTCATTCTGATCATTTAAATATATGGGGGCAGGGAGGGGCTTTCCATTTTAGGTTGTCTCTAGGGTCTGTTTTTTTCTAAATTTCTACCTGTAATAGATAAATACTTCATTATTATAGAAAGAATATTGTAATAAAGAATTTTAGTTTGTATGAGAGTTTTATCTAGTCATTGTAGAGTTGGGGTTTTCTTTTTTTTTTTTTATGGCCGTGTATAGGATCCCAGTTCCTCGAACAGGGATTGAACCCAGGCCACGGCAGTGAAAACCTGGAATCTTAACCACTAGACCACCAGGGAACTACCCATTGCAGAGTTTAATGAGTATCTTTTTAATCCTTTATTAGTAGAAATGATCAGAATGGTTATTCCTTAAAACACTTTTTTATGTGGTTGGTACTTACTTGACTACAGTTTACACTGAATGTTTGCGTGTGCACTGTGTGCTGAATGCTGGGTTAGGAGCTAGGACTACAGGGATGGTATAAGAGATTTTTGTTTCCAAGGCATGCACAGCCAAGTGGGCAAGGCAGACACAGATGAGTGCCATTTGGTGTTGTAAGTGTTATAGTAGACATTCAGGGAGGGGGCAGGGGTGAAAAGGAAAGTCATCTACACAACTAGAGGTCAGGAAAGCCTTTCCAGGGAACGTAACATTTCCACTCAATCATGGAGGAAGAGGGCATTTCAGGCAGGGCAAACGGCTTACACAGAGGCCCAAAGGAGCATATTTAGTATGAGGAGAAGATGGTACAGTGGTGTGCTTTTATAAAGCTGGTGTCAGGGTACAGGGCCAACAGCTGTCTTACAGACCTGTAAGTGACATGTCAGACTCAGATTACATTTCAGAACTGGACATAGTCTTAGAAATAATTGTTGTTGTGATTCCATACATTTGAATTCATAAAGGCATCATAAAGTACCATTCAAAGAAGCTAATCGTAAACCAGAATGATGTTTGTCACTTCTAATTAATATGCTTGCTTAAAATAGCACTTATAACTAGATGGAGTTAGAAAGTTATGACTCATTTAAGCTTATCTAGGAGCAGAGAAGCACAAGTTGGAATCAGGATTGCTGGGAGAAATATCAGTAATTTCAGATATGCAGATAATACCACTCTTATGGCAGAAAGTGAAGAGGAACTGAAGAACCTCTTGTTGAAAGTGAAAGAGGAGAGTGAAAAGCTGGCTTAAAACTCAACATTCAAAAAAATAAGATCATGGCATCCGGTCTCATCATTTCATGGCAAATAGATGGGGAAACAATGGAAACAGTGACAGACTTTATTTTCTTGAGCTCCAGAATGGTGAGTGCAGCCATGAAATTAAAAGATGCTTGCTCCTTGGAAGAAAAACTATGACCAACCTAGACAGCATATTAAAATCAGAAACATTACTTTGCCAACAAAGGTCCATCTAGTCAAAGCTATGGTTTTGCCAGTAGTCATGTATGGATGTGAGAGCTGGACCATAAAGAAAGCTGAGCACCAAAGAATTGATGCTTTTGAACTGTGGTGTTGGAGAAGACTCTTGAGAGTCCCTTGGACTCCAAGGAGATCCAACCAGTCCATCCTAAAGGAAATCAGTCCTGAATATTCACTGGAAGGACTGATGCTGAAATTCTGTAATACTTCGGCCACCTGATGCAAAGAACTGACTCACTGAAAAAGATTCTGATGCTGGGAAAGATTGGAGATGGAAAGAGAAGGCGACGACAGAGGATGAGATGGTTGGATGGCATCACTGACTCGATGGACATGAGTTTGAGCAAATCTGGGAGTTGGTGATGGACAGGGAAGCCTGGCATTCTGCAGTCTAAGGGGTCCCAAAGAGTTGGACATGACTGAGCAACTGAACTGAAGAGCAGAGAGTAAAGGAAGTCGCCTCCAGATTGCTTGAGACAAATGCTGATCCACCTCACAGGACCAGATACTAAACCAGTCAAAGGGATGATGTCAGAAGGGATTACCTAGAAGGGACTCCAGGTGCATGTACTGGGAAAGACGATTTCTACAGCTTGAAATTCTAGTTTTACTTAACCTGTAAGTGTAGTCAGAGCTATGGTTTTTCCAGTAGTTAGTGGAGGACAGAGGAACTTGGCATGCTACAGTTCATGGGGGTTGCAAAGAATGGGGCGCAACTTCACTAATGAACAACAAAAAGAACAACATAAATCTTTTAAGTGGTTCACTGAGTCAGCATTAGTTTATTTGATTCTCAACTAAAAGTGAAGAAAGGAAGATTCATTGAATGGAAATTCAGCCCATTTTCTTTCAGTTTACACCTGTTTAGTTTAATAACTCCTCTTTTTCAGCCCTGTTATTCTTAAGTAGTGCCTCCTTTTCCCCAGTTCACCCCAACTCTTACTGTCTTTCATCCTGTTGTCATTGTTAAGTACAGTTAGTAGATGTCTGGACTTTGTTGACTAACCAGTGTTTCTCAGATTTTCATATTCAGAACTTGATAGTTTTCAGAAGGAGAGGTGATTAAGCTCTTGGAGAAGGCAATGGCAACCCACTCTAGTACTCTTGCCCGGAAAATCGCATGGACAGAGCAGCCTGGTAGGCTGCAGTCTGTGGGGTCTCTAAGAGTCAGACACGACTGAGTGACTTCACTTTCATTTTTCACTTTCACGCATTGGAGAAGGAAATGGCAACCCACTCCAGTGTTCTTGCCTGGGGAATCCCGGGGATGGGGGAGCCTGGTGGGCTGCCATTTATGGGTTCGCATGGAGTCGGACACGACTGAAGCGACTTAGCAGCAGCAGCAGCAGTGCTGATCCCATTCAGAAGATGACAATTAGCCTGTTACAAAGTCGATTGCTACAAATTTCTGTGTGTTCGTTTATTGACCTACATTACAAGGAGCTACGGAGATAATGGATGGTAGGGAAAATGACACCAGTGAATATAGTTTATTTTAAGATGTTTGGAGTGAAAAGGAAGGACACAATGGAAGCAGGGTGAGGCTGAGAAGGCTACAACGTCTTGAGGTAAGATAGAAAATCTATTTAAGGGTGTAGAAGTGAGACAGGAGGAAAAGAAGCAGGGCAGAACCTTTAAAAGAATGACTGAGCTGTTAAGGATATGGCATAAACTGATTAGAACTGATTAGGCCCAGGATGGCATCAAGATTCAACTTCCAGTAGACCCTGAACCTCATTTTACACTCATGGTAATATACTAGCATATGATAAGTGACACACCCGCAGGCATCATGACAGTTCTGACGCTGACCATAAAAGGGCAAAAAGTGGGCGGTGGCCCAATTCCTGGAAGTCCCTGCCCCTTCCCCCTGAAATAGTTGGAATAATCCTCCCACCCGTTAGCTTACCCAGCCCTTAAACACTGAGCACCCCGTATTTTGTGGCTGCTCTTGACTTTTGAGACAGCCCACACTCTGTGCGGAGTGTGTTTCTACCATGGTTGCTCACATTCTGAGCATTCTATAATTGCAATGTGTATCATCTTCAATAAAGCTGCTTTTTATTTACTGTGGCTCACTCTTGAATTCTTTTGTGTGCTAAGCCAAGGGCCGTCACTTGGTGGCCCATCCCGGGAACCTGCCCATGACCTGGATCATGACCATCTTCTCATGCCCCTTTTTCCTGCAACCTCTTTACAAAGGATATTGATAAGTCTTTTTAGTTATCACTTTGCCTCTCTCTGAATTCCTTCTGCGCTGAGACATAAAGAACCTGAGCTTCATTAAGTCCTGAGATGAGTTAGGCAGTTTCAGTTGGAAGATCGTAGGTTTGAGTCCCAAGTGAGGTGCAAGTTCAGGAAGCACCAGGAGAGTGGAGTGATAACTAGGACACGTTCCTTGTAATTCCTCCATTAGAGAAGTGGGAGAAGTCAGGAGTTCGTTCGCTCCTGGATATGTAGCGCTTGAAACAAGTTTATAACACTTTGTTGTTTTCTGTGGCACTCACAGAATGGTTTGCGTACAGTAAGCAGTACTAAGAGATAAGTTCACAGGATTGGAAGGAGTTATTGATTGTGGCTTTAAACTTGTTCCAGTTACTGTATCATACTCTCTGTGATTAATGACAGATGAACATGTTTATTATTCCTATATTTTGTGAGTACTACAGTTAATATGGTTTTCTTCCCCTAGAAGTGTTAATTACATGTATACATTTAAAATGTACCACAGATTTTTTAAAATTTATGTATTTTTTGCTTATTTATTGGGCTGTGCCAGGTCTTAGTTTCTTTCTTGGTTGTAGCACAAAGGATCTTTGAGTCGTGGCATGTGGGATCTAGTTCCCTGACCAAGGACCCGGGCCCCCTGCATTGGGGATGTAGAGTCTTAGCCACTGAACCACCAGGGAAGTCCCTGGCATGTCTTCATTTTTCAAACCTAGGAAGAGCCTCCAAAAGAAGGAGAGGTCAAAGCTCCCTGACTTAGGCCCAGGTCAGTACGTTGCAGGAAAATGGGGCACAAGAGGCTGGTTATGTTCCAGGTCTCGGTTGAGTTCCTGGGATCAGCTGCCAAGGTAAGAGTCCTTGACTTCGCACAGGAAAGAATTCAAGAGTGAGCTGTGGTGAAGTGAAAGCAGGTTTACTTAAGACTCACACTCCATAGAAACAGGGTGTTCAGGCTCAGAAGGCAAAAGCTGCCCCTACATACGGGGTGGTTAGTTTTTATGGGCTGGGTAATTTCGCAGGGTTCCAACGTGATGGAAGGAGTGAGAGATGAAGCCCAGGTTCCCCTAGGAGCTAGGTGTTTTTCCTTCAGTGAAAATCTTGCTACTGGTGTATTGTGCTCAGTAATATCCTTTCTGTGAGATATTTTACCCAAATGTGTATTTCTGAGACCTCAATGAATAAACAATTCTGCTTAGATGTACCATGGACAACAGATTTTAAAATAGTTTCACCAACTACTCGTCAACCTTACTTTCTCTATAAAAGTTTTATAGTTTTATACGAGATATTTAACATTTCTGATGTTTTTATTTTGCAGTGTGGCTCTATACCTGTAAACGAAAGGGCACACTAATTATAGATTCCTGCTTAAACCATGCAGGAGGAGATCTCTTTCTGCCCCAACATTCCTAATGTATGGCCAAAACACAGGCCCACAGGGGAAAGCATTACTTTTAAAACACCAAGAGAATTGGTGAAAGGGCTCTTTGTGGAAATAACAAAAACAAAACAAGAGAATGAAAATGCAGAAGGCATCACAATTCAAGCCAGTAAGGGCTGGTTTGAAAACTGTAAAAAGGGGACCCTGTGCCCCACACAGAGCTTGTGAGGCAGCCTCAGCACATCGTGACATCACCCCACGCTTCCTGAAGCTGCCAGAGCCAGGGCTCCACACCGAGGCAGCGTGTTTGCTTCTGAAGCAGAGGCCTGCCAAGCTTGTATTCACTGCACTTAAACACACATATTGAATGTCATTTTCTCTCATTTGCCTTTCATTTGGGGTGCCATTCAAAAAGGTAACTCTGGAGGCTGGAGATGGGTCTCTGCTTCACCTCCCTAAATGATTTGCTCACTTGATTGGGTCCCCTCATTGGTAACCATCCTCCCAACACCTGCATCTTGAAACCCAGAAACCCTGCATCTTGAAACATTGCCATATCTTGTAGCTCTTTTCTCTGTAGCTTTGGACTTGGAGCTGCTCATTTTTTGTTTTCATGCCACCATCTTGCTTCTGAGTCATCCTCAGGCTATGTCTGGATTATTAAAGCAGCATCCTGTGCCTAGTCCTATTCCTAGTTTCCCTCCAGAAAACATTTCCTATGTACTATTTTCTTTTCCCTTCTCGATCAATCTTTCTTACTCTGTGAAGTCCAAACCTCTGTGTCTGACCCAGATCCTTTAATGCTTCCATCTATCAGCTCTTGTTCCCTAGAGCTCTTTGCCCTCTCCCCCCCACAATCTTTTTCTCTGTATTTCATATGATTTTCTCCATTTTTGTCTCTGTACTTAGTAAGGGCTATACATTATGCAAAATATTCTCCCTTGTTTCTGGATTCCAAACCATTTTCCTTCTTACTCTTAGAAAACATTCTGTAAACTGTCTCCCTGGAAGTATGTCATTATTAAAGACCTCTTCATTTAGATAGTTCGTTTTTATTGATACGATTGTGACACTAATGAATCAGATAAAGTTTGCTAATTTCATTCATTACTTCTAGTGACTTTTTTGTAATCATGTAGGGTAGTTGTGGTATGAGGGCTCCAGAGTCTGTGGGCTTTGGTAGTTGTAGCACACAGGCTCTTTAATTGTGGCACAGGGGCTTTTTAGTTGCTGTGAGACATGTGGGATCTTAGTTCGCCAACCAGGGATTGAACCCCTGTCTCTTGCATTGCAAGGTGGATTCTTAACCATTGGTGGTAGTTGTTCAGTTCCTAAGTCATGTCCAGCTCTTTGCAACACCATGGACTGCAGCACTCCAGGCTTCCCTGTTCTCTCCCAGAGCTTGCTCAAACTCAAGTTCATTGAGTTGGTGATGCCGTCCAACCATCCCATCCTGTGTCACCCTCTTCTCTTCCTGCTCTCAATCTTTCCCAGCATGAGGGTATAATCCCTTGAATCTTATTTGTCACTTCCGCTCTCAAATCATAAGGGTTTTGATTTAGGTCATACCTGAATGGTCTAGGGGTTTTCCCTACTTTGTTCAATTTAAGTCTGAATTTTGAGATGAGAAGCTCGTGATCTGAGCCACATTCAGCTCTATGTCTTGTTTTTGCTTACTGTATAGAGCTTCTCTACCTTTGGCTGCAAAGAATATAATCAATCTGACTTTATATTGACCATCTGGTGATGTCCATGTGTAGAGTCATCTCTTGTTTGTTGGAAGAGAGTGTTTGCTATAACTAGCGCATTCTCTTGGCAGAACTCTGTTAGCCTTTGCCCTGCTTCATTTTGTACTCCAAGGCCAAACTTGACTGTTACTCCAGGAACAGTCACTTGACTTCCTACTTTTGCATTCCAATCCCCTATGATGAAAAAGGCATTGTTTTTTTGTGTTAGTTCTAGAAGGTCTTGGAGATTGTCATAGAACCGTTCAACTTCAACTTCTTCAGCATTAGTGGTTGGGACTGCGAGGGAAGGTCCCTGAGTTCGTTCTTGTCTTGTACTGGCTAGCACCTCAAGTACAATGTGCTAAGTCGCTTTCAGTTGTATCTGACTCTTTGCAACTCCATAGACTGTAGCCCACCAGGCTCCTCTGTTCATGGGATTCTCCAGGCAAGAATACTGGAGTGGGTTGCTATTTCCTTCTCCAGGGGATCTTCCCGACCCAGGACTCGAACGTGCGTCTCTTACGTCTCCTGCATTGGCAGGTGGGTGCTTTAGTGCTGGGCTTCCTTTGTGGCTCAGCTGGTAAACAATCCACCTGTAATGCGGGAGACCTGGGCTTGATCCCTGGGTTGGAAAGATCCCCTGCAGAAGGGAAAGGCTACCCACTCCAATATTTGGGCCTGGAGAATTCCATGGACTGTTCAGTCCATGGGATCGCAAAGAGTCGGACACAGCTGAGCAACTTTTACTTTCACTTTTCTTTTCCTCTCGTGCCACCTGGGACGCTCTCAAGTACTATAATGGAAGTAATGTAAGCAAGTGACAAGTGTTGAAGAGAATGTTGAGAAAAGGGAACTCTCATACACTGTTGGTGGGAACGTAGATTGGTGTACCTACTCCAGAAAACAGTATGGAAGTTCCTCAAAATGCTAAAACTAGAACTATTATAGGACCCAGCAGTTCCATACCTGGGATACACGAAACAAACAAAAAAAGAAAATGCTAATTTGAAAAATATATATCCCTATGTCCATAATAGCATTTTTTACAATAGCCAAGATATGGAAGCACCCTTAGTGTTCATCCACAGATGAATAAATAAAGAAGATGTGGTATATACAATGAAATACTACTCACAGATTAAAAAAATAATTAAATTTTGCCGTTTGCAACAACAGGGATGGACTTAGAGAATATTATGCTTAGTGAAGTAAGTTAGAGAAAGACAAACACTGTGTATCAGTAATATGTGCATTTTATAAAAATAAACTAGTGAATATAACAAAAAGAAACAGATTTGCAGACACAGAACTAGTGGTTACCAGTGGAGAGAAGGAAGAGGGGAAGGGCAAAATCGGGGTGGGAGATTGAGAGTTATAAACCACTATATACAGAATAGAATAAGTAAGCTACAAGAATATTGTGCAGCAAAGGAATATAGCCAGTATTTTATAATAACTATAAATGGAAGATAACCTTAAAATTATACTGTGTTGTATCCCTGAAAGTTACATATATTGTACCTCAACTACACCTCAATTTTTTTTAAAGTGATATAAATGGGCATCTTTGGTTTTCTCCCAGACTCAGAGGGAAAGCATTGTGCCATTAAATGTGATATTAGCTGTGTTTTTCCTAATTATTCAGCCAGATACTCGAGGGGTCCCCTGCAGATCTCTGGAGTTCTGTGTCTGTGCCGCTCTCCTCTCTCCAATACTCCTGTGAACTACAAACTCCCTCTGCCTTGGACTTCCCAGTATCTCAGCTCCATCTCCTCAACGAAGGGCGGTCTCTGAGTTCTACCTGGGTTCCCCTTCCCTGTGCTTTGGGCTGGAGACCTTCCCTCGGTAGCAGACTCAGACAATTATAGGGCTTAATTACCTTGTTTGTTTACTGTCTGTCAGGAATCACTGTCTGTCCTTCCTCACCTGATGTCCGATGTTTTGAAAACCATTGTTTTCTATATTTTGTCCAGAATTGTAGTTGTTTCAGGTGCAAGGGTGCATCTGATCCCTGCTACTCCATCTTCTCTGGTAGTGGAAGTGCTCCTTTTCTGAAAACATTTGAGGAATTATTTCGGAGTTGCTTCCAGAGTATGAGATATTCTTTGGAATTTCCGTAGGGGAAAATCTTCATTCTTTCAGGGTGGATTTGGTTTTAGGGAGCAACCTAAAAGAGTCATTTTTAAGGTCTGATTAAATGATTTGTCTGGGTAATACTGTTTGGGGTCCAAAATGATTTTGAGGTAATGAGGCAAATTTCTTTGGGTAGTTTGTAAACTGTTTTGGAAGCAAAATAGGAGTTGCAAAATATTTTCAGTGATGGCAACCTGATTAAGATAAATATAAACCTTTTCAGGGTGTATATCTTGAAAAGTAACTTTCAGTTGAATATTTCTGTAGATTGATTGGTATATATTTAATATTAATCTGTGTTTACAACTGACACTTAACTACTTACTAAAGCTTTCTTACATTGTTTTTATGTGATACTGTCTTTCCAACTTGATTATAAACTCAAGGATACCTAGATACTTTTGTACATTCCTTCAGTATGCTGCACTAGTAACTGTGGAATTTCTTAAATCTTGAGAGTAATTTCTGTATAGGGAAACCAAGATCACCCTGTCAAAATACATTGCATGATATAAAAGGATGTAAAATTTGGTTTTGATACTGGTACAGCATTATTACATTATTAATACATCATGATTTAAATTTAAAGTAACTTGTATCAGATGTTGGATTCCAGTAGGATGAGCACGTATCTGTATCTTTGTTACACTGTAGGAATTATGTGAATGACCTAGTTCAAAAAGATGCCTTGAATCTGGATCTGTTATGTAATTAACCAAGGGATATTCTTAGACCCTAGTAGATTGGTGTACGCACTACATTATATGCAACCTTAATCACTAGGCATAATTCTTTGGGGATGGAGGTAAAATTCTTTTCTCACGGTCTTTGTTTTCTAGCACCTAAAAGCCCCATTATTCCCAACTTCACCCCTCCATTAGGAAATAAGGACTTTTTAAACGTAGTCTTAATGGATTAAAATCTTAGATTTTTAGCTTTCAACTTTGATATTCTTTAACTTTGTGTTTTTAGCTAACTGAATTTAGAGCTTTATGTTTCTTTTATAGTAAATCTGTTAATAGTGAGTTTGGAAACTCTTTTACTTACAGGATGTCCTCTTGGCTTGCTCTTTATCCCTGATGCTCCTGTACCTGAATATCTTTTTGTTGTCTTCTTTGTTCCCCTCCTTTTCCTTCCATTTCTGTTTTGTTTAAATAAAAGGGAGATTACTATGGGAAATATTTCTTTTTAATTCTTACATATAAGGTGAACTTCTAAAAATCCAAATTTACACGACATTTTAAATTTTAATTAATTTAAAATTCTGTATATCAGTGATGTTCTCATATGTACTCTTTCTGATGGACACATATTTTTCTTAGATAGTACTAACCACAATTTAGTAAATAATGCTTGTGAGAATAGCATTATCCTTTGTTTCTGGGATATAGCAATGACCATGTTTGCTACTAATACTGCTTTAAGGAGTGTTTTCAGTTATTTTTCAGTCTTTAATTTCTTTGAGTAGTATAACTTTGTGAGTGCTTCCTTTGGACAGAAGCCCCAGATTATTTATTTGGGTCTTCCCAGGTAAAGCTGGTGGTAAAGAACCCACCTGCCAATGCAAGAGACGTAAGAGATGCAGGTTTGATCCCTGGGCCTGGAAGATCCCCTGGAGGAGAGCATGGGAACCCACTCCAGTATTCTTGCCTGGAGAATCCCATGGACAGAGGAGCCCTGTGGCTACAGTCCATGGGGTCACACAGAGTCAGACTCGACTGAAGCTACTTAGCACGCCCACCACCTCATACATTTACTGAAAGGGATTTTCACTGCTTTTATGTCTACTAGTTGTGAAATGAGGTTCCTGTTTGCCTTCATTGTTTCTAACATTTGCTAGTTCTGTATATGAGAGAGAGTTAGGGAGGAAGGAAGGATTGGTATATGCTTAAAAAATTAACCAGTTTTATTTCATGTAGATACCAGGGTTTGAAATATAATATTGTACTTATGTTTATGAAAATGTTCATTCTATCTCTGTTTTCACATGAAATCTTCTAAGTTACTCTTCATTGTAATTATAGGTTCTTAATAGTCTTATGTCTTAATTCTTGTTTTAATCTGGCCTTACTGTTTTCTTTCTGTAATAGAGACTTCTGAGTTTTGCAAGCTTTGTTATCATTTGTCATTTAGTCATGTAATAGAATTGATATATAACTGGACTAAAATATTTAATTTTCCTTACTTGTATTTGTTCTATTTTTTGACTTTTGTTTTCTGTTCATCGATAACTACTTGAATTTTGTGACTTCTTTTTGATTTTGATTCTTTAATGATTTAAATTGGTGTTTGTTAACTTTTCATATCTGCGTACCTCTTTGATACATTTTACAAAGCCCTTTGTTTTGGGGGGAGTTTAAACATAAAAAGAAAAAAAGCATATTGACAGAGATCTGCTTTTTTAGCTTTACTGTCTTTACCCCGTTCTGATTCTTCTAAGGGGTTCTTGCCCACTGTAGTAGATATAATAGTCATCTGAATTAAATTCACCCATTCCAGCCCATTTTAGCTCACTGATTGCTAAAGATGTCGATGTTCACTCTTGCCATTGCCTGCTGCCACCCTCCTGTCAAAGACTGATTTTAGCATTGCCTTCAGAGAGAAGTTGACTTAAAATAATATTGAAGTGGTATAAAATATTCTAACTAATAATGCATTTATAGAATTATAGATATTCAAAATAGTATATTTTAATAGTGATAAGTTTTAATTAAAATTAATTCATTCAAATTTATAGGAATATTTTTAGAAAGATACATATTTTGATAGAGATTGACAGGATTATTTTAATAAAAACCCATTTTTACATACATAGTCACTGAAAATTTTAAGAGCCAGCTGTATTTTCAGTTCAGTTCAGTTCAGTCGCTCAGTCGTGTCCGACTCTTTGCGACCCCATGCATCACAGCACGCCAGGCCTCCCTGTCCATCACCAACTCCCGGAGTTTACTCAAACTCCTGTCCATCAAATCGGTGATGCCATCCAGCCATCCCATTCTCTGTCGTCCCCTTCTCCTCCTGCCCCCAATCCCTCCCAGCATCAGAGTCTTTTCCAGTGAATCAACTCTTCGCATGAGGTGGCCAAAGTATTGGAGTTTCAGCTTTAGCATCAGTCCTTCCAGTGAATACCCAGGACTGATCTCCTTTAGAATGAACTGGTTGGATCTCCTTGCAGTCCAGGGGACTCTCAAGAGTCTTCTCCAACACCACAGTTCAAAAGCATCAATTCTTCAGCGCTCAGCTTTCTTCACAGTCCAGCTCTCACATCCATACATGACCACTGGAAAAACCACAGCCTTGACTAGACGGACCTTTGTTGGCAAAGTAATGTCTCTGCTTTTTAATATGCTATCTAGGTTGGTCATAACTTTCCTTCCAAGGAGTGTCTTTTAATTTCATGGCTGCAATCAGCATCCGCAGTGATTTTGGAGCCCAAAAGAATTTCAGAATTTTTAAAAAAATTTTGGAAAGTTTATAAGGTGCATTTACGGTATATATGTAATGCCCCTGCAGAGTCAAGGGTAGCAGTTTATAGTCAAATACATTAATATTTCGGCAGCCAAAGCCATGACTATTCTTATTTTAGTGGATAGACTCTAAAATAGTCTCATGTCAATTCAGGTCAGATTTTGCTGCCAGTTAAATTCAGATCAAGTTTTACTACCAAGGAATGATAGAAAATCTTTGATTCTCAGAAATTTTTGTGGATTTTGGAATTGTGGCTAAGGGATTATGGACCTGTATTTCTTGCTTAGCTCTAATATTTGGTTACTTTTTCTACCTTCAGAAAAAGAAACCTGCTTTCCTTTTTTTCTTCTACAGGATATGAGATTAAATCTGTTCTCTCCAGGCCAGTTAATAGAAATTAGGACACCTCTTCACAAAGCTTGACACCTTCGGCAGCTGTCACTGTCACGTGACACTTCCTACACGGTATCGGCTTTATGTTGAGAATCTCATAGTTCTCATCTCCAGTCTCCTTCCTGAGTGCTTCATGGTAATAAACAGTGAGGAAAAGAGTTCAAATGTGCAGTGCTTCAAATGATACCTATCCTGTCTCATGCACAGTAGGGTTATAGAAGGAGCAGCCTTTCTTATTATCAGCTTCTGCTGCTAAGTCACTTCAGTCAGCTAATGGTAGCCTAAAAAATAAATCTTTCCAAAAAAATACATGCTTATCGTAAAACAAAAATTTATATGGTACAGAAGTATAAGTAAAAAGCAGGCGTTTTCTCCTGTCCTGAGGTGCCCTTCACCCAACCAGCTTTTAAATACTTGTTTTGTAGCAGCTATAGGGGTTTGGATCCTTTTTAACTTTTTTTTTTAGTTCTGACTTTCCAGGGGACAGTTTGGGAATCTCTAATTAATTATTAGAATTTTAATAGTAGATACTATAACCCAACTTGGACTAATTTTGTGTTCTTTTTTTATGTTAAACTATGGAGATGACCTTTTCTGTTCTGACTGACCGGTATAAATTTTGTTTCTAGAGCTGTTGGTTCAGACTGCATAGTTTTGAAATGTTAGACATATGTTTTGAATGTTAATTGTTCCAAATTGAAGATATCTATTAGCCACACATAGGAGTAAAAATTCAATTACTTACTGATTTACTTAGCAAATGTAAATTTTTTTAAGTCAAAAAGCATACATAGTATTTGACAGGGCACGTGTACTTTTAAGGAGTCCTTACTTTTAAGAAGGAGGATGTTGGCTCATCGGCCAAGTCAGTGGTTCTCAAGGTAAGCATCTAAGCAGTGGGTTGCAGATGGTCCCAGCAGTTATTACTGAGCACACTATTGAAATTGCTTATGTTCGTCAGTCCAGTTCAGTCGCTCAGTCGTGTCTGACTCTTTGCGACCCCGTGAATCACAGCACACCAGGCCTCCCTGTCTGTCACCAACTCCTGGAGTTTACCCAAATGCATGTCCATCGAGTCGGTGATGCCATCCAACTATCTCATCCTCTATCGTCCCTTTCTTCTCCCACCTTCAACCTTTCCCAGCATCAGGGTCTTTTCCAATGAGTCAGCTGTTCGCATCAGGTGGCCAGAGTATTGGAGCTTCAGCTTCAACATTGGTCCTTCCAATGAACACCCAGGACTGATCTCCTTTAGGATGGACTGGTTGGATCTCCTTGCAGTCCAAGGGACTCTCAAGAGTCTTCTCCAACACCACAGTTCAAAAGCATCAATTCTTCAGCGCTCAGCTTTCTTTATAGTACAACTTTCACATCCATACATGCCCACTGGAAAAACCATAGCCTTGACTAGGTGGACCTTTTTTCTTAATCTGTGGTAAAGAAAAGAACACGGTACATCTGAACATGAATGTCCTTCTGGGGAAAGTGTCAATTTTTGTTTTAAATGGAATCCAGATTGTTGTTTTGTTTAGTTCAACACACATTTATGAAGTACTAACCATGTCAAGAACTGGCTTCATAGTACCGAGATAGAAATTGCTGGGACATTCCAGGGGACTGTCCAGAGACTGTTAGAAAAAAAAAGATTGAGAACTACTTTTACTAAGTCATAAAGAGGCTGTTAGGCGTATACCCTTGTAAATGAGGGCATACCTGATAAGTATTGGCTGAAATTCAGCTTAAGGTCACCCCGTTCGATATTGCTGGTCCAGGTTCCTCAGTGGCGCTTCCTTCATCCCAGCCATCTCACTCCTGCTGCCCCATACTCATGTACACACAGGGTCTGTTTCTTGTTGTTGTTTTTTTCCCAGTTTTTGTTCCTGGCACCGTATATATGGGACAGGAGAAAAAAATTAGTCATTGGTTTCCTAGGTTACTTATTTGCCAGCTTGGAGCCTCAGACTCCTTGTTTTTGTTGAGTGCATATAGACTGCTTTTTCTGTTAAGTTCAAGGACTCTCTCAACCCTTGTCCTCTTTTGGTGGAGCTTTGCTAGGATTTAACACTCTGCATTGAACAGGAACTTCTGTGACGTGACTGTAAATTGTGGGAGCAGGACTAGAGATTTCTAAGTACTTCATGGCAACGCTTTGGCTGGTAGAGTGTAAGAGACCTCTTCCCTTCTAGTGTGATTTTGCAGGGAATGGGAACTGGGATCTGTGAATTTACAGTAGTCTCTTGTCATTAATCAAAGGAAAAAATTCTGATTGATAAAGGGAGATGACTATAAAATGAAGTAGAAATAACACTATTAAGTGGAACTAATGTAAAATTCCCTTGTGGCTCAGCTGGTAAAGAATCCGCGGGCAATGAGGGAGACCTGGGTTCGATCCCCAAGTTGGGAAGATCCCCTAGAGAAGGAAATGGCAACCCATTCCAGTACTCTTACCTGGAGAATTCCATGGGCAGAGGAGTGGGACAGGCTGCAGTCCATGGAACCATAGAGTTGGACATGACTGTGCGACTTACTTTCTTTCACAATGTAATATAATAAGTCAAAAGTTTGCTATAAAGTAAGGCAAAGAAAATAGTCTCAAGTTGTAAAAAACCAATTAGCAGATTAAAGAATAAACAGATATCAAATTTTAAAATAGAACTGATTATTTTAGGCAGGGAGGTAGAACTTAGAAGAGTAGTATGGGCTTCCCTGGTGGCTTAGTTGGTGAAGAATCCACCTGCAGTGCAGGAGACCCGGGTTCGATCCCTCATTTGGGAAGACCCTCTGGAGAAGAAGATAGCCACCCACTCCACTATTCTTGCCTGGGAAATCATATGGACAGAGGCGCCTGGTGGGCTACAGTCCATGGGGTTACAAGAGTCAGACATGATTTAACAACTAAACAACAACAGAAGAGTAGTAGAATTAAGTCAAGCTAATAATTTAAGAGCAAATAAAGGATATAAATATGGAGAAACTTTAGAGTATATGAAACCTGTACATTTAAACATGGTGACATATTTGTTATTATGAATTTCAAAAAGGTATGAACATTTATTGAGTGTGCTTTGTAGCTAATGCAGATTCTAAATTTTATGCGCACGGTTAAACTATTTGGATTTTCTGTTTTTGTCTTGTATTATTAGTAGTTTTGGTAATTTATGTAAGGTGTTATGGAAAAACCTGAATGAACTTTTTGGCCAACCCAATATTTCAAGGGATTGCATATTTCATCAGAATTATATAGGTGTTGCTATAAAGCTGTTTGTAGCATTCTTTTTTATGACTTTACTTTTATTTATTTATTTTGGTGGTACCGGGTCTTGGTTGCTGAACAGCCCTTTTCTCTAGTTGCAGAGAAGGGCCTCCTCTCTAGTTGTGGTGTGGGCTCCTCATTGTGGTGCCTTCTCTTGTTGAGGAGCATGTCTCTAGGGTGCTCCGGCTTTAGTAGCTGGGGCATGTGGGCTCAGTAGTTGCAGCTGCCAGGTTCTAGAGCACTGGCTCAGTAGTTGTGTGCACGGACTCAGTTGCTCAGCGGCATGTGGAATCTTCTGGATCAAGGATTGAACCTGTATTTTCTGCATTCTGCAGGTGGTTTCTTTACCTCTGAGATACCAGGGAAGCCCCATAATATATATTTTTACTACTGTTTTAATGCCTGAAGCATTTATAGTGATGTCCCTTCTTTCATTAAAAAAAATACATCTTTATTTATTTGGCTGCATTGGGTCTTAGGTGCTTCATACAGGATCTTTCATTGCAGCACTCAAGACTCTGTAGTTGTGGCGTGCAGGCTCCTCAGTCATTGCAGCATGCAGGCTCTAGTGGCAGTGCGCAGGCTTTGTTGCTCTGTGGCACGTGGGATTTTAGTTCCCACACCAGGGATCAAACCCACGTCCCCTGCATTGCAAACCAGATTCTTAACCACTGGCCCACCAGAGAAGTCCCCCTTCCTTCATTTCTGACATTGGTGATTTGAGTGTTCCTTTCTTTTAGTCTTTAGCTACAAGTTAAACAATTGTATTGATCTTTTCAAAGAAATAACTTTGAATCTCATTGATTTTCTCTATTTTACTGGGGCTTTGTTGCTGTCGTTACCTTTATTAGTTCATATTACTACTTTTGGATTTAATTGGCTCTTCTAGCTTCTTCGGGATAGAAACAGGTCATTGATTTTTAAACCTTCTGTGTTTTCTAGTGGAAGCATTTGCCACTATAAATTTCCCTCCTAGCACTACTTAGCTACATTCCATAACTATATCTCACACATTTTTATATATCATTTTCAAAATATTTTCCCATTTGATTTGTGATACTTATTTGACCCATGTGTTACATATAAATTTGTTTCTTAATTTCACCATATTTCTGAATTTTTTTGTTACTAATTCCTGATTAAAAATTATATAGTAGTCATAGAACACATACGATTTCAGTCCTTTGAGCTCTGTTGAATCTTGTTAAAGTCTGTTTTAGTGAATGTTCTATGTGTACCTGAAAAACATGTTCTACTGTCCTTCAGGTATAGTGTGCTATTAATGTCAGTTAAGTCAAGTTGGCTGCTAGTGTTGTTCAGTCTAATATATTCTTACTGATTTTCTATTTATTGCATTGATTTATGTGAGGAGTATAGAAATATTCACCTGTAATTATGGATTTGTCTGTTTCCCCTTTCAGTTCTGTTCATTTTTGCTTCATCTAATTTGAACTTCTGTAATTAGGTAAATACACATTTAGAATTACTATGTCTTCCTGATGAATTGAGCCCTTTATAGTTTAAAATGTCTCTTTTTATCTCTGGTCATATTCCTTGTCTTGGAGTCTATAGTGGGTAATATTATTATCTTCACTCCAGCTTTCTTATGACTAGTGTTTGCATGGTATATCTTTTTCTGTTCTTTAATTTTTAGTCTATCTTTGTCCTTTTTTAAAAATGAGTTTCTTTTAGATAGCAGATAGGTCTTGTGTTTTGCTTTTAAATCCAGTCTTACCATCTTTGCTTTTTTAAAAAATAAGGATTTATTTATTTGGTTTTTTGGCTGCATTGGGTATTCTTGACTGTGCATGGGCTTTCTCTGGTCAGCGGGGGCTACTCTCAACAGTGCACGGGCTTTCCACCGTGGTGGCTTCTCTAGTGAAGCACAGACTCTGGGGCGTGCAGGCTCAGTAGCTGTGGCACATGGGCTTAGATACTCCACAGCATGTGGGATCTACCCAGACCAGGGATTGAATCTCTGTCCTTTGCATTGGCAGGCAGTTCCTGAACACATTAACTACTGGACCACCAGGGAAGTGCTCATTTTTGCTTTTTAATTAAAATGTTTAGACTGTTTATGTCATTTTCAAAATGGTTAGGTTAATCATTGATGTGTAAGAACTTTATGAAGTACCCTTTTATTTTCCTCTTATATGTTTAGGCTATGATCATCCATGCCTTTTACTTCTCCATAGGTTGTTAACCCCACAGTTCATTGTTACCATGTTTGCTTTTAGTGAAATTTTTAAAAAGGGAAAAAAGAAAAAAAGTCTTTTACATTTACCACATATTTGCCACTTCCAATGCCCGTCATTCTTTCCTTTGTTTAGATCTGACTGTCCATTTGTTACCAGTTTTCTTTAGCCTGAAAGACTCCAGCATTTCTTGTAGAAAAGATCTGATGGCAGTGAATTCTGTCCTCTTTTGTTTGTTGAAAAATCTCTATTTCTCCTTCATTTTTGAAGACTGTTTTCACTGACTGTCGAATTTTAGATGGGCGGTTTCTATGTTTCTGTGCTTAAAGGTGTCATCCTCTTGTCATCTGTGTTGTATTATTTCTAACAGGAAGTCAGGTATCATTCTCAGCTTTGTTCACCTGTGTGTAATTTGCCGTTTTTCTCTGACTGATTTATAAGATTTTCTCTCGATGGTTGTCAACAGTTTGATGATGACACTGCATCCTGGGATGCTTTTCTTACCTACAGGTCACTGAAGCTTTGCTCTTTTTTTTTTTTTTTTTTTTTAGTTAATAAACCTTCTTTCCAGTTGTGTTTGTTGTGCGACTTGGCTTAGCCAGTAAATTTTTCTTTGCAGCTCTAAAAGTTGTGTTTGATTATTTTTCATTTTTTATTTCTTATTTTGTTCATGCTTTTAAGTTCTTGAACACATTTATAGTTGTTGTTCAGTTGCTTAGTAGTGTCTGACTCTTTGCGACCCCATGAATTGCTGCACGCCAGGCTTCCCTGCCCTCATTATCTCCCGGAGTTTGCTCAAACTCATGTCCATTGAGTTAGTGATGCCATCCAGCCATCTCATCCTCTGTTGTCCCCTTCTCTTCCTGCCCTTACTCTTTCCCAGCATCAGGGTCTTTTCCAGTGAGTCTGCTCATCGCATCAGGTGGCCAGAATATTGGAGCTTCAGCTTCAGCAGCAGTCCTTCCAGTGAATATTCAGGGTTGATTTCCTTTAGGATTGACTGGTTTGATCTCCTTGCTGTTGAAGTCACTCTCAAGAATCATCTCCATGACCGTAGTTCAAAAGCCTCAATTCTTCGGTGCTCAGCCTTCTTTATGGTCCATCTCTCGTATCTTACATGACTATTGGAAAAACCATAGCTTCAACTATATGGACCTTAGTAGGCAAAGTCATGTGTCTGCTTTTTAATACACTGCCTAGGTTTGTCATAGCTTTTCGTCCAAGGAGCAAGTGACTTTTAATTTCTTGGCTGCAGTCATCATTCACAGTGATTTTGGGGTACAAGAAAATAAAGTCTGTCACTGTTTTTACTTTCTCCCCATCTATTTGTGTGAAGTGATAGGACCAGATGCCATGATCTTAGTTTTCTGAATGTTGAGTTTTAAGGCAACTTTTTCACTCTCCTCTTTCACCCTCATTAAGAGGCTCTTTAGTTTCTGTTCACTTTCTGCCATTAAAGTGGTATCATCTACATGTCTGAGATTATTGATATTTCTCCCAGCAATCTTGATTCCAACTTGTGGTTCGTCCAATCCAGCATTTAGTGTGATGTGCTCTGTATGTAAGTTAAATAAGCCAGGGTGACAATATACAGTCTTGATGTACTCCTTTCCCAATTTTGAACCAGTCCGTTGTTCCATGTCCAGTTCTAACTATTGCTTCTTGACCTTCATACAGGCTTCTCAGAAGGCAGGTAAGGTGGTCTGGTATTCCCATCTCCTGAAGAATTTTCCACAGTTTCCACACAGTCAAAGGCTTTCACGTAGTCAATGAAGCAGAAGTAGATGTTTTTCTGGAATTCCCTTGGTTTTTCTATGATCCAGTGAATGTTGGCAATTTGGTCTTTGATTTCTCTGCCTTTCTTAAATCCAGCTTGAACATCTGGAAATTCTCGGTTCATATACTGCTGAAGCCTCGCTTGGATTTTGAGCATTACTTTGCTAGCTTGTGAAATGAGTGCAGTTGTATGGTAGTCTGAATATTCTTGGGCATTGCATTTCTTTGGGATTGGAATGAAAACTGACTTTTTCCAGTCCTATGGCCACTGCTGAGTTTTCCAAATTTGCTGACATACTGAATGCAGCACTTTAACAGCATCATCTTTTAGGATTTTAAATAGCTCAGCTGGAATTCTATCACCTCTACTAGCTTTGTTCACAGTAATGCTTCCTAAAGCCCACTTGACTTCACACTCCAGGTTGTCTGGCTCTAGGTGAGTGACCACACCATCATGGTTATCCGAGTCATGAAGACCTTTTTCATGTAGTTTTTCTGTGTATTCTTGCCACCTGTTCTTAATCTCTTCGGCCTCTGTTAGATCCTTGCCGTTTTTGTGCCCATCTTTGCTTGAAATGTTCCCTTGGTATCTCTAATTTTCTTGAAGAGATCTCTAGTCTTTCCCATTCTGTTGTTTTCCTCTATTTCTTTGCATTGTTCACTTAAGGCTTTTTTTTTTTTTTTTAATCTCTCTTGCTGTTCTCTGAAACTCTGCATTCAGTTGGATATATCTTTTTCTTTCTCCTTTGCCTTTCGCTTCTCTTCTTTCCTAGGCTATTTGTAAGTCTTCCTCAGACAACCACTCTGCCTTCTTACATTTCTTTTTTTTTTGGATGGTTTTGGTCACTGCCTTCTGTACAGTGTTACAACTGTTTTAAAATCCTTATCTACTAATTCTTTCATAGTTGTCATTTCTGAATCTGTTTCTGTTGACTGTTTTCTGTTAGCTAAGGTCTGTCTCTTTGCATTTATAGTAATTTCTTCCGACGTTGTATATTGTGAATGTTACATCACTTGGTATCTTGATTTTGTTGTCTTTCTTTAAAGAGGGCTAAAACTTATATGCAGAGTACATCATGAGGAACGCTGGGCTGGAAGAAGCACAGGCTGGAATCACGATTGCCGGGAGAAATATCAATAACCTCAGATATGCAGATGACACCACCCTTACGGCAGAAAGTGAAGAGGAACTCAAAGATCTCTTGATGAAAGTGAAAGAAGAGAGTGAAAAGGTTGGCTTGAAGCTCAACATTCAGAAAACGAAGATCATAGCATCTGGTCCCATCACTTCATGGGAAATAGATGGGGAAACAGTGGAAGCAGTTTCAGACTTTATTTTTGGGGGCTCCAAAATCACTGCAGATGCTGATTTCAGCCATGAAATTAAAAGACGCTTACTCCTTGGAAGGAAAGTTATGACCAACCTAGATAGCATATTAAAAAGCAGAGACGGTACTTTGCCAACCAAGGTCCGTCTAGTCAAGGCTATGGTTTTTCCCATGGTCATGTATGGATGTGAGAGTTGGACTGTGAAGAAAGCTGATCACCGAAGAATTGATGCTTTTGAACTGTGGTGCTGGAGAAGACTCTTGAGAGTCCCTTCCAACCAGTCCATTCTAAAGGAGATCAATCCTGGGTATTCATTGGAAGGACTGATGCTAAAGCTGAAACTCCAATACTTTGGCCACCTCATGCGACGAGTTGACTCACTGGAAAAGAGTCTGATGCTGGGAGGGATTGGGGATGGGAGGAGATGGGGACGACAGAGAAAGAGACGGCTGGATGGCATCACCGACTCAATGGACATAAGTTTGAGTGAACTCCGGGAGTTGGTGATGGACAGGGAGGCCTGGCATGCTGTGATTCATGGGGTCGCAAAGAGTCGGACACGACTGAGCGACTGAACTGAACTGAACTGAAGTTTTATTTTGGCAACCAGTTAAATCACTTTTGGATCAGATTGATTTTTTCTGGATTAGGTTTTAAACTCTTAGGGTCGATCTAGAGTTGCCTTTATTCTAGGTTTCAAATTTAGCCCTCTCCTAAAGGTCTCTGCTGCATGTTTGGAGTAGTCTTTGAAGTTTCTCCACTCTGGCTGATTGAAACTCAAATGTCTCCCACTCAGGTATCAGTTCTGGGAATTGTTCAGTTTTAAGCTGTGTAGTGTGGGGTTTTCTCCAGTAGTTTGTCTTTGCGCAAACCTTTCAGGTTGGCATTCAGCCGAAGACTCAAGGAGACCCAGTCATTTAGCCCACTGTGTTCTGCTTCTGTTCTTTCTCTTGTTGCCACAGTCTGGAAAGGGCCTCCGTGTGGAAAGCCAGAGCCTTCACAGGACTCACTTCTTGGTTCCCTTCCACCAGAGGTCACAGGGCTGACTGTTGTTCAAGAGAGAAACAGTGGTTTGTACGTGGTTGTTGTTCACTTGTTAACTTGTGTCCAATTCTTTTTGACCCCGTGGACTGCAGCTCGCCAGTCTTCCCTCATTCACTATCTCCCGGAGTTTGCTCAGATTCTTGTCCATTGAGCCATAATGTTATCTAACCATCTCATCCTCTTGTTTCATGTATTTTGTCCAATTTTCAAGTTGTTTTTAATGGGAGGGCAAGTCTGGTACTAATTGCTTAATCATGGCCTGAAGCAGAAGTTAAGAAATACCGTTTTTATCTTCACTTTACAGATAAGGAACTCAAGGCCCAGACATATTTAAGGAAATTCTTCCTACTGCACTCATTTAACCAGATGGACAGTTTTTATGTTTGTCTGTTTAAAGCCATATAATTTACCAGCAGCCACATTGAACCCTGTCTGCTCTAGACCTGGGGCTTGACCAAGTATTTCTGTAAAGTTCAGATAGTCAATATTACAGGCTTTCTGGGTCACATCAGGTCTGTGTAGCATATTCTTCTTTGTTGTCTTCTATAAGTTTTTTAAAATGGAAAAGGTTGAAAAGAAAAAAAGCTAGTGAGCCGTGGCCAGGCAGGATTTGACCTATGGGTCATAATTTATTTTCCTCACTCTATAGACACTCCCTTCATACCTTGGACTTTGCTAGTCCCCCTTGTCTATCAGATTTCATGTAGTCGCTATCCTATTCCCTAGGGAATAAAAACAAGATTTATCCAATTTTTGGTTTGGAGCAAGCACATTCATCATTATTTCAATTTTCAAATGAAGAAACTATGGCATAGAGAGGCTAAGTTCTGGGTGCATAGTAAGTAGCAGAATAGAGACTTAACTTAGACTTAAATCTGTCTGATTTTAAACACCCTCTCCCCCTTCTTAGGGCTTCCCTGGTGGCTCAGACAGTAAAGAATTCTCCTGCAATGCAGGAGTCCTGGATTCGATCCCTGGGTCGAAAAGATTCCCCATAAAAGGGAATGACTACCCACTCCAGTATTTGTACCTTCCATGGACAGTGGAGCCTGGTGGGCTGCAGTCCATGGGGTTGCAAAGAGTTGGACACCACTGAGTGTATAAACAACAATCCATCCTATAACATTTGAAGCTATGTGCTCTGCTGCCTCTAGAACTGACAGAATTGCAAATTTATCTAAATGTAGACCAAGATACTAGTCGTTAACAACGACATAACATTTTTCTCACTTAATATTACAGAATCATAGCCCTTCAGGGTTGGAAGAAACACTGACAATGTCAAGTCCAGGCTCTTGCTAAAGTTAAAATCCCTTCAGCAACATCCTTGTCAGTCATGCTGCTTTCATTTCAGTACCTGTGGCCTCTGTGAACCCCTGTAAGTTTGGGTCTTGCTTTCTGGAAAAACCCAGAACAAGCCTGTTTGCCATATGAAAGTCCTTCGTATGCCCTTCCTTTCAGGAATAATCAGATTTTTTTCAGTCTATGCATGGGCTTATAAATATGACATTCACACAGTAGAAAAGAATGGACTACTGATGTGTACAACAACATAGCAGAATCTCAGAAACATGAAGAGATAAAACAAGTGCATAAAATATGATTCCATTTATATGAAACTCTAAAAATGACAGATCTATAGCGCCAGAAAGGGAATCAGTGGCTCCTTTAGGGTAGATGCCGGGTGAGGGGGGTTGACTGGGATGAAGCACAAGGAAATTTGGGGGATGATGGAGCTTTTCTATGTCTTGGTGGTGGTAGTAACGTGAGTATATAAACTTGTCAGATTTCATCAAACTATATATAAGAGGGTACATTTCATTGTGGACATATCTTGATAAAGTTAATTTAAAAAATAGAATTCTCAGAAATAGCTGTAGTTTCACTAGTACAGAATATGATAGAACAAGTACTTTCTGACAAGTGCTTCTCTCCATTTGAATACCTTGCATCCCTATTAATAATTTACCTGTTTTAAGGAACTCCTTCATGTGATTGATACACATTAAGATCATATTTCACGAAAACATTTCACGTATGTTATTATACATGAAATGTGTGATAACAGCTTTTACTTCATTCCATTGTGCTTTTTCTGTTTAAGTGTCTGCCTCTCTGACTAGACAGTGAGCTTTCCCAGCAAAGCCTTAGGCCCTTTTCTATCTCTGGGTCCCAGTATAGGAACTGGGTGTAACAGGCACTCAGTAAATGTTGTTTGTTTGAATTCTAATAAGTGAAGGAAAACACTCTTCAGGACCCATCTCTCAGAAAAATCTCCTCCAACAAGTAGTTTCTTTTCTTCAAAGCTAGGTTAGATGTTTCTCCAGGCTGTATCACTAATACCCTGTGCTTATCCATGACAGTATATATTACTGTGTTTTTCATTTCAAGGATATTCACTGTACTTTATTTATAGTAGTAAAAAATGGAAAGTAATGTACCTATCCAACAATAAGGAAATGATTAATTATGATTCATTATCAATGGAATCTATACTGTCATTAAAAATAATATTTTTAAACACATGAGAAAATGTTCCTGATAAAATGGTAAGAGAAAAGAAGATGCAAAAGGCTATATAGTTTCCTGGGTGAAAGAAATATACGATTATGTGTATATACACATGTAAGAAAAAACAGGACATTGTTGCAAAAACTGGGGAAATCAGATTGAAATCTGTAGTTAATGTAGCATTGTGAATTTCCTAGTCTCACTGATTGTACCATGATTATATAAAGTGTTAGGGAAAGCTGCGTGGAGGTGATATGAGAACTCTACTATCTTTGCAACTCTTCTGCAAGTCTAAAATTGTATCAAAATAGATAGTAAAAAAAGTACAGTTGAATGTCAATAAGATAACTCCTTGAGACTAGAGACTGGGTCTTGTTCATCATGGCATACTTTGGGCTATATCAAACACAAATAGATGTTTATTAAATGTTTACTGGATGAACAGATTGAGTTGTAATTGTTTATTTTCTTAGTTTTAGCTATTCCAATTATTTTGACTCTAGTTTCAATCTCTTAGGGTGACATTGCATTACCTTATCATCACCCATTCATGCACTAAATTTTTGTTGAATATTTATGATATATTAGTATGTAATGTACTAAGCCCCTCAAGCACTTAAAGATAGTTCCCTGGCACTTGTGAGGTAATGAGGAGGTCAGAGGTATACAGATGCTTATAACAAAGGGTGGCTGTGGTAAGTACTACATGAAGGGTGCCAAACAGAATATTATGGAGGTGGAGAGAACCTCGGGAGCATATCCACTTGGGATGTTAAAGGATACTTACTAAAGAAAAGCTTATTTGAGGGAGTGAAATTTTGAATTGATGGTGGTGAAATTCTACTACCACATGTCAAGAAGAGAGGTGAATACCTTTATCTTCAAATGTGGCTTGTGCTTGGAAAGACGGGACCCTTTGATTGACTTGAGTCACACTGAGAGAACCAACCCTTCCCTTTTTACTAGGTCCTGAATGCCAAGGGTGAGTGGAAAGGAGAGGTAGAAGAAACCAAAGGAATGGAGCAGCCTTCCCCCCCAGGACTCCATTACATCCTTGCTGTGTATTTAGGAGCATGGATGGTTGTGGACTCAGGTTTTTATATATGATTCTGTATTGTGTAGTTCTTGGGGCTATTGTAACAAAGATTGGTGGTATATTTTATTGCATTCGTATAGATTTATAGATGTGTGGCACACTTACTGTATACGGTGTCTTCATTCATCATCCCATAAGTGTTCATTGGGTGGTTTACATAGGAAGATGATCTCATTCAGTCCCCACTGCAGGCTCCCTGTGGGAGAGGATGTATAATCATGGTTAGTCTCCAGGTGATCAGGACAAGTTAAATAACTAAGCGAATAGCTTGGCATCACACAGTTTGTTGTTCTTGTTGTTCAGTCGCTAAGTTGTGTCTAACTCTTTTGTGACCCCATGGACTATAGCAGACCAGGCTGCCCTGCTCGTGGGATTTCTCAGGCGGGCATACTGAAGTAGGTTGCCATTTCCTTCTCCAGGGGATCTTCCAAGCCCAAGGACGGCAGCCGTGTCTCCTTCATTGACAGGTTGTTCTTTATCACCCTTACCACTGAGCCATCACACAGCTACTATGTGGTTATTTCTAGAACCTAGTCTTCCTCTTCCACATTAAGTGCTCTTCCTCCTTTGCCTACTACTGACATTTTGCTGAACATATACATTTTTTGAGAGTTAAGTGAAATACTAAACAGTTTCAACTGCTGACCTTTAGTCAAGAGGTTAGATCAAGGGAATAAATTCCTTTCTAATAGGAAGTGAGGCTACTCCTTTTTTTCTTTAATCCTAGAGACTTTCTATTCCAGTCTAAGAAACTAACAGTCTGTTGCCCTTTACCCTGTGTATCTTTTCTTAGAGTAGCCGTTAGAAATTTTCATTTTTGAAAATACTGTGATTCAGTATTTGGCATTTTCCAGGCTGCAAGAGATCTTCATTGCTTTTACTTTGTGTGATGGGAATTAAACAAAGACAACTAAAAAAAGGAAAAGCAATGTTTTTATTAAATATTTACTGCAGACAAAGCTAGAAAATACACATTGCCTATAATCACTATAATCCCACTACACTGAGGTAACCACTATTTACATTTTGGTGATGAGTTTCTTTTTTTTTTTTTCACAGAAATAAGCAACACAATTTGTACTGTGTTGAGACCTGCTCTGTCCACTCAATGTACATTTTTAACATCTTTCCATGTCAGTAAGGAGACTTCATTTTTAATGGCTATGTTGTATTCCAGTATATGCTTATATGAAAATTTCCCAGACTGAGTCTAGCTTATTTTCAATTTATTATTGTTGTTGACACCATTGTAAATATGGTTGTACATCTATCTTAGCACACATCCGTAAACAGCTAAATTTCTAAGAAGAATTGCTGAGGCACAGGGTTTATGTGGGTTTTCTTTATATGCTTTACGAAGAAAGTTTGTGGGGCTTCCCTGGTGGCTCAGTGGTAAAAGAGTCTGCCTGTCAGTGCAGGAGACACAGGTTTGATCCCTGGTTGGGGAAGATCCCATATGCCAAGGAGCAACTAAGCCTGTGAGCCTCAACTGTTGAGCTTATGCTCTAGAGGCCAAAAGCCGCAACTACTGAGCGCATGTGCTGCAGTTCCCGAAGCCTGCGTGCATTAAAGCCCACGCTCCACAACAGAAGCCGCTGCAATGAGACACCTTCTCACGTCAACGAAGAGTAGTCCCCACTTGCTGCAACTAGAGAAAAGCCCTCGCAGCCACAAAGACAGCCTAAAATAAAAAAAAAAAAATCAAACACCCCATGCTTAAAAAAGAAAGACACTTTGTCAGGCTAAAGGTAAGTTTAGATATACAGTTGACCTTTGAACTGCATGATCCACTTATATGCGGATTTTTTTCAGTAATAAATATTGCAGTACTATGTCGGTAAAGCATCTGCCTACAATGTCTACCATGTGGGAAACCCAGGTTCAATCCCTGGGTCGGGAAGATCTCCTGGAGAAGAAAATGGCAACCCACTCCAGTATTCTTGCCTGGAAAACCCCATGGATGGTGGAACCTGGTAGGCTACAGTCCATGGGGTCACAAAGAGTCAGACATGACTGAGCAACTTCACTTCACATGATCCACAGTCGGATGAATCTGTGGATGTGGAGGGTCCGCTATAAATTATATGCAGATTAGCTCCCACGTTGTTCAAGGGTCAGATGTAGCAAGTGGAAATTTCTCTCATGAAGTGTCCACAATCCTATACCACTTGAAGACTTCTTATTAAATGACTTCATCAGTCTCTTAATGAAATTATTTATGATTAATCACTGATTAATTGCTATTTTAAAATAGTATATTTCTTTTAAATGAAAACTGTTGTCAAAGGAAGATCTCTCTTTTAAGGCTGTCCCTTAGCCTAGAAGCTCTAGTATATTCCTAGAGAGTTTCAACACAGTTCCTCAGGTGTTTCTGACTGCTTTGGATCAGTGCTTCTGGTCTTTTCCAATAGAGTGAACTTGATAACCTTCATTGGGGTAAGCAAACCACATTAGTCTGCCATCAGAACAAAATTCCTTTGAGATTTCTTGTTTTAACTGAGAAATGTCTCTAGAATTTGTTTTTATTCCATAAAACATTATTTTGTTTTAAAAAGAATTTTATGGTTTTTGTTATTTACATTTAATCACAAGTTAAATGAGTTTTATTTTCTTACATATGAAGGAGGGTGTTGACCTGATTTTTTTCCAAATGGATAACCAGTTGTCCCCATGGCATTTATTAAATAATCTCCACTGATCTACAGTACCATCTTTATAATACACCAGATTCCAGGATGTCAGTATATATACATAGGTCTGTGTTTTGGTTCTATTTGGGAATATATTCCTATGGGTGGACAGTGCTATTTTAGTAACTATGGCTTTGAAGCAGTTTTGTTAGGCAATTATTTAATCTTATAATAGTAAACAATGACATTAAGATCACCTCTGTACTCTAGCTGCCAGCCTCACCTCTCGTCGCTTACCTGTAACATACTCCCTCTGTCTCTGGCCATGTACTTCCCAAATGTTCCTTGCGTTATAAAATGTCCATGCCTCTGTGCAGATCATTCCCTCTGTCTGCCCTCTCCTTCTAAAGTGGTTAATTTGTCCTTCAAGATCCATTATAGATTCATCTCTTGTGATTCATTACACTCAGTTTAAAAATATAGAACAGATCCTTTGAAGTGTCCTGGGTATTCAGTGGTCCTTTCAGTGCCTGCATGCTTTTTCTTACCTACTGTTTCACCTGACTTTACTACTTTCCAGCTTTGAGACCTGCCATCAATTATTTTCTCTTTATAAGCCTCAGTTTCTTTAGGTGTAATTTGGGGATAATAGTTTCTACCTTATAGGGTGGTTATAGGACTAAATGAGAGAATACCTCTGAAATGCTTACCCCATATTCAGCACATAGGCAGCCCTGAATAAATACTAATTATATCTGTCCCCACTAGACTTTGTATGAGACTTTCTCTTATTTATCTCTGAAACCCAATACTTAGCCCAGCACCTGGCAGGGAGTCAACTGATAGTTACCAGCTCAAAACTCTCCCCTCCTTGTTTCACCCTTCTCAGTGGCATTGTCATTGTCTTCAGAGTCATCTTTAACTTTCCCTATCACTCAAAACAGGAAACTTGTTGGGTATTTATCATAATCTAGGCACTGTGCAATGTCCTGGGTGAAAAAGAGAACAAGATTGCCTCTATCCACTGGAGCTTACAGTTTAATAAGAAAGGTAGTTTAGAAATAAAAATTTTAGAATCTGTAAGCTTCTATACTATTTGCTCCACCTTTGTTTATGTTTGTGAATTTTCAAAATAAGTTTTAAGTCAATATATAAATATGTAACTAATACATGTTATGTGCTATGAAGAGTAAAGAGGTCTGGGGAGTTTATATTTAAACTGAGACTGGAGATTGAGAAGAATCCAGCCAGAGGAGATGGTGTTTGACAGGGGAGTAGCATGTACCATGCCATAGGAGAATAAGTCTTAGCATAGCCAAGAAATTGAAAGGTCAGCACAGCTGTTGTTAGAGCAGGAAAGAATGGGGCGAGATGATGATAGTGAGCAGATAAGCAAAGTCCATTATTCTTGCCTGGAAAATCCCACGGACAGAAAAGCCTGGTGGGCTGCAGTCCATGGGGTTTCAAAGAGTCAGACATGACAGAGCAAGGAAAAAATCAACAAGCAAAGTCCATTTCACTTAGGATCTTAAATACCGAGAGGAGTTCAGATTTTATTCCTATTTTTATTCCTGTATGATGCTGTTAAAGACTTCTAACCGTGGAATAAGCTTACCTAATTTACTGTTTTGTTAAAATGCATGTATCAAAAAGATTGTAGGAGCACACTGTTTCGTTAAAATGCATGTGTCAAAAAGATTGTAGGAAAACACAAGCATACAAAATATGAGATGCAGCAAAAGCAGTTCTTTGAGAGAAGTTCATAGTGATACAGGCCTTTTTTCAAAACCACAAAAAAATCTCAAGTAAACAACCTAACCTACCACCTAAAAGAATTAGAAAAACAGAAAGTTCGTAGGGAGGCAAGGATGGGAGCAGAGATGCCAGCTGAAGCTATTGCAATAGGCAAGAGATGATAATAGCAAGAGAGGAGAAAAAGGAACACATTTGAGAGCTATTTTGGAAATAGACTTGGTGGGACTTGCTGGTGGATTAAAAATGGGAGGGGAGGGAAAGATAGGAATAAAGATTTATGGCTTGAGAGCTATATAGTGTGTAACTTACTGAAATTTGCTAAAACTGGAATGTTTGGGTAGGAAAGTTAAGAGTTAAAATTGATCATATTAAGTTTGAGATATTTTGAGGAGTTCAAGTGGAAATGTCAAGTAAATTATTGAATATGGGAGAACACGAGTTCCAAAGAAAGTTCCAGGCTGCAGATATAAATTTGAAGGTTTTTACTATAAGGATAATAAAACTGTGGGAATGGATGATGCTGTTTAAGGAGAGAAATAAATAAAAGGGGGCTTGGTGTTAAATTCTGAATTACTTAACATTTAGAGAATAGGTCAGAGAAGGATGAAGATGAGAAGTAAAAGGAGTGAAATATATGGAAGGAAAACCAGGGAAGAGAGACACCACAGAAGCTCTTTATCCCCAGCCAGTGCCTAGAACAGTGTCTGGCCAGGACTGGTGTTCAGTCATCACTGGTAGAATGAAATCAAGATATTATTTCAAGAAGAAGGGAAAGATTAACAAAATTTAGTGCTGCTGAGAGACCTTGTAGGATGAGGGCATAACTATTCATTGGATTGGCAGGATGGATATTGCTTGTGATGGAGGCAGAAGTCATATTGGAATGGATTTAACAGAACAAGAATGGGAGGTGAGAAGGTGCAGATAGTATTTATTTAACCACTTTACCGAAATTTGGCTGTGAAGAGAGTAAACAAATAGAGTTGTACCTGAAGGGGAATATGGGATCAAAGAAGAATTTTTGTTTGTTTCTTAAAAGGGAACATACTAGAGCTTAAATGTATTCTATAGATGGGAGTGATCCAAGAAATAGTGGGTGACGGTTGATGGAAGAAAAAGAGATAATTATAAGATTGGAGGTTTTGAGAAGGGAAGAAGGGAAGAAGGGAAGCTATCAGGACTGTAAGCAGAGGGATTGTTCTTCAGAAGGAGGAGGAGGGTCATATCTGTTGAAACAGAGGAAAGAAGGGGAAACAGGTGCCAGCTCATGTCAGTTTTTATACAACTGGTCATGATAAAATGACAGATTTCCAGTTTTAGGCTTGTTTAGGTTCTCAATGGAAAATCAAGGACGTAAGCTAAAAGGGATGTCAGTGCTGTAAAGGAGGGGAAAGTGGGTAAGAAAGAGCTTTCTTGGAGAGGGGAGGAATTAGAAATCCAGTTTGCTAGAGAAATCTAGTAGGATTGCCAGCTGAGTGCCCATTTAGTGAATTTGAATTTATGGTAAAAATAATCTAGCTAGTTGAATGCTTTTTCATCAGTATTCTTGATGTGGAGAAGACAGTTTCTTGGTTCTGAAATTATGGAGTTTGGAAAAATAAAAGAAATCTTGGAAGCGAATTGAGGGTTCTTGCAAGGGAATGGTTCTAATCATTAACTATGAAATCTAAGCTAGATAAAGAGAAAAAATTGAAGGAGGAGAGAAGGAGTCAAGGAATTGAAGGTCTCGTTGCAATTAAAAGGTCATTTTCATGGGGCTCTTGACCAAGTGAGCTAGAAGGATCAGATAGTGGATTGAGTTTGGTGTGATAGTGGGAGGATATGGTTGAGGCAGAGGGAAGGAGAACGTCCCGAGAGCTGAGCAGTTTACAGAACTGGGGGCAAGGCATTTGCCAGGGTTACCCATTTTGGTGCCGAGGTTATGTTGAATGTGATGAACAAGTGTGCTAGAGAGTTTAACATTAAGCCAGATGTTCTAAAATACCACAGTAATAAGTGTTTCTGCAGATAATTAAAAATGAACTCTCAGGTAGAAAGGGGATAGACGGCTTCTTCAGACTGGGTGGCCAGGGAAGGCCTCTCTGAGCAGGTGACATTTATGGTCAAATGTGATTGAACAGATGATGAGTGGAGAGAATACTTATGGCAGAGGGAACAACTAGTACAAAGGCTCTAAACTGGGTGTAAATGCCTCACTTTCTGAGGAAGAAGGGAAGCCAGTAAAGCTGAAGCTTTTTCCACCAAGAAAGAGTGAAATGAAATGAGCCAAGGGGCTCCTCTAGTTGGCTCAGTGGGAAAGAATCTACCTGCTGATGCAGGAGACATGGATGTGATCTCTGGGCCATGAAGATCCCACATGCCGAGGACCAACCAAGCCTATACACCACCACCATTGAGCCTGTGCTTTACAGCCCGTGCTCTGCAACAGGAGAAGCCACCGCAATACACCTGGAGAGTAACTCCCGCTTGCTGCTACTAGAAAAAAGCCTGCACAGCAATGAAGACCCAGCACAACCATAAATAAATAAAATTATTTTTAAAAGAAATGAAGCGAGGTTGGTGTGCATTAGGAGGGTGAAGAGTTTTGAAAGTCACAGTCCGGAGCTTACATGGCATGGTAGCCTACCTGCAAGATGACCCTGATGATCCTTTCATGCTCCTGCCTTTGTGTCATCCCCTCTTAGGGTGAGTAAGGCTAACCTGTGTAACCAATGAGATACTAAAGCAGTGCTGGTGTGATTTCTGGTGCTAGGACATAAGAGTCATGGCAGTTTCTGAGGGAAGGCAGGTTGCCATATTGTTCAATTCAGTTCAGTTGCTCAGTTGTGTCCGACTCTTTGCGACCCCATGGGCTGCAGCACACCAGTCTTCCCTGTCCATCACCAACTCCTGGAGCTTGCTCAAACTCAGGTCTATCGAGTTGGTGATGCCATCTAGCCATCTCAGAGGGACTACCTCTGTGGTCCCCTTCTCCTGCCTTCAGTCTTTTGCAGCATCAAAGTCTTTTCTAGGAAGTCAGTTCTTTGCATCAGGTGGCCAGAGTAAAACGCTTCAGCATCAGTCCTTCCAGTGAATATCTATTCAACCCCTGGTTGGGGAACTGAGATCCTACAAGCTGTGCAGCATGGTCAGAAACGAAAGGGACTTCAGAAATGTATTATCCAAATGGTACGTACATTCTTGTTTGGATCCTGATGCAAATCAAATTTACAAAATCACGGGAAATCTGAATCCTTATTTTGGTGTGATATTAATTTTTCAGATGTGATAACTGCATTATGTTTATGTTAGGCTTTTTTAATATTGTGGGGACATGCAAATAGCCTGTGGAAAGGTTCCCATGGAGAGGACCTAGCCTCCAGCTAGCAGCCACGGTGAGGGAGTCATTGTGGAAGGGGATCCTCCAGCCCTAGACAGATCAGATGATTGCAGCCTCTCACATGATTGCAGCCTTTCCTGGTGTATATCACTAAAAGTTAAGGACTCACTTAAACAAAAAAACTAACATAAACATAATGCAGTTGTCACATCTGAAAAATTAATATCAAACCAAAATAAGGATTCAGATTTCCACTAATTTTGTAAATTTGATTTATTTACATCAGGATCCAAACAAGGATGTATGTACCATTTGGATAACACATTTCTGAAGTTCTTTGTGTTTTAGGCCATGCTGCACAGCTTGTAGGATCTTAGTTCCCCAACCAGGGATTGAATCTGGGGCTACAGATTCCTAGTCCTACTATTGGACCACCAGGAAATTCCCTCCTGAGTGTGTTTATTGTTCCCTTTTCCCCTCAATTTACCTAAAAAATAAACTTGATCATCTGTCCAGTACTTTCTCACCTTCTGGATTTTGCTAATTGCACCTCTGTGATGTGTTTAACTTGTCCCTCTATCTTGTATTTCATATAAACTGGTAGATATATCTAGAGGCTTGATCTCATTCAGGTTCTTTTCCTTGGCAAGAATACTTTATGGGAGATGGTTACTTCTGTTAGGAGGTGTACTAAACAGTTGTCTCATCTGACTATGATGTTAACAGATACTGAGGATCAGTACCTCATTATTTATGTTACTCTTTGTTGCAAAATGGTGATGTTCTAACTCTGTCATTTGTCTTGGTTAATTAGAGAAACTTTCTCATATCTATTCTGTGGTTAATCTTGCTTCCCTGGTGGCTCAGAGGTTAAAGCGTCTGCCTTCAATGCAGGAGACCTGGGGTTCAATCCCTGAGTCGGGAAGATCCCCTGGAGAAGGAAATGGCAATCCACTCCAGTATTCTTGCCTGGAGAATCCCATGGATGGAGTAGCCTGGTGGGCTACAGTCCACGGGGTCGCAAAGAGTCGGACACGACTGAGCGACTTCACTCACTCACTCATACTTCCTTCAGGAAAGGTGGGTTAAATGCCTGATTCTTTCCCTTTATTTGTTGTTGTTCAGTTGCTAAGCCATGTCCGACTCTATGACCCCATGGATTGAGTGCACCAGGCTTCTCTGTCCTTCACTATCTCCTGGACTTTGCTCAAACTCACGTCCATTGAGTTGATGATGCCACCCAACCATCTCATCCTCTGTCGCCCCCTTCTCCTGCTGCCCTCAATCTTTCCCAGCATCAAGGTCTTTTCCAGTGAGTTGGCTCTTTGCATCAGGTGGTCACAGTATTGAAGCTTCAGCTTCAATGTCAGTCCTTCCAGTGAATATTCAGGGTCGATATCCTTTAGGATTTACTGGTTTGATCTTGCTGTTGAAGGGACTCTCAAGAATCTTCTCCAGCACCACAGTTCAAAAGAATCAATTCTTTAGTGCTCAGCTTTCTTTACAGTCCATCTCTCACATCTGTACAAGACTACTGGAAAGATCACAGCTTTGACTATATGGACCTTTGTTGGCAAAGTGATGTCCCTGCTTTTTAATATGCTGTCTAGGTTTGTAATTACTTTCCTTCCAAGGAGCAAATGTCTTTTAATTTCATGGCTGCGGTCACTGTCTGCAGTGATTTTGGAGCTCATGAAGATAAAATCTGTCACTGTTTCTACTTTTTCCCTTTCTGTGTGCCATGAAGTGATGAGACTACTTACCAGTTTTCAGAATATTAAGTTGATTCCCTAGCATCATCCAAAGGAGACCAGTGAGTTTGTTTTTTTAAATTGTACTATGAATTCATGGATTTTTTAACATATTTGTTATATGTGAAACCATTGCTATGATTATTTTTATTGATGCTTCAGATTGTCCCATTCTTAGCTACTGGGAGGAGCCTCTTCAAGTTGACTTCTGAAAACGTTTTATAGCTAGCATCCTTGCTTTTTGATATGCAAGACGTCTGGTGCTTATCTTAAACGTTTGCTGTCCCAGTTCTGAATCAGCTATTTCTTTGAGACGCTTTGGTTTCTATCAGTTGTTCCTTCACTGTATGTGAAGTTTGGATACTTGATCACATATAGCACACTTTTTAATAGATGCTAATCGGAATGTATGAGGAATTCAAAAAAGATCTTTCACTTTGGGTTCAAATGGATAGATATGCTATTTTTCTTAATCTAAAAATATGTATTTTTTGTTCGTTTGTTTGCAGGGAAATGGGAAAATGAAGGCCTTAGAAAAAAATAAATGAAGATTTAACTTCTCTTTTAAATTGTGTGTCCTCTTTCTGCTGTGCTTTATTCATTATGTCCAGTGAAGAGAACTTTTCACATTTCTGGCTACAAAAAATAAGATAGTTTTTAAAGATTATCAATATGGCTTTTGGTTTATATACTTCCTGTCTCTTTTTATGTCTAGATTCCCCCTCCCACAGACACATTTCTCCCACAGACACATGTCTTCTGGCATTTTTAGGAGGATATAGTATTTTTATTTTGAATTTTTTTTCTTTATTATAATACTCTTGGCTTATGCTAGCTACATCACTAGTGAAAAAACCTTAGTTTTTGTGACAAGCATAAGGAAGCCTTGTTTCTTGATATTTTGATCTCTAAAACTCATTATATAAAGAGAGGAAATATATTCTACAAGTTGAATGATTATGTATTTAAATTATAAATCAAGTTAGAAGAGAATGAAATACTGTCCCCCTTGAGAAGACTCTGGAATACAGATTTTTCCCCCCATATTTAACAATTTGACCCTTCTTACTTTCTCAGTATTCAGGATCTAGTTCATCAGTTCTATATATGAATCATTAAATATTTTATTCATTCTTTCATTCAACCAACACTCATTACGCACCTCCTCTACACCAGACGTGGTACTGAGAACTGGGGATAAAGGAATAGGGAAAGCATTTGCTGATCATCACCTAACTTCTTATCCAGTGGGAGAAAGACCATCAAGCAGCCACATTACTATTAATACATGTGTAATGCCAAAACTGGTAAGTGCCTTTTAGGAAGATATAGGGAGCTTTTAAAATAAGGGGATCTGAGCTCGTCTGAGAGATTAGGGAACGCCCCTCTGAGAAAGTCACGTTGAAGCAACGATTGGAATGAATGGTACGAGCTGTCTGGGTGATCATTTGGAACAAGAGCCTTCAGGTAAAGGCACTAATATGTGTAGGTACTAAGGGAAGAAAGAGCTTGAATCCTTGGAGGAACTGAGGTTTGCTGGAGATAGAGAAGGCAGGGTGGCAGGAGAGAAGCTGGAGATGTAGGCAGGCCTGGCTCTTGCAGGGCACTGTCAGCCTCAGTCTCCCACAGAGATACAGAAATCCAGCCACGTAACTGTTGGTGAGCCTGTCTCTTAAGGACCAGGCTTCCACATGACACTTCCCAGGACATGTTGGTGGGCTTTCTGTTGGTTTAGAGGGTAAAGCGTCCGCCTGCAATGTGGGAGACCTGGATTCAATCCCTGAGTTGGGAAGCTCCCCTGGAGAAGGAAATGGCAACCCACTCCAGTACTCTTGCCTGGAAAATCCCATGGATGGAGGAGCCTGAGAGGCTGCATTCCGTGGGGTCACAAAGAGACTGAGCAACTTCAGTTTCCACTTTCCACTGGGCGAATGTGGGGAACTCTCTGAGTTCAGCTTCTCTCCCCTACTTCTCTTTTAAATTTATTTATTTATGGCTGCACTGGGGTCTTCATTGCTGCATGTGGGCTTGCCCTGGTTGCAGCGAGTAGGGGCTTCTCTTCATTTCAGTGCACCGGCTTCTCGTTGAGGTAGCTTCCTTCATGTGGAGCAGACTCTAGGGACACGGGCTCCAGTAGTTGTGGTCGAGTAGGACATAACTGAGCAACTAACACTTTCAAGGCAAAATTAATTTTCTTCCAAAAAGCATTTCTTAAAAATTGAAAATAACAAGAAGCAAAGAACCTAAAATTTAAAACTCAGTAATTTGAACTTTATATCCTTAGTGGTATATACTCTAAGGACAAAAAAGAACTACAGAAACAGGCAACAGCAAAACAACAAAACCCTTCAAGTGTACCATACATTATTGGCGATGGTATCAGTATCATCATTTGGAGATTGTTGTGTATGTATTGTCAGATAAAGCAAATGAGTGCTAAGGAAATGGCCACCCACTCCAGTATTCTTGCTTGGAGAATCCCATGGGCAAAGGAACCTGGCAGGCTATAGTCCATGGGGTCACAAGAGTTGGACATGACTTAACGACTAAACCAACCAACCAACTTATGTGGCATTTGATCATGTCCAGTGTTGTTGACACTCAGATTCTCAACATAGATGAAAGGAGATACAGATATAAAAGAAATTAATTAAAACCCTGTTAATTTGATTTTTTTAATAGGCTTATTTTTTTAGCAGTTTTAGGTTCACAGTAAAACTGAGCACAAGTACAGAGTTCCCATTTAACTCCTTCTCCACCCCCAACCCCCAGTTTGCCCTGCTATCAACATCCTGCCCCAGAGTGGTACACTTGTTACAGTTGAAGAACCTGCATTGACACATCATTGTCACCCAAAGTATACAGTTTACACTAGGCTTCATTCTTGGCGGTGTACATTCTGTAAGTTTTGACAGCTGCTTCGTGACATACATCTACCAGTACAGTATCATAAAAAGAAGTTTCACTGCTCAAAAAATCCTCTGTTCTCCCTCTATTCATCCCTTCCTCCAACCAAGAGCCACTGGCAACCTCTGATGTTATTACTGCCTCCATAATTTTACCTTTTCCAGAACATCCTATTGTTGGAATCATACGTATATAACCTTTTCAGATTGGCTTCTTTCACTGGATAATATCCATTTGAGTTTCCTCCATGTCTTTACATGGCTTGATAGCTCATTTCTTTTTGGTGATGCACAATCCGTTTTCAGTTTGTTTATCCATTCACCTACTGAAGGACATCTTGCTTGCTTCCAAGTGTTGGCAATTAAAGCTGCTATAAACATCAGTGTTCAGGTTTTTGTGTAGATATAAGTTTTTAGTTCCTTCGAAGTATCAAGGAGTGTGATTGCTGGATTGTAAGCCTGTGTTTAGTTTTGTAAGAAACTGCCAAGCCATCATCCAGAGTGGTTCTGCTATACTGCATTCCTACCAGCCATGGATGAACATTCCTGTTGTTCCACATCCTTGTCAGCATTTGCTGTTGTCAGTGTTTCAGTTTTTGGCCATTCTAATAGATGTGTGGTGGTATCTCATTGTTTAATCCATGACTCCTTAGTGACGTATAATGATGAGCATCTTTTCATATGCTTATTTGCCATCTGTGTGCCTTCTTTGTTGATGTGTCTTATTCACGTCTTCTGCCATTTTTTAATTGGGTTGTTCATTTTCTTATTATGTGTTAAGGGTTCTTTGTATATTTTGGGTAACAGCCCTTTATCAGATATATCTTTTGCAAATATATTCTCCCAATCTGTGGCTTGTCCTCTCTTTCTCAACTTGATTTTGAATTGGAAGTTTTTGGAAGAACTCTTGCTATATTTTATCTTAAAAAAACAAAACAAAACAAAAAACTGCCTACTACTGTATTCCACTGAAAAGCCATAGAAACAGTTGATCAGTCCAGTAGCAATATGCAACCCTGGTGTCCAAATTACAGTCTCAAAATACCAGTTATAAAAGTAACAGGATTCCTTGGATAGCTTACCCAGTTCTGCAGCAGGAATCATACAAGATAAAGCTAAACCTAGAAATCCTTGTTATATTATAAGGAAGTCATCAAAAATTATGGCAGATGATATCAAAAGGGCCCAAGAGAATATAAATTGTTGCAGCCACTATGGAGAACAGTATGGAGGTTTCTTTTAAAAACTAGGAATAAAACTACCATATAACCCAGCAATCCCACTACTGGGCATATACCCTGAGAAAATCACAATTCTGAAAGATAAATGTACCCCAGTGTTCGTTGCAGCACTATTTATAATAGCTAGGACATGGAAGCAACCTAGATGGCCATTGACATATGAATGGATAAAGAAGTTGTGGTACATATATACAATAGAATATTATTCAACCATAAAAAGGAATGAATTTGAGTCAGTTCTAGTGAGGTGGATGACCCTAGAGCCTGTTATACAGAGTGAAGTTAAGTTAGAGAAAAACAAATATCATATGTTAATGCATGTGCAACAGTTCGAACTGGACATGAAACAACAGACTGGTTCCAAATAGGAAAAGGAGTGCGTCAAGGCTGTATATTGTCTCCCTGCTTATTTAACTTATATGCAGAGTACATCATGAGGAACGCTAGGCTGGAAGAAGCACAAGCTGGAATCAAGATTGCTGGGAGAAATATCAATAACCTCAGATATGCAGATGACACTACCCTTATGGCAGAAAGTGAAGAGGAACTAAAAAGCCTCTTGAGGAAAGTGAAAGAGGAGAGTGAAAAGGTTGGCTTGAAGCTCAACATTCAGAAAACGAAGATCATGGCATCTGGTCCCATCACTTCATGGGAAACAGTGGAAACAGTGTCAGACTTTATTTTGGGGGGCTCCAAAATCACTGGGGATGCTGATTACAGCCATGAAATTAAAAGACGCTTACTCCTTGGAAGGAAAGTTATGACCAACCTAGATAGCATATTAAAAAGCAGAGACATTACTTTACCAACAAAGGTCCGTCTAGTCAAGGCTGTGGTTTTTCCTGTGGTCATGTATGGATGTGAGAGTTGGACTGTGAAGAAAGCTGATGGCCTAAGAATTGATGCTTTTGAACTGTGGTGTTGGAGAAGACTCTTGAGAGTCCCTTGGACTGCAAGGAAATCCAACCAGTCCATTCTAGAGGAGATCAATCCTGGGTGTTCATTGGAAGGACTGATGCTGAAACTGAAACTCCAATACTTTGGCCACCTCATGCGATGAGCTGACTCACTGGAAAAGACTCTGATGCTGGGAGGGATTGGGGGCGGGAGGAGACAGGGATGACAGAGAATGAGATGGCTGGATGGCATCACCAGCTCGATGGACATGAGTTTGAGTGAACTCCGGGAGTTGGTGATGGACAGGGAGGCCTGGAGTGCTATGATTCATGGGGTCTCAAAGAGTCGGACACGACTGAGCGACTGAGCTGAACTGAATGCATGTATATGGAATCTAGAAAAATGGTACTGATCAACCTATTTGCAGGACAGGAACAGAGACACAGAAGTAGAGAAGAGACTTGTGGACACAGTGGGAGAAGGAGAGGGTGGGACGAATTCTGAGAGTAGCGTTGAAACATATACATTACCATTTGGAAAAGAGATAACCAGTGGAAATTTGCTGTGTGATACAGGGAGCTCAACCCAGTGCTCTGTGACAGCCTAGAGGGATGGAATGGGGTGGGAGGTGGGACAGAGGTTCAAGAGGGAGGAGGGGACATATGTATGCCTGTGGCTGATTCTTGTTGATGTATGGCAGAAAGTAACACAATGTTGTAAAGAGATTATCCACCAATTAAAACTAAAGTTTTCTAAAAAAGGACCCAAGAGTATACATGAAGAGAATCCCTTTGACCAATGATGAGACAGTTTAAATACCAATAAAAACATTAACTGAAACATGTATGAGTTCATAGTAATACTTTACAAAAGCTTATTGGTTACCATTTGTTAGTGCTGCATTAAGCTTGTAACTTTCTGTTCCTATACAAATTGATCTGGCTTCTAGATCTGAGTACCAATTTATAAGAATTGCAGAAGACAGAGCAATGTATTAAATACCAACATGGGGGTCTAATAAGGAAAGTCTAGGCTATGGGAAACCCTAAGGGACAAATAGCCTGGTTTCTTTGACAGATGGGTTGCAAAGGGAAAACACATCGAAGCAAGCAAAGTAACAAAACCTTGTATATTTATGAGACATTTGGAATTTGAATACCAAGTGGTGGCCTGTTAGTATTAGAATTATTATTAATATTTATAAGTGTAATAGTGACATTGTGAATTTTTGAGTAGTTTTTTTTTTATATTAGGGATAAATACTGATGTGTTTATCCATGAAATAGGTTTAGTTTAAAACTAATGCAGAGGGAGGGAGACAGATGTGGGCTGGATACAGATGAAACAGTGTTGGCCAGGAATTAACTATTTAAGCTGATGATGAGAACGTGAAGATTCATCATATTATTCTGCCTGCTTTTTAAATGTAATTTTATTTATTTATTTATTTTGGGCTGTGTGGGATCTTTGTTGCTGTGTAGGCTTTTTCTAGTCACGGAGAGCCAGGGCTACTCTCTAGTTGCAATGCGCAGGCTTCTCATTGCAGTGGCTTCTCTTGTTGTGGAGCACAGGCTCTAGTGCACACAGGCTCTAGTGCACACAGGCTTCAGTAGTTGTGGCTCCTAGGCCCTAGAGCACAGGCTCGGTGGTTGTGGCCCACAGGCTTATCTGCTCCACGGCATGTGGAAATCTCCCCAGATAAGGGATCTAACCCGTGTCTCCTGCATTGGCAGGTGGATTCTTTACCACTGAACCACGAGGGAAGCCCCTACTCTGCCAACTTTTTGTGCTTAAATTTTTCCATAGTAAATTTTTTTGAAAATCTCCCCTAGGAGTTCATAACCATGAACTGGCCCTTGTGTGAATGTGAGATTTGAATTCTTACTATCTGTGTAGCATGAGAAACTCAGGCTAATTTACTTTAAACTGTTCTTGGGTTAGTAGTGTCTCCAGGAACCTGACAGAACAACACAAATATTCTCAGGAAAAAAAAAAAAATCCTATTTAGGATTCAAAGAAGTCCCACAAATAAAATTCCAGAGAATAGAAACCCATTTTGAAAAATCACATATCACTTAGGAAACAAGCTACAATGAGTGAGTCAGCAGAGATAAAATCATGATTTGAAAAGACTATATATATGTATAGTAATGATTGGAAACTGAATAAAAATATTTTAATATATTTAAAGAAATAAAAGCAGAGGTTAAAAGCATAACTAGGTAACTGAGACCATCTGAAAACGGAGTTGAAAGTCCCATATGTTGAGGCCGGGTTTTACCGTTGCTGTGCATCATTGTAGAGCTATCTGATTAGCTTTTCAAAAGATATTAATAACCAGATATATTTGAAAAAGAACTGTTGCAGAAATGAAGAACATGATTATTGAACTTAATAGTTAATTGACAAGTTAAATAGCAGATCAGACACATGAAGAGAGAATTAATGAACTAGAAGATAGAACTAAAGAAATTGCCCACAGGAAATCCAGAGAAACAAAGAGAAAATCTAAAAGAAAGATTAAGGCATGTGAAAGATACAATGAGGTCTGACATAACATCTAATCAGAATTCTGGAAGGAGATAATAGAAAAATTGAGAGTCATTATTTGAAGAGATAATGACTCAGATTTTCCAAAATTGATGAAATACTTGAATCCTCTGAATTAGGAAGTTCAAACAGGATAAAGAAAGAGAAATATCCCCGCAATTCTTTGGCAAATATAAGATCTTAATAGTGGCCAGAGAGAGAAAGCAGACTATTCTCAGAATGATAGCTGACTTCTCATTAGCCAGAGTGGCAGCCACAAGACAGAATACTGTTGTCAAAGTGCTGAGAGAAAAATAATTATTTTTCAAAAATGGTGATGAAATCAAAACATTTTGAAATAAAAACCATTTTATGATGAATGGAGGAAGTAGAAGAGTGTTTTGAGCTTTCAGCTATATCACAGTAATTAAGAAAGAGTTTAATAGTCTGGAGTCAGCTTGAGTTCTGTTGCCCTTGACTATGTTAGTTAATCTCTCTGCTTCAATTTCCTTCTCTTTGAAATGGAATGACAGTAATACACTTCATGGCAGGTTTTAAATGAGTTACTAAATCTGAAGCATTGTGTTGGAGAAGACTCTTGAGAGTCCCTTGGACTGCAGGGAGATCAAACCAGTCAATCCTAAAGGAAATCAGTCCTAAATATTAATTGGAAGTACTGATGGTGAAGCTGAAGCTCCAATACTTTGATCACCTGATGTGAAGAACTGACTCACTGGAAAAGACCCTGATGCTGGGAAAAATTGAAGGCAGGAGGAGAAAGGGATGACAGAGGATGAGATGGTTAGATGGCATCACTGACTTGATGGACATGAGTTTGAGTAAACTCTGGGAGTTGGTGTTGGACAGGGAAGCTTGGTGTGCTGCAGTCCATGGGGTTGCAAAGAGTCAGACACGACCAAGCGACTGAACTGAACTGATTGTGACTGGCCCATGGTATGCATTCAGTAAATGTTAGAGATTATAGTATTATAGTGAATTTTAGGTACCATCAATTGTAAGATATGCCATTGTTTTATGCTCCACTAAGGAAGGAAGAATGCTCTCAGTTAATTATAAGATATAAGATGGCATTCATTAATTATAAAATCTGTCTGGATTTCAGAGATGTTACCATGTAAAGAAGAAATTATGCACCTCAGAATTGGTGAAAGGAATAGAGTTTTCCACTCTCCACTCCTGCAATGACTTGCTGGTTATTTGAAAACCATTGAATAACTTAGCTTTTCTTCACTGATTTGAGGAGTCCTTTTAATCATAATTTCCTGTTGTGCTAAGTCACTTTAGTCGTGTCCAGCTATTTGTGACCCCATCACCTGCTATGACCCCATGGACTGTTGCCGAGCAGGCTCCTCTGTCCATGGGATTCTCCAGGTGAGAATACTGGAGTGGGTTGCCATGCCCTCCATGGGATCTTCCCCACCCAGGGATTGAACCCACATCTCTTACGTGTCCTGCATTGGCAGTCGGATTCTTTACCACTGAGCTACCAGGGAAGCCCAAATTTCCCTTTCATTGCTCATTCTTTTCTCCTTGATTGATAAGAGCTTCAACCATGGAGTCAAGGAGATTAGTATATTGGATGAGAATTGATGGGAAGGGAGATTGAACATAAACAATGTAGCGGATTGTAGCATCCCAAAGGAATGACACTTGAAGAGCAGGTTTGGAGAAGACCATTTCTTTTTGGATAGGTTAGGTTGGAGGTTGGAGGGACCTTGTGATAGAAATTCTTATTAGGTTCCCAAATTCTCTCCTCATCTTGGCCCATTCCTTCCTCTCTGCTTCTTTCCAAACCACTAAGTCTCAAAAATTTAGCCTCCATCAGAATCACATTGAGGGCTCTTTAAAAAGCACAGATTGCTGGCCCTGCCTACAGAGTTTCTGATTCAGTAGGTCTGAGTCAAACCCTAGAAATTACATTTCTGTCAATTCCCCAGTGATGTTGCTGCTGCTGAACTGGGGGACTTTACTTTGAGAACTACTGCTTAAGACTGAGCCCTCTTCCTTTCCATCTAGATTATTCTAAATGGCCTCTAGTTTTGGCTTCTTTTCCCAGTTTTCCTGTCCTTTAATACCTCCTGATACAAATTAGGATTATAGTGGAAGGAGTAGACGTGGAGAGAAAGGAATTAACTTGAACCACATTGCAGAAGAAAGATGAATGGCCTTTGGGGACTAAATAGATATGAGAGACAGAGCAGCAGGAAGCACAAGAGACATCTTCTAAACATCGGCACCAGATTTACTCTTAAAAACCTTTCTTTCATCTTGTTATTTCCCTATTCAAGAATCTGCAGTGTGATACATCTAAAATGAGATTTAAATAAAATACAACTTAAACTTGACACCCAACCAGTGTGATTTCTCCTGTTGTGTATAAGTCAGATCTCTTTATGATAAGTGACTTTGCAAGTAAATTTCTGTATTACCAAATACTTTCAGGCCCGTGCCAGTGACCTACTTTAAGCAATATCCAATTTAATGATTCCATTTCAGCAAACTAATTTGGATACATTTAAGGACTTGCTGTAGAATTCAGTCTGAAGTACACTTGTATAAAGACTGTCAATTTCTAAGGGTTAGTTTATACCCTATTTAGAAATCCTATTTATTGTATGTATATTATTTTTATCTCATTATACACTGTGTGCTTTCCATATTTACCTTTTTCTCTTGCTTGCTGTTTGGCCATAAAAAAGGGGAGGCATTATGCCAAATATTTATATTTGCGATTATAAATGCAATTGAGACCAGAGTGTATGTTTGTATGTACAGGTGGGATGAAATAAATAAATGACAGTGAAAGCCTATATATCAAGATCATTCTTTGTTGATCCTGGACTTGAAAATAAGTATAGAGATGATGCTTTGGGTTTTAAAGATATTTAGTACATGAAATATTTTTATTTTTTAATTTTTAAAAGCTGATTTTTCTTGTTATTTCTATGTTATTTCTTCATGTGTGGGTGAGATTTTAAAGATGTGGGAATTCTGTCATTTGTTATTCAGTCGCTATGTTGTGTCTGACTCTTTGTGATCCAATGGACTGCAGCACTCGAGGCTCCTCTGTCCTCCACTATCTCCCAGAGTTTGCTCACGTTCATGTCCATTGAGTTGGTGATGCTATCTAACCATCTCATTCTCTGCCACCCCCTTCTCCTTTTGCCTTCGGTCTTTCCCAACATGGGGTCTTTTCCAATGGGTTGGCTCTTTGCATCAGGTGGCCAAAGTGCTGGAGCTTCATTTTCAGTATCAGTCCTTCCAGTGAGTTTTCAGGGTTGATTTCCTTTAGGATTGACTGGTTTGAGGACTTCTGGAATGAGGATTCTAGCTAGCTGTAAAAGAATATAAAATGTTTGTGTTTTTTTTTTGAATCTTTATTGTGGCATAATTTACATAACTATAAAGTCTCCCATTTTAGGTATAAAATTAAGACAGTGCTTCCAGTTTGTATTGTTCATACGGGATAGAGCAGCACTGAAGGACCACTCTTATATGGATAGAGATCCATGTTTGGAGCTTTGTAGCTTATTCATTCCACAGATACTACATTGAGCATCTACTGTGTATCAGGCACGGTGCTATATATTGGGGATTGAAGCGTGAAAGACTTAGTTTCTGCTCTCAAGGAAGTAACTAACCATCAGTTCAGTTCAGTTCAGTCGCTCAGTTGTGTCCGACTGTCTGCGACCCCATGAATCACAGCACGCCAGGCCTCCCTGTCCATCACCAACTCCCGGAGTTCACTCAAACTCATGTCCACAGAATCGGTGATGCCATCCAGCCATCTCATTCTCTGTCGTCCCCTTCTCCTCCCGCCCCCAACCTTTCCCAGCATCAGAGTCTTTTCTAGTGAGTCAGCTTGTCGCATGAGGTGGCCAAAGTATTGGAGTTTCAGCTTTAGCATCAGTCCTTAAGGGCTGTATAAAGGAAAATAAGCTATGATACTGGGTCATGGGAACCCAGAAGAAGAGTAGCTCATCTAGAGGGGCTTTGGGGGATGGGGCATTATCAGAGTGTATTGATTTATTAGTAATTGTTGTTGTTGTTCAGTTGCCAAGTCATGTCTGACTCTGCGACCCCATGGACTGCAGCATGCCAGGCTCCCCTGTCCTCCACTATCTCCTGAAGTTTGCTCAGATTCATGTTCATTGAGTTGGTATTGCTATCTAACCATCTGATCCTTTGCTGCCCTCTTCTCCTTTTGCCTTCAGTCTTTCCCAGCATCAGGATCTTTTCCAGAGAGTCGACTCACTCATCAGGTGGCCAAAGTATTGGAACTTCAGCTTCAGCATCAGTGCTTCTAAATATTCAGTGTTGATTTCCTTTAGAATTGACTGGTTTGATCTCCTTGCAGTTCAAGGGACTCTTGTCAAGTCTTCTCCAGTACCACAATTCAAAAGCATTAATTCTTTAGCACTCAGCCTGCTGCTGCTGCTGCTAAGTCACATGAGTCGTGTCCGACTCTGTGTGACCCCATAGACGGAAGCCCACCAGGCTCCCCCCATCCCTGGGATTCTCCAGGCAAGAACACTGGAGTGGGTTACCATTTCCTTCTCCAACTCAGCCTGCTAATACCTAGTTAATAATAATACTTGATAATAATAGCTACTAATAGTAACTGGATAATAATAATAGCTAATACCCAGTGTTTATTCTCTCCCAGGCATGTTCCAGACACTTTGCATATATTTACTCATTGAATCATTACAAAAACCTAGTGAGGCAGGTTGTATTTTTATACTCATTTTTATAGATGAAGAATCTATAAGATTATTGTTGATAAATTGACCAAGGTCACCCTGCCCAGTAAATGGCCGATCTGGAATTTGAACCAGTCTGTGTGGCCCTAGACTGTGTCTCTTGAAAAGCTTTCTCACTGGAGATGACATCCAGGCTGTGTCTTGAATGTTTGTACTTAGTCTTACAGAATGATGATTGGGTTTTGTCTCCATGGTTTTTAGACAAATATCAGGAGTGAAGGTAAAGAAAGCTCAGGGTTGAGTACGAGTGTGACAGACTCCTTGTACTACTTGTGAAGAAGGTGGGTGGCAAGAGAGGAGACTAGAAAGGCAGGACTGGATAATGAAGGGCCGGGAGGCCAGCTAAGGAATTAGGGTTCTGTCATCTAATTTTTAAAGTTACAGTGAAGATACCACTTTTTCCTTTGTGTTTATTTGATCTTTGTTTTGCTTTCATTCCTTTTTATTGTGAAATATATGGCACAACCAGAGAGGTACGTAAAATACAAATGTGAAACTTAGTTATTTTAAAATAACCAGTTCTTAGATCAAAGAATAGGACATTACAGGATCCTGCAGTCCTTAGTGAGCTTTTTAGTGACACCCTGACTTCCACCTGCAGGTAGCCATGCTTCTGATTTCTCTTCTTTCCTTTTTCCTTTTATCACCCACGTGCGTCTGAACATTGTAAGTTTGGCTGATTTTGCACAGAGCCACAGACTGTATGTGCTTTTCTCATGTGGTTGTTGTGTTTGGAATCCGTCCATGTTGTTCTGTGTGGTTGCTCCGTCTTGATTTCACTGCTGTGTGGTGTTCCAGTTTATGCACATGCTCTTCTACTGTTGAGAGTATCTGAGTTGTTCCCAGCTGGGGGCTCTTATAATAGTGCTGCTTTGAAAAGTTTTGTGTATCTTTTGGTGCCCCTGTGCATGAATTCTTTGGGGTATATACCTGAGAGTGGAATTGCTGGATCGTGAAGTATGTCTGTTTTCCACTTCAGAAGGGTAATGCCAGACTATATTCCAGAGTGGATATAGCAGTTTATTAATACATTCACACAAGTAGTACATGGTTATTCCCATTGTTCCATGCCCTTGGCCACACTTGTTATTATCAGACTTTAAAATTTTTAGTTCTGGTATACAATGTTATATCACTGTGATTTTCTTTTTCTTTTTTTCCATTATGGTTTTCTTTTGTATTTTTCTTACTTATTATTGAGGTTTGACAACTTTTTATTTGTTTTTGTGGTTTGTTTATTTGGTGATGTGCCTCACCTAGCCTTTTGCCCATTTTCCTACTGTTATCTTAACTTTCCTTGTTGGAACTCCTTTTTATTTTGAATATGAGCCCTTTATTGGTTTTATGTGACCCACTTTTCCCTTTTCCTGAGGATGTCTTTTGGTGAACAAAAACTGAATTTTGGTATCATTATATTTTATCTGTTTTTTGACCATGGTTACTCTTGTTTCCTGTTTAAGAACTCCTTCCCAGTGCTTCGGTGATGGTAACATCCTACATTGTTTTCCGAAATCTTTACTACTTATCTTTCACACTTGGACACATAGTTCACTTGAAATTTATTTTTATGCATGGTAATTCTTAATTAACTTATTAGTGCTCCTCTGCCTTGAAGATAATTTTTAATATTTTGTCTAGATTTTCTAGGCTGTTCTTAGCAGGATAGGCTTATTGGTCTGAATTATCTAGTTTACCATTCCCAGAAACAGAAATCTCTTTTTAAAGTTTCAGTTTCACTTTGACTTCAAAATGACCTATCCTCTTCTGTGAAGGGGTCTTAATAAATATGTTTACTAAAAAATAGCATAAAAAGACTGAAAAACTATATAGATTCATGATTGCTTTTATTATATAAATTTTTTATTTAAAAGACTGAAAAAGAAGTTTCTTTTTCATCTGTGCTTCTCTCAGCTATAAAATAACTGTTAGGCAACTTAAAGCTTGATGCATGAAAAGAACGACTGTACTTATTGCAGGATAATTTTAGAATGTTTCATTTTCATTTAGAATTTTGCCATAGTTATACACTATCAAACGTTGATTGATCAAACAGTTTAATGATGGTGATGGCCACCCCCTTTCTCCATCTATCCATATTTAAGCCTCTTTTTCGGCCAGAGATGGACTGTTTGCAAACCACATCCAGCATGCTTTTAGTTTGTGCCACAAAATATGAAGAAAATGTTTTCAGTTTGTGGCAACTAGATCTATGACATATGATGCTCTGGGAACTGTTTTTACAGTCGCAAGATGCACGAGAACGGAATAGCAAACTCCCATGATTATTGGCAAGGAAAAACTGGCTACGTGGCTGATGTTAAATGTGTTTTTTGAGACAGCCAGATCAAGAAATGTCTGAAGAATCTGAGACTGTAGCAGAGAGATGATTTTGCAGTTAGCAAACACAGCCTTGGGAAGCCCCGGCAAGACAGTTTCTTGTGAGCCATTTACAGCTTCTGGGAGGAGAGCGCAGTGGAGGTGCCAGCGAGCAAGGGCTGACGTGGCCTCTGGGGAATGTTATAGGGGCTGCAGAGCCTCTTCTGTGGGCACAGACCACCACGGTGTTAGAGGAGGCTTCTAGTCTCCACCTTGCCTGGCCATTTCTGTCTTCAGGCTCAGGATGGAGGTGAGCCTGGTTGTAGCCAAGAGTTTACAGGGAAGCATTGCGTACTTAGAAATTATGGCTCTCCAGCCACATATTTCCTTCCTGCCCAGCCCTAGCATTTTCTTTCTCTTTTAAAATTAACGATTCCCCAAACTGTGGTCCACAGATCCCTCACACTCCCCCAGGTCTAGATCCTTCCAGGGGGTCCATGAAATCACAACTCTTTAATAACGTTAAGCTGTTATATGCCTTTTAAACTCATTCCTGAGTGTACAGTGGAGTTTTCCAGAGGCCCCCTGGCATGTGATACTGCAAAAGATTGAATGCAAAAGCAGATATTAGGATATAGCTGTTGTCTGATACTTGCAAAATATCAAAGATACTTACGAAAGGGCAAAAAAGTGGCACTGTTCTCTAAATTTCTAGCCTTTAAAATATTTTTAATTTAAAAATGTTAACATGTAATCATTTATTACTTATATATTTAAAAATTTATGAATGAATATTTTAAACTTTTCATAGTTTTCATTTTTAATGTGTTTGTTGTTGTTTAGTTGTTAAGTCGTATCCAAACTCTACTTGTGACTCCACGGATCATAGCCTGCCAGGCTCCCCTTTCCACGGATTTCCCAGGCAAGAATACTGGAGTGAGTTGCCATATCCTTCTCTAGAGGATCCTTCCTGACTCGGCGATTGAACCCATGTCTCCTGCATTGGCAGGCGGATTCTTTACGACTGAGGCACCTGTAAATATTGTTAACTACAACCCACATAAACAAAAGCTTTTTGGGATCCTTAATTATTTTTAGGAATGTAAAGAGACCCTGAGATGAAAAAGTTTGAGAATCACTGCTTTAGATCCCCTCAGTTCCAGCTGGGATCTTAGTTTCTGTCTGAAGGCTGCACGGGTTTTCCAGCCCACCATTTTCTCTGCGTCCTCAAAACTTCTCTGCTGCACAGCTTAGTGCTTAGTTTCTTTGGCACTGTTTGGTGTGCTAATTTTCTTCTCCTTATCAATAATGTAAAACCTCTAAGGATAGGGGAAGTGTTTGTCGCTTAGTCATGTCCGACTTTGCAACCCCATGGACTGTAGCCCACCAGGCTCCTCTGTCCATGGGATTCTCCATGCAAGAATACTGGAGTGGGTTGCCATTCCCTTCTCCAGAGGATCTTCCCGACCTAGAGACTGAACCTGGGTCTCCTGCTTTGCAGGCAGATTCTTTACCATCTCAGCCACCAGGGAAGCTCTAAGGATAGGTATCTCATATCTTAAATGAGATGTCCATGATGTATATTGCTGAACACAGCATAGTAATAATAATATTATTATTATCTTTAATATCAATATTAAATTTTCCCTTACTGTTTTAGTGGAGAACCAATATACATTTGAAATTATGTAGACAACCTTCATAGAAATAACTATTTGATTTTTTTAAAACTACATAAATTTAATATACAACATGGAAAAAGAATTAAAGACTTTTTGATTACAGATCATCAATATATTGGGTGCAAAAGCTGAACATCTTAGCCTGTTTAATTATTTTCCTTTTCTTTAATATTTCTTTATTTGGCTGCCCGAGTCTTACTTGAAGCATGACAAATCTTCTATCTTTGTTGTGACATGTGGGCTCTTTAGTTGTGGCAGGTGAGCTCTTACTTATGGCATGTGGAATCTAGTTCCCTGACCAGGGATTGAACCCTGGTCCCCTGTGTTGGGAGCCCAGAGCCTTGTTGGGAGCACGGAGTCTTAGCCACTGGACCACCATGGAAGCCCCCTAATCTCTTTAATTCTTTGTGGCCAATGATTGCAGTAAAACCTAGTCAGAGGCCCTTGTTCTAAAACCAGCGAGCATAATGCTAGGCATTTCGTAAGCCTCAGGAAAGCTAGTTGAGTTGAATCTGCTGTTCAATAGCTGCCTCTGCTGTTCTTATAGCTGGCAGTCATTATTCCATGCCGTCCCATCCCCACCTTCATGTGACTAGCAGTTTGTGTAGGTCTTAGAAGGTAGCTTTACTTTCTGAAGCCCTTTGTGTTAAAGAATTGACAAGTTGTCCTGGACTAAGCCAGAGGGCATTAGTTCCATTTGACCAAACTGGATTAGTAGTTGAAGGTGAGGCACATGCCTTTTTCTTTATCCCTGTTTCAGTTTATTTATTAGGCAACTCTTCCCTGACTTAAAAGTTACCAAGAATAAATTTAACATCTTTATGCCAGGGTCCTGTTCTCAGTCCCAGAGTTTCTTCATAGCTTCTCCGTGGAAATCTGTGGGTTCATGTGGGTAGCACAGTGCCCTGAGAGCCTAGCATGACTTCAACATGGTATTTCTAAGACAGACATGAAACCTGGCAGGTGGCTTCTCCACTGAGTGAATGACCGGAATCAGTACTGTGGCCCTGGAGGTACTGTTACAAGCAGTGAACAGCACCCTTACTTCAGTAAACAAAGAATATTATATTGAGTTGACTTTCTATTTCCCCCCTCCAAATGCATGTTTTTGTTTCAGGAGAGTTTATTGGAATATGCTTTGCACTGGCACTGTTTTACTTGATGGTGATACTGTGATAAAAAGACTTAGCCCTTCCTGTCTTCAGTAAACTTACAACCTTGTAGTCTATACAACATAAACAAGCCTAGTGGAAATACATACCGAGTATAGTTGCTAACCCAGAGAAAGGACCCATCCAGAGCACCTGGAGCAAAAGAGAAGAATCAAGACAAACTTTATAGGAAAGGTTTCCCTTTTCTTGCATCATCAAAATTGAAATTTGCCCTGTGAGAGAGGGAGTCCAGTTGAGACAACATGTACAAAGTCACAGACACATGAAACCCTGTGGTACTGAAGAGAAACTGAAAGCAGAGTGGTTTTGTGAAATGAAGCTGAGAGCTGAATGCATCCCAGGCCTTGTATACCACTCAGTGGAATTGGATTTCATCTTGAAGAAGGATGAGAGGCATTTGAAAGACCCTGTGGTTTTACTCGTTATAACAGTAATTCTAATGGCAGTGGGGCTGGGTGGGTCTTACGGGTAAGAAAACCAGTTTAAAAAACAAGTGGAATAAATCAGTGGAAACTATGCCAGAACTAAGGCAGAGATGATAGGAATAGGGAAGAAAGTACCTGTTGAAATATTGGAGGATTAGAGCTGACAGTGGAGAAGGCAATGGCACCCCACTCCAGTACTCTTGCCTGAAAAATCCCATGGATGGAGGAGCCTGGGAGGCTGCAGTCCATGGGGTCGCGAAGAGTCGGACGTGACTGAGCGACTTCACTTTCACTTTTCACTTTCATGCATTGGAGAAGGAAATGGCAACCCACTCCAGTGTTCTTGCCTGGAGAATCGCAAGGATGGGGGAGCCTGCTGGGTTTCTGTCTATGGGGTCACACAAAGTTGGACACGACTGAAGTGACTTAGCAGCAGCAGCAGAGCTGACAGAGTTTGGTGAGAGGAAGATGGAGGTGGTGGTTCCAGATTTTTGAGTGGGATGCTAGTATTCCCAAGAGAGGCAGATTATTTTAAGGGGAGGATTATTTTGTTTCATTATATTGTGTTTTAGGGACCTATGGAACATGAGGTAGAGAAGTCTCTTGACATTAGAAAGTTATGTACATAGCTTTGAAGGTTGTAAGAAAGGTCAGCCCTAGGGAGAGATTTGGGAGTCATTGAGATATGTTGTTGTTCAGTTGCTCAGTTGTGTCCAACTCTTTGCCACCCCATGGACTGTAGCCTGCCAGACTCCTTTGTCCGTGGGATTCTCCAAGCAAGAATACTGGAGTGGGTTGCCGTGGCCTTCACCAGGGAATCTTCCCGACCCAGGGATTGAACCTGGGTCTGCTGCATTGCAGGCAGATTCTTTACTGTCTGAGCTACCAGGGAAACCCCTTCTGTGGGATAAAGGGACTAAATATGTTCCATGTCAGTTTGAGCATCAGAACTATGCTCAAATCTTTAAAGCCAGGAGTTGAGTTGAATTTCTTCACCATGACTTTTATTCCCCAATCCTCCATGCACAGAAGCAGCTGCTTCTTACCCTGCAGCCCCCTGCCCATGATGGGAATCTGAAAATCAACAATATTGACAAGGGCCTTGGACTGGCTGCAAGCTTAGGGAGACAGGAAGATCCACACTCAGCCAAGGACCGGGAACTAAAGCAAAGTGCCCCTGGTCTAGTGATGGAATCTCACGTCCTTAACATCAAGATGGGAAAGGAGCTTCCGAATGACAAGTGTTTCAGATCCTTCTAATTTTTAGAAGTCAAAGAAAGGTTACAGCAAATAATTCAGTGATAGCCACTGTATTTGACAACTGGGAATGATAGGGAAAGAAACCAAATGTTGATGATTTTTAACTCCATGAGAGATTAGGACACTGAGACCACAAATAAAACTTCTTTTTAAAGAGCTTGGGACTTGCCTGGTGGTCCAGTGACTAAGACTCTGGGCTCCCAATGCAGGGATCCTAGGTTTGATCCCTGGTCAGAAAACTAGGTCCCACATATCGTGACTAAAGATCTTACATGCCACAACTAAGACCTGGTGCAGCCAAATATATATATATATATATATATATATATATATATATATATATATTTTTTTTTTTTTTTAAGGGATATTCCCTAATGGCTCAGACAGGACATAATCCGCCTACAATGCAGGAGACCCACGTTCGATCCCTCGGTAGGGAAGATCCCCTGTAAATAGAGCTTGACTAGATGGAGAAGGAAATGGCAACCCACTCCAGTGTTCTTGCCTGGAGAATCCCAGGGACGGGGGAGCCTGGTGGGCTTCCGTCTATGGGGTCACACAGAGTCGGACACGACTGAAGTGACTTAGCAGCAGCAGCAGCAGCAGCAGAGGGGAGGAAAGGCACACCATCTGGAGGAGATTTTAGGATTAAAGGGGGTGATTTTAGGAATGGGCAGACTTGAACATTTTTACAGAATTTCCAAAGTAGAAATGAAGTAGACATGACCTAAAACTGCAAGTAGCATTTCCAGATCTTGGAACAATGGTAACCCTTGGGTATTGGTAGCTGAATAAACCCATCTTCCTGTAGTAGTGCTGCTTTTGTCTGCACCCCTTAGGCTCTGACTTTATTATTGGTGTTACTTAATTCAACAGGTTCCTTTTTTCCCTCTTGGGCTGTGTGCCCCACATATAGAGCTGGATTCATAGTACCCTCCTGTCTGCCCCCAGTCTCCTGGTCTGTGTTCGCCTCCCAGGAAAACCTCCCTGGCCTCATTGCTGGTGTTTTGCTCCACCCCCACATCTGCTGCTCTTCCAGATGTCTTGCTTGAAGTTAGGCCAGTCGCCAACAATGTGGACAGTCCGGGTTTTCAGTGTTATTTGTGACTCAGAAGTTTACAGTGTATTCTTAATAATCTGCATCTCGAGAATTATGCTGATTATCAAACATACCAGTAGTAGTGAGTCCTGGGAGGACCAGGGCAGGGAGAGAAGGCAGTCGTCAAGGACTTTATCTGTATTGCTTGAAGCTTTTGAAATGAGAATTAAAATTATATTTAGAAGAATCATGCAGAACAATCAAGTTTGAAAATTAAAACTCCATCATATCAGAGGCATTATTAGTAAATATAGTTTATTGGATATGTACTTCTTTTCATATTCCTTGTAAAGGATTCAGTTCTAATTCCATCTAGTGAGTTTAGTTCTGTACTTGGCTGTGGAGAAACTCTTTAAGCCTACTTGAAGTTTTGCAGGGCCTGGATATTGATGTAGTCCAAGATCCACTGAACCCACCCCACTGTGTGAATTTCAAGACCAATTTGGTTACTCTGTGAGAGAATAGAGAAAACTGGAGCAGTTCAAGTAGTTTACTGCCATGGCTACACATGATCAGATGGAAGGATTATAGGGCGGTTCTGAACATTTCAGATGGTGTTTGGGAGGAATTTGCCATTACTCATACCTTAGAAGGAAAACAGTGCTGTAGATAACTGCAATTAAATAATTTTCAGTGTTGATTTTAGAATTAAATTTTCTGTTTACCTTGAATAGGAATGCATCTGATACAGAGGTTCATGGCCCTGCAGAGAAAGTAATGAAGCTGTTCTGTAAAAACTGGTTTCCAGAGTACTTGGAAAACTGCCCAGTTTCCCCCGCTGGCAACTCCTCTGCTTTAACTCCTTTTCCATCACTGACCGCCAGCAAGTGTCTGGGATCAACTGCCAAACAGGCAAAGGACCGACCTGGCCACTGTGTCTTAAGCTTGTCTGTTATCAAGATATGTAATAATGGGCCCCTATATGAAGTTGGTACAGAATTTAGTGTTTACCCTGAGAAGGATGTTTAAGCCTGGGCAGAAACTAATTACAATAGAGAACTGAAAATTAAGTCTTTTATCTTGCTAGTCTGTGGTTGAGAAAAAGTTCAAGAATCCCGTCTTTCTCTGAGGTGCTGAGCGTCACACATAACCACAGAGTTTACATCCTTTGTGAGGGCCAGGCTTATCTTGGAAGCTGTGGCTGGCTTCTTCAGCCTTCCCCAGTGCCATTTAATGGGGACACATCCACACTGCAGTACTGAGTTATTGGGATCACATCAACATTCAGTTCAGTCTGTGTTTATTGACCTCCATCTGATACCAAGTTCAAAGGTAATGTAAGACGTAGATAGTCCTTGTTGTCAAGGAGTTCTGTTGCATGAAGAAAACAGATCCATGGATATTACCGATATTATATGGTCTTTCTCAGAGGAGGAACACTTCAGCCAAGAAGGGTACAGAAAACTGTGAGGAGCTGACACCTGAGGCAGATCTTCAAAGAGGAGTAGAAGGGAATGAGGCAGTGGGCTCCCAGAGACGTAAGTGCACATTATCATGAGCAAGGCAGCCCTGTGCCAACCATGTGACCAGGATGTGATGTGATGACAGGACTGGAGGGATTTTGAATTTTACCCTAGTGATAACAGGTAGCTGCTGACTAGATTTTGCCAGTGATATACCCAAAGGTCAAATTGGCTTTTTAGAAAGGAAGATTGTTGGGCTAACAGTCTATATAATAGGAGGGTAAAGCTATTAATTAAAATATTACTGATACTCATCATATAGGACTTCCCAGGTGGCTTAGAGATAAGGAATCTGTTGCAATGCAGGAGATACAGGTTCGATCCCTGGGTCAGGAAGATCCTCTGGAGAAGGAAATGGCAACCCATTCCAGTATCCTTGCCTGGGAAATCTCATGGACAGAGGAGCCTAATGGGCTACAGTCCATGAGGTCGCAAGAGTCGGACACAACTTAGCAACTAAATAGCAACAACAAATACTCATCATAGTACCATTCCATCTGAGATTTATTTATTCAGACACTGAAAATAAGCTAAGGTAGAGATGATGGTAGATAAGAGGGCAGTAAGATACCTTTGAGATTGAGTAAAACACTACCTCAAATGCTGTGACCTAAGGTAGGACTGAAGCTGTAATTTATAATCTGTAGCCATGGGAAGTGGAATGTGCTTTCTTGGACAGAAATGTTAACTTGATTGTGAAACTAGGTGGCCAACTTCCAAATAGTGACGGGCTTTCTGACAGCAGTGTTGATGCTAATCACAGATAAATTTCTGCCGCATTTGTCCCCACATTGAGCAGAATATCCTTCTGGCATTTGTTTCTGCCATTGTAAAATGAAAGAACTGGCCTGGGATCTTTAAATATCTAATAATATATGGCTGTCATTTCATGTGTGTGTGTATATATTTCACATATATATATATAGAGAGAGAGAACATTCCTTCACAAAATAACATTTTCATTGCACTTATTAGCAGCTTGCTGTCATTTGCTTTGATTCTTAAGAGGCCATTCCAGCAATTAATTAGAAACGGCTCGGGGAGGAATGGGAGTAGGCCCAAGAAAACAAGCTCAGAGGCCTCCACAAGTAGGAAATGATGATAACAATGAAAATGAAGAATTATGGGTAGATCTAAGATACCTATTTTGAAAGCAGGAATGATAGGGTTTGCTGACTGGCTGTAAGAGGATTGGGGTGGGGTGAGAAATCCAGGATGAATCCAAAGTTCTGACCCCAGAACCTGGGTGGAGGATGACACCCTTGATTGAGACAGTGGAGAATGGAGAATGGAGTCTGGGGGTGGGACAGGGTGGGGGTGGGAGATGAAGAGTGCAGTTTGGGATACATTAGTTCTAAAGTGATGATGAGACATCCTCGTGTCAAATGGAGGAAAAAAAAGCAGTTTGGTATTTTTCTTGTAGAAGAAATAAGGTTAAATAAATAATAAAGGTTTAATATCAGTTGTAATTTTTTTTCCAGAAAATATTTCAGTTCACATTCTTAATATCCACTCACCTTTATCCAGTATGTGGCTGGTGCCCTGCCCTGTGGTAAAAGTGTTTTACAAGTGTTTCATCTAAACTTTCAGAGAACCCTATGAGGAAGACACTGTTGTTGTTCCCGGTGTTGAAGGAGGAAGCTGAGGCTTGAGCCGTTAGGCCACTGGCCTAAGAGTCAGTAGCTGGTAGGCAGAGAAGCCCGGGTTTATACATGACTGCTGCTCACCACGGCGTCTTGCTGTGAGCATGAGGCTCATTGGGATTTTCTTCTCTTTTCAGGGTTTTGGTTTTTGCACTGAATGTAGTCTAGACTCATCCTCACGGGCTTGTGTTGCCCCCAGGATACTGTCAAAGGTAAGTTTTAAAAATGGATATCCACCAGGTACAGGCAATGAAATGAGAGCGTCTTCATGTTAAAAAAAAGAAAAGTACATTCTGATATTAATGCTTCTTTCCAGAGTTCTTACAGAAGGGAACTTAAAGTGGCCATCACCCCTGGTCCTTTGCATTTCCATTTCACTAGGTCCCTTTAAAAACACCTGTATTTAGTTTGATACTGACACTTGGTGTCCCATCCTTTTATGGAACTAGATTTGTTATTAGATTTAGCAGTTTCACAGTGTTACATGCACGTATCCTAGCTCCTCTGCCTCCGGTGCCTCCCCACTCCAGTGTGTAGTCCACACACTGCCTGACTCAGCGTCTAGCCATAGATTTGCTCACATAGCCCCTTTGCCTAAACAGCTCTTATGGCTCCCAGTCACTGCAGATGTCATCCTACAAACCCCTCCAAGACCTAATTCCAAACAACATTTCTGGCTTCTTTTTTAGTATACCCTTATCTGTAAGAGGCTTCTCTGGTGGCTCAGATGTAAAGAATCTGCCTGCAATGTTGGAGACACAGGTTTGACCGTGGGTTGGGAAGATCCCCTGGAGAAGGGAATGGCAACCCACTCTAGTATTCTTGCCTGGAAAATTCCATGGACAGTCCATGGGGTCGCAAATAGTCGGACAAGACTGAGCGACTAACACTACAGTACACTATCTGTATGGGCTTCCCAGGTAGCAATAGTGGTAAAGAATCCACCTGCCAATGCAGGAGGCACAATCAATGCCTGGGTTCAGTCCCTGGATCGGGAAAATCCCCTGGTATAGGAAAATGGCACCTCACTCCAGTATTCTTGCCTGGAAAATTCCATGGGCAGAGGAGCCTGGCATGCTACAAAGAGTCAGACACGACTGAGTGACTGAGCACCACTGACTATCTGGAAACCTTACCAGACTATGTTCTGTTCCCTAGATGTGAAGTTATTTTTCACAACTTTATGCCTGGATGGATGCTTTTTTCTTTGCTTAGATTTTGGAAGAGGGGAGAAGAATGCCACTATTTACTTTGCTGTTTATATCTTTCCTCTTGTCCCCTCATCCCAGGCTCTTCTGGCAGAATTTCTTTTTTATCTGTGTTCCAGGGGCACCTGTTGTTGATACAGCAATAAAACAACATTATTTTATATTAAGAGTTATTTATTTATTTTTCTGTCTCCTTTGCTGGTCTGTAAACCCTCTGAGACTTCTTGGGAAGGAACTATTTTTGTAGTGCCTGTTTGCTGCTCCTGGACACCTTGCAGGAGTAATACCTCCTCCTGATCAGTTTTGTAGATGAAAATAATGAAGATTATAATGTTAAGTAACTTGCTCAAGATTACACAGCTAAGAAATGACAAAGAATGATTGTTCCGCTCCTTCAAAGCCAAAGCTCATTCTCCTATAGTAGTCCAGCACCATCTGGCATGTGGTGGGGACCCGGTGAACTGCAATTTTAAATAAAAAAGACTTTAGTTGGTTAATTCAGTCATTCTTACAATGGAATTTATTGGATACTTATTAAATTCCAGGTGCACAGTTTTAAGTAATCTGGGAATGCAGAGATTGAAAAATAATTGTCAAAGCATTGATAATCTAATAGGTGAGGCATCAGCGTAAGAAAATAAATCCAATGCAGTGTTACAGATCTGCTAATAAGTTTCTCACAAGATCCCTTGCAGACAGTGGGAAAGGAGTCATCAGTTCTGCCTAGAGATGGGACAGGAATTACTTTATAAAAGCTGAATCTTGAATGAGGAGCAGGGAAGGAAAAGGCAGAGTGATATGAACAAAAGCATGGAAACTGGAAACAATCTGGCGTATTTGGAAAGCTGTAAGTAGCTCACTGTTAGAGGAGGAAATGACAACCCACTCAAGTATTCTTGCCTGGGAAATCCCACGGACAGAAGAGTCTGGTGGGCTACAGCCATGGGGTCGCAAAGAGTCAGACACGACTGAGCACTGAGCACAAGTAGTTCAGTGTGGCTAGACAGAAAGGACCAAAGAGGCCTTAGCCGATGATGCTGGAGAGACCAGTGAGGTCTGGATCTTGGAGGGCCTTGAAATATTAACATGTTGGTCAACTTTTAGAGACAACCCAGCACAGAGCCTGCAGGACATTCCTCATGTTTGCTAACTAACATCTGCTGAGGCCTGCAATGCACCAGGTAAAGACTGTCAGTCACCTACTTTATTCACCTGTCTTTTCCTCAAAAGGGCAGGAAAACTGACTTAGACCCTGAGGCATAGGTATGAGCCATCCCTTCAAATAAGAATGGCATTGAGGCTTTCTCAAAAACTCTTTGAAAAACATTAAAGATAGTAAAAAGTCAACCCCTACCCCAAATGAGGGCAAATTAAATAAAGGACATCAACCTGACATTTAGTGAGAAGCCTTTCAGTTTCCCTTCCCCCCTTTGGATTGCCTGTATAAACTTAGCAAAAAGAGTTTAAACTTAGAATGCCACTGGTTGATAGTGCTTGTGCTGTCTGAAATCCAGCTACCTTGTAGCTCATACATAGCAAATAACTGTTGCACTCATTAGGTGTCTACAAGGCCTGTAGGAGGAATGTCTCTTTTCCCTAAAGCCTAATCATTGCCTCAGCTATGCCTGCTTAGGAAAAGCTGTGCCTGCATAATTCAAGGTTAGGCAGCAGCCTTCTGTACTCTGGAGCCACCCAAGCCTGCTAATGTCCTCTTCCCTTTGCTGAGGCCAGCACAGCTGGCATTTGCTTGCTAGGCCAGAGTGGCCATTGTATGCTGGGGCCACTTGCACAGCTGACATTAGGTGAGCTTTCAGTACCCCACCATCACTGCTGCTGCCAACTGTGGCTTGTTGCTTCACTGAGGCCAGCAAAGCCCCTAAGCCTTGCTCAGTCTTCTGTGCCCAGTGCCTGCAATCTTGTCCCTATAGAAACGGCTACACACCTGAAGACAGAGTTGCACTAAGGTCAAAATGCAGGGTGGCCTATGCTTTATAAACTTCAAATTTGGCCTCAATAGTTAAAAGCTATCATATAACTGTAAAAACTCATATGGTCTAATGTAAACCTCTATAAGGTCAAAGCACTTTGTCCCCTCACAAAAGAACCAAGGCCCAAAGTCCTGGCCCTAACAAAAGCCTCAGAAATTTGACATATATCTTTCTCCTCAAATTTTGCTTGGTGTCTATTAATCAAGACACTAGTTTCATGCACAAGATTTAAGTCTTTGAGAGACCTAATAAATAGTATTTTTTCGCTTGACTGAGTTCTCTACCAATTGAGAAATAAAAGAGGAGGGGATTTGGGAGGCCAAAAAAATCATCTTGACACTAATAAAGCTGTGTTGGAGAGCTTCCCTGGTGGCCCAGTGGTTAAGAATCTGCATTTTAATGCAAGGGACACTGATTCAGTCTCTGGAGCAGGAAGATCCCACATGGCACAGAGCAACTAAGCCCGAGAGTCACAACTGCTGAGCCCACTGGACCCAAATACTGAAGCCCAAATGCCTTAGAGCCTATATTTTGCAGCAAAAGAAGCCGCTGCAATGAGAAGCCTATGCACCACAATTAGAGAGTTGCCCCCACTCTCTACAACTAGAGAAAGCCCACACTGCAGTGAAGACCCAGCACAGCCATAAATAATTAATTAATTTTTTAAAAAAAAAGCTGTATTGGAGAATGCAGCTTGCATCTACGGGAGGAAACAGAGTCTTAACAGTGAAGCTCAGAATTCAGAAGTCTTACCTGTCACAGGTAACCATGAGGGACATGTATTGATGGGTCTGAGAGCGGAGCACAGTGTGTGCTCCTGAGGGACAGGCGGCTTCCAAAGGGAAGAGACAGGAGGGGCCGAGCTCACATAGCTTGTTTCTCCTTCTGAACTCTCCACTCATATGAGATCCTGTCCCTCCACTGGGGTGGAGTGTGAGGATGGAGAGGAGCCAAGCGTGAAACCTCAGGAGAGGGACGCTCGTTCCAGTGGAAATGGCACAGAGATAATGGAGATGCCTTTCCTGGTCTGCTGTGGCTGTAATGTATCACCTATGAAATGCAATCTGTGTTCCAGTAAAGTAGAATGGGAACTTGAGAGACATCTGTGAAGCAGTTTATATGCCACATCTTTCTCGTCACGTTGTTGAGTTTTTCCAGGGCTGGGGATTTGGTCTTCAGAGAAAGAGTGATTCCGCTTTGGCGCAACCGTCACAGCTGTGAGACAGGAAACGCCGAGAGGGCTGTCTCGCCGCCTGTGTGTCCCCGGGGACGGCGGCCCGTGCAGGTGGCCCGGGGATGGCCCGTGCAGAGTGAGCGGGCGGGGCGGGGGTGACCAGGGGCTGCCACCCTGCCAGTTCCACAGTTTACCTTAAACACACACTGGTTCCCAGCAGACCTTACTAGATGAGCACAGTGTGTGTTTTGATATCCTTTCCCACTCACTGAGTGAAGAGACAGGTTCTCAGAAACACTTTTTGGCCTTAGACCTTGTGAGTGGTTGTTGAGAAACCTGTGCGAGAACCAGATTGGCATGTCTCCTGTCTATTTCTAAAGATTTCTCTCATGCCAAAAAGGTACACTGTCAAGCACCATTTTAGCATTCATATTTTGTAGCTTTGAGCCCTTTGAAGAATTTGAAAAAAATATTCATACCTGTATTATAATGGAGATTTGTTTTGTGTCAGTTTGAGTACTTCATTTCAGTTGCTCAGTCATGTCCGACTCTTTGCAAACCCCATGGACTGCAGCACACCAGGCTTCCCTGTCCATCACCAACTCCCAGAACTTACTCAAATTCATGTCCATTGAGTCAGTGATGCCATCCAACCATCCCATCCTCTGTCGTCCCCTTCTCCTCCTGCCTTCAGTCTTTACCCGCATCAGGGTCTTTTCCAATAAGTCAGTTCTTCACATCAGGTGGCCAGAGTATTGGAGCTTCAGCTTTAGCATCAGTCCTTCCAGTGAATATTCAGAGTTGATTTCCTTTAGAATTGACTTGTTTGATTTCCGGCAGTCCAAGGGACCATCAAGAGTCTTCTCCAACAGCACAGTTCAAAAGCATCAGTTCTTCAGCACTCAGCTTTCTTTATGGTTCCTAGTCATTAATAATTACATATTTAATGAATTAATTTGAAGGTTGCATAAACTTTTAGTAGTTTCTTTTGGGTTAATTTTAATTCATAAAATTTTAATATACTTTTATTTGACTCATTTTATCCGGGAGTTGGTGATGGACAGGGAGGCCTGGCGTGCTGTGATTCATGGGGTCGCAAAGAGTCGGACATGACTGAGCGACTGAACTGAACTGAACTGAACTGATTCTTAGAAGAAAAATTGCTACTTTTTTATTATCTTGCCCTATAGGCCTGTTATCACATAAAAATAAACTGAAATTTAGTTTATTGAGCAGATTTTCTTAAAATAGAAAGGTAGGATCAACCATCAGAGTATACCTGACTTTCAATTATAAAATGCCATAAATATTGAAAGTAAATTATAAACCTAAGAAACCCAGCCACTTGCAATAGCCTAGCCTGATAGTTAGACTATATGCCCTGCTACAGCATCAGCATAACAACTGGTCCCCTACTTTTCTCAGGTGGGCCACTTTTCCAACAGGTCAATGTTTGTACTGTATGAATTGCTAAAGATTTTTACTCTTAACCTCTGCCAAAAGTCAAATAAAAAGAGGAAAGAAATCTAGAACTGTTTACTATTCCGATGTCTTCAGCCTTTCCTAATTATGCTCTCATAAGGTGGGGAACGGAGAAGGCAATGGCAAGCCACTCCAGTACTCTTGCCTAGAAAATCCCATGGATGGAGGAGCCTGGTAGGCTGCAGTCCATGGTGTCGCGAAGAGTCGGACACGACTGAGCGACTTCACTTTCACTTTTCACTTTCACGCATTGGAGAAGGAAATGGCAACCCACTCCAGTGTTCTTGCCTGGAGAATCCCAGGGACGGGGGAGCTTGATTGGCTGTTGTCTATGGGGTCACACAGAGTCGGCCACGACTGAAGTGACTTAGCAGCAGCAACAAGGTGGGGAAAACTCTCTCCCTGCCTCTCTCCCTGGGATATGTGTGTATGTATACTACACACACACACACACACACATGCATGTGCACACACAGATTACTCAAGGTCATTGCTTCACACTATTTTTAGTCTTGGTGACAGAATTTCCAATGTAATCTGAGAAAGCAGATATGCACACTGAATTCCTTATGTATTTTTTTTTTCTCTTCTTACCTCTTTTAGGCAGTATTTGTGTGTTTCTGCAGAGTTTTGCACAGAGTCTGTTCCCATGCAGACCAATGAGGGAGAAGTATCAGAAGAAAGCAGTTCCAAGGTCAGTGAATTACTAAAGGTGCAAACGGTCTGAGCAAAAATTAAACAACAGGGACAGTGAGTGAGGAGAGTGGGTGTTGTGTTTTAGGTGAATTTAGACACCCGATTGATTTGAATTAAACCTCACTTAAGACTGAGAGGATTTTTTCTTTCTCAATATCCACTTTTGTTACATTCTGTGACAAATTCAAAACAAATTTTACTGTGCTCATAGAAAAATTTATGATTCACTTGTAGACTACTAGCACTTTATCTTTTAAGGTTTTATTATGCAAGTTGTATGTACTTATTTTAAAAATTAAAGCAAATCAGAAGTGTATAAGGTAAAAAGTAAAAAGCCTATTCCTTATTTCTGCTACACAGAGGTATCACTGATCATTTTTAGACATTTTTAGTTATAAACTTGTAAATGGTATTTGGTTTGGTTTTTCAGGCTAAAGCTTAAATGAATACTTCATTGTCACCTGTGTAGAAGTAGTTATGTTTGTGTTGATACCTGTCTATATCTAACTCCATGTCCTGAGTCTCCTTGGCTTTTTCTCTTCTTAGTCATATAGAACCCTCAGTATCACCTTCACGTCCCTTTTTCTCCTGTCAAAATCATTTCTAATCCTTGCTGGGAGCTCCAAGGGTATCCCACACTGTGCCCTGGACAGTTCCCCACACCTGTAGGGCTGTCTGCCCTGAACCCTCCTGAGGGATGTCCTTTGCTGTTGCCGCTGCTGCTTATACTCTTTTGGGAAGGTTTCTTCTTTCTCCACTCCAGTACTTTTGCCTAGAAAATCCCATGGATGGAGCAGCCTGGTAGGCTGCAGTCCATGGGGTCACTAAGGGTCGGACACGACTGAGCGACTTCACTTTCACTTTTCACTTTCACACATTGGAGAAGGAAATGGCAACCCACTCCAGTGTTCTTGCCTAGAGAATCCCAGGGACGGGGGAGCCTGGTGGGCTTCTGTCTGTGGGGTCACATAGAGTCGGACACGACTGAAGTGACTTAGCAGAAGTAGCAGCATTCTTTCTCCACGTCCATGGGGTCACAAAGGGTCAGACACCACTGAGCAACTGAACAACAACAACAAATTCTTTCACCAGAGCAAAAGTGGAGAGGGATCAGATGTCACCAGGAAACTCCAGAACATCATGCTAATTGGAAGAAGCCTGGCACAAAAGGTCCCATATGATTCCATTTATATGTAATATGTAGAATAGATAATTACATAGAACACAGGCTGGTGGTTGCCAGAGATTGGTTAGGGGAAGCGGAATGAGGAATGACTACTTAATGGATACATGGGCTGGGCTACAGAGAAGCACAGTTTGTGCCCTGAACCCTAGAGCTCCTTATGAAAGATGCTCTTCAGCTTCTTTCTGAATCTCCCCGCATTCCAGTCCATGTGTTAGGTAGAAAGACAGGTGTCATCTTCTCCCTTTGTTTATTTTTCCCCCCATATCACCAGATCCCTTCCTTCTTTCTGCCAAAGCAGAATCCAATAGACTTTTTATCAGACCGGCATCCCTGGTAGCTCAGATGGAAAAGAATCTGCCTGTAATGCAGGAGACATTGGGAAGATCCCCTGGAGAAAGGAATGGCAACCCACTCCAGTATTCTTGCCTGGAGAAGCCCATGTACAGAGGAGCCTGGCAGGCTACGGTCCATGGGGTTGCAAAGAGTCGGACACGACTGAGCACTTTCTTCTAGTTCCTAACATGTTCACTTTCATCTAGATCCTAAACCTGGTTTAAGGACAGTCGGAATAAGTGAGATATGCACACACTCTAGGAATGTCCCCCAGACACACACACCGAGACATGTACACCCCGGTCACCAAAAATATACAGACCCCAGGATTTCTACAGTACACACAGACCCTTCTCCAAGACCCTAATTAATAAGTTTATAATAAACCACAGTGTTAAGGAAGACTGGATTCTTGGATCCTCTGACTAGTACATTCTCTTCCTGGAAAACTAGGTAGAAATTGGAAGATTGCTTGGCAAGCGTATAACTAGATTGACATAGAATGCTTAGTACCAGAGACTCAGTTTCTACCTTCTTTCTGGGGGAGGAAGAAGGACTGCATTTCTTTATTTTTCAATTATTGAATATTTTATCAGTTCAGAATCAATTAGGCTAAAGAGTAAAAGAATATTTTTTGGGGGGAACTTCCTTGGTAGCCCAGTTGCTAAGACTCCACACTCCCAATGCAGGGGGCCGGGGTTCAATCCCTGGTCAGGGAACTAGATCCAACATGCTGCAACTAAGAGTTTGCATGCCACAGCTAAAGATCCTGTGTGTCACAACTAAGACTTGGCACAGCCAAATAAATAACAGTTTTTTAAAAAAAGAATATTCTTTTTACGCTTTCAATAAATAGATGCTTCTGTTATTAAAATTAAATTATAACTTTGTTTTCATCAGTCTTCATTTACGTTACATTTTATGACTTTTTTCTTATGCTTCTCTTTGTTTAAAATCTTATATTTGTAATGATTTGATGTTAATTCAGGAATTTATCATAGTACTATGGTAACATAATTTGTGGTTTTCTGGTAATAGAAATAAGTCAGGAAAGGTAAATGGTGTTGAGAAAAAGTGGGGACTTTTCTGCAAAACAATGACTTTGAATTAAATCATTAAAAAAAATAATTCTTGAGCATATGTTATTAATGGATATACAACAATAAACAAAAAATACATGATTCTTACTTTCAAGGTGGTTACATTTTAGTGGGAGAAACAAACATAAATAAAGATAATGATTCTGAGTTACGATCAATACTATGAAGAAAATAAAATAATGCAATACAGGGTGACTGGAAGGACAAGCTTAGGTTAATCAAGCAAACCCTCTCTGAACACGTGGCATTTCAGCCGAGCAGTAAAGACGGAGGGAGCCAACTATGTAAAGAGCTAGAAGAACAGTGTGCCAGACAGAAGAAACAGCTTCAGAAGCCCTTGGCATCTTCCAAGAACTGTCAGAAGTCCTGTGCCACTGAGCGGTGATAGGAAGTTACAGAGGGAGGCCGAGACCTTGCAAGAACTTGACGGCCCTGGCATAGAATGTGGTTTCTGTCATGTGGGAAGAATTTCTGTCAACTGGGAAGCCACTGAAGGCTGTTAAATTAGGGAGTAATGTGATTCCATTTTTAAAAAATATTTATTTATTATTTATTTGGCTGTACCAGGTCTTAGTTGGAATATGTGGGATCTATAATTTCAGCATGTAAACTCTTGGTTGCAGCATGAGGGCTCTAGTTCCCTGACCAGGGATCAAACCTGGGTCCTCTGCATTGAGCATGCAGTCTTGGCCACTGGACCACCAGGAAAGTCCCTATGATTTCATTTTTTAAAAATCACTCTGGCTTCTATGTGGAGAATGGATTGGACTGAAGCAGAGGTGGGAGCAAGAAGACCAGTGAGAAAGAAGACAGTCCTAGTCAGTCACTTGGGTGAGAGAGAAAGTGGATTAGCATACTGCAGTGAAGTGGAGGAAGACGGACTGGAAGTATACTGGAGGTAAAGCTGACGTGACTGAGGATGAACTGGAATACTTTTGCTTCCTAGAAACCAAGAAGTACATGTCAAGAAAAAAGGTAGAATCAGTAGTGTCAGATGCTGCTGAGAAGCCAAGGAGTTGGTAATTGAGAAAATGTATCTGGATTTATTTTTTGAAGAATTAATTAAAGAAAAGGTATACAAAATATTCTGGAGAGGTGGAGATGTTCTGTATACGAGAGCACTACGGATTACACAGGTGTATATCCATTTGTCAAAATTATACTTCTAGAATTTGCAATTAAAAGTACAACTTTTCAGCTACACTTTACCTGTGAAAACTGTAAAATAATAGTAACTGAATAGGGATGGAGAACGGATGGAAGTATGGATGAAACAAGAATGACAGGATGCTCACAGCTGTTGAAGCTTGGTGATGAATACATAAGGGTTCATTTGCACTTACTTTGTATGTGCTTGACATTTTCCATAATAATGTTTTTAAAAGAAATTTACTAGTGGTCTTCAAGAGGAAGAGGATGAGAAACCAATTTTATGGGTTAAAAGGAAATGGAATGATAAAAACATAAAGAGTGGTGGTCATAGTCTACTATCCAGTTGTGACATTTAGAAGTAAATGAAGAGAGAAGAGCACCAAGTAGTGTGTGTGCTGTGTGCTCAGTCTTATCCAACTCTTTACAATCCCATGGACTGCAATCCACCAGTCTCTGTGACCTGTGGGAGTCTCCAAGCAAGAATACTGGAGTGGATTGCCATTTCCTGTTCCAGGGGATCTTTCCGACTCAGGGATCAAACCTGAGTCTCCTGCATCTCCTGCATTTGCAGGCAGATTATTTACCATTGAACCACCTAGTTCCCTGACCAGAAGGAGGTATTAGTTCAAGTGAAAGATGTTTTCTAAGATTTAAGAAAATTGTATTTATTTATTCGGCTGTGTCGGTCTTAGTTGCAGCACGCAGGATCCTTGTTGCATCATGCAGGATCTTTTATTGTGGCGCACGGATTCTGTAGTTGTGGCACATGGACTCCAGAGCCCCTGGGCATAGTTGCTCTGCAGCCTGTGGGATCTTAGTTGCCTGACCAGGGATAGAACCACATCCCCTTTGTTGTAAGGCAAATTCTTAACCACTGTACCACCAGGAAAGTCCTGTGAAAGATTTTTTTAAATGGAGGAGGCGCAGGTATGTTTGAGTAAAGAGCGAAGAAATGAGTGGAGGAAGGCCGAGTGTGCTTATGAAAGAGGTTCACCAGGCTTGTGAGTTTGAAGGAGCCTGGGGATCAATGAGGCTGGCCCTTGCTGCTCTGGTGGCACCTGGGTTCAGGCTGGAACCTTGCTCTTCTGACTGTTGTCTGGTGGTGACTGATATTTGGAGGAGGAAAGAAAGGAAGTGGGGTCCAACTTTTCTTAATGTTCCCTCTGAAATAGAAGTCATTGTTAAATTGAGTTTAGTGTGCATAATTGAAATGACAAGTTTAGATTTCCTTTTAAGGAGGACAATTTTGGTATGGCATTGGTAGAGAAGGTGCTAAGAATAGCTAATAAGTGAATGAAAGGGTCAGTGCAGTTTTTAAAAATACCCATGTACGTATTGTACCGACAGAAATCAGGTATGCTTTATGGTTGGACAGGATTGACAAAGGACGTCTTCTTGGAGAATTTTGATGTTCCTTTTGAAGAAATATTCCCTGAAATCGTGCAGTATCTTCCATAGGCTTTTTTTTTGAGAGAGAGATGTTTAAATTCAGAGATGAGATTATATATTCTTGAGTTAGGAGGTATACACTTCAGTCTGTTGAGTTTAGAAGACTCTGTCTCTGCTAGAAAGATAAGAAGTGGAGGATGGCTTCTAGAAGTTGGCTGTTGGGACTTTGCTGGTGATCCAGTGGCTAGGACGCTGTGCTCTCAATGCACGGGGCTTAGCTTCGATCCCTGGTCAGGGAACTAGATTCTACATTCCACAACTGAGTTTCCATGCTGCAACTTAAAGATCTTGCACGCCACAACTAAAGATGGCAGATGCCACAATGAAGATCAAAGACCCTACGTGCCACACCTAAGACCTGGCACAGCCAAATAAATAAGTAAATACTAAAATTCATTGATGTCTACACTGTCTACACTTAAGGTTTGTATATTTTTCTGTTAGTAAATGGTATTCAATAAGGACAAAAAACAATTGGGGAATTTCTGTCCTTCTCTTTAGTTGTCTAATCTCATTTTGAATATTGATTCTGTTATGCAGAATATTAGCTGTCCTTCTCAGCTTTCTATTTCAGGAAATATATATATTTCCTTTTTAAACCACTTATGGTACCTGGAATGGAGTGGGTGGTTGGAAAGGTGTAACATTTATAAAGTGGATGGAATTTAGCAATTGATGTGAGAGAAAAGGAAAAGGAGAAACCAAGAGTAATATCAAGGTTTCAAGCAAAATGACTGGGAGGATGGGGATGCCCTTGCCAAATTAGAAACATAATAAAGAAAACAGTTTTGGGAGGGAATGAGATTAATTCTGTATCAAACATACAGAGTTTGAGAGGCCGGCAAACTGTCAGCAAGGTGAAAATGCAGGACTGGAGGCAGGATATGTGGGGACTGGAAATACAAGATTGGGAATCACTCAAATTTAATAGTTGAGGGACTGGTGGTACAGTGGATAGGAATCCACCTGCCAACTCAAGGGACACAGGTTTGATCTGTAGTTGAGGAAGATTCCACATATTGTGGTGCAGCTGAGTCCATGTGCCACAACTGCTGAGCCCAAGCGCTGCAACTACTGAAGCCTGTGTGCTCGAGGGCCCAAGAGCCACAATTGTTGAGCCCGTGTACTGCAGCTGCTAAAACCCGTGTGTCTAGAGCCCGTGCTCCACAAGAGAAGCCATCTCGCCCACACACTGCAACTAGAGAGTAGCCCCAGGGAAAGCCCATGCACAGCAACAAAGACCCAGTGCAATCAAAAATAAAATTGATTAATTTTTACAAAGTTACTAGTTGCAACTGTGAGATTAGAGGAAATTGCTGTGAAGAATGTGAAGAGAGAGGTCCAAGGACAGAAGCTGGAGAAATAAACATTTAGAGAGTAGAAGAAGGAAAAGCAGAGATTAGCAGATTAGAGAGTCAGCAAGTTGATGATGAATAAGACATTGGTTTATGATGGTTTATGATGAATAAGACATTCAAAGTTTGCCTCAAGGAGTTTGCATTCTTGGAGACAACAAAACACATAAATAGGTAATCCCTTCAGATAATGACGTGCATTATGCTAGAGAGTGGCTGAGTGTGGAAGCTCTTTCAGTTGGGTGGTCAGGATTCATCCATCACTTCAAAGACGTGGCACTTGACCTGATGCCTAAATGATGTAGAGGAAGCTTTCATGTAACAGTATGAAAGAAGAGCTTTGTAAGTCAAGAAGAAATTCAGAGGCGAGATGGGCAAGATGGAGTATCAGAAATAGGATTTACCCTCCCACTAGAAATAACAACTTTACAAATACACAAATGTGTTTGAAACAACAGTTTTACAAGGCACTGGACATCAGATAGTGAAGGACAGTGATCAGTGAGAAATGGAAGACAAGATGAGTCCTCTGACTACCCCTGTGTCCTGGCTTGAGGGAGCCTCTGGGCCACAGTGCAGGAAATGGGGAGCCCAGGCAAAGCCCAGTGGACCCTCTCAGTTGAGGAAACACTGCTGAGAGTCTGGGGAGACTGAGGGAGCCGAAGTTTGTAGGACAGAATATTGGAGAGGCAAGAGCAGCTAAGATAGAGAAGTCTGGAGATTTGTGGAGGGTTCCCCTAAGTATTCAGCAGAGTGCTTTTTGGCATATGTATGTGACTTGTCAAGGCTGAGGCAGGAGGGGGTACCCACCCCTGAGGATTGGAAGTAACAGTGTCTATCCAGCACTCAAACACTGTTAGTAATGGTGCCTGTTTCTGTGGACTAGAAACCTTCATAATTCATGGATCATGTCAGCATACTCAGCGGTAGTACTAGTAGAGTTCTCACCTCAGAAGCAGGGAATAATTACCCCTACCTAATTATGAAGTCTGACTTCACAATCCTAAAAGCAGAACCTGAAAGGAACAAACTGTTTCAAAATAATTTAGCTGCATCTCAGAACAACGCTCAAAAATATTTATAGGAATCCAAAAGTATTCAGCAAAACTTCTGTGTCTGTTATTCAAAGCAGAGATTTTTCAGGCATGTAATACAAACATAGTGAAGAGAAAAGTCAATTGAAACCAATTCATAGTTGATCAAGATGTTAGAATTAGCAGACAAGGATATTAAAACACTTATTATAACTGTGTTTTAGATGTTCAAAAGGTAAAGCAGAGACATGGAAAATATATATTTTTAAAAGCCCCAAATCAAATTTCTAGAACTGAAAACTATGTTTGAGATGAAAAATATACTGGATGGAATTGTGGCAGATTAGATACTGTAGAATAAAAGATTAGTTAATTTAAAGAATTAATGGTAGAAACTATCCAACATGAAACACAAAGAGAAAAAGAGTAAAAATCCAAAAAGTTAAGAGTATCAGTGTCTTGTGGACAACTTCAGTCACCCTAATGTCCCTGTAATTTTAGTCTCTAAAGAAGGCACATGCTGTTCTGTGCTTAGCTGCTCAGTCGTGTCTGACTCTTTGCGACCCCATGCACTATAGCTCACCAGGCTCCTCTGTCCATGGGATTCTCCAGGCAAGAATACTAGAGTGGGTTGCCATGACCTCCTCCAGGGGATCTTCCCAACCCAGGGACTGAACCCAGGAATCCAGCGTTGCAGGTGGATTCTTTACAGTCTGAGCCACCAGGGAAGCCCAAAGAAGGCATGGTGGGGCAGAAAAAAGTGACTAAGAAATAATGGCCTCAAATTTTCCAAATTTGATAAAAATTGTAGACTGCTAAATCCGAAAAGCTCAATGTGCTTGAAGCACAAGAAATGAAGAAAACCACATCAAAGCCCCTCCTTAAACAAATTACTCAAAGCCAGTGGTCAAGAAAACCTTAAAACCAGAGGAAAGAAGACACACTACTAACAGAGGAAGAAAGAATTTCTCATTGGAAGCAATGCAAGCAAGAAGACAGTGGAGCAACATCTTGAAAGCACTGAAAGAGAAATTGTTAACCTTGAATTCTATAACCCGTGAGAATTTCTTTCAAAATTGAAGGCTAAATAAAGACTGTTTCAGACATACTAATGCAAAAACTGAAATAATTTATCTGTATCTTATCTTACTATAATGTAATGTAAGTATTTACTATAAAGTAATGTTAAGGGAAGAAAGAAAATGATGCCAGATGGAAATATTGGTCTACACAAAGGAATGAAGAGCTCAGAAAATGAAAACTACATAGGTTAAATATGTCAGACTTTTAACCTGTTACTCAGATCTCCTTAAAAGAGAATTGATCGATTGAACAACAGTAATGTAGATGCATTGTGGGTTTATAACATTTGTATCTGTGAATTGTACAATGAGAGTGGCATAAAGACCTAAAGAGGAAAAATGGTAGAATACTGTTATAAGGTTCTTATATGTGAATTAGTGTAACTTCACTTGAAGCAAAGAGAATACAGTTGACCCTTCAACAATGCAGGGATTGGGGTCACTGACCCTCTGGGCAGTAGAAAATCCAAATATAGCTTACAGTCAGCTGTTCCTATACTCGGTTGTCATATGTGGGGTTCTTCTACACCCTCTGATTCAACCAACTGGAGATTGTGTGAGAGTGCAGTATTTACTATTGAAAAAAATCCACATATAAGTATACTTGCGCAGTTGAAGCCCATGCTGTTCAAGGGTCATCTGTACTCAATTCATTCTGTGAGGCCAGCATTACTCTGATAACAAAACTAGACAAAAACATTGCAAGAAAAGAAAACTACAGATGAGCATCTCTTATGAACATAAATGCAAAAATTCTAAGCCTGCTGCTCCTGCTAAGTTGCTTCAGTCATGTCCGACTCTGTGAGACTCCATAGATGGCAGCCCACCAGGCTCCCCCATCCCTGGGATTCTCCAGGCAAGAACACTGGAGTGGGTTGCCATTTCCTTCTCCAATGCATGAAAGTGAAAAGTGAAGGTGAAGTTGCTCAGTCGTGTCTAACTCTTAGCAACCCCATGGACTGCAGCCTACCAGTCTCCTCCATCCATGGGATTTTCCGGGCAAGAGTACTGGAGTGGGGTGCCATTGCGTTCTCGATTCTAAGCCTAATTTTAGCATATTGAATCTAATGATCAGTAAAAGGATCATATATGAACAAGTAGGGTTTACCCAGGATGGTAGGGTTGGTTTAACATTTAAAAATCAATGTAATCCACCATATTAACAAAGTGAGAAAGAAAAATCATATGATTAAGAGATGCAGGCACAGCATTTGACAGACATCATATCTATTCCTGATTGAAAACACTCGGCAAAATAATAGAAAGGAGCTATTCAACTTGATAAAGGACTTTTATGAAAATTTGACAGTTAACATTGAGCTCAATGTTGAATGACTGAATGCTTTACTCCTACAGTGAACAACAAAAACAAACAAACAAAAAAGGATGTCTGCTACTACGTTTCTCTTCAACGCTGTACTGGAATTTCTAGCCAGGGCAAAAAGGCAAAGAAAAGAGAGGAGAGAGAAGTGAGAGGAGAGGAGGAGAGGGAGCCAAAATAGTCCATAGTGTGTGATTCAATGCATATGAACTCTGGAAAATACAAACTAATTTATGCTGACAGAAAGCACATTAGTGGTGGCCTGAGGGGGAGAGCAGGAGGGAAGGATTAAAACTGGGACAAGATGGGGGACTTCCCATCATATAAGAATTCTCCGTGCAATGCAGGGGACTCAGGTTTGATCCCTGGTTGGAGTAGTACCAGCTCACTAAATGAAAGAAGGACCATACTCAGTGGTTTGCATATTTAGAAAGCTGTGACAAACCAAAACAGTGTATTAAAAAGCAGAGACATCACTTTGCCAACAAAGGTCCCAAAGCTGTGGTTTTTCCACTAGTCACGTATGAATATGAGAGTTGGACCATAAAGAAGGCTGAGTGCAGAAGAATTGCTCCTTTCAAATTGTGGTGGAGATGACTCTTGAGAGTCCCTTGAACAGCACAGAGATTAAACCAGTCAATCTTAAAGGAAATCAACCCTGAATATTCATTGAAAGGACTGATGTGAAGCTCCAGTACTTTGGCCACTTTATGCAAAGAGCCGACTCATTGGAAAAGACCCTGATGTTGGGAAAGATTGAAGGCAGGAGGAGAAGAGGTCAGCAGAGGATGATATGGTTAGATAGCATCACCAACTGAATGGCCAGGAATTTAAGCAAACTCCAGGAGACCGTGGAGGACAGAGGAGCCTTACTACAATCCATGAGCTCACAGAGAGTTAGACACAACTTAGTGACTGAACAACAACAACAAATTTTTAGAAAGCTGAGGAAAAAGAAAGGATCCTAAATGTTTCCAAAGGAGAAACAAGTCGTATCCAAAACATTAGGATTTATAATATTATCCAATTTCTGTATAGCAACTCTGGGGTGCTAGAAGACAATGGAGCATGGCCTTCATATTTTTGGAAGAAAGAAGGTTTACTAACTTGAACTTCTGTATCTGATTTTGTGTGTGGATAAAAATATTCTATATGTTAAATATATGGATAAAATTAGGACACTTCAGTCATTCAAAATGTGAAAAAATTCACTTCCTGTATACCTCTTATTAGGAGATGATTGGAGTCTGTGCTCCAGGAATAAACCATAAAAGAGGAGGACAAAGGGTCTAGGAAACATGCTCCAGCGAAGGGGAGAGTGAGGAATCCCAGAGATGACATCCTTGGCAAAGTGTCAGCCATTTCGTGGTCTGGAGAGCAAACAGTCTCAGCTGGCACAGGAGAAAACCCCCAAGGGATGTATCAAGACTGCAGTGAAATGGACAGATTACCTCAAGTGTTTGAACTTATTAAGAGGAGACTCACCACTCTGTTGGAGGGTTTGTGGGTGAATTAGTGAAAACACATAATAAATACCAAGTTAAAAAAATTTGATAGAAAGTATAAGAGGAAGTATTAATTTTTAGTTCCAGGGAAAAGAAAAAAATATCCAAGAAAGGGACTTTAACTATTCCTTATGATCCAGCTGTATATGTTATTTACTGAGTAATAGCACTGTTAGAACTGAATGTTGATTTGAACAAAAATTGTGACTTATATTGGGAGGATGGGAGAAGGGAGGTACATTTGTGTTGTGGGGTGGCAGCAGAAGAGCATGCTCAGTGGTGAGAACATAGACATAATGGGGTGTGGTTTATTCTTTTAAGAATTTGGATAGTAAAGGAAAGGGGAAAAAATAGGGTATCTGGAGAGGTTCAGTCAGTTCAGTCGCTCAGTCGTGTCCGACTCTCCGCGACCCCGTGAATCACAGCACGCCAGGCCTCCCGGTCCATCACCAACTCCCGGAGTTCACTCAAACTCACGTCCACAGAGTCGGCGATGCCATCCAGCCATCTCACTCTCTGTCGTCCCCTTCTCCTCCCGCCCCCAACCTTTCCCAGCATCAGAGTCTTTTCCAGTGAGTCAACTCATCACATGAGGTGGCCAAAGTATTGCAGCTTCAGCTTTAGAATCAGAGGTTATAAGGCCAAAAATAATTTTTTCAGAATAGAAGAAATTGGGCTTCCCTGGTGGCTCAGTGGTAAAGAATCCATCTGCCAATGCAGGAGACTCACAGGTTCGATCCCTAATCTGGGGAGACCCCACATGCCAAGGAGCAGCTAAGCCTGTGTGCCACGATATTGAGCCTGTTCTCTAGAGTCCAGGAATCACAACTACTGAGCCAACGTGCAGCAACTACTGAAGCCTGTGTGCCCTGGAGCCTCTGCTCCACAGCAAGAGAAGCCCACGTGCCTCAACTAGAGAGGAGCCGCTGCTTGCTGCAACTGGAGAAAAAGCCCACACAGCAATGAAAACCCAACAGAGCCACAAATAAATACATAAATAAAATTATAGATAGAAGAGATTATGAAATATTTGTAGGTTGAGGAGATGGATTTACTAGAAAGGGAGAAAGAACGGTTCCTTAGATAATAAGATCCCAGAGGAGGCAGTATGGTGTAGGTCACGAGTTTAGCAACAGGTGGTGAGGTTAACCTTGCAGAGCAGTCAAGGGAAGAAATGGGTGAAGATGCAGAGGTTTAAGGTAGAATCACCAGAGAAAAAACGAGGGGCTTTTGGAACTTTGTGTTGGATAGGCTCGCAAGATAATCTTAGGCATTGTCGTCTTCAGAAAGAATGGGCTTAGGGAGAATGCCTAGTGGGTGGATTTGAGGTCTTTGAGGAGAGTAGAAAAGGTATAGGATAGATGAGTGAAGTATGTGGTACAGTAGGTCAGTCATTCAGCCCAGTCCTGGCACTTAGAAGGCATTGGGATGTTTTGTTGAAAGAAGGAATGATGGACCAGAAGGCCTGTGTTAGAGCCTGGAACGGATCCACTGACAGAAGTTACATTGTTTCCCTCCTGGGCTCAACAGCAGGGTGGCAGCAGGTGAGCCAAGGATCACAGCTGCTTGCTCTGCCTTTCAGAGCTACTGGGAAGGAGCTCAGGGAAAGGGAGGAAGAGGAAGTGCTGGGAGATAGCAGAAAACGCTTCCTAAAACAGTAACTTTGCAACCAGGCTTTGAAGGTTAAGTGGAAGTTCACCAGAAAGACAGGATGAATGAGGACAGGCTGTCCAGGCAGAGGTGCTGAATGTCAGCACTGAGTGCAAGTTAATTGGTATAATTTGTAAAGGAACCAGTTTTGTAACTTTCTCCAGCTCTGCACTTAAGAAGCTGAAGGAGAAAAGGGGGTTTGGCAAAACAGGGATGTCCTAAGGACAAGTTGGTGGTGAGTGAATTTAGGACATTGTGGAGAAAAGTCACCAAGATGCCTGTCGGCTAAAACTCTGAATAGGCAGTAAGGGAAGAGGAAAGCCACAGAACTAGATGGGACAATGAAGACCCCTTACAGATTCATGTGGAGGGAAGGAGTGGAAGAGGTGCTTGTGGTCAGAGGCGGATCTCAGAGTTCATGGACCTCACTGTGGAGAGGTCCAGATGGGTGGCGAGACCCAGCCTCGGGTCCTGCCCACCTCCTCGTTGAAGCAGGAAGGAGATGAAGCTGCCTGGGATAAGTCTAGAGTATCTGATGCCTGTAGACTGAGTTTAGTGCCCTTCCTTCCTTAAGTTGTTTCATTGCATTCTCTCACTGTTTTGTAATTGACTAGTTTGTCATTCCCACCAGTCTGCAAATTTCAAGGGGGTGGGGCAAAGACTGTCTTCTTTACCACAGCACCTAGCATGTAATATGTACCCAACAAATACTTGTTAACCAAATGAATGGAAGTGAGAGAAAGGTGAGGATATGGTGTAAGTTTTCTTTTTATTTTTAACTGGGGCACAATTGCTTTACTACATTGTGTTGGTTTCTGTCATATATCAGCATGAATCAGCCATAAGTATATGTATGTCTCCTCTCTCTTGAGTCTCCTTCCTACATCCTACCGCATCCCACCCCTCTAGGTTGTCACAGAGCACAGAGTTCGAGCTCCCTGCATCATACAGCAAATATCCACTGCCTATCTAATTTTACATATGGTAATGTTTATGTTTCAATGCTACTCTCTCAATTTGTCCCACCCTCTCCTTCCCCATGGTGTAAGTTTTATGAATGAAAACATTTAAGCTTCTGAAGATGAGGTCGAGGGGGAAGAATGGTGGAGATCATCAAATTAAGTCCAAAAGTGTTCAAGACATTTGTAGAAAAGAACTAAAGATGGGAAGAGACAAGAAATAAAGAGATGAAAGAGAATAAAGACGGAAATGGTCTTGAGAAAAACAAGAATTGGCAGTAAGGAGCAGTGGTCTTTCTGAACCATTTTTGTTGCCTTCTGAGATGCTGGACAGTGAGGAAAGGTAAGAACCCTGGTGAAGGAGATAGTGTCTTCTGGGGAAAAGCATTTTAGTTGGTACTTGAAAGAATGAGCAGGAATGTGAAGTGAATGTGAGGCAGAAGACCAGGGCTTCTAGGCAAGAAGAGACATTATATGTGAAGGCACAAAGGACTGAGAAGTTGGTGTGTGCTCCACCAGGGGTTCAGAATGGGTGAGTGAGGCAGGGGCGATAAAAAAGATCACTTAGGCAAATGAACTGAACTTTTATCCCTCAAGAGAGGTGATAAGAGTGAAGAATTTCAAGGAGAGTGATGTGATCTTGTTTGCATTTTACAATTTGTTTTTGATAGAAGTGATTTGGAGGATGGATTGAAATAAGATGGGACCTGAAGCACGAAGACTAGTGAGAAGGCTTTTGTAGTAGTGAGGTTTAGAGAAGCTGTCTTTACCTATGGCAGTTAAAGGGGTAAAGAAGGGGTGATGAATATGAGAGCTGTTTAAGAGATAGAAATCACTGTACTTAGTGATTAATAAGGAAGTTAAGGGGTTAAGGAGGGAAGGTGGAGGGCCTGTAACCTCGATTATAAGTTTCCTGTTTGAGGATCTTGGTGAATGATAGTACCATTTACAGACATAGGGGATATAAAAAAGAGAGGAAATCTAAGGACAAAGATGGTGTTTCATTTTGGACCTATTGGACCATCCAAGTAGAGACTAATATGCAAAATATGGGGGCTTCCCTGGTAGCTCAAATGGTAAAGAATCTGCCTGCAATCCTGAAGACATGGGTTCAGTCTCGGGGTCAGGAAGATCCTTAGGAGAAGGGAATGACAACCCACTCCAGTATTCTTGCCTGGAGAATTCCAGGGACCGAGGAGCCCAGCAGGCTACAATCCCTGGGGTCGCAAAGAGTCAGACACGACTGAGCAGCTTTCATTCACTTTATGGGGCCTGCAGTAAAGATTTGAAAGTCATTATAGGGGAGCTTGTTGAAACTGTGGGCTTTTTGATTATTCTTGTCATTATTGTGGTTATTAAAAATTGGTTATAGATAAGCCTTTAAAAAACATCTAAGCAGAGGCAAAGTCCACAATGCAGCGGTCTTTAATTGGAGAGGATTTTTAGAGATGAAAGATCGAGAAAATTTCATAGTATATAGAAAATAGTCATTCTTTGAGAAAATTATTCCAAGAAACTTTAAAGAATTTGTCATCTGTTTTTCCTAATTGAGGCATAACATTTATTTGTAAAGTTCAGAAAATGCATAGTTCATTGACTTGTTTTTCACATATGTGTACTTTCTTGTAACCAAGACCTAGACAAAGATCATCTCTACCTCTTCATAAAGGTCCCTTTGCAACATTGTAACCATGTTTTTTTCTTCTAGAGGTTTAGATCACTGTGTATATTTAGAATGGGAGAATCCTGTCTCTCCTTGGCAAAGCCTGGTAGGCTGCAGGATCAGGAAGTCCACAGAGAAGAATAAAAGTTGAAACCTTGTTTGAATTTCGCAGTATGCGTCTTTTATTATTCTTGGTTACAGTTCCTCCAGTTTCTCCTTTTAATGGAAAGGAGATTTTTCCATTAAAAATCTCAATTTTTCTGTTCTTTTTGAAACGTACCCTCTTAATACTATTCCATCTTCTCCAGTATTTCTGAAACATGAAGACTGCAGAGGGAGGGTTGCAGAGCTGGAAAGCCTTTTGTTTTATTTGGGTTTCATTATGGTGTGTGTCTGTATTACTGTTGTCTGTCTTCCAGATTACTAGTTTCTGTTAAAAAGAAATAGCACAGGGAACTCTACTTAATGTGATGACCTGAACGGGAAGGAAGCCCAAAAGGGAGGGGATATAAGTATATGTATGGCTGATTTCATTTTGCTGTGCAGTAGAAACTAACACATTGTCAAGCAACTATGCTCCAATAAAAATTAATTAACCTTGATTGCTGGGAAAGACTGAGGACAGGAAGAGAAGGGGGTGACAGAGAATGAGATGGTTGGATGGCATCACCAACTCAATGGACATGAGTTTGAGCAAGCTCCGGGAGATGGTGAAGGACAGGGAAGCCCAGCGTGCTGCCGTCCACGGGGTCGCAAAGATTCAGACACGACTGAGCAACAACAGCAGCAAAAAAGAGATGGGCAGTATTTTTCTAAGTAGGGAGTAATCCTCAGATACACCTGTTGAGGTCTCGCTCCTTGAATACTTTTGTTTGACTTTTTAAAAATTATGCCTTTTGGGGAAGTTTTCATAGGACTGATCGTCTCAGTTTGTGGAGGTAACGCTGTCTTTGCCACTTATTTTCCTTTATTGAGCAATAAACCATCTGGATTAATAGAATGCTTTGTTTCTTCTTTTGAAAATTGTATTCAGAAATAAACCATACTTATGAAAGAGAAAAGAAAAACACACAATTAAAAGAATAATTATAAAATAAGCACCCATATACCTACTACATAGGCCAAGAAATAGAATCTATACCCTTGAAACCATGTGCCCCTTCCTGATTGAATCCCCCCGACTCCCTAAGATACTAATCAGCCTAAATTTTGTAATAGTTATTCCCTTTTCTTTATAGTTCTATGAATTATAAATATACTATGTGTCTTTATATATACATGTGTGATTTTAAAATTTATATGTTTGAATTTATGTTAATAGATTTATGCTGGATTTGTATTCTTCTGTGACTTGCTTCTTTCACCCAGTATTGTGTTTTTGTAACTCATCCAAGTTGAGGTGTGTTGCCGTAGTTCATTCATTTTCATGCAGTATTATATTCTGTTGTGTTAAAACACCATTGCCTATTTGTCTACTTTTATTTAGTGTTTATTTTTTCCTGTTAAAAATAGTGCTACTAAAAATATTTTTGTATTTATGCACAAAAGTTTCTTTAGGGTATATATCTAGAAGTGCAGTCACTGGTTTGTACAGTAAGTACATAATCCAATGTGGTAGATAATGGCAGACTACTTAAAAATAGCGGTACCAATTTTCCCTCCCACTGGAATGGATGAGGGTTGCTATTGCTCTGCACGCTTGTCAACACTTGGTATTGCCCAACTTTTAAACTTTAGCCAGCCTGGTGGTGGTGAAATGGTATCTCTTTATGATTTTAATTTGCCTTTTCCTGATTGACAGGAGACTGAACATCTTTTCATTTATTTAGGGTCATGTATGCATCTTCTTAAGTGAAATTCATACTCAGTTATTTTGTAGAGTTTTCTCGTAGGTTGTCTTTTTCTTACTGTTTCATAGCATTTTTTAAAAATTATATTTTGGATGCTGACCTTTTGTCACAGTTATGAATTGCAAATCAACATGCTTCCTTTTTTTATTCTGCAAATCTGGTCACCCAAGAAGAGATGCCATATACAAACATGGAGAGGGAAAACCATAGACTGGGGCTTCTGTCCTTAGGCATGTAGTGGAATGCCATGTGGTTCTGTAAGCACAGGCCCTGCTCTTGAAAGTGACTGCATCTTGGTTCCTGACTGCTGCTGATCTGTGGTGCTTGACTTTGCAGGTGGAACAGGAGGATTTTGTAATGGAAGGGCATGGCAAGACTCCACCTCCTGGTGAAGAAAGCAAACAGTGAGTCACAGTTTATTTTAAAAGGGTCTTATTACAGATCTTCAGAAGCACTTTGGTTAAACATGCTGAGAGCATGTTTGCAAGGGATGTATATGTTGGGTACGTTGTGAAACTCTTCCCCAGTTGCTTTGGTGGCTGTTAATGCATTGCTTCTATTTATAGACAGACTAACTGGAGGGGCAAGAAAGTTGGCTTTGTAGTTTTTCACACTTGACTAATTAAAATTTATGTTACGCTTTAGCAAAGGCTTTAAGGCTTAGGATGTTTCAAATTGAACTGACTCAGTCTGGTTGATTTCCAAAGATAGTGTAAAATGGTATATCCTTTTCTTAGCAATGTCTTTATGAAGTGAACTGAATTAATAGACTGGTTCCCTGCATTCCAAGTGTGAATTTATTTGAATAGTACTTCCTGAAATTCTATTCCATTTAGTTATTTATGCTTCTGATCTTTGTTTAAATGACAAATTGTTTCCCCAGAGGAACAGGAATTATAAATAATATGACTTAGCCAACATTCTAAGTAATTCAGGTTCTCTCTAACTTCTTAAGGAGTGATAAGTTCTAAATCTGAAATTGAGAGTCCTCTGGGTAGCTTTCTGGTGGCAGTGAGTAGATTTTTTCCTCCCTCTGTCACAGAACTTGAAAAATTATGTTGGCAGACTAGTGTTTCATATGCCCTTTTAAAGGAAAAACAGTTAAGACTGGCTTTAAGTACTGACATAACTACCATTTTTTATTCAGACAGTAGTCTTCTAAGTTAATGGGACAGTGACTTGTGGAATTCACTGAAAATCTGTAGAGAGAAACTCTTCTCTCTCTTTTTTTTTCCCTCGAAAATAGTTTTGGTCCATCCTATGAAAATTTTGTCTCCAAAACCCTTGGGAATGAATTATGCAGAATATGCTATGCTGCCACAAGGCCAGGTTCACTAAAGGAGAATGTTTGTCTTGTATTTGTTGTGAATGGAAACCAGGATATTTTCACAGCTGTTTTAATTTGCTAACCAGGCAATTTTAAAAATAACTTACAATATAAATCCTAACTTTGCTGTATTCTGTCAAATGCACTTATATTCTGCATGGGTGGATGGAGTCAATTCATCTTGAGCAAATTAGAAAGCCTAACATCTAGTCCCAGTTGAATTATAGGAACACTTCAGGTGCCCTGCCCGCTATTCACTCTCCACTCCTACACTCAGGTCAAAGGTATTATAATAGAAAAATCCTTGCTCCCATTTGACAAGGGTTTTCTGTGCACGAGAACTTTGCTTAGTTGCTGCCTGTGTTTTTTCTACCCTTCAGTGTCTCCACTTCAGATACTGGAGTGGGTAACTTGCCTGTGATAATGCACCTTGAAACAGAAGTTAGGATTTGAATTGAATCTTTCTGACTTTAAAGTGTTTTATAATATCTCTTGAACTCAAATTCTTTCCTTATGTCGGGAACTGTGTTCCTGAAAAGTATTGTGGCCAGTAAAACTGCAGTTGTCATGATCAAAGTCTCATGGATAAGAGTGAGTTGGGGGAAACAATGAAAATGGCACAAAGCCTATTTTTAAAACACAGGTGAAGTTCCTATGCTCTGAAGAGTATCCATTTCCCAAACAAACCAGTCTTTAAAAACCTGCTCCAGTAATCCCTATCCTGAATCGGCTCCTTTAGGTATTCACGAAACATTGCTGGGGTAGATTCTCCCACAAGTTTTATATTATACAAACTATACTTCTTTTAGAGAGCTTCAGATGGCTCCAGCAGACTTGAAACGTCATGGGTTGTATACTTACCATTCTCCCTTGATAGTTTTGTTTTCACAAGTCTCTGCCTTTTCACAGATCAATCTTGTTTAATTTTGTTTTGTGAGTTGTTTTTTTTTTTTCTGGGCTTGGTCAGCTATCATATATTGAAATGATAAAGCAGAAATGAATATTCTTGTTGGGTCTTCCTTCCATACACCTGCCCACTTCTTTTGTGGGAGTTGGGAGCAAAACGGCTGTGTTGTTTTGTTTGAGGCAACAGAAATAAACAGATTGAAAATTTTTATTTTTTGTGTCTCAGAGCTGCAGTTAGCAAAGGATCATTCCATCCAGATAGTAGGATCTAGGAACTGTATACTACATTTTGGATGCTGCGAGTGACACGTTGCTGAATGACTTATGAAATTCCCATCTGTTCTTTTATTTTTTAATTATAAAAGTAATATTTGGTCATCGTAAAACATTCAAACAATAAGTGTGAATTTAGAATTATTCACTTCTACCCTTCTACTCTTCCTCATCTGAAACTTTTTCTGTGTATTTAGAGAAACAACTAAACAGATTTTTTTCTCTAACATTCTTTGAGACTGACTTTTTTCATTTGACATCTTTTGCAGTCTATTTCATTCCTTTAAACAAAACATCTGCAGAAGTACATTCTGTTATAATCATTCTCTAAAGATATTTTGGTGACTTTCACTTATTTTATTGTTATAAATATTAATATTTTTTTGACATCCTTATTCTTACATCTTTATACACAAATGTATTTCTGTAAATTTCTACATATGGAGCTGTTTGGCTCATAGGCTCTGTTTTTTTAACAAGGAGGTAGCTGCTATCAAATTACTGTTCAAAAGAGCTCTACCAATGTTCATTTCCATCTGCAGTGAAAGAGAGTACCCATTCCTTCACACCGTTAATGACAGTAAAATTATTTATCTCCAAGTTTTTGCCACTCTAATATTTTATGGCTTTAATTTGCACTTTTATTCTTACTAATAAGATGGAATATCTTGTTAGTCTCTTGGCTGTTGATTTTTCTATCTTAAACCACCTGTTTACATATGATTTCCACTTTTCTTTTGGAATGTTTGTTTTTGATAGCTTTGTAGGAACCCTTTACAGAGTGTAGATATTAACCTTTGTCTTTTAAGATGTTTAAATATTTCCTCCCAGGCCTTATTGTTTAACACTGGGGTATCTTTCATACTAATAAACCATTTAAATTTTTATGTAGTAATATCAGCCTTTATGGTTTCTGTGTTTCATGCTTATTGAGAGAAGTCCCTCCTACTCTCACATGATAAAATGTCCTGAGTTTTTCTACTGTATTTTTCGCATTTAGACCTTTAACTGAACTGGTACTCATTTTTGTGTATGGTGAGAGGCAGAGATCTAACTTAATTTTTTTCTAAATGGGTTTTCCAAATGGCTGCCATTCATTGGTATTAACGTGTATAGATAGCCTGTTTCACGTATGGAGCAGGTGGAGCACAGAGATTATATAATTTGCAGGTCACAGAGTAAATTCTAGTATGGATTAGGTATCAAATTATTTGTTAGCTGATCTGTGCCACTTTCCTTCTTCATCTAACATTTTTACCATAGGTTTTGGAAGTCTTGAAAACATTTTATTTCTGTGATATTTATTTCAACGGTATAAGTTCTGTCAACAGGCAGTGTAAGGTAGCTAAGCATGTAGAAAGCTTTCTTGAAAAAATAATTGACTTCTCATATTGAAAAAGTTTGTGCTAAATTATTAACGTTTGGATCAGTTGTGCTGATTGCTGGTGTACATGTGAATAAGATTTAGTGGAGTATACAACTTTAAACATTTGTTTATTTATATAGTCTGAATATATTTGCTTTTTAATGAGGTTTATTTACCATTAATGTATCTATAATCATTTTTCTGAGTATATTCACTTACGAGCTATTGGAGAAAATCAGACAAACTGAGTTTATTGCCACATAATATTGATCACATGACAAGTTTAACACTAGGTTAAATATAAAACTAGACAGCATATTAAAAAGCAGAGACATTACTTTGCTAACAAAGGTCCATCTAGTCAAGGCTATGGTTTTTCCATTAGTCATGTATGGATGTGAGATTTGGACTATAAAGAAAGCTGAGTGCCCAAGAATTGATGCTTTTTAACTGTGGTGTTGGAGAAGACTCATAAGAGTCCCTTGGACTGCGAGGAGATCCAACCAGTCCATCCTAAAGGAGATCAGTCCTGGGTGTTCTTTGGAGGGACTGATGTTGAAGCTGAAACTCCAATACTTTGGCCACCTGATGCGGAGAGCTCACTCATTGGAAAAGACCCTGATGCTGGGAAAGATTGAGGGCAGAAGGAGAAGGGAACAACAGAGGATGAGATGTTTGGATGGCATTACCGACACAATGGACATGGGTTTGGGTGGATTCTGGGAGTTGGTGATGGACAGGGAGACCTGGTGTATTGCGATTCATGGGGTCACAAGAGTCGGACATGACTGAGCGACTGAACTGAACTGAAATATAAAATTATTACAACTTTTTAAAACTCAGCATGAGCAGATACTTGTTTATAGGTTGTGTCTGATCATCCTTATTTAAAAGCTATTTCAGATAAAATACCAGAGCTTCCCTGATAGCTCAGAGGGTAAAGCATCTGCCTGCAATGCAGGAGACCCAGGTTCAATCCCTGGGTTGGGAAGATTCCCTGGAGAAGGAAATGGCAACCCACTCCAGTATTCTTGCCTGGAGAATCCCATGGACTGAGAAGCCTGGTGGGCTAGAGTCCACAGGGTCGCAAAGAGTAGGACACAACTGAGCGACTTCACTTTCTTTCTTTCCTTTCTCAGATAAAATATTTCTACACAGGCAGGATTTTGATTTGGTTTTACTTCTGATACAAGTAATGATCTAGATATCTGTGGGCATATCATTTCTTATAAATTATTTTGGAGTTAGATGTTAGTTTTGGTGTATTAATGAGTTTGGCCTCTTTTTCATTTCTTCCTTAAATTTTTAATATAACTTATAAACAAATCTAAGCTTTAAATCTCCATGTTGAAATTCACGCATATTCTCAAGAGATACTTGTCTTTAACCTACTAAAATAACTCAATTTTTCTAGTAAATTTTTATTGACTGAATTTTCTTAATTACTTTGGTTCATTTTATGAAAGATTATTGTTAAAAAACAAATCTCTCAAAGATATATTTACACATTCGTATTTATTGCAGCATTATTCATAATAGTCAAAAGGTGTAACAATCCAGATTCCATTAACAGATGCATGGATAAAGAAAATGTGGTATATACATAGAGTGGAATATTATGAAGCCTTAAAAAGAAGGAAATCTTGTCACGTGCTATAACGTGCATGAATTTTAAGGATATTGTGCCAAGCAAAATAAGCCAGTCACAAAGGACCAGTACTGTATGCCACCTATATGGAGTATCTAATGTAGTCATAGAAATAGAAGGTAGAAAGTGGTGGTTGTCAAGGCCTAGGGGGAGAAAGGAGAATTAGTATTTAATGGGTATAGAGTTCAAAATGAGAAAGTTCTAGTGATCTGTTGCAAAACAAAGCAGATACACTTAACACCACTGAACTTTACACTTAAAAGTAGTGAAGATGTAAAATTTATTTTTTTAAACCACAATAAAAAAAATTAGCGACCAGATTGAGAAGTTTAAATGTAAAATGTAGCCTGGATTTCAAAGACTTAGTACAAAAAAAGAATGCAAAATTAATGACTTTTATATTATTTTATTTATTCATTGCACTCAAAAGCAATTAGGCCATTTGTTGGTATTAGGAGAGCATTCCTTTAAATAAGACAAAAGACTCTAAACAGAAAAATCTCACGCTTTTAAGAAAACGTGAGACCAAATTCTCAGTCGTCTGTATACTGCTTAATCACGAACAAGAGCAAGAATTCAAGTTAAATAAATTAAACCAAACTGCCTTGCTATGAAAGAAATGAAAACTCAGGTTGCCCTTGACTCCAAAGTCCTTGTTTTCACATTACAGTGTTTTGAGTGAAAGTGAAAAGGTGTTCAAGTTGCTCAGTCATGTCCAATTCTTTGCTACCCCATGGACTGCAGCACACCAGGCCTCCCTGTCCCTCACCATTTCCTGAAGTTTGCTCAAGTTCATGTCCATTGCATCTGTGATGCCATCCAGCCTTCTCATCCTCTGACGCCCTCTTCTTCTTCTACCCTCAATCTTTCCCAGCATCAGGTCCATTTCCAGTGAGTCAGCTGTTCGCATCAGGTGACCAAAATACTGGAGCTTCAGCATCAGCATCAGTCCTTCCAAGGAGTATTCAGGGTTGATTTCCCTTAAGATTGACTAGTTTGATCTTCCTGCTGTCCAAGGGACTTTCAGGAGTCATCTCCAGCACCATAGTTAGAAGGCATCAATTCTTTGGTGCTCTGCCTTCTCTGTGGTCTGGCTCTCACAATTATATGTGACCACTGGGAAGACCATAGCTTTGACTATAAGGACCTTTGTCGGCAGAGTTATTTCTCTGTTTTCAACACACTGCCTAGGTTCATTATAGCTTTCCTGACAAGAGGCAATCGTCTTCTGATTTCATGGCTGCAGTCACCATTTGCAGTGATTTTAGAGCCCAAGAAGAGGAAATCTGTCACTACTTCCACCTTTTCCCCTTCTATTTGCCATGAAGTAATGGGGCCAGGGAGAAGGAAATGGCAGCCCACTCCAGTGTTCTTGCCTGGAGAATCCCAGGGACGGCGGAGCCTGGTGGCTGCCGTCTATGGGGTCACATAGAGTCGGACACGACTGAAGTGACTTAGCAGCAGCAGCAGTAGCAATGGGGCCAGATGCCATGGTCTTAGATTTTTAATACTTAGTTTTAAGCTGGTTCTTTCACTCTCCTCCTTCACCCTCAAGAGGCTCTTTAGTTCATGTTCACTTTCAGCCATTAGAGTGGTATCATCCGTATATCTGAGGTTATTGATGTTTCTCCCACCTATCTTGATTCCAGCTTGAAACTTATCCTGCCTGGCATTTCTCATGATGTGCTCAGCGTACAGGTTAAATGAACAGGGTGACAGCAGACAGCCCTGTTGTACTCCTTTCTCAATCTTGAACCAATAAGTTGTTCTATACAGTGTTTTAACTGTTGCTTCTTGATCCGTGTACATGTTTCTCAGGAGTCAGGTAAGATGGTCTGCTTTTCCCATCTCTAAGAACTTTCCACAGTTTATTTTGATCCACACAGTCAAAGACTTTAATGTAGTCAGTGAAACGGAGATAGATGTTTTCTGAAATTCCCTAGCTTTCTCTATGATCCAGCAAATATTGGCAATTTGATCTCTGGTTCCTCTTCCTTTTTTAAACCCAGCTTGGACATCTAGAAGTTCTTGGTTTGCATGAAGCTGAAGCCTAGCATGCAAAATTTTATGTATGACCTTGCTAGCATGGGAGATGAGTGCAATTGTCCAATAGTTAGCACATTCTTTAGTACTACCCTTCTTGGGAATTAAGATGAGGATTGACCTTTTCCAGTTCTGTGGCCACTGCTGAGTCTTCCATATTTGCGGACATATTGAGTGCAACACTTTGATGGCATCATCCTTTAAGGTTTTGAATAGCTCTCCTGGAATTCCATCACATCCACTAGCTTTATTAACAGCAGTGCTTCCTAAGGCCCATTTGACTTTGCTCTCCAGAATGTCTGGTTCTGGTGACTGACCACACCATCATAGTAATCTGGTTCATGAAAATCTTTTTTGCATAGTTCTTCTGTGTATTCTTTCCATCTCTTACTGATCTCTTCAGTGTCTACTAGGTCTCTACCGTTTCTGTCCTATGTTGTGCCCACCTTTGGGCGAAATGTTCCCTTGATATCTCCAGTTTTCCTGAAGAGATCTCTAGTCTTTCCCCTTCTGTTGTTTTCTTCTAGTTTGAGGCACTGTTCATTGAAGAAGGCCTCCTTACCTCTCTCTCTGCTGTTCTCTGGAACTCTGCATTTAGTTGGATATAACTTTTCCTTTCTCTCTTGCTTTTTGCTTTCTCTTCTTTCTTTAGCTATTTGTAAAGCCTCCTCAGATAACCACTTTACCTTCTTGCTTTTCTTTTTCTTTAGGATGGTTTTGTTTGCCTCCTGTACAGTATTACAGACTTCTGGCATAGTTCTTCAGGCACGCTGTTTTCTAGATCTAACCCCTTGAATCTGTTCATTACCTCCACTGCATGTTCATAGGGGGTTTAAGTCATACCTGGCTGGCCTACTGGTTTTCCCTGATTTCTTTAGTTTTAAGCGTGAATTTTGCTATGAGAAGCTGAAGATCTGAGCCACAGTCAGCTCCAAGTCTTGTTTTTGCTGACTTTACAGCTTCTGTGTCTTTGACTACAAAAATGAAAGTAAAAGTCACCCAGTGGGACATTTTTATTTTTGGTATTGGCCATTTGGTGGCCATGTTTAAAGTCGTCTCATGTTGTTGTTAAAGGGTATTGCTATGATCAGGGCATTCTTTTGGCAGAATTCAGTTAGACTTTGCCCAGCTTCATTTTGTTATTCAAAGCCAAACTTGCCTGCTACTCCAGGTATCTCTTGACTTCCTACTTTTGCATTAAAATCCCCAGTGATGAGTAGAACATCTTTTTTTGATGTTAGTTCTAGGAGGTCTTTTAGGTCTTCATAGAACTGATCAACTTCAGCTTCTTCAGCATAGGTGGTAGGGGCATAGACTTGAATTACTGTGATGTTGAATGGCTTGCCTTGGAAATGAACTGAGATCATTCTGTTGTTTGCATTTTGGACTCTTTTTGTTTATTGTGAGGGCTACTCCATTTTTTTCTGTGGGATTCTTGCCCACAGTAGTCAATACAATGATCATCTGAATTAAATTCACCCATTCTGGTCCATTTAATCAGTCCATTTCCGGTTCACTGATTCCTAAGATGTCAGTGTTTATTCTTATCATCGCCTGCTTGACCATGTCCCATTTACCTTGATTCATTCCAAGTTCCTATGTAGTACTGCTCTTTGCAGCATTGGATTTTACTGTCATCACCAGACACAGCCACAACAGAGCGTCATTTACACTTTGGCCTAGACGCTTTATTCTTTCTGGAGCTATTATTAATAGTTCTCCTCCACTCTTCCCCAGTAGCATATTGGACACCTTCAGACCTGGGGGACTCATCTTTCAGTGTCATATCTTTTTGTCCTTTTGTACAGTTCATGAGGTTCTCATGGCAAGTACACTGGGGTGATTTACCATCCCCTCCTCCAGTGGATCACATTTTGTCAGAACTCTCTGATAACCCATCTGTCCTGGGTGGCCCTGTACAGCATGGCTCATAGCTTCATTGAATTATACAAGCCCCTTCACCACAACAAGGCAGTGATCTGTGAAGGGACAATGAAGGAGACCCGGGTTGGGAAGATCCCCTCTAAGGAAGTGGCAACCCACTCCAATATTCTTGCCTGGAGAATCCATGGACAGAGGAGCCTGGTGGGCTATAGTCCACGGGGTCACAAAGAGCTGGACACGACTGAGCAACTAACACTTTCACTTTTTTTTATCCCCATTTTGTGTGTTGGTGATAGGATTAATTATATCAGTTTGTGTATTTCAACTCTTCTTAGGATACTCTCTTTTTTGTCTCTTTCTAAGAGAGAATCTGTTCTTGCAGGGAAGACCTGTAAGGAAATTAAATGTTGAAGACAGTTTTATGTTGATTCAGAGAGAGGAATATTATTTGGGGAGTCAACGCTACCCTTTATGCCCCAGTGTGGTATAGTATCCTTTCTGCTTGAGGTTCTGTTTTTTAAATGTCTTAACTCCAGTGTCTTGATTAGATTCTCTTCTAACTAATTATATTCTTCACAACTTAAATGTCTGGTTATAAAATGAATTATTAATTATACAGACCTTTTATAAATTCTGATAGTCCTTACCTTTATTTCTGCTTGTCCTCTTAACTCCTTATTCTACAGTTCTCTCTTCACATTCATCTTACACTGCAGTGCAGCTTTTAAAAGTCTAGTCTTTGCAGATCTCTACAGTTGATAGGCCTTGTTTTATATCTGACTACCAAATTTAACACTAAACTCTTAGAGAACCATTTGTTTGGTGCTTATTTAAAGGCTTTAGAAGTACTTCTCTGTTGGTCCAGTGGTTAAGAATTCACCTTCCAATGCAGGCAGTGCGGGTTTGATCCCTGTTTGGGGAACTGAGAAAGCCCCCATACCACGCAAAGACCCAGCATAGCCAAAAATAATTAATAAAGGCTTTGGGAAGCTTTGTAACATTTCCTAAATATAGAGGAAATGAAAGTATTTCCACATTACTCAGTTTGTAGATAATTATCTTCAAAACACAGACCTTGGTATTTGGCCATAGGAAAGGGTTTTTGGGTTGTTTAGTATTTTATTTTCTGTTTTCTACCATCAGTTTTCATTAGCTTTCCCCCTGCCTTTGGACCATTAAAATATGTACATGGTGAAATAAATTTACTAAGAACAAATTGAAACCCTCTGTAATTTCAGTCATTATTACACAGCAATAAATTGGGCATCAGAGAAATAGTTGGGTTTCTATATGATCTTTTCATACTGTTTTTGGGAGAAAGAAAGGGAGTGTTATTTTCAAGTTTATTGGTATTTTGAAAATGCCACAAAGAGGTTCAATAGACAGTTATTTATGCTTGTGGAATTTTTGCTGCTGGAAGTTTTAGTATAACCATAAACATTTTGTACTAGGTCTTTGGGAAACTTTCACTTGCTATTAAATTTTCTAATTTGCATTGAAGTCACTTCAATTATTTGAAAATGTCTTTTAAGTTCTAAGCTTTATTTTATGAGGTTTTCCCTGTGTTTCCTAATTGCAAATGACTGTAGACTGTGTGGATTGCTGGTCTTTATAGGCAAAGGTGCTGACTTTAAACACAATGAATAGGGTAGCACATGTGGCTCTCAGAAAACTACAGTTCATTTACTAAAAGTCTTATTTATTTAGCTTATATTTTACTTATGGACAGATAATATGCCTTTATGGCAAAGCATTGCTTGAAAGGTGAGATGTATTTGCCCAATTCCTTGAAATTGGTGTTTTAAGGCTGCCTTTTTCTAGATGTTACTTTTATCGTGTAGTTGTAAAATGTTTTGAACATAGGATTATGTAAGTATAGATAAAGAAGTGCATGTTCAGTTGCAGGAATTTTTAGTGGTATCATGAGGAGAGGGTAATGTTTATTTCCCCCAAGTTTTATGTTCGCTAGAGGATATGGACACACATTTTTTCCCCTTTCCGCTGGAGTCTGTGAACTGAGGTTTGGGCAGAAGTACTGGGGCAGCAGTGGGTGGAGGTTGGGGATGTTGGGGGAAAGATTATAGTAAAGAGGAGGCACAACGTGAAGGCAGGTAGTGGAAGGTGAAAGGTCAGGCTAAGGGTTTATGCTCTGTCTTCAGCTCTACGAGAACAGAACTTTTGCCAACATGGTCACTGCTGTTGAAACCAGAAAGCATCAATAAATGTATATCAGATAAATGAGGACATCAGTAAGTTTCCACAGACTATTAAGAATCCCTGTTCTATACACTCACTTTGAAAATCTGAGGTGGGATGACTAAAAATCCTAACTAAAGAATACTTTATTCATTATCAGCAGAAGAAAAGTAAAGGGATAACCTGCCATGTTTGACTTTATATTCAGTACTTTCTTAAGTATATCCCAACAGGCCCAATTGTATCACAGTTCTCTTTTAAGTGTCCCTATCTGTAAACCAGTTGATTGTTGCTTATTTTGGAAAGAAAAAAAAAAGAACAAATTTTCTATCCAAGCCTGAAGTCTTTCTTTGCTTCTGAGGGCCTCCATAGAATGCCTTTAGCCTACTTATACATATTTCTTCTACCATTTAAAAGATCTTTCTGCTCCTGCCCAGTATCTCTCCATAAGGTCTTCCATGTATATCTGGTTTCCTTCCCCCTTACATGCCTTTGTTCAAGCAGAGACCCTTCTTTCTGACCAGGAACAAATAGGTTTTGTGGGAATGCTCTTTTAAGAAAAAAAAAATTAGATTACCAACAGGGACCTACTGTTCGACAGAGGGAACTCTACTCAATATTCTGTGGTAATGTGTATGAGAAAAGAATCTAAAAAGGAATGAATATATGTATATGTATAACTGAATCACTGCCGTTCACCTGAAACTAACACAACATTGTAAATTAACTATACTCCCTATAAAATTTTTAAAAAAGAAAAAAATTAATTTCATTTACATAATTAGAGGTGCATGTGTGTTAAGTCGCTTCATTTGTGTCCGACTCTTTGTGAGTCTGTGGACTGTAGCCCGCCAGGCTCCTCTGTCCATGGGATTCTCTCTGGGCAAGAATACAGAAGTGAGTTGCCGTGCCCTCCTCCAGGGATCTTCCTGACCCCGCAATTGAACCTGTGACCCAGGGATCAAACCTGCATCTCTTACGTCTCCTGCATTGGCAGGCGGATTCTTTACCACTAATGCCACCTGGGAAGTCCTGGTACAAAAGTGAATATTTATTTACAATGAGGAAAGAAATCACAAAAATGGCAACTCAAGAATTGACAAATACAAAATTCAGAAAATAACATAATTTTATATTCATTTGTATTAATATTTCCCTAACATGTTGCTGGGAAATTTTTTTCCAACATTTTTTGGCTGCTTCTGCTTTGATTACCTCTTTATATTACAGTAATTCTGTGACATTTTCTAAAAAGAGATAAAAAGATAATTTGATGTCTTCTATAACATGGTTGACCAAAGTATGCTTTTTGTTATTGATAGATTTTAAAAGTTCTTTCAACTTCACAGCTGCTGCTATTGTTGTTGTCCAGTCATGTCCGACTCTTTGTGACCCCATGGACTGCAACACTCCAGTCTTTGCTGCCCTTCACCGTCTCCCGGAGTTTGCTCAAACTCATGTTCATTGAGTTGGTGATGCCATCTAATCATCTTATCCTCTGTCACCCCCTTCTCCTCTTGCCTTCAGTCTTTCCCAGCATCAGGGTCTTTTATAATGAGTTAGCTCTTTGCATCAGGGGGCCAAAGTATTGCCGTTTCAGCATCAGTCCTTTGACTGAATATTCATGATTAATTTCCTCAAGTATTGACTAGTTTGTTCTCCTTGCAGTCCAAGGGACTCTCAAGAGTCATCTCCAACACCACAGTTCAAAAGCATCAGTTCTTGGATGCTTAGCCTTCTTTATGGTCCAACTCTCACATCCATACATGACTACTGGAAAAACCATAGCTTTGACTATGGGGACCTTGGTCGGCAAAGTAAGGTTGACAACTGCTATTGGTGACATGATATAAACTTGTAAGATTGTCATCAACTTTGGGAGAACCCTAGCAAGTATTCTTCATATATGGGCTCTAGGATTACAAGGCTATATTTTTTCTTGTGTACTGACTACCCTGAAATACACTTTGAATTGACACATTTATATCATGGTATGATCTACTCTGCACATTTCTGTCAGCATGCTCAGTGGCCCAGCAACATCTTTGTACACAGGACAGTTAATTATAACTCAGCCACACATGGAAGTGACTGAGGATCACATAAATATTTACCATTAAACCTAAAATCAGTGTATCATCAGTTTAGTTTTCCATTTAGGAATCCCCCAAGTGCCTACAGCTACTAGTTCGACTGACGGGGGGGGTCGTGGTGAAGAGGTAAAATGAAAAGAAGCTGTGGTTAATGATCTATGTTAAGTTTGTGAGGAGAAACATATTGTCTTTGCACATTTTATAAAAATAATTGGTCATTTGTAACAGAGTTGGAGAATTCACATTCCTGATTTCAAAATACATTACAAAGCTACAGTAATCAAAAAGAATGTGGTACTGGCATTAAGACAGACAAATAGACCAATGGAATAGAATAGAAAGCCCAGAAATAAACCCTTGTATATAAGGTTGAATAATCTTTGACATGAGTGCCAAGACCATTCAATGGGGGAAACAGACAGTCTTTTCAACATATGGTGTTAGAGATTTTGGTTATCTATTTGCAAAAGGATCGAGTTAGAACCTTATCTTACACCATATACAAAAAATTGTCAAAGTGGATTAAAGACGTAAGCTTAAGACCTAAGACTTTGAAACTCCTGAAAGAAAACACCTTGCTTCAAGACATTGGCCTTGCATGGTTTTTTGGATAGGACACCAAAAACATAGGCAAAAAAGCAAAAATAGACAAATGGAACCACATCAAACTTTAAACATTTTGAAAATTTTGTGTATCAAAGAACAATCATAGAGTGAAAAGGTGTCCTACAGAATGGGAGAAAATATTTGCAAATCGTGTATCTAATAAGAGATTAATATCCAGAATACATAAAGAACTACAACTCAACAAAAATCAAATATCATGATTTAAAAATATCCAAAGGGCTTGAATAGACATTTCTCCAAAGATGATCACATAAATGGCCCATAAGCATATGTAAAGACACTCAGCATCACTAATCAGCAAGGAAATATAAATCAAAACCACAATGAAGTGTCATTTCACACCCATCAGGATGACAACTATCAAAAAAAAATCAAAAACAAATAACATGTTGGCAAGGATGTGGATAAATTGGAAGCTTTGTGCACTATTGGTGGGATTATAAGATGGCATAACTTCTATGGAAAACAGTATTAAGTTTCTTTGAAACTATGTTTTCTACATGACAAATTCCAGCGCATTCTTTGAGACTCAGTTTAAAATCTTACTTCCTCTATGAAACCTTTTGTGACTTAACAGCGGTTCTTTGTATTCCTAGAATGTAACTATCTTATATCTTTATTTCTATTTTAATTATGGCACTCACTATGCAATATTTTAATTTTGAAGTTTGACATTTCTGTCCTTCAGGGTGTTAAAATCCTCTTTGTACCCTCCTGGGCTTGGTTCTAGTATAGTACCTAATACATCTGTTCCGTTCAGTCACTCAGTCGTGTCCGATTCTTTGCGACCCCATGGACTGTAGCCTACCAGGCTTCTCCGTCCGTGGGATTCTCCAGGCAAGAATACTGGAGTGGGTTACCATTTCCTTCTCCAGGGGATCTTCCCGACCCAGGGATCGAACCCGGGTCTCCCGCATTGGAGGCAGACGCTTTAATCTCTGAGCCACCAGGGAAGCCCACCTAATACATAGTAGATCCTAAAAAATGGTTCTTTACTGTATGAATGAAGAGTGACTTCAGAGTTTGAAGTCTTTTTTTTTTTTGTCTCTGCCATCTGGCTTACAGGATCTTAGTTTCCCAACCAGGGATTGAATCTGGGGCCACAGCAGTGAAAGCTCTGGGTCCTAACCCTGGACTGCGAGGGGAGAACCTGGAGTCTTATTTTTAAAAGGGTTGATTGGCCTTACTGTACTTTGTGGTCACAGATTGCATTCTTATTAACAGCAGCAGCCAGTTTACTTTTCTACTTTCTAATATGTTGCGTGTTCTCTGTACCTCTACTGCCTCCATCTGATCCAGGCTATCTTCCCTCACCTAGAAGGCCATAGTCGCCTTCCAACTTGTCTCCACTTCTCCTCATGGTCCTTGGTAGCGTATTTTCCATAGGGAAGCCAGGATCAGCTTTTGAACATGTAACTCTGATCCTGTCTAGAGTGGTTGTAAGACCGGCATGGGTCCTTGGAATGCTTACTTTGGGAAGTTTTAGAGACTTTTGTCCCACTTTATAGGAAATAATTTAAAAGGTATTCACATCCCGTATTAAATATGTGGTTTTATTTATTTATGTGGTTGTATTCATTTATTTTTCTATCATAGATTAAAAGAATTTTAATTGTTTTGCTTCTGACATTCTCTGGCTGCAAATAACTGACTTAATTTGTAATTACCCTAAGACTTTTTAATGATTAACATAGCATTTTTTGCAAAGTGAGAATTGTTTTCAAATGTAGTGAAAACTTAAGAAATGCTTACCTTAATAAATGGAGTTGCTTGGTGTTGTAGTCTGAGGACACTTAAGCATTTATTAATTTTTATGATTATAATTTTCTTTCTGTATTTTGGACTTGTAAATATATTTTTTCAGATCCCAAACATTTGCCTAGACCCTTGAAATTTTCAACTTGTAGATCCTAGGTATTAAGTGAATAATGGATAAAATGGCACCATTCACTCTCCTTTAATATTCTTCTGTGACTTTCCATTCTTCTTACAATAAGATCCTTTCTTTTCTGTGACCTGCAGGACCCAGTTTGATCTACCTTCTCCTGTCTTCATCTCCCACCTCTCTCCCCTGGGCACCTGGCCTAGCCTCCTGATCATCCTTCTTGTTCTTTGAACACTCAAGTGGTTGCTTTTCTTTTTCTTAAATTTATTATTTTTTAAAATTTCCTTTTAGCTCTGTTGGGTCTTTGCTGTTGCACAGGCTTTTCTCTAGTTGCGGTGCTTGAGCTTCTCATTGTGGTGGCTTCTCGTTTTGGAGCACAGGCTCGAAAGCTGTGGCTTGTGGACTCAGTAGTCGTGGCTCGCAGGCTCTGGAGCACAAGCTCAATAGTTGTGGTGCACAAGCTTAGTTGCCCCGCGGCATGTAGGATCTTCCCGGATCAGGGATCAAATACTTGTCTTCTGCATTGGCAGGCAGATTCTTTACCACTGAGTCACTGTGGAAGCCCAAGCAGTTGCTTTTCAACTCAGCTTAAATGCCCCTTCTGAGAAAAGCTCTCCTGAGCTACCTGATCTAAAGTGAGTCTCCCTTAGTTTTACCATAGTCTCCAGGTAGCTCAAATGGTAAAGAATCCACCCGCAATGTGGGAGACCTGAGTTCAATCTCTGGGTTGGGAAGATCCCCTGGAGAAGGTAATGGCAACCCACTCCAGTATTCTTTCCTGGAGAATTCCATGGACAGAGGAACCCAGTGAGCTACAGTTCATGGGATTGCAAAGAGTTGGACACCACTGACCGACTTTCACTTTCACCAACTCTTTAATTCCTTCTGAGTGAGTTTCTTTCTCCCTTGAGGATATTGCTCCATGGGGGAATGCACCCACCTTATTTGGTACTGCTGTATCCTCAGCACTTAGCACAGAGTCAGACACATATAAGGTAGTTAGAATATACTTGTTGAACAAATAAAGAGCTATGTTAATAAATTTTGTAGTTTAACAATTCTTACATTGTTGGTGTAAAGTTTTCATGGTCATAATAAATTATGCTCTAATCCACTAAGTTCTATTTGCTGATATTTTACTTGGGATTTTTGTGTCCATCTTTACAAGTGAAGATCTATAGTTTTATTTTTTTCTATCATGTCTTAGTTCAGATGGGTATTAGGTATATGCTAGCCTCATAGAATGAATTAAGAAAGATTTCTTTCTATTCTGTAAGTTTGAGAACAGTATGGATAATGTAGAGATTATCTGTTTAGTAGAAGAAAACCACTTGTGCCTGATATTTCAGTGGCTAGTTCTTTGAATATCTTACACATTTCTGCTGTGGGTTTTTGTTATTTTCATAACTTTTCTTGAGTTGACCTTCAGTTCGGTTCAGTCACTCAGTCGTGTCCAACTCTTTGCAACCCCATGAACTGCAGCACACCAGGCTTCCCTGTCCATCACCAACTCCCAGAACTTACTCAAATTCATGTCCATCGAGTCATTGATGCCATCCAGCCATCTCATTCTCTGTCATCCCCTTCTCCTCCTGCCTTCAATCTTTCCCAGCATCAGTGTCTTTTCCAGTGAGTCAGTTCTTTGTATCAGGTTGCCAAAGTATTGGAGCTTCAGCTTCAGCATCAGTCTTTCCAATGAATATTCAGGGTTGATTTCCTTTAGGATGGACTGGTTTGATCTCCTTGTAGTCCAGGGGACTCTCAAGAGTTTTCTCCAACACTACAGTTCAAAAGCAGTAATTCTTCGGTGCTCAGTTTTCTTTGTGATTCAACTCTCCATACATGACATACAATATCCATACATGACTACTGGAAAAACATAGCTTTGACCATAAGGACCTTTGTCAGCAAAGTGATGTCTCTGCTTTTCAATATGCTGTCTAGGTTTGTCATAGCTTTTCTTCCAAGGAACAAGCATCTCTTAATTTCATGGCTGCAGTCACCATCTGCAGTGATTTTGGAGCCGAAGAAAATAAACTCTGTCACTGTTTCCATTGTTTCCCCATCTATTTGCCATGGAGTGATGGGACTGAATGCCATGATCTTAGTTTTCTGAATGTTGAGTTTTAAGCCAGCTTTTTTACTCTCATCTTTCACTTTCATCTAGAGGCTCTTTAGTTCCTCTTCACTTTCTGCCATAAGGGTGGTGTCATCTGCACATATCTGAGGTTATTGGTATTTCTCCCTACAGTCTTGATTCCAGCTTGTGCTTCATCCAGTCCAGCATTTCACATGATGTACTCTGCATATAAGTTAAATAAACAAAGTGACAATATACAGCCTTGACATACTCCTTTCCCAATTTGGAACCAGTCCATTGTTCCAGTTCTAAATGTTTCTCCTTGACCTGCATATAGATTTCTCAGGAGGCAGGTAAGGTAGTCTGGTATTACCATCTCTTCAAGCGTTTTCCACAGTTTGTTGTGATCCACACAGTCAAAGGCTTTAGCATAGTCAATGAAGCAAAAGTAGAACTTTTTATGACATTCTCTTGCTTTTTTGTGAGCCAGTGGATATTGGCAATTCGATCTCTGGTTCCTCTGCCTTTTCTAAATCTAACTTGAGCATCTGGAAGTTCTTGGTTCACATACTGTTGAAGCCTCACTTGGAGAATTTTGAGCATTACTTAGCTAGTGTGTGAGATGAGTACAATTGTGTAGTAGTTTGAACATCCTTTGGCATTGCCTTTCTTTGTGATTGGAATGAAAGCTGACCTTTTCCAGTCCTGTGACCTGGGGACCTTCCCAACCCAGGGATCGAGTCCAGGTCTCCTGCATTGCAGGTGAATTCTTTACCATCTGAGCCAGCTGGAAAGCCCAAGAATACTGGAGTGGGTAGCCTATCCCTTCTCCAGGGGATCTTCCCAACCCAGGAGTCAAATCAGGGTCTCCTATATTGCAGATGGATTCCTTACCAGCTGAGCTATCAGGGAAGCCCCTTGAGTTGACCTTGGTAATTCCTATTTTCTTTGACTATCATCCATTTTATTTCTCTTCAGGTTTGTTGACATTAAGTTATATGTAATTCTCTCATAATTAAAAAAAAATTCTCTCCAGATCTGTAGTTATAATGTCCCTGTTCTTAGCCCTAATGTTAGTTATAACTTTTCTCTTATTTTTAGTTAATGAGACCTTCCAAAGGATTATCCACTTTTGTTAGTTTTTATCTTTTATTAATCTTTAAAACTTAATTTAAAATTTTATTGTTTTTTATTGAAGTATAGCTAATTTATAGTATTGTGTTAGTTTCAGGTGTGCAGCATAATGATTCAGCTTTACATATATTTTATATATTCAGTTATATATGTGTGTGTGTGTGTGTGTGTGTATATGCTTCCCAAGTGGCTCAGTGGTAAAGAATCCACCCTGGCAATGCAAGAGACATGGGCTCAATCCCTGGGTCAAGAAGATCCCCTGGGGGAAGAAATGGCAGCCCCCTTCAGTATTCTTGCAGGAATAATCCCATGAACAGAACAGCCTGGCGGTGACTGAGCACACACATTATATATATATCCAGCTATATATACATGTGTTTGTATGTATGTATATAGATATAGATATTCCTTTTCAGAGTCTTTTCCCATATAGGTTATTACAAAATATTGAGTAGAGTTCCCTGTGCTATACAGGAGGTCCTTGTTGGTTATCTATTTTATATATAGTAGTATTTTATATATGTGTGTATCTGCTAATCCCAACTTCCTAATTTACCCATTCCCCCCACCCCACTCCCCTTTCACCTTTGGTAATCATAAATTTGTTTTCTGTGTCTGTGTCTTTCTGTTTCATTAATAAGTTCATTTATTTCATTTTTTAAGATCCCAAATATAAACAATATCGCATTATAGTTGACTTTCTTTATGTGACTTACTTCAGTTAGTATGATAATCTCTAGGTCCATCCATGTTGCTGCAAATGGCATTATTTCACTTTTGTGGCTGAGTAATATTCTTACATATATATATGCCACATGTTCTTTATCCCATTCATCTGTTGATGGACATTAGGTTGCTTCCATGTCTTGACTATTGTAAATAGTGCTGAAGTGAACATTGGGGTGTATGTCTCTTGGTTTTCTCTAGGCATATGCCCAGTTATTTATTTTTTTAAGACAAAGTTTTTAACTTAGTATAGTTGATCTACAGTAGGTTAATTTCTGCTGTACAGCAAAGTGATTCAGTTATACATATATTTTTTTTTACGTGCTTTTTCCTTATGGATTATCTTAGGATATTGAATAGAGCTCCCTGTGTTATATAGTTGGACTTGTTTTTTATCCATTCTGTATGTAATAATTTGCATCTAGTAACCCTGAATTCCCAGTCCATCTCCCCCATATCCTTTTCCCCCTTGGCAACCACAAGTCTGTTTTCCGTGAGTCTTTTTGTTTCGTAGATAGATTCATTTAAAAACAAACAAAAATTTTTTGAGTCAATAAAGAGTCAGTCTACTCTCCTTTTGACTTTTACTTTATAATTTGGTCTTTATTTTCTTTTTTGAGTTTGTTATCATTTTCTAGATTTTTGGGTTAAATGTTCTGTTTGTCATTTTCAATCTTGTTTCCTCATAGAAATATTTTAGTAGTTGTTATATAATCACCAAGGATGGCAGCACTGAAAGATAACACTCATTTGAGTATGTAAATTCTGGCTTGTTTTAAAAGTAAGCTCATTTTTTGTTATATTATATCCTCACTTTGTAATATAATTTAAAAACACTAATTGCTAATATAAAAAAGTCCAATAAATATAAACATATCAGGAAGTCCAAAATGTCTGGGAATACAGGAAAAATATGCCTTTATTACACTTCTTTGTTTTAGATGAACAATTGGATTAATTGCTTCAAGTTTAGAGATAACTCACCAACAGAAAAATTCCCTGGAGGTTGAAGAAAATTAGCAATCATATTATATGAAAATAGAACTAATATTTTGCTTTAAAATTTATCTCTGTTTCTGGACTTCTTGTGCAGCTTGTTACTTAACAGAAAGGAAGATATATACATTTTTATACAATAATATCTGCATTGAGGAGTGGAGACTTAGCAATATTCAGTCTTCTAAAGAAATTCTGTCCATCACAAGTTAAAACAAGGCAGCCATACAGTCTCCATGCATTCTAGCGTGTTGAGTATGCTCCACATAAGTAAGCTTTCCGTAACTCATCTGGAAGGTATTGGAAGGATAAAAATAGACTAAATGTTCAAAATTTCCATCCTAGGAGTTTCCTGCTTTTGCCTACATCTCAATTGTCAGTCCAGGTCCTGGCTCCTACTCCACTCTGGTCTGTGCAAAGACAGTGGAAGCGTTTACGCCATAAATATTCAGGCTGCCAGATGGTCTGAGCATTGGCCTCTGCCTGCCCTGAAACAGCTCCTTTCCTACTCTTCTGTCAGAGTGGAAAAAGTGAAGGAGGGAGACTGTACAAAGACCCAGAAGCCAGGATGACAAGCATGTGGGATTTAAAAGGGTTCATAGGTTTGTTTTCAAGGAATACAGGGCTTACAGAATCCATCCGTTCTCTGCTGGCTGGCATGTCAGATTACGCTCTGCCAGCCCAGTTCATTTAGGGAAGTCACACTCTGGAATCCGACCCTTTCTGGTTCACAGAGATAGATGGAGTCTGATGGTCACAGGGCACTTTCGCCCGCTTTCTGTCATTTTAGTTACTTTGCTTCCTTAAGCAGTCTTTAAATAGATAGAGATGTGTTTCTGGAAACTATGTGACTTTTATTCCTTGTCTTTGGATGGCACATTTCCTCAGATCAGCCCAGCACTTCTGAAGGGAAGTCTAAGTCACTCATTCATTCATTTCCCTACTGTGCAGGCTAGCTAAGTGTTGGGCCTCACACAGCAGTGAAGGAAGATGTAGTGTGTCCTTATACATACTGGGAATGACCAACTGCAAGCAAGTTCTTTGACAATTAATAAATTGCAGTTACGACCAGTGCTATGAAAAAGTAGTAAAGGAATTATGGGAGTGTTAAACAGGAAGGCCTGGTCTAGACAGGGAGGGTCAAGGAAAACTTTCTGGGGTAATGACTTGAGATGGCAAGGATAAGATGAAACAGAACTGCTAAAAAGAAACAGAGAGTACGGTTTTTAGGGCTGAAAGGGACCAAAGATACCATCTGCTGATGGCCAATCCTTACATTCCACAAATGAGAAAACTGAGGCCCAGAAGGTGAAGGGAGTTGCCTGACTAAGGTTACACAGCTTGTTAGCCCCAGGGCTAGGGGTGCAAACCCACCGTGGTTTTCTTAGGTGGGTAGAAAGCAAGATGCACTGAGTCAGAAGGGACTTAGGCATGGGGGAAACCAGGTAGGTTTTAAATTTAGCACTGCCTCCAGGGTCAGCTGAAGAGCTACTTCTTCAGGTTGGGGAGGGCATTAAAAATGACTCATCTGACAGTTTGCTGTAGCATAGTTTGGGGTGGGGGGAGGAGGTACCAAACATATATACACCTGAAACAATAAATGTGATCTAGTAGTTAAGACTCTGTGCTTCCAGTGCAGGGGACACAGGTTCGATCCCTGGTCAGGGAACTTGAGATCCCGCATGCCATGCAGCATGGCCAAAAAATAAATAAATGAAATAACAATTAAAATAATAAAATGATCTTTAAAATATAAATGTGGAGTTCAGTTGGGAGACCACTCACTGTTCTGCAGCTGTCTAGCTGTGTGTGATGGAGAGAAGTCACATAACCTCTCTGAATTGGCATTCACAGCTTATAGTTTGGTATATTTCCTTTCAGTCTTTTCCTGTGCGTTTTAGGAGCTTGTTAGAGATCAGTTGTGTCCTATATTTCACCTCAGTCTTTGAAGACTAAAGTTTCCTGTTTGGGTAAAATATTGTTTAAGTCCCCCTTTAAAGAGCAGTTTGCCAGCCTGTGCTTGCCCAAACATCCAGAGAATAACTGTAGCAAGTGAGCCAAGCTCCAGGATCTGTAAGAATCGTTAGCAACTGAGCATATTTCTATAAAGCAATAAAGGTTTTTATATTTTGTTCATCTGTTACCCTTATGCTGTTGCCACTTTCACATTCAGTGTGTGTAGGTGGAGAGTATGAGATAACAGCGTTTCACAAATGAAAGTGAGTGGAAAAGGGCCGCTTTCCCTTTAAGGCAGTTTCAGCCCAAGCTCCCGCCCCTTTCCTGATTGACAAACCTACCCGAAGTCACATGATCAGCCTCTATTTGAAGGTCACAAAAAGCTGCTTCCTTTAGAGACAGAGGGGGAGAGAGAGAGCAAGAGGGAGAGTGAGTGTGAGAGTTAGTTCAAGCCAAAATGGCCGACAGAGTCTCTGCTGGTTTCTGAATATTTAAAATACAAAAAAACAGATAGACAAAAAGAAATCATTTTTTGGACCTTTTTTCATTTCCATTTCTACCTTGTATGCCTCAATTTGCTGGATTTAAGCACTGCTGCACTTTATGAGGTTGGTAAATATTTTCAATTTTTTAAAAACCAATTGATTTATATGGATCTTGTCTAACCGTTTTCACTAGTGGTGTTGCAAATCGACATTTGTCTAGCATGGAGACTGGCTTCAGACATTTCGTGAATCTGTGTAAATCAGACCCATGATGTACTTTTGGTTCGGCATTTTGGAAATGGAAAAGCCTTGGTAAAATATTTAATTTTGAAGTGATTTAATTGCACTTTTAATTTATATGCAGATTTTCATCCTCGTTTGTGTCTTGCAAATAAATGAAGCTGCGAGTAATTGAAAATTTGATATTTAGAAAGAGGTTTTTTTAAAAAAAAACACAGACCTCTCCCTACCCCCTTAAATCTGCTGCAAAAATTTGCATAAATATAAATGGGTTTGCATTCTTTCGGCTGCTAAGGCCGACAAAGGATCTGGGAGGGCAAGCACTACCACAGGAAAGCCTTTTTCTTTTTTTCTTAAAGCTTGGCCATCCTTCCTAGAGAGATGTAAAACCTAAAATAAGACCTGATACATTTTAAACATCAGGCTGGGGGCGAGTGAACACCAGGAGGTTTGGGGTTTGTAGAGTCCCCGGCTTGAAAACCTCCCAAGCAGTGTGTGGATCACCCCTCTCCTCTCGGCGCGCGCTCATTTGCGCTGGGTCTCTGTGTGTGTGCTCAAATGTGCAGCCAGATGCGCTTTTATTTTGATCGTGGTTTGAACCAAATGGTGGGAGTATCTTGTAAACATGGTGTTTGAAAGATAGAACAGCTCATCAGCCCGATTAGGAATTATTTCTCTCTCATTTTCTCCCTGTGGGTTGGCCGCCTCCGTTTCTCATGGCTTACAATTTCTGTTTAATTTTACACTTATGAACTGGGCTTTTCAGCACAAATTCAGCTTCTGTATGTCTAGTTGACTGTTTCAGCCACGTATCCATTGTGAAATGGTCGTATCTGGTCACCTAAATAAGTAGCTGTACGTGTATGTCTGTTGGTTACCCTCAAAAAACAGTGTGCAGTGAGTGCACTGAAGTTAAATTCCATTACTCCTAATGCAGGATTCTAGAAAGCCTGGGGATGGGGAGGGAAGAGGACTGAAAACTTGCCTTCTCAGAGCCACCTCCCCCGATCGTTGTGAGAGTGTGATGTAATGCTCTCGATCTGGTGGGCTGAAAGGATTGTAGTTTGTGATCTGGTGGAGAAATAGCCCCCACCCCTGGGGAAACTACCCCACCCCCCTCAGCATATCCCTGGCTGGCAGAGGCCTTGTTTTCTTTTCTTTTCTTTTCTAGTTTGTATCCTCCTGATTTATGCCTTAGCATATTGGCATGAGAAAGAGACTGTTCTAAAGCTGTTACAAAGTATAGTTTAGAAAGGCCATTTAAAATATGCAAATTGAATTGTCATCCCCATCACTAAATATATAGACTTGGATTAAAGGTAATTAAGCATAAATGGAATAATTTTGATCAGAAGGGAGCAGTGGGGGTTTTTTTTTGTTTCCTTTTTAATTAATCTAATTATAAGATGCTTGCTGGGCCCGAAAGTGTTAAAAAAAAATGGAAAAAATGCTGGACCATTTTGAAAATTTGACAGTCTGCAAGAGGGTGTGTAGTGCTTTCAAAAGCTTTATTTACTGTTAAAATGGATTGGCCTCTTGTACTGAAAATGGCCTGTTTCTTTGGGCCAATTGTTTATAGATGAAGGGACTTTCACGCTAATTTTAACAAAAAGACGTTCCATTTGAATTCATAAAGATAATTAAAGTCCTCTGTCTCTAAAGAGCAAGTATTTTATTATTTTTCTAAAATTAATGTTGTTAGTAGCAATGAAAATGAGTGGGGAAGTGACGGTTTAAATTCAGTGTAAATTTTTTGGTGGTAGAAGTTCAGCTTTTGTGTAAGATTGGAAACATTACATTCAAAAGGTAATCTGGAACAAATTTGTCTCTTAGAAAATTTTTTTACAGCTTGAATTTAAAGGAAAAGACATAGAAATTAACATAGCAATAGAGTGTTGCTTTGTGGTAGACCTGAGGAAAATTAGAGTTCTGATTTTTGTTGTTTTTTTTTCTGAAAATGAAAGCGCTTATTTGGGGCTTTACTTGTTAGATGATTCATTTTATGCCCATTTCCTAAGTTGGCCTTACAGAAGAAGAATGAGATGAACCTCAGCTTTCCACATTTTGTCATTAGCTTGTTTTTCTGGACTGTGTAAACATGTGAATAGCAGGTTAATTCAGTTTGCAGAGCGGAGGGACCAGAAGCAGGGTGCCTGCTTTCTTAGGCAAGAAGCAGAATGATATAATGAACATTTAACAGAACGCCATCTGATTCTTTGAAATGTTTTGGTAAATATTCTTCTCTCTAGACAGGTTGAGAAGTGTGATAAATAAGACCTGGTTTCACGTATGTTAAGCGTTATGGCTCTGGTGAGTTTCAGAAGCTCAGCTGCCATTTTGGATCTAAGTTCCTGCAGAGCCAATCCTTATGACACACCAAACTCTGGTAATTCAGGAGCAAATAAAAATGAGTTATACATCAAGCGTGCAGGTGGATAGTACTTATTTTGTGCCTTTTGTTGGAGTTTTCTTTCTGTTGGCACTGTGAAATGAATCTTTAAAAACTTTACAGATGTGGCTGATGTTATGAAGAGCAAAACGCAGAGATATTAGAACTTGCACATTGTGGTTTTTTAAAATGAGGCAATGTATGCAGAGGAAGTTTCTGTCTGGAGAAAAAATAATATAATCGTCACTACAGTCTCCCCACCCCCACCACCTGTTTCCTTTTGGCGGGTCTACTTATTATAGTAATGTTACTATTCACAGTGCTACTGTGTTGCAGAAAGTAATGTCACAGATTCATTATTAAGATTTTACTGAAGCATCACAAAAATTGATAGCGCCGTTTAATCAGAAGTGGTATCTTATTTGAAAGTTGTTTTCCAGTCCTTCTGTCTGCATACCAGAAAGGAAGCGTTGGCATCTTTGGTATATGGCGCAAACTCAACTCCGTTGTTCAGCTTTGAATGGCCATTTGTTATTCTCTTTCACCACTGGGACAAGTCATTTAGAAATCAGCTTCTAAAAATTGAAGCAGAGACTTGTAAGGCTTTTCCAGTTCTTAATCCTACAAGAGACATGGAAGGAGTGATCTGTAATGATGAGACCTTCAGGTTCTGCAGAATAGGCCCCAGTAGATAACAGTAGTAAGGGGTTAGGCCTCACCCTACCCAACTGCCCCAGGACTGAAAAGTTTGCAAGAAATTTAATTTTTACAACTCAGTATAATCATTGACCTTCTGTCATTTAAACTGGACAAGACCCTGAGGCACCACAGATGAATGTTTGTCCCAACCCTAAGGAGTACCACTCTAGTGAGGGAGATGCTCAGTGAAAGAATCACTGGCCTTACCTTGGTGCTCTGTGAGAGGTAGAGCAAGTCCCTGGTGCAAAGTAGCCTGAGTATCTGTGTGAGGAGAACCCTTGTTTGAAGAAGCCAAATAATTACTCTTCATTAATTTTTTGTTGTCATTTGGCTGTTAGATTTTCTTTAAGTGGACCTTGTGATTTAAAGGTGGGGTGTCTGACTATTGGCTGGGGAGTAGGGCAGCCTAGGCTAATTGTTTCCTAGTACAGTATTGTTCAAGGATTTATACTAATCCGACTTCCCTCACCTGCTTCTTATGATTAAAACTGGTGGTGGGGTGGGGTGGGGTGGGGTGAATTGAAGCCACTTGGCCTGAAAAGGGATTTAACACATAATGGTGACATTTTAACATGTTTTCCTTTCTTCCTTCAAATATTCAGCCATCATTTATGCCAGGTGCTAGTGTAGGTGCTTCGAGAGCCAAGAATTAATTTGGAAGGCCCAGGGCCCCCAGTAACCACTGGTTCATGTGGCAGTGTTTGCCATCTGATGACTATCTAACCTACTGCTTTGGGTTACAGCCAGGATAATGCTATAATTCCTTTCACCTGATGGTCTCCTCACTGATAATCAGGGAATGAATGGTAATTTTTGCTTCTGGTTGTTCTAGAGTCTTCCATTTAAGGTTTGACGAGATAGTCATTTTATCCATTATTATTTAGCTGTGCAAAATTATCTTTTAAATTGTCTGAGAACCCTGCGTGATCAGTTGCCTCCCTAGTTACTCTAGCACATCCCTCAGTTTTCCTCTTTCAATACCCTTCAGTTCTATCACTTGGGCTTCCCTGGTGGCTCAGTGCAGGAGACCCAGGTTCGATCCCTGGGTCAGGAAGATCCCCCGGAGAAGGAAATGGCAGCCCACTCCAGTATGCTTGCTTGGGAAATCCCATGGACAGAGGAGCCTAGCGGGCTGCAGTCCATGGAGTCGCAAGAGTCGGACGTGACTGAGTGATTAAACCACTACCAGTTGTATCAGTGTCTGAAATCACATTATTTGTGTGTGGAACCTCACTCCCCACAACCCAGAGCAGACTTGAGTGTGCGTATTGCTCAGCCTTCAGTGTCTAGAATAGGGCTTAGCACAAGTGAGTACTCAGTAGAAATGTTTTTGAAGTAGACCTGAGTATAAGGTCACCAGGACCAGCTATGTGACCATCAGCCCCTGTTTCTTCATCGGTAAAATGGACACAATGCTTTGTTGTGAAGCATAAAGGAAATGCTGGAACGAAAAGACCAGCACCTAGTCTCGTTGCTTAGTAAGTGTTTCCTTCCCCTTTGCTCTCCCTCTTTCTCTCTTTGTTTAGTAAACCAGAAAGGCTGTAACGGCCCCACAGAAGCCTCGGTCCTCTGATGGCTCCCAGGATCGGGACGCGCGGGCACTGATTGCGCGGACGAGGACAAGAGCCGCGCTGAGCCCTTTCTTTTATTCAAGTCCCTACATTCCTATGGTCTGATGTCGTCTCTTCATGCGCTCCAGTTTCCTTCAGGCTCTGCCCCTGTGGTGTATCCACATTTGCTTGGCTGCTTTTCATACATTCTGTGTTTTGCATCAAAAGGTTCTCAACAGTTTCAAATGAATTGGTCTTAGAGTTTACAAGGCAAAGGAGAACAGAAAATGCAGTGTTTTTTCCCTTCATTTTTATTATTCTGAACCTGCACATATAAACCCTATTTAATCAGACTGCTAATAGTTTTGACTCAGAAGACAGATAAAACTAAAATTTAGGTCAATTACCCACTTAATACAATGCTTTTTGAATTAATAAAGATGACACATAACATTCATTCATTGACCTTGGATTGGAATTTATTTCAAAGAAAGCCATTTTTATCTGTTAATTCATTTCAGCAAATTATTATTGAATACCTATTACCTGCCATGCGTTGGAATAAGTGCTAGCATAGGAGTTTTATAGTAGGGAGATTTTTTTCCAGGTACCATTATGAAGTTAGAAAGAATATAAATGCAGGGAGCCTGGTCAGTCCTCAGGGTGTTGGACGATTACGAAAGAGGGACACGCAACCCACATAGAAGGACCAGCTTATGCAAGGGCCCTGAGGCAAGAGAGGACTTTAGCATATTTGGAGACCTGTGTGTAGAGTACTTGGACATGGTTGGAGCGTGATGTGTGTAAGAGAAAAGATAATCTGGGAAATGAAAGGTGAATCTGAAAAGGTAAACACTGGTAAGATGTGGGAGAGTCTATCAGTCATGTTTGGAAGTCTTTATCTTGAGAATAGTTAAAGAGTTCTCAGCAGGAATTTCACCTGTTCAAGTTGAGTTGTTGAAAGATATGCTCTAGTCATCCTGTAGGAAATGGCTGGAGGATTGAGTATAAGACTGTAGTGGTGGCCTGGACTGACAGCAAGTTGGGAAGAAATGGATAAATCCAGAGACATTTGGGAAGAAGATGTCACAGAACCTGATCGTTGAGAATCAGGATTGGGGAGATAAAAGATCACACCTCTGTCTCTGGCCTGGGCTACTGATGAGATGGTTGTACCATTCATGGAATTAGGATCCCTTTAGACAAGGGACAGATGTGGGATTGAGAAAATGATTCAGTTTTGGAGTAATTGAATCTTGGGACATCTCAGTGAAGGTCAGGGCTTCCCACGTGGTGCTAGTGGTAAAGAACCTGCCTGCCAGTGCAAGAGACGTAAGAGACACAGGTTCAATCCCTGGGTCAGGAAGATCCCTGGAGGAGTAATTAGATACCTGGCTGGAGATAAAAATTTGAGAATCATCAGTGGTCCCAACTTTACCAAGATTTTCCTTTCTAAGTTGATTTCTTTGGTAAAATGTCCACAAATGGCAGTGTGCTGTGCAAGTGCTATTGAGTACTGTTGAAAGGACACTCCTTTATAAAGAGGATAAGACCACAGATGCACTCCCATTACTACTATGGTTGCCATTAGAAATACGGAAGGAGTTTCAGGGAGGAGAAAGGCTAATTTCAGCTCAGTTGATGAGAGAAGGCTTTATGAGGACCTTTTATTTGATCTGAGCTTTAAAGATTGGGCTTCCCTGTGGCTCAGCTGGTAAAGAATCTGCCTGCAATGCAGGAGACCTGGGTTCGATCCCTGGGTTGGAAAGATACCCTCGCAAAGGGAAAGGCTGCCCACTCCAGTAAAGTCCATGGAGTCACGAAGAGTTGGACACAGCTGAGCAGCTTTCACTTTCTTTAAAGATTGGGCAGAAGAGCAGACTTGAGGGCAGAGCATTGCAGCTGGAGGAGGACTGATTCTGTTCAGAGTGGACTGAAGGGTGGTTGGTTGTCTGTAAAAGAGCTGGGATGCCTGCCGAGTAGTTTGGATTGCTGCGGCAGATAGTGGGGACCTGTTGAAAGTCTGATAGCAATGTGATCTAAGTGGTATTTTGAGAATACTAGTATGGCAGAGGAGGACGGGCGCGGTGGGGTTGGAAGAGGGGAGGACTGAGGGGATAATTGAGACAGGCAGGCCAGGTAGGAGGCTGTGGTGAAGAGGACTGTTCCGAAAGGGCCTGTGGTGCTAGAGGAGCCACCAGGGACCCCAGGTGTTCAAGGTGAATGATGAGAATCTTCAGCAAAAGATGCAGCATTCCAGGTCAGACATACCAAGTTTAAGAAGTTGATAGGCCTTGCAGGTGGACCTGGTTGGCAGGCAGCTGACAGTGTGGAACTGACGCTTGAGAAAGTTCAGAAGCAGAGATAAAGAATTGGAAGTCCTCCATGTAGAAGTGATAATTGAAGCTGAGAGGGGATGAGGTCACTGTGGAAGTGCAGACAATGGAAGAGAGAACTGAGAATGGGGCCTTGGGGACAGGAAGAGAAAGTGGACCTGGGAGAGGATTAAAGAAAGGTGCTTGTGCAGGACAGTCAGTCAGAGTCAGTGAGGAGAAGAGGACTTCTCAGTGTCAGATATGGTCAGCAGGTTTTGGGGTCACACAGGAAGAACAGTGTTTGGTTATGGCAGCCTCCCAGAACCTGCTCTTGGAAGGCGTTCTGGTGGGAAAGGGTTGGCAATCATTAGGTTATGCCAGCACCATTCAGTGGAAATAGAATGTGAGTCATGTGTTATTTTACATTTTCCAAGAGTCAAAGCAGGAATTCCCTGGCAGTCCAGTGGTTAGGACTCTGTGCTTTCACTGCCAAGGACCCCAGGTTCTATCCCCTGGTTGGGGAACTAAGATCCTGCAAGCCACGCGGCCAAAACAGACACAGGTGAGATTAATTTTAATAATATCTAATTTATTTAGATATTTAGATGTGCAAAATGTCAATTCAACATGTAATATATTTTAAAATATTAATGGGGTATATGATATTCTTTTTTTAATATTCAGTTTTTCAAAATCTGGTGTCTTTTATCCTTACAGTGCATTTCAGTTTGAACATAAAATTTTATTAGAAATGCTTGGTCTGTATTTAGATTTGATAAAACTTGCAGTTGAAAAAGTAGGGGCTTCCCAGGTGGCACAGCGATAAAGAATCTGCTTAGCAGTACAGGAGAAGCGGGTTTGATCCCTGGGTTGGGAAGATCCCCTGGGGTAGGGAATGGCAACCCACTCCAGTGTTCTTGCCTGGAAAATCCTGTGGACAGAAGAGCCTGACAGGCTATAGTCCATGGGGTTGCAGATTTGGATACAACTGAGCACAGACACATACACAGTTGAAAAAGTATATTCACATACCCCAATTTTTCCAAACATAAAAAAGTTTTCTAGTAATGGAAGTAAATTACCAATTAAAAAAAAATTTGTGGAGGTGGGAGGCTGTTGCCATCCTTTTTACGAGATCTCAGTTTCCTAAAAAGGGATTGAACCCAGGCCATGGACGTAAAATCCTAGAATTCTAACCACCAGGCAACCAGGGAACACCCTTAAAATTTAAGTTAAACAAAATTCGTTTGAAAATTCAGTTTCTCTGTCACAGTAGCCTCATTAAAAGTGCACACTAACTGTGTGTGGCTACAAAATTGGACAGGGAGCATTTATGCAAAGTAAGACAAGTACTTGCAGGTAATGTGCGTTTTGGAAATAGCCAGATCATCACTAAACATTCTTGCCATGGCAAAGCATTTCATAGGATTGGTGTTACTTAGAACACATGTGGGCTTATGCTTACGAAATTTTTAGAATTGGAGGGATCAAATCCTAAGTTTACTTGTGAGCAGATGAACTTTTTTTTTTAATGTGTACATTCTAAAATTTAAAACAAGGAATTGAAAAAAATTATTCACGTCAGCAGAATGGTACATTGGTAAAAGTTTTTAAATGTAACCAATTTGTGTCCTATTAGAAATGCTAGGTACAGAGGTTTACATCTTCAGTTCAGTTCAGTCGCTCAGTCGTGTCCGACTCTCCGCAACCCCGTGAATCACAGCACGCCAGGCCTCCCTGTCCATCACCAACTCCCGGAGTTCACTCAAACTCATGTCCACAGAGTCGGTGATGCCATCCAGCCATCTCATTCTCTGTCGTCCCCTTCTCCCGCCCCCAACCTTTCCCAGCATCAGAGTCTTTTCCAGTGAGTCAACTCGTCACATGAGGTGGCCAAAGTATTGCAGTTTCAGCTTTAGCATCAGTCTTTCCAATGAACACCCAGGATTGATCTCCTTTAGAATGGACTGGTTGGATCTCCTTGCAGTACAAGGGACTCTCAAGAGTCTTCTCCAACGCCACAGTTCAAAAGCATCGATTCTTCGGTGATCAGCTTTCTTCACAGTCCAACTCTCACATCCATACATGACCACTGGAAAAACCATAGCCTTGACTAGACGGACCTTGGTTGGCAAAGTAATGTGTCTGCTTTTTAATATACTATCAAGGTTGGTCATAACTTTCCTTCCAAGGAGTAAGCGTCTTTTAATTTCATGGCTGCAATCAGCATCTGCAGTGATTTTGGAGCCCCAAAAAATAAAGTCTGACACTGTTTCCCCATCTATGTGCCATGAAGTGATGGGACCAGATGCCATGATCTTTGCTTTCTGAATGTTGAGCTTCAAGCCAACCTTTTCACTCTCCTCTTTCACTTTCATCAAGAGGCTTTTGAGTTCCTCTTCACTTTCTGCGATAAGGGTAGTGTCATCTACATATCTGAGGTTATTGATATTTCTCCCGGCAATCTTGATTCCAGCTTGTGCTTCTTCCAGCCCAGCGTTCCTCATGATGTACTCTGCATATAAGTTAAATAAGCAAGGTGACAATATACAACCTTGACGTACTCCTTTTCCTATTTGGAACCAGTCTGTTGTTCCATGTACAGTTCTAACTCTTGCTTCCTGACCTGCATACAGGTTTCTTAAGAGGCAGGTCAGGTGGTCTGGGATTCCCATCTCTTTCAGAATGTTCCACAGTTTATTGTGATCGACACAGTCAAAGGCTTTGGCATAGTCAATGAAGCAGAAATAAATGTTTTTCTGAAACTCTCTTGCTTTCTCCATGATCCAGCGGATGTTGGCAATTTGATCTCTGGTGCCTCTGCCTTTTCTAAAACCTGCTTGAACATCTGGGAGTTCACGGTTTACATACTGCTGAAGCCTGGCTTGGAGAATTTTGAGCATGACTTTACTAATGTGTGAGATGAGTGCAATTGTGCGGTAGTTTGAGCATTCTTTGAAGGAAGGGATAGTCAGGGAGATTAGGATGGACATGTACACACTGCTATATTTCAAATGGATAACCAACAAAGACCTACTGTATAGCACAGGGAACTCTGCTCAGTTTTATGTGTCAGCCTGGGTGGGAGGGGAATTCGGGGGACAGTGGATACATATGTACATTTGGCTGAGTCCCTTTGCTGTTCACCTGAGACTTTCACAGCATTGTTCATTGGTTATACCCTAATACAAAGTAAAAAGCTTTTAAAAAGTAATTAAAAGCAGGTTTAGCTGGAGGGGTAGAAGCTCTGCTGCCCCCTTTTTCAACTCTGTGGAGCCAGTGAGATGAGTGGTTTAGGTGGGAAGTGACATCAGGATTCCAGGGTTCTCAGAAGCTTTCAGTCCACGGTCCTAGTCTTCCAGCATGGGTAGAGGTGCATGAGGGGAAAGGGTGCCAAAGGCTAATTATCTTGGGCTTGAATCTCACTTCTCTTTGGCAGGCTGTTTGGCCATAGACTGTTATATTCATTTTGTATTTCTTGACATCTTGGCCAGTATAATATTTACTAAATATGAGTGGTTTATAAAAAAGGTTCAGAGATTTTTATTATATTTAGTGATCTCACGGATTTATACTGCTGGGTAGTTGCTAACTAGAACTTCTAAATAATAACCTGCAAAGATAGAAATGATCCTGAATTGTGCTTGGAACCAAACCTTCTTCACACTGGAAAGTCAGGCTTTGGTTTGGGGTGGTGCACAATTCCATCTTGATGGGCATAGAGGACCTTATTTTTTCATAAAATTTTCTTAAATTTCATATTTTTATGAAATCTAAGAATTTGAAGTGTCAGCTATTCTGTGAAGTCCTGTTTTTTAAATCCATATGAAAATTAATTCCTTACCTTTTTGTTTTCCTTTAGAAGTGCATTTTGATTATCCATGCCTTGGTTAAAAACAAGTATACTCTGTAGTGGTGGGCTTACGTGATGCCCTTCATTTATTTTTTGATATTTATTATTTTTTTATTTGGGTGCGCTGGGTCCTATCTGGCACTGGGGATCCTCATTGTACCTTGCAGCATTCAAGGTCTTTAGTTGGGGCATGTGGGATCTATTTTCCTGATCAGAGATCAAACCCGGGGCCCCTGCATTGAGAGCTTGAAGTCTTAGCCACTGGACCACCAGGGAAGGTCCTGCATGATGTCATTTAATGGCTTAATAAGACCAGAGACAGAGCACAGGATCTCTTGTACCCCTCTCAGGAGCCCAAAGCAGCGAGTCTTGTACCTCTAGATGCCATTGTTTGTGTTTTTTTACCCTTTGCTTGCAGAAAATAATTCCTGCTCTTTTATTCCAGGAAGTTGCTATTTTTAAACTGAAGTTAGATGGGCTTATTGGATAGCTTAGAACAGTGGCTTCCAGACTTCTTGATTGGATCAACACTGAGAAATATAATTTGCATTGAGATAAAGTATTGTTGTTTAGTCGCTAAGTCGTCTCCAACTCTTTTGTGACGCCGTGGATTATAACCCGCCAGGCTCCTCTGTCCATGGGATTTCCCAGGCAAGAATACTGGGGTAGATGACCATTTCTTTCTCCAGGGGATCTTCCCGACCCAGGGATGGAACCCCAGTCTCCTGAGTCTCCTGCATTGGCAGCTTGAAGATTCTTTGCCATTGTACAACCTGGGAAGCCCCATACATAAAGTATGCACTAAAACAAAAGTATTTTCTTTGTGATACTATGTGATATATTCTATCTTGATACATTCTACTCAAGTCCATTTTTTTAAAACAAAACCCAAATAAACTGATCTCAACCACTGAAATGGCTTAATGACCCACCCTGTGTTGTCTCACTGAAGTTTAAAGAAATTTTAAGGAACTACTCAGGAGTTGGCCATATTCCCAGACATGGTCTCCACTTTGGTTGGCTTTGAGAATCAGTTTTGTCAATCTGCTCAGTTGTCACATCAACCAGATTCATAAGTGATTTGTAGAAGTGTTCATTTGCTACTTGAGCATGTAGAAGATGGGTGTTTTTGATGACCAGAATGTTGTCCTTCTATCCAGAGCATTCTATTTGGATCACGAGGGGTTAGCCATCCATACCGAGGAATGGAGAGATTTACATATGTCCCCCTCCCCAAATTTTAGAGAAACTTAAGGAGAAAAATCAGACTACCAGATGATATATTTTCTTTTGAAAAGCCCCACAGAAAACACTGTCATACTCTCTTTTGGGAGGGGTGATTCCCTGCCCTCTTTTCAGATTTCAGGAAGACACATTTCCACTAATTAACACATTCTGTTTTCAGATACACTTCAGTAGGTTTGATTAGTTCAGAATTTCCCACTGTCAGGGTACTAATAAGTTTGTCTGGGGAAAAAGAAAAAGGTTCCTTTCCTGAATTAAACTGATCTTGCTTACTACAAGGACTTAGAGTAAGATACTAACACATATTGAGAATCTTAAAAGTGTTGTGTAGATAAAATCTTAAAGTACCAGATTTTTATTTTTGTTTTTTAGTCACAGTTTGGAGTAATGCATGGTGTGCTTTCCATTTTAATTATTCCTTTCTAAAACTACATTCTAGACAAGCAAGCTGGATTTGGCTATTTCCCAAGTCTCTTCAGACACTTTAACCTGGTGGTTCCCAGATGTAGTTTCAGGGAACTGTAACACTGCAAAAGCAATATTAGGGTCCAACATGAGTTAACCAGTTTTAAATTTGCCAAGTAACAGCATTTGGGAAAAAAAAAGCAACCCTATTTATTCCCACTGTTTCAAAGAAAAGGCATTCTGACAAAAGAGTAGAATGGCCAGTCTCAGAATAAGAAAGATTTTACTAAGTTGAATATAGCTTTATGAAGACTATTACATAGGGAATGCAGATCAACACAGGTACAGGAGTTCAGCGTTAGGGAACCACCCTAATTATAGACCATCTCTTAGCATGTATTACAATTAACTATGTGCTCGCTGGTTTTATTAGCCTCACTCATAGGAGTACAAGTTCTGAGACTGCCTTCCTTCATTCTTATTTATTGACTGTGATGATGGTTACTGTGTCACAGGAACTCACACTTTAAAAAAAATTACTCCCTCTGAATATACTGTAACCAGATGACCATTCTACTTTAAGAAAAAAAAAAGCCAACTCCATTAGGTGCTGAGCAGTTGTAGAATCTAGAAGATTCTATCCTAGTTGTAGAATTTAGAACATTCTATTCTATTCAGAGCCTATTCTGAAGTTGATCTGATTTAATGAGGTTTATACAGTTGATCCTTGAACAATGCTGGGGTTAGGGACGACAGTCCTCTCTGTGGTTGAAAATCCGAGTATAAATTTACAGTCAGCCCCTCGTATCCACAGTTCTGCATCTGTGGATTCAACTGTTAAGTATTTGCTCTTGAAAAAAAATCCACATGTTAGTGGACATGCACAGTACAAACACTAGTTGTTCAAGGGTCAACTGTATAGTCATGGTGATTTTGTAAAAGAGGCCATTAGATCACGAAACTAAATAATATTACTTATGTACATTTCTGCCAGCCTATTGGCTCTTGGTGACTTGTAAATAATGGCCATAGCTGATTCTGTCATATTACATATTATTTTTATGTCCACCCTCCCACTCTCACATCTTAAACGACAAAGACATTAAATCTGGCAGCTACACATCAAATGTCCCCTCTGTCTGTCTTCAGTGAGAGAAAGTGCTTTTTCGATGCACTTTACTCCTGTAATCAAGGGGTGCATGGCCAGCAGCTCACTGGTCTGCCCTGCTGTGATAATGCTGTCAGCTGGTGTGGGAGTGGCCATCCCTGTGAGGGCTTTGACTTCTTATCAGAGCCCTCTGGCCAACATAGGAAGAGGGGAGAGTTTGGGGTTAGCAGTGTAGGTAGGGTGTTCAGAAGCAGTATCACGCTGGTAGACTTGGGTGAGCGGGGTATACTCTGCGTCCTGTGTACTTGGAAAAAATTACTACCTAGGTATTTGTGCATCAGGCACTGTAGGTTGATGGGAATAGTGCAAAGAGATAAAGACCTGGATTTTCTTTTTGGAACACAACCAGTAATATGAGCCTGCCTGTAATAAAGACAGGCATGATGCCAAGAGATCTTGGAGGTTGGAGGCAGAGCCTAGGGCACTAGGGAAGATTCCACCAAAGAGGAAGCATTTGACTTGAGTTGTCATCAGTGTTTTTTTTTTTTTTCATATTTATTTAGCTGTGCTGGGTCTTAGTTGCAGCATGCTGAATCTTCAATCTTTGTTGCGGTACTTGTGCTCTTAGTTACAGCACGTGAGCTTTAGTTCCCTGACCAGGAATCAGATCCGGATCCCCTGCATTGGGAGCGCGGAGTCTTAGCCTCTGGACTGCCAGTGAAGTCCAAGGCAAGTTAGGAGTTGCTTGGGGAAGGGGTTGGTGAGTAGGGAGGAGTGATATAACATAGGGGCTAAGAACTGAGGTTCTGAAGTCGGGACTGATGTATGGTTAGGTCAGGCCGCCGTTGGGCAAGTAATATCTGTGTGCCTCAGCTTTTTCACTTGTAAAATGGGAGATAATAACAGTACCTGGAGTCAGAGTTAGCTACTGTTCTCATATATTCTGTTGCTAGCATTTCAGGCAGAGGAAGTGGCTTGAACAGAGGTGAGGAGTTGGGGGTAGGGGAGTATGAGAAACGGTGAGATGTTCACATAGGCTGCCTGGAGGAGAGGGGAAGGGTTGCTTGGATTTTGTGTTCTAAGGAATCTGAATTTTATCCTGTAGAAAGCAGTTTTAAAACCTCAACTTGCCAGGACTTCCCTGGTGGCCCAGTGTTTAAGAATCCACCTGTCAATGCAGGGGACATAGGTTTGATCCCTGGTCCAGGAAATTTCCACACGCCTAGGAGCAGCTAAGCCCGTGGGCCACAACTACTTAGCCATTGCCCTAGAGCTCATGCTCCACAAGAAAAGAAGCCACCATGATGAGAAGCCCGTGCACTGCAACTAGAGAAATTTCTCACACAGCGACAAAGACCCAGCACAGCCAAAAATAAACAAACAATTGTTCTCAGTATTAAAAAAAAAAATCTCAACTTGCTTCTGTTGATCTGTGTTGGGATCTGATACAGGAGGAGACATTGGGGGCAGTCAAAGCAAGAGGAAAGATTGGAGAATGTAAATTGAGTGACGGAACAGATGGAAAGAACTAGATTTTAGAAACAGTTTGGTATTTCTAAATGGTGAAGTCCATTGGATGTGAGAAAGAGGGAGGAGTTGTGCACAAGCCCCAGGCAGAGTGGAATGGGTGGTGCCAGGAGTGGGAATGGGCATTCATTGATGGGGCAGAGGTGTTGAATCTGTAAAAGGGTGAGGATGGGGCTGACAGCCTTGTGTGTGCTTTGGACATATTTGAGATGTTTGCCGGTCATTTAGTATAACTTGCCTGGCATGCTGCGGTCCATGGGGTCGCAAAGAGTCGGACACGACTGAGCGACTGAACTGAACTGACAACTGAAAAGTACCATCTGGAGCTTGAGAGAAGTTGGGAGCCATCCATTTACATCTGGAGATGGTCTTCTAGGCCACGGTTGTGACAGCACTCTCTTAGCAGATGATCAGAGGAGTGGGATGAAAACAGGAAAAAGGTGGTGCAAGAGGAACTCAGGCAGGAAGAAGTTTAGGGAAGTAAAGGAGAGTTATCAGGGCTGGTATCTCGGGTCAGCCAAGATAAACCCTAGATGTGGGCAGTTAGGTTTGGCCTTTAGGAGCTCAGTGTAACAGGTTCAGGGCTCCATTGAGGTCCAGCATGTCGTCATTCATTCCGTTTGCCACTGTCTGTCAGATTGGGAAGTCTGCCTGTGGGTTTTCGGTTTCTCTGTGTCACTACGATGAGCAGCTCTAGGACAGGAACCAGTTATGCTCACTTCTGTAACCCCAGCACCACACACACACACACACAGCCCTTGGTGGTGGTATTATTGTTGTGTTAGTTACTCAGTCGTGTTTGACTCTGCAACCACATGGACTGTAGTGCTCCAGGCTCCTCTGTCCATGGGATTCTCCAGGCAAGAACACTGGAGTGGGTTGCCACTTCCTACTCCAGAGGATATTCCCGACCCAAGGATTGAAGCCATGTCCCTTATGTCTCCTTCATTGTCAGGCGGATTCTTTACCGCTAGCACCACCTGGGAAGCCCTCTCCAGAGATGAAGCTGGAAGAAAAGAGATGAGATCCTTATCTCTGTGGGGCTTATGTTCTAAAGCATGAATCTGAAGGCTCAGGGGAAAGAGCAAGTCCAGAAGTAACCAGCGAAGTATCAGGATGAACTCTTAACTTCACCATGCATGAACTGAGCCTGGTACCCAGGATGTATTTGCTACAGCTAGTCGGCTTGAACAGAGGAGAGGGTTTGAAAAGACAACAGAGCTGTGGGAAGAGATTTGCTACATAGATGACAGGCTAGCCTTGGAGAGGGAAGAGTAAATTTGGAAATGGAGAGAAGGATATTTGAGGGAGTTCCCCCTGAGAGACATTCACCTCTGACTGGAGGCATTCCTCGCTGTAAAACAGGAGATGAAGTCTGAGTGGCGAAGGGCTACAGGAAGAGCCATCTACAAGCTCTGTGGGCTTTTAGCCGAGAGAAGACATCCTTTATTTGTAATTGGAGTGCGCTGCAGCCATGCAGGCTCCTTCCAGCAAGGCGAGGTGAAGAACAGAGAGTTGGGGTTCATCTGAGGCTGAGTGAGGACTGACCTGGGTAGGTAGTGTGGGGTAGCCAGGGCATGAAATCTTCAGGGAATCCTGGTGAATGTTCATGAGAGTCCGGGCGGGGCTGGGAATAAGATAGGACCAGAGTCAGGCAAATGACCTGAAAAGGAAAGAAAGGTCTGAGTTGGAGGAGGTGAGAACTTATGCTTTAGAGGGGAAAGGTAATACTTTCTTTGTGCTTTGAAGTGCTTTATATACATTAGCATTTAATCTTCATGACCAGTGTATGGCAAAACCAACCAATATATTAATGTAAGGTAATTTGCCTCCAATAAAATAAATTAAAAAAAATAATAATAATCTTCATGACCATGCTAGAGCTAACTACGAAGATGTTAAGTATCATGCCCAAAGCTGCACAGATGGGAAGGGATCCTGACAGCCTTGTCTGCTGAGTTTGTGTGCTTGAGCACTAACCCCGACTGACTTGCCGGGAAATCAGACGTAACCGCTTCTCCCAGGCCAAATGGCTTCACGGAAGTTTCCTGAAGTTGCTGAACCATCCTGCCTTTCCAACAGGAATCTTTTGAAGTGGCATGAAAGGGACCTGTGAACTGTCCCCTGCCTTTTAAGTACATTTTACGCAACATTATATTTTATATAGAACTCTCTATTTTTCCCACCTGCCTTGCTCATGCCTAAACATCTTTGAATAGGAAAAAAAGACTATTTCACCGAGAAGACTTTAAATGCAGATCAGTGTCGAGTTCTTTGGGCTGTCGCACCTTCTCCATTTACCTGTCCTCCGCCCACTAAACCGAGAAGAGCCTGAGCAGCTGGCACTTCCATCTGTTTGAAGGGCGGAGAGACTGAAGAGAAGCTTGGCTGAAAGGAGGGAGATCTGACTGTATTGCCTGTTGCAGCTTCTACAGTGGTTTGCAGGGGGGTAGCAGGGGAGTCATTATTCCGAGTTTGACAAACGAGAATGTGTTCTCTTCCTGGGGTGAGTCCCCATGTGTTTTCAGTGACATGGGTTCTTCTGGAGAGCGAGTTGGACTTCTGTTGGGTAAGGAATTAGGCCCCTGGCCCTGTGCCCTCTGCCTGTGTCTGAGGCTGTGACAGGTGACTCAGAGTCTAGGCTGTCTGCAAACCTGGGGTTGGGAGAGACATTTTGACCTTTGCTTGGAAGCCATTTGGAAGCACAGAAGCTTTGGAAATGAAACATGTAGACAACTCTATCCTCTTGTATGAAGAATCATTTGTAGAGACAGCAGTGTATATTCATGGTACCTCAGCATTTTGTTTGCATTCTTTTAACATCTGACTTTGTTCTCAAAGCGGTTTGGAAGGAAGGTCACTATATCCTCCATCCCTTCATGGTAAACAAATTTTCATGATTAAAAAACAAAAAACACCAAAACCACAACTTTTACATGCCAGAAAAGCTTAGATATTTCAAATATCAAATGCACAGGACAGATAAATCATCTGGCACTGTTTGCTGACAGTATTTAGTTCAGTTCAGTCTCTCAGTCATGTCCGACTCTTTGCAACCCCAGACGGTATTTAGGTTCACTCCTTATCTTGGTATTTTCTATGGAGGTCATGTCTTAACCTGCAGGGACCTCTGTACTTCTGCTTGATTCACTGTTTAAGGCAAGCATTTCTGTCCTTTTTTTTTTCTTTTCCAACACTGCTAGAATGCCCATACTGCATCACATTATTAACACCTTTGGTCTTTAAAACTGCTTACTTCTGTACTTCCCTGGTGGTCCAGGGGTTAAGAACCTACCTGTCAGTTCAAGGGACACAGGTTCAATCCCTGGTCTGGGACGATCTAGCATTCTGCGGAGAAACTGAGCCCGTGTGCCGCAGCTTCTAAACTTGTGTTCTAGAGCCCATGCTCTGCGACAAGAGAAGCCAACACAATGAGAAGCCTAAGCACCACAACTAGAGAGTAGCCCCCACTCACCGCAACTAGAAAAAGCCCACACACAGCAGTGAAGACCCAGTGTAGGCAAACATAAAAATAGATATATAAAATTAAAAAAGAGAACCAAACTGCTTACCTCTGCTTCATTTTTAGTGATGTAATCTTCTCTCATCAGATATTAAATCCTAATATTTAGTCACTGGTACTTGACAGAGTTGGTTAGGCAGAACAAACAAATAAATAACCCATCCCTGAGATAGTGGCCCCAGTGCCCTCAGGCCAGGATTAGATAGGATTTTCTAAGACTAATTCAGTTCAGTTCAGTCACGTCCGACTCCTTGCGACCCCATGAATCACAGCACGCCAAGCCTCCCTGTCCATCACCAACTCCTGGAGTTCACTCAAACTCATGTCCATCGAGTCGGTGATGCCATCCAGCCATCTCATTCTCTGTCGTCCCCTTCTCCTCCCACCCCCCAGCATCAAAGTCTTTTCCAGTGAGTCAACTCGTCGCGTGAGGTGGCCAAAGTATTGCAGTTTCAGCTTTAGCATCAGTCCTTCCAATGAACACCCAGGACTGATCTCCTTTAGAATGGACTGGTTGGATTTCCTTGCAGTCCAAGGGACTCTCAAGAGTCTTCTCCAGCACCACAGTTCAAAAGCATCAATTCTTCGGCGATCAGCTTTCTTCACAGTCCAACTCTCACATCCATACATGACCACAGGAAAAACCATAGCCTTGACTAGACGGACCTTTGTTGGCAAAGAATGTCTCTGCTTTTTAATATACTATCTAGGTTGGTCATAACTTTCCTTGCAAGGAGTAAGCGTCTTTTAATTTCATGGCTGCAGTCAGCATCCGCAGTGATTTTGGAGCCCAAAAAAATAAAATCTGACACTGTTTCCACTGTTTTCCCATGAAGTGACGGGACCAGATGCCATGATCTTTGTTTTCTGAATGTTGAGCTTCAAGCCAACCTTTTCACTCTCCTCTTTCACTTTCATCAAGAGGCTTTTGAGTTCCTCTTCACTTTCTGCCATAAGGGTGGTGGCATCTGCATATTTGAGGTTACTGATATTTCTCCCAGCAATCTTGATTCCAGCTTGTGCTTCATCCAGCCCAGCGTTCCTCATGATGTACTCTGCATATAAGTTAAATAAGCAGGGTGACGATATACAACCTTGACGTACTCCTTTTCCTATTTGGAACCAGTCTGTTGTTCCATGTACAGTTCTGACTGTTGCTTCCTAACCTGCATACAGGTTTCTCAAGAGGCAGGTCAGGTGGTCTGGTATTCCCATCTCTTTCAGAATGTTCCACAGTTTATTGTGATCCACACAGTCAAAGGCTTTGGCATAGTCAATAAAGCAGAAATAGATGTTTTTCTGGAACTCTCTTGCTTTCTCCATGATCCAGCGGATGTTGGCAATTAGATCTCTGGTGCCTCTGCCTTTTCCAAAACCTGCTTGAACATCTGGGAGTTCACTAATTGGCAGCTTTATCTGGAAGTCAGAAGTAGAATCATAACCTATTTATTTCTCATTTCTTCTCCCTCTGAATGCTGATACTATTCTCTTGGGTAAAGGATAAAGTCATTGCTTGTTTTTAGATCATGGAACTCTTGCTGGTGTTTCTTCATATTTCTTTGCCTTGGTCAGGGGCAGTGATAGGCAGACACACGTTAAACTAGAACTTAAGACCCATGTTCTTTTGTAGATTCTTTCTGAGGTTTGTGTGACCAAACTGAAAAACACTGGTCTGAATCATACTGAGTTTTTCCAGGAGTCTCTTGTGGGGTACTCACATTCAGTAAGTACCTGTTATATAGCAAGTACTTCTCATGATCCCATTGAGTCGTCATCACAACCTGAAGTGGAGTTTGATCTTCATAAGAAAGATGGTGGGCACGAAGCTTAGTGTCTGATCTGAGACTACTAAACAAGGAAGTGCAGGAACTAGGGCTCTGATTCCAGAATGTATTCTCTCCCCAAGCCTTCTCAGTAGCAGCACAGAATAATTTGTTAGTTGATGGTAAACCTCTGTTTTATAAAGCGAAGTGTTTTAAAATACACACTCGAATAATGGAAGCTGATGGCTTTATGAGAACCCTCAGCACTGCACTGATAAATGATAACAAGGGCAAAGAGGCCAGTCCTGATGGCATGCGAGGCAGGAGGTCTTTGGGGGAACAGTCCTGGATGGCCATTGAAAGGCATTTTTCTTTTTGAGCAGCATGATACATTAACTGGAAAGAGAAATTACTGAGTAGTTAAAAACTTTATCTCAAATGATTAATTGAAAAGCCAAATTGATTAATAAAGAGACATTTTTAAAAGGATCTTAACTATATTGAGCTTAAGTAGTAATTCTTAAAGTGTAATCAAATAGAGGACTTATCAAAGCTATAATGAAGAAAATAGAAATCATTTGTAATTAGACAGTAATTAAAGGCAAGTACGTGCCCAGTGATTTTAGAGTGCTTGAAAACAATTACTTTTCTTAAGTAGGTTAAACATCTGGGTTACAAGCTTGTTTACACTATTAATTTACTTAACAAACCTGTTTTTCAGAGATGATGATGTAAAAGTGAACTTTAACTTAGCTGTCTGAACTATTACAAGTACCAACTCAATGGGTACTTTTTTTAAGAAATATTTTTTACACTGAATTTTTTAAAGTATTTTTCTTCTTCTTCTTGAACAATTTGGTCCTAAAGCCTCTTAGGTAAACAGAAAAGATAGCTGACCTGGTCAGGGTGTCAGAGCCCAAATAGGATGCAGAGACCTTCACAAGCAGGGAGGGTCTGGTGTGGTGTATTGGACCTGAGGAGAGGTGAGAAGGGCATGCAGTGAGGTTGGGGTGGCAGCCCTGGGAGACTGGTTAAATATACAGGGGGAGCATTGATCAGCTACAGATGTATGTTAAGTATAGTGGGAGCTAGCAACTCTGTTGGAGAAGGGAGTTACAGATATTGAAAGGGAGAAAATTGGAATGAATCTTGTGAAGTTAAGATTGGATGTGTTAATGTGAACTCATGAATTTTAAAAAGTATTGATATGTATATGTATAGAGATATTAGATGTAAAATTCATGCATGTGTATTTATATGCATACATATGTGCCTACGTTTCTTTGTCCATAAAGAGGGTGAGGGTGCCTGGGAGCAGCAATACCTCAGTAGCAATGAATTCATCCCAGGCCCAGATCTTGGCTTCTAAATACCATTTTCCACTACAAGAAACCCCAGCTTCTTGGCCAAATGGCTGATTACAGGATTAGAGCAGAGAAGTTTGAAATGAACCTGGAATATCTTGTGCAAAGAAGTCTTCAAGGATACTGCAGGTATTTCAGAAGGACATGAATGCCAATTTGAAGGAGCTTCCACTGGCGAAATGTCGGGTAAATTGATCATCAGAATTTCAGATGTGATAGTCATTAGTTAAAACCTATTGAATAAAAGAGAAAACTGAAGGTTCTTACAATTTCGCATACTTTGCAATAAAACCTGTGTATGAACTAATGAATAAATTCAAAATGGCTTACTTAAATTTTAAAGTGCCTCCCCTCAAAGAACGTATTGAAAACAAAGGGGAAAAAAGAGTAACTTTACAGTGAAGAAGCATGGCAGATATTGCCTTAACCAAGTAACCTGAGTGAACATGACCAGCAGTGGGACAAACAGAGATTGTGTCGCCTGATAGGATGCGATATTGCGTTGGTGATACTTGTGCCAAGATGGATAGCCTGAATCTAATCATAAGGAAACATTGGATAGGCCCAGTCTGAGAGACAGTCCATAAATTAAGTGGTCTGTGATCATCTTTAAAAGTTCAAGGTTCATGAAAGTCAAAGCAAGGTGACGAGGAACTATTTCAAACTGAAGGAGACTTAAAAGAGCTGACCTGGATCCTTTTATTTTAAAAGATCGTTGCTGGGACAAGAGCAAAACCTGAATGGGGCCTGTAGCGTTAATTTCCTGATTTTGATAGCTGTATTTTAGTTACATAAGAGATTTTATTTTATTAAGAAAAACATCCATTGAAGTATTAGAAGTGATGAAGCATGAGATTGACAACTTACTCTCAATGGTTCTGGGAGAATGAGCCCTTTGTACGATACATGCAACTTTTCTATCCATCTGAGATTGTTTTAAAATTTTAAAAGAACTTTACAAAAATAATATTTTTACAAGTATGTAATTTTATTTACTTCTCTCTTAAACTGTGAAAAGTACATAGAAGTCCCCCATTTCTCATTTTAAACACTGCTCCTCCCCAATCGGGTTTCCCAGGTGGTGCTAATGGTAAAGAACCTTCCTGCCAGTGCATAAGACAGAGATGCGGGTTCAGTCCCTGGGTTTAGAAGATCCCCTGGAGGAGGGCATGGCAACCCACTCCAGCATTCTTGCCTGGAGAATCCCATGGACAGAGGAGCCTGGCAGGCTACAGTCCATGGGGTCATAAGGAGTTGGACATGACTGAAGTGACTTAGCACCCATGTACCCACCTCCCCAATCCAACTCCCTAGAGATACCACTGTTAATAACTAATGCATATTCTTCTAGGCATTTTATTTATGTTGGAATGAATGTATTTATAATACATAGTAGATTATATTGAATGTATATATGGTATGCTGGCCACATAATGCGTTCCTCACAATCCAAAGGCATAGTCCTTGCCCCACCGCCCCCCCCTCCCCCCGTAGTAGCTGTATGGTGTTATATATGAGGTTTTGAAAACTTTGCCTGATGAATTTTGAAAGTCAGAGAATTGCTATTTGCTCTAGTTAAAGTAATTTAATTTGGTGTTTATATTTCTCTATACTCTGCTTCAAGCAATGTTTTAAAAACTAGAATAGGCTTTTAAAACTTACTAAATGACTCCCTCTACCCTTTCTTTTTGCCTCTGGCAGACGTATTTTGCAAATGACCAACTTTCTGTTATGAGGTTTAACAAGAATGTTTTCGCTTGTCACTTTTTGCATTTGAAAGAATCAAATAACTTATTTTTAGGATATTATAATTGTGAATAGATTGTGATTTTCCTCTACTCCATGAAGGAATGTAAGTAGACCATTGCTCCTGATGAGTATTCATAAACTCATATAGGATGGGAGATATGCTTGAAAACTGAAACAGAAGAGAGGATGTCTTTCAAAAGGAGACAAACCCATTTCTTAAAGATGAATCTGATTTATTTAATGCTTCAATAGCAAATGACTTATTTCTCAGTTTGGAGATGCAGAGCCCACAGGGCCAGATAATCACCCTGTGGCAAGCCACTCCAGTACTCTTGCCTGGAAAATCCCATGCATGGAGGAGCCTGGTGGGCTTCTGTCTATGAGATCACACAGAGTCGGACACGACTGAAGTGACTTAGCAGCAGCAGCAGCAGCTTTGCAAAGACCAAAATCTTTCCTCTGTGTCACTGGCCCGTACAGATCTCAAGTTCTCGCAGATGTGTTAAAGGGGCCTGTGTGCAGAATGCCTGCTGGAATCGGAACAGGAGTGGACTGACTGAGTAGGAGGGATAATTGCAGGACTGGGGGCCTGGGGGAGGAGGACATCCTGTCTTTCCTCATGCTCTTACTGTCTTTTTTGCTAACCTCTCCTCGCCCAGGTTTTCACTGATATTTTGATCTAAAATACTTCTGAATTTAGTGAGGAGGACATCGGGGCCTATTGCCTTGGACTTTGATGAGGCCAAGGTCTGTATTGAATGGGTTTCAGCTTTGAAGGTTCATGTTAGCTTAGCAACAGGTTCCCCAAAATGCTGGCCACTGATTATCAGCCTGTCTTGTTGAATGTTTTCAGTTCAGTTCAGTCACTCAGTTGTGTCTGACTCTTTGTGATCCCATGGACTGCAACACACCAGGCTTCCCTGTCCACGCCAACTCCTGGAGCATGCTCAAACTCATGTCCATCAAGTCAGTGATGCCATCCAACCATCTCATCCTCTGTCATCCCCTTCTCCTCCTCTCTTCAATCTTTTCCATCATCAGGGTCTGTTCTAACGAGTCAGTTTAGAGATAACTGATTCGTGGTGTTCACAGTGCTGCTGAGCACACTTCACAGATAGTTCAAACAAAACACATTTGTGGTCCTAAGCGTTGGTATTTCCCAGCCCCGTGTCAGGACACTTTAGTGCATCACAAAGACCTCACATGTCACAACATGCTAAGTTTTCCCCACTGCCCAGGGTCTGACTCACCCCCTTACTGGAGTCCCATCAGCCTTGGTTCTGACTGTATGCCCCACCTTTCTCTTTCCATTGATCCATGTCCCACCACTTGCCCTTCCATAGCAGAAGTCAGCTACATGAGAGTACTCTTTGCTTCTAGTTTAACCTCTTCCAGGTATGTCATAAGGATGCAAAAATGTAATAGAACAAACTTGGGGAAATCGCCCAGTAAACTCTTTTTTTTCTCAGTATTTTTTTATTGAAGTAGAGTTGATCTACAGTGTTGTGTTAATCTTTGCTGTACAGCAGTGTGATTTGGTTATACATGTATATAACATTCTTGTTTTATATTCTTTTCCATTATGGTTTATCATAGGGTATTGAATACAGTTATCTGTGCCTATACAGTAGGATCTTGTTGTTTACCTATTCTATGTATAAAAGCTTATATCTGCCAGCCCCAGCCTCCCACTCCAGGCCCTCCCTTTGGGCAAGCCCCTCCCATTTGGCAGCCACCAGTCTGTTTTCTGTGTCCGTGATTCTGTTTCATAGATAGGTTCATTTGTTACTGCAAATGGCATTATTTCATTCCTTTTTGTGGTTGAGTAATATTCTGTTGTTGTACCACATCTTTATCCATTCATCTTTATCCATCTGTTGATGGACATTTAGGTTGTTTCCGTGTCTTGACTGTTGTGAATAGTGCTGCTATGAACATAGGAGTACTTGTATCTTTTTGAATTATAGTCTTGTCTGGATATATGTCCAGGAGTGGGATTGCTGGATTGTACTGTTTGAGTAACTTTCATACTGTTTTCCACAGTCCAAGAAACTCTTTAATAATTACTTTGATAAATGCCACTTACGGAAGAGCTTTAAATTACAATAAATTCTACATTTAAGATGAAAATCTGAGAGCTTACATCCTCTTCCTTTCTTGATACAAGCCTTGAGTTCAGTCATCAGGATAGTCTTGTGCAGTTGAGGCCTTCAGCTTTCGCAGCTTTCTCTTTTGTTTCCATTTCTTCAGAGCCCATTGCCATGGGCTTTGATGAGTACACGGCAGGTGGAGCTGAGAAGTACCTTCAGAAATCACTGAAAATCCTGCCCTCATCATTCTGCAGGGTGCCATGACCTAGAATCCAGAAGAGCTGTTAGTTGCAGGGTTGGAAGTCTAGTGGCCAGCCTCGACTTGGACCTCTATCTTGTCTCTTCTTAAAGTGTCTGTCTCATGTTTTCTTCCCTTCCCCACTTTTCCTTCTTGTCCTCCTTCCATCCAACTAGCATCGCCTTCTTTAGCCTTTTATTTCTCACGCCTACCAGCCCCTCAATAAATGAAAGAGAATCGAGAAAGAAAAGAAAGGAGAAGAAAGGAAGAGTCATTATTATGCAAAGTTTTGAGCAAAATACTTAACCCTGTATCTTTATGTTTGTCACATCTCTTTAAGTTTTAAAGGATATGAATATTTTGTCTTTCTTATTTCCGTGCAGAGCATCTGTACTGTGTTTAGACTCTGTGAGTTCTTTATTGTATCATAAGAGAAGGAGTTATGAAGGGCAGGACCTTTTTCATGAGCTTGCAAATTTCATTCAATCCTGTATTTATTCATGAATCGGAAGGTAAACTTGGCATGCAGGTTCAATTCTTTTCCTCTTTGTGGGTTTTCTGTGCCCAGTGTCTGGGGCCAGTCATTCCAGGTTCTCCTAATGCCACTTTGGATTCCCGGAAGCAGAGCAGAAACAATTTATCTTTTTCCTGGCTGTTGAGCTGCCCTTCTGCTTTGTCTGCCCCACTGCATTCAGAAAACTACCAAGTTACTAATTAGAGTACTTCTAGGTGTTTCAACGGAGAAGGCAACGGCAAGCCACTCCAGTACTCTTGCCTAGAAAATCCCATGGACGGAGGAGCCTGGTAGGCTGCAGTCCATGCGGTCGCTACGAGTCAGACATGACTGAGCGACTTCACTTTCCCTTTTCACTTTCACACATTGGAGAAGGAAATGGCAACCCACTCCAGTGTTCTTGCCTGGAGAATCCCAGGGACGGGGGAGCCTGATGGGCTGCCGTCTATGGGGTCACACAGAGTCGGACACGACTGAAGTGACTTAGCAGCAGCAGCAGCAGGTGTTTCAAAGCAGTTAGTGGAGCTTAGGTTTTAGTGCCTGCACCGTTGTTTGTAAGCAGTTACATCTCTGAACGGTGACGTGTGTAACTGACCAGGGGCTGCTCAGTCTCATGGATGCTCTTCTGTGAGAATGACTTGACTGTGGTAACTGACCAGCTGCCTGCAGCTATCAGGGGGCTCTGCTATATTTGTTCCACCTGCTATTGTTCTTGGCAGCCACTGCTGCTTTTTTCCATTTTTAATAAGTTGCCAATTGTTTTTGTCGGGAAACCAATAATTCACTGAAATGAGCATAGCAAAAATTTAATTGCTTTCTAATTTTTATTTTCATTGATCTAGTGAAATTATTGATATTAGGAAGACTCTTGGCAGTGGTTATTTTGAAAATATGGATGCGTTTCTGTCTTAAAAAACAGCACTGTTCAGTTTTTCCATTCTGAAAATGGTAGGTAGCAGAGGGTACTTTTCCCAGCATAGGTTAATTTTGACGATGATATTAATTTCAGGTGTATCCCACAGATGTGATTTAGTAGTCTGATTAGCTGTTCCTGGCCACTCCTGAGCCACAGGGGAGTGTGCTAAGCCTAGTTCTGTTGGTTGACTTGTTCGCATAGGGGAAATTGTCAGTATCTCTTGTCTGTTTTGTTCAATGCTGGTCCCAAGTGCTTGATAGAATAATGAATAATAATTGTAGCATTATAGTAGGCAAACAAGTGTAAATAAATAGATGCCATTCACAGATTATTTGTTAATGTTAGGTGAGATCATGTTTTTATGCACCAGTACTGCCTAGGATTCTTTGGTGTCAACTAGAGGCCAGAAGTTTACTGGTACTCTAGATGTGCTGATTCTGTGACTTATATATTAAAGCATTTACACATAATATATTAATGGGATTAATAAAATCACAAGATTAGTGTGTTGGTTTGCCCACAGCCTAGAAGCTTGAGGATCCAAGTGAGGTTTGTTACTAAATCTTTATAGTAATTCATTAGTGTGACAGTTGACATTAAAGCATTGAGAATTTTTTTTAAAGTGATTGAATAATTATTTGAAAGTTACCATTGTTAACAAACAGAAATACTAGCTTTTGTGACATTCTCAGTTTACCAATTATCTATTTGTTTTTTAAATGTAATTATCTTAAATGATTAGAAATGTATCCTCTATAGGATACATTAGAGCATTTTCTTCTAAATCAGAAAAGTGGTTTTGAACCTATAATAGTGTCAGCACTATTCTGATTGAGAGAACTCATCAAGTGAATTTGGGCAGCCTCACGGGACTTTGATTATTAGGAAATAATAATTCCTTTTGGATTCTGACATTAAGTTGGATTTTATTCTTTTCATCTATTACAATACATAGGGACAGTACAATAGTATTTAGAGATTTTGCAGTGGAACCAAATACTGGTTTCTGGTTCCAAACTACCTCCTTGGGTCCTTGCCACTTTAAACCAGTTTCCTCAAGTGTAGGGTGAGGTTAACAGAGTTTGCCTCAGAGGTGTGATGGTTACATATTTAGGGCAGTGTCAACACATAATGAGCACTGAAATGTCAGATATTGATGTGGTTATCAAGGGGCTCCCCAGGTGGCACAGTGGCAAAGAATCCACCTGCCAATGCAGGAGACACAGGTTCCATCCCTGGGTCGTGAAGATTCCTTGGAGTAGGAAGCGACAACCTGCTTCAATATTCTTGCCTGGAAAGTTCCATGGACAGAGGAGCCTGGTGGGTTACAGTTCATGGGGTCACAGAGAGTTAGACATGACTGAGTGACTGAGCACGCACACATACGGTTATTAAAATGTCTGACTTCTATATGAGATGCTCATTCGAGAAGTTACTGGGCATTACAACCATTCTGAAAGATCAGCAAAGTTTCATCTCTTTTAAGTGACTCCTTGTTTGAGAATATAATCCTTGAAAGTATTACTACAATAGCAACAGAAAATATAAGAAATTTGGAGCTAAACCTCACAAGATCTCCTTGGAAGAAAATGTAAATTTGTATTAGATGTGAAGATGTAAATAAGCACAGAGCTCTGTCATGATCTTTGGGTGAGAAGGCTCAGTAATTTAAATATGTCATTTCTCTGTAAGTTAGCATTTAAATCCAAAGCAATTCCAATAAAAATCCCAGTAGTTTTTCTCAAGTTGATAAACCAATTTTGAAATTTATATGGGAGGAAGAACAGGAATAACAGGTAGAAAGTGAAAGTGAAAGGCGCTTAGTCGTGTCCAGTTCTTTGTGACGATGAAGTCCGTGGAATTCTCCAGGCCAGAATACTGGAGTGGGTAGCCTCTCTCTTTTCCAGGGGATCTTCCCAATCCAGGGATCAAACCCAGGTCTCCCGCATTGTAGGCAGATTCTTTGCCAGCTGATCTATTGGGGAAGCCCCAACATGCAGAAAGACTCCCCCAATTAGATAGCAGGACTTCCGGTGAGCCTGTAGTAATGAATGCAGCCTTGAAGAGATGCAGGGTTAGAGATGGATCAGTGGATCAGAGAGGAAAGCCTAGACTCAGGCCGCCATGTGTGTATGGAATCTATGATAGAACTGCCCTCACCAGTCGGGAGAGGCGACGGTTGACAGACACTGCACTTTAGCAGGGAAAGGATGGACTTTTCAACAAATGGTGCTGGGATGCTCTATATGATTGTTTATTAGTCTCTGAGGCTGCCATAACAACATACCACAATCTGTGTGGTTTATAACATCAGAAATTTATACTCTTACAGTCCTAGAAGCTAGAAATCCAAAGTCAAGGTATTGGCAGGGCCAGGCTTATTCTAGGCTCTGTGTGTATGTGTTCAATTGTATCCAACTGTTTCCACAGTCTACTTTGCCCATGGAAATTTCCATTCAAGAATATTGGGGTGGGATGCCATTTCCTCGGAGAAGGCAGTGGCACCCCACTCCAGTACTCGTGCCTGGAAAATCCCATGGGCGGAGGAGTCTGGTAGGCTGCAGTCCATGGGGTCGCGAAGAGTCGGACACGACTGAAGCAACTTAGCAGCAGCAGCCATTTCCTACTCCAGGGAATCTTCCCAACCTAGGGATCGAACCCTCGTCTCCTGCATTGGCAGATGGATTCTTTATCACCACCACAACCACCTGGGAAGCCTGCGCTCGGCTCTGAAAGTAAAAGTGTTAGTTGCTCAATTGTGTCGGACTCTTTGCGACCCCATGGACTGTAGCCTGCCAGGCTCCTCTGTCCATGGAATTTTTCAGGCAAGAATACTGGAGTGGGTTGCCATGCCCTTCTCCAGAGGATCTTCCCAACCCAGAGATTGAACATGGGATCCCCTGCATTGCAGGCGAATTCTTTATCATCTGAGCCACCAAGGAAGCTTGCTCTGCTGCTGCTACTGCTGCTAAGTCACTTTAGTCGTGTCCGACTCTGTGCGACCCCATAGACGGCAGCCCACCAGGCTCCCCCATCCCTGGGATTCTCCAGGCGAGAACACTGGAGTGGGTTGCCATTTTCTTCTCCAATGTGTGAAAGTGTAAAGTGAAAGTGAAGTCCCTCAGTCGTGTCCAACCCTTAGCGACCCCACAGACTGCAGCCTACCAGGCTCCTCCATCCATGGATTTTCAAGGCAAGAGTACTGGAGTGGCTTGCCATTGCCTTCTCCAAAGCTTGCTCTAGGCTCCCTCTAAAAGGCACTAGGGATGAGTGAAGCTCTTGTGAGCTTCTGGTATTGCCTGGCAATCCTTGGCATTTCTTGACTTATAGGTGCGTCATTCCCATTGCTCCGTCCACCCTCTTCCCCATGTGTGTAAGAATCAAGTCAGACACTATATACAAAAATAAATACCAAACGGATTCAGTTAAATATAAAAAGATTTGATACACCCAGAAACATATTTCTGACCTTAGGATCCAGGGATGTTTTAATCACAATGCTAAAAGCAAAAATTATGAATTAAAAAAGTTGATACATTCATGTTAAATCGTAATTAAGACCTTACATTCATCAAATGACATTATAGTGAAAGTAAGAGAGAAACTAGGAGAAAATATCTTCAGCACATACGATCAACAAAGGATTTGAGTCCAGAATACATAAAGAATTTCTACAAACCAATAAGACCTAGTAGGGAAAAAAAATGAAATAAGAATTTCACAATAGAGAAAAATCCAAATGTACCATAAATATAGGGGAAAATTCAACTTAGTAATCAAGGAAATGGAAGTTAAACCACACGGTGATAAGATTTTGTACTTATCCAATTAGCAAAAATTAAGATTTGAAAACCCCCAAACTGGTGAGGATGTGGGACAATGAGAATTTTTATATTGTCCTGGTATGAGTATAAGTTCAGTAACTACTTTGGAAGCAGTGTAGCAGTATCCAGTGAAATTGGAAAACCTGGACACCCTGTGACCCCACGCTTCAGTGTGTGGACAGGAACCTCTGCCCACTGAAGAACTCTTGCATGTGCTTGTATAGCAGGCATGTTACAGGATGTTTATGGCAACATCGTGTGCAGCAGTGAAAGTTGGAAAACTGAAATGTCAGTCAGAAGGGGAACAGATAATATGTAAAAAGAAAAACAAACACATTGTGGTATATTAACAGTGGAATTCTGTACAATACTTACATGAATGAGCGGTAACACATTTCAGGAATATAGTGTTGAGTGGGAAAAGCAAGTCCCAAAAAGAATAAAGTAGTATGAGTCCACTTATAAAACTGACAATGTATATAGTGCAGAGCACATTATGAGAAACGCTAGGCTGGAGGAAGCACAAGCTGGAATCAGGATTGCTGGGAGAAATATCAATAACCTCAGATATGCAGATGACACCACCCTTATGGCAGAAAGTGAAGAAGAACTAAAGAGCCTCTTGATGAAAGTGAAAGAGGAGAGTGAAAAAGTTGGCTTAAAACTCAGCATTCAGAAAACTAAAGATGGCACCTGGTCCCATCACTTCATGGCAAATAGATGGGGAAACAGTGTCTGACTTTATTTTTCTGGGCTCCAAAAACCACTGCAGATGGTGACTGTAGCCATGAAATTAAAAGATGCGTACTCTTGGAAGAAAAGTTATGACCAACCTAGACAGCATATTAAAAAGCAGAGACATTACTTTGCCAACAAAGATCCGTCTAGTCAAGGCTATGGTTTTTCCAGTGGTTACGTATGGATGTGAGAGTTGGACTATAAAGAAAGCTGAGCACAGAAGAATTGAACTTTTGAACTGTGGTGTTGGAGAAGGCTCTTGAAGAGTCCCTTGGACTGCAAGGAGATCCAACCAGTCCATCCTAAAGGAGATCAGTCCTGGGTGTTCATTGGAAGGACTGATGCTGAAGCTGAAACTCCAATACTTTGGCCACCTGATGTGAAGAACTGACTTATTTGATAAGACCCTGATGCTGGAAAAGATTGAGGGCAGGAGGAGAAGGGAACGACAGAGGATGAGATGGTTGGATGGCATCATCGATTCGATGGACATGGGTTTGGGTGGACTCCGGGAGTTGGTGATGGAGAGGGAGGCCTGGCATGCTGCGGTTCATGGGGTCGCAAAGAGTAGGATACAACTGAGCGACTGAACTGAACTGAAACTCAAATATATTTATTAGGTTTAGGCATTATGTGGTATAGGAAGGGGGTGGTAAACATCCACTGAGGGATAGTTACCTCTTAGGATGGGAAAAGGTGAGGTCACAGAGGGTACCAGGGCTCTGTGTTCTAGTCTTCAGCTGAGTACTGGGTACACGGATATTCTTTTGTGTGTACTAAATGTTTAATAATAAAAAACTAAAAAAACTTTTAAAAAGTTACTCTCAGAAGTTTTCTTGTTTTTAAGAGTAGAAAAAGATGTCAAGTCTCTATCCAAAAAGTAACTCAAGCACCAAATACTTATTTTTGCACATGTTTTGAATTATTTGTAGCTTAGAGAATCTGTAAACAGGGAGAAGGGAAAGGCAGGCCCAGTGAACCTTGTCTGTCTCCTGTCTCTGGCAGTGAGGAGGCTCCTGCCACTTCAGATGTGACATTGTGTCTTAAGACTCTCCGGACTCTGCTGAAGGGGTTTTTATGGGCATGTGAAAGCATATTCACATTTTTAACAAAGTAACAATATGCCCATCTCCTTCATTTCATTTTTTCCTGTCATGTGAGTAACTGAGAGATGGAAAATGCTTCCCACATTAGATTCTCTTTCAACTTGTCAGCCATTTAATTTTATTGTCCCTAATCTCCTGTTGGGAGAAGGCAGTGGCAAGCCACTCCAGTACTGTTGCCTAGAAAATCCCATGGATGGAGGAGCCTGGTAGGCTGCAGTCCATGGGGTCGCTAAGGGTCGGACACGACTGAGCGACTTCACTTTCACTTTTCACTTTCACACATTGGAGAAGGAAATGGCAACCCACTCCAGGGTTCTTGCCTGGAGAATCCCAGGGATGGGGAAGCCTGGTGGGCTTCCGTCTATAGGGTCACACAGAGTCGGACATGACTGAAGTGACTTAGCAGCAGCAGCAGCAATCTCCTGTTGATAAGACTTCAGAATATGAGTGGTTGACCAGGAGAGTCCGATTTATTCTAGTCAAGGTTGATAGCAGCCTGTTCTTGGGGCAGCCTTCCTTCAGAACATTTATTTTCCCAGTAAGTTCTCCGGTACAGAAGCTTTTCAAGATAGCTTACACCTGCCCCTTTCCATTCAAATCATATACTGAACAGAGAGTAAGCACAATAAGTAAAACCAGCTTTCATTTCCTCCAGCCCATCAGGACATTTAGTCATCTGTCTAGCAAGGAAAAGCCCAGACCTTTGTCTCACAAAGTAATAGGGAAAATTCAGTATTTAGCAAAAGAAAAAGTTTGAGAACATGGGCTTGGCATTAGGCCTCAGATCTGCCTCTTGTGTGTAAAAACTTTGTCATTTACTTAAAGTCTCTGAGTTTCAGTTTTCTCACATAGTTCCAATCCCATAGTTTTAAGGATTAAAGGACTTAATAGATGTAAAACCTATGATTGTTACTGTTGTTGTTGTTCTTGGACCAGCCCTGACTTTCATACAAAAAGCAGGCACAGTTTGGGTCCGTTTGTCAGATATCTTCTTCTGCCTCCCGCCCCTCAGCTTTCACAGGACACGTCATCTCTGCTTGCCATTTAACTAGTTGTTTGAGCCTGGGCTGGTCACATAAACTCTTTGAAAAGGCTTCTTCGACTATAAAACAGAGATTGCGATATCCGTGTCACGTCTTTGTGGCTCAGATCAAATCAAGTGAGATGAGACAACAGGCATGAGAATGCTGTGTCCTCTATGACTATGGACAGTGTGGGAATCTGTCCATCTCACTCCCAACCCCCTTCCAGGCGAGCACGTTAATGTTTGTTGAATGTACAGCGTTTTATCTTTATAAAATAGCTTTGAAAGAACATGGCTTGGGCAGGCTTTGCTTAAAATTGATAAGGGAGTTTGTGAATCGATTTCTGCTTGCAGATTCATTAAGAACTATTTGATACTTTGGTCAAAATTATTTTCTCCCATTTTTTTTTATGCTGTGCTTTCGGTGATTAAAATGAATAGGTGAGTCTAGAGTCTAAGCACTTCTTAAATATTCCTCTTCATTGTAGGGAAGGCAGTGTTAGAATCTTAAATAAAGGCGAGGATAGAAACTATAATTTAACACACTCTTGGTAACATTCTTCTATTACTTGTCTTTCCTAGACCTTAAATCAATTAAATAGTAAAGAAGAGAAAGTATTGGGTTGGCTAAAAAGATCATTTGGGTTCTCCCGTAAGATGTCATGAGAAACCTGAACAACCTTCTTGGCCAAGCTAGTAGTTTAGTAAGCTCTGCTTTGCTAAGACTTCCATCATAATTAGGTTTGTTTCTTGCTATCCTCTCTTCCTGCTCACTGGAGAGACTCATGACTCCCGGGACTCAGGCTCCTTGTTACCAGCTCCGCTGTTGCTCTGATAAGTTTCCAAGCTCAACATCTTTATCTGGATGTGCCTGGGCACACGAGGGCTGCCATATCCAAAACTGAACTCATTATCTCTTGCCTCCCCACCCCCAGCTCAACATCAGCAGTCTTCCTGCTGCATGCTCTCTTGACTGATAGCCCATTCTCTACCAGTTAATCTAGTCTAGGATCTGAAAATTTCCCTCGACCAGAGTTCCTAAACATCAAAACTCTTTGGGTGGGGGTGCTGTCCTGTGCATTGTAGTGTTTAGCAGTGTTTGTGGCCTCAACTCACTCGATGCCACTAGGACCCTGGCCCCCTTAGTGGTCTCAATCAAATGTGTCTCCACACATTGCCATATGTTGCCAGGGGAGCAAAATCACCCTTGTTGGAAATGACTGTCTTGCACTTTTTTTCTTACCTCCCACATTGAGTCAGCTACCAAACCCTGTCCTGAATATCTTTCTGAGATTTTTAGTTCAGCTTCTTTTCTTCTGCCTGAACTATTTTAGTCATCCTAAAAACACCACCTGTGTTGGGCACCTCACATGCTTTACGTGGATTTACATGTAATCCTCACCGCAAAACTTGCTGTCGGTCTCTGAGTTTGCAAACAACCTAAATCTAGCTCAGACCTTTAAACCAAAGGGGGAACTTCAGGGCCTGTGTCACTACAAAGCCCAGGACTGTACCCTCCTCTGGACCGCTGGGCTGTGTTGCCTGCGCCGTGCCTCAGTGTGACAGGCTGTCCCCGCGGGGCAGCCAGAGACCCTAGTAGCTCCTCACCTTCGCGGTCCTGACTGCCCCCAACCCAGAGAGGACAGCGGAACAGGGTCACCAGAACTCTGGCAGCAATGCGCAGAGGCCAGTTCCTCGCCTGCCATAAAAAACTGTAGGGAGATGTCTCCTCTCCAGCCCACCTCCCCACCCCCCACCAGCTGAGGTGTAAGGAAGCTGAGACTTTGGGAGGGGCACCCTGTGCCCCGGGTTGCGTTGTGGGTGGCGCTGCGTGGGGTCTGACCCCACAGCCTTACTCTTTATTAGACCGTGTGCTCCATCCTAACTCATCTGTCCTTTGGTCTGTCTCTTCCCCTTCCTTCTAAAACAACAATTTGGTTGTTTAAAACTTCGTTTACTTTGCTTAGTAGACTCCTTCAGTGGTCCCTCACCAAGTTCAGATTTAGCCTGAAAGACGAAGGCCTTTGTACTGGCCCCTGCTGACCCTGGAACTAGCTCCTGTCCTTTCCCTTGGGTGGCCCCAGCCACCCACGGCTTTGAAGTTGCCTGCCTTTGCAGTTTCTGCAGTCTCATGGAGTGGTCAAGCTCACTGGGAAATATACAGACCTGTGTTTGAATTGTGATACCACCCCAATACCTGTGACCTTGAGCCCTGGCTGGACCGCCCTGCCCACTGTGTCCCCCAAGCTGAAGTCTGTCCTTAGGATTGTGAACGTGGCCCTTGCTGGAGAGGCCTGGTCAGCCCCTCAGTGCCTCTCCTCGCTTCACCTTCCGTTCTCGGCCTCTGCACCTACTGCTGTTAGCACTTTCATTAGTATCCTTATTGCCAGCATTGGTTATTTTTTAAAAGCGTACCTTTGGGAACAGATTAGCTTGGAGTTTTTATGGCCTTTGAGTATGGACACAGGCCAAGGTTGTGGTCTCTGTGTACTGGGTTTCTACATGCTTCCAGCATGTGTCAGCTTTCCTTGTAGCTGCAGCTTTGCTTCTTCCTGTGTGCCTTGCCTTTCCAGCTGGGTGTTTCTGATTTCTTTTTCAAGTTGTATGAAGCAGTACTGTCCAGGAGAACTTCCTGTGATGATAGAAATGTATTTACACCTGCGCTATCCATCAGGTAGCCAGGAGCCACACATAGCTCTTGAACATTTGAGATGTGACTGAGGAACAGAATTTAAAATGGTATTTTAATTTTTGTTAATTTATTGTGGCTCGTAGCCACCATGTGGGACAACTCTGGTCTTGACTTTTAGTAATTACTTAACCCTTCCTATTAAATGAGACTTTACGTCTTCTCATAATTTGTAACTTCTGATCTCCTTCTGCTCTTTTTTGGAAAATTGTTATGTACTTCAGTGCCTGATGCGCCTAGAGTAGTAAATTTGCATTAAAATTGAATAAAGTACTTAATGTCACTGAACTGTATATCTCAAAATGGTGAATTTTATATTATGTATATTTTACTACCAAAAAAGGATTGCCTACATGGTGAAGGGTTATAAAATCTACAGTAAAGAGCCATCAACGAGGTTTTTGCCGAGGAGAGAGCACCCAGAGTGGCCCAGAGAAGAGCGGCGACAAGTGGCTTCCTGCCCTGGGCCTGGAGAGGCTGGTTAGCAAGTGTTACCAGGCCTTGAAGAACCCTGAATGGCAGGCTAAGGAGATGAGGCCTGGTTCCGAAAGCCATGGAGGGTTTGTAAGCAAGCAGATGACATGTCTGGATTTTATTCTTATAGGGCTCACTCTGGCTGCTCTGTGGGAAATGTTTCAGAGGGTGGCAAAACTGGACCATGGGAGACATAATCAGGCCACTAACGATCACAGTGATAATAACAGCAGCTAGCATTCGACTCTGCAGTGATTCCGGAGGAGGAGATGATGAGAGCCTGAGAGTGTGTGACTGGATTAGGAAAGATACTCTCTCCTATTTGAAGAATGAGATGTCCATAATTGAAGATTTCTTTATCTACTTTGCATTGTACTGCTGCATAGGAATAGCTCATCCAAACCCTTCTGATACTTTGTTCTTTAATCACTCTTGAAAAATGGAAAAAAGAACTCTCAATTAATATGACAAATGATAGAATAACTTATAAGGTCTTTAAAAATAATGTAAATAGCTGTTGGTCGGGGCAGGAGATGTCTGTGCCTGTAAAAGGGTAACCCAAGGGATTCCTGTAATGGAACTGTTCTATTCTCTTGACTATGATGTTTTGGTGGTGGTTCGAATTCACACATAACAGATGGCACAGAAATATACGCGCACACACAAATGAGTACATTATAAAGCTGGTGAAATCTTAATAAGGTAGGTGGAGTGTATCAATGTCAGTTTCCTGGTTGTGATACTGTGCCACAGTTATGTAAGATTTAGCTTTGGAGGAGACTGAGAGAAGCATATACAGGATCTGTGTTATTTCTTACTGCATGTGAATCTCCCAATTACCTCAAAATAAAAAGTTAGACACAAAAGAACTGAAAAAGCAGACACGAACTTTGAAAGCTCCTGGTTTTCTATATTTTCCTTTTATTTGGATTTTTCTTCAGTAATAATTTACTAGAAAAGTGACTTGTTTTGATTACATTTGACACATTGCTAAAGAATATTTAGTTGTTTTGTCAATTCTGATAGGCATTTTTTCTTTACCTTTTAACATCTTTGAAATATGGATGCATCTTACACTTCATGGAGACTTGGCTTTGTCAGTTTCACCAGAGTGGTACCTACAGCGTTGGTGTGTCTTACAGTCACTGGTGTCCTAGATTTGATATTTGATTCCTGAGTCATTTGGCTGAGTTGGAAAAAGAACAGAAGCTGATGAAAGTTTTGCTGGACCCGTGTGTGTGTGTTTTTTTTGTTTTTTTTTTTAATATTAAGATTCTGTTTCTCAGCTCCAGGCCCACTCTTCTGTATTCCGTTTTGTGATGTAAAAGCTGGGATTCTACAAGCCTCATGTCTGCTTGCCACCTTGGTCTTTGGGAGGCTGTGCCAACAGGAGTATGAGAGGCTATCTACAGGGCCAGAGGCGGAAGGAGGAACTTGCTCCTGTCTGCTTCCTCTTCCCAGGAGGCTCACTTGAGCTCTGCCCCAGCGATGGCAGCAGGACCTTCTTGTAGCAGCAGCTGAATCCACTTTCCAGTTTTTCCAACAATTGCAGGACCAGCTTCCTTGCACCACCCCACTCCCCACCAGGCCTTGGCATGCACTCAGAGCCCCCTGCCCAGAGCCTCTTCCCTTCTTCCCCAGCCCCAGGGCCATTGCTACTTCTATGATACCTCTGTGATAGCTCTCACCCTCTCTCTCTCTGACTTTTCAGTGACTAGTTAATATCTCTGTACCTGGTTAATGATTCTTTTCATTAAAGCCTGTCTGTCTCCTGCGGGGACCATGACCCGTCCTGGGGAGCCAGCAGAACCAGCAGGACGTGCGGGGCCTGTGTCCTAGCTCCTCTCGCGCACACGTGCTTCCTCCCCTGCAGCCAGGGCCCGCTGTGAGACAGAAATCTGATCTCAGCAGTGGATTCCCATGCTCCCAGGGAAAAAGAAAATTGTTCACAGGGCCTGCAGGGCCTGTGGACCAGCTCAGCCTCACCTCACACTCCACTTCCTCTACCTTCGTGACCCGGCCACACTGGTCTTATTTCAGTTCCTCAACAGCCAGGTTTCTTCTTCCTGCGCAGCCGTGGCTGGGGCTGTGCCCTCTGCTTGGACACTTCTTTTCTCCCCAGTTTGCTCTTTCTTCCATTACTCTCAGGTTGTTTTTTTTAAAATAGATGCTTCATGGGTTTTTGAGTTTTAAAAAACATTTATTTATTTGACTGCGCCAGATCTGAGTTCCAGCACCTGGGATCTTTAGTTGCAGCATGTGGGATCCCATTCCCCGACTGGGGATCAAACCCAGGCCCCCTGTGTTGAGAGCGCAGAGTCCTAGCCACTGGACCACCAGAAAGGTCCCTAGTCTCAGTTTAATTGTAACCTCCTAGGGAACATCCTCCTCCCCTTGTTTTTCCCCCACCCTTTGTTTGTGCCCATTCCAGGTGCACTAATGGGTTCTGAGCCCCTTTTGGCACTTATCACAGCCTCAATGGACATTTCTATGTTTCTCTTAACGGTCGTCTCTTTCCCCAGCTGCGCCGTTAGCTTCTCATGAAGGGGAGGACTAAGTCAGTGTTTTTTGTTTGTTTCTTTTTTTATTGCTGTATCACCAGTGCCTGACACATTTATGTGCTCAAATATTTGTTGAATGAACAGGGATCTTGTAAAATAAATATTTATTAAAACTAGGAAGGGACCATTTGGTGATATCTTGATAGTAGATTAGTTTTTATTATAAGTTAAAAAAATTTGGGGAAGAAAGTCTCTCTTGCTGTGAGTTAAAATACTTCAGTAAAAATACAAGGAGCTAAACCACAAGAAAAATATCTCTTATTAAACTGGAATTCTTGGTGTGTTATTAGATTGCTGCCTTCTGAGATATTCAGATGAAAAGACAGTATGAAAACCTGTGTTGTCCTGCTGAAGCCTAGCTCTACATTACCACCTCCTCCTCAAAAGACTGAAGTAGAAGTTATCCTGCTTTCTTTCTTTGAGTTGCTATTAATCTCAAGTTGGAGATTCTGGCACAACATGAACCCACAATGTATGGATTTCTCCACTTCTACAACTACTTCTCCTAATTCACTTTGGTGCCCAGTGTATAACTTTGCTTTCTTTCCTCTGTCGTCTCAAGGTCTTGGTCACATGGGCAAAGCCTTGCCCCCAAGCTGGGTATACCCTACAAATACCCTTTCTGGTCCCATTTCCATACTCTGGAAACTCCTTCTGACCTTGGAAGCACTTCCTTCTTTGTTTTTTGTCTTCCATCACGGCGTTATTGGCATCAGCCTTTCAGTAACTAACAATGAAAAAGTAGAGGCTGTTTCTTCATACTTGTCCCCCATAGTCATTTTCAGATTATTTGATTGAAATTGGATTTTACTAATTCTCTCTAAAAGCACCATAAAATATTAGGGATGAAAGGAGCCTGATATCATCCTGCCCAAATTCCTTCTCTCACTTGTGTGACCCAGAGCTGGTGAGCGTTGGAGGCAGAGCCAGAGCTCCAGACCCCCTCCCTGCCTCATGTGTTCAGTGACAGAGCTGCAGACCTGCTGTGTGCAAGGCACACAGGAAAGAACCCACAGTGTGACTTTGTAGTTTTTTTCTAAACCAGTCCTCTAGAATTTACACATCCAGGTTAGCATTGCTTTCAGAAAGTTGGGAGTGCAGAGATCGAAAACAGTGCCCAAGCACTGGTACAGTCTGAAAGAGAAGTTCCCAAACTATTTGAGCCAAGAAAGTGTTGGTGGAATAAGCATGCGTGCATGCTTGAGCTTCCCAGGTGGCTCAGTGGTAAATAATCCACCTGCCAATGCAGGAGACACAGGTTCGATCCTTGGGTCTGGAAGATGCTCTGGGGAATGGCAACCCACTCCAGTACTTTTTCCTGGGAAATCCCATGGACAGAGGAACCTGGTGGGCTATAGTCCATGGGGTCATAAAAGAGTTGGATACCACTGAGCAACTGAGCGTGCGTGCGAACTATTTGAGCCAAGAAAATTGTTACTGGAATAAGCACGTAACCCCTCGAGATAACTGCTTTGAAGAAGACAAAAGTTACTTGTCACAGTAAATCCTGGTTTATAATTGTTATATTCCCTGACTTATTTCTTTATAATAGTTTATAGAGTTAGGGCTACTATTTTCAGGGTGCTTATAATATTATTGGGGTTCCTCTTGTAGCTCAAACGGTAAAGAATCTGCTTGTAGTGTGGGACACTCGGGTTTGATCCCTGGGTCCAGAAGATCCCCTGGAGAAGGGAATGGCAACCTACTCCAGTATTCTTGCCTGGAGAATCCCATGGACAGAGGAGCCTGGTGGGGAGTCCATGGGGTCGCAAAGAGTCGGACATGACTAAGTGACTAACACTTTCACTTTATAATATTCTTAAAAACAATGACTTAACTTCATAATACTAGAAATAACTGTGAGATCCTATAACGTGGTCGCGTATTGATGGCTAGGTGACAGTGAAGACTAGGACTTCTGAGCAGGGCGCTAAAGTGCAGTCCGAGTATTGTCTGTAGGAGAGAGCCTCCAGCCAGCCCAGGGATGGTTGGACAGACATCCTCTTTTATTTCTTTGTATTCACAATCATTTATAAAAGGGCCTTTCATGTACCAGAGAAAAGACAGGAGGTGACAGTGGGTTCTGGTAACAGGAAGTAAAGGTTTGAGGAAGCATGGTAGAGGAGATGGAGAAGTAAATTGAAGCCACGGGCGGGGCAGGCTCTAAGAGCCAGGCTCAGAAGTGGAGGTTTGATCCTGATGGGTAGGATGAGTTCAGTGTCCAAATCAGGACACTTTTGAGGAGCAACAGTCTTAAACCAAACTTCCTGAGTATTCTGGGAAGCACGCTCACTGGACTCTTGTGTTTTCAGGCTGATCTGGACAGATGACATCACCCACAAAAGACTCAAGTTGCTGTCAGAGGCAGTTATCAAAGTCAGATGAACCTTTATTGTCCCATTACCTGATTGTGTAGAAACTGTTTAGCAGTTCCTCCCCCAGGAGACCAGGTAGACCGGTGTCTGGTTCAGCCCCTGTATCCCAGGGCCAGAATAATACTGGGCACTTAGAAGGTGGACTGTCAGTATTTGCTTAGAAAAGTGAATAAGTGCTCCAGGCTGACAGGAATCCTTGCGTTGGATCTAACAGGAAGACATGGAGGTGGTGAGCCCCGAGTGGGGGACTTCAGCTAGATGGAAAGCACACACTGTGGGTCCTCCATGTCCGTGGGTTCCCTATCGCAGGTTGGTTGAGTTCATGGATGCTGAACCGCAGATACGGAGGGCCGACTGCACTCCATCGTTTTGTATAAAGCACTTGAACTTCCAAAGGTTTGGTATCCATGGGTCGGGGGCCGGGACGTGTCCTGGAACCAGTCATCTGCAGATAAGGAGGGCCAGCTGTTGGAAGGAGCAAGAGTCATTTCTGGAGATGGATATCCCCTTAGCCAGGGTCCAGGCTTGGGAATGTGGGCTGGAAGAGGCAGGGCAGGAGTCTGGAGATCCTCTGATTGCAGCGGAGGACAAGTTGGTCCTGCACGTGATGGCTGGTGCTGTTGGGTGTTCCCCTTATACCCTGCTCCCCACCCCCATGCCAGCCTCTGACTGCCATTTACCCTGGAGACTTCGGTTAAGTGCTTTGGTGTCAACAGTGGCCACACAGGTCTTACTGTGCCTTTCACGTAACGAGGTGGTTCCCCCCGTGTTCCTTTTAGACTGGTTCTTCCCTCTCTAGAACATTCTATCCCCACATGGTTCTTTTTCAACAGTCAGTGCTCAAATGTAGCCTCCTTACCTCGGAAGCTTTCCTCATCTTCTCTGGAAGAACCCGTTCTCCAGTGTCTCTGAATTCTGTCCCATTACCCTGCTGCTGCTGCTAAGTCGCTTCAGTCGTGTCTGACTCTGTGCAACCCCGTAGACGGCAGCCCACCAGGCTCCCTCGTCCCTGGGATTCTCCAGGCAAGAACACTGGAGTGGGTTGCCATTTCCTTCTCCAATGTGTGAAAGTGAAAAGTGAAAGTGGAGTCGCTCAGTCATGTCCGACTCTTTGTGACCCCATGGACTGCAGCCTACCTGGCTCCTCCATCCATGGGATTCTCCAGGCAAGAGTACTGGAGTGGGGTGCCATTGCCTTCTCTCGTCCCATTACCCTACCTGGTTTATTTTCGTCACTGGTCACTAAAATCGTGTTACTCATTTCTTAGTTGGCTTACTACCTGTTTTATTGGAATGTAAGCACCATTTCTGTCTTTCTCTCCTCTATCCTGAATACCTACCCGGCACAAGGCGTGGCCTATAGGAGGCACTAAATGATTGTGTGGGGGAAGAAAACATTACATAGGATTACACAGGAAAGCCCTTCCTTCTGAAAAGAAAAAAAAGGAAAAAATCTTTAGAAAAGGCAGGAACTTTATTAGCAACAAATTATGACAGCGCTCACAGCTGGTCTTGCTGAGTACTGCTCTTATGGTAGGGTTGGGGTAGAGCTTGGAGCATGTTAGCCCATCCTAGCCTGGATGCTCTGGCCTCCTGAACCCTGGGCTTTGGTAAGTTTAGTGGGGAAGTCTTGCTGAAGGATTCTCTTTTTTTTTTTAACCTGTTTTTTGGGATGCCACGCAGCATGTGGAATCTCAATTTTCCAGCCTGGGATTGAACCTATGCACCCTGCAGTGGAAGCACGTTATCTTAACCACTGGACCACCAGGAACTCCCAAGGATCCCCAGATTCTTTTTGTTTTTGCTTCCAGTTGTGTTGAGATGTAACTGACATACGGCACTACTTAAGTTTAAGGTGTACAATATAGATTTAACTTACATTATGAAGTGATTACCACAATAGGTTTAGTGACAATCCATCATCTCATATGGATATAACCATTTTTTAAAAAAAGAGAAAAATGTTTTTCTTGTGTTTAGAACTCTTAGGATTTACTGTCTCAAGAACTTTTGTATATAACATACAGCAATGTTAATTATATTAATCCCCAGATTCTTGTTGACCATGGACAAGCCACCGTGTTCCTGAAGCTGGAATCCCCAGTATGACCAGGAGCGGGATGGAGGGCAGGGTGGTGTGTGTGCCCAGGTGCAGTCTCCTCTCCCCTGGAGAGAGGGGTGGCGGTTGAGCTCTTTTCCCTCCTCCCAACTTTCAGGGACTCTTTGTCACTCTGTCCAAGTTAGAGTGACTTACTTAGAAGAGGGAGGGACTGTTTAAGGGACTGTTTAAATCTTCCCTGCTGGAGGCAGAAAATAATCTTGTTAGCGTGTGTGCTCACTGTTGTTCAAGTGTTTGCTTAAATCATTTTATCTTCTAGGAAATTTTTCTACCTTTTGGTTAGCACCTCTATGGTTTAGTTTTGGTACATAGTGTTTCATTTCCCTTCGTGTTTCAGACTTTTTTTTTTTTTTTAAAGCAAAAGCTGTACATGCAAGAGTCGAAAGTGTAACTGGAAACCCCATCTTGGCCGGAAAAATTGGCAGGAATGCATTCTCTTTCTTCACTTTCCTTTCCTTTTTAAAGCCTTTGTTTTAGAAAAAAGGAAATTGGTGTGTTTGGAAAGCAGTTGTTTGCTTTTCAAGACTGGGCTCGTTGATCTAATTTGGTAAGGGCCCGGAGCATGTAAAATGAAATGAGTGAAAAAGCTAAAGCAGGCATGTAAGGGGAAAGCACACAATTATAAATTTTAACCCCAGAGCCCCATCTAACATGCTTTTAGTGAGAAGGCTCTTGGCTGTTTTGGGGAAGTGTCGGCTTTCCTAATGATGATGGAATCCCTGTGAGGCAACCCATCTCTTGCCCATCCCAGCTTACTCCCCACCCCCACCGCCCCCCACCGCTCCCCCCACCCCCCCACCAAGCCAATTCCAATTCTGTGGATACCTGTAGTAGACTGTCTTCTGTCTAGACACTTAGGTCCCACCAGCATGTTGCAGGTTCCAGTTCCTCCACTGCAACACAACATAGCATGCAGTTTCTTTTTGTCAGGACAATGGTTTCCTTCTTTTAGGTGAATGAATTGTTTCACAGGACAGGGAGGCCTGGCGTGCTGTGATTCATGGGGTCGCGGAGAGTCGGACACGACTGAGCGACTGAACTGAACTGAACTGAATGCTTACCTGTTATGTTCCTAAGACTGATTTGGGTGTCCAGCTGATGTTTCCCGGGCCATGGTCTTACACCAGTTGAGTGCTCAGGAAAGATGTAAAGGCGGATTTGTTTGGATGCTACTTTTCTGTTACTGCTTACTTACTACTTAAGTGGTCATTCAGTCATGTCTGACTCTGTGCGACCCCATGGACTGTAGCCTACCAGGCTCCTCTGTTAATGGGATTTTCCAGGCAAGAGTACTGGAATGGGTTGCCGTTTCCTTCTCCTTTTCTCTTAGGTGAAGATTTTAGGCTCCCTTCTCCCCCCTTTATTGACTCCTGTCTGCCTTCTTGCTGCCCTGGCTCCAGGGCTCCCACTGGACATTCTGCCCCAGCCTGTCCTTGTTCCAGGTGACCTGTGTTTTAGAGTTCGATGGTTGCTTGGTGAGCCTGGACTATATAAGGGGTTATCTAACTGAAGGAGTATAATGGCTGATGTCCTGAAGGTAGGGTGTCCTGGCCCATCCATCTCTTTTTTTTCCATTTTAAGGTGTAGCCAGGAGGCAGGATGATGACACATACCTAATAATGGGGGCACTTTCAACTCAAGGCGAAGTGGAGACAACAGCAAATTCTTGTTCTTTGGTGTCTCCCCTGACCTTCTCTCTTCACAACATCTCATGGGGGTAAAAGTCGGAAGTCCCTGAAAGTTCTTAATTGTCCGTTTGCAGCTTATTGCTTGAGGAAGTTTTCATTCTATCATGGCTGGTCCAGGCAACCTGTAGCTTCATGTTTGTGGCCTACACAGTTCCCTCTGTGTACCACTGTACAAAATGCTGAGGCTTCCCTGGTGGCTCAGAGGTTAAAGCGTCTGCCTCCAATGCGGGAGACCTGGGTTCGATCCCTGGGTCGGGAAGATCCCCTGGAGAAGGAAACGGTAACCCACTCCAGTATTCTTGCCTGGAGAATCCCATGGACGGAGAAGCCTGGTAGGCTACAGTCCACGGGGTCGCAAAGAGTCGGACACGACTGAGCGACAGAACAGAACAGAAGGGGTCTATAGGGGATGGGGAGAAGACCAAGGGGAAATGTCTTGGCTATTGGAGGCCTTAAGTGCGTGCGTGCTATCTTGGTTCAGTCGTGTCTGACTCTTTGTGACACTATGGACTGTAGTCTGCCAGGATCCTCTGTCCATGGGATTCTCCAGGCAAGAATATACTGGAGTGGGTTGCCGTTCCCTTCTCCAGAAGATCTTCCTGACCCAGGGATCGAACTGGAGTCTCCTGCGGCTCCTGCATTTCAGGTGGATTCTTTACTGCCGAGCCACTTGGGGAGGATTGGAAGGCCTTAATTGGAACCAAAAGTTTGCATTCCAAGAGCGTGCCCCTGACAGGCAGAGAGGAATGGGGTTTGTCTGGGAAGTGGAGGGTGCTCTCAGTGGAATCCAGACTCCTGTGCGAAAGCTGAACAGCGATCTTTCTTCTGTACTCAGGGTAGCATCACTGCTTTGGTTGCCCGTTTGACTTCCAGACCCATGATATATTGCTTATTCAAATAAAACAAAATTTTTTGTTTAAACTTCTTTATTTTGAGATGATTGTAGGTTCACCTGCAGTTGTAAGAAATAACAGTGGTTTGTTTTTTTTTTTAATATATTTTTTTTAGGAAATAATCTTTACCCTGGAAAATCCCATGGATGGAGGAGCCTGGTAGGCTGCAGTCCATGGGGTCGCGAAGAGTCGGACACGACTGAGCGACTTCACTTTCACTTTTCACTTTCATGCATTGGAGAAGGAAATGGCAACCCACTCCAGTGTTCTTGCCTGGGGAATCCCAGGGACGGGGGAGCCTGGTGGGCTGCCATCTGTGGGGTTGCACAGAGTCAGACACGACTGAAGCGACTTAGCAGCAGCAGAATAGTCAAACTCATAGAATCAGAAAATACATTGGTAGATACCCTGAACTGGGAATTGGTGGGGTAGGGAGGTGGGGGGATGGAGAATCAGTGTTTAATGGGGCCGAGTTTCAGATTAGGAAGCTGAAGCATTCGGAAGATGGATGATGGTGAGAGTTGTACAACAATGGGAATGTATTTAGTGCCACCGAACTGTACAGTTAAGGTTAAAATAGTATGTTTTGAGACTTAACACAAATTAAAAATTATTTTTCAAAAAGAATCTTGTGTACTCTCTACCGTTTCCCCCAGTGGTAATATCTTGCTATCGTTTTTTTTTTTTAATGACTCTATATCCCCTGTGCTGTGCATTTGATCCCATGACTCATTTATGTTGTAACTGGAAGTTTATGTTTCTTAATCCTTTATGTGTTTCACTCATCTCCCACCCATCCCCTCCCTTCTCTGGCAACCACCTGTTTGTTCTCTGTGAGTCTGTTCTGTTTTCTGTTTGTTCTTTTTTTGTTTTTTGGTGATTTTTTTTTTTTTTTTTAGATTTCACATGTCAGTGAAATTGTACAATATTTGTCTTTCTCTGATTTGTTTCACTTAGCATAATATGAAGGATTTATTTCTTTTTTATGGTCAAGTAATATTCATACACACACACACATATACACACATACTGCATCTTCTTTATCCATTCATCTGTCAGTGGACACTTAGGTGGCTTCCATATCTTGGCTGTTGTAAACAGTGCTGCAGTATCTTTTCCAGTTAGTGTTTTTGTTTTCTTTAGAAAAATACCCAGAAGTTGAATTGCTGGATTGTATGGTAACTATTTTTAATTTTTTGAGAAACTTCCTTACTGTTTTCCATAGTTACTACATCAGTTTACATTCCCACCAACAGTGTTCCAGGGTTTCATTTTCTCCACTTCCTTACCAACACTTACTTGTTCTTTTGATAATAGCCATTCTGATTGTATGGGCTGATACGTGTCATTGTACTTTTGATTTTCATTTCCCTGGTGACTACTGATGTTGAACATCTTTTCAGGTGCCTTTTGGCCACCTGTATGTCTTCTTTGGGAAAATGTCTAATCAGGTCCTCTGCCCTTTTTTTAAAGTTTTTGTTTTATTTTTTGATGTTGAGTTATATGAATTCTTTGTATACTTTGGATATTAACCCCTTATTAGATATATCATTTGCAAGTATCTTCTTGAAAATTGAATTTATTTGGTTGAAAAAAGTATACAGTGTCTAACCACCACCCAGCTTTTCCTTTTTCAATGCAGTAGTATTACTAGTTTTTTTAAATGTTTCCTTCCAAGGAGTCTCTATTCATATATAAAGAGCTACACATAAACCCTCTTTTTCTTACGTACCTGGTGATTAAAATACACTTGTTTGCATCTTGCTTTTTGAATTTAACAATATATCTTGTAGATCTATTCTCATTAGTACATAAAGAGCTTCCTTTCATAATTACATAGTATTTCCTTGTGTGGATAAGCTATAATTTATATAACCAGCTTCCTAATTGATGGACTATTTCCAATCTTTTGCCATTACAAATATGTTGCAGTGCATATTCTTTAGGTATGTCATCTCCCACGTGTATAATTATTTTCTTGTGATAATGTTCCTAAAAGTGAGATAACTATGTCAAAGACTATGTACACTTTAACTTTGATAGAAAACTTTTAAATTATCCTGTATAGAGATTTACTAGTTTATATTCTCACCAGCAACATATATGAATGCCTTTCCCCTGGAACCTTTGGCAGCATTTTAGTTTTACAGATTTTGTCCTTGACAGTTTGGTAAGTAGAAGTGGTATTCCAGGACAGTTCTAATAATGCTATTCTCTTACAGGGAATGCAGTAGATTATCTTCTCAGATGTTTTAGATGTGAACTGTGAACAATGAGTTCATTTCCTTCACCTTTTCTATTGGATTGTTGACCTTTTCCTTACTGATTTGTGGGAGCTCTTTATGTATCACGGAACCTAACTCTTTGTGATATAAATTGCTAATATATTTTCCCCAGCAATCACTGGTCATGTTCCTGGTGGGTTTTATCATAATAATGGTTTTAAAGTTTCTAAATATCTGTATTTTATATAGATACAGCAGTCATTTATTTATGAGATCTGAGTTTGTATCATAGTTATAAACTAGAAAGTCTTTGTTTACTCTGTAATTATGAAAAGAGAAATTAGCTTCTTCAGTGCTTTAATGAAGAATATGCATTTCCTTCTTTCCTTTATATTGAACTCGTTCCTTCATCTAGAGTTTATTTTCACATGAGGTGTGTGGTATGGATCTAATTGAATAGTGTTATGGTGGCTCTTTAGTATGTCTCAGAAATGTTGTGTCTCATACCTCCTTGTGTATTACCCAAGCCCCTCTTCTGTGGTTTATGCATCATAGATTCTTGATAGAGAGGAGAAGGCTGAGGGAACTGCTGCCAGAAGAGAAGCAGAACTTGCAGCCCGGCGACTGGGTATTTTAAGATGCTTTCATTCATTGTCTCCAGTCAGCACAGCCACTCTTCATGACAGCCAGCATAATCTGCATTTTATAGATGCAGAAACTGAAATCTAGAAGCCAGATAATTTGCCTAAGTTCCTGCCATGAGTAGAAATTGAGGCTCGAGATACATTTAATTTGGTCTTAAAACTGTCAGACTTCAAAGCTTGTGTTTTCTCTTTGCCTGACCTTGGTAGAGGGCTCTGCTTGTTGTAATTGATTGTACTTAGATATGGGGTTGTGGGAGATGGAATCAAAAGAACTTTGAAGATGTTGGAAACTTGAGTGGTGAAACACACACACAAAAACAGAGAAACTCTGCAGGTGTTTGTTGCGAATTTCTAGACTCAGAGATTATACAGATTTTATATGGAAAGCAAGATTCTTAACTCCAAGGGGAAAAAAAGACCTTGATCCCTTGTTTAAGAGAAACTGAAGTGTTCTTTCAGAAAACCGTGATATTTACACTTGGCTATTACTGAGATTGTTAAAAGCATACATTTGAAATTCCTTAGATTTGAATAATGTTATTAAAGGTTACAACGGTAGATTACTCTCTAAAAATTTTTCTCAGGTGACCTAAGTAGAAATTAGGTACAAAATTGTGTATATAGAGCCTTAAATATCATCTAGAATTAGGCATCCTGTATGTGGTCTTGAAGCATCAAACACAGTTACATGTTGGCTTAGTGTTACCAAAAGGCTGTGTATAAATGGCATTTTAAATTTTGAGTCATCTTCCCACCTGTGTGTAATTTTAGATGAACAACTGGGTCATGTAAGTTCAGGAGTTACCTATACTCTGTAGCTGGTTACTTATTAACATTAAACATGCTTATCTTTCAGAAATGTACATTTCCCTCAAGGTAATTCAGTTATTATCATTCAACTTGCTAAATTTAAATGACAACCGGCATACAAAAACACGACTTTCCATTTTTACTATTCTGAAAATAGAGCACAAATTAAGAGCATTGAGAAGTAGGGTACGACTGTCAACCTGTGGATCCTGAATTCAGAGTTGATTTCCTTCTCTGCTAATTTTTCAATACCAAGATAAGGGTCACAAATAGCACCCTTTCTCAGAGGATTTCCAGAATTAGAATAACAGGCATAGACTTAATAAAGTGGTAGTGGTGCTGTATAATCAGGAAGCTTGCACCCTGCCTGTCTCATTCATTGTTTGCAGTAAGGTACTGTGTGATCTCTGAGGGAAGGCCCCAAATCTCCTCCTCTTAATTTCTGAATGAAATGCTAGGCTTTCTCTTAAGGCACAGATCTAGAAAGATGTGCAAAAGTCACTTTCCCTGGTGGCCTGTGATATGACAAGACCCTTCCCACCTTGGTCAGAGGAGAACCACATGGATCTTTGTTTGAATTCCGTTCTTTTCTCTCCTTTAGATCTGAGTCACGCTTTTAAAGGTTTTCATGCCCCCTATTTAGCCCTCTTCCTATGTGTGCCTGGGCAGCCCTGAGAAAGTGGCTTGGTCAGTGAGAGAGGAGAGTCTAGAGCCTGGGTGAGAATAATGGCCCCCACTTGAGGGCATACACTTCCCCACTCCCTTCTCCTGTGTGGGGAGGCAGCAGACCTCCAAGAATCTCTCCAAACCTTCCTGATCACCCCACAACCACCACCCTCCCCTGCCGCCACCGCCAGGAGTGCACTTGCAGAAGTCTGAACCTCAGCCCAAGCCTGCTGAGTCAGCATCTGCAGAGACCAGGCCCTGCTGGAGGTAGCCATGTGCAAAGCACTTGAAGCATTTTGATGTCCTAGCCACCGAGTCCTCCTGGATGAATGTGGCGAGCATATAATCTTAAGAATTGTTTGTCATGCTTTTATTGCTTTAAAATTGCCTTCTAAAGGGGTTTTTAAACTTACTGTGATTTGGCTTGAATTGCAAACAATCTATTTTATTTCTAAGGTCAGTTATTATTATTACTTCTCTTGATATATAATCGTGTTGGCCCATGCATGGAAGCAGGCAAAGAAGGGTGGAAAACAATATAAAAACAAAAGCTCCTAAGTGTTTTGTGAAAGCAGCCCCACTGTCTACTGTTCATAAGTTGTTGATTCCTCTCTAAATGACGTGTGCCTCACACTTTGGGTTCTCATTGGTAAGCTGTTTTCTTTTCTGCTGAGGAACCATACTTTGCTATTCTGTTGTAGCTTCTAGAACCCGGGCTTGGACTCCTATACCTTGTTTCTTTTCGCTTTCTTTACTGTTGAATATTAAGGGTAGAGTGCCTCTCTGGCTTTGTGTGTTTGGCCCTTAAGGTTTAAACATAGTCTTTAGTGGTTCCAGGATATAAATATTAAAAGCCCTCCTCAGGATGTTGCTCCTTAGTCTATTGAATATTTGTAAACTACTCCAGTTTCAGGCTTTCTTTTGGAGCCTAGCAAGTACTTTCAGGAGTAAAATATAAGATGGTGTTAACAAAGATTTACTCACCAGATCTTTAGGTCTTGAAAACTTCAGGGATCTTTTGAGCTTGAAGAACCTTAGTTTGAGGCAAGCAAAACCAAAAGAATAGTTGAAAAATTAGAAGATTTGATTCAGAGTTACAATATAAACACATCATAAAAGTATGAGGCTTCCCTAGTGGCTCAGTTGTAGTGAATCTGCCTGCCAATGCAGGAGATGTGGGTTCAGTCCCTGGGTTGGGAAGATTTCCCGGAGAAGGAAATAGCTAAGCACTCCAGTATTTTTGCATGGGAAATCCCGTGGACAGAGGAGCCTGGCGTGCTACAGTGTGGGGTTGAAGAGAGTCAGACTTGACTTAGCAACTAAACAACATAGGTGTTACCAGCTGAATGGAAGCATCAGGAGAAAATCCCAGTGAATAGGCTGGTAATTTATAGCAATCTAGAGAATTAAAGCAGTGAAATGTAATGGTTTAAAAGTTCAGACATTTACCTTATTAAGATTTCTTTTACAGGAGGCTTCATTGCATTTAAAAATTAAAACTTTGAACAGAGTTACAGATTTTACCATTTGTTATAAACTGGTATATATAATTTAACCAGAACCAAAAGAAAATTAGTATTATGTGAATTTTGAAGCACTTTCAACATGTAGGAATAATGTGGACCTTCTTGAGTTTTACACATTCATAAGTAAATGGTCTGTATCTCGTGCCTTTGTTGGCTTTCTGTGAGCTGTAGTTTCTGGGAGGTGAGCAGCTCTCATTCCTGTAACTCCTGTAATTCAGTCATTCGTGTGCCTCCTTCATGAGGATTCAGTACGGCTGTGGTGCTGTTGTCCCTCTGATAGGAACTCTAACTCAGTGTAAAGCCCCAAAGGTCTGTTACTTACTTTTATTTTATATTGTACTATATTTCATTTACAGCATTGTGTTTGTTTCAGGTGTATAGCAAAGTGATACAGTCATATATGAATTAACAAAAGCAGTTCCCGTCTTTTGATGTGGTGCTCATGGTTTATAACATAAATGGCATTATTTTGAGCGAGGGATAACTTAGGTATGGCATTGGGTTTTTTTTCTTTCAGCAGCCTGAGGCAGTTGTAAAATAACTTAATGTAGCTTTTTACAACTGTGTTTCCTATAGTATTTTTTCTTTTGGTGAAATTTTAACTGCTAATGTTTTTGGCATTGTGCTTTGTACAATGTATTAAATAAAAATTTTAGAATAAAAAAAGAAAATAAAAATGGTACTTTGCACTCACAGGAATGTTATCAATGCAGAAGCCCCGATTTAAAGATTGGCATCTTAGAATGTCCAACCTGAATGAAATTTCAACTGTTAGAGCTCACAGGTACCAGTGCACAGTCAGGGCTCTGCCAGGAAAATAGAGGCCATTCCAGGTATTCCATGGAGGAAAGAGTTTCTTCTCTTTTTCATTTTTATTTTCAGCCCCTTATTGAGGTGTAATTGAAATACTAAACTAGAATTGAAGTGCTTAGATTTGAAGTGTTCAGAATACATGCAATTTTGAACTGTGCATGCTTAACGATGAAGAGTGTATCAGTTATTTCCCAAAGTCTCCATCTGTGTATGTGTGTATGTCTGTGTTGGCTGTGTGTGTATGTCTGTGTTGGCTGAGCTGAGGCTTAGTTGTGGCATATGAACTCTTAGTTGTGGCATATGAACTCTTAGTTGTGGCATGGGATCTAGTTCCCTGACTAGAGATTGAACCTGGCCCCCTGCATTGGGAGTGCAGCGTCTTAGCCACTGGACCACCAGGGAAGTCCCCCACAGTCTCTTTGTGCCCACTTGTCTGTCTTCCTTTTGGCCCCGCCCTGCCCCTTCCCAGCCCCTCGGTAACTGCTGATCTGCTTTCTGCCCTTAGAGATTAGTTTGTGTTTTCTAGAATATTATACAAATGGAGCATACAGTTCTTCTCTTCTGGCTTCTTTCATTCAGCATAATTATTTTGAGTTTTATCCATGCTTTGTGTTATCGTTCCCCTTATTGCTGAGAACTGTTTCATTGTATACACTACCACAATTTGTTGATCCATTTACCAACTGATGCACAGTTGAGTCATTTACAGTTTTCAGCTCTTACAAATCAAGCTGCTACAAAGTTTGCCCACTTGAAAAATAGGGTTTTTTAAATATATTATTAGATTTCCAGGGTTCTTTATCTATCTGGAGACGCATTCTTTATCAGATAAGTGATTTGCAAATATTTTCTCCCAGTCTGCTGCTCTTTTTCTCTTAACATCATCTTTTGGACAGTAGAAGTTCTTAATTCTGAAGAATCAAATTTATCCTTTTTTTTTTTCTTTTGTGGATCGTCCTTTTGTCGTTAGGGCTAAGAAATAATTTTCCTAACCCAAGTTCACAAAGATTTTCTTTTCTTTATTTTCTTTTAGTTTTATGTTCAGGTCTGTGATCCATTTTGAGTTGATTTTTGTATACAGTGTAAGGTCTGGGTTGAGGGTTGTTTTTTTTTTTAAACATATGGCTGTTCAGCTGCTGCCCCGCCATTTGTGGAGAACAGACTATTTCTCTGCTGAATTACCTTTGTACCTTTTTGAAAATCAGTTGTCCATTTCTGTATCGATCTATCTCTGGAATCTGTTTCATCCTACTGAACTTTTGTCTTTGTCAATGTCAATACTGCACTGTCTTGATTACTATATCTTTATAATAAGTCTGTGTGTCAGGTGCTGTGAGTCCTCCAGCTGTTCTTTTTGAAACTTGTTGGCTATTCTAGGTCTTTAGGGATTTTAAAAAGAGCTTGTCAATTTCTACTTTAAAAAATGTCATGCCGAGATTTTGATTAGGATTGTGTCAAATCTATAAATCAATTTTGGAAGAACTGACATATAAACAGTGCTGTCTTCTAGTCTGTGAACACAGTATATCTCTCCACTTATTTAGGTTTTAAAATTTTTCTCTCATCAGCATTTTATAGTTTTCAGTGTAGAAGGATAGGACTTTATCGCCAGGTTTACCTCTAAGTATTTCATAGGTTTCAATGCTACTATAAATAAGATTTCTAAAAATTTCAGTTTTTGACTGTTGTTAGTATACAGAAATGGAATTGGTTTTATGTATTGATCTTATATCCTGTAACCTTGTTAAAGTCATTTATTAATTCTGGTAGCTTTTTGGGGTAGAATCAATTGTATTTTCCAAAAAGAAAAGGTTTTTCTATAGGGAATTAAAAGCTCACACAACCATTAGAAAGTCAGGAACGGGCGGGGGTAGAATGCAAGGAGATCATTATTGTTGTTGATGAAATTAGAATGCCAGTTCCTAGGGAAGCATGATCTCAGCAGTCGTCTGCAGCTCCAGTGTGGCTCCAGTTCATCTGGAGGCTGCTGTGAAAGTGGAAAGTCCTGTCTGCTGCTGCCTATGCGTCTGCCTACAGCTATTTTCAGAGAATACTAACTTCCGTCTTCCAGAGCAGGAGCCTCTCATTGGCCGTATCTAACCTAGAACAGACAGAGAACGGGATTCTGGGAAATGTTGTGCCAGGCTTCCCCTGCCAGCTGTAGGGGGCAGCAGTGCTAGGCTGACAGTCAGGCACAGAAGGCATTGGGAGAGATACATGTAAGATCCTGTACTCAATCATGGAGCAGTAACTTAGCAATACTGTGAAAAATAGGTGTGAGAAGTGGCTGTAACTCAGCAAGAGGTGATTGCTGGGAAGGCAGATGGGCTCTGTGACCATATTGACAGTGGAGTATTATCTGGGAAGAGGAAGTGGCAGGCCTACTCTGTTTGGTCCTGCCTTACCCAGTAATTGGATGCTCGTCGACACGCTGGATATGTCTAGGGGATAATGACCTCAGTGATGAGGGGCTGGAAAACCAGGTCACAGGTGAACTGTTTGAAGACTGTGAGAAAGCCTCTGGGATGCGTGATGGGTGACTACAAATATGGATTTAGAAGACTTCCATGCGGTCTGGAAAGAAAAGCTTAGGACCAGTGGGTGGAAGCTATAAGGAGATAATTCCCAAAGCAATATAAGGAACTTCCTACACAGCTGCACTAAGACTGAATAAAGACCTTTGTTAGAGACTGCTGGGCTGCGAGGCAAGAGCATATAAAGTATAAGAAGAGTTATTTCAAATGAGCTGTTTCTCAATCACCATTCTAACCCTGAAGGGTTTTTCAGGTGAAAACCTCCCCTATCACTCCTTACAGCTTTTGCCACATGGAATTTTTGAAAGTGAAAACAAGTTCTTTTAAATGTTTTTTCTTCCTTTTTCTGATTTGAGTAATTCCAGATAAACCTGTTCCTTGCATGTACCTCAGGTGTGGGATGTGGAGGGATTTGTGAGACACTGAGCAACTGAACTGAACTGGGAGTCAGAGGTTATGTTCACAGAAATATTGTTGCCGTATTTCACTGATTCTGAAACGCAGATTCTTTTTGTGCTTGACATACTTGAAATCTGCATTCCTCCACAGTTGATGGTCCCCTTCAACTATTGATGCCTACATTTGCTGTCATCATGGTTTGCCTGCACAGATGTGGTCCTAGCTATTGCTGATGTCGTTTCAATTAAATTTCAAGCATATTTGGTATTATACAAGTTGTCTAATTGACTTTTAATATATCTTTATGGAGATTACACTGTCATTTGGCACTGAAACACAGATAGGAATAACAGGTCATAAGCTTGATGTTAATAAGGTTAATATTTATCCTTGGAGAAATCAGTACAGTTTCATATTTTCCTAGAAAGAACAGCCAAGTGCATTGTTCCTGTACTATTCAAAGTAAGGTCCAGGGACCAGCAGCTTGTTAGAAAAGGAGAATTGTAGGTCCCCACCAAACCTACTAAATAAGACTCTGCATTTTAACAAGATTCCCATTAAAGATTGAGAAGCATTGCTTTACACAACCACACATAGGAAGGTAACTCATATGTAGAAGGAGCAGTGTTAATTTTGTTGTTACTGTACCGTCGCAAAATCATGTCTGACTCTTTGTGACCCCATCGACTGCAGCATGACAGGCCCCCATGTCCTTCACTATCTCCAGAAGTTTGCTCACATTCCATCCTGTGTCCCCCACTTCTCCTTTTGCCTTCAGTCTCCCCAGCACCTTCGCATCAGGTGGCCAAAGTGTTGTAGCTTCAGTATCAGTCCTGCCTATGAATATTCAAGGGTGATTTCCTTTAGGATTGACTGGTTTGATCTCCTTGAAGCCAAGGAACTCTCAATCTGCTGTCATGTATTATATGATGCAACTCAGGGCAGGAGAAATTTCTGCATCCCTCTAATAAAAAATGTATTTACCTTTATTTTGCTTAGTTTAATTTCCTTAGTTTATTTTCTTCCCATGAGCTACTCTGTTAAAATGATTTTGATGCTTCAGTGTTGTTTGGCCTTGACTATTAATTTAATATCATGTGCAAATTACATTAGCATCCCATTAAATTCCCTCAGTCAGATCCAGCAAATGAAAAAATGTTAAGAACAAATCCAACACAGATCTTTGGAGTACCCTACTATGTAATTTCCTCTGCTGAAATGGATTTATTCCAACATGCTCTCTTTCTGTGTGCATTTTTAATTAAAAACTCTCTAAATGGATACTTCGAGCACTTTGCTTAACTCTTTTCATTGCACTCCTTTTGTTAATTGTCCTCACTCCAAATATGTGTGTGGTATCATTAATCCTTAATTGGTTATGACTGTTGATGGTTTTGTGTCTAATTATTTTCTTACGTTTATAAATTGCCAGGATTACCATTTGTCTTTTAAGGAAGTAACTGTCTATACAAGTCATGTATATTAGATGTGCTTTGGTAAGCTTATATAAATCTGTGTTGGATAGAGTTCTTAGTGTCAGACAATGGAACTTACTCTCACTGCTGCCTGCAGTTTATTAAATGGTGATGCTGTCTCACAGATCCTTGGGAATCACACCACAGATGGGGGGGCCCCACGGGAACTTTTTCCTCTTCCTGTACATTCAGGAAACCACTGTTAGAGGTTTCGGCTCCAGGACCACATCATGTCTGCTCCCTGAGAAGAGGGGTGCCCTGCGCCCTGTCAGTTTCCTAGTAAAGTCACGCACATGTGCAACTTATTGGCAGAACATAAGTCACATTTCAATCTCTAGTTATAAAGGAGTCTGGGAAATAGACCAGAAGGGGCCTGGAGTTTATGTTGGCTGAGTTGACGTACTCTTCCACCGCATAGTGAAATAATAGCTTTTATTATTGGTACAGCACTAATATCCTCAGTAAAAGGATGATGCTATGGATCACATGGTAGAGGAACATTTTAAACACCCTGTTGTGTCATATTTATCACATACCTAATGTACTGAAGATACAAGGAACCTCGATTGATAAAACAGTTAATTTGGACGTATTGGGGAGAAGTGTAGATTTTAGCATATTTGGGGGAATACATTTTTTGAATGTCAGGACCACAATGATTTCTAAAGTTCTTTTTGACTCTTCTGTGACTTTCATGAAGAGCTGTTAAAATATTTGTTTGAAATAGAAGTCCTTAAAAATTTTAAGAAGATAACTAAAAGATGAACCAGTATTTGAGGCTCTTTTTTTTTTTCCATTAAAATTGTTATTGAGATAATTGTAGATTCACATGTGGTTGTAAGAAATAGCACATTGAGATTCCAGGCACCTTTTACCCAGTTTGTGCCAATGGTTTCTTCTGGTGGAACTATAGTATCACAGCCAAGATACTGATTGATACAACTCACTGATATTGTTTAATTTACCCAGTTTTACTTGTGCTTGTTTGTGTATGTGTGTGTTTAGTTTTATAGTTGTATTACATGTAGCTTCCCTTATCTACCACCACTGTCATCAAGAGGCAGAAGTCTCATCACCTTAAGGACCACTGGTGTCACCTTTTTTTTTAATAATCACCCTGCCTCATCTCCCAGCAACCCCTGACAGCTACTTGTCATTTCAGAGTGTTCTATAAATAGATTCATACAGTATGTAACCTTTGAGATTGGCTTTTGTCACTTGCCATAATCCCTGGTGATTCATCGAAGTCGTTGATAGCTTGTTCTTTTACAGTGTTGGTTTGCTTCTGGCACATTTCATCTGTTGGGTGGATCTGTTGTATGCATTTGGGTCTGTCTGCCTTGATTATATATGGTTATGATCTGGGACCAGAGGTGCTGCGATACTGACTGACCAGAAAGTCATCAGATGTTGATGGTGTTGTAGCCAGTTATACATACCTGGCAGATACTCTCTTCTCTCCGGTCAGTATATTGGTGACTGCTGCTTTCAAAGTATGAAGTTGTCAGCCCTGCCTCTGCTTGATGCTTGAGGCTCAGTGGGCTTGAGTACATTAATTCAGGAACCATTGGCCGTGATTCCAGTTTTTGGAAAGAGGTTGATCTCTTACCTGGCTTGTCACAAGCCGTGAGTTCACCTGTCCAAGGTTCTGGTACTTTCAAAACTCCAAAGGCACCCCAGTGTCCTGGTAATCACCAACTCAGTGGACATGAGTTTGAGCAAACTCGGGGAGATAGTAAACAACAGGGAAACCTGGCATACTGCAGTCCATGAGGTCAAAAAGAGTCAGATATGACTTAGTGACTGAACAACAGCAACAACAGCAAAATACTGGTAACGATGGAGGGCAGAGTTGTCTGAGTTGTGAGGCAAGATACAGCTGTTCAAAAATTTAAGCCGAGGGAGACTTCCTGGTGGTCCAGTGGCCAAGACTTCACACTCCCAATGCGGGAGGCCTGGGTTCCATCCCTGGTCAGGGAACTGGATCCCATATGCCACAAGTAAGACAGGCGGAGCCACAGTAAAATTTGAACTGAGAGCGCCAGGAAGGCAAGCAACACTGCTTGTGGAATTGTTGGCCTCCAGCACAGAGCTTGGCAAGTAGGCACTGCAATTGGAAGGAAGGAAAGATGAAAGGAACAGACTAGAGGGAAGCTCCTAAGAAACAGAATGCCTAGTTTTTTTGATGTGAGTGAGGACTGTTACAAAATAAGCGCAGAAAACTCTGAAGCGTGTGTGTGAGTTTTTGCTGTGGGGGAGGGGGGAGGAAGAAGAGTACCCCTCCCCCCAAAAAATAAAACCCCAAATTCACACCAAGCACCCTCCCATCCCAGGATCTTTGAACTTACTCTTCTCCCTGCCTGGTCGGTCACTCTTCTCCCAGATAATTTCCTTCGTTCCGATCTCTCACTGCCTCAGAGAGGCCTTCCGTGAATGCACATCTTGTGTAAAGTACCCTATCATCTTCCCTGCCCCTTCCCTCTTGGTCACTCTCTAGCTCCTTTCTCAGCTTTATTTTCTTTGTGACGTTGTGTGTGTACATCTGTCTGTCTGTCTCCGTGTAGATCGTCAGCCCCCAAGGCCACTGTTATATCCCTAATGCCTAGATCTGTACCTGGCACATAATAGTAACTCAGTGTCTGTTTGTTGAGTGATTTAACTAGCTAAATTTAATTGAGGCTTTTTCTTTTGAACCATGTCCCATTGAAAAGATAGAAGAGCGTCGCTTGCTCTATCATCATGCAGTTTGGTAACATTCAGTGGAGGACCTCGTGTGTCCTAGGATTTGTGCTTGGTGATAAGAAGAAGAGGAAGGGCAACAGTGGACTTCACTGTAGCAAATGCAGGTCTACTTGGCTTCCTGATCTGCCCTGACCAGTGCTCTGAGCAGGCCAGGCCAGCCCCTTGAAGACAGGAACAGCCGCTCTGAAAGCTGGAGGGGGAAAATGGGCTTTTCATTGACTGAATTAGAGGTGGAGGAAGTGTTGGTTTGTGTGTGTACACCAGTCCCAGTTTGATCCCTTATTCAGTTCCCAGATGTGTCCCCTTGACTTTGAGAAGTGTGTGCGGTGACGTTCAGCAGGGCCCTGCTACCCCTCTGATCTCATCCACCACCTTCTCCCTTATTCACTCTGCTCCAGCCTCCTTGCCAAACACACCAATGTCATTCCGTTCGACTTGCTGTTCCCTCTGCCTGGAATCCTCTGGCGCAGACGGCCACATCTCCCTCACCTCGGTGGGTCTCCACGCTTAGGATGCCTTATCAGAGAGGCCTTTTCTAACCATCATGTGTAAGGTGGAACCCTCTTCCCTGCCTGTTCTTCTCAGGGCCAGACAAGAGGCAGGGCAGAGGTGGTGAGATGTACAGACGAGGGTGAGTTTCTTACGGGTTGAAGTTGTCAGGGAAGGCTTCACTGAAGCAGACAGATACTGAGTCAGGACTTGACAACACAGTAAGGTGTGACTGAGCACCAAAAAGGAGGAAGATTTTTGCATCAGGTATGCACAGTAGAGGAGGGTAGTGCAGAAACAGGACCTGTACTGTGAATGGCCTTGGATGTCAGCTCTAGGGGATTGTCATCTAGATATTCCAGCTCTGAACTTCCCCATGTGGTCTGGGAGGCTTTTTTGTGTGTGAAACAGCCGGCTTTTAGGAATGCCAGTGTTGTCACTCTTCAGTGTCCTGAACTTGCAGACAGGAGTCTTACTCTGCTTCAGCTCAGATGAATATTGAGAGTCTCCCTTTTTGTTCAAATACAGCCTTTCTCAAAAACAAGTCCCTTGCACATACTTCTTGAAACCAGAAGTTGTTTATTAAAAAAAAAAAAGAAGAAGAAGAAAGAAAACACTTGTATTTTCTTCACCATAGACATTTTAAGAGTAGTTTTGGCTTTTTTACCATTCTAGATTTATTCTAGATTATGGTGTTTACACTTGCATCTGGCTAATGGGAAGCTTAACACGAGAATTTAGAGTAGTGATTTTCAACTCCAGTTACATGTTAGAACCACCTGGGGTGGGAGCTTTGGAAAAAAAGCCCGAAGATTCCTATATGATTGATCTGGAATGTTACCTTTGGTAATGGTTTACTACCATTTAATCTTTGGCCCCTACCCAAGGTTTAACACTTGCCCCGGTATGGCCTTTGTAACAGAAGGATCACACTTTGCGTTTTCATGGTTGTATCCCTTTAGTCCCCTTCCATTTGGAACAGTTCCCCCATCTTCCCTTGGTGTTTGTGACCTTGAAACTTTCGAAGATTTTAAACCCACGATTTTCTAAAATGTCTCCCAGTTTGGGACTGTGTGATGTTTCTTTGCGATGATATTCAGGCTACGCATATCACAGGATTAATGCGGTGTTCTCAGAGTCTCCTGTCAGGTTACTCACAATTTCAGTGTATCCCGTCATTGATGATATTCATGTGGATTGCTTACTTAAGCTGCTATCCACCCGGCTTCTCCTCTGTATAATTATTATTTTCTCTTTTGTAATTAATGAGTGTTTTATGGTGTGCTTTAAAATTATGTGATTACATACCTTGACATTCTCAAGGTATTCACTTATTTCTTTCTGTATGGACTCACGTTTTCCTATCTTATACAATGGCTTATAATCTGTTACTATCATTACTTATTTTTAGTGTCGTATTGTCCCAGATTTAGCTTGTAAGACCCTCTTCAGGCTTCTGTGACCATTTGATATGTCCCATCATTTGTCAAAGATATTCTTGCTTGTTGGGAAGCAAGCATTTCAGCTTATTTTGTGCTTTTCATCATCAAGCTCCCAAATTAATTCTTTCTCCAAAAAAAAACACCAAAACTATGATTCTCTTAGTGAAGGATGGTATTTAGAAGCCATAATCTGGGTTCGAGATATGTTCATAGCTACTATATTTGGATGTTGCTTGTTCCCAAGCCCTCTCAGTGATAGAGCTAGGGAATAAGTATGTGTATTTGCATACATGAAGGAATATATACACATACATACAAAATTGCATCTACTTTTTTTTGTTATGTCTATCCCGATGTATTAAAAATCATGAATTCATGCCAATAACTAATACTGATCCAACTCCACGGGGTTCATTTGAGTTTCGTTTTTCCATTTTGGTAACTCCTTTTTTCAATATTGAGAAACCTGACTGTTGTCATCCTTAATGTATTATTGGTCAGTCCCCCATGTAACTAATCTCCCATCACTACCACCATAGATGGGTGGGTGCCCTCTTCACCCCTGCTGGGCTCTTTCACAGCATAGAGATATTTCAGAGTTCCTCAAATGGTTCTAAGGTGCAGCCAAGATACAGCACAACTGAAGTAGAAGGAAGGTGAACCCCACACTTTTTGACTGATTATTAAGTGAATGATAAGGTTAAGTCAGGTTTGGTTTGGGAAAATGAATTCTTCCTAAGAAAGTGAGATTTAAAAAGAAGGCTCAATTCTACCAACTCAGTAAAAGATCAGGGTGAAAGCACAGTCTGTCTCCTGGAAAGCTTCAAAAAATATTTGTTTTGGAAATAAATCTGCTTGTAGTGAACATAAGTTTCAGTCCCTTCCCCTAAATTACCTGTTTATAGGAAAAAATATTTGAAAAGGTAGGTTGTTTTTTTAAGAATGTGTCTCATTAATGACTAACTGCTTTTGTTTGTTTTACCTTGCCTTTTTAAAATAAACTTTTACAACATTATGCTTTTTAGAACATTGAATATTTAAACAGATCCTCATTCAGGCTATGGTTGCTCTTTTTCTGTAGTCAGTTGTACTTTAAAATATGGAAATCAGCTTACAGTAACTGGGTCATGAGGAACCCCATCTTCTCCTTCCATTTGCTGCCAGAGGAAGCAAGAGGTTCTACGAGCCAAATATAACAGGATCTGCAGCCAGCCTACCTTAGATGGTCAACATCTATCTTGCCAATTTTCATAAATCCATTTTCTTAAAGTAGTACACGACTGTAAGTAGATTTTCACCAGGAACTTCACACTTAGGCAGATGTACACATAATCCAACTCCAAAGAAAGCAGCCTTAAGTCTAAGGAAATTATAATAAAATCTCTTCTTTGGTTGTATTTTTTAAGTTGTCATGGATGTTCGGCTTCCTGGTTGACTCAGTGTAAAGAATCCACCTGCAGTTCAGGAATCGCAGGTTCGATCATTGAGTCAGGAAGATTCCCAGGAGCAGGAAATGGCAACCCACTCCAGTGTTCTTGCTTGGGAAATCCCATTGACAAGAGGAGCCTGGTGGGCTACAGTCTTATCGGTCTGTAAAAGAGTTGGACATGACTTAGCAACTAAACAACGTGGACAGCAACATGGCGTTGTTGTGGAATGTGGATTGTGCACTTGAAGCTTTTGTGTATTTATGCCCAGAAGTATAGGAGAAAGGGCAGCATCTGTGAATGTAGAAAGAGCCACTGAAAACTTGATATATAGGTAAAACACTTCATTTGTTTGTGCAGTTCTTATTTTCTATAAATGAAGTGTCACTACCTGTTCATGGGAGTATGCCTCAGTGCTGGCCTTTGGTTCCTTCTAGGTAGGTTGAGGGAGTTTCACTCCCCAAACTTGAGCCCTTCAGGAACTATCATTGTGGTTTTTGCCATGTCTGCAGACATTTAACACTTTTCTTTAATTTGACTTTCAACTTAGCCTTTATCTAAGTGATATCTATGAAACCATGGATTTGCTGTCGGGTCCCCTAAAACCACAAGCATTGCAGATGGCATCTCTTCAGTTGTTGGGAACTGGGAGCTTGATTTCTAACTCTTTTTCCAGCTCTGAAATTCAGTAAGCTTGGCATCTGGGGTTTCCAGCCATGAGTTTTGAAGTTAACACCAGTGGTTATTTATGCGTTTTTCCCAGTCGATACATGGAAGTAGAAGTCATCAACTTTCTATATTTATTAGAATATTTGATTGTATGTAAGAATATTTTATGTAATACAGTAACTATTGCATTTTGCAGTTATTTTTCAAATGTGAGGGGTAAATTACATCATCTTAGTTTCTTAAGATTTGGTACATATTTCTCCAACTAGAATGCTTATTTTTATGTATCATTTTTAATTGAGGAGAACAAAACCTGATGATCCTAATTGTGAAATTACCCAGTAGGGAATACATGGATTTACAGGACCTTCAATACAGCCTTAAAAACACAAGCAGAAAACAGGTAAAACATACAGTGTTAATAATGTAGAAGAAAAATACAGAATTTAGAACATAGGGTTTTATATTCACTGCTCTGAAGATGTCGTGAGAAAACACCTCAATTATGATAAATACCTGTATACTGTAACTGAAGTCATATATTCTGCATTATTTGTGAGGATTATTGTCAGAAGCCAACTGAATGTTGTCATATATTCAAATTAGGTTCTTTGCTGAGTGGAAATACAGTAATCATGTGTGTGTGTGTGTTTAGAAAGATATTATAAAAACTCACTTTACTGGACTTCTTTAAAACCAAACTTAATGTCATGTTGCAAAAGGGGTTACAGACCAAAATAAGGAGGATAAGTAAATATGATGGGTTTTATGTATCCTGCTAGCTTAAATGGAGTACTGTGCTCTGCTCGGTCAGAGATGAAATGTTTGTCGCCTTGCACACCATCTGTAAGCATTTAATTTGCTACACAAATAGACTGTGAGTATAGGTGTTTAACCTGGTGGTATGACATTACTTTAACAGAGAGAAGGAGCAAGAAAGGGAAGAACAGTTAATGGAAGACAAGAAAAGGAAGAAAGAGGATAAAAAGAAAAAAGAAGCCACTCAGAAGGTGGGTTTAATCAATTAAGTGTGTCTTTACATCCGCCGTGTATCTGGAATGAGTTGACTTGGCTTGGATGCCTGACATCTTAATAATACTACTTGAGGCATTAGTTGACTTGAGAGTTTTAAGATTTGAAAGTGGGAGAAAGTTAAAGACCTGCACTGATTATTGTAAGTAGATGTTAAATTAATGCTGCAGCTGATTTTATAGAAAACAACAGTGAGTAATATCAAGAAAAGCAGGAGAGTTACCAACACTTAAATGCTTGTTGTATTTCCTGTTTGTATCATAATTAATCTCCATTTTCTTAAGTTTATGGAATGATTTTTCAGAGCTTCCAAGAGTTTGCCTTGATATTGTCCTTCTGGTCCACCTACATTGTCATTTTATATGAGTCTGCTTTTTGATAATTTCATTTAAAAAAATCTCCCTCAAAGTCCATAAAGAATCCTCCCTCAAAAAGGATCTGGTGGGGGAGGGGGAGCGCAACTTCCCTGGTGGTTCAGTGGCTAAGACTCTATGCTTCCAATGCAAAAACCTGGGTTCGATCCCTGGTCAGGGAACTAGGTCCCACATGCCACAACTAAGAGTTTACACACCACAACTAAAAATCCCACTTGTTGCAGCTAAGACCTGGCGCAGCCAAATAAATAAATAAATATATATTTTTTAATTAAAAAATGATCTGGTGGGCCTGCTTAGTGCTCTGAAGGAGATAGTATTGCATGGCTTTGAGGCATTTGCTTAGAGAAGAAGAGACGCTAAAAGGAAAAAAGACATAGGACCAACCGACGTCAGCTGACAGGGCTGTGGGGAACAGAGAGTGGCTAGACCTCCCTGCCCTGTTTCCTCTGCCCTGGCCATAGTCTGAGCTGACTACCCGCCCTCGCTGTTCTTTCAGCTTTAAGAGCTTCACCTGATGGGCTCTGGTTTGGCAGGGGTGCTTTGCTGCCTTTGCAAAGTGCCTGGCAGAGTCACTTCACCTCCAGTTCTTGTTACCACTATCTGACACACTTTGGAAGCAGACCCTCACTGTGAGGCAGGTTTGAGGGTCCCTGCTGTGGAGCCAGGTTATTGAAGCTATGTTTAGGGAGCGGGGCAACTGTTAACAGGGTTCAGAGGGAACTCTAGATTTAGAATAGACTCAAGGCATTCAAACTCAAGGGACACTGCAAGTTTCCCCTGCATCATTAGATAGCATTTCCCTTAATTCTGTTCTCTGAATTATTGAAATCACGTAGGAGTGCCGGCATAAGACACAATACTGGAAATATTTTCTGACTTAGATTGCATGTGACCCTGCTGCATTAAACATGTGAAATGTAATTTATCTTCAAGGCTTAATTAAAAGGAATATTCATTATTGTTTGGTGCCGTGATAGACTACTGCACTCTTTAAGGTTTTGTCTGCTTTTAATTGTGCTTCTGGCTCTATTAATAGTGGCGGGCTCACCAGCGCATCTTCATGCTGTCAGGATACCTGCTTCTAATCTGAGCTTGTTGAAACTGTCTAAAATGACAGTACAGAGTCTGAATTAAAATGTCAGATGACAGCCCAGAGGCTTTTCTTATACTTAGTGGACACAGCCACCTTCCACATCACTGAAGTTGCTATATGTGGGTCCACCATCTCTGGGGTGTCAGAGGCATTGCCCCTGTAGCCACACATACTGACTTTCCTGTGGGAGTGATGGGAGAGTAAAGCTCAGTGAGGCTTTCTTTCCTTAGGGCATTCCCATTTCATCTACTATATTGGTACAAGAAATGGATTTTGCAGTCTGTGGGAATGCATGGTTATAAGCTCTCCACTGGGGAACTTGAACAAAGGCTGATAACAGGAAAATGTCAAATAGAGTGAGTGTTTTGGGCCTTGTGTACAGTTCATCTTTGTTTTTCACATAGATAACAGTGTCTTTTAACCTGAAATATCAATGCTAGAAGTGATTAATAATAATGTGCATCTGTAAACTTTTGTTGTGGATCCCCCTAATAGAAAAATGATTTAAAATAAAAGATGGTGTGGGTTCATTCAAGAGTGAATTGGGATTATTTGTGCAGAGAATTTTGTATGTACAGCTGGACTGTCTACCCTGTGTGCTTGATCTGCATTAAGAACTGGTTTAACAGTTATGGCCAAGAGAAGTATCACTGTAAATGAAATTTCACATGGCTAATTAAGAACAATAAAAATTTGGTCATGTTTGTTCGAAAATGTTCTAGATTGGCTGGCACAGGGTCTAGGCTTGACACATGGTCGTTGATATTGTTTTACCATTCTGAACCATTGTATAATTTCAGAATTAGATTCTGATTTAGCACTTTTAAGGAGCAAGCACAAAGCTCACCATGTGACTGTCTTAGTGGTTTTTAACCTCACTGTAGAGACAGCATCTCAACTAAGAGGCTTAAAATGTGCTATGATGCAAAGAATTGTAGAGAATGTGCCAGTGGCCCTATAATGGGGTCATACACTCGTTCAGTCAGCGAACGTGTGGTCTCTTCTTAGTGCTTCCACATCTTTCTCACAGCCTACCCCATTGCTTTATAATCATCTCTTCGTGTCTGTCTTCCCTATTAGCCTGGCTGTAAGTTTCTCGAGGTTTTATTCATATTTATATTTCCAGTAACTAGGACAGTGCCCAGGACAAAAGCATTACCCAAAAAAATGTTTGTTTAATAAGTAAATGGTCAAGAATGAATGCTAGCAACATAATGTTCACGGAGAACTGACTTTTATTTAGCTAAATTAAATTATTTATACATAGAAATTAAACATGAGCTGCTTTCCCATTGTTCTCAGTGGTTATGGCGGTTTGCTCTTTCTAGAACCATCCCTGAGTAAACCGTGTTAGATTTCCAGTTATGAGGGAGGTGTCTGAGAAGAATTTTGCCTCACATTCATTAGGCTGATGCTGCTCAAGGATCATTGTTTAGCGTTAGCAGAACCCATGCTTTGATCATCCAGCTTTTCACCATCTTGGGGGACAACACTTTTAAAAGAACCCACATTTTAAGGCACATTTGACATTAGTTATGTTTGTTGCGTAAAGCTAGGGAAGACATTGACTTCCTGTAATAACTGATCTTCCAGATGGCATTCTAAGAAGTATTTACCGTGGTATAAATTGCCATAAGGAATTGATTTCAGTTCAGTTGCTCACTCGTATCCGACTCTCTGTGACCCCATGAATCACAGCACTCCAGGCCTCCCTGTCCATCACCAACTCCTGGAGTTCACTCAAACTCATGTCCATCGAGCTGGTGATGCTATCCAGCCATCTCATTCTCCGTCGTCCCCATCTCCTCCCACCCCCAATCCTTCCTAGCATCAGACTCTTCCACTGAGTCAACTCGACGCATGAGGTGGCCGTGGTTGCAAATCAGTTCATTCTTGGATAGGTGGGGTTACAGAAAAATTATACAGTAGAACTGATCTCTGTAACAATTAGTACGGGGAAATACTCATTTTAAGAGGCTGCCTAGCACAAATTCAGTACAGCTGAATGAATTAGCTTGTCTTTTAATGCAAGAATGTAAGAAACACTCCAAGAGGTCATCCAAATGGATTGTTTAATTCAGTGGTATGCTGGAATCCATTTTGAAGCGGGCTGGTTAGCCACAGGACAGACCTTCCGAAGATGAGCATGTTTTCATGAACATCCAGAGCAGTAACTTAGTATGATTACCAGCCACAAATAATCAGACCTCTTCTTTTCTATATGAATATTTTGGTTATAGAATTTGGAGGACCAATACAAAAAATTTTTTTGAAGATTAGCAATTGGGAACAGGGGGTCAAAATAACCCATGATCTCAATAATGTATGTAATTCTGGTACATTTCCTTTAGAATGTTTTCTTATTCATGACCTTTTGTGGTTTTGTTTAAATATTATAGGGCATGGATAATTAGATGCCCTCCTTTATTTTCCCCTCTTAATAGCAGAAGAGTCTTCCATGTGACTCCTAGTCATCATTTCCAAACTCTCTCCAAACCCATTATATTTAGCATGTCCAACCTTTTAGGTTAATCACTTCCAGAAATGTATTAGTTACTATATAAAGAAATACTTTCAACAAAGTAGTCTATATTTGTTCAAATTTATGTGTGTCTGTATGCTCAGTCACTCAGTCGTGTCCAACCCTTTACAACCCCACGGACTGTAGCCCGCCAGGCTCCTCTGACCCTGGGATTTCCCAGTCAAGAATACTGGAGTGGGTTACCACTTCCTTCTCCAGGGGATCTTCCCATTCTAGGGATCAAACGCACGTTTTTTATGTCTCCTGCATTGGCAGGTGGATTCTTTACCACTGCTCTACCTGGGAAGCCATGTTATAATTTCAGTCTTATCGCTCTGTTTCACGTTAAGTTTTCTATAAACTTTGATAATTATAATAGCAAACAGTTACTGAGCATTGCTATGGGTTATCTGGCTTAATCTTTACAGCAGTCCTTTGCAGAGAGATACTGTTATTATCTTCATTCAACAGATAAATAGAAAACTGAGATCACACAGACAGGAAGTGGCAGAGCTTGGTTTTGAATCCAACTTGCCTACTGTGATCTCTGATGCCTCTAGTGTGGGCCCTTAAACTTTGCTTTCTAGATTTGAATTCAGGTGTCTGGGTCCATACTCACAGGGAAATCTTTTTGTATCTGTGGTTAATTTTGTTTCTAGGCCTCATCCATTTCCTTTTCTGGATGTGAGAATGGGAAACACTATCCCCAGTGCAGGGACCTCATTATTGTTCAAGAGTGAATGCTTTCTGTCTTAATTTTTGGACTCTTTCATAATGTTGGTCATGTAAGTTATAGCTACACATATGGCCATTTTCTTTAGAAAGATGTCTAAGCTGACTTTTTCTGTATTTTAGCTCTGCCTGTGTATCTGACAGCTTGAATTATTTGAGGTATCAGAATTACAGTAATCTTAAAATGCTGGTTTAGAAAGCAAGTCTCATTTACCTATGTCTGTTTATTTTGCAGGTCACGGAACAAAAAACCAAAGGTAAGATTTTCTTTTTAGATTTGTGCTCTTTTGTGTTTAGATTTTACACTTGCTGACTCAGCCTCCAATCCACTTGATGCGTGAGGGTGGGTGTAGGGTAATTAAGATTGGTTGTCTGCAGTCACTGAAGAGCAGTAACGACAAACTAAAAGTACTTATACTAGTGTTTCTAGTTAGCCTTATGTTTTTTTAGGAGGCAGGAGAGTAGATAGAGTAATTCCCCATTTTGAAAGTAAGGAGGTCTTGATTTTGAACAGAACCTTTTCAGAATTTTTCTTAGAACAATAACAAAAACAGAACACTGGCCCCTACTTTACAGATGGCAACTGCAGAGAGTTGTTAGCCGTCTTGATCCGTGACAGGCACTGAGTCTGGAAACGAGGGTTATATTTCAGATAGTCACACTGTCTTCTGAGCTGGAGCCTGGAATATGCTTTTTGAAAAGATAATATACTTTACCTCTTACAATATGGGCTTCCCTGGTGGCTCAGAGGTTAAAGAATCTGCCTCCAATGCGGGAGACCCGGGTTCGATCCCTGGGTCGGGAAGATCCCCTGGAGAAGGAAATGGCAACCCACTCCAGTATTCTTGCCTGGAGAATCCTATGGACTGAGAAGCCTGGTGGGCTACAGTCCACAGGGTCGCAAAGAGTCGGACACAACTAAGTCACTTCACTTCACTTCTTACAAAATAGTGATATGTAGTAAACAGAAGTAGATAGTCCTGAGGTCATTCTCAACCTCTAATGGTCTGCATGTTTTCAATTCTTTTTCCTCTGTTACTTTTGACTATGCAGTCTTGTCTGGTGTTGGTCATACTTTTGGTGAATCCCGTTAAGGACAGGAGACGTTCCTTGAGACCAGTGTTGTAGCTCCTATCCTCGCCCATTTGAATATGATGTTCTCTACTAGCATGTACACTCCAGTTATCTGCATAGAGTTGTCAAAACACCCAAGCCCAGGTCTCTGCCCACACCTTCATGGTCCCAAGCCTCAGCCATAACAGGTATACTTAGGGAAGCTCTGTAGATGACCACAGTATATGTCCCAGATTGAGAACCACTGTCCTAGACCAAGGGGATTGTGATAGGCTAGGGGAAGATAGAGTCATAGAGAAGCCACGGCTTGATGAGAGCTTCACTGAGGACTGGTGTTTTCATTGCTCTGTTTTGTTTTGTTGGACTAAGCATGTCACACAGTGATGGAAGACTAATAAAGGCAGTACTAGTTTCTTATGAAACTTAGTTCAGGAAAACAGATTTTCAGATGAGTAGATATTACTGCCATATATTCCTAATCGAAAGGCATTTCAGGGAATTCCCTGGTGGTCCAGTGGTTAGGACTCCTTGCTTCCACTGCCAAGGACAGAGGTTTGATCCCTGGTCGGAGAACTAAGATTGTGCATACCTCATGGTGCTGCCAAAAAAAGAAAAAAGGGAAAGAAAGGCATTTCAAAGGAGAAGATAGTCTAGAATTTTGTACTGGTTTATAAAATAAACTGAGCAAAACTTACTAGTTGTAATTATTTTAATTAGTTAAAATAGTGTTCTCCCTTTGTACTTTGTCAGTTCCTAAGTGAAAGAGGAGAGTGAAAAGGTTGGCTTGAAGCTCAACATTCAGAAAACAAAGATCATGGCATCTGGTCCCATCACTTCATGGGAAATAGATGGGGAAACAGTGGAAACAGTGTCAGACTTAATTTTGAGGGGCTCCAAAATCACTGGGGATGCTGATTGCAGCCATGAAATTAAAAGACGCTTACTCCTGACTGATGCTAAAGCTGAAACTGCAATACTTTGGCCACCTCATGCGATGAGTTGACTCACTGGAAAAGACTGATGCTGGGAAAGGTTGGGGGTGGGAGGAGAAGGGGACGACAGAGAATGAGATGGCTGGATGGCATCACCGACTCTGTGGACATGAGTTTGAGTGTACTCCGGGAGTTGGTGATGGATAGGGAGGCCTGGTGTGCTGTGATTCATGGGATCGCGGAGAGTCGGACACGACTGAGCGACTGAACTGAACTCCTTGGAAGGAAAGTTATAACCAACCTAGATAGTATATTAAAAAGCAGAGACATTACTTTGACAACAAAGGTCCGTCTAGTCAAGGCTGTGGTTTTTCCCGTGGTCATGTATGGATGTGAGAGTTGGACTGTGAAGAAAGCCGATTGCCAAAGAATTGATGCTTTTGAACTGTGGTGCTGGAGAAGACTCTTGAGAGTCCCTTGGACTGCAAGGAGATCCAACCAGTCCATTCTAAGGGAGATCAATCCTGGGTGTTCATTGGAAGGACTGATGCTGAAACTGAAACTCCAGTACTTTGGCCACCTCATGCGACAGACGAGTTGACTCACTGGAAAGGACTCTGATGCTGGGAAGGATTGGGGGCGGGAGGAGAAGGGGACGACAGAGAATGAGATGGCTGGATGGCATCACCGACTTCAATGGACATGAGTCTGAGTGCACTCCAGGAGTTGGTGATGGACAGGGAGGCCTGGCATGCTGTGATTCATGGGGTCGCAAAGAATCAGACACGACTGAGTGACTGAACTGAACTGAACCCAGAAATAGGCATTATTTTGAAAGTATCTCTGTAAATTACTTGTCTGAAATATAAGAAAGTATAATTTATATTTCAGACAAGTACTTTACAGAGTTATTGATCATGTAACAGTGTCCATATTTTCTAAACCAACATACTATCTAGGAAAGGATTTTGGCATATAAGTGTTTTTATAGGACTTTTTGATGACTTATGGGGACAACAGATGAGAAAATTGGCATTTTCCTGAAAAAATCCAGACTGTGGTTACTGGAACACAGTGGTTGGGTTCCTGGGCCTGGCCACAATTTTTAATACTTGTGAAGCCAAGGACCAGTTGAGCTGTTGAAACAAGCTGGTCTGTATGTTAAGTGCTGTTTCTGTTGGAAAACTGAAACTCCGTTAGATTTTTCTTTCTTTTTTTATTTGTACCAGGTCTGTTCTTAGAATCACATTCCTCCTTCCTCTGCCAAAGCCTTAAAAGTTAAATTTTCTTTTTTACTTCTACCAAAGTTTCCCTCTGTTTAGGGTTTTCCTCATACCTACCATAAAATGGAATAGTTTCACAGTTTCCATATTCGCCTTCAAAAATTAAAGTAATTCTGAAGTGAGGCAAGCGCCTGTTTTGAGTCTCATAACAGATTTAATTGTTCGAACCATAGAATAAAAATAAAAATTATCCCTGAGATGTGTTAGACCATAAGAAAAGGGAGGCCCTGATCTTTTTACCTTTTTTTTATCCCATTTTACAGCCGTATCTTCATCTTTGTTCCCTGGAGTCTGCCTGAATCGCACTCCTCTTCCCTCAGCTGATGTTTCTGGGTCCTGTTCCTCTTCCCAAAGATGATGTCTTCCTTGTGCAGCCTCCCCTGAACTCTGAATCCACCTCTCTTTCCCCAACAGATCCTATGAGAAAAAAAGAAAAGATTGTGGTGGTGTCAAGGCTCTGGTTGTACAGAGAGGACTAAAGTAAGATTTGTCCATATTTCGGAGGAAAAGTAGATTCAGTGTATATTTTTTATCTTCCATCATTTTTTTTTTTAAAAGGGTGAGGATTTGGAGAGAACAGAACGGGGCTTTCAAGTGGAGGTGATGGGCATGGGCTCGAGCTGGGCCTGCTGCTCAGGTAACAGATACTGAAAGGTACTTAGGTAGCAACTGATCTTGTTTGTTGGGTATTGGTCTTGGAATTGGACACATTTGTAGGATTGATGTAATAGACCAGATTTAACAGAGATGAAGGATACAATTAGGATTAAAGAGGTAGACTATGTAATGGAAGGGTTTGGACTTAACCATCTAGTGTTGTTGGGAAGGTATTAGGTCTTAGGGTGACATTTGGCTTAATGGAAGTTACCAGTATGAAATAACTGATTTATAGAAACACAGCTTTAAGCTACATTACTGCTGCTGCTGCTAAGTCGCTTCAGTCATGTCTGACTCTGTGTGACCCCATAGATAAAAGCCCACGAGGCTCCCCATCCCTGGGATTCTCCAGACAAGAACACTGGAGTGGGTTGCCATTTCCTTCTCCAAGAAATACAGTATCTTGGCAGGGATTTGCAGTTCCTATAATGGGCACCACTCTATGGAAAGGAACAGAGATCAACCTCTATTGAATGGACCTTGAGGAGTTCGGGCCAGATGGGTCAAGGAATCAGAATCTATGTCCCCTCTGGGAGGACTAGACGCTGGAAGAGGAGAGGGAATGTTTAACCCCCAAGGAAAGGCTTCCCACATGGGGAAGCTCTGATAACTTCAAAGATTTGAAGGACTTTGGTGCCTGACACTTAGCATTCCCTTGGTAAATGTCTGTTGGTGAGTCAAAGAAACAGGGAAAAACTTCTGGCTCAGTATAAATTAAAATTTTTAGATATTGTTGTCCAAAGCAGATTCATAATCTTTACCCAACTGGGACACAACGAAAAAAACAATGTTTTGCCATCATCATGCCTGGGATGATGGACCATTTTATTCCACTGGCCAAAATGCTTATCTTTGAGTCTATTCCAGAAATCCTGTTACAGCGACTACATGGTGTTCATTGTAATAACCTTCAGTTCGGTTCAGTCGCGTCCAACTCTTTGCAATCCCATGGACTGCAGCACGCCAGGCTTCCCTGTCCATCACCAACTCCTGGAGCTTACTCAGACTCATGTCTATCAAGTCAGTGATGCCATCCAACCATCTCATCCTCTGTCATCCCCTTCTCCTCCTGCCTTCAACCTATCCCAGCATCAGAGTCTTTTCCATTGAGTCAGTTCTTCACATCAGGTGGCCAAAGTATTGGCATTTCTGCTTCAGCATCAGTCCTTCCAATGAATATTCGGGACTGATTTCCCTTGGGATGGACTGGTTGGATCTCCTTGCAGTCCAAGGGACTCTCAAGAGTCTTCTCCAACAGCACAGTTCAAAAGCATCTATTCTTCAGAACTCAGCTTTCTCTGTGGTCCAACTCTCACATCCATACATGACTACTGAAAAAGCCGTAGTTTTGACTAGATGGACCTTTGTTGGCAAAGTAATGTCTCTGCTTTTTAATATGCTGTCTAGGTTGGTCATAGCTTTTCTTCCAAGGAGCAAGAGTCTTTTAATTTCATGGCTGCATGTACTAACCTTGTATCTGCTCTAATTTGAGCTTCCCTGGTGGCTCAGTGGTAAAGAATCTGCTTGCCAGTGCAGGAGATGCGGGTTCAGTCTTTGGGTCGGAAAGACCCCCTAGAGAAGGAATTGGCAACCCAACCCAGTATTCTTGCCTGGGAAATTCCATGGACAGAGGAGTCGGACATGACTTAGCGACTAAAACAACAAAGCAACAACTAGTCTAATTTATTAATATTTAAGACAGGCTCCACCCCCACCCCCCACGTTCAACCAGTTTCCATTAACCTGGGAACAAAATCACTAATGATTTAATGAGGAGAGAAGCTTCTAGTGTGATGATTTGAGCAAAGCCGGTGTGCACTGAGTTTGGGGAATAAGTGGAAGGTAAAGAAACAGATAGTGCTTAGAGGTTGCTGAACGGTGTTGAGGTTTTTTTTTTTTTGTATTGCTTTGATTATTATTCACCAAGAAATTCTTTAGTCTAAAATAATGTCTTTTGTAGAACATGTCTGTATTTTAACTATTACTGTTAAAACGTTACTGGAAGATGTTTTTTTTTTTTTGGTTTTGTTTTTTAATGTTTGATACCATCAAGGTATTTAAAGAAAATAGTTTATTGGTCCTGCACATCTCAGAATTTTCTTAAGAAAACTTTTATCTGAAAAAGCATCTTATTGAAGTTTTTCAGAATTAGAGGCAATTAGAAGTTCAGACTGTAAGATGAGATTGGTATAAAATAATGGCAACAGAGCAGGGGAAAAATTCAATCATTAGAGGAAGTAAATGGTTTTTGGTGGTAAATGAATGGAAATTAGAAAGTAGACTACCCAGTTTTTTCCACAGTGTCTTTATTCCCCCTTGAAGCAGAGATCAGGTTTAAGCCACAGACCTTTTCTCTGGAAAATAAGAAACTATGCCTTTATTTTGAACAGCTCATCTTCAGAAATATTTGTACCACAAGCTGCAAACCATTAAGATTCAGAAGAGAAAAGAGAGGATCTGAAAAGGAATTCAGACTTAATCATAGTTTCCCTCTCCTCGGTTATCCCTGATGTTCTGGAGTATGACATGATACCTGCAGGGATTCTGATGTCTCTAGTTGGACTTCAGGATGCAGGTTGGATTGGGCATCCTGCCTAACACCTGCATTGCTCTCCAGTTAGTGCTTAGAGTGTAGTAAAACAGGGTAAAAACTCATTCAAGACCTGAAACAATTCGCTCTTAACATGTACTGCAGGCAGGCTTTTTCTGACAGTGTCCTAGAATTTTGAATGACTAATCTCCCAGGAGGGAGCACTGTGTTGGAAGGAGGATAGTCAAGAGGCGGTCCCATTTTATTATGACTTGATTACTTATGGTCCATTGTACCTCTGATGTGATGGTGGGAAAATGCCCTGAGAGCTTTGCAGGGAATCTTATACAGTATAGGATATCTACCAGATTTCTTCCACTGTGCTATGAGTAATTCAGAGTTGGTCCAACTGATGTTCAGATCTCAGCTCTATAGGCTCTTCGTACCATGTCTGATTCTATTTTAGGGAAATGAGTGACAAACCTGGTTACTTTAAAGTGGAGATTTAAAAGTATTTTTATAGAAGGGCGGCCCTGTAGAAGCATAATTCTTTCTGGCCTAAAACCTAGTTGGGAGGAATTTCCCCCAGCCTTCATCAGCTTCCTGTTTATTCTCATGGTAAGAGGAGATTGGGAATGCTGTGTGCTATGGAATCCTCCAGACACAGATAGAAAATGAATAATTAAATAATTTATCTGTATTCATCCATTTGTCAGTCATTTATACACTGGTCTTTATAAGTCATGCAAAGTCCACTATATTAATAATACTGGGTTAGCCAAAAGTTAGTTCAGGTTTTTCTGTAAGATGTTATGGAAAAACCCAAATGAACTTTTGGGTCAACACAGTGTTAGGCAATGGCCGATTTATTTTCTTGAGAAATACATTTATTTATTTATCCATTCATCCTCTCACCTCTCTTCCTTCCTGGGAGGCACAGTACTGCCTCATGATTGGCTAAAGTTAGACCAGGGGTTTAAGCCTTGAAGTTATTTCAGGCTCCTACTCTTTTTTCTTCCTGTTACTCATAATACTCCCCAGTGTCCAATGGGTGTAGATTGGGCCCCCTGATTTCTGATGATGTATCTTTCTCATAAAGGAGCCAGTTCAACAAACAACCTGCTGACCCAGCATCATTTTAGCAGTCAGAGCAATACTGCCACCAGGGCTGGCCCTCGCATGACTCTGGGGTTCAGGGATTCTGGCCTCAGAGTCATCGGAATTACCAGGCTGATTGTTTCTGTATTGCTGCCAGGTAGATTTTTCCTGGAAAGGGTGGAGTCTTTTGGTAGGATGAAGCAAGGGATTTGCCAGTCCAGAAGAACTTTCTCCACAGGGTGGAAGGGAAGCCAGAAGGGTCCAGCAGGGCTTCATAGTCATCTCACATGTTCCCATCCTTCTTGTTTGCCATTTTACAAGGAAGGGAAAACCTTAAATATTTTAACAGGAAAAATATCTACATTTTGAAATTTTTATTTTAAATGAATAGTTGAAAAAAATACACAAAATGTCCACTTAGTTTTTTTTTTTTAATAAAAGCAAAAATTTCTAATGTTTACACAGAATGCCAAGCAAGTGTCTTTAAGTTCAGCTGTCTGTGGAAACCAAAACCACATTGATCTTGGGATTCTGTAAGCCTGGTTTCCCTTTAGGGGTATACTTTGTGCCGGGCCCTAAGAAAAAAAGGTGATAGATGGGTTCCTGCCATTGAGGGTCTTCCGACCTGGTGAGGAGAAGGATCTACAAATGGAGAATCTCAATATAAATAATTGTTTCAATGGCACAGAGATGGACAGCATGGTCCAGGAATACACATGAAGGGGGCTGATCATACCTAGTCCGGGGACTTTGGGTAAAGTTTCTTTAAGAATGTGGATGGAGAGAAAGGGCTGTTGGGCTGAGAGCCTTGAACCTTTCCCCAGGGGTTTTACCTGGGGTCTGTGTGCACCCTTAGACCTGCTAGGCAGCCCTTCAGGGGGCTCCACTATTGATTTAGGGGAATGAATGGAGCTTACTTCCTTCTCCTCCTTAGTTAACAGAATCTCATTCCGTGACACCTCAGTGTTTAAATCCTTGTCACCATCACTCTCCACCCTCAGCTCTCTCCAGTAAACTGAAGATGCTGGGAGATCTGGAAACACCATGTCCCTCAGTAGGATGAAAGGACACGGTCTTATTGTCTCATGGACACTTTCTTGAAAAAGTAATCTTCAGAAAAATACACTGGATTTCAAAGGCTGTTTCCTCATCTCTCTCTTTCAGTGCCCGAAGTGACGAAACCAAGTTTAAGCCAACCAACGGCCGCCAGCCCGATTGGCAGCTCTCCATCGCCACCAGTCAATGGTGGCAACAATGCCAAAAGGGTGGCAGTGCCGAACGGACAACCGCCAAGCGCCGCCCGCTACATGCCTCGGGAGGTGCCCCCGCGATTCCGTTGCCAGCAGGACCACAAAGTGTTACTAAAACGTGGGCAGCCCCCTCCACCGTCCTGCATGCTCCTCGGGGGCGGGGCAGGGCCTCCTCCCTCCTCGGCGCCCGGAGCAAACCCCAACAACGCACAAGTGACAGGAGCGCTGCTGCAGAGCGAGGGTGGGACTGCACCAGGTGAGCGCACCTCGGGCAGGTGAACGGGGGCAAGGGACACCAGGGTGGTTGCAGGGAGCCAGTGTATCCCTTTGTGTTGCCTGTCTAAAGTCCACGAGAAGCATTGATTATATAGACTTAGTTAGTTTGTGTTAGTCACTTAGTCGTGTCTGACTCTTTGCGACCCCGTGGACTGTAACCTATCAGGCTCCTCTGACTGTGGGATTCTCCAGGCAAGAACTCTGAAGTGGGTGACTCTTCTTGTAGACTCTTGAGGTTATTCAGAAGATGGAGGAGGAGCCCAGTGTGAGATGTGTACCAGCACTTCTCTCCTGAAACTGGATTTCAGTGTCTGGCGAGTGTGCTCTTGGCCCGCTGCTCTTTGTCCACATTCTTCGTCGCCTTTTTTCCCTTCTTAGACACATTCGGAGAAGGCAATGGCAACCCACTCCAGTACTCTTGCCTGGAAAATCCCATGGACAGAGGAGCCTGGTAGGCTGCAGTCCATGGGGTCGCTAAGAGTCGAGCCCGACTGAGCAACTTTACTTTCATGCATTGGAGAAGGAAATGGCAATCCATTCCAGTATTCTTGCCTGGAGAATCCCAGGGACAGAGGAGCCTAATGGGCTGCCATCTATGGGGTCACACAGAGTTGGACACAACTGAAGTGACTTAGCAGCAACAGCAGACAAGAACATTACAATTCAAACCCCCATAGCCCCAGGTGCCTTTTCAGGTGTACTGGGGCGACTAGAAGTGAGACTAGTGCGGAGGCTGGTTCTGAATCTCAAGGCATGCATGTTCATGTTCCTGGAACTCTGGGAACAGAGAGAGAATGGTCTCTTAGATTATAATGCAGAGCTTTGGAAGAATTCCACATAATGCCATCCTTTTAGTAGATTTGTAAGATCAATGTTTCTTTATAGAGAGCCCTGAATTTTGAGCAGTGTTAAAAAATGTATATCGGTATAAGGATTCTCTACCCGAAGGGCTCTGCTGGAAGTTTTGAGAGTTTTTAATAGATGAATACGAAACAGCCAACAGCCAAGAACTTCCAAATATCATCCTCCATTTTTTAAAAACTTATCAAAAGGTTTCTACTTATTCTTAAAAATGTTATTTTGAGATTATATTAAAATTCAGAGCTTGAAGACCATCAAGCATTGGCAAGGACAATGAATTGGTAGTTGTTAATGGTAGGATGCTTTATTCTAGTTCTAATTTGAACATAGAATTGCCTAGAGAATTTTTTTTACCATCTTATGTGCAAAGTAAAGATGGAGAGAAAGCTGGCAGTGACATAGGCCTTCATACACAGACAAGCCCTGTTCATGAGGCTTCCTTTGGTAGCCATCAGGACAGGCCCAGCCCAGACAGAGAAAGGCCTCCTGGCCCTTACTTCCTGGCCCCTCGTCACCAGCTGCAAAGGGAAGTGTGAGGGGGTGTTTGTGTCGGGCACTTCAGCAGCTGAGTCTCACCAGGCCTGGACATAGATGTGGGTCCAGCATGAGTCACTCTTGTTTACATTCTTAAAACCAAGGAGGCCCCTGATCTCAAGAGTTTGAGATTCTCCGCTTCCCTACTTTTGTATGGTGCTATGTAATTATTTTTTGAACTTCATATTGATTTAAAGCTGTTTGGTTAAAAAGAACTGAAATAAGTTTAGAGGAAATTATTGGTCTTAAAAACAGGTCATTCCCCCTCCCTCCCATGCCAATCAAATATGCTCTGAGCCAAACTCTTTTTATCAGGTTACTTGGGCATACAAACTGATTCATGCTTGTCTGCCCCGGCATCTAGCTGGGTGGGCGTTCATCATTCAGCAGCTGCTTACTGAGCAGCAGTGCCCTGGCTGCCACATGGAATTCAAACGTTAGCAAGATAGGGCTCTGCCTGGAGGGCATTCATGTGAGGGAAGGAAGGAGGTGAATGCAGTACACGGAGCAAAACAGCTCCAGACGGAGAAAGGCTGTTTCCAGGTGGCGAGCTCAAAAAAAACTTCATAGAAGAAGTGGCATTTGAACTAGGCCCAGAAAGATGGATAGATTTCAGTGGGTGAATTCCAAAGGAAAAAGCAATTAGGTGCCCATGGGGAATGGAGCCGGGGTGAGAAGGCACAGTTTGTAGAGTGTAGGCATCATCAGAGAAAGCAGGGAAAGAGGAAAGTGGAAAAGTCAGTGGGTCCCATGTTGTGGATCATCTTGATCAGACCTCAGGCTCAAGAGTTTAGCTTTATTCTTATGCAGTACGAAACTCTCCACTGCTTTCCATGGAGCAGTGATATCATCACAGGTGTGCTTTATTAATACTAGGGGCATTTAGAGTAGGTTGTAGCTGTAAAGCAAGGATAGGCTATTAACTGCACTGTCTGAAGATACAGGAAGTCCCTTCTCTGTCCTTGGAAGTAGCATGAAGATAGCCTTGAGAGGTGCTGTGGGGGTAAGAGTTAGCAAGTACACCAACCAGGCAAAGCAGAAGAGACGACTAAGACAGGTGTGATACAGTTAGGCAAGGCAGGAGGTGGGTAGAGAGCTGGTTTGTGGGGAAGTGATGAGCTCCCTTTTGGGGCGGTTTGAGCTCAAGGTGTTGAGGTGATGCACGTGCCACTGTGATTAATGAGACCATCTCTTTCTCAGAGTCAACCCTTGGAGGTGCTGCTGCTTCAAATTATGCAAATTCCACTTGGGGCCCGGGAGCCTCCTCCAACAGCGGCGCCTCCCCCAACCCCATTCACATCTGGGACAAGGTGATTGTAGACGGGTCTGACATGGAAGAGTGGCCTTGTATTGCCAGCAAAGACACTGAGTCTTCTTCCGAAAACACCACCGATAACAACAGTGCCTCGAACCCTGGCTCTGAGAAGAGCACTCTGCCAGGAAGCACCACTAGTAACAAAGGAAAAGGGAGCCAGTGCCAGTCTGCAAGTTCCGGGAACGAATGTAATCTTGGGGTCTGGAAATCTGACCCTAAGGCTAAATCTGTTCAATCTTCCAACTCTACTACGGAGAGCAACAATGGACTAGGAAATTGGAGGAATGTGAGTGGTCAGGAGAGAATTGGACCTGGCTCTGGCTTCAGCAACTTTAACCCAAATAGCAACCCATCTGCCTGGCCAGCACTGGTCCAAGAAGGAAATTCTAGGAAAGGGGCATTGGAAACGGAGACTAGTAATTCCAGTGCACAGGTTAGCACAGTAGGTCAGGCATCCAGGGAACAGCAGTCAAAGATGGAAAATGCGGGTGTTAATTTTGTTGTCTCTGGCAGAGAGCAGGCTCAAATTCATAACACTGATGGACCAAAAAATGGAAACACTAACTCCTTGAACTCAAGTTCACCAAACCCCATGGAGAATAAGGGAATGCCCTTTGGGATGGGCTTGGGGAACGCCTCCAGGAGCACTGATGCCCCTTCACAAAGCACTGGAGATCGAAAGACTGGGAGTGTTGGATCTTGGGGTGCAGCTAGGGGGCCTTCTGGAACTGACACAGCCTCTGGACAAAGCAATTCTGGAAACAATGGGAACAATGGAAAGGAGAGAGAGGACTCCTGGAAAGGAGCTCCTGTTCAGAAATCAGCCGGGTCAAAAAGTGACTCTTGGGACAACAATAACAGGTCTACGGGTGGGTCCTGGAACTTTGGCCCTCAGGACTCTAATGACAACAAATGGGGTGAAGGGAACAAAATGACATCCGGGGTCTCTCAGGGAGAATGGAAACAGCCGACTGGGTCTGACGAGTTGAAAATTGGAGAATGGAGTGGTCCAAACCAACCAAATTCTAGCACTGGAGCATGGGACAATCAGAAGGGCCACCCCCTCCCTGAAAACCAAGGCAATGCCCAGGCTCCCTGTTGGGGAAGATCTTCCAGCTCCACAGGAAGTGAAGTTGGAGGTCAAAGCACTGGAAGCAACCACAAAGCAGGAAGTAGTGACAGTCACAATTCTGGCCGTCGGTCGTACCGGCCCACACATCCTGATTGTCAGGCTGTCTTGCAGACTCTTTTGAGCCGAACTGATTTGGACCCCAGGGTGCTCTCAAACACTGGCTGGGGCCAAACTCAAATTAAGCAGGACACAGTGTGGGACATTGAAGAGGTGCCAAGGCCTGAGGGGAAATCTGACAAAGGAACTGAGGGGTGGGAGAGCGCTGCCACACAGACCAAGAACTCAGGGGGCTGGGGAGATGCACCCAGCCAAAGCAATCAAATGAAGTCTGGATGGGGAGAGCTCTCAGCCTCTACAGAGTGGAAAGACCCCAAGAACACAGGAGGCTGGAACGACTATAAGAACAACAACTCTTCCAACTGGGGAGGAGGACGACCGGACGAGAAGACATCTTCCTCTTGGAATGAGAACTCCAGCAAGGATCAGGGGTGGGGAGGTGGACGCCAGCCCAACCAAGGATGGACTTCTGGAAAGAATGGTTGGGGAGAGGAGGTCGATCAGGCAAAACCCAGCAATTGGGAAAATGCCGCGAGTAAACCTGTGTCCGGGTGGGGCGAAGGTGGGCAGAGTGAAATTGGGACTTGGGGGAGCGGTGGGAATGCAAGCCTGGCTTCCAAAGGTGGGTGGGAAGATTGCAAAAGGTCTCCGGCATGGACGGAGACAGGCAGACAGCCCAGTTCCTGGAACAAACAGCACCAACAGCAGCAGCCGCCACAGCAGCTACCACCACCACAACCTGAGGCCTCTGGCTCCTGGGGAGGCCCAGCCCCACCACCTCCAGGCAACGGAAGACCTTCCAATTCCAACTGGAGCAGCGGGCCGCAGCCAGTAACCCCCAAGGATGAGGAACCCAGTGGTTGGGAAGAGCCATCCCCGCAGTCAATCAGTCGGAAGATGGACATTGACGATGGCACTTCCGCGTGGGGAGACCCCAACAGTTATAACTACAAGAATGTGAATCTGTGGGATAAGAATTCCCAAGGGGGCCCGGCACCTCGAGAAGCAAACCTGCCTACTCCGATGACCGGCAAATCAGCATCAGGTAGGCGATGGCTTTTTCTTACAGGTTTTGTTGAAGAAAAGCAATCCTAAACCAAGGCATTCTTATTAAGAGGTATTTATTGAACTTAGCTTCATTCTGAGACTCTTTCCTGTTTTAACTGTAGGCTGTTGTCAACAAAAGCTCTTTTTATATCAAACGTTGGTGACGACAGATGCTGGTGGTACATGGTAACGCTCTTGGCAAAAGGAAAAGGTGGCATCCCTGGGTTAGTCTCCCCCCTATTTTATTTTTTATTTTTTTGGTAATTGTATCAGTCTGCAGAATCGAAAAGATTTAGATCTTGCCAAACAAACTCTGCTCTAGATTTAAAAATAAAGAATTAAAATAGGAGCAGAAATAGACCTAATTTCCGTTCCTGTTCTGCCTGTGGAGACGTCCTCTGTGTTGCTCTTTCCCCAGCAATGGGAAGCTGTCTGTGTTTGTTCTTGCAGAGGCCATCAGAAAACACTAGAGCCAAGCTGGGATCTGGAAGGTTTCCATCACTTTCCAGATGATTTTTAACAGTTAACCTCTGGAAGTGGCAAACTTCGTTATGTGGAGATTGTTGTTATCGTTCAGTCACTAAGTTGTGTCTGACTGTTTGCAACCCCATAGACCTCAACACGCCAGGCTTCCCTGTCCTTCACCCTCTCCCGAAATTTGCTGAGATTCATGTCCATGAGTCAGTGGTGCTCTCCAACCATTTCACCCTCTGTTGCCCCCTTCTCCTTTTGCCCTCAGTCTTTCCCATTATCAGGGTCTTTTCCAGTGAGTCAGCTCTTCACATCAGGTGACCAAAGTATTCCATCACTTTCCAGATGATTTTTCACAGTTAACCTCTAAAAGTGGAGCACTTCATCATGTGGAGATTATCTCATGATAATCAGTTGTTCAGAATTAAACTTTCTTCCCTCCTTCTTTGGATAAGAAACATCATGCCTAGTAAATTAAAAGTAGTATTGATAAAAACTTATAAAGGGAGGCGATTTTAAACAGTTTTTAAAAATGTAGTGCCTGGTGATGGTTCTTAGTTTGGCATTGGCAACTTGAATGCCCTCGTGTAAATCAGCAAATTAAAGGGATGCACCCTTAATTTGTTTGGATTATTGGAGTTAAAATTAATCATAATACTTAATTTTCCACTCTGCATAGTCTAATGTTCAGTGAATCCAGTTATGAAATGATTACTTTTAACTAGTTCTGTTTTTTTTTTTAATATATTTATCGGAAAGAAGACAAAAGAAGTAAATGAACATTTGCTCATTAATTCCCTATCTAGAACATGTAAAAAATATTCTTCATATAGTAAAAACCTTCAAATTATAAAGAAAAACAAAAAGTAATAATAAAAGAATCTTAACCCTTAGGGTCTCTCCTTGCAGTTTTTAGAACTTGGTGTGCCAATCAGAAATTTTGTTCATACCTATAGCAAAATAGGTATATTTTAGCACAGTAGGGGGAATTGTACTGTATACACTGTTCTTCACCATGCTTTTCTCATTATTCTTCGAAACTTTTCATGTTAACACATTTCTGTCTTTTAATTGCTTTGTATACTGGCGTGCTGTGATTCATGGGGTCGCGGAGAGTCGGACACGACTGAGCGACTGAACTGAACTGAACTGAACTGATATAGTATTCACTTGATGGGCAATTCACTATTGGTCTGAGTGGTCCCTTTTTCATAGATATTTAGGTTGTTTCCAAATGTTTTCTGACAGTGATGCCATGAGCATTGTTGTACACGTAATTTCATCTACTTTTACAAGTACATGTATAGTTTCCTGGTGGTGGAATTACTGGACCAAAAGTTAAAGTGACAGTGCCAGGTGTCCTCCATGTAGGTGGTATCCACATTTCTATTTCACCCATAGAATTCAGGAGGTCCTGTTCCTCCTGCCTTCACCCCCACTGGATACTAGTGTTCATAAATCATTCTTTGAGATGCATGTCCTTTCTTTACAGTCTGGAGCAAGAGCACACCATCTGCTCCAGATAATGGTACTTCAGCTTGGGGTGAGCCAAACGAAAGCAGTCCTGGGTGGGGCGAGATGGATGACACGGGAGCGTCGACAACAGGCTGGGGGACTGCACCCTCCAATGCTCCAAATACCATGAAACCTAGTAAGTATACGGCACCCTTTTTGAGGGATGCTCTGTTAATTTGGAGAGTCACACGTTTTGGGGAGGGCTGTTGTTACATTATCAGTTCAACGAGGTTCAGGACCTTGGATCTTTAGTAAATGGTTAATAGCAAATGATGGAGACTTGGCTTGGCATATGTAAAAATGATTACAGTGAACTGAAAGTGATAAGTTAGTATTACTGATTTCATTTTAAAAAAATATTTACTCACTTTGCTATGCTGGGTCTTAGTTGCGGCACAAATGCTCTTCCTTGTGGCACGTGGGATCTTAGTTCCCCAACTAGGGATCAAACTAGAGCCCCCTGTATTGGGAGCATGGAGTCTTAGCCACTGGACCACCAGGGAAATCCCTCATTTTAACTTAAGTTTAATGTCTGGCCAGAACTGAAACTTTGATGTGCCTTTTCTCCCATAAGTTAAATATTGCTCACTATATCTATTTTGCATTTCTACTCTCATGTTGGTATAAGTGAAAAAAAATAATAATCCCTGGCATTTAACATGGAACAAGGTCTCTGCTGCCCAGTGACTTCATCCTTCTGCTCCTTTCTTTCCTCCTTGTCTCTCTTCTCATACTCCCACCCACACAGGGACATTTAAGTTTTCTTGAACCCAACAAAGATTTCTCATTTGAATTTTTTAAACAAAGCACGTCACACTTATTCATAATCACTGACAATCTAAGCTATACTTGATCCAGCTGGCAATGTGTACTCATAGTAATTTGCAAAACTTTGTAAACGGATGCTGCAGAATGTCCCATTGGATGATCCTCAGTTGAAAAATTTAATTTCAAGTGCCTGTTTTCACTTTTTTGTAGTTTTCTTAAGAAGTATTCCAACGTCTCTTTTCTACCATATTGCAGAGTTAAGGGATTGTCTTCTGATTAAAAACTGTGGTCAGACAGAATTCTGCGAATTGGAACAAGAATAAATTCCATTGTCAAGTTTATTTTATGATATTTATGATTCTGACCATACCACAGGATGGAGTATCATCTTAGCTCTCTGTATTCTGGAAACTCATTGTTGTGCCTGTGTGATTGACTGCATTTTAAAAATGACAAATCTCCTTCACTTCATAGAAATAGCTTGATAAAGAATTTGATATTGTCTTGACTTTCATTATAAAATTGGTTCTATCATCGTGGGAAATACCATTCTGTAGACTTGGAATAGATTCAGAACGCTGTTGAAAGGCATAAACCAGACCCTTGGCGCAAGGAGGCACGTTAGCAGTACTTTCAAGATTTTTATGTGTCTTTCCCAACTTCGGGATCATCTTTCTTCCATCACAGAAATCACTCTTCTCCATATTTTAAAAAAAGCTTCTACTCACCGGGATCATCGCTATCTATAGCTAAAGCTGTAGTTACATATCCTCCTTCTCTGGGTAGTTTGAATGTGTAATAGTCAAGGGAAGGGGCTAGATAGTCATAGCCTACTAATCAATGCTCATGGTAATTTAACCTGTGATCTTGTCTAGACTGTAGATATCTTAAATCTGATGTGGACTCCATGACTTCAGTATTGGAGCTATTTTCTTAATCTCTCTACAAAAAAGTGCAGCTCCTTTCTCTCTAGAAGGGTTACATGGATGTCTTTCTTCTTTTAAAGGGTCAGTATGTCACTTATGTTGGGTCTTTAATTCCTGTTGCTTGTCAGAGGATGTATAAAGCCTGTGCTTACATAATAGTGGGTAACCTCCTATGCAGGAGAAATGGTTCTGGTTATCCAGAAGCAGAAAGAACAGCCCCCAGGCCCTGCCTCTTGCTGCTCAGTCACAGAACCCCTGCAAAGTGGAGCACTTAGTGAACTCCATAGAGGGTTCATCCCAAGGTTCACTTGGGCGGTGCTGGGAGATGATGCCACCATCTGAGGAAATTGACTATCTAGCTCTCTGCATACTTGATTGGTGCCTGGATGGCATCATAGGCCTGGTCCCAGAGCCTGGCAGTAAAAAGGCCTGGAAAAGCCACTTTTCTGGCTCTAGATTCTTCGTGTGAAGCTCTCTGAATCAAATAACTCCCTCCATAAATGTCTTGTCATTTTGTAAATTGAAGATGTGGATGGAGCTTCTGGGCTTCTCAGATTCTGGCAAAGAATCTGCCTGCATGTGGGAGACCTAGGTTCAGTCCCTGGGTCGGGAAGATCCCCTGGAGAAGGGAGTGGCTACCCACTCCAGTAATCTTGCCTGGAGAATCCCATGGAGAGTGGAACCCAGCCTGTTACAGTCCATGGAGTCGCAAAGAGTCAGACACGGACTGAGCGACTAATGCTTTCATACCTTTTCATGGAGCTTCTAGGTGGGATAGTGTATTTCCTTTCTTCTATCATTACCAGAAAATGTATCCATACAAAATTTTCAGAAGGAGATTAAGGATTTAGCCCAACCTTCAAATTCAAGATCTTTGTTTAAGGGAAAATGGTGGAATTGACTGTGGAGCCTGATGATGACCTACTTCCTTGAACAGTTGAGCACTGGTTTCCCTGTCTTTGTTCTCCCTTCCACGTTCTGTCTCCTACATTTCCTCCTCCTGTCTTTTATTTTATTTATTTATTAAATATTTATTTATTTAGCTGGACCGGGTCTTAGTTACAGAATGTGAACTCTTATTTGTGGCATGTGGGACTTAATTCCCCAATCAGGGATCAAACCCAAGCTCCCTCCATTGGAAGCAAGGAGTCTAGCCACTGGATCACCAAGGAAGTCCCTCCTCTGCCCATCTTTAAAAGCCATTGCTTATACATTGTCTTTGCCTAGGATCTTTTTAGTATCCAGTACATTTCAAGTGTGTAAATCTAGTAACTTTCAAATTTTCATGGCTATTTCTGAATTTCTCTTCTTTCACTGTAATTTTGATATTCAAAATCTAGTACAGTTATCTTTTTTCCGTCCATCTTTCATGTTCTTTTCTTCACCCCAAACAAGGTTGACAGTTGTTTTTTATCCTGCCTCATATTTGTAAAATCCGTTACAAAGTACACCACGTATTTCCTTTCAGGAGGGTAAAACTAAGAAGTGCAGTACAACATTCTCATTAAGAGTTAACAGATTTCTCTTAATTTAAGTGTGAAATTTCTTGTAAGTAGTGATAGGTTCTTTTCAGTTTGGGGATTTCTGTCACCACTGTGTAAGGGGAAAAATCATTGAACTAGGAAGCCAGGAAATCTTGATTTGTGGTTTATGAACTTACTGTGTATCTTTGACCCTTTTGCGGTTTCCATTCTGCTCTCTAAAGTTGGGAGAATATTTGCCTCACCATACAGACAGATACTGGATACAATTACAAATACACTAAAATGCTGCATTTACGAGGAATGATCGTTATGGGTTTTGTTATATATAGCCATTGCATACAGTTGGCTCTTTCTTTTCTTAAAGATTCCAAATCTATGCAAGATGGCTGGGGGGAGAATGACGGGCCAGTGGCAGGAACTCGCCATCCCAGCTGGGAAGAGGAGGATGATGGAGGAGTCTGGAACACTGCCGGCTCTCAGGGAAGTGCTTCCTCCCACAACTCAGCAAGCTGGGGACAAGGAGGAAAGAAACAAATGAAGGTAGGCTGCGTTAGAGGTGTCTGAACTTACTTATTCATTCTTAGAAGGCAGAGCTGAGAATGTTTTAGTGGAAGAAGCCGCGTAGCTGAAGTCCTTGCAGTCCTCAGTGATGGAGAAAACACTTTCTTCAGAGCATGGAACTACTTCCTCTTTACCCCTCATCTTCCTTACCTTGAAGTCTCTATAACTACAAAATTCTTGCTGTGGGTAAAATGCAATTTTCAAAGAAACAAGATTTTTCTTCTTACTTCCATTTCCATATTATAATAATTCTTTGGGAACTTTTAGGACACCCTTTATAAATGTTTTATGCTTTTGTGTTCTAAAGCCTGATCAGTCCTTAGAGTAGGTCCCCCTGAATATTTAGAAGGGAAACCACAGTAATATGGTTCCTCCAGCAGCAATCAGCGTGACTCATTTTTGTCTGATCTGGGAAATTCCAAGGCCCGGAATCCTTTCTCAACAAAATGAGGTGCCAGTGCGTAGCCCTGCATTAGCGGCTTGGTGATATATCTGCATCCTGTACCAGTTGTGTCCTGTACTCTTTATTTTCTGGATTGTAGAGCAACTTAGTTTCTCTTTTGATTTTTATGTTTTAATGAGGACTTTGGTTTTCAATCTAGAACCTGAATGACTCTCAGTAGAAGCCCTCTTTTTTCATTCCAGCCTCTCATTCTACAAATACATTAAAAAGGGAAAAAAGTTGGGCAGCCATGTATGTTATTTCAGCACTGGAGCCTTGCTGCTCTAAGAAACACTTCATAACTAAAAGTCCTGGTTTTCAGGTACTGGACGCCATTTTAGAAGGCCTTCAGTTGGCCAGGGGCTGTGCCTTCCCCGCCTTTCCCTTTGGGGTTTTGTTCTGAATACGATTACTTCCTTTACAGCCTGAGGACTCAGGTTGTTTCTGCTGGAAACATTTTGTTTAAGCAGTCGTTTACAGTTGGCCCCGTAAAGGACTTTTATTTTCTTATTTCAGTCACACATATTATTCCGTGACCTTTCTAACAGTTTTAGTACATTTGCATTGTCTAGCCTACTGTGGCTTTCTTTTTATTATTTACAAATTAATAATGAGACTGGATTCTAGGAAGACTGCTGAGGAAGCAACCAAGTGAAAGGTACTAGCCCACTCAGGGAGCCACCAAGATTCAATGAGTTTAAGTGGGAATTAATTGTTTTTGTCCCATGACTGATGATTCTGACCTTTCTTACTGTGTGTGTGTGCACGCGCATGTGCGTATATTCCAGTACAGCTGATGTAAAATTGACTGTCCTAACCAATTACAGCCAAAGATGAAGAAGCTGTATACAGTTAGCAAAAACAAGACCAGGAGCTGACTGTGGCTCAGATCATGAGCTCCTTATTGCCAAATTCAGACTTAAATTGAAGAAAGTAGGGAAAACCACTACACCATTCAGATATGACCTAAATCAAATCCCTTATGGTTATACAGTGAAAGTGAGAAATAGATTTAGGGGACTAGATCTGATAGATAGAGTGCCTGATGAACTCTGGACGGAGGTTCGTGACATGGTACAGGAGACAGGAACCAAGACCATCCCCATGGAAAAGAAATGCAAAAAAGCAAAATGGCTGTCTGAGGAGGCCTTACAAATAACTGTGAAAAGAAGAGAAGCGAAAAGCAAAGGAGAAAAGAAAAGATATAAGCATCTGAATGCAGAATTCCAAAGAATAGCAAGGAGAGATAAGAAAGCCTTCCTCAGCGATCAGTGCAAAGAAATAGAGGAAAACAACAGAGTGGGAAAGACAAGAGATCTCTTCAAGAAAATTAGAGATTCCAAGGGAACATTTCATGCAAAGATGGGCTCGATAAAGGACAGAAATGGTATGGACCTAACAGAAGCAGAAGATATTAAGAGGTGGCAAGAATACATAGAAGAACTGTACAAAAAAGATCTTCACGACCAAGATAGTCACGATAACGTGATCACTGACCTAGAGCCAGACATCTTGGAATGTGAAGTCAAGTGGGCCTTAGAAAGCATCACTACGAACAAAGCTAGTGGAGGTGATGGAATTCCAGTTGAGCTATTTCAAATCTTGAAAGATGATGCTGTGAAAGTGCTGCACTCAATATGCCAGCAAATTTGGAAAACTCAGCAGTGGCCACAGGACTGGAAAAGGTCAGTCTTCATCCCAATCCCAAAGAAAGGCAATGCCAAAGAATGCTCAAACTACCGCACAATTGCACTCATCTCACACGCTAGTAAAGTCATGCTCAAAATTCTCCAAGCCAGGCTTCAGCAATATGTGAACCGTGAACTCCTAGATGTTCAAGCAGGTTTTAGAAAAGGCAGAGGAACCAGAGATCAAATTGCCAACATCCGCTGGATCATGGAGAAAGCAAGAGAGTTCCAGAAAAACATCTATTTCTGCTTCATTGACTATGCCAAAGCCTTTGACTGTGTCGATCACAATAAACTGTGAAACATTCTGAAAGAGATGGGAATCCCAGACCACCTGACCTGCCTCTTAAGAAACCTGTATGCAGGTCAGGAAGCAACAGTCAGAACTGTACATGGAACAACAGACTTGTTCCAAATAGGAAAAGGAGTACGTCAATGCTGTATACTGTCACCTTGCTTATTTAACTTATATGCAGAGTACATCATGAGGAACGCTGGGCTGGAAGAAGCACAAGCTGGAATCAAGATTGCCGGGAGAAATATCAGTAACCTCAGATATGCAGATGCCACCACCCTTATGGCAGAAAGTGAAGAGGAACTCAAAAGCCTCTTGATGAAAGTGAAAGAGGAGAGTGAAAAGGTTGGCTTGAAGCTCAACATTCAGAAAACAAAGATCATGGCATCTGGCCCCATCACTTCATGGGAAATAGATGGAGAAACAGTGGAAACAGTGTCAGACTTTATTTTTTTGGGCTCCAAAATCACTGTGGATGTTGATTGCAGCCATGAAATTAAAAGACACTTACTCCTTGGAAGGAAAGTTATGACCAACCTTGATAGTATATTAAAAAGCAGAGACATTACTTTGCCAACAAAGGTCCGTCTAGTCAAGGCAATGGTTTTTCCTGTGGTCATGTGTGGATGTGAGAGTTGGACTGTGAAGAAAGCTGATCACCGAAGAATTGATGCTTTTGAACTGTGGTGTTGGAGAAGACTCTTGAGAGTCCCTTAGACTGCAAGGAGATCCAACCAGTCCATTCTAAAGGAGATCAATCCTGGGTGTTCATTGGAAGGACTGATGCTAAAGCTGAAACTCCAATACTTTGGCCACCTCATGCGACGAGTTGACTCACTGGAAAAGACTCTGATGCTAGGAAAGGTTGGGGGCGGGAGAAGAAGGGGACGACCGAGAATGAGATGGCTGGATGGCATCACCGACTCTGTGGACATGAGTTTGAGTGAACTCCGGGAGTTGGTGATGGACAGGGAGGCCTGGCGTGCTGTGATTCATGGGGTCGCGGAGAGTCGGACACGACTGAGCGACTGAACTGAACTGAACCAATTATAAGCGTGCAGTTCAGCAGCATTAGGTGCATTCACATGGTGGTGCTGTCATCACTGAAATCCGTCCACAAAGCCCTTCTCATTTTGCCAGCTAAAACTTTGTACCCATTAAACAGTAACTACTACTCCTCCCTCCAGGGAGGGCTTTTTTGACCTTTAAACCTGTAGAGGTACCCTTAACACTTTCAAAAATAAAATTGACATGAGCAGTAGCATTAGAACACACAGAATTTTTACCTGGAGAATGCACACGTGCACAAAGCCCCATCATCTCCAGCCCCTACCAGGTTCCCGTCATCGTTCCACTCACCTTCTCCATAGAAATAATAGTGGAGCTGATGATTGGTGCCTTGTTCAGCAGAGAAATAGTTTGTCCTAAAGAAACAAACAAAAACCCGCACCTGCCTGCCTTTCCAGTAAACTTGGTGATGGTGTCCTCTCCTGACTTCTTTCCACTTTCCGTAGAGCCCCGTGTCCTTTACACTCTGATACAAGCAGATGAACGTGCTGCGTGGATGAGCTCCTCCTTGTATCCACACAGAGCGTAATGACCGGTTTAAATAGGTTCCTTTCCAGATAACATGCATTGCCATCATACTGTTTCTTGACTCCTAATAGAAACCGGCTTGGGTTACAAGGAGGAACTGAGAGGGAAAGTACTAGCTTGCAAGCGTTATATTTTAGAAAATCTCATGTTGACCCTTTATAGGGCGAAAACCCTAGCTGACCATTTATTTTTCTAGTTACTTCTAACTCAGTGAAACGAATAGAACAAGAGTGAGAACATTGATGTAACTAAGGCCTGTTACTTTCTTATACTAACATCTATCAAAATAACTATAGTTAAAGAGAAATAGTTTATGGTTGAAAAAGGTAGACTCTTGGTTTTACATTTTTAGTCAGTACTTTTGCTACTCAGGAAGTTGAAATCAATTATTTGATTCTGAGGTTACATATTTCATTTCTGTAGTGCTCACTCAAAGGAGGAAACAGTGATTCATGGATGAATCCTCTTGCCAAACAGTTTTCAAATATGGGATTGCTGGTAAGTTTTCTTTTTTCATAGGTGTACTATATCACAACTTTTACATTTAGTACAAATTTTAAGACCACTGCCATATATAGTACAAAATTAACAGATTTAGAAACTGGTTACGCAGCGTTCCTGATTTGGATTGAGGCAATGTTTGTTCTCTGTTCCTTTTTTCTTAATGAAATACTCCAGTATTTAAAGGTTACAGCTTTTAAACATGTAGCCTTTGTATTCTTTCCTTAGAAGGTTAGAGAAGAAAGAGCCAAGGACTTAAAATGTATATAACTTTTGCTGACTACTGTACCAGCTTTAATATTAAAAAAAACTAGCCATAGCAGAATGACTAGGGAAACTATTTGTAATTAATTATATAGACAATTTTGTGGAACTTCTAATTTTTTTGGTCTTTGGGGAGCAATATGGGGACACCCTGTCCCTGGTTGCCAAAAAGCAGATGACTTGACTGCACATTGCAAGATTTGATGACTTGACAAGTCACGAGAAGTTGTCATCATTTGGCTGCCACTCATGAAATTTGATCCTGAGCCGGCTGGAACTTGAGGACAGGGGTGTATTTCTCCAGGCAGCTGTTTAGCTATCACTCTGTCCATAGATTTACTGAAGCTAATCTGATGTGAAAACAGAGTTTAGGAATAGAGGCACTAGCAGCAGTCAAATTTACTTGTATGAAAAATGTTACTGTCTTCATTCCAGTTGAAGATTCCTTTCCAAGGACCTGGTACAGTCTTAGATGTAAAGTAAGAGTAAGGTGTGGTTCATGCGTGAATAATGCTATTTCTTCTCTGATTTAAGTGTTTAATTTCAGACTTTAATCTTCCCTCACTGTTCTTTTTTTTTTTTTTCAGAGTCAAACTGAAGATAACCCAAGTAGCAAAATGGATTTGTCTGTAGGTGTGTATAACCCCACTAAACGAGTGGAATATGTTGTTATTTGTGATCCTTTGTTGGGATCCCTGCTCGCTTTGAGTTGGGATGGGTGCAGTTCCTAGACTCATATTCCAACTTGCTCTATGGAAGGTACCGTGCTCGACACTAGGTAAGGATGGAAAACTAATGACAACAAGAACCAAGAAATGTTGATGAGCGGCCAGGTGTGAACAGTTGAGACTCGAAAGCCACTGATTCACTGTGGAGAGCCTGTGTACCACATAAAGGAGTCAGCCTTTGCTCGGCTCTTGGCACTAGTTGCCATGGATGAGTGTATGCTCAGCTTTTCCAGATCCTCCACTGTTCTCGAGATAGGGCAGAAATTCTTCTATGCTTTTAGTTTTAAATATTGAGAACTAATCCAGATTTAAAAATACAAAAGGTTGTGGCCAAACACAAGCTGTCTGTGACCCTGCCAGAGTCATCCTCAGGTGGCCAGGCCTGTCTGCACTGAGATGTCATCAGTTCAGCTCAGTCATGTCTGACTCTTTGCAACCCCATGGACTGCAGCATGCCAGGCTTCCCTGTCCATCACCAACTCCCAGAGCTTACTCAAACTCAGGTCCATGTAGTCGGTGATGCCATCCAACCATCTCATCCTCTGTCGTCCCCTTCTCCTGCTTTCAACCTTTCCCAGCATCAGAGTCTTTTCCGTTCAGTCAGTTCTTCACATCAAGTGGCCAAAGTATTGGCATTTCCGCTTCAGCATCAGTCCTTCCAACGAATATTCACGACTGATTTCCTTTAGGATGGACTGGTTGGATCTCCTTGCAGTCCAAGGGACTCTCAAGAGTTTTCTCCAACACCACAGTTCAAAAGCATCAGTTCTTCGGCACTCAGCTTTCTTTATAGTCCAACTCTCACATCCATACCTGACCACAGGAAAAACCATAGCCTTGACTGTCTAGTTGTTGACAAAGTAATGTCTCTGCTTTTTAATATGCTGTCTAGGTTGGTCATAACTTTTCTTCCAAGGAACAAGAGTCTAAATTTCATAGCTGAAGTCACCATCTGCACTGATTCTGGAGCCCAAAAAAGTAAAAGTCTGCCACTGTTTCCATTGTTTTCCTGTCTATTTGCCATGAAGTGATGGGACCAGATGCCATGATCTTAGTTTTCTGAACGTTGAGTTTTAAGCCAACTTTTTTACTCTCCTCTTTCACTTTCAGGAAGAGACTCTTTAGTTCTTTTTCACTTTCTGCCATAAAGGTGGTGTCATTTGCATATCTATGGTTATTGATATTCCTCTTGGCAATCTTGATTCCAGCTTGTGCTTCATCTAGCCCAGCATTTCTCATGATGTACTCTGCATATAAGTTAAATAAGCAGGGTGACAATATACAGCCATGACATACTCCTTTCCCGATTTGGAACCAGTCTGTTCCATGTCCAGTTCTAACTGGTACTTCTTGACCTGCATACAGACTTCTCAGGAGGCAGGTCAGGTCGTCTGGTATTCCCATCTCTTTAAGAATGTTCCACAGTCTGTTGTGATCCACACAGTCCAAGGCTTTGATGTAGTCAGTAAAGAAGAAGTAGATGTTTTTTTGGAACTCTCTTGCTTTTTCAGTGATCCCGTGGATATTGGCAATTCTGCCTTTTCTAAATGGAGCTTGAACATCTGGAAGTTCACGGTTCACGTATTGTTGAAGCCTGGCTTGAAGAAGTTTGAGCATTACTTTGCTAACGTGTGAAAGTTACTCAGTTGTGTCCGACTCTTTACAACCCCATGTACACAGTCCATGGAATTCCCAGGCTAGAATACTGGAGTGGGTAGCCATTCCCTTCACCAGGGGATCTTCTCAACCCAGGGATTGAACTCAGGTCTCCCACATTGCAGGCGGTTTTTTTACCAGCTGAGCCACAAGGGAAGCCCTTGCTAGCGTGTGAGATGAGTGCAATTGTGCCGTAGTTTGAATATTCTTTGGCATTGCCTTTCTTTGGGATTAGAGTGAAAACTGACCTTTTCCAGTCCTGTGTTCACTGATGAGTTTTCCAAATTTGCTGGCATATTGAGTCATATTAAGGACCAACTGCCCTTTGCAGGTAGAGCAGGTGCAGCATCAGCCCTTCATCTGGGGGCTCTTCTCAGTGATGCTGTTGCTTACCTGGAGGAACTTAAGAAAGAATTAAATCTGGAAGGAAAGAAAACAGTCCTGGGAGATAAAAGAAACAGCCTGTGATCTGTGATACTCTTAAATAGGAGAATAACTTAAAAACGAGTTTCATGTCACTGTACAACAGCAAATTCATAGACATGTGGAAGAAAGTGGAATAGTCATTGCATCTGTGAGATGACATTGTACCAGTAACCATCACCCATGTTCAACTCAAGAGTTCTAAATTTTAGGGCAACAACCATGCCTCTTTGCTGTTTGTAGTCCTAATAATTATATTTTCACAACTGAAACTATTTGTCTAGCAGATGCTAAAAAAGCAACAAGATGCACATTCTCTCGCTGAGGACATTTGAATATAAAAGCAAGGTATATTCATCAAACATGTCAATAACTAGTTTAAGTATCTTTTTAGTTAGATTTTGACTAGATTAGCCCTAAGACTCTTTCAGTCTTCCATAGAAAACCAGCTTCAGCTGATATATGTTGGGGGTTTTAGATTGTTTTGTTTTGTTTTGTTTTTAAAGCATCCGTGTATGCTTCCATGGTCTTCCCTGGTGGCTCAGAGGGTAAAGCATCTGCCTACAATGTGGGAGACCTGGGTTCGATCCCTGAGTCTGGAAGATCCCCTGGAGAAGGAAATAGCAACTCACTCCTGTACTCTTGCCTGAAAAATCCCATGGACGGAGAAGCCTGGTAGACTACAGTCCATGGGGTAGCAAAGAGTTGGACACAACTGAGCAACTTTACTTTCTGTTTGTTTCAGAGAGGATCAGCAACAGCCTGAACAGTGAGAACTCTCCTGGTCTATACCTGCACCCCACAGAGGGTGGTGGGATAGGTCACTCTTGGTCCTGAGGGAGACATTGATGGTTAACATTTTCATTCTTTCTGTGTTACTTTTCAGGGAGCCTTCCAGATAAAAAATTTGATGTGGACAAGCGAGCAATGAATCTCGGGGATTTTAATGATATCATGAGGAAGGATCGATCTGGGTTCCGTCCACCTAATTCCAAAGACATGGGAACCACAGATAGTGGGCCTTATTTTGAGAAGGTGAGTTGAATCCTTGGTTTAAGATAATAGTTCATGAGAACCACTTTGGTTCCCATTTGTCTTTTGATAGTTAATTCCAGAAGGAGGCATAGAATTACTGAACCGAGTGGGGAAAAAAAAAAACAAGCATCACCTGCAGTTGAACGGTGACATGAAAATAGTTGATGTTGACAGGTGATTAGACAGCAGCTAGAACCATCTGTCTTGAGAATGTGAGTACTGTGAACAAGGTCTAAGTTTTGGGGAATTTATGCAGTTTGGAGGGTGGTGTGGTCTGTCTCTAGTCGGGGAAATGCACACTGGAAACATGTGGAAGAAATTCTAGAGACGGAGTTATCCTGAGTTCTTTTTTCTGCTACTGTGCAATTACAAATTAAATGTTTGAATCTTGTGCAAATACTCTATGTCTCCTAAGGCCTTGCCTTTTAGCTTTGTCAAGATGACCCAGAACTTTCTCCTTTGCTATTCCTAAAAATACTGTTATCTTCTTTCTCCATTTCCTTAATGACCTGTTTTTAATTATGATGGTATCCTGTTCAAGTTCTCAACTACCTGCTTTAAACAAGTCATTTATACCTATCTGTTGGGATTTTTAACATTTCTAATGGAGGAGGTCGTTACTTGTTTCAGATACCAACTTGCAATATTCCTGGTCTTCAGAAGGAAGTTAAAACCAAAATTTGTAGATTTGGCACGTTTCTGACACCACTGATGCTGGTCCAGACAACAGACATATTCACAAGAAGATGACTTTGGCTTCTGTCTCAGCAGCCGCATAGTTAGAGTCATCAATATTAGATCCCTGAAACTAAAGTGTCTGGCAATTTTTATCATAGTGCAATGGACAGAATGGGTTACTGACTTAGAGGATACGCATCTATAGCAGAGAGGATGACAGATGGTGTCTGTTGGGCAAAGTATGATGGTGATGATCAGATCCAAATTCTCTCCTCGTTTACTGCTAATACACTCTAACTTTGTTTGTTCCTGGTGTCTCTCTTCCCTTCTTGCATTCTGTTGCTTCACTAACCAACACTCATTGCGATTGGCTAACTGCTGCTACTTTTCAGCTGACTTTGCCTTTCTCCAATCAAGATGGGTGCCTTGGGGATGAGGCTCCCTGCTCTCCTTTCTCCCCTTCTCCCAGCTACAAGCTGTCTCCCTCTGGTTCCACACTACCCAACGTCAGCCTTGGAGCAATCGGCACAGGGCTCAACCCCCAAAACTTCGCTGCTAGACAAGTAAGGAGGCCTCTCAAATTTATAACTGCTTGGCTGTGGCCTCGCCTTGGCCCTGGTCTGCAGTTTATTGCATCATTTGTCTGTCTTGGGAAATTTGTTGATTACTGAATGCACAGAATGATATTAAGTCTAGGCTTTTTATTTAGCTCTTTCAGCCCATAGAACCCATCTCTCTTCATGTTTCTCAACACGGATTTTATTTTAAATCTTTCTTTTTTCTTCCCATTTTTGGTCATAAGTTCACACTTCACAAGTTAGTGAGTTGCTGGCTTAGGAAAATGTTAAAGAGGCTGTACAGGTACCCTCTATCTAATTGAGCAACATATTTGCCATTTTGAACATTAGATTGAATGGCAAGTACTACCTTTGATGTCTTTTCAATCTAATGTAATTGCTAATTAAAAAATAGTACCAAAACTAAATAAGATTAAATATTTGAGGGTTATGGCAGCTTAGAAATCCATTGTCTTCAGGTATAAAATTGCTTGGGCAAAGGTAATTTATATCTCACATAGTGAAGCTTTAAGAAGACCACATGCTGCCCAGTGTTTGATTCAGGCTAGAGTAGCACCTTTCCTAGAGTTGGACCTGCCAGTCCTCCAAGGAAGGGCTGTACAGTAGAAACAGGCCTGTCAGGGCTGGTGTAGTGATGCCGCTTTGCTTTTGCAGGCTTGAGCGGATACAGCCGGCCTCTGTCTGTCACCTTGAAATAGCTCTGTGGTAGTTTTTGTGGAGAAAACCAGAAATCTGGGGACAATTCTTTTGCAACAGTGGCTCCAGCATTATTTTCCTAGCCTTATTTCCATGACTAACTTACTTGCCCCTCTGGCTTTCACCTCTGAATATCATGGAAAGACATCTAATTATCAGTTGTAGCCATTCTGTTTTCCCATGATGACTTTCACATATAGTTGAAAAGCTGGTATAAAACACTTCTTACTCCATAGTCCTCAAACTGCATGTAGATCTTTCATATGCTGATTGTTGCCTTAGCACATTTTAAAAAATGGATCATATTATGTCCATGTGGTCAAATTGGTTAACTCTAAGTTGGGAGTTACAGGTAATTTTTTGTTTTCTTCCTTTATATTTAATTCTTTTTCCTAATATTTCCACAGAGGACGTGGCTCTGTATTGCTTATCTAAACAGAGAGGAACAGTGATACCAGTTTTGGTGGGGAGGAGGGCTCTTTGGGTTGAGTTATAGAAAATAGAACATAAGCTTCACATTCTTGGTAAATGGTGATTATAAATACACTCCCAGGACCACCTGCTTATCAAATACTTTCAGTACATAAACTTTAATGTAAGTGACCAAACTCGCTGTGCATACGACTCTTAAAAAAGGTCGTTCCTCTTCAGTTTTTTATCTGTGGATTACTACAAAGTCCATTGTAAGCCAAGTTGATACATACATGTTCTATCCAAATAAGGTTCTGGTTTTTTCACACTGTTTTCGTGAAGAGTTAATATACTGCATAATTTGAAATTCAAGAGTTTTGTTCAAATCACAGAAGATGTCGATCAGCTTAATAACCTTGTTTTTAATTTATATACCTTTCTAAGTTAAACACTGTAGTTGGGGCAAATATCACCAGTAATTATTAGGTTCGGGTCATCATATAAGTCTCACACATAGCAGTGAAGTTTTAGAAATATATATATATATATATAATATAAAGCTTTTGATGCCAATTTTCCTAATCTCAAAATATAGTTTCTAAAAAGATTGAATTTGTATGATTACCATTCTGTACATTACTGTGCAAAATAGCTACTTCTGAGCCAAGAAGATGGCCAACTTATGATGCCAAGTTCCATATTAAAAAATGGTCCCAGTGCTTCACTTTGTGCAGAAACATGGGCCTCATGTTGCCAGACTTTGTTTCTTTTCGAGAGGTACTGGAAATAAATTCATTTAAAAAAGAGAGAAGGTGGGAGTTTGCTGGTGGCCTAGTGGTTAGAATTCCAGGTTTTCACAATCGAGGCCCAGGTTCAATCCCTGGTTAGGGAACTGAGATCACACAAGCCGTGTGGCACCCCTCCCCCAAAAAAGGAAGATGTAACAGTTAATAATGAATAAAAATGATCTAAAAAGGGTTTTATTTTTTAAAAGAGAAGGTATTTTTTTGTATAAACTTATGTTGACTTACCTTCGTTATTATCCATCAGAGTGCTCGGTGTGGCTTATGAGACACTTGATCGTGAAAACCAAACCACTCCTTTGGTGGAAGTAGAATGGGCTGTTTCTACTAGGAATAGGAAAGTAGGGATTGATTTTACAAAAAGTAAAAAAAACTAATACCTCTTATCAGGAAGAGAGGTTGAGATTTAAAATGACCCCTACAAAGCAGGTTGGGAGCCTTACAAAACATGGGTCTGGGGTTTAGCTGTCAGAAACGCCACCATCCAAGGACCCTCCCCTCCATGAATAATTGACATCTATTAACTAGGTCATTATTTGATAGTAAAGTGTGAGAACCATCTAAGCAGAAGTCTTAGCAAAATAAGTGTTTCCTATTTTCATTATAGGAGCTAAGCTCCTAACTACGAGGGTCTCAGAAAAGTTGGAGCTGAGCCATTTCACCTCAGAGTGACAAATTTGATTAGTAAGACAGGAGAGGTGCAGATATTGAAGTTTCTAGAACTAAAGGTCTTTTCATGTTTAAACAGTCCTTTGGGAGATTAAAAATTCATGGTGAGTCTTTGACTTTCTTTTATGAAATATACATAGATTTTAATTGCCATTTCTACTTTATGTTCACAGTCATTTTTATTTTCAGTGCTTTTAAGTTCATTAATTTCCCTGAAGCAATCCCTTAATCTATTTTGAATCATTAAGCCACCAAAATATCTTTAGTGCTCTAGAACTTAATGATGCCATTATAAAATTCTTCTGTAAAATTACCTAAATCCCCACAATTCCAGGGATAAGAATGGTGGTGGCGACTTCAGCTCAGAGCCCACAGACTTGGTATAAGCAGTGGTGCAGCTGTCTTCACCGATGGTGTTTGGTGGGATGTTCGTTTTCAAGTGTGTGAAATTGGTGGGTTGTGGATGTTTGCAAATGATGCGTTCATCCTACAGACCAGGGCTTGATTGAGTTTCTGGGAATACAAAGAGGGAAATTTGAAGCTGGTTGTGGAAAGACAGGGTGAAAGATAACTATAATATGATTTGATGGTGGAGCCTGTCAAAGAGGTTTCAAGTGTTTTGAAAACATAGAGGTAGGCTCGATGAACTTGAATGTAAAATGAGGAAAAAGGTCTGGGGGAAGATATCCCTGATGAGGATGACCTCTGAGCTGGCACTTGCAGAGGCTGAGTGAAGATGGTGTAAAAAACTACATCAGGCAGGGGCAACACAGCGTCAAGTCTTACTGAATATGATTTCAAGGGCCATCATATGTAGCCCTGCTTTCTATAGCTCTCTGATTGGAACAGTCTTAGAAGTGCCTCAGCGAGTTGATCCTCCAGAAATCAGGGACCTAAGCTTGTTTGTTTGTTTTTGTTTTTTACAGAGTTAAAACATTTTATTATACAGCCCTTCTTATTTTTCTTTAACTGTTAGCTTTCAGAGATCAGGAAACTAAATATACGTCTGTCCCATTATTTCAATAGCCAGATAATAGTCCATCTAATGAATGGCTGTAATTTTTGACTAGACTGATAGTCATACATTTGAATGAGAAGTTACAGGTGAGTAATGCTTTGTGTGTCCCTGGCATGATTTTTCACTTTTCCCCTTTCTTCCTCTCTTATCTCACTCTAGGATTGATTTACATTTCCTCCTTTAGCAAAAAAGGGGACCAAAGAGACCCAAGACAGGGAAGGGTGTTCAGATTGGGAGTAGGGTCCTCAGGGAGCCAGGCTCACAGTTGAGTGGCACTGATTTTGTAATCAAATCAGCCAATTTAGAGAAGTTATATCATGGTATTGTTTTACAGCTGATATTATTCACAGTCCTGCATTTTTTACTCAAGTGCCTTACAAAATGAGTCTCGATTATATAGTTTGAGAATAAATTCTTTAAACCCAATCTTAAAAAAGTAGTTGTATAAATGTTACACTGCCTTTACTTTAACAACAAATTAGTGCTTTTTCTAACATTTGACTGAGTTTAACCCTTTTGGTTTGTATCAGACTACAGGGTGGTGATGATATGCCCATGATTGAATTTGAATACTTATTCCAAGGTCAGGAACTTTTTTCGGTTACAACGTTCTGTGATTCCATGGAACACAGGATGCTGCTTCAGGGATAGGAAACATGAACTGTTTCTTATATGCATTTCCTCGTGTTAACAAGAAGCCTCACTGTCACTGTTCTGTTCACAGGGTGGCAATCATGGTTTGTTTGGAAATAGCACAGCACAATCGAGAGGCGTGCACACCCCTGTGCAGCCACTGAACTCTTCTCCTAATCTCCGGGCGCAAGTGCCTCCCCAGTTCATTTCCCCCCAGGTAAGCAACTTCATGGATCCACAATTCAGAGTGAAGTCCAGGTGGTTACCAGTTGTCAGCTGACTGGTTTTTTGAGCATAAAAGGAGTAACAGTTACGCGTCTAAAGTGAAAAATCCAGATGCCAAGGATCAAGATTTTTAGAACAGGATGGCAAATCTTGTTTTCAGTTGTTGTTTTATCATGCATACAAAGTAGATGTTTTTGCATGAAAAACATTACAATTATAATTCCTTTTAGATCACCTGTATGTTTTTCCAATACTATATTGATTTTTAAAATTGTGTATGATTAAAACTAGTCTATAAATTCTGATGCATCAGTACTCAAAAGTTGGTTGCCCTCAAGGATTCAGGGAAGCGCCAGGTTCTGGGTTATTCTTAAAATTTTTGAGGAGATACATACTAAAATACTTACTGGGTGCCCTTGGAGGGGGTTAGAACTGGTGAGGTGGCAGAAACTCATTCACAGAGCAACTTTGCATAGGACAGAGTCCTTTGGGCGCCATGGGAACCCATTAGGGCCCTCCATTAGCAGGAGAACGTCAGTGAGTTGTTTGGGGGTTTATAGGTGAGAGAATTGTGCCAGGCTACCACATACTGCCCCTCATACCCCTTTGTGGGAAAAATAAAAGCTGAGAAGCTGGAGTAAGGATTCAGTGTATGAATCATGGTTTAGAGTTTTGGGTCTGTCCCATTGTATAAAAGGGGGTAAGGTACTTGCTAGATCCAGCCAACACATTATGAAGGATAAGGTTCTGTTTGGGGTATTTTTTGTATACATCTTTTGAGAAAGAAGTGAAAAATATTTATTTGGAACCATAATTTGTAGCTTTCAGATGTTGCTTGTAACATTGAGTCTCTGTCCATCTCAGTAGAGAAGTAATGTTGATTGTGCCCCCCGTTCTGTCTTCAGTCCTGTCTGGGAGTCCACTTAGGTCTGTCTTCTTCCCCTTCCCTGTCTCTGAGTTCCATCCATCCTTCAAGTCCCCGGTAGACAGAGCTGCAGCACTTTACAGCAGCAGCATCTTGACTCTTAGAGCACTTGACAGCGTGCCTGGGTGTCAGGCCAGCAGTCGTCCGTGGTGATTCAATGTCAGTTGCCTGTTGGCAGTGCCGAGATGAAGAAGAGGCCGTCTCTACCATGGCAGCCTCCTGGAGTTGGTGGTGATGGTGGCAGAATAGTTGGCAGATGGTGTGCTAATGCTGTATGGAAATGCTTAACAGGGTCGGGGAGCTGGGTGGGGCCTCACACTGGTAGTGTCATTGAAGCTGGGTCTTGAAGAATGAGTCAGTTCCCTGGGCATGGCTGGAGAAAAGGTGCCTGCTGGGAGATAGGAGTAGTTTATATAGGGTCAGTAACATCTGGAAGAACACAGCTGGTGTGGGGAAGCACAGTTATTAGTTTGAGCTTGTGTAAGCAGAGGTGTGCTGCCTAGAGGGAAACAGGAAGAAGCTCGTCAGAAAGTTTGGGACTACATTTGGAACAGTTTTGTTTGCCTTGCTAAAGAGTTTGGACTTTGTCCTTTGGTCACCATGGTTGGTAACCATTATCTTGGCTGCTGTTTAAAAATACAGTTTCTGGGTCTTCCTCCATCTACTGAGACACTGTGTCTTGGGACCTCATTACCCCCAGGTGATTTTCACCTGCTCACTAGAGTTTGGCTTCTCCTGCCAAAGATGGTAAAGTATTAGGCAAGATAGCACAGTGATACAGAAGACGTATGTGAATGATAGAATCACTGGAGCAGAGGAGCTCAATCAAGAAGCTAGTGTAGGAATCCAGGTACGGCTGTGGCTGTGGGGATCAAAACCTTCTTGTGAATGTCACTGGTGATCTTTGTGTTGTGGATTCCAGTGGTCTGTTCCCCAGTCACTTTTTACTCATGTATCAGCATTTCACGCAGTTGATCACTTCCTTCTTTTTGAGACTGTTCTTTTTGAGGTTTTCAGACACCCTCTGTATTGGTTCTCCATCTGCCTTTTCTTCTCTGTCTGCTCCCCCATATTTAAACATCAGAGTACCCCAATCTCAATATTTGAACCTCTTCTCACCACCTACAGCTACTGCTAGGTGATCTCACCCAGTGGAATGATTTTAGAATACTGACAGTTCCAAAATTGTGACTTCAACCTAGTTCTCTCTTCGCAACTCCACAGACTTCTGGCATCTTCACTAGGATGCCTTATAGGCATCTGAAGTGAACATGCCTGAAACAGAACTTCAGCTTCATCCCACTCTCCCCTCAAGACATCCTCTTCTTCCAAGAACATGGCACTCTCATCCTTCAGGTGCTCTGGCCAAAGACCTCACAGCCCGCAACCAGTCCAGCAACAAATCTTCCCTTCAAAACATCATCCAGCGTCCAATCATTCCCTCCCATGGCCACAGTCTCCTGACTGGCCCACCCTGCTTCATCCCCCACTTTCTGCCTTGAGTCTGTTTTCCACCCAGAGTTCAGACTGATGCTCTAAAACTGCGCTGTCCAGGGTAGCCATTAGCCATGTGAGTACTTGAAATGTAACTCACAGAATGGAAGAACTGAATTTTTAGTTTTAATAGATGTAAATTTAAATAGGCACACCAGGTTAACGACTACTATACGGACAATGCAGATGTAGAACATTTCTGTCAGCACAGAAAGTTAAGGTCACTGCTCTCCTGGCTCCCTCTCTCACAGAGATTACAAAGCCAACTCTTCACTGTGGTCTTTTGAGGCTCCTGGTTACCTCCCTGCCTCCCACACCTGCTCTCCTGTTGGTAAGCCAACTGGCCCCCAGTGCAGTACATACTTCTAGAATGCTGTTCTCCCAGATTGCCACGTGGCTCCTTCTCTATTTCCTTCAGAGCTCCACCTTATCAGGGAGGCTGTCCCAGGCTGTGTACATTACATGACCACTGTTAAACCCCAACTCCCACCCCCACCCCAGGAGTGAAGTAAGCTTCAGAGTAGCAGGATCTGTGTCCGCTCTGTTTGCTACTGCATCCTGAAGATCCTGCAGAGTGTGTATTTTGAGTTCTGTAAGCATATGTCAAGTCACGGGAAGATGCATTTCAGAATGATCTAGAAAGTGGAATTGTTAGACAAGCGCAGTTAGTCTAAGAGACTCAGGGGCTGCAAATCTCTTGATGACCAAAGTTATCTGCTCTATTTGGAAAAGAAAAGTACTTGTGTTCTCCTACACTTTTGAAATGTGTTTATTTAGCAAAACTTGGTTCAGTTCAGTCGCTCAGTCGTGTCCGACTCTTTGCGACCCCATGAATCACAGCACGCCAGCGCTCCCTGGTTAGCTTTTATTTAATGCATAAGGAGGGCAAAATATTAAACACTGAAATCTTCAGCTTTTTTCCCTGACATTTACATATTTTAAAAGATGAAACAGTTGGGTAGGTTTAAAAAAAAAATTCAAGTAAAGAGAATATAATAACCACACTGAAAGTTTGGATTGTGCAGAAAAAATTCTTCCCGAAACTACCCTCCCACCCCACTGGAAGCAATGGTAAGAGTTACATTTACACAATCCCCAAATCAGACTTTGTTCATATTCGGGCGCGCTTTTCACATAGTTGCATTCATGGTCACAATAGCCTGTTGTTTTTGTTAACATTGGGTCATAATATTTTCTCATCCCTAAGACAGTCTTTGGGTCGATCATTCTTAATGAAGAAGGCAAATATTCTTTCAGGTAAGCTTGCTTCAGCTTGCCTTTCCCCATTATTGGATGTTAAATTATTTCTAATTTTTTCACTGTTGTAAGTTAATGCTATGGAAAAATCCTTATACATTATCTTTGCCCACATTATTTCTAAGTTTAGTTGCCCAGAATGAAACTCTGAGTCAGAGCACATGAACATTTAAAATTGATGAATATTATCAAATTTCACATCCGTTCTAACCGATTTCTAGGGACAGTCAATAATTAATGTAGATGTGGGAAGAAAACATCGAAACTCTTTACAAGTGCAGAAATCCAGACCATGGATTTTTCTCCCTTGTCTTATTCTTCCTCTTTCTCAAATGTCCCGAAAGTAACCTGTTCTAGAGGTTTTCGTCTTGGTTTTAAATTGCTGTCTTTTTGCACCTGTAACTCTTTGTTTAATGCCATATTGACTCCAACTTGAGCTTCACTTTCTCCAACCCAGCTGGAGATTGAAGGGCTTTTAAGCCAGAATAATTAATTCCCTGCTATGGAAATGTGCAGACTTGCACTTTAATTACTCTGCAACCCAGGTATGAATAGCCACTTGCCCAGGAACCCAGTGAAGCATCTGTCTGGTCCTTTTATATTCACTGGAGGAGGATGGTACCATGAATCTGAAGAGAGAAGCTGAGCAAGGCTAGACAGGAAGTCCTCAAAGGGCAACCTTGATAGTCTTTTCTTAAAAATTACAAACGAAAAGAAAAAAATTATAAACAATGTATCTTTTACTTTTTAAAATTTTATTTATTGTTTTATTTATATTTATTTATAAATTTGTTAAAATACATCAATAAATTTAAATTTATTTATAAATTTTTATTTATTATTATGTTGCTTTGTTGCTGCGTGTGGGCTTTCTCTAGTTGTGGTGAGCGGCAGGCTTCTCAGTGCAGTGGCTTCTTTTTTTTTTTGTGGAGCACGAGCTCTAGGGTACAAGGTTTCGGTAGTTGTGGCACATGGGCTCAGTAGTTGCCCTGCAGCAAATGGAGCCTTCCTGGACCAGGGATCAAACCTGTGTCCCCCGCATTGGCAGGCAGATTCTTAACCCCTGGGCCACCAGGGCAGTCCCTTGATAGTCTTTATGACTGTCAACATATAGAACATATGAGATGCTGGCATTTAAAGTATAGAAATACTTTGCATTAGCATTTCTTTACTTTTCTTTATAGTCTTTCTGTGCCTGTCTTTATATTGTTTCCTGTTCCCTTTTTTGAACTTTATGTAATAAAGTTATACAGTATGTAACCTTCTCTGATTTTTTAACTTCATATTGCTTCTAAGATTTTGATTTGGGCAGTTGTGGTTCATATTGCACTCTACTGTATGAATATACCATCATTCATTTACCTATTGAGTGGTTTCCAGATTTTTGCTATTTTGAGCAGTACTGCTGCAAATATTCCTCTCTCTGTCTCCTCAGATGAGTTTCTCTGGGGTATTTCTGGGTCATGGACATGTTTTACTTTGAGTGGTGGTTTCTTTAGCTAATTGTGAGTAGTAGGAATAATAAGACGGCTGGGGGCGGGTGGGGTGGGGGGCGGTGGCGGGTCATAGGCTCCTGGTTAGGGATGTCAGCTCTTCACAAGACTGAAGAGAAATGGTGATCAAGAGACCAGCTAATTTATCCAGTAGATCTTTTAAAACTGAAAGAAGGGAGGAAAAATGACAATTCAGACAATGGCTCTTTATTTTGGAAGCCAGTAGGTTGGGAAACAAAATAAGCAAAGGAGATTTCCCCATGAATCATAGGCAAAAGCTTTGGAAAGGAAGTTAGAAACAATGGTCATCAGTACAGACAGCCTGAAGCATCACATCCAGTGGAAATGTAACACGAGCCACATAATGGAATTTAAAGTTTTTAGTAGCTACATTTAAAAGATAAGAAACCGGCAACACCAATTTAACAATATATATTCTTCAGCCTGAGGGCTTCCCTCATAATTCAGTTGGTAAAGAACCTGCAATGCAGGAGACCCCGGTTCAATTCGTGGGTTGGGAAGATCCACTGGAGAAGGGATAGGCTACCCACTCCAGTATTCTTGGGCTTCCCTTGTGGCTCAGCTGGTAAAGAATCTGCCTGCATTATGGGAGACCTGGGTTCGATCCCTGAGTTGGGACGATTCCCTGGAGAAGGGAAAGGCTACCCCCTCCAGTATTCTGGCCTGGAGAATTCCACGGACCATAAGAAGAAACTGGTAACATTAATTTAACAATATATATTCTTTAGTCCAGTATATCTAAATTATTATCATTTCAACCTGTAATCAACACTTTATATTAAAATTTTTACTTTCTTTTTTTAAAGCCTTTAGACTTTCAAAGTTGCATCTTTGAAATCTGGTATGTATCTTACACTTAAAACACATCTTGGGAATTCCCTGGCAGCCAAGTGGTTAGGACTGTGTACTTTCACTGCCAGGTCCTGAGTTTGATCCCTGGTCAGGGAACTAGGATCCCACAAGTCATGCTGTGCAGCCAAATTTTTCCAAAAAAAATTTTAAACTATAAAGTCTAAAACACATCTCAGCTTAGGTAAGCCATGTTTTTCAAGTGCTCCAATAGCCACAGAAGACTAGTGATTAACTTACCAGATGGCACAGGCCTACCAACAGAATTACTGTATTCATTTCTTTGCTAGAAACTGCTGCAACAAAGGACCACAAACTGGGTAGCTTAAAACAACACACATTTGTTCTCTCCCAAATTCATGAGGCTAGGCATCTGAAGTCAGGGTGTCATCAGGGTTGGTTGGGTCCTGCCGGTGGCTCCAGAGGAGAGTCTGTTCCATGCCCTCGGCTGCTGGTGGCTGCTGGCAGGGCTTGGTGTTTTTGACTTGTAAATGCATCGCTCCCATCTCTGCCTCCATATTCATGTGACGTTCTTCCCTGTGTGTCTCTAGACTTTGTCTTCTCCATCTCTGTGTCTTCTCCTCTTCTGCTAAGGACACCAGTCTTTGGGTTAGGGCCTCTTGCAATCCAGTATGTCGTTATCTGAAACTTGATTTTGTCTGCGAAGATTCTACTTCTGAATAAGGCCACATTCTCAGATCACAATTGCACGTGAGTTTTGGGGGAACATGATTCAGCCTAGTATATTTGCTAAACCAAATGAGTGTAAGATTCGCAGTGAAGGTAGTAAACATGATTTCATGAGTCACAGAGGTATAGTGGTATAAGACTCTGGTTTAGAATATGGTGTAGTAGTGGAGGCGGTATCTCCACTCATAGTCTCCTTGCCTGCCCCTGACCTCCCCCTCCCCCTGAGAGAAGGAGGAGCCCTATTAATTAATACAGTGAGCTTAGAGCCACTGTATCAGAAACAGTAAATTAAGTCACACTAGTGTCCATTTGGGTGAACTCAAAGGAGAGATGAAGAAGAATTATTATTTGAGGGGAGTTGTGGAGAATCCCTCATGCTGGCCATTAAGCTGGTGCTGAGGCAGAGTGCACAGTCATGGTATGCTTGCTTTGAGCTCCTGTCTGCCAGGGGTGTAACTGTTAAAATAGAAAATCAAATAAAGGGTTGGGGTTTTTTATCAATCTTTTTTTAATTGAAATATTGTTGATTTACAGTGTTGTGTTAGTTTCAGGTATTTAGCAAAGTGGTTCCGTTTTCTATATCTACATATCTGTCCTTTTCTCAGATTTTTTTCCATTATAGATTATTATAAAGTATTGAAGGTAGTTCCCCATGTTATACAGCAGGTCCTTGTTTATCTTTTTTTATATATAGTAGTGTCAAGGTTTTGGCAACACTCAGCGTCTCATAGAGAATGGAGAGGAAGCATCTGGGAGAACTATTACTTTAAATCAAAATTCTTTCCAAAATGAGAGAATTGATAGTTTAAGTGAAAGTGCTGAGATCTTGGAAGGAAAACAAGTTGGTAAGCCAAGTATAGGAAATTTGAACTTGGATGTTTTTAGACTGGAAACATCAAAGAAAAGATACGCAGGTATTCTTGAGAATGTAGCAGAGACCAGTGACTCAAAAGTATTAGGAAGCAGAAGAATTTGGGTCTGACTGTGATGCTCAAGAAAGATAAGATGGGAACATCCCATGGGTCCTCTGATGACTCAGTTTTTATAGGGGCATTTTTAAAAGACAGAGTAAGGGTGTGCAAGCAAGGGTGAATGTGTGTGTCACGCTGGGGGGTTAAAACACAAAATAAGCTGAGGCTTGCAAAAAAGCAGGCAGGTTGAAAGTGTCTCAGAGCTTGGTTTGGTGCAATGTGGTGACTGGGAAAGGAATCATTGCTTTGGACTCTTTGTATAAGGCTGACTAAGTGGGAATAAAAAATTTACTGCTTTTGTCTTTTCCATTAAGAATAAGGGTTAAGATGAACTAAATCCTTCAACGGAGAAAGAATTTGTGAAAAGAATCGCAGAACCCTGTCTGTGATCTTTGAAGAATGCTGGGGGTCTTCAAGGAGGAGGGTTTAAATAATGACACCTCCCTCTTTTCTGCCCAAATTCTGAATTTTTAAGACAAAAGAGGGAAGGCCTCCAGGGGCCTGAATGTCCCTTATGCTGCTGAGAAAGCTGATACTAGAGAATGCGAGCTTCCTAATACTGAATTCCAGGCGTACCCCTTAGTAACTGAAATAGGGCAGTCCTCCCTGGGGGCTTGCTGCCAAGAAGTAAGGGAAAGAGGCCCCAGAGTGCTGTGATAAAGGTGGATGCCCCTCTGTTTGGAGCTTCAGATCAGAAATGGGAAAGAACTATCCCTCCCCTGCAAGGAAGGAAGAAGAATGGGACAATTTCTTTTTAAATTTTTTAAAAAAAACAAGGAAAGTGGCTTGAAGACTGATGAACTTGATGCTGATTCTAAGCAAGATTCTAGACAAGATGATCAAAAGTGTGATTTCTGAGCACATGTACTAGAAATCAAGAATCATAGTTTGCTAACATGTTTGAACATAACCCGTTTTCTTCACTGACTGCTCAAAAAATGTTGGATTATAGGAATGATAAAGTTGTGTCTCTATTTTGACAAGTCACTTGACAAGCTGTCTCTTTGTTTTAGATAAGATGAAAAAACTATAGGCTAAGTGCTAAAACAGTTGATTAGAAATGATTGACTATTCCTGGACTGATCAGTTTCAGATTGGAAGGACGTTTTTAGTAGCATGCTACTAGATTATCTTCAGCTCTGTTCAGTGTTCCCATCAATGACCAGGTGGGAAACACAGACTGACAATAAGTGAAATAACAGGTAGAAAATAACTTGGTGAAGTGACCGTTAATAAGTTAAAATATAAGAGAGGTTCATTCATCTTGTAGGTTTTGTCAAGCATCTACTATGTGCCAGGCATGTAAAGATAAATATAAGGTCCTAAGGCTCAGAACATAAATTAATTAAGTTTATAAACCCAGCTGCTTAAAAATTATATGGGAGAGTAAAACATGTTTTAATATTATAGATTTTAATGGACTGTGTGAATTGGGAGATGACCAGATACAATCAGAGAAGCTGAGATCTTAGGAACTGTTAAGAGCATGGCTTTTAAAAGATGAGTTAGTGATGGTGAGGTCTACCCAGTATTAGACAACTTCAGAAAATGGCTTCTCTGTAAATGAGAAACTGAATGGGTTGAGAAATTGAATGATACAGGTGAGAGAACTGACCCCAGTTTGCCTGGAGATGAGATGAAGGGTAGGTGTAATCATTGTTTGTGGACATCCGAAGAACCACAGGAACATGTATGGAGTGCATTTCTAAGCATTTGACATGGACTAACTCATGGACTGAGCGACTGAACTGAACTCATAAAATCCTCAAACAGCCATTGAAGTTAATTTTATTCTTACTCATATTTTACAGATAAGGAAAAAGTGAGGCTCAGAAAAGTTAAATAAGTACCTTGCTCTGAGTCATACTGCTTAAAAATGGCAGGGCCATGCAGTCTGCCTGTAGGACTAAATTTTTGACCAGAATGCTATTGATATTAAGGGGCTAAGTTTGTTCTCCATGGCACTCACTGATTCATTGGGTTCAGTGAATGTTTTGGGGGGATTTTTTTTGTTTCTTTGTTTGTTTGTTTTTATTTTAATTGGAGGCTAATTACTTTACAATATTATGGTGGATTTTGCCTTACATTCACATGAATCAGCCATGGATGTACATGTGTTCCCCATCCTGAACCCACCTCCCACCTCAGTGAATGTTTTCATAGCACATTTCCAGTAATAACTTCTAAGACGAAAGTTATGTTGTCATTCATTTTTTTCTTGCAGATATTTTCCTGATTGTAAAATCCATAATTTTCATTGTAGAAATGTTGGAATGTCTAAAAAGAGAATGAAAAAGCTCCTATAACCTTCCCAACTCAAAAGATAACTACTGTTACTGCTTTGGTATATTTCTCCTAATTGCTTAATGTTTTTCATAAATATTTTTCAAGGAAAATGTTGACAGTGCTTGCTTTAGCTTTATTGAGATTCTTTTCACACAATACACAATTTTTTTTATTTTGATAAATTCTAAAAGTTCCTTTTCTTGGGTAGGTTTCTGCCTCAATGCTTAAGCAGTTTCCCAACAGTGGCCTGAATCCAGGTCTTTTCAACGTGGGGCCCCAGTTATCTCCTCAACAAATTGCCATGCTGAGCCAGCTTCCACAGATTCCCCAGTTTCAGTTGGTAAGTAGCAGATTTTCCTCCTATAACCAAAAGATTTTATTATTATTATTACTTGCTTCATTTCATGCAGACTATTGAATGTGTTTAAGGGTTGATACCCCAGCTCAACTCTTAAGCACACTCAGTGTGACCGGTAGGCGAGGATCTTGGTGGTACTTCCCTTATTCGGCTCACAAACCCTTGCAGTTTTCCCAGTAAATCCACCTTAGGAAACTTGGGTCCTCTCTTTCTCCCTTATTTTGTAGGCATGTCAGCTTCTCCTGCAGCAGCAGCAACAGCAGCAGTTGTTACAAAACCAGAGGAAGCTTTCTCAAGCCGTTCGCCAGCAGCAGGAGCAGCAGGTATGTGGCCTTGAAAGGGCCCCCCAGTGCTTGATGTGGGAATACATCTCTGCTTAACCTCTGATGGAGGAAACGGATGTTGTCTTATAATGTGTCTGTTTTCCCTTGGGCCTCCTCACCTCCAGCTGGCTCGAATGGTGAGTGCCCTCCAGCAGCAGCAGCAGCAACAGCAGCAGCAGCAGAGGCAGCCCAGCATGAAGCATTCGCCATCTCATCCCGTTGGGCCCAAGCCACATCTGGACAACATGGTACCCAACGCTCTGAATGTGGGGCTCCCAGACCTTCAAACCAAAGGGCCAATACCTGGATATGGTTCTGGTAAGCTGTTAGTATGCAAACTGCCTGTTGAAAAATATCTGCCAGTCACATTCTCAGCCTAAGGGTTGGACCTCCATTATGCTGTTTTCACAGCAGCCATGCTGGGACAGTAAATATTCTTATTCCTCTCTTGCAAGTGAGATACCTGATTTGCTGATATGTTTCCTGAAGCTCATCACACAATTAGCAGACAGCAGAGACAAGCTTCCGCCTTCTCTGGGCCCAAAGAAGTCTTTTATTACTTGTGAGTGGCATTCAGCTCTCCTACCACCAGGAATGTTTCAAAGCCCATTTGCACATGCTGTGAGCACTACACTCGTCTGACATTATAATCGAGTAAATTACATACAAGTTGAGAGACATTTAGCTCTATGGATAAAATTACCTTGAAAAAAATGAGGAATTAAAATTATCAGGCAAACCAGTAAAATTCTTCTGATGTTAGTATTTCATCTGATTTAAATAGAATTAGCACAAGTAATGTTATACCTTTGACATTCATCAGGAATTTGTTGGCAGGCGAGTTGTAGCTCTTTCAGAACTGGGGAACATGTTGTAAGCAGAATCCAACCAGCGAGGCAACGGTGATTTAAAAATAAAATACAAAAGTTAAAAAAGTACCACTCACCACGGTGGGTCTCTTCTCAGATTGACAACATTTAGATTTTCTTTTGGTAAGGACTTTACTGTTCTCTGCCATCTCAAAAACAAGGGTTTAGGGAGACTTGAAAGCTGTACTCCAGTGACAAAGTGACCTTGGACAAATGGCCTTGCTCTCCGTGCTCTGCAAGGTGCCTGCTAGGGTGAGATGTCCACTGCCCACTAGGGAGGCCAGGAACTCCTTGATCCTAGATAATTTTAAGGGAATTAATTTCTAGAGCCTTAAGTTCTACCAACTGTACTTTTTCTTTAAAAAAAAAAAAAGAAAGAAAATTTCATATTTATTTATTTGTTTTATTTTTTTACTGTGGTGGGTCTTCACTGCTGCTGCATGGGCTTTCTCTAGTTGCAGCAGGCGGGGGCTACTCTCTGTCGCAGTGCATGGGCCTCTCATTGCAGTGGCTTCTCGTTGGAGAGCAAGGCCTCTAGGGCTTCAGTAGTTGTGGCCCGTGGGCTTTAGAGCAGACTCAGTAGTTTTGGCACACAGGCTTAGTTGCTCTATGTCCTGTGGGATCTTCCCAGAACAGGGATCAAACCAGTGTCCCTTGCATTGTAAGGTGGATTCTTAACCCACTGGTCCACCAGGGTAGCCCCTATACTTTTCTTAAAAATGATTTGCATGAGAACTTACTTTTAAATTCCATTTGACATAAAAGAAAGTCAGACACTCCACCATCCCATATCCTATCAGAACATGGTTCTCTGGAGCTCCAAAGAGGAAGCCTCCCTTGATCAACAGTGCCCTTATCCCTGGGTTTCCGGTCCTCACCTTCTGAGTCATGCGTCCTCTTAGGGATGAAGCCTGACGTAAGAGCCTACATTTGCTGGTGTGTATTCAGTTGTTCTGAATTTAGACAGTGTACATGAGTGACGTGGGGGCAGCAGTGCTTTTCTTCATCCCCTTTTGTCAAAGGATGTGTAGTTCTTTAAGTGGAGTCCAGTGGAATAAAGTAAAGAGAACATCTGGAAGCCACAAGTGGCTTTTCCACGTGTTTCAAGAACACAGTTCTTTTCAGACCTTCTCAGTACTCATCCTGAGGGCTTGTCTTTGTTGGAAAGAAAAGCACCTAGGAACAGCCCGAGCAGTATAGGTTAGTGAGACTGACTCTTTGAAACAGATGTTTTCATGGCGAATAGGTAAAGCCTGTGGATTTCCTTTAGAACGGGGTATGTTCCGGTCAGTTGTTAAAAACCTAGAATCATAATGTATTTATTTCACTGACAGTCTTTATAACGTCTTTACTATTTTCTACCCCCCTATTAAAAAGTAAAATTATGTGTTGGCTGTAAATCTTTTCATTTTTATCAGTGTATGTATACTTCTCTTATTTATTGAATATATAGAAAAATTTTATTATGTCTTATTAGATTAATCATATTGTTTGTGATTATTATACTTAACTGTTCCTAATGACTAAAGGATCAGAGTTCAGTATTTATACATGTGTATATTTACTGGATGGATATATGTCATGGTTTTTTAATATCATATTCCTGTTTCATAAGTAACTTAAAATTTAGTTATGCGTTATTATCCAAATTAAGGAAAAAGAACATACTGACTTATTAGTATTTTCATCTGCTAACTTAGTAAACAATGGATACATTAGTTTTATTCAGTTCAGTTCAGTCGCTCAGTCATGTCCGACTCTTTGTAACCCCATGAATCATAGCACGCCAGGCCTCCCTGTCCATCACCAACTCCCGGAGTTCACTCAAACTCACTGCCATCCAGCCATCTCATTCTCTGTCGTCCCCTTCTCCTCCCGCCCCCAATCCTTCCCAGCATCAGAGTCTTTTCCAGTGAGTCAACTAGTCGCATGAGGTGGCCAAAGTATTGGAGTTTCAGCTTTAGCATCAGTCCTTCCAATGAACACCCAGGATCGATGTCCTTTAGAATGGACTGGTTGGATCTCCTTGCAGTACAAGGGACTCTCAAGAGTCTTCTCCCGTGATGTGACCACTTATAATCTGCCTTACAAGATGCATTTTGCAGTTTATTTCAGTTACAATTTTCCTTAATTCATATTACCAATTTATTGGAATTGAAAAACAGACTGAAAACTGTAAGGTTTTGATGAAAATATAGGTAAAGCTTATATACCGATTAAAATTTTTTTGAAAAAGATGTAATAAAATGAATGTATATATTATGAATATAAATAGTGTCGAGTATAGCAGAATAAAAAAGAAAAAAGATAACCTGTAGGCTAAAGACTAGCAGGAATAATTAAAAATTTCATAGTTTTTTAATACATTTTGATAAAGCCTCTATTGATATATTTTCTCAGAATTAAAGAGTCGAATGACTTTGATGACTACTTAACTAACCCTTAGCTGATGGTTTTTGTAAAACAGTTTCTAATTTTCTGCTTTTAACAAAATGGAAAATACACCTAATTGAATTGTCAAGTGATAATGACCTATCTAAAAATTATGTTTTACTATTTATCTTATTGAGCTGGGAGAAGGAAATATATCCAAAAAGTAATGTAAAGAAATAATTGATTTGATTACAAGGCTCCTACTTTTCTGATCTACTTATTTGTGTAAGCTTTCTTAGTGCTTTATAAAGTCTATAAAAATTTTAAAAATAGGAATAAAATGCTGTGAATTAGATCGTCATAGTCACTAATATCTGAATAATCTAGATACAAAGTCACTCATCTTATTAGAAAGTGTACTTCCAATAAAATTTTACTTTTTATGTTTAAACTTTATCAAAATATATAATATTTCTGTGTGTGGTATAGCCAGTGAAAAGTAGAGATATGAATAATAGAGATTATTAAAATAGCAGAAGAATCACTGTATCCTTCCTGGGATTATGTGTCAGTAACACACGTTCATGTGGACATGGATTAGAACAGTTGTTTTAAAGAGGTGACTGTGGATGATTTCTTTTATAATTTATCGCTTATTATAATGATTATAAAACCAGGAATTTGTTTTTTCATCTACAACAAAAATAGTAGTTGAAAATATAGAACTGTAGACAGAGTACAGGAGTGATAAATTAAGGACAGGTCAATTTGAGAGTTTCCTCAAGGAGATTAAGCCAAGCCCTGAGTCAAGTGGTAAGTGATGAACAGACAACGAATTAGAGTGTGTGGCCAAGAAAGTCATTCTGGCAAGGACAGATAAGGTGGTCAAGGGCTTGTATATGTCTCAGCGATGAAATAGATAAAAGGCATGTCCTGGTGAAACGAGGCCCTGGGAAAGCCAGGGGCATGTCTTATCTCTGATTGTACCTCAGCTCCTGACACAGAGCCTGGCACAAATTAGGCTCTCCATAAATACTTATTGGACTGAATGAAATGGCTTGTTTGATTAGAAGTTCTGTGTCGGGGAGCTGGAGAATTACATGGAGGCCACTTGATGAACTGAGAAAGTATGTGCTTAGTTGCTCAGTCGTGTCTGACTCTTTGTGACCCCATGGACTGTAGCCCACCAGGCACCTCTGTCCATGAGGATCTCCAGGCAAGAATACTGGATTGGATTGCCATGCCCTCCTCCAGGGGATCTTCCCGACCCACGAGTGGAACCCAGATCTCCCACACTGCAGGCGGATTCTTTACCGTCTGAGCCACCAGGAAGTCCATTGATGAAATAGCAAGGTCAAGTCTGTATTTTCCTGGATCTGGAGGTGTGATAGCTCATGAGCCACACAAAGGTCATGAGTAGAATGCCATCTACAATAGCCTCTAGAGCCCAGAATTCCCTTCATCCAGATTTGTTGAGCACATTCCATCCTCATGTGAGGCCAGTCACTATGTGACATCGAAGAAAGAGTTACATCAAACCTTGCACTGATTTTCCTCTCATAGTTTTAGGTTTGTAGATTCAATTTTTCAAGGCACTTTTATCTCCTTTTGCCTTCTTTATCTTTAATTCCTTTTCCCTTGCCAAACCTTATTGTTTAATTGTGGTGCTGCCATGTCTGGGTGGCATTGGATCCCCAAGTTTCTAATGAGGAAGATGCCCGCTTTACCCAGGGTTCCAACAAGACAGCCTCGACGGTAGGAGAGTTAAAGTGGGTGCGGTATGGAGCCTGGGCTGGCTGGAGCCACACGTCCGCTAGGGGGAGAGGGAACTTCCACAGGACACCTGTGCTGAGGCATGGTGGGAGCCCTGCTGACCTTCTTGGGTGCCCGTGCTTGTATGTTATTGCTACACTAACTGTGGCTCGTTCTCCTTTTTCTGTTTCTTTTTAAAATGTATTTATTTGGCTCTGCCAGGTTTTAGTTGTAGCATATGGAATATTTTAGTTGCAGTATGTGGGATCTGGTTCCCTGACTGGGAACCAAACCTAGGCCCCTGTATTGGGAACGTGGAGTTCCCAATGGACCACCAGAGAAGTCCCCCACTTCTCTGTTTTTTATTAATTATTCTTCCCCTTTCAGTTTCAGCTATTTATTTTAGTCCTTTATTTTACTTTTTTGAGCATAAGTTTGAAAAGTATGTAATATATTCTAACCAGAAAAACATGTATTTTTGCTTCATTGACTATGCCAAAGCCTTTGACTGTGTGGATCACAATAAACTGTGGAAAATTCTGAAAGAGATGGGAATACCAGATCACCTGACCTGCCTCTTGAGAAACCTGTATGCAGGTCAGGAAGCAACAGTTAGAACTGGACGTGGAACAACAGACTAGTTCCAAATAGGTTAAGGAGTATGTCAAGGTTGTATATTGTCACCCTGCTTATTTAACTTATATACAGAGTACATCATTAGGAACGCTGGGCTGGAAGAAGCACAAGCTGGAATCAAGATTGCCGGGAGAAATATCAGTAACCTCAGATATGCAGATGACACCACCCTTATGGCAGAAAGTGAAGAGGAACTCAAAAGCCTCTTGATGAAAGTGAAAGAGGAGAGTGAAAAGGTTGGCTTGAAGCTCAACATTCAGAAAACAAAGATCATGGCATCTGGCCCCATCACTTCATGGGAAATAGATGGAGAAACAGTGGAAACAGTGTCAGACTTTATTTTTTGGGGCTCCAAAATCACTGCAGATGCTGACTGCAGCCATGAAATTAAAAGACGCTTACTCCTTGGAAGGAAAGTTATGACCAACCTAGATAGTATATTAAAAAGCAGAGACATTACTTTGCCAACCAAGGTCCATCTAGTCAAGGCTATGGTTTTTCCCATGGTCATGTATGGATGTGAGAGTTGGACTGTGAAGAAAGCTGATCGCCGAAGAATTGATGCTTTTGAACTGTGGTGCTGGAGAAGACTCTTGAGAGTCCCTTGTACTACAAGGAGATCCAACCAGTCCATTCTAAAGGAGATCGATCCTGGGTGTTCATTGGAAGGACTGATGCTAAAGCTGAAACTCCAATACTTTGGCCACCTCATGCGACGAGTTGACTCACTTTTCGGAAAAGACTCTGATGCTGGGAAGGAATGGGGGTGGGAGGAGAAGGGGACGACCGAGAATGAGATGGCTGGATGGCATCACCGACTTGATGGACATGAGTTTGAGTGAACTCCGGGAGTTGGTGATGGACAGGGAGGCCTGGCGTGCTGTGATTCATGGGGTCACAGAGAGTCGGTCGCGACTGAACTGAACCTAAAACTGATGGTGCACCTTGTGAGTCTCCATCAACAAGCCTCTCCTGTGTGGCTTTAACCTGTCCAGCCCTCTGCAGTGGGAAAATCTTACTGCCAGAGCCCTTGCTAACAGCCTAACACTTGGGGGCATACTCTGAATCTCTCACCAGTTGCCTGTTCAAGCTTTGGGGTCTTCATCATTGTATAAAAACTTCTTTCAAATTGATCTCCCATAGTCTATCCCATTCTCAGACTGTCAGTTCTCTTTGTAAAATACAAACTTAGTTCTATCTCTCACTTGCTAAAAAATTCTTTTATCTCCTATCTTTGGCGGGGGTGGGGGGTAGTTCTAGACTCCTTGGCCTGACATATGTAAGACCCTACAAGCTACAGCTCTTCATGTCTCTCCATCTCACTGCATCCATAGTCAGCCAGGCGTTGGAGTTACATGGGGGTTCTCGTCATTCCCTAAGCACCCATGATTGTCACCAGTTAGAGCTTCGCACTGGGTTTTCTTGACTCACTCATCCTCCTGCCCTAGGCCTTAGATCAGCTGTCCTTACGCAAAGCCTTTCCTCCCATAGAGACCTTACCACAACTTTAGGGCTGCTGTTGCACCATGTTGGTTTGTAGTGTGGACAGCTATCTCAGTGGGAGAACTGCTGTTCCCACATTCCGTTTGACACAAACCTGAGCTAAATAGATAACGTGAGTGCACATGTGCCCTGAGATGTTCATTAGATGACATCATACGTGTTTTCATACCTGAACAGAATCGTCCCTTTTGTAGCAAGCAGGAGCCTGGACCAACATTTTGAATCAAAACACCTGTTTCTGAGTGAAGAAAACTTCATGTGAATTGGTCTTTTAGTGACAAATGAAGCCATTTATGGGTTCTGCCTCAGACCTCTTGGTTACTGATACTAGAAACTGATTTAAAAAAAAAAAAGACCTAAAATGTGCTTCTCCATTTCAGGCTTCAGCTCCGGCGGCATGGACTATGGCATGGTTGGTGGGAAGGAGGCTGGAACAGAGTCTCGCTTTAAACAGTGGACCTCCATGATGGAGGTGCCCTCTGTAGCCACACAGGAAGCCAATATGCACAAAAATGGTAAGACACACAGAGCCTCGTGACCTGAAGCTCTTTCGATCCTCAGAGGCCTTGACACAGGGTCCTATAAGCTTGTTCTGAAGCACAGATCTTCAGCTTTTTCTTAAACAGTCTTGATTCCATACCCCCACCCCCACCCCACCCCACCCCCACCCCTGCCATGATCACCTGTGAGAGCAAGATTGGAGTTATGTGGATTTCAAACTGTAAGAAACTTAAAGTGCTAGTTGTACTTAAGGAAAGCAAAATTTCCCACCTGCGGTAGGATCAAGAGCAGTAGCAGTGAACTTGAGCTCCCCTTAGGGTAAAACCCTAATAAATTGCTTGAGAAAACAGAATCTGTTTTCAGAGCTAGGAGAGAGATCACAGTAAATATGTATCATGTTGACTGTTTCAACTCTTTGATCTCTAGAAGATGACTAATCGATCAGCACATGAGGTCTTGGACTTTGCACCAAGCTTTCTTATTCTTTATGAATTACAGTGTCTGCAAGACAGCAGTTAAAGGTCTTTCAGGGTTTGGTCATGAAAGTGGGTCAGCCCTTCATCTCTCTTAATTCTCTGTAAGAGCATCTCCATTTCCCTGTGAAACAGATAAAAGGTCTTGGGACCTTCCTGCAGCCTTTGCATCAGTGTTTGTTTCACTTGTCAGTAATTTACTTGGACTCGTCTGTATCCATGAGAACCAAGTGTAAATAGGTGTTGGAGTGGCTTCTGCAGCAGCTTCCTGGAGCCTTAGCCCCATTAGCCTGGAGCCTTTCAGGGTTCTTTTCTAAACCCGCTCTTTCATGTGCACTTCTGGAGGCTGGTGAAGTGGCCCCGTGGAGCTGTCTGCCTGCTATCCCTAAGTATCGTCATTTGATTTCATATTACAGAATCAGGGATGGTTTATTGAAATGTCCAGTCTGTTTCTGAACTGAATAATCCAAGCTCTGCATCTCTAGCTTTGGGCCCTCTGGCTGCTTCCTTAGGCTTATGATTCATCAGGACCCTTGTCCCCGAAGACATGATTGGTGTGTGATTATAAATGCATGTGAGAAGTGGTCTTGAAGGTAAAACACTCGCTTGCCATTTGAGAGCTTACAGGTCACGTTTTCCCCATTTCCTGAGCCAATCCCCAAGGTAATTGAGCTTTCTGTTTTCTGCTTCTTCACTGTAATGTGCCTTTGAGTCAGATTCCTACCAGTGTCTCCAGAAAAGCAGATGAGTTCTTAGTGGAGCATGGAGATGGTTTTGAGAATACTTGTGCTAGGCCAAACCAAGCAGATTACTTGAATCTATAGCAAACACAGAAAAAGCTTTTTGGGTTTTTTTTTTTTTGGCCACACCATGTGGAATTCAGGATCTCAGTTTCCCAACCAGGGATTGAACTCATGCCCTCTGCAGTGGAAGCACAGGGTCTTAACCACTGAACCTTTTAATACCTTACCCTGGAAGTAACTTTATCTGTTCATAAGCTGTATCCTTAGAGTACATCAGGCAACACAATATGGCATGTAAAATTCATTTGAGAAATAAGTAGAAAGGTATCTCACAGAGGCCTCAGTTTGCATTTAAATATTAGTTTAAGGAAATTACTAAGCTTTTAATTATTTTTTCTTGCCTCCCAGCACGTAAGATGCATAGAGGGGACACCAACAAAACCCCTGAAATACTCTGAGGAGAGCAGTTTTACAAAGGATTTGCTGTTCTTCGTGTGTGGGGCCCAGGAGCTCAACGCTGCAGAGTTCACGGCTGGTCTTGTGCTGGCAGAGACCGTCGGCACGAACGCCGGCTCACTGCTCTGGAATTTAAAGCAATTGCAGATGCTTTTCTCTCCAGCAAGCTCCCTCTGTTTACTCTGCTTCTTCCACTAAGCTAGGCCTGATTGGCACTTAAGGACTTGAGTGGGTTGGTGTCAGTAGAAATGTAGTTAAAAACCCTTTTATGTGCCGCAGATTGTTGAGTATTTTTCGCATTCCTCATTCTCGAGTCATTAGTGTAAAGATGGTGGGGATGATGGTATGATTCATAGTTTATGAAAGTTTCTCAAGTTAATTTCATAAGACCATGAGTTTTAAACTGAAAGGGGCATTCAGAAATGAGAACAGTGCTGTGTGCAGAAGTGCAGACTGAGAAGCTCAAAAGGTGAGGTGAGTTGCCATGGTTATCCTACTTCCTAACTGTGCCCTGCCGCTCAAGTGTGACACCTCATTCCAGGGCCAGATCCTGGAGACTGTGTGCGAGTTCCTCTGAATGAAAGCTCAGCAAGTTCTGTTCATAGGAGTCCTTTCTGCTGTGAACTCATCACCTCTCTTTTTTGTCAGGCGCTATCGTGGCCCCTGGTAAGACCCGAGGAGGGTCACCATACAACCAGTTTGACATCATCCCAGGTGACACACTGGGTGGCCATACGGGTCCTGCTGGTGATAGCTGGTTACCTGCCAAATCTCCACCAACAAATAAAATCGGAAGTAAATCTAGCAATGCCAGTTGGCCTCCAGGTATTACCGTCCAGAAAATGGTTTTGTTTCTGGGGTATCATTTATGTTTTGTAATTGTTAATTTCAGGTTCTGAACAGATTGCTTTTTGCCACCCACTTTGATTTTTTTCATCTAGTTAATTTTTTCTGCTTTTCTTTGGAAAGACAGCAGATTTTCATGGGTGGGGGTGGTCTTTGCTCTGTAGAGTTCAGTCAGGAAGGTGGGGTGGATGCTGATCACCTGCAAAACAAGTTACTGAGTAGTAAATATAGCATGGGCACAGATGGGTCAAAGGAAGTTAGCGGAGTACAGTCTGAGGATGAAAGAAGGTGACTTTGGAGCCAGGACTTGGCGTTCATCTATGCAAAGGATGCCTTGTAACCTGGCTTCTTCTGAAATGTCCAGTGAATTGATTCGTTTTTCATTTACCAAGTATTTATTACCAGGTTCTAGGGATGTAGTAGACTAGTAGAGCAGTGAGAGTATTTGCTGTTCTTCCTGTTTTATTCTGATACGTGTAATCTATTTTCGTTGTAGAAAAGTTTAAAATTTTTACTAAAGCAAAAATAAACATGAGTTTTAGTCTGCGTCCTAAACCTTTTTCTATGTAGTATATTTGTGCTACGAATACATATAGTCTCTATTACACGTATTATTCGTATATAATATATGCCGTTCTTCCTCCTCATGATTTGGAACATAAAAGTATTAATTCTGTCATATAGCTTTAAATATGATATAAAGAAATTGTAAACACATATATTCTAGGCCTTCTCATGATAAGCCAAATGATTCCTGTCGGTTTTCCCTGGTCATTCCAGGAGTAGTGATCATCTGTGTTTTCTTTTGTGCATCTGAGTCAATTTCCCAGTGAGATAAAGGAGAAGTATCTCCTCTCCAGCTCAGATATTGTCCCAATTTTCACCTTGATGCCCCCACAGTTGTCCTGAGCACCACGCTACTCAGTCCTGGCCTCCCTGCCCACAGGCCTAAATTGGCCTGGGAGCCGGAAGGGCAGGAGCAGGGTCTGCCCCAGACCCTCACTGTCTCTGGCATCGAGTTCACAGGCACAGAGGGGAGGTAGGTGAATGTGTGGTGACAGCACAGGAGAGCTGCTGGCAAAGCATGTGTTCAGACTGACTTTTTTTAATGATGAAAATCTGAGCCAAAATAGCTCCAGAATTTAGACTTTTCATAGACTGATTTCTTGTATCAAAAAATGACCATATTTTGAACAGCTTCCTACCTCAATCTAATATTTGTTCTCCTTGTCTCAGAATTCCAACCAGGAGTGCCGTGGAAAGGTATCCAAAACATTGACCCTGAATCTGACCCCTACGTCACCCCAGGAAGTGTGCTAGGGGGTACAGCCACATCTCCCATTGTAGATACTGACCACCAACTTCTGCGGGATAACACCACAGGTAAATAAGTGAAACCCCTCGTGTTTATCCAGCATCCAGTATTTTCTTGTTTGGCAGTCTCTGGCTTCATTCGTATTCTCTGGTGTCTAGTAATTACACCAGGAAATGCAGGACTAGGTAGCTTTGCTTTTCACGTTTATTTTTTAGATTGTCCTTCCTTTTATCGAAGGTCAAATAAAATACTTCAAGATTTGACTAGTTTCACTGATATTTATCTGCAGTTTTTTCATCTCGTTCTTCATTTGTCATCTAAAGGGTCTAATTCTTCCCTCAACACCTCGCTGCCTTCACCTGGTGCCTGGCCCTACAGTGCCTCTGACAACTCCTTTACCAACGTTCATAGCACTTCAGGTAGGCGTGTAACCCATTTCTTCTCCTCTGGCTAGCACTTTCCTGTCAGGTTGCGTTGTACAAAGGAAATTAGCATTTATTTCTTAAGGAATAAATTATAGCTGCTGAACAACACAGGTCAGCGTGGATGGAGAGACACCTCTCATATAGGCTGCGTCCCTGGGGAACTTGCAGGCTCACAGAGGCAGGATGAGACAAATACCATTTAGGACCAAGGCAGATGGTGACATCACTGCAAGGAGCTGTGGGTGTTGCGAGGACAGAGGTTATATCCTGATGACACAAGTGCTTTTCTTTTAACCGGTCTGCCGAGAAAATCAGGGGCCATGGGAAGAACCGGTTAAGTTCAGCTTCTTATTTCTAAGGCAGCCAATTAGAGCTTGCTTTTCTCTAAAAATTCTTCCACTTACAGACAAAGGCTAAGGGCAGATGGCCAAGGGGGGAAAAAAAGAAGACCTTGGTTAATTCTACAACATTTGCTGAGTTCCGTGTGTGTGTTTTGTTTTTAAAGACAGTTGGGAATGGAAAACTTAATGGATATAAAAAAGCCTTTGAAGTCACTTACTTAGCAGATTGGTAAACCAGTCATTAGTAATTGGCACGTTGGCCTTGCAAGAGTTGGACCTTAAGCCATTAAAGTCATTAAGGCTTCTGCTCTTTGTCCAAGTAAATGCAAGTAAAACAAATTCTTAGCTACCTACCAAGACACTGCAGGTTAATGACCTTACAAATTGTCTTCTTTTTGTTTCCACTTCTGCATCGTACTGACAGTACAGTGACCTCATTTATCGAATGCTCCTGCAGACCATGCAGCACACTAAGCCTTCAGAATAAATTCTTATCTTACCTTCACCAAAATCTGTCAGAAAGTTCCTGCTATTATCGCATTTTGTAGATGAAGAAACCGAGACTCAAAGAGCTGATAGAATTTGTTGCGGGTCTGAGTGAGTCTGTAAAGGAACCAGCTCCACGTTCCATGTTTCTGCACACCACCCTCCATCATTCTTTCATAGGATTTCGACCAGAGTGGTACATTTGTCACAGTTGATGAACCTACAGTGACACCTCATACACCCAGAATAGTTTTGTTTTTGCTTTTTTCTTTTTGACTGCACCGTGTGGCTTGTGGGATCTTAGTCCCCTGGCTAGGGGTTCAACTCACACTCCCTGTGGCAAAAGCTCAGTGTCTTAACCACTGGACTGCCAGGGAAGCCCCCTGTGTCCGATTTTTAAGAGGTACCAATGTAGGACTTCTGCCTCTACATGTAAAAATTCGTTTTCACCTCTGTTATTCCTGTAACTGCCCACACCCCTTTTTATGTTTTGTATACAAGCAGATGATCACCTGAGAGGTGACCCCAGGCATCACGTGGACTTGTTTAAAACTGAACATATACCTCCTCCTCCCCACCCCCGAATTGTCTTCCTTTCCTGACTAAACTCTCATTGCTTAGTGGTGCATCACTTAGGTGTAGCATCTCTTCCCTTTAGCCTTTTCCTTACTCTTTTCCGTCTCCCCCACTCGCAGGATTCAGGCACTGATAACACCTCCCAAGTGCTTTCTTCTCTCTCACATCCATTTCTTCTCTTCCATTCTTTGTGCTGTCACCCAGGTTCAGACCCTCATTTGAACACTACCTACTAAATCTGCTGCAAAACTGATAGTATCTAAAACTTGGGTCAGCCCACAGTTGTCCTATATGGCCTCCTGTACCTCTCTGCCCCCGGGAATTGTTCGGCCACAATTGCAGGGAAATGTATTTGGTCCAGAGAAAGTTCAAGTTGAACCTTGGTTTATATTTTCCTATTTTGCTGAGCCTATCCATTTATGTCAGTCCTTCAAGGTTTGTCTTGGCACAGTCTTTGCTGACAGCCCAGCATTGTCTTTCTCCTCCACATATTGAGCAAATATGTTCCCTGGGGTTACAACTCTGTGTTCGTCTGTTCCATCTTGCCATCTGAACTTGAAGTTCTTGAGAATAACTGTTTATATTACCCATTGCACCAATTTAGGGCCTTACAGTGAAGTAAGCACTTAGTGAATATTTGTTGATTATAATTTTAAAATCCATTTGAATGTTGCTGTCTACTATTCCGGATCAAGAAAAGTATAAATTTTAGTGTAGTTTCCATTCAATCAATCAATATTTATAGGATAAATACTTTAGTTCTGCCAGGGTTCACATTCTTTGATATCTGTAAGACTAACGGCTTTAAGGGTGAGTTTCGTGAATTTATCATCCTTTTCAGATTGTATTTAGTTAAGCAGTAGAGAGTTAGTTTGGAGAAGGCAATGGCAACCCACTCCAGTACTCTTGCCTGGAAAATCCCATGGATGGAGGAGCCTGTTAGGCTGCAGTCCATGGGGTCGCGAAGAGTCGGCCACAACTGAGCAACTTCACTTTAACTTTTCACTTTCATGCCTTGGAGAAGAAATTGGCAACCCACTCCAGTGTTCTTGCCTGGAGAATCCCAGGGACGGGGGAGCCTGGTGGGCTGCCGTCTATGGAGTCTCACAGAGTCGGACACGACCGAAGCGACTTAGCAGCAGCAGCGAAGAGTTAGTTATCTTATTAACTCTTTGGGCTTCCCTGGTGGCTCAGTAAGGAGTCCGCCTGCAATGCAGGAGACCCAGGTTCAATCCCTGGGTCGGGAAGATCCCCCTGGAGGAGGAAATGGCAACCCACTCCAGTTTGTTTGCCAGGAAAATCCCATGGACAGAGGAGCCTGGCAGTCCATGGGGTCACAAAGAGTCGGACAAGACTGAGTGTCTGAGAGTTAACTGTTTAGCTCATGTGTTAATATGTCAATTCAGAGTAACAGTCACTGAGAATTTATGTTAGATAAGCTCAGAGAACAATATTATTTTGTTACTCTTCAAACATCTACTTCAGTTCAGTTCAGTCGCTCAGTCATGTCCGACTCTTTGCGACCCCATGAATCACAGCACGCCAGGCCTCCCTGTCCATCACCAACTCCCGGAGTTCACTCAAACTCGTGTCCATCGAGTCGGTGATGCCCAGACTATAAAACTGTATTTATCTGTGTGTATATGTAAAATATACACGTTTGTTTGCAAAACTGATGTATCTAACCTTATTTCCTCCTTCCTTTTCTCTTCTTATAGCAAAGTTTCCTGATTACAAATCAACATGGTCCCCAGATCCCATAGGACACAACCCCACTCATCTCTCCAACAAGATGTGGAAAAACCATATTTCCTCAAGGAACACTACACCGCTGCCCCGCCCGCCTCCCGGTCTGACCAACCCCAAACCATCATCTCCCTGGAGCAGCACAGCACCCCGCTCAGTCAGGGGGTGGGGGACACAGGACTCACGGCTCGCCTCCGGTGAGGAGCTGCCCAAGGGAGCATCGTTGTTCCAACACAAGGGGCTCATGCTCACACACAGTTGAATACATGACATCTTCACAGGAAAGGAAATCATGGTTGTTGGGTAAAGGAAAAAGTACCTCTTGAGTGGAAAATTGAAGTCAGCCTATAAAGGCACAGGAATCTGAGAACTCCCAAGGTCCTGATGGAGTAAAGATGAGAACCTTGGGAGCAAAATGTTGTCTTGTAAATAAGGTATAAGAGCGCGTAGGATCACAGTCTAGGAGACGAGAACTGGCTGTTGAGTGACAGGATAAAGAAGGTCAGAGTGAAGAAGAAAGGAGAATTTTTTTTTTAATATATTTACTTATTTGGCTTCATCGGATCTTAGTTGCGTCATTCGGGATCTCTTCCTTGTGGTGTATGGGCTCAGTAGTTGGAACATGCGGGCTTTTTCTAGTTATAGCACAAGGGCATAGTTGCCCCAGGGCATGTGGTATCTTAGTTCCCATACCAGGGATCAAACCCAAGTGCCCTGCATGGCAGGGTGGATTCTTAACCACTGGACCACCAGGGAAGTTCCAGGAGAAGATGATTTATAAAAGGAGGGAAGAAACGTGTGTGGGCTCTGTGAAATGTTTCTCACGTGTGGCCGTCTTAATTTTTTTGTTCGTTCTTCCTGATCCTTCTTTCTGGTTGCTTCCAGCCTCTACCTGGAGTGATGGTGGTTCAGTTCGTCCTAGTTACTGGCTGGTTCTTCACAATCTCACTCCACAGGTAATCATGCTTTCTTGGGATTTTCTGGCTGGGACTTGATTGTATTGAGAGAGAGACACACTCAGAGATGTGGGGGTTTAGCAGATGGGAGAGTTCTTTTACATTCTGGTGAGTCTCCCCAACCAAGGCCCAATGCCTTCTTCTGAGCTGGGGTGGGAAGAAACGGTATTGGCCACTCAGCTTCATGCCTGCCCCCATGGTGATGTTAACACGTGTAGTTTATAAATAGTGAGTGCAGGGTGGTATTATCTGATGAGTTCTGTTTAGCAGAGATAACTTGCTTTGTGGATCTGCCTGTCAGAATCTGGAACCAAGCAAAAAAGTTACCTGTTTTTGTGTTGCTCATTCAACAGGACTTCAGGCTCCCTGTCAACCATTTCTGTGCTCCATTCATACATGACTAACCATAAAGCTCTGCATAGAAGGAGTGTGTGGATTTCGTGACTGAAATGCCACACGTGTGTTCTTGCTTTTCCATCCATTGTCCTCGTCTGTGTAGACGGCATTACTGATTCTCTCTCACCAGGATGTGCTCTCTGGGTTGTTGTTACAGTGGTGGGGTTTCATTTGCACCAGATCACCCTCCCTTTCACTTGAGTTGCCTGATAACTGACGCGTATGTAGCAACAGATGTTGAGTACTCAGTGAAGTGAAATGAACCCATGGAAACTGAGCCCATGGTCTTCATTTGGACTTGACAACACAACCTTTTAACAGCACCTGGTTAAAAAGAAGTCAGTTAGACCTCCCTCCCCTTGACACATTGAGTGAATTGTCTGAAATTTAATTCGTAAATGGATTCACTCACACCTTACTAAGCCAGCATTTTCCAGACTATTCCCGTGGGGTATTAATAGATCTCTGGCCTAATATGTTTGAAATATATACTTGATTAGACAAAATTAAGCAGATACCTTCACTGTAAGACTTCTTAGACCCTTTAATATGCTAACATGCATTATGATCCTCTGCGGGGAAATATTTGCCTTTATATTTGCCCAGTGAACCTATTTGTGGGGAGTAAGTTCAGGGCTCATATTTTAAGATTCACATTGAGATAGACAGTTTTCTAAATACAGTTAACATGAGAAACTGTCTGGATTAATTTCCATATCTAATTGGCTCAGCTGAAGTTCCTGAGTTATTTTAGCTAAGAGTTGACTGAAGTATGAATATTTTATATAACCATCCTCAGAACTATATGTGCCTCATTATTTCTAAGTCGTCACAGTGTGGTGGGTGTAATACGGTTAGGATGAAAGAAGCAGTGTTGAAAGGAGCTTGTATTATATGAAAAATAGTAAAAGTACAGACTACTATGTATAAAAGAAATAAGCTACAGGGATATATTATGCAACACAGGGAATATAGCCAATATTTTATAAGTGGAGGGTGATCTATAAAAATTTTGAATCACTATTATACACTTAAAACTAATACTGTAAATCAACTGGACCAATTGATTTATTAATTAAAATCAATTAAAATTAAATTTTTAATTTAAAAATAAAATTTTAAAAGAATGGTACTTGTAGATAAATGAATATAGGGTTTGACTGAGTTTGTATTAGAATTGAGTCATTTTAAAAATCAGAAAGACCTAATAGCACATTAATCTCAACCGTAGCTTAAAAGAAATAGGGTCAGATCTTTGGGGACTAGGATAAATTTACTTGTCATCACCTACAGTTTATTGAGAGGACATCTATTCTGAGAAATCACTTGTGACATATATTGACATGCTGATATAGTCAATTGTCATTTATAAATGCTGAGAGCTTTTCTTCAGTCATTTTCTATGAAGAATTATAGTGAGACTGGCAGTTTTCATCCTGCAGGATTTCCATGGTAAAACCACAGACTGTTTCCACCACTGCTGCCAGGGACACAACTTTTTTAAGGCTGTTTTAGTAGTAATTTGTTTCCCTTCCCCCAAAATGAACCAAAAGGTTGGACTGAGCATCTCCAGTAAACCTAGTGAAGATCTAAATACAAATGCATCGACCAGAGTGAATCAACAGTTCTGTTCTCTTAAGTCTTAGGTGAGGAAGGGCAGTTGTCCCAAATCGCTGAACATCCTCATGCTGAGAGTCTGATAGGGTGAGTGCCTGTAACCTTTGGTCACCTTGGCCGTGGGCAGCAGAGGGCACAGAGAAGTAGGCAGAAGTGGAATCTGTCCTTTGGATGGTCAGAGTAGGAGGAAGAAGCCATCATAGTTGTCTGAGTGAGCATTCTATGTCATCAGATGGTTAGCAGTGCCTTCCTTGTTTGTTTGTGTCTTTCTCTTCAGCTTTTTGTGAGATTGGAGGAAGAAGACTACATTAATAATGTTGCTCAGAACCTTGCATGTTTTCTTAAATTCTTACTTGGTTAACCATTTTATTTCTGTGTTTTAAGGCTCTACCAAACAACACAGGTTCACTCATTTACCTCTTAAGGAAAATAGATTACAGGTTGAATCATATGCTTTTCGTTTTGAGCTGTATTTATACAGACATTTTTTATCTGCAAAATGGGCACAGGAGATCTGAACCCAGTGCTTTGACTGTCTTGAGATTTGCTTTGAAGACCCTGTATTCAGCACAGTGTATGCAGGGGAGTCCAGTGCAACTCCCCTGCCTCCAGTTCTTCAGTCATCTCTCCAAAACTGATTTTGTACTGAGGCTGTTAGTTACGAACCGGAAGCCCTCCTCACTCTCAAATACAAGAAAGGTCCCCTGACTTCCTTTCCCACCCCATTCCAATTTTTATCTCATAACTGTCATTACTCTTTAGATTGATGGGTCAACCTTGAGAACCATCTGCATGCAGCATGGCCCACTGCTGACATTCCATCTGAACCTAACCCAGGGCACCGCCCTGATCCGATACAGCACCAAACAGGAGGCAGCCAAGGCCCAAACTGCATTGCACATGTGAGTACCCATCCTGCCTTCCCTGAGACAGACACACATGAGGAGGCACACGTGAGTACCCAGGCACATGCTTGATGAAACAGAGATGCACAGGACGTGCACACAGGCGGTGTCATCACGTGACCAGCTTCCTGCATACTGAGGTGGCTGATCTAATCTGCCTGTGTAAGCACGGGTGTCATATGTATACCTGAGAATCAGAATTCCAAAAGAAACAGATTTGTGCATTTTAATACCATAAAACAAAGCCCCTATTTAGAAATGAGACACTGTAAGTGCTGTCCCTTTTCATAGTAGAATCTCGCTGCTTACTTTGGCTTCTTCGTGGGTGGTGATGAAATATTGTGGTCTTAGTTCTGCCTAAAGTAGGTGGGGCTGGATCAGACTCTGACCATCCTCCCCGCCACTGTCAAGGTGGTGAACAGGGAGGAGCTGACTCCCCATGGCTGCAGGTGCCACGATAGAAAGGTACACACAGAACAAGCAAGCAATGGGGAGGCTTAGATAGTGAGCCCACCCTGAGATGAAGCAGCACTTCCAATTTCTGGAACTGGATCACCTTGATGCTTTGGGCTGTGATCTTTTACCTCCAAGGGAAAAAAAGAGGCCCAACATTTCACTGACAAGCAGATTCTGTATCCCAAGGGATATTGCTACATAATATAATGTCGTCCAGTAGTCTTTGGGTATCTTGAGACTGAGTGATACTTCATTGCTCTAAATCAGTACTTCCCAGTCACCTGGTGGTCTGGTTAAAAGACAAGCTCCAATCCTGGGGATGTGGAAGCTGCCGGTGACAGACGCACTCCTTTGAGTAGCAAGGACTCAGGAAACTCTGTCTCCATGCCTGCTTCAAGACCTTCCTCAGATGCATAGCTTTCTCCCTCCCCTTTTTTCCAGGTGTGTGTTGGGAAACACTACCATCCTGGCTGAGTTTGCCACCGATGACGAAGTCAGCCGCTTCCTGGCCCAAGCTCAGCCCCCTACACCTGCGGCAACCCCCAGTGCACCCGCCGCGGGTTGGCAGTCCCTGGAGACCGGCCAGACCCAGTCAGATCCCGTCGGACCTGCTCTGAATCTTTTCGGTGGGTCCACAGGGCTCGGGCAGTGGAGCAGCAGTGCTGGTGGCAGCAGCGGGGCCGATCTTGCCGGCGCTTCATTGTGGGGCCCCCCCAACTACTCTTCTAGCTTGTGGGGAGTCCCGACCGTGGAAGACCCTCATAGAATGGGCAGCCCTGCTCCTTTACTACCTGGTGACCTTCTGGGAGGAGGGTCGGATTCAATCTGAACTTAGAACTTCAACTCTGACCTCGTGACCTTTTTTGGAACAGCAGCAGCACTAACTTGACCTTTTCGTTTTTTTTTTCAACTTGCAATAAATACATTTTTAAAAGGAAAAAAGAAAACGGAGAGAGGAAAAAAAAAAAGGTGGGTCATTGACAGACTGTCTGAGCACATAGTTGCCTCCCTTCTAACTTCAGTTTTTTCGTTTGGAATATGAATCCAAAAAGAGAACATATCACTCTTGAAATACTTGAATCATGAACGCCAACCTAGAAAGACAATGTGAAGCAAGTACACATACCATTTAAATTTAAACACAAAAAAAATTAAAAAAATTAGTTTCTAGTTTTTCACTTTTTTCATGTTATATGGAAGTTGTTGCTAAGAAACATATATACTGAAAAAAAATAGCTTTTTAACTTTGTTTGCACTGGGTGTGTTTCCGTCCTTAGGTCTACCATGTTTGGGAGGGAGGGGAATTCAAAAGCATTGTTGGGGTGGGGGAGGGAAGACTTGACGGAGCCTCACTTTAAAAACAAAAACATAAAAAACCTAAAAAAAAAAAAAAAAGGAAAAAATTTGTGATTGGCTGGTTGATAAATACCAGTGTGTTCTGGCACATGTAACTGCCCAGGCATGCTCGTTCTGGTATGTGTGTGCACGTGTGTTCATGTGCATTCGCGTGCATCCTTCTCTCTGTCTCTGTGTGTGTGTTGTGTGCCTGTGTCCTCCTCTTCCTCCCCACCCCCGATTTCTCAGAAAGCTGCATTGCTGACAGTCCGCAGGCTGGCTGGCCGGCCATCTGCTTTTTATTTTTATTTTATTTTGTTTTTTGACTATGAGAACACAGAAGCACGAGCAGCTCGGGGATCCGCTGCTGCTGAAGCCACCCCGTTGGGCCATATTGAGATGAACAGAGTGCTTTTTTAATGACTAAAGCAGGGAGCTCCTTTCCATCTGCAAAGTAGCCCGAGTGAGTTTTCTGTAGCTTTTCTTTTGACCTAGCAGTAGAGTGGAGCACTGCCAAGTCCCCAAAGCCAGGAGAACAGGAGGTACCTCTTGGAGCAACTGTGTGTTTAATTCTGTTTTGGGAAGTAAGTGGCCACTGGGCACATCTGAATATCCATTCAATTTCATATTGGCCCTTTTCGTTAGTCTGAATGGGAACAGACGATAAGACAGTTGTTAGTGCTGTGATGTCTCAAATGCAAAAAAAAAAAACCTTATTTCCCCTTTCTTGTGTAATCAGAAATGAGAAATTGGTCAGAAAGTCAGGTAATGCTGAATTTAAATTTTCTCTTGGTTCTCTATTATTTTATGAAAACAGAAAAAAAGGTTGTGAGCAGCCTCCTGCAAGCATCTGCAGCTCCTCCTCTCTGCTCCCTTCTTGCTGAGCGTTACCTGTGCCAGGCCGCGGCGTGTTACAGCACCGGGCCATCACTGACAGAAACGTTTACTTAACGAATGTTCTTAAACCAGTGTGTACTTCAAGCGTTTCCTTTTGTTTCTCTGTGTTGTGTATTTCCTGTGTATGTGGTTTTGCTTAGGCAGGTATAACTTAGCAAAGACTTTTTAAGTATTGCACCTTTTTTTGGTTTTGACCTCTTTTTTTTTTTTTCCTTGTAATGTTGCTTTTTTTATTTCGGTATTTAAATACTTTTTTTTTTTTTTTTTTTAAGCATCAATGTAGTAGTACTCTGGGCCGAATAGGGGGCAATTTTTAATCCACAGTTATCACCAACATGTATGTACTTATGTTGGAATCAAAATGTATCAAACTGCTTTTTGTGAAGAGTTACAGCAGACCTGAAGGGGTACCCCTTGATACAAAGCAGACGGCTGGTGGGGCGGGGGGAGGGGGAACATGTGCTGGTGGCGTGCTAGCACTTGTGTGGACACCCCAGTCTGCATTATACTGTTTAACATAAAGTGCCGACATTCTGTACCAGCAAATACCTGCCCATTCCAACCCTTGGTGGGAGCAGACCTCTACTGTCCTCCATAACTTGCTGCTAGTGAGGACAAGGGAGTTTTTCTTTCTTTAGCATCTTTAGTGAAGGATACAACAATGCCTAATAATGTATTTGACTTATAGCTTGTGTTGGTGGGTGGGTGGGTGGGTGTGTATAGGAAAAGGCAAAAGCTAATTATTTGCATTTAAGTGGTTTTGTGAGACAAAGAATGGGAATTCTGTAGTCCTCTCGGCTTACTCTGTTGATAAACCTAGCCTCAAAAGAGATTGACACACGTAACTCAAGTGAGCGTTGGCTCACTCAAGTCTTTCTGAACCCTTCGTGGGTAGGTGGTCGGTCAGACTTGAGTTCCCAGCGTTGGTTTGGTCCCATTGGATGCCTTGTAGAAAACTAACTGTGCCCTCCGGTTTTCATCGCCACCACACCCCTTCCACTTCTGCCCACGCACAAAACGTCTCCTTCCAGCCCCCACCGACCACTCTCTTCGTGGGGGAGGGCAAAACCCTGCCATGCGTGGTGCCCTTCAGCTGAAGAGCAGCTGTGTTCAGATATCCACAGAAGGCTAACTCTGAATGTCCCTGGGCCGGGTGTGTGTCCGGAGGCTCACACGAGCTTGTGGTGACTGTCCACTGCCGCTCTTGGTCCCCTGCCATGTCCTGCCCCACCCTCCTCCTTTCCTGCCTGTTGCTTCCTTGACCTGCACTATGGGTTAGTTGAGTTCCTTACGATACTACGGTGAAAGCCGGGTGCTAGAGCCCCTCTTGTTTACAAGACATAATGAGGGATTTGAAATATATAAAAAAAAAAATAAACATGAGAAGCTAAAATGTTCTTCCATCATAAGCTTAAAGGGAAAAAAACTAAAAACTTAAAAAAAGACCAAAAAGTGCGTATATATATACATATAAATATATATTTTAGATGAAGACTAACTCTGGGAGCATTTAACAGTGTTTTTTGTTTTTGTTTTTAACATTTATTTTCCTGCTTTAAAATTTGCAAGCATTCTCAGGAATTCTAGGGTAGGAAGCCAGTTTTTGGAAGATGGTTTATTTAACCGTATCTTATCCTAGATAGACGGCCGTTTCTTTCCTGTTAATAAACTTTTACAAGTTCCTGAAACTTCAGAAAGTTTAAACAATTTTTACTTAAAAAAATGTAAAAAGTAAAGATTCCAAAAGTTATTGTCATACTGGGGATCACATATTTTAAAACACATAGAAAGAAATATTTTTTAAAAATTATCAATTTAGCAGCAACAAGTAAATTGACTATCTTAAAAAATATGGGAGAAGGATTAAACTTTATAAGAGCTCTATCATGGATTCATTTCAAATTATGTATAATTTAATGGGAGAGTGTTTGGTGTATATAAATTGGACTGCCATCACTTTGTTTCTTTCCATTTAAGACTGAGCTAAAATCTCCCCTAGGAATTTTTATTTTTATTTAAAGGAACCTTTCTCCCTGTCTCCCCAACCCCAGCAACAAAAGAAAGGAAGAAACAACAGCTTAAAAAAATAGTAACTCTAATCTGTAGAATGTTACGGTTGGATTGCTGAGAATCTGTGTAAAGAGTTAGGAAATATAGGTTAATAATTTTTGGAACAAATTTTAAATGTAGGCATTACTAGGAGAAAAATATCTATGGACTGTTCTATTAATGAAGAATGTGTGTCTTACCTCCGTTTGCTATGGGAGGAGGAGAAAATAGTAGAAGAATCTAATAAGGAACAAGTGATTTTACTTTTTTTAGCTCCCAGCTACTGTTATGCTCATTTTAATTGCTGTTTTGAAGATCTGCTGCTTAATTATCCCCATCCCTCAGCCGGAGATGTGGAGTATTTCCTGTCAGTTTTTGGTGATGTTGGATTCTCCTTTTGTATTCCCTCCTGGGGCCAGGGGTTAGAATTCCCAAGCATGACCACAGCTGCTTTTAAACATCTAAGCTTCCCAGTGGGGAAAGAAACTCCAGCTCAACAGGTAAAGGGAGTGGGTGGGGTTGCTGCCTGCAATTTCTCTAAAACCGCTTTAGTGCCTTGGTACATACACTCAGACATCCTGAGCAGGGGGAACGTGTGTGTATGTGCATGTGGTCTCATCCCTCCAGACGGTGAGATGCCCGCCCGTTACAGAAGTCAGAGTGGTTCTGGACAGGCCCCAGAGGCAGTGGGCTAAATGCAAAGTCATTAAACAGAAATCAAGGAAATGAAAAGTACGCTTTTATGTCTCGATTAAGTGGGATGCCAAGGGCCTTCCTTGCACTGCGCATCAGCTTCCCGAGTGACAGCTGCAGTGACTTGGAACGTCTCTTTGTGTCAGGCCAGTAGGAAGGGGTTCCTATTTTTCTGCTGTTGTCCTTTGTCTCTTCCCTTTCCCGTCAAGCCCCCTTTTCCTCATCACGTTGCTGGAAGCTTTGCTTTACTGGTTGGCAGTGACCTAAGAATAGGATATAGTGAAGATACAATGGAAGAGAAAAACTTTTCTTTCCACTGTATTCCTTGGCAAGAGCCATCTCTGCTGGGAGGTCAGGTGGCTTCAGGACACTTAGAAATGCGATGGAAGCATCTTTTCTTCCACCACATTCTGGCATGGGTTCAGGGGCTTGCTGGTCACCTCGCATTACACAGATTTACTTTATGAACATTTTGATCATGTACATTTGAGCTTTCCAGTTTTTACCAGGTTCCTCTCATTTTTTTTAGACACTTGATTACTAGTGACCAGAGGTGTCCAGCTCTCAAATATCATGAACTTGGTTTCTGTTGACCACATGAGTGGCCAAAAGGAAGGAAGCACTAGAAGGGGAAGGGAAGTCTTCCATCAGACTGGGGACCTCCCCTGGCAATTGAGATCCAGTGCCATGACCTAATTTTAGATGTTTAAGGGAAAAAAAGTACAGATCTCCGAGACACTGTGACGAAATGGATGGTCCGTGTGGCATCTCAGATTCCCCAGTCCCCAGCCCTTTATCTTTCTCATTTACAGCCTTCACAGATGTTAACTTAGCAGCGCTGCAAGTTAAAGTTCCAAAGCACAGTCTTTCATCAGTGTCCCCCAGTCAGTTAACATTACGCCTCAGTTGCCATTCAGTCTGTTTTAGCAGCTTGATTTGTGATTGCTATGACTCCTTTTCTAAGAACTTTCCCACCTCTTCTGACGTGAATGTAACATAAGTTAGCAATGGGTTCTTCCAAGTTCCTGTGGGTTGAATGTGGTGTGTAAGGATATGAAGAAAGAAAAAAAAGAGAAATCTCTGTTGTAAGAATTTGGAAGAGAGCTGTTGTTAATATAGCTAGCAGAAGCTAAAATTCCACAGGCTATTAACTAATTACAAGTATTCACTTTCACCACTTTTGTGGGGGGAGGGGGCAGTTTTGTAAGGTTAACAGCCAGATTCCATATTGACCTCTGATGCTGTGTACTTTTTCATTCTATTTTTTTCTCTCTTCTGCCATCTTGACTCAAACAGAATGAAGATGTCTGTGTGCTGAGCAGAACGTTGAGGCCTAGCCTTTTCTCTGCCATGTAAACAGGATGTTTTCAGCAGATTTGGCTATAATAGTCATCTCTCAGATTCGGGAACAATTGAGTCTTTATGCAGAAAAGATCCCCTTCGCCCCCATCCTCAGAGTTCAAATGCAACATGCAGCACTCTAGGTTATTGTTCTGAGTTGGGTTTTTTTCTTTGCTTTTACTTATCTATTACATCATTAGGAGTAGAGATACATTTTTAGCTGGTTTAAAAAAAAAACACCTTTCTTCCAGTGTTTTGCCATACTTCATGTATATGCATTAACTACACTTCTTAGTGTTACTACAAAGAGAAATCTTGGTTCCCCCCGCCTCCTTGAGTGTACAAATAAGGTTATGTGTGATAGTGCAGATGTAAATAGCTTCGCCCATGTGTATAAATGAACTGTCAATTTCTAGACCTCAACAGTTAATCAGAAAACGGGCTGCCCTCCCCCTGGGCTGCAGACTGTGCCACAGCCTCTCTGCTTTCTTATCCACAAGTACAGGGTATCCACATAGTCTAGAAACAGGCAAGTATATAAGCTGTCATCAAGGTCATCGTCAGTCTGTTACAAAACATAGAATATTACCTCTATTTCCAGAGTTAGTGCACACCCTGAGATAAGGCCTGTAGGTTTATGGCCAGTGCCAAAGGTGTGTGTATTTTCAGAGATGGTCCCCGTTTGTTGATGATGGCATTGTTTTCTTGACCTGAAATTTGACAAAGGAGGTACTGGCAACACATTATTTATTTGGAATTATTATCGACTTCAAGAATCTCTGAACATAGTAATAACATAATTAAAATTGAACAACGACCCTGCCCGTTCCAACAGAGGAAGAGGCCTTGGACACCCACAGGATGGTAAAGGGAACACCAGTCAGGAAACAGCCCTATTCCCCACCAACTGGGTCTCCATGCCATCCTCACATATACAGTCACTTGGTCTAGATCTGGAGTAACTCCCAAGTATTTGATCCTTTGAGTGGTTTTTAAACTGGCAATCTCTCATAATAACCTCCAGCCACCACCAAAATAGCAAAAACGATAGAAACTGCCAGTGTTTGCCTCACAGAGTTTAAATAGTTTCCTCTTCCGCTAGCTGGGCATCTGAATTTGTTTTTAGCAACTGCACGCTGGGAAAAATGGTACTGCCCTGAGCAAAAAGTCTCTGCAAAATTCAGCTGTTGTTTCTTCTTTGTAACAAACGCTTGACTTGTTCACAGAAGGAGAAAGGTCAGAAAGAGGCAAGTGTTCTGTTTTAAACTGAAAAGAAATAGTGTTTCCCTCAAGTACTTTGTGCCTACATTTCATTTTCAAACTATAAATCATTGCTTGGAAAGTAAATTCCCAATTGGAATTGATCCCTTTTGAGCCAATATTAACAAGCTGGGATTGTGTCTGGGTTTTTTTTTTTCCCCCTCAAAAAGTGGAATTCCTTCACTGCTGCTGGTGAGCAGCTAAAGAGTAACTGTGGAGCGGCTTCCAGTGTGATTGTGGAGCCGACTGCCTGCCTTCCCTTTCGGCCCCCCACTTCCCTGGACCTCTTACTGCATCTGGAGGGCCTTCTCCTTGGGCTCCTGAAAGGCGTGCACAGTCCTGGGTGGGCAGCAGCAGCTGGCTCGTGGAGGTGATGGAAGGCAGGCCACCACCTCGCTGCAGGACCGGCCTGACAGCTGAGCTTTAAGGAGAGGAAGACAGTGCATCTTGCGTGTGTCCACCAAAAATGCAAGAGAGGGATAGGGTATTTATGTAAAACAGCAAAAAAACCTTTGGAACCCTTAAAGAAATCACATACCTTTTAAAGGTAGCAGAGTTTTCACCAAGTGATGCATTCAGCATGGCATGTCTTGGGCTGAGTTAAAAGATAATGTGTTTAAAACACCACCTCCTTTTAAAATTTTGTCCAAGGAATTAATTTCCTAAGTGTAGTATTTCTGAATGTGCCTTTGTGAGTTCAGAGACTATCTGTTTTAGGAAGAACCTAACCTCCCCGTTGGGATAAAACAGATGGTCCCCTTAGCCTGTAGGAAAGTCAGCGTTTCTCTGGGCCACCATGGCGGCCGTGGGTTTTCAGTGGCGTCAGTGCTGCACGCTGCAGAGTCTTGGGGGAGAAGTTCGGGGACCCGGGACAGGGAACGAGGAGGTGATGGTGCACAGATGACGGACACCAGGTTAGTCCAGGAGTGCAAGTTGAACGTCTCTCTCAGCATTGCCTAGTCTTCTCCGTGTATATGTGCGTGCGTGGCTTGTGGCTGTCTTAGTTTTTGTTTTCCTGTAAGCACTGGAGAATTGAAATCTGGTAACACGGATTTGTGACACATCTGTGCATGTCGAGCAGGCATTTTCTCGCTCCTGCCGTGCACAGAGCAGGCAGCGCGTGGCCACCCTTTGAGTCTGTGTCCTGAGAAGGCAATTCTTTTCCCAAATGGAAGTCACATTATGTTGCTGTTTGTGCGAACAGGGTATATTACACACAAGGAAAAGGCTTTTGAAAGGATGAGTTGGACATGTTTGAGAAAGAAAAGCGAAAAATCAGAAACCATGTTTTATTTCTTCAGAACCGTTGTAGTTCAACATTAGAAATCCACAGTGTCTCCTCCTTTGTTTCACGTTTGTTTTAAACGATTCCGCCTCTTCTCACCACTCCCTCCTAAAGAGATATCAAGTGAATGCTAAGGGCCATTTCCATAATTCCTCAGAACTCCCCAAAGGGGAGAGCAGTCCCTCGCAAGATTCCTCCAGCTTCATTCAGGAAGACCCAGGGCGATGCTTCTGGGCTAGCTCCGTCCTCTCTCATGGCCTTGAAATGTATTATTATGCAAATGTGAATTTTGATACTGAATTTAAGAAGAGGTTGTTGGATTTTTTTTTTCTTTTCAAAAAAAAGAAAGGGGTCTCATATGTGGTCATCATTGCTTCTTTATTTTGTAACGTGAATTGTAACTATGCATTCTGCAAGGGGGGGTGGGGTGGGGGAGAGGGCAGAAAGGGGACGGAAGTAGCTTTGCATCCTTTGTTCTACGGTTTCTGTGTCCATGGTGTGCCCCCCATGCTGGCAGGGAAGGGGAGTGAGAGCGAGAAGCCGTAAGGTCCGCACAGTGAGGTATACAGGGCCCTGTGAGCCTCGGCCCATCACTTCCTGGGGTTGGGGGGCGCCATTCCTACCAACCAGGGTGGTCCAGGATCTCCATCCTAGCTGTGCAGTGTTAGTTAGCCTGGTGCAGCATGAGGCTCCCGAAGGCTCCTCACCCTGCCCCACTGCTCTTCTCTCTGGAAAAAAGTTCTCACCCTTTGCTGAATTTAGAACCCTTGCAAGCTCAGGAAACCATCCTCACTTGTGCTGACCTTAATCTTCATGTCAATTTCAGAAACCTCCTCATCCTAGCTCAGTTTTAATTTTTCTTCTTTGATGTTTTTAAGTGAATTTAATTGTAAGGAAACTCTCTCTGGAGAAGAGGACGGTTGCTTAACAGGCCAACGGGGCTTCTCTTTCCCAACCTGTCCCGCTCCGCCATATTGACATCTCTTCCGCCCTTGCAGTTATTATGCTGTGTGTAGCTAGTGAGCAGGGAGGTGTTTGAAGGCCTGCAGCCTCCTATTTGGTCCTGACAGCATCCCTCTGTTGAACTTGCCTGCAGTGAGTCATGGCCTCTGCATTGCTCTGGTCTAGGCATTTTTGGCAACACACAGTGTCCTAATAAAGCAAGAAACAGTGTTTCCATGCAGCGCTTTTGCTGTTGACATTCACAGTACTGTAAAAGTAACAGACTTGATTAGTCTTGTGCCCCTGCGAGCCTGCACAGGCACGTTCTTATCAGGGTTCCAATCTGTTAGATTGCCTTTAGACAAAAAAACACACACAAACAATTCTGACGTTTCAGCTAACACAAAACAATACCTCCAGGTCCACTTCCCCTGCAGCATAGACCTTTTAACTCCCCTTCTTTTCTGGCCATCAGTGGGTTATCCTTGGAAAAATACAAACGTGTAAATAGCAGGATAACTTTTGCAATGTTTTCTTTGCTGTGAAAGTAACCCTAAAATATGACATTTTCCACATTTTTTTTTTTAAACCATAGAAAGTTTCAGCCCTTTTTCTTTCACGTTTGAGAAAAGAAAGCAGAACCAACAGGTCAGGGGAGTGGACTTGCGTTTGTGGGGTGGCGTTCTCTCTATCACCTTCCACGCACAATGACGGCAGACCAGTGTTTAAACCCTGTTTGAAATAGAGGCCATCTATTTCAGCTCTGGGTCCAGGGTGGGGAGTGTCTGGATTGCTCTCTTCTGGAAGATCTGTCAGGGACTCCAGAACGTTTTCTCCCTGAGACCTTGAGCGCTCAACCTTCCTTGGTTCAAACACACACACACACTTTTGAGTAACTGTAGATCATAAAGAGAATCAGTCCCTGGCATTTCAATTTTGTGCTGTAGAATTCATAGCCTCGTCACTGTGATGCTCTGGAAATGAGTTGATTTCTTATTTGGAAGGAAACTCCTCTGAGACATGCGGACAGCCTTCCTGAAAGGCGCTCGCACCCTCAGATTGTTCTCTCTCCACGAGGCTTGAAGCTGACATTAGGTGGAGGGAAACAAGTTTAAACAAGTGCTGCTTTTAAGGATCTGTCAGCTACTGCGCTCCTAGATTTGGCCGCTCACGAGGCAGGATCAGAATAGATCGATAGATCGTTAGAGATAGCTTCTTCACAGCCTCCCTAGCTCCCCCCATCTTAAAACCTGTATCTGTCAAGAAGCCCGTTGTAGGTTGGGCTCCCTGATCTTTGTCTAGTGACGACTTCCTTTGAGGGGAAGAAACTTGATAATAAATGCACACATATTCACCACCCACCTGATTTGGGCGCTGTCAGCTTGCAGATTTTATTTCTCTGTGTGATGGCCCCTTTTCTGTCCGTTTCTTCTGGTCTCTCCTGAGGTTTTCCTGCCCTTATGTCCCTAGGGGGCGCTCCCAAAGGGCTCTGCTGATCTCTGCACTTACATCCTGGGACACATCCCCCATCACCCTTTGCACACACACCAGTGACCAAAGTGTGTCCAGTGATCTCACAGAAGACATCAAAAATGGTGCATGCACCATGAATGTGCTCACAGAGACACGTGCACAAGATTCTGCACCCTTGGCCTTAACCTCAGTATGACTTTAGGTGCAGGAACATTTTTAACAGGTTTAAAAAAAAAAAAACTTTCTGGGAGGAAAAAAAAAAATAGATGGAACAGCTCAACTGTGCCCGCTCCTAAGTCTCCCATCATTTGCTTACGACTTACTCTGTGCCCACCCCACCCCCTCCCTGTTTCGAGTAACTAAAAACCAGACAGAGAAGCAACCTGAGGAGAGGTTTCTGGACTTTTTTATCTTTCTCCATGTGGATGGAGAGATATATGCTGCTTTCGGGTTCCATAATCCTAGGGGGCTATGTTTACATAGTAAAATACATCCTACCAAATCAGGAAACTGAAGAATGGGAATCTCTGCAGTGAGAGTTAGGTCACTGATGGTGAACAAGAGAAGTGGGGGCAGGGGAGAGATGGAGAAGCACCACCTGGTGACTTGGGTGGTGCTGCCCCTGAGTCCTTCCCCACTCCTCCCCCGCTTCTCTCCTTGCCCCCTTTCACAGACATGCAGAGAAGGGCATCAGAAAGAGGCTGGATCTTTAAAAGGCAGCTTTCCAACTTTGCACACAAACAGGTAACAGGAAGGTACAGCAAAAACCCTCTCATCTGAAACACTGTCCATAGAAACAAAACCTGTAAACGTGACTAAATGGCTGCACAATTTTGATGCTCTCTGCAAGTTACCTAGAAGTGTTTTGTTTTTTTCTTATACTTGAAATAGCTTTTACAATATTATTTTGATGGCTTTCTTTTCTCTCTTCTGGTGGGCGGTAGAGAAAGTGGATGTTGGGATTTAAGGAAGTTTGAGGGGAGAAAAGGGAGGATATGGCATTGTCTTTTTTTTTTTTTCCTTAAACATAGAGGTTTAATCAGACTCCCATCTGTTGAAATTGCTCCTCATATGACTGGTTTTACATGGACACAGAAACTAGGCACTTTAGAGGTGCACTTGCATGGCAGGCTGGGCCCCCCTTTTCTATATTTTATTTTACTTTTTTAGTATAGTGGTACTTAAAATCACTGGTTCACTTAAAAAACAAACAATAAAATGTTAAACTCTACTAATGTACAAATAAGCTGAAAAGTTGCATTTTATGTGTATTTTTTGCCATAGCAGGTACTGTATTTCTCATGCTGGATTTCAAAAAAAAAAAAAGTCAAAAACAAAAATATCTAAAGGGTGGTCTTTTATTGGATTGTGACAGGTTGAGTAATAAGGAATTAAGTCGTCGTCATTTCATTAAAACTGAGAGATGATGTAATGCATATATAAGAGTTTTCTGAAGGGTTTTTTTTTGGGCTTTTAAACAGCTTATTTTTGTTTTTGTTTAGTTTTTTATTTTATTTTGGAAAGATATGATTGTATTATGTGCAACTCAGTTGCTTACATTATAACTACAAAATATTTTTGGGTTCCTGGAAAAAAAAAGAAAAAAGACTAATAAATGTGTTTGGCTGCTAAGCATTTATTGTGGCTTCCTGTTTTCTTCTGCCCATTTAATTTGCTCATTTGTTGAATATTTATACGTTTTTCTACTCTTCTCCGTCACCATCGTCCACACATAAAAAAGCTGACTGACATTCGGCATCTAACAGGACCTCCACTTGGTCTATCTTGGCTTGTTGTGGTTTGTGTTGCTGGGCTTCTCAGGTTGATCAGTCGGTGATGGGTTCAGGCTCCTCGCCACCTGCTGCGCTGCTGGGATTGGACAGTCTGAGAGAAATTCAGGTTCTCTTGCTGCCTTTTTGTCGCCTTGCTTTCGCCCCATGTGCCTTTGGGAGGGAGGACACTTGAGGGGAGCTGAAGGAAGGACAATGCGTGCTTGGGGCTCTGCCACAGCCTGGGAAGGTAACCAGTGCCACCTCTGAACAGGAAGCCACCTTGCCTGTGCCTTCGCCCTGCTTGCTGTGCTCACCACTGAGGAATGGGAGAGCCTCACGCTAAAGGCCAGCTTGTTCCCATCTGAACAGCCTGTTAGTTATTGTTCGCTGCTGGAGACTTGTTAGACCTGCGATCATGCAACACCACTAGAATAGCAAAGGGGAAGAATGGAAGGAAATGAATACACTTGTCTCATTCCCAGCTAGTGTTGTGTCTGATTGACTTCTCAGAACGCTGAGTGAAACAGTACTATAGCAAAGCCTGTTTCAAGAGGAAACGGCAACTCAGCAGAATTCAATCAGCTCGAACTAGGTAGCACTAACTGATTGCTTCCTATTAGCTGGGCACTGCCCTGAGGAGCAGAGAAGGCAATGGCAAGCCACTCCAGTACTCTTGCCTAGAAAATCCCATGGATGGAGGAGCCTGGTAGGCTTCAGTCCATGGGGTCACTCAGTCGGACACAACTGAGCGACCTCACTTTCACTTTTCACTTTGACGCATTGGAGAAGGAAATGGCAACCCACTCCAGTGTTCTTGCCTGGAGAATCCCAGGGACGGGGGAGCCTGGTGGGCTGCCGTCTGTGGGGTCACACAGAGTCAGACTCGACTGAAGCGACGCAGCAGCAGCAGCCCTGAGGAGACCATGTGACTTCATCATTTAATTGAAACCTGTCTCAGTCACCATACTAGGGAACCAAGGTTGGATTCCAAAATTACCACGCCAAAATGCCTCGGCTTCCAGACACCTGGAATTCTGAAAAAGTGGTCTTAAGCAAGTCTGCTGTACAAAGGGGTAGGTCATGTAGCACTCAATTCTTACCATAAAATATGCAAACACCCGGAAATGTGAGGGAAGAGGAGAGGTGAACTAGATATCAGAAACACCTTGCGGGCCTGCCTATGCCAAGTAAGTATTGTTTTTGTGGAATTGAGGTGGTCATTGCAAAACCTATGAAGACCTTTATCACTAATGACTTTATTTTAAATTTTGGTTATTTTTAAAATGCATAAATTGCTAAGTGTGGAGGGCGGGTTGTAGAATTGAAAATGGTTGTCAAGACTTTAGGCTCTGACTCAGCCCTCCTGGGCTACGCTGTCACCTTAGGTGACTTTAGCATCCACTTGGGAAATCCATCCTAATGGCCAGGTTTCTGCACTTCCCCCAGTCTGGCCACACGCTCCCCATGTTGTTGTTTAGTCCATGAGTTGTGTCCAACTCCTGATGAACCCATGGACTGTAGCCCCCAGGCTTCTCTGTCCATGGCATTTCCCAGGCAAGAACACTGGAGTGGGCTGCCATTCCTTTCAAGGGGTCTTCCTGACTCAGGGACTGAACCCAGGTCTCCTGCATTGGCAGGTGGATTCTTTACCACTGAGCCACCTGGGAAGCCCCCTGGTCACCCCCAAATTGCTCCCCTCCTGAGTCACTAATTTCAGCATCTTTGACCTTGACCTCCTGTCTTCCCAACTGGTCCCTGCTCCTCTTTGGCTTCGTTTGGCCTCATCAGCCATTCCAGGATGCTGGCCTATTTACTTCCTTCAAGTCCATCAGCCCTTTCCTTTTCCCACATCCTTCCTAAACCAGTTTAAATATAATAGCCTATAATTTTAATAATATGGTTGCTAAAGTTCCTACTTTGGAAAAATCCTATTTTCTGTTTTCTACCAGCAACCTAAAGCAGCATCTCTTGGGGCGGGGGCGGGGGGGGGGGCCGGGAAAGTCACTGCAGAGCAAATAAGGACTCCTGTCAACCTACCGTAGCCAACCAGCAAGGAGACCCTGATACTGCCAGCAAGCATCCTGTGTCCGCTTGATACAGGGAGAAGATCAGAGCTATCGGAAGAATTTCTCACAAATTTCCTGCTTCCAAACTAATCAGAGAGGTGCTCCTGTCAAGTGTTTGTTCCACTAGTGCTTGAGATCCTTTCCCTTCCTTGTCCCTACCTTGGATTTTTCTTTTTTTTAACCATTTTTTTAAACTTTTGTTTTATATTGAAGTATAGCTGACTAACAATGTTGTGACAGTTTCACGTGAACAGCGAAGGGACTTCGCCATACATACACGTACCTATTCTCCCCTCCCATCCAGGCTGCCTCCTTGGCTACTTTAAACTCTGTAGTCTCCATGCTCTATTCACATGATCAGCTGTCACCCCCATCCCTACCCTAAGCTACTCGATGCTGTTTTCTTCACAAAATTTAAGCACTTTCTAAATGAGCTTGTTTAGACTTCATTACGCCTCTCCTTCACTGGACTGTAAACACCAAAGAAAAAAAAAAAGGGCAGAGTTCTTTGCTGTGGTGTTCTCCAGCTGGATCATCTAAAACCCCGATGGCTTTAGTTACCATCTGTGTGCTAAAGACTGCTAAATTTATATTTCCAGCCCTTTCCATTGGGGTCCAGACTTGTGTATATGTAATTGTCTACTCATCATTTTGAGACACCTGGGTATATTAATGGTTTTGCTAACTTGGTAAGCCCAAAAGAGAAGTCCAGCCTGCCTGCTTGGCCCTTCTCCCACTCCAGGATAAATGGCACTGCTATCCTTTCAGCGATAAAACCTAGAAACCTAGGAGCATCACTGAGTCCACTCCCTGCCTTACTCCCATAACTAACCCATCTCTTCATTTCCTCTGCTGATTACGTCCTGTGCCCAAACTACATCACCTACACCCCTAGGTCTTACCTAGTCCACTGCATTAGCTCAGCCTGTTTCTCACATGGCATTCACTCCAGGTCCCTGCCCCAATCCATTCTACACATAACAGCTGAGATGATGTTTGTCAACACATAAATCTAATGAAGTCATTCCCCAGCCTAAAACCTTTTAGTGGTTTTTCATTGCTGAGAAGAAAACCCCAAATATCCTTCTTTCCTACAGGGTTCCCCTGTTTGCTTCCATCTCCTCTAAAGGCATCTCCCTCCCTCTCTTTCCACTCTTGTCCTCCCCACTGAAGCCTCCTTAGCTGACCACTGTATCCCAGTGCCTAGTACAATGCTTGGCGCATGCTAGGCACCACTGAAATGAACGATCCTCATGAGTAACAGAATTTAGGAAACTAGGTATTTTAAAAGCCTGAAATAAAAGGATAGATGTAAAATTCCCAATTTTAGAGATGCTGCTTTAGATATAGTGACAACCAGCTGCAAGTGTCCAGGTGGCCTTTGAAGATTAAGAACCAAAACTGAAGAAACCTGTGGGCTCAGAAGGTAAGACTTGCAGACGTGTGAACAGTTTCCAAGGGGAGGAAACGTGGGTGAAATCTTGAGGAAATTCCCTCCGCTTCCTTTTACAGAAGTGAGAGAAGGCTGGAACATCAGAGAAAGAGCAGTAAGAGAGGAGAATCAGTACAGTTTAGTTTTCAAAACAGGAGGGAGGGGTTGTCAAAAAGGTTAAATATTTCAATCAGCCACGGGGAATGACTTAATACAGGAAAATGGAAAACTGTTTAACTCAGAAATCAAAATGATTTTAAAGATGTACATTGGGAAGCTTGTTCCCAGTTCTTATGTGGCCTACTCTGTTCCATGCATGTCTACCCCCACCCCCACATCGACTTTATTAGTGATTTGCTATGCAAATAGGCAAACATTATGGCAAAAGACCTTTTGATTTCTTTATTAGAGAAGAGACTGATGATCAATGAAGGTAGTTGAGAGGATATGAGAGTGCAGAAGCTGCATCAGTACTAAGGAGTCAAGCAGGGAGGACAATAAATGTGTTGAATTACAGGAGCCCCAGACACTGAGCCAGGTAGGAAGTCGGCATCTGTGTCACCTGCCTTTGCTCCTCACTGTACACCTGGGGATCGTGAGCATATTTTACAGGTAAGAAGACCCAAGTGCCAAAAGATTATCACCCAAGTCACAGAGCTAGTACCTGGGCAGTTCTGGAACGGTGGGTGAAGAGGCAGCCAGTAAGATTTTCATAAAAGAGCAAATGAAGATGATTCTGTAGTGGAAGAGATATGTGCATTTCACACACACACAAAAGGGAGACAGAACTGGAGAGATTCAAGATAAAATAACAAAGAGCAAGATCCTTTCCTGAATGAAGACAGAGTCTGGAAACAGAAACTTTTGGAGGAGGCAACAGCAGAGTGAAGCAGAGCCAGTGAGGCTGGACAACTGAGGAGAGTGAGGTTGGCAGAAGGCACCGTGGAAGGCGAGGGTGTGAGCACAGCCCAGCAGTGCCAGCCCTGGAGCACTCCACAAAGAGTGGGGAGTTGCACGGAGTGGCCTTCATCTTTCCAGAACTGTCCTCACCCCCCAAAAACCAATCCTCTGCAGCTCCAGAGGGAAGGTAGGTGAAGAAGATGTGGGTGATAAGCCCAGGTAACTGATGGGCTTCTCCGATGGCCAAGGCATTCCAGGATTGGTGGTGTGGTCCACTCTGACAATTCTGAAGCCCAGGTGGAGACATGAAGATGAAGACACTGAAGGAACGTGAGAGACTGGGGGAAGAGGAAGGGCCATGTCAGGATCTAACTTGTATCTTGGAAACTGTGGGCCTTGTTTCCCTTTGTGGGCTAGGCGCCTCTGGATGGCATTCATTCACCCAGCAAACACTCACTGAGCACCTGTGCTATGTAAGGTCCTGTGCTGGATCCACCTGCCAGAGACACCGGAGACCAAGGCAGGCATGATCCCCGCCCGCACCAAGTTTGCCATCGATGGAAAAGGCCAACAGCACTGAACTCTGGTGAGAGTTACGAGAGAGGCCTATATGAAATCTGAGGTGGGAAGGGAGAACACTACAGGGGTGGTCCGTCTGTTTTTTGGTAAATCATGAAAAAAACAGCAGAAATGGAAAGGTGACAAGAAGTTATTGTCAAAGATGAGATCTTGCGAATCTTGAGATTTAATCAGAACTTTTAATATCCCTTAAGTCTTACGGTTACTGGGAAAGGGGCCAGGGCCGTTCACCTCAACCAACAAGCTGAGAATTCAAAATGAACGTCCCCTTATAGTGAGACACTCAAAAACAGGTAATTTCAAAGCAATATAGTAGCTGCTGGAGAAGGAAATGGCAAGCCACTCCAGTACTATTGCCTGGAAAATCCCATGGACATAGGAGCCTGGTAGGCTACAGTCTATGGGGTCGCAAAGAGTCAGACACGACTGAGCGACTTCACCTCACCATAGTAGCTGCTACTGTAGCACAAAGGAAAGAGTTCATTTGAATCTGGTAAGAACTGGGCGCCTGGAGCCTGTCCCCCTACACTTAACGCCTAGCTCTTGCCCTAACTCCTAGCTCATGCCTTTCTAGCCACACATGAGCTATCTCAAGACGGTCAACCTCCCCATGCCTTCACTTTGTCACCTGAAAAATGGGGATCAGAATAATGGCAGGCATTTATTGAGCACTTACTCTGCACTGGAGAGTAGTGTATTGTATTATTTATTAATACCTGAACAATTCAGGACCCTCACGTGGATTTAATGAAATCACGTGTGTAAAGCACTCAGGACAGTGCCTGATACCTAGTGAAAGTGAAGTGTTAGTCCCTCAGTACCCTCGGACTCTGCAACCCAATGAACTGTAGCCCACCAGGCTCCCTCTGTCCATGGTATTCTCCAGGCAAGAATACTGGAGTGGGGTAGCCATTCCCTTCTTCAGGGGATCTTCCTAACCAAGGGATCGAACCAGGTCTCCTGCATCGCAAGCAGATTCTTTACCGTCTGAGGCACCAGTGAGACCACCATAAACCTTAGTGGTTTTATTATTAGTGGCCAACCAGAGGGAAGAGTGGGTTCAGCGGGTGACATTTTCTGACCTGGACCTTGAATAAGTTGTAGTGAGAAAGAAGTGTCCCAGGGCGGGGAACTCAATGCCGATTTCCTTTGTCTTGTAGTTGTCTCAGAACCTGTGCTGGGGGCCCCGGCAGGCGGTAGGAGTAGGGTAGGGGGAGGAGACAAAAATAATAGCAAAAAAAAAGTTATTTCCAAATGTCTTGGACATCAATTTGATGTCCTCAGAGCAATCCTAAAGGCGGGTCTTAATGTACCTTTTTTCGGATGAGAAAACGGACGCAGAGCTGCGGAGGTAACTTGTGAAGTACTGATCACGTTTCTCGTAAAACGAAGAGAAACTCTTTAACCTTCAGTAGCGAAGAGCCTCGGAAAAGGCAATGGCACCCCACTCCAGTACTCTTGCCTGGAAAATCCCATGGACGGAGGAGCCTGGTGGGCTACAGTCCATGGGGTCGCGAAGAGTCGGACATGACTGAGCGACTTCACTTTCACTTTTCACTTTCATGCATTGGAGAAAGAAATGGCAATCCCCTCCAGTGCTCTTGCCTGGAGAATCCCAGGGACGGCGGAGTCTGGTGGGCTGCCGTCTATGGGGTCGCACAGAGTCGGACAAGACTGAAGCGACTTAGCAGCAGCAGCAGCAGCAGCGAAGAGCCTAAACCCGGAAGCCTTGAGGGTTCAGGTCTCCCGGAAACCCCAGGGGTGGAACCAAGTGGAGGAAGTCCCGCCCTCAGACTTCCGCTTCCGCCCTCGCTGACCCTGTCTACCCCGGCGGAGTCAAGAGTCCGGGATGGCCGCGGGGGGCGACCGTGGCGGGCGGGAGGCGGCCTGCGGGCACGACAGCTACCGCTCGCCGCTTGCTTCCCGTTATGCCAGCCCGGAGATGTGCTTCCTGTTTAGCGACAAGTACAAATTCCGGACCTGGCGGCAGCTCTGGCTGTGGCTGGCGGAGGCCGAGCAGGTAACGCACCTGGAGGCGGGCCCGGCCCCGCACGTGCCAGGCTGGGACTTCCAGCGCGGGCTGAGCCTCCCGCGGCAGCTGCCCCGCTATTTTCGGCCGGGTGTTCCCTTTCCGAAGAAACGGCCCCAGGAAGGCCAGGGCAGGAGGCCCAGCAGTCGCCACCTGTTACCTCACATGTTTTAATGGTGTAGGGTTAGAGATGGACGGTGGGCGGCGAGAAGTGCAGTTGCACCGCCGAGCGCTCCTTCCGTGCGGTTGTGCTCGCTTCTGTACATGTCTTTACCCGGTTAACCCAGAAAGACTTTGCAAACTAGGCGGCGGTTTCCCACGTTATAGGAGAGAAGACCAAGCCCCGATGACGTGCCAGTGAGATATTTGCTTGTAGCCATTATGACAACCCACTCCAGTATTCTTGCCTAGAGAATCCGATGGAGAGAGGAGCCGGGCGAGCTATACAGTCCATTGAGTCGCCAAGAGTCGGAAATGACTGAAGCGAGTTAGCACTCACGTATTAATAAAGGAACCCGGGTGTGAACCCGTGACCATGCAAAGCCTGACTGAGCGCCCGGCCACCTCGCCCTCCACATGCCTCTGTGTAGTCAGAGACCTGTCACTGCAAAATACACATTTCCTGGGCCATTATTTCCTCTTCACTAGATTGCCTTTTTTTGTCTCTGGGGAGAGAGAATCAGGGTAGGGGGTTATTAGATGCGAGTTACGAGTTTTGAGAGCTTCATGTAGAGGTATTCTGCCTAGCGGTTTCAGAAATAGCCCCAGAAGGATCTTCACAGAAGCACTGAAGGAAGCTGAGAATGATCCAGAGAGCTATAGAGTTTCCGAGGAAAATGCCACAACAAGCAAGATGGCAGTCCTCTCCGAAATGACATTAAGTAACCTCAGAAACAATCTGAGTACCTACCTAGGACCAAGGTTTAGGGTCCCCGAACAGGAAACTTTCTTCCTAAATTTTACGCCCTTGCTATCACCTTGCTCAAGAAATAAAGTAGTGCATGACACTAGCAGACACAATACTCTATAATGGTTTATACAGGAAAAGAATCTTTAAAAAGTAGATGGATATGATACCTGATTGACTTTGCTTTTCACCTGAAACTAACACATTCTTTTAAATCAACTATACTCCAATAAAATTTTTTAAAAATGCTAGCAGACATTTCTACAGTGCCTGCTATGTGTGCTCAGCAGTTTGAAGACCTTAAAAATTAATTTACTAATTCTCAAAACAATTCTTTATAAGTATGTGATTCCTGTTTTACAGAGGATAAAATGAAGGCACAGATTTCATAAACACAGAGCTCAGATAACAATAATAGTAGATCAGAACATGAAGTGTGTTGTGATTTGTTACCTATTAGCATGTACTCTGTTTTCTGTTTTACTTGGTTCTCCCTGTAAATGAGGCTGGTGCCAGTCACCATAGCTTCTAAGAACTTCAAGCTGGAATTGAAATGTTGAGTCGGTATGTATCCTTTCCTCTGCCCAGTCTACACATTGCCTGAAATACATCCAATTTTGATATCTCCTGAGACTGTATTATCTGTTAGCTAGGGTGTCAAAATGAACAGCATGAAGTACATAATAATTTAATAGTTTAAAAAAAAACTTGAAGAAGAGATTAGGGCAAGTGCAGAAAATTCGTCGGCCTTGGATTTTCAGAGGATGCGTTGCTTGGGGAGGAAGCAGTTTGACCACACTGCCCCCTGCTGTTCTATTTTGGGAGGAACCCTACTATGTCTCCGCTCAAAGATCCAAGGCAGCTTGGCCAGATGTAGTGTGACTGAGGAATTGAATTTTTACTAGTTTAAATGTAAATAGCTACATCTGACTAGATAGGTCTTAAGATGTGAGCTCCTTCTCAGGACCAACCCTTGGGACTTTGAAGTGAGGTTTGGGTAAAATTCACCAATGTACATACTCAGCACTTGGCTCCAGAGTTCCAAGGTGCCTGTGGGCTGCCAGTGTTGTTTGTCACCCTGATTTTATTCAGTGATGGATGAAGGTAAGATGTTGATGTTTTTTTCTTCTCATTAATATCTCCTGGAATTGCTTTCAGTTGCACTGAATTCGCTGCACATAATTTGTTGGCAGAGCTACTAACGCATTGCTAATTTTGGTTTCTCTGACTAAATCCATCTAGATCAGATATAAAGCTGTGGCTGGGATCCCACACTCTGGGCACTTACAAGCTGACCACTAAAGAGTCTAAGCAATAAATACCACAAAGCTCTCCTTTCAGGGAGTCTATACATTCTAGAGAGGCGAGACAGGCTAAAAGATGTGTAAAAATGTCGTATGGCAGTAAGTGCTCTAAATAAAACCAGGTTAAAGGGATAGCGAGTGACACGGAAGACGGGTGTTTCATATTGATGTCAGGAAAGCCTCTCTGAGGAGATGGCATTTGAGCCCAGAGACCAGAACCTGTGAGGGAGTGAGCAGAGATGTCGGGGCAGAAGGAACAAATCAGGACTACGTTGTTGTGTATATTGGAGTTTACTTAGACTATAACTTGCCATGATTCATTTAGAAAGTTTTCTGGGGACTTCCCTGGTGGTCCAGTGGGTAAGAATCCACCTTCCAATGCGGGGAATACAGGTTCGATCCCTGGTCAGGGAGGTAAGATCCCACAGGCAGCAGGGCTGAGCCCTGCCCTCAAAAAGAGCCCACGTGTCGCAACAAAGGCCCAGCGCAGACAGAGTTTTTAAAAAGATAGTTGTCTTTTCCTTCCCATGTCCTTTTAGTTGAATTGCTGCAAATTTTAGTTTAAGAATTGGAAGGTAGGGCATAAACACTAACATGAATCAGTTTTCTTTTTTACTGTCCTTTCCCTTCAAATAATGTGACATAAGAAGTTATTTCATTTTATTTTGCCTGTTCTGCAGACACTGGGTTTGCCTATCACAGATGAACAAATCCAGGAGATGAAGTCAAACCTGGACAACATCGACTTCAAGATGGCAGCTGAAGAGGAGAAGCAGTTACGACATGATGTGATGGCCCACGTCCACACGTTTGCCCACTGCTGCCCCAAAGCAGCTGGCATTATCCATCTTGGCGCCACCTCCTGCTATGTGGGAGACAATACGGTAAGAACCCATGCTATTCTGTGTCCACTAGAACTCAGGCTTTATAATGCATTTATACATTTTAATTGATTTTGTCCATTTTAGGAAGTGACTCCATAGGTCTTACGATCTCAGTGCTCAGGAGTTTTCTGCTTTTGGTATCCTTCCAGTCTAAACTGTAAGCCCCTAATGACCTCCATAAAATGATATACAGATTCTGCCTATAAACATCAGTATGCTGGACATAGCTGAGAGCTTAGCATTTTAGTGGCCAAAGTAGTTTTCCGAAGGGAGTTTCTTTCCAAAGTCCTTTATAACTCTTTGCTGTGACTTCTGAAAAGAAAAGTTAATTGCATTATAATTCTTAAATCCTTTAATTAGCAAAAGTGTCTCATAGTCAAACATGAAAAAGTAACAAGCAGGCATTTTCCTAAGAGTTTACTAGATGAGCACTTCATATGTATTCCTTTTTTCATCACATCAGGCATAATAGATGCTGTTGTCTCCATTTTTAAATAACTTTATTAAGGTATAATTTAATACCATAAATTCACCCATTTTAGACAGTTCAGTGAGCTTTAATAAATTTATGCAACTCAGCCTCATGACACTCTAGTTTTGGAACACACCCCTCATCCCAAGACGGTCTGTCTTGCTTGTTTGCCATCAATCCCCACTCCTGCTTCCAGTCCCAAACAACTGCTGAGACCTGCTTTTTGTGTCTGTAGGTGTGTCTTTTCTTGAAATTTCATGTAAATGGATTCAGAATATATAATCTTTGGCTCTGGCTTTTTAATCCCCACCTCCACAGATGAGGAAACTTAAAGAGGTTGAAGAACTTGCCCAACCTGGAAAGGATACAGACCTGGGTAGAATGACTCCAAACCTCTGCCCTAGGGCACCCGTGGGACTAGAAGTCAGAATCCAGATACACTTCCAGTTCAGAAAGAAGCCAGTAGTTTTTAAGTTGCCCCCAAATAACTTTTTTGGTCTAAAATGGTACATAATTAAAGGCATCTGTGTATAAATAGTGAGTCAGATAATGGGAGAAGAGCAGTCCTCTAACTTGGAGTATCCTTTTTAAAAGTACCCAGCATGTAGTTGGGCTCAACAGGTGCCGTCTCAAGCATGTGTTGGAGTTGCTTGCAATGCTTACATCATCTCACTCCCCCAAGAACAGCTTTAAATTTCCTAAACCTAGATCCTTTAGTTCATGCCTTTTTTGTTGTTAACAATGACAGACATGAAAAAAAAAGGGAGCAGAGACTAATGGAATGTGCCCTGTGGAGTCTTCTCAGAAACTCAGATGCTATTGTCCAGGAAGATATAAACCCTGTTGACCTGGACGTCTTTGTCATATTCATGACAGGGCTGCCCCTTATCATTTTCCAGTTAAGTTAGATACCCCGTAAATAGGGCTTTATAAGTATAAAGGCTTTGTGCTTATAGATCCTAGCAGTACTGCTCTCTCAGTTGGTGGGCTTTTAAGACAGTAATCAGAAGAGTTCTGTTAGCAGCTTCTGACTTGCATAGTGTATTGCTGAAAGTGAGATAGGCAACTAAGAAACCCAGATGTGACAGCCATAAAGTGTTAGGTCATAACATTTGGGCAAAGCTGATTAATGTAAGACCACTGCATTTTCCCTTACAGGACCTGATTATTCTCAGAAATGCATTTGACCTGCTTTTGCCAAAGGTAAGAAGTTGACAAATTTCCTGCCAGTCCTAAGATTCTCTGTGACAGGAGATGGGCACCACCTTGTATAAATCAGCACAGTATAGATCTAAATAAGTTTCTGTGTATTCAGATGAATGATGCTAGATCTGATCTCTAGAACTAATTGTCTCTTCTTGAGTTAAAACACTATATGAGTTAGTGCTTTTAAAGCATAGCCTTTTAAGTGAGGGAAGTGTAACCGGCAGCCTGTTGCTGGAATGTGTGGGTCAGATTATGATTTTGTCTGTTTTTCTTCATGAGCATGCCAGTGGTGTTAAAACTATGCAGAAATAGTTTGTGGCATTTTAGGTAGTCAACTCAGTTTTTGAATGTTGTTTGGTACTTTAAGATACAAAGATGAAAAAATGTGGCCTCTGCCTTCTGTGAGCTGAAAGTGTAATTGTAGATGAATTTGTCTTCAAGTTTAGTTCGTTTTTATGCAGTGCTCAGCCTGAATTCACTCTCTTTCTCCCACACCATCTTCCTTGCAGCTTGCCAGGGTGATCTCTCGACTTGCCGACTTTGCCAAGGAACGAGCTGATCTCCCCACCTTAGGTTTCACACATTTTCAGTAAGTGAGAAGGTTATACCTCTTGGGAATTGGGCTTATTTATGGGCATCCAGCTTCCATTTATTCCTTCAGTTCTCCCTTCTCCATGGTAACCTTGAGGTTAAGAAAACTCAAAACATAAGTACTTGGGATGCCTATGAGAAATGAACCTTATACCTACCTTAAAAGCTCTACTGCTGAGAGAGTAAATCTAATGGTTTGTTTCATTGGAGACTATGTATACAGATACGTATTCAGAAAGTATTCTCTTTTTGTTGTTGCTGTTAATACTCTGACACTTCTGGTATCCTCTTTGCCTACAGGGAGATCTTCTAGTGGTAGGGAGGAGGTTGGAAAGCAGATCCTATTTAGGTCACAGGGCCTGATCCTTCCTTTCCCACTCCAGGAATCAGTGCTGGTTGGTAGAATCAGCCCAGGTGGTTCTCCAGGTCAGGATAACAGACAGCTAGTTTGGGTAACTATGAAGGACCAGAGTTTAGGTGGGTACCTTCCTGTGATGTGAGTGGGAAGGAGAGGGGTTCTCCCAGCCTTGTGCCCCAGGAAGGGGGCACTCTTGATTGCTCCCTTCTTAGATCTGTTTCCACTCTGCCTCTCAAGAAAGTGTTCTTGATTCAGTGATTCCATTCTTGAGTATTTAATGCAAGTCATCCAAATTATGGAAAAAGCTGTATGTACAAAGATCATTGTTATAATATTATTTATTTTCGTAGCCTTGGAAACAATCTATAAATGTCCAAGAATAAGAGAATAATTAAATAAGACTGTAGTATATACATAGGTTAGAATAATACACATCCAGGAAAATGACGCTTGTTTAATAAGACATGGGAATGCACATAGGTCAGGAAAAGACAGCATATAGATTGTACAAAGACTGGAAGAAGGTGCCCCAAGGTGGACATACTGATTACTCTGGCTTTTTTTTTTTTTTAATGTGCAAGCATTTTTATGATTACCAAGTAAAACCCTTTTTTAAAGCCAATGATGTCATTTTTGGATTGCTAGTGGCAGGTTTCAAGTGATGATACTTGAGTCATGGTGTATTGGCATCTGCCTTATGTTTTGATGGGGTAGGTATTGCTATGGCAACAAGGATATCATCTCCTGTAACTTAGGAAAGCCTATTGAGTTTAATTTAACCTTCCTTAAATTAAGGCCTACATTATTCGTTGCAGAAACCAGAAGGATTTGTTCATGTGAGGGGGTTGTTGCTCCGTGTATGTGGCTGAGCCGTGACAAAAGTTGCCCTCTGTGCTGGCTCCCTCCACACCTGGCATCACCTGTGTTGCAACCCTTCTTCGGCATCTGCTAGAGAGTGTTCAGGGAATACAGCCATTCCAGTATTCCTTTGGGGATGGTGGAATGAGAGGTGTCTGCTGCCACAGTTAGCAGGCATTAGGAACTCAGAAAATGGTATTGATGCATAGATCTCACCTCAGAATGGATCAGTCCCTGCAATTAAAAAGGAACAGCTTTATTGAGATACAACTGATAACACCATAAAATTCACCCATTTTTTTGTATATTTACAGAGTTTATGCAGTCATTACCAGCGTGTAATTTCAGAATATTTCCATCACCACCCCCTGAAAAGACCTGTACCCTTTAGCAGTCCCTCCCATCTCCCCATTCCCTATCTCCTGGCAACCACAAATCTGTTTTCTGTCTGTGGATTTGTCTCTTGAACACTTCAGTCAAGTAGAATCATTTAGTGCTCATCTCCTTGTGACTGGCTTCATTTCACTTAACATAGCGTTTTCAGTGTTCATCCATGTTGTAGCATGTGTCATTTCTTAATGTCTTTTACAGCCAAATAACACACAGTTGTATGGATACGCAACCTTTTATCTGTTCACCAGCTGCTGGACATTTGGGGTGTTTCCACTCTGTTGCTGTTGTGTGTAAGGCTGCTGTGATTAGGTCCATGCAAATTTCTTTTCTTTATTATACCAATAATCTATTTAAGGAAAACTATCGTAAGATTAATTTGGGATTATGTGTCTTCTTTGGACATTCTTAGTGGGGTGCCTTCCTGTTGCCAGCTGTCAGTATCATTCGCCTAATAGAGAAGGCTGCTGCTGCTGCTAAGTCGTTTCAGTCGAGTCTGACTCTGTGCAGCCCCACAGACGGCTGCCGACCAGGCTCCACCGTCCCTGGGATTCTCCAGGCAAGAACACTGGAGTGGGTTGCCATTTCCTTCTCCAATATGTGAAAGTGAAAAGTGAAAGTGAAGTCGCTCAGTCCTGTCCAACTAGTAGCGACCCCATGAACTGAAGCCTACCAGGCTCCTCTGTCCGTGCGATTTTCTAGGCAAGAGTACTGGAGTGGCTTGCCATTGCCTTCTCCGATAGAGAAGGCTAGGTAATCTATTAGAACTCTGGCTTTATTCTAGTTTATTCATAATCACGTTTTGTGTTATAAACAGACCTGCGGTTGGCTGGCTTTGATTTAGACTGAAGACAAAGCCATTAGCTGCTCAGTTAGAGTCCTCTGATTGTGTGTGTTTCCAGGTTGTCCTCGGCGGCTCAGCTTGGTCTTCATCGGGTCTTGACTCTTTCAAAGTCCTTTCTTTCCTGCCAGTCTAGAGTCAGTCTCCGGTGTCCTCGTTTTACTTTTTGATAGCATTTTAAAAATGAGCAGGTTTCTTGTTTCTTTACTTTTTTACACTACAGAATGAGCTCCACTGGACAGGGACTTGGTCTGTTCTGTTCTTTGTTGTATTTCCAATACTAGGAACACACTAGATGCTTGGCGAGTGTTTGTTATATGTGTGTTTCTTGCCAAGAGCTGGGGACAAAGCAGACATTGTCTCTGCCCTTATAGTGCCTCTTGATGATGAAGCAAGAACTATGCGAGTGGCCCTTTAGTTTTATAACCTTTGAATATTTATCATTGAATCTGCTTAACTAGTATTTGCTTAAGCTTTTTAGCTCTTGTTTTGTCTTCACTTTAATTCGTTCCCTTTCCAGAGGTAACAATGATTACGAGAAGAAGCACCAAAGGTTTTATGAAACAAGTCATTGGTCTGAGACTTCTGTGTGTTCTCTTTGGGTTGTGTTCAGGCCTGCTCAGCTGACCACAGTTGGGAAACGTTGCTGTCTCTGGATTCAGGATCTGTGCATGGATCTCCAGAACCTGAAGCGTGTCCGGGATGAGCTGCGCTTCCGAGGCGTGAAGGGTACCACTGGCACCCAGGCCAGTTTCCTGCAGCTCTTCGAGGGAGATGACCAAAAGGTGTGCTTAGAGAGTGACCTGGGCGAGGCAGACCCAACCGTGGGAGTGCCAGAAACAAAACTGACCCCCAGGATGGTAGGAGCGATGGATCTTGGGGTGGGTACAGTCTCGACAGGAAGGGTACTGAAGGCATAAACCTGGGCAGGATGACATGTCAAGATGTTTTCATACTAGACATGCCTGGATTTCTATGGGGATGTCTTTTCTTCCCAAGGTAGAAGAGCTTGACAAGATGGTGACAGAAAAGGCAGGATTCAAGAGGTAGGTGAGTAGGGAAAATGTTGGTCTCCCTATTAGGTAGTAAAAGGCAGTATCCCTCCAGATTTGGCCTTAGCTGTTTGTTTGTTTTTTCTTTTCTGTGTCTTTCCAGCCATTTCCTTCTATCTCTGGTGTGGTTTTGTTTCCTGAATTCTACTATATTCCTTATAATTTTTAAGAAAAAAGGGAGCTGTTTAGTTGTGAGTTCAGGAGAATAGCCTTATCTGTGTTGTTTTGATTTTGTTTTTACTGAAGCCCTCTGGCAGGTTGGTCTCAGTCTGTCTGTTTGCTTCAAGGGCCCCCAGGCTCCCCTGTGGTTCCTTGTTTTTGTTGTTGTTTTTATGTAAAATATTTCTTTCTTTATTTGACTGCAGTGGGTCTTACTTGAGTCATGTGAACTCTTAATTGTGGTATGTGGGATCTGGTTTCCTGACCAGGGATCAAACCTGGGCCCCCTGGATTGGGAGCACAGAGTCTTAGCCACTGGACCACGAGGGAAGTCATCCCTCACCCCTCACCCCCGACCTCCCACATTGGCTTCTTGTTTCAGGGACTTCACTAGGCTGCAGCAGAACAGAGGCTTGCTGGCCTGTTTCCTCCTTGGGTCAGGGCAGCCGCCTGGCTTTAGTAAAAAGTAGGGTGGGGAAGTGCAGTTTCTTCCTGGAGCCACTAATCAGTGCAGTCCTGGACTCAGTACAACTTAATACCTCAGTGAAACCAAGCCTTTGCTTAGGGTCTGCGTTGGCTCACCTGTCTGACAGTTACATTTTGAAACATTTTCACTTAAAGCTCTTTTCTGTTTATTTCTAGGGCTTTCATCATCACAGGGCAGACCTATACACGAAAAGTAGATATTGAGGTGCTCTCTGTGCTGGCTAGCTTGGGGGCATCAGTGCATAAGGTAGGTGGAGGCAGAGGTGGGTAGCGGCGCCACACACTGACCGCCAGCCTCAGGCTCCAACTTCATTGTGCTCTCAGGATATCAGATAGCGCTGTTAGTAATTTGGGTCTGTCAGGGGAGCCTCTTAACTGAAGGTGTGTGAAAAAGAAGGATTGGTTCCAGCATTCTCCTTAAGTTCATCTTGCCGTGGTCTGCCCGTGATATCTTAAGCGGTGTTCCACCAGAACATTCCCATGCTGACGGTCAGCTCGGTGGCAGCACCCAAAGAGCTCACCTCTTCCATCAGTCAATCCCCTGCCTGGGCCCCGAGTACTGAGAATGTGGGTGACGCCTGTGCCCCTGCTTCCCTCAGATTTGTACCGACATACGACTCCTGGCAAACCTCAAGGAGATGGAGGAGCCCTTTGAAAAACAGCAGATCGGTGAGTGTCGTGTGGAGACCTGGGAATACCGTGAGATGCGGGGGGTTTGTGGGCGCATGTGAGCAGATCAGCCAGCAGCCTGCTCGGCCTTCCACTGTCCCCTGAGGACTTCCTGCCTTTGCTTCTTGTCCTTTACACGGGCAGGCTCAAGTGCAATGCCATACAAGCGGAACCCTATGCGCTCAGAGCGGTGCTGCAGCCTGGCCCGGCACCTGATGACGCTTGTCATGGACCCCCTGCAGACGGCATCTGTGCAGTGGTTTGAGCGCACACTCGATGACAGTGCCAACCGGTCAGTGAAAGGGGCATCACACACAGCAAGTCGTAGAGGGCACAGAGGGGCCTGGGAGCAACAGGACTACAGAGCATCCCTGTATTCGCTCCTTGTCCGTGGGAACCTGGAGTCTTAACAGGGAGGCAGGAACACAGTACAATGTGATACGTGTTACAATATGTACAGGGTATCCTTGTGGGGTCAACGGTGGGGGGTTGTGGAGGAGTCGAGGGAAGCTTCACAAGGAGGCAGTGCTGTAGACTGAAGAAAATCTAAGCATTTAACATGTGAGACAAAATTGGAATCAAGTATAAAGCACAACGGGGAAGGCAGTGGCAGCCCACTCCAATACTCTTGCCTGGAAAATCTCATGGGCGGAGGAGCCTGGTAGGCTGCAGTCCATGGGGTCGCTAAGAGTCGGACACAACTGAGCGACTTCACTTTCACTTTTCCTTTCATGCATTGGAGAAGGAAATGGCAACCCATTCCAGTCTTCTTGCCTGGAGAATCCCAGGGACGGGGGAGCCTGGTGGGCTGCCGTCTATGAGGTCGCACAGAGTCGGACACGACTGAAGCGACTTAGCAGCAGCAGCATAAAGCACAAAGGCAGGAGAGAGAACAGTTTGGAGAGTTAGTTACTGGTAGTCAGGTAGCCCTGGAGAATGAAGTCTGTTTCAAGAAATGAGGTGGGAATGCTCGTGGAAAGTAACCAGTTTATGAAGGGCCTTCTGGGTCCTAAAAACGATATTGTTCTGAAGGCAGGTGGTGTCAGCTGTGCTATCTTGGCACAGTGACCTCTTGATTAGGTCCAAGATGGGTCAGGAGTAATTAGTAGTTACTAATAAGGTACAAGCATGCACGTGACTTTCTACTTTATGTATATACTTACTTGAAAGCAGATTCACTCTCATTTGCTTGTATTCTGCTGGAATTTCTTGAGAGGAAATGATCAGTAGTTAAAGCCAGCTCTCTGGATTGTGTTCATAATCCAGGATTTATGGAAATAAAACATGTGAACTCATTCGGAAGTCAGCCATCGACTGTATTTTAGCAAACTGTGACCTAGTCAGCTGTGCCCACCAAAACACCCTACAACACTTTGGAGAATCAGTTATAAGACAGGATGCTGGTCAGAACAAGTTAGGAGGCTGCTTTAAAGACCCACGTCCACGCTGACATGGCGGCACTGTGACTCGAGAGGATGTGGATATAAATTGATTTCACAGGGACTGGCCTGGGCGGTTGGCTGGAGTTGGGGTTTACATGGTAATGCAGTACTGGTGCCATTTCCTGAGGCAGAAGCTACAGGAGAGGAAGAGTAGGGTGAGGAGCTGAGCAGGAGGCAGTGGAGAAGCGTCTGCATTCAGTCCTGGGCTTGAGGAACCTACCAGTGAGCTGGGTGGAACTCTCCAAATAGGTGTATGGCCTGGCACCTGGGCTGGTGGTCTGGGCAAGAGGTGATAGATTCAAGGGTCATCAGGATATTGAGGCTGTTGAAGGGAATTGTCCCACTGGCACATCTGGCATGAGACGTCAGTAGGGCAGCTCCTTGAGACACACCCTGCGTTTCACGGAGATTGTTATTTGTTTTAAGTGATAACTGAATTGGCTGTTTGTTTTTCTAGACGTATCTGTTTGGCGGAGGCGTTTCTCACCGCAGATACTGTGCTGAACACGTTGCAGAACATTTCTGAAGGATTGGTGGTATACCCCAAAGTAAGAGGCCTTGCTGAAAAGCACAGTATTCAGGAGGGGTTGGAGTATGGCAGGGAGTGGGACCTTGTGCTCTGAGTGAGCGTGTTGGAGGAGCTCTTCCCAGCCAGAGCTCACTCTCCACTTTGTGACACGAGCTCTCAGGAACAAGTCTGTGGAATTCATAGACTGGTTTATAGACCAGGGAAGAAGCAGTACTTTGAATTGGCTAAAAACTGTCTGCCAGCCTGAGTCATCAGCTCTGCTGTGGCTGAGGGGGTAGACTGTTGCGCTGGCCCATTTGTAGGTGCCTGAGGAGGATGGGTTTGTTTCCTCCTGTACTCAGCTCCTGAAGTCAGGCCCCAAACTGGAGCAAACTTGAGGTTTGAGGAATTTTTCTGATGAAGTCAGTATCCCTTTTTAAAATCAAAATAATACTCTGGAGTATGAGAAGACTTAAACAATACAGTACAGAAAAAGACAAATTCTTCTACCCTCTTTCTTCGTGGACGTGGGAGATCATGTCCCCACTGTGCATGTTTTTGGTCGTAGTTTATGTCTCACTGTGCGTACAGCTTTGTAACCTGAGGCATCCTTCTTGGTGCTTCACTCTTCCAGGTCATTGAGCGGCGCGTTCGGCAGGAGCTGCCTTTCATGGCCACAGAGAACATCATTATGGCCATGGTGAAAGCCGGGGGTAACCGCCAGGTGTGTAGCCCCTTGTGCTCATGCATAAATTGAAAGTACTGCGCCTTTGGTCCTGCTCTCCTCCCTGAAGAAGAGTGGACGAGGTTGTTTCTGTCCTTCCATTCACTCATGGTATTGGTGCAGAACAGTGACGACAGACTGTCATAGAACAGGCTTATCTTTGGAGGGTAATGGTGGTGAAATCAGTTAATTAAAAAGTGACTTCCTTAATCACTTGCAGAAAAGATCTGCTTTCAGTGAAGAAATTAGGTCTGAGTTTCCATGGGAAATGCCAGGAAGTAGGCAGGACGTAAAAGCAGATGGTTCATGAAGCTTTAGAAGAGGCCTTGGTAGCACCAGCCATAGACAGCGTGGACGTTCAAATGCCTGTTGTTAGTGAGACCCCAGTGCCTCCTGTCTTCCCAGGATTGCCATGAGAAAATCAGAGTGCTCTCGCAGCAGGCAGCTGCTGTGGTCAAGCAGGAAGGGGGTGACAATGACCTCATTGAGCGCATCCAGGCTGATTCCTACTTCAGTCCAGTCCACTCCCAGTTGGACTGTTTGCTGGATCCTTCTTCTTTCACCGGCCGTGCATCCCAGCAGGTGAGCATCAGAACATTTCCGTGGGGCTGCAGTCCTCCCCAAACACGCTCTGTTTACACCACTGGGCTGCAGAGCCTGGAGTACAATCTCTGTTTCTGCTTCATAGAAAGGAGGTATGATGAGAATGGGGCTAGTTAGAATTCAGGGCAGGTGGCTGCCTAAAACTTAAAGTGAAAGTCACTCATTTATGTCCGATTCTTTGCAACCCCATGGACGAAACGGTCCATGGAGTTCTCCAGGCCAAAATACTGGAAAGGGTAGCCTTTCCTTTATCTGGGGGATCTTCCCAACCCAGGGATTGAACCCAGGTCTCCCGCATTGCAGGCGGATTCTTTACCAGCTGAGCCACAGGGCAATCTAAAACTTAAAATTTTGGTTATTTTGAGAATGCCTTAAGTTCATTTCTCCCTGAGGATTTCTCTGAATTCTGCTCTGGTCTGGAGCCTGTGGTGTAATGGACAAAGATTGGGTTTTACTGTCAGGTAGCTCTGGGTTCGGGCTTCCTGGGTAACTCAGTTGGTAAAGAATTCACCTGCAATGCAGGAGACCCCGGTTGGATTCCTGGGTCAGGAAGTTCCCCTGGAGAAGGGATAGGCTACCCACTCCAGTATTCTTGGGCTTCCCTGGTGGCTCAGACAGTAAAAAATCCACTTGCAATGCAAGAGACCTGGGTTCCATCCCTGGGTTGGGAAGATCCCCTGGAGGAGGGCATAGCAACCCACTCCAGTATTCTCATGGAGAATCCCCATGGACAGAGGAGCAGTCCATGGGGTCACAAAGAGTTGGACACGACAGCAACTAAGCACAGCACAGTAGCAGCTGCAGGTTCAGTCTTGACTTCCTGCTTTTACTGGCCGATGGGATGGAGATACATATCTTAGCGTGTGGACTGAAAGGCCTAGTTTGGTGCATAGTAAGTATTCAGTAAACATTTGTCACTTTTCCTCATGGCCTTTTGAAGATTACAAGGGCTAATTCAAAAACATTTATTGAGTGCAGACTAGGTGCCCAGACTGTGTTTGGGTGCTGTGTTTAATTCTGGTGCTTTAAAGATGAATAGATAATCCTTATCTTCAGGGAACTCAAAACTTAACAGTAAAGGCTTGTAAATAGGTCAGTGTGATACCAAGTACATTGTGATACCAAGTACATTGAGGGAAGCACACCTTTTTTAGGATCACAAAAGAGACAACCCTGCAATGCAGGAGACCCGGGTTCGATCCCTGGGTTGGAAAGATCTCCTGGAGAAGGAAACGGCAACCCACTCCAGTACTCTTGCCTGGAAAATCCCATGGATGGAGGAGGCTGGTACGCTACAGTCCATGGGGTCGCAAAGAGTCAGACACCTCTGAGCGACTTCACTTTACAGGGTAGTAGAAGTTGGAAAAGACTTCTCAGAAAACATGATATCTGAGCTGAATCTTAAGGACAAGCAGGAGTTACTTGTAGGGAATACCAGGATGTGAAGAGACAACAGATGCATGGATGTCCCAACATGGGAGAGAGTTGCCAGATTGTCAGGTGCCCCCAAAGTAGCTAGGATTAATGCAGAAGACAGATGGGGACCTATCATTTATATTTGAGACACTCTGATGTACTCGATTTGAAGGACTTAAACTGGAGGTGAGAAGACCAATAAGGAGGCTGCTGCAATGGGTGAGCAGTTGGTGACGAGGGCATTGAGCCAAGGCTGGGGTGGATAGATGCACACAGGGCACAGGTCTGAGGACTGTTAAGGAAGTTAGTCACTTGGAAGCTGGTTGAAGAGGGAGGAAGGAAGAAGCATGATGATTTTAGCTTTGGTAATGAGTGGAGAATGGTGAGACCAACTGAAAGGATACAGCTGGCTGGTTTGGGCGGGGGGACGGGGTGGGCAGCAGCCTGGTGGGGCGAGCTGCCTGTGTTTAGGGAGAGATTTCTGCAGGGAGTTGAAAAAAATAGAAGCTCAGTGGTGGCATAAAACTTTATCCAAGTAAGTCTCTGTGTTATGAAGTGACATTGAAAAAAGGATTTTCAAATTTTAACGTTTTCTTTTGTCTTGCATTTGCTTTCTTCTTTGACAGGTACAAAGATTCTTAGAAGAAGAGGTGTGTCCCCTGTTAAAACCATATGAAAGTGTGATGAAGGTGAAGGCAGAATTACGTCTGTAGAGACGGAAGAGAATTTAACAAAAACCACTGTAGGCTCTGTTAACTTTTATTGCCAAGTCATAAAAACTATTACTCTAGTGCCATATTTTATTTCAGGAACTGTTACCATAAATTAATACAGCACTTTTTTTCTTTCCATGGTGTTTTCACATTTCTCACGTTTGCAATGCAGAAATAAATTGCATTGTAGTTTGACTCTGTTTTTCACAGCAACACAAATTTGCATCATAAATGTAGCTCATAGTTTGCACTCTACTCTTTCAAGGCACATTTTCCAGCTAGTCTAATCCTTTTTACATGTTCACTTGATTGCAAGATAGTGAACAAATTCTTGGTCCTCTCTTCTGAAAGTTTTATCTGGGCCTTGAGAAATAATCTGGATTCAATGATTCATTATGGCCACATACCTACATTTCAGTTGTATTTGATGAGAATAATTAATGAAATTTAGAACTGCGATAAATTGTCAAAAGGAACTGATGTGATCTTCAGGCTGACTCAGCTGAAGTTGTGCCCAGCTTCATTTGCTCTTTGGATACGACTATCTGTCAAGGAGATGCTAACTGGAGGTATTGATCTCATCGAGGCATTTGACAGTCTCTGATCCTGACAGCTGACTGAACCAGCTGCTGTCAGAGGTGAGAGAGAGTGGATGATCACCCTGCTGGAAGGAAAGCACTATTATGCCATAGGCTTCTGTCCTGGGCCCTGCCTCATTCTGCATATTTTTCCAGCAGAGATGAAAAGGAAGAAAGTTTATTTCTCAGGTTTGCAGATGACACAAAACTAGGACAATTAACCAAGGGGTTTATCTGGTAAGATAATTAAGATGTCATCCAAAGAAAATAGATTAATATGCTGTGGCCAAAATGAAGAAGAAAAAAATTTAGGAAATGTAAGTTAACCTTCAACTCAGTATGAACCAGAAGTGGTTGCCAGTGAGATCAGAGTTTTAGGGTATGTTGATGGTAGTGGTATCAGGTGAAGCCATTAGTCTCCATGTTCCAGGCTCATGGCATTGTGTTCAGTTTCAGACACCCCATCTGAGGAACAGAGATAAACATGAGATCCAGCCTCCAAGGAACATGAGTGGTGAAGCAGTGTTAAGGCTCAGACCTTGTAAGAGAAAGCTTGCCATTGCTTCAAATACTGTCATGAGGAAGAGAGACGCAGTTGAGACCCCTCCATACCTGTGGTTGAGAGTCTAAAGCAGGTTTGGGCCCAGACGTCAGAACTGCTCTGAGTTAGTGCTTCTCCCCGCTCTTCCCCCTCAGATCACCTAGTAATAGGAGTGGGGGCGCTGTGAGGGTGGAGCGGATGAATCCTACCCAGGTGTATCAAATCAAAGGCAGCCCAAGGTGAAGAGCTCGACCTATTGGGAAGAAGAGCAAGACATGATCCTTAAATCTAAAGTACAGTTCAGGGTGACTGGCAGGCATGGACCACCTGGAGCCATGTGGCATTTCAGTTCTTCCAGAAATGATTTCTGTTAGTCCTCTCTTGTGAGAGGCTGGGAGGGATGTTTGAAACTACTAGGTCTGTGACCCAAGTGATTAATCAGTGCTGTTCAGACATACCATCTACTTCCTTCTCCAGTACTGGCTGCCAGAGAGGAAGCAGGTACTATCACAGCATCTGTAATCTGAGATCTAGTACATACCACACACGGGGCGGGGATATTGGACACCATGGGTTTTAGTTAATAAATTTCCTCATAGCAAATAAGGAAGTAGAATGCCAGTCTTGTTCTGACAGTTCTGATTGCTAGTGATCTGTGGTTTGGCTGGTTTTCCTTTCTGGACTATTGGAGTGGGCGGATTTCCTTTCTATCATTCTCTTTTGGTTTTATTTTTATAGACTTGTGATATATTCTTAAATGCAGTTTGTTATTTTAACATTTTTTTAAAGACATTTGGGTGGGTGGCAGGTTGGCTGAGGAGAGAACATGGCATCTCGAAGATTAGATTGAATTCAGCTAACCAGTATTTCAGGAAACCCCAGGATCTGAACCACCAGAAATTAGAATCTGAACCATCCAGAAATCAGGGTCTGGGCAGGCTGTGGGGCCAGCTGCAGTCAGACACCTGGGCAGTCACCACCCTCTTTCCCTGATAAATCTCATATGATAGCCAGGAGAGCCTGGTGTCCTGCAGCGGAAGCACAGAGGTTAGGTGCCTCCAGAATAGTGATGTAAACCCAGGGTCTGACGTGAAGAAAGGACTCAAAGAATGTCGTTTTCCTTTCCAAGCCCAGGAGAGCTTGCCAACCCTCCTCTCTTGATGGTTCGTTGGGGAACAGGCTGAGACTTGATGCTGCTATTGGTTTGGTCTGCCTACCAGGGGTGAGTGCATCCTAAACTTGAGCCAACCAGAGAATGGAGGACGTGTCAACATCAAAAATGAATACTAAAAAGTTTAAAGACTAGAAAGCTACATAATGAAATAGTGTGGTTTCTTGGATAATGAGTTTAAGGGAATTTTCTTCCAGTTTCATTGAGGTATAATTGACATACAGCTCTGTATAATTTTAAGGTATACAGCATAATGACCTCACAATAAGCTTAGTAAACATAAATTTTAATTTTTAATTAAAAATTTTTTCTTATGAGAACCCTTGGGATTTACTCTCCTAACAACTTTCATATGTAACATAGACAACAGCAGTGTTAATTATGGCCTCCCAGGTGGTACAGTGGTAAAGAATTCACCTGCTAGTGCAGGAGACGAAGTAAACTCATTTTTGATTCCTGGGTCAGAAAGATCCCTTGTAGAAGAAAATGGCAACCCACTCCAGTATTCTTGCCTGGGAAATCCCACAGACAGAGGAGCCTGGTGGGCCACAGTCTGTGGGGTTACAAAGAGTCAGAGATGACTAAGTGCACACATACACAGTGTTAATTATACTTATCATGTTGTATAATATACCCCTAGTTGTTCTTTATAAGTGGAAGTTTATACATTTTTCGGGGGGCAAGGGCAGGGGCGAACTGGTTGGCATGTAGAACTTCCCAGACCACGGGTTGAACCTGTGCCCCATGCAATGGAAGTGCAGTCTTAACCACTGGACCGCCAGGGAAGTTCAAAGACATTTGTATCTTTTGACTGTCTTCAACCAGTTCTTGCTCCCACTCCTTACATCTGGTAACCAAAAGCCTGATGTTTTTCCTATGAGTTTGTTTTTGAAATATAATTGTCCTACAACACTATGTTAGTTCCTGTTAACATTGATTTGATATTTTTATGCATTTCAAAGTGATCGCCACAATGTCTAGTTTCACCATAAAAGATATTACACACTTATTAACTATATTCCTCACACTGTACATTTCATACCCATGACTCACTTATTTTGCAACTGGAAGTTTGTACCTCTTAACTTCTCTCTCCTTACCCGCTCCCTCCTGGCAACCACCTGATTGTTCTGTCACTCTGTTTCTATTATTATTTTCTTTTGTTTTTAGATTCCAAATATAAGTGAAACCCTACAATATTTTTCTGCTGACTTACTTCACTTAGTATGGAAAGTGAAAGTGAAGTCGCTCAGTCGTGTCCGACTTTTTGTGACCCCATGGACTGTAGCCCACCAGGCTCCTCCGTCCACAGGATTCTCCAGGCGAGAATACTGGAGTGGGTTGCCATTTCCTTCTCCAGGGGATCTTCCCAACCCAGGGATCGAACCCAGGTTCTCCCACATTGTAGGCAGACACTTTACCGTCTGAGCCACCAGGGAAGCCCAATCTCCAAATCCATCCATGTTGTTGCAAATGGCAAGATTTCATTCTGAGTAATATCCCATTGTGTCTTTACCACATCATCATTACCCACATATTGATGGGCACTTGGGTTGCTTCCATATTTTGGCTATTATACATAATACTGCGATGAGCATAGGGGTGCACATATCTTTTCTGATTAGGGGTGGAATTGCTGGATCATATGGTAGTTCTATTTTTAATTTTTTGAGGAAACTCCGTACTGTTTTCTGTAGTGACTGCCCCAATTTACATTCCCCGTAACAGTGCAAATTCTTTTGCATGTTTTCCCAACACTACTAAAGAGGCTGTCTTTTCCCCATTTATATTCTTGCCTCCTTTGTTGTAGATTAATTGTCCATATGAGTGGACAATTTCTGGGCTCTCTGTTCTGTCCATTGACCTATGGCTCTGGTTTTGGGTAAGTACGATACTGTCTTGATGACTATAGCTGTGCAGTATAGTTTGAAATTAGGCAGTATGATACTTCCAGTTTAGTTCTTTCCCAGGATTGTTTTGGCTATTTGGGATGCAAAGTGTTCTAGTTCTGTGAAAAATGTCACTGATATTTTGGTAGGGGTTGCATTGAAGCTGTAAATTCCCTTGGGTCATTTTAACAATATTCTTCCAATCCATGAACATGGTATATCTTTTCATCTGTTTGTTTCCTATTCCGTTTCTTTCAGCAGTGTCATAGTTTTGCAAGAACAAGTCTTTTACCTCCTTAATCAGACTTATTCCTAGGTGTTTTATATTGTCTTTTTGCTTCTGTGCATTTTTTAAGTTTTGAATGCAATTTTTATTTAAATTTTAGAGAAGTTTTAGATTTACAGGAAAACTGCATATAAAATAGAGTTTCCATATATACTGATGGTTTCCCTTATTATTAATATCATATGTACCGTTTCACAGTTATTAAGCAATTTTGATATATTAAAGTCCTTAATTTTTAGCTAATAACCTTTTTGTGTTCCAGGACTCTATCTAGAGCAGAAATTATATTTAGTCATGATACATTTTAAAAATACTGAAATTCATAATCCCCTAGTGGTCCACAGGTTAGGACTCTGTGCTCTCACTGCTAAGGGTCCAGGTTCAATCCCTGGTTGGGGAACTAAGATCCCACAAGTCACATGGTGCAACCAAAAGAAAAAAGATGAAAAATACTGGAATTCATATACATTACTTACAAGGTATGTTCTTTATTAGAGATAAAGACACAAAATTTAGCTATTTCTGAATGTGTGTGTGTGCTAAGTCACTTTGGTTGTGTCCCACTCTTTGTGACACTATGGACTATAGCCCCCCAGGCTCCTCTGTCCATAAAATTCTCCAGGCATGAATACTGGAGTGGGTTGCCATTTCCTCCTCCAGGGGATCTTCCCAACCCAGGGATTGAACCCTCATCTCTATGTCTCCTGCACTGGCAGGCGGGTTCTTCACCACTAGCGCCACCATAACTGGAAATAAGAGCAAAATTTGGATTTTGAGTTCTGGATCTGGTGTGACCCTATGCTTACCTCATCAAGTGCTGTGTACTGTACAGGAAGATTCTTAGAGGCCAAACTTTTGGAGAGGGTTACAGGGGGGATGGTTTAAGTGGTACATATGGGTGGTGATTTGCCCTGGTGGAAAGTACAATCATGAAATGTACAAACTCAAGAAGGAACTGAGTTGGATTTCTGGCCCCAATTTCAACATGAGCACTTCAGAGGATGAGATGATGTGTTGGTGACTATTGGACAAAAGGTCAAATGAGACCTTTGGGTGGCACGAAACAGGAGGCCCTTAATATCTTGTATAACAAGGTCCTCTGGCCTTAGAAAAGTCAGTTAGAGCTGCCCTTTCAGATTCTAATGCCTTATTTTGTACTGAAAGTTCTCTTACATTGTGGTGGTCGACCTTCCTCCTCCATAGTGGGCCAGAAGTTGTGGCCAGTTGAGTGACTCCCAGCGCAAGCTGGTGTGGAAGGAGGGGCTCAAAGGAGTACTTGGAAGCTACTGCAGACCGCACTTGTAAGGACAGGACTTTCCCCATGGGAGTTTCCTAGGAAATACTAAGTTCCTATCAAAGGAGACAGATGAGGTTGAGAGGGAGCCTGGAGCCACGAATGCTTCAAAAGTCAAGTTTCCATCCACAAATGATGTAGCCTTTCATTGATATAGCTCTAGGGCACTGAGAGGTTTAAAACTATGGGAAAGTGTAACCCCTCAGATAGGGCTTCATAAAGCTGGAATGAGGATAGTGCCAGGGCCAAGGACAGTTGACCCTTGAACCACATGGGGCACTGACCTCTGTGTGGTTGAAAGTCCACATATAACTTTAAAGTTGAGCCTCTGTTTCTGCAGTTCTTCAGCCACTTACCAGTTCTCATGATTTTGGCCAAGTTCTCTGTAAAATTGTAAGCATAAAATTTGTCCCGCTTTTACCACAGGAGTGTTGTGGATAACATGAAAGTGCTTTCTAAAGTGAGCATAATACTGTGAGGTCATGACTGAGAATGCCTTGTGTTTTGTAGACTTCATCTGTGGTTCCCATTAATTCACCGCATCATTCCCGCCTTGGAATACCCTTAGGAATTTGAGCTTAGGTTAATACGCAGCACTAAAGCTAAATTGTAGTCTTTCTGTTCCAAGTAGGGTGAAGTTTCTAGAAAAATATCCCTGAAATTCTGTTGTAGCTTTTGGTGACCTTTCTAAAACATGGGAAGTGCTTTATTTTCTTTAAAACTAGAGCCTGATGTCAACTGGGACCTAGATATCAAATGGAGATGGGCCCGGCTACCAACATGGACTGTTCAGTCAGACTGTACTTTAACATTTTCTCAAACAGCAAGTAGTTCTCACAACAACCATAGGTTCACGTTCTCATTTTATGGGTGAGCCAAAAGTTAGCATGGTTGATAGACTGAAATGCAGACCTCTGACTACACCCTCACTGTATTATGCCCGAAAGACCTCAGCCAACTTGTTACAATTTGTGGCTCCTTCCAAAGCTTGTGAGTTATGTAAGAGTGGGTCAGACTGGTCTAGGACTGGTTTCAGTTCAGTTCAGTTCAGTCAGTCAGTCATGTCCGACTCTGCAACCCCATGAATTCAGCATGCCAGGCCTCCCTGTCCATCACCAACTCCCGGAGTCCACCCAAACCCATGTCCATTGAGTCAGTGATGCCATCCAACCATCTCCTCCTCTGTCGTCCCCTTCTCCTGAACTCAATCTTTCCCAGCATCAGGGTCTTTTCAAAGGAGTTAGCTCTTCGCATCAGATGGCCAAAGTATTGGAGTTTCAGCTTCAACATCAGTCATTCCAATGAACACCCAGGACTGATCTCCTTTAGGATGGACTGGTTAAATCTCCTTGCAGTCCAAGGGACTCTCAAGAGTCTTTTCCAACACCACAGTTCAAAAGCATCACTTCTTCGGCACTCAGCTTTCTTTATAGTCCAACTCTCACATCCATACATGACCACTGGAAAAACCATAGCCTTGACTAGACAGACCTTTGTTGGCAAAGAAATGTCTCTGCTTTTTAATATGCTGTCTGCTGCTGCTGCTAAGTCGCTTCAGTCGTGTCCGACTCAGTGTGACCCCACAGACAGCAGCCCACCAGGCTACACCATCCCTGGGATTCTCCAGGCAAGAACACTGGAGTGGGTTGCCATTTTCTTCTCCAATGCGTGAAAGTGAAAAGTGAAAGTGAAGTTGCTCAGTAGCGACTCCATGGACTAGCCCACCAGGCTCCTCTGTCCATGGGATTTTCTAGGCAAGAGTACTGGAGTGGCTTGCCATTGCCTTCTCCGAATATGCTGTCTAGGTTGGTCATAACTTTCCTTCCAAAGAGTAAGCGTCTTTTAATTTCATGGCTGCAGGCACCATCTGCAGTGATTTTGGAGCCCAGAAAAATGAAGTCTGACACTGCTTCCACTGTTTCCCCATCTATTTGCCATGAAGTGATGGGACCGGATGCCAAGATCTTAGTTTTCTGAATGTTGAGCTTTAAGCCAACTTTTTCACTCTCCTCTTTCACCTTCATCAAGAGACTCTTTAATTCTTCACTTTCTGCCATAAGGGTGGTGTCATCTGCATATTTCTCCCAGCAATCTTGATTCCAGCTTGTGCTTCTTCTAGCCCAGCGTTTCTCATGATGTACTCTGCATATAAGTTAAGTAAGCAGGGTGTTTGTACACCCATAAAGAAGGCGCTTAAATATTTAGAAAATGAATATCAAGTAAGCTGCTCCTTCTCACAGCCCTGGAGCGTCTGTCCCATAGCCTGACCACAGATCCACCCCAATATTCCCTAACTCCTCGGGCTGCAGTGCAGACGGGAGGCCAAGTGGGCCTCGCCAAGCCAAAACTGGGCTTTGAAAGTCACACCTTCCACCCCTACCGCCCGCTGGAAGACGCAGGGTCGGCTTCGAAAAGAGCCAGGTCCAGAGGCTCGCAGACCCCGCCGCCGCTCCCGCCCAGCAGACCCAAAAGACTACAGCCCCCAGAATGCCCCGGGACCGTCCGCTCGGCCCATGCGCGTGCGTGGTGGCGCAGCCAAGTGCTGACAGAGGCCGAGCCGCGCGAGCCAGTAAAGGGTTGGCACTGTGGAGGCGACGGCGCGCGGCTGTTGGGCAGCTGGACATTCCCCCGCGGGGCAGGTGAGTGCCGAGCGAGAGGCTGGTGGCGACCCGCTGGGTCTGCGGGGCCCGGAGCCCACTCAAGCACCCCGGGTAGAGACGCGGGGGCTATGGAGAGACCGACTGACGCACGGACTGGCAGACTGACGGGCAGAGAAGCCGGGAGGCGCTGCCGCGGGCCGGCCGGGCCCTCGCTCGTCAGGCGCACAGGGTAGGGGTCTAGGCCGGCGGTGTCCAGTCGCGGGCTTGCTGAGGTCGGGTGCGCGGCCTGCTAGGCGAGGGCGGTGCTCGGGGCGGGGGTGGCCTCCCGGGGTCGGGAACCGCTCTCCCCGCTCAGCCGGCCCAGCGAGAGGTGAGGGTCCCCGGCGTCCGAGCTGAAGTGCTCTGGGGGCTCGAGGCCAAATACATCCCCTCCCGGCGCTGGGAGCAATTTACAGAAACCGCACCTCACGCCCGGGCCCATTTCTGTGAAGGAACGGCAGCCTCGGATACATTTACCGCAGCAAAGTCTTCCTCAGGTGTGACTTGTAACTTGACGTTGAAGATTCAGGTCTGGGGTCAGAACACAGGCTTAGATTCTGGTCAGACTCAGAACTCACTGTATTATGTGTTTTCTAACACTGGAGAAACAGAGGCGCGTATTTCCAGGATCAGCCTGTGTGGTTAGGATTGGAATTTTGAAAATTATTCTCATGGAATAATGATTCAAGATGCTTTTTATATGGGGTGGGGGGAGGACGATTTGAAGTTTCTTTTCAATGACGAAATGACTGTTACCTTGTTTTCCAGTCTTGTGCTGCCTATGCGATTTGTGGTGGGTTTCTGGGTTGTTTTTTTTTTTTTTTTTTTTTTTGCTTTCTGGTGAGATGTTTAGAGCTGTCTGGAATATTCTTTACCCTTCTTTCTTATTCTTCCGTGGTAAATTCCAGTTCCTAGGGTTCCAAGACCCTGTTTCACAAAAACTGAATTTTCAGCGTCGGCTTGGTTACTTGTAGCTTTTGTGATTGTTTGCGATTAAGTTTGTAGATAACACATGTATTTCCTGCTGCTTTTCCTCCTCATCCCTTTTCCATCTTCAGTTGTCTTTGAACGCTAAATGATAGTTATATCTTCTTTGTTTTACATATTTATTTCTGTAGCCCTTGATTAGCTGGTAATTGAATCTAATAAAAGACATCTTTCTTGTATTTTGATAATCCCAGGTGCCTGTAGCCTTTTCATCATTACTTATTACATTAACCTGGGCTTTCGCCCACTTCCATATACCTTGTTAAGCACGGGGATGTGAGCTCTGGGAGAGAGGGCTGAGGTGGGGTGTTTCTCTTGCCCAGATATAGGTAACAGGTGAACAGAATCCATGAGCATTAACTTTAAATGGCTGTAGGGACTTCTCTGGCAGTCCAGTGGTTAGGACTCCCCTCTCACTGCTGAGGGCCGGGGTTCAATCCCTGGTGAAGGAACTAAAATCCCACAAACTGAGTGTCACGACAAAATAAATAATTGACTGTGAACAAAAATTATTTAAATACTAATCTTGTGATTTGGGGAACTTATAATGAATCTGACATCAGAGTAAAATACTGAGAAAGGACCTCAGCGATCATGTTTTATCATACTGCCTTCTTTCTGTGCCCAGACTGGATGCTGGGGACACCTTGATGACTTTGAAACTTAAACAGTGTTCTGTGTTTTTGGTTTCTCTCTTCCCAGTTCTCAATGAATGTTTTGGCAGGAGCTCAAAATCTGGTACATTTGATAATTTAAAGTCAGTGTCATCTGCTTATTCTGCCGTTTATCTCTCTTCCTTCATGTCATGTTATCGCTCAGTCGTGTCCGACTCTTTGTGACCCCATGGACTGTAGCCAACCAGGCTCCTCCGTCCATGGGATTTTCCAGGCAAGAGTACTGGAGTGGGTTGCCATCTCCTTCTCCAGGGGATCTTCCCAACCCAGGGATTGAACCCGGGTCTCCCACATTACAGGCAGACGCTTTACCCTCTAAGCCACCAGGAAACTCTCTTCCTTAGCCGGTGACTAAAATCACTGATTTTCCACAGCAGCCATTCAGGAGCTCACGCAGTCTGTCACGAGGAAGTGGAATAGCATGAACGGTGGCACACACAGGAGAAAGACGCTGTTTCTTTGCCATCGCATATTACACGTAGAGTGAGACAGGAAATCTGGAGGAAAGCACAAACTATGTGGAAGGTTTAGAACACCAGAGTCCAGGCTTCCGCACAGGGTAATAGTGATTAGTACCACTTATTGAATGTCTTCTGTTTGCTTAGTGCTGTAACCAGTGCAGTGAGGTGCAGGTGTTATCACTGTCATTTTATATGTGTGTGAATTGAAGTACAGAGGTTAAGTGGTCTACAGATGTAGTGACAGGGCCAGAATGCAAATTCAGGCCTCTAATGCTGACACCTCTGCTCTTTGTACTGCATTGTACTACCCTACCAACACTTATATTCAAATCTTTCTCATTCTTAAAAAACAAAAAAACAAAATAGGCCACCTTTACTGTGGCTGCATTACTTCTTCACAGTGCTGTCTTTCTCCATCTGTTTCTAGATTTGTTCTTAAAAAAACAAACTCTTACGTCCTTCTCTTCCCTTTATTCCTTAGTTCCTTGCAGGCTGGCCTCCACCGTTGACTGTCTTGAAATTGTTTTCATGAACTCCACTTGGCCCTTGATTGAATACCTACTGTATGTAACATCTTCTAGACTTAAAAAGAGGCTGAGATATGGTTTTTGTCCTGAGAGAGTTTAGGAGCTAATGAGGGAGAAAAAGGATTTCATACGTGTCAGTTCAGTTCAGTCGCTCAGTTGTGTCCGACTCTCCGCGACCCCATGAATCACAGCACGCCAGGCCTCCCTGTCCATCACCAACTCCCGGAGTTCACTCAAACTCATGTCCACAGAGTCGGTGATGCCATCCAGCCATCTCATTCTCGGTCGTCCCCTTCTCCTCCCGCCCCCAACCTTTCCCAGCATCAGAGTCTTTTCCAGTGAGTCAACTCATCGCATGAGGTGGCCAAAGTATTGCAGTTTCAGCTTTAGTGTCAATATATGTTAACTCTTGACCAAGCAGTCTTTGCTTTTGGGAGTGGGGGTGGAACAGTTCACTAAGAAGGTGACAGTGGACTGCCAACAGAAAGCCTAAATTGTTGCAGACAGTGGTGTCAGGACTCATGGTCAGGTGTGGATTTTTAGGAGAAGGTGTATCTCACCAGTGTGAGATGATACAGTTGAAACATGCGGTGTAGGCTTTAGAGTCTGACAGGCCTGGCAGCTGAGCCTTAATTTCTTCCTTACAGCTGTGTACAGTGTCAGCTCTGTGAAAGCAGGGCTTTGTGCTTTCCGCCACCTCACTCCTCTCCTGGAACAGTGGCCATTAGATGTTTGTAGTGTGAATACCTCATAGGATGTTGTTCAGCACCTGGGAGTTGTTCATACTCCCAGCAACAGTGAGACTGTGAAGTAGTGAGTGGCCATCGGTGTGGTTTACGAACTGATTTTTTAAGACACCATTGTTTGAAATAGTATATGTGTAATCACCTCCCCTTTTTAAACATTTAGGCTTGTAATTTATGCTCACAATTTAGAAGAGAGACTTTCACCTCTTTTCCGTAGGTACCGTTAGCTGATAACTGTGTTTTCGTTTCTAATATTATGCCTGTTTTCTAGTTATAAATACATCTCTTTTTCTAATTGTTTATGATGGATTTTTTTTTCTGCTAATGTTGTGAATTGTTTTGGAAAGTTAATTTCTTTGGAATCATTACGTACGTTTACCAGTAAGAGTAACATGAAAAATGAGATTGAAAGCACCAACCCAGTTATCAGCAGGCTTATTCTTGGGCAAGGCTTGACTTCCAATTAGGGCTAATAGATTTTTTTTTTTCCTTAACAAAATCATACAGTTGTTCTGGCCTTCCTCAATATCTAATTAACATAATTAGATATTGGTTAATATCTAATATTGGTTAATATTCTAAAGACATGAAGCAACAGATGATTTCCCTCCTCTTATGTTTGAGTTTCATTTGTAAATATCCTTAATTTGTGTGACTTGAGGTTATAGGGTTAAAGTCCAAATACCACCTTTTGTTCCACTTTTGAAGTCACTAGGATGTAGTAATTAATTAGCACCTACATAAAGTTCAAATTCTGGCTCTACCACTGTAAACTTTGAAAACACAAGTAATATAACTTCCCAATACCTCATTTTGCTCATCTCTAAAATTAGGGTATTTACTCCTACTGTCACCACTCAATAATAGGTAGTGTTTATTGGGTGTTTACTATAGACTTGGCATAGTTCTAAGAATTTTATATATATTAACTCAATCTTCACAACCATCCTGAATATTAGTATTATGCCCACTTAACCTGTATGCAGGTCAGGAAGCTACAGTTAGAACTGGACATGAAACAACAGACTGGTTCCAAATAGGAAAAGGAGTACGTCAAGGTTGTATATTGTCACCCTGCTTCAGTTCAGTTCAGTCACTCAGTCGTGTCCGACTCTTTGCGACCCCATGAATCACAGCACGCCAGGCCTCCCTGTCCATCACCAACTCCCAGAGTTCACTCAAACTCATGTCCATCGAGCTGGTGATGCCATCCAGCCATCTCATTCTCTGTCGTCCCCGTCTCCTCCCGCCCGCAATCCCTCCCAGCATCAGAGTCTTTTCCAGTGAGTCAAGTCGTCGCATGAGGTGGCCAAAGTATTAGAGTTTCAGCTTTAGCATCAGTCCTTCCAATGAACACCCAGGACTGATCTCCTTTAGGATGGACTGGTTGGATCTCCTTGCAGTCCAAGGTACTCTCAAGAGTCTTCTCCAGCACCACAGTTCAAAAGCATCCATTCTTCAGTGATCAGCTTTCTTCACAGTCCAACTCTCACATCCATACATGACCACGGGAAAAACCATAGCCTTGACTAGACAGACCTTGGTTGGCAAAGTAATGTCTCTGCTTTTTAATATGCTATCCTGCTTATTTAACTTATATGCAGAGTACATCTGAGGAACGCTGGACTGGAAGAAGCACAGGCTGGAATCAAGATTGACAGGAGAAATATCAATAACCTCAGATATGCAGATGACACCACGCTTATGGCAGAAAGTGAAGAGGAACTCAAAAGCCTCTTGATGAAAGTGAAAGAGGAGAGTGAAAAGGTTGGCTTGACGCTCAACATTCAGAAAACAAAGATCATGGCATCTGGCCCCATCACTTCATGGGAAATAGATGGGGAAACAGTGGAAACAGTTTCAGACTTTATTTTTTTGGGCTCCAAAATCACTGCGGATGCTGATTGCAGCCATGAAATTAAAAGACACTTACTCCTTGGAAGGAAAGTTATGACCAACCTAGATAGTATATTAAAAAGCAGAGACATTACTTTACCAACAAAGGTAAAGACTCTGATGCTGGGAAGGATTGGGGGCGGGAGGAGAAGGGGACGACAGAGAATGAGATGGCTGGATGGCATCACCGACTCGATGGACATGAGTTTGAGTGAACTCCGGGAGTTGGTGATGGACAGGGAGGCCTGGCGTGCTGTGATTCATGGGGTCGCAAAGAGTCGGTCATGACTGAGGAACTGAACTGAACTGAACTGAAGGTGAGGAAGCGGTGACAAGATGGATACCTGAGAGATGTAATAAAGGTGTTTAATAATCCCATGGGTAGTTGTACTAAATGATCTGTAAAGTTCTCCTCAACTCTGAGATGATGATTCTGTGATTGAAATCTAAGTCTCCAGACTCTGGGCCCTAGAGATTGTTCTAGAACAGGCTGTTCTTGTCTTTCCCCACAGTTGCCAGCCTCGTTTCCTATTGTCTCTGCCCCACACCCCTGCTTCACCCAGCGCCTTACCTTCTTCACATCACCTTCTCATTGAGCCTTCCCTGAACACCTGCTTTAAAATAGCAGCTTCCTGAAATTGCCTGGTCCTTTTCCTGATTCATTTTACTCTGTAGTGCTACTCATCACCTGGCATTCAATGTGGTTTCTTATTATTATTATTATTTATTTTTGGTTGCATGGGGTTTTGGTTGCTGTGCAGGCTTTCTCTAGTTGAAGCAAGAGGGAACTGTCTTCATTGTGGTATGCGGGCTTCTCATTGCTGTGGCTTCTCTTGTTGGGGAACACAGGCTCTAGGGTGTGGGGGCTTCAATAGATGCGCTGCGTGGGCTTAGTTGCTCCAAGGCTTGTAGAATCTTCTTGGGCCAGGGATTGAACCTGTGTCCCTTGCATTGGCAGGTGAATTCTCAACCACTGTACCACCAGGGAAGTTCAGTGGTTTCTTATTTTTTTAATCACCTGTTTCCCCTCTAGAATGCCAGACCCTGGGAAAAAGAGACTTTTATCTGTTTTGATCATTGCTCATCGCTTAGAACACTGCCTGGCACATAGTCGGCACTCAGTTAATGTATGTTGAATGAATGAATAGTTCCTCAACACAAAACATAAGTGTTGAGAGAAAGGACTAGGGAAAGTTTCACAGAAGTGTCATTTAAGCTGAGCACTGTAAGACTGGTAGACTGTGGACCTTTGGAAATGGGAGGTGGCTTTCTAAGCAGAGGAAGCAGTATGGATACCAGCAGGGAGGGTATGTGAAGGGAAAACAAGAGCCGAGCCAACAGGTAGATTGGGGAACACTGACGAAGATGAGGAGAGAACCAGATAATTGGGGCTATGCTTCAGGAAATATTAGTCTAGTGTTTGTTTAACATGAATGGATGGATGGAGAGTCTGGAGGCGCAGAAACCTGTTAGGAGACTTTTACAATGGCTCTGAAAAGTGGCTGGGTCTGGGTCATGGCAGTGGAAAGAGACGCCTAGAAATATTTTAAAGGTAAAATCAGTAGACTTTGCAACTCAGTCAATGTTGGGAACAAAAGAAACATAGGAGCCAGAAATTACCCTAAAGTTAGAATATGAGCGTCCTGAAGAAGAAATAGAGAAAATGAAAAGAATCATCTGGGATGGAATAAAAATAGATTTGTGTGAGAAATACAGATTTGATGTGTTATGGGATAAGTCAACTGAAGGCATCCAACAGCAGGAAGTTGGAGATAGCAGGACTGTCGTCATGACTCCAGATAGAGATTTATAGCTTATCTGTATGGCAGTAAGAGCTGAATCCCCATTAAGGACAGAAATGGATTCCCCAGTAGTAATCCATTAGGAGTGGATTAAAAAATAGAAGACTGATTTGGGGAATGTTTTGGGGGAGTCTGGAGGAAGAAGAGGAGCCTGCCTAGAAGCAAGTAGAGAAGAAGAACCCATGTGGTCAGTGTCCTAGGAGAGCAGCTTCAAGGAACCCATGTAAGTCAGTAGATTCAAATGCTGCAGAGAGTTTAAGGAAATGAGGCCAAAGGAAGAGGATTCCATATGGTGACAAGGAAACCACTGGAAACCTTAGAAAGTCTAGGCGGTAAGAGGAGAAATTTCAAGTATGGGCTGACTGGTAAGGCACGGGAGCAGAATTCTATTCTGCTTTTGAAACTATGGCAGTGAGGCAGGGAAAAAGAGAGAAGTAGGGGACTTGAGTGGGTCCAGGGAGAGCGGCTTTGTTGTGGTTTGATTTGCTTAAGGATACAGGAGATCTGAGTACTGTGTGCACCAAACGTGAAGCCAGTGGAGAGGAGAGATCGAAGATGCTGTCAAGGAGGTGGACTGAAAGGTCTTGTGGGTGGAGGAGTCAACCCAGGAAGAGAGGGAGGCTACTTCTTCCCCCAGGAGGAGAGGACGAGTGAAAGAGGAGAAGGTGAAAGGACTGAGCGGTGTTGACTGGGTGAAGGAGGGCGCTGAGGAAGCTAAGCCTGGTGACCACAGCTTTGAGAAGGCTGGAAACCAGGCCATCAACTGGGAATGCTGGCAACAGGGAGCGGTGGTGGGCCTGAAGAAACGTGGGAAAGGCTTGAAAGCACTGCAGAAGCATCCGTCAGATCAGCTAAAGAGGAATGAAGTTGTTGAGCAACAGTGAAGATAAATAACTCATGTCGCTTGTTTACTGGTCGTGACAGGAGGAGCGTGGGCAGGGCCTGAGGAGGACTTGTGTGGAGCTGGACAGGCCAGCTTGTCAGTGTCGGTTTTGGTTTCAGTGTCAGTTCAACACGGTCGTGTCATTTCCTGTGATGTACGAGTTAGCATATGGACCTGGTTGTTGAAATAGGCAGTATTGCGTATGAAATATAAAGAGCTGCCAAAAATATTGCAGATTATTTAATGGAAGGCAGGCCATTGAAGGCAGGACAGGTATGGTCTGCCTAACTCTGATGTTTTACAGCAGCAGGATGACAGCTTCCTCTGACATCTTTCCCGGAATTTCCTGTGATACTGCTGCTGATCTGAGTCTAATCCATTTTGCCTGTTCCCAAGTTGTTCCCAAGTTTTTAATTCAGTTTGAGGTGGGGTAGTGGAAATAGAAGACTTAGCTTCTGGTCCAGCTGTATCACTACTGTATGGCTTTAAATTAGTCTTTTGACCTCTTTGGCCGCAGTTTCTTTCTTTTGAAAAAAGTAAGAGGGAGATGAACGCAAAGGATTCTTCTAACTCCATCATCCGTGACTCTGTTTTAAGAGTGTTCGTCCCACACCTGGTACTAAAGAAGCTAATGATCTCTAAATGTAGGTGCAGACTATTGAATTTGGAATTTTCACAAATTTTTCTATTTCTCAGGGCTCCCCTGTGGTTCACTGATTAAGACTCCATGCTTCCACTGTAGGGGCTATGGATTCGATTCCTGGTCGGGGAACTAGATCCCACAGGCCGCATGGTGCAACAACAACAACAAAAAGCTTTGAAAAAAGAAATTTATGTTTCTTAGCGAAGTGAAGTCACTCAGTCATGTCCGACTCTTTGTGACCCCGTGGACTGTAGCCTTCCAAGCTTCTCCATCCACAGGATTCTCCAGGCAAGAATACTGGAGTGGGTTACCATTTCCTTCTCCAGGGGATCTTCCCGACCCAGGGATCGAACCCAGGTCTCCCGCATTGGAGGCAGACGCTTTAACCTCTGAGTCACGGTACAGTTCAGCAAATGTCATGTTTTGACCCTGCCTGGCTCCCCCTGGGCTCTATGCCCAAATCAAGGTGCGTGTTCTTATACACACACAAATGGCTTCAAGGTCTTCCCAGAACACTGTGCTGCAGAATTGATGACTCAGCTGTGCTAGTCAGTGTGGTAGAGAGGGACCACTTAGGAGTCACTTCTGACTCACTGATGGTTGATGCAAGACGCTTACCCTCTCTGATCCCCAGTTTCCTCAAGCTTAAAATGAAGAGTGCTTAGCAAGTTTGGGTAAATGCTTAACAAATGTTATTTTTCTTTCTTTCATTCTTTCTCCCCTCTAATGACCTCCATCTGCTGACTGCCACAAAGTACATAGGACTGGATTACCATACTTTAAAAGTTAGTAGGGATGTGTTTTCATCTCTGCAAATGAAAAATTCCCAGTAATGATACAGGTGGTATGGTCAAATAAGTGACTTAGTTTTTTTAATTCTGTGGTTTAATTATATGAGGAATAGAGACTTCGTTAACTATATTTATGATTTGTTACTTTTAAGTGCCCTCAGCTTCTATGTTCTTTGCACTGATCACTGAGGAAGGCTTTCTTATCTCTCCTTGCCATTCTTTGGAACTCTGCAATCAGATGCTTATAGCTTTCCTTTTCTCCTTTGCTTTTCGCTTCTCTTCTTTTCACAGCTATTTGTAAGGCCTCCCCAGACAACTATTTTGCTTTTTTGCATTTCTTTTCCATGAGGATGGTCTTGATCCCTGTCTCCTGTACAGTTTCACAAACCTCTGTCCATAGTTCATCAGGCACTCTATCAGATCTAGTCCCTTAAATCTATTTCTCACTTTCACTGTATAATCATAAGGGATTTGATTTAGGTCATATCTGAAGGGTCTAGTGGTTTTCCCTACTTTCTTCAATTTAAGTCTGAATTTGGCAATAAGGAGTTCATGATCTGAGCCACAGTCAGCTTCTGGTCTTGTTTTTGCTAAGTGTATAGAGCGTCTCTATATTTGGCTGCAAAGAATATAATCAATCTGATTTTTGTGTTGACCATCTGTTGATGTCCATGTGTAGAGTCTTCTCTTGTGTTGTTGGAAGAGGGTGTTTGCTATGACCAGCGCATTCTCTTGGCAAAACTGTTAGCCTTTACCCTGCTTCATTCTGTATTCCAAGGCCAAATCTGCCTGTTACCCCAGGTGTTTCTTGACTTCCTACTTTTGCATTCCAGTCCCCTATAATGAAAAGGACATCATTTTGGGGTGTTAGTTCTAGAAGGTCTTGTAGAGGAGAGTGAAAAAGTTGGCTTAAAGCTCAGTGTTCAGAAAACTAAGATCATGGCATCTGGTCCCATCACTTCATGGGAAATAGACGAGGAAACAGTGGAAACAGTGTCAGACTTCATTTTTCTCAAAAACTCTTGTCTACATTTTTCCAGAGCTACCTGAATGTTGAGTTAAGGTTCAGTTCAGTTCAGTCGCCCAGTCATTAAGTGAGTTAAGGTTCAGTTTAGTTCAGTCGCTCAGTTGTGTCCGACTCTTTGCGAGTTAAGGTTGCTACCCATTAATTTACTTCCTTTTACTTCTAAGGCAGGTGTTGCTCCCCAGCCCTGGTGGTGGGACTGACAAGATCCATGCACTACCTTGCTTCTGTTTTTCTTGCCACAGTCCAGGTGCTTCCAGGCCGTAAATCTTAGGGGAATGATCCTGGGAGGTACCCAGGGAAGTGCCCAGATGACCCTGGATGGTGAGTTTACAGGAGGACCTGGAGAGAACGGGCCTGGTGTGGAGTCAGCAGAGGAGCACCTCATGTACTTGGTGCTGCTGTGCAGGAAAGGGAAGGTGTACTTAGGCTTGCGGAGTTCTCGAGGGAGGATCCTGGTTCCCTCTTCTGTTTTCAGTCTGATCTCTACCTTGTGCTGCTGTTGCCGCTAAGTCACTTCAGTCGTGTCCGACTGTGTGTGACCCCAGTCAGGCCTAAATCTTGCCTAAAGGAACACTAACTGTGATCACAAAGAAAATATTGACTCAGGGATGAGGAAGCAGCCCAGCTGTAAGCCTGTGGGAGTGGAGCACAGAATGGGGTTGGTTCCTAGGTCGTTTTGCTCTTTTGCTAATGCCAGTTTGGGAGGAGGCAGCTGAGAATTTTGGATGTCTTTATTCACTAGTCAGATGAAGAATAGTGTGAATAATAAACATGTTTTCAGCTAGCATGATTGGGGTGACTAGCAGTGGGGAGCCATTCTAGATTAGCGCCACTAGCTGCTTTATCACGATGTTCAATGGGGCTCAAGTCTTGAGGCTTTCTTTCCGTGTTTTGATACTTGCTTCACTTAGCAGCCTGCCCTAGGAGAAAGTGGTGGGTTCCGAGGTCTGAAAGAAGGGTGCTATGGCCAGAGCATCACATGAGTGTCAAAGGCTGAGAGATGAGGCTGGAATGGTCAGCGGGGGCTACTAGATCATGCAGTCTCATGAGCCAAGTTAACAAATGTGGGCTTTTCCCAAAAAATTTGAGGGAAGAAAGAGCTTTAAAGGGGAGAAGGAAATTGTTGCCTTTAAAAGGATTTCTGTGCAAGGTAGAGAGTAGATGGGATGTGGAGGGCGGGGCAAGACTAGAGAGAGAGATCCTGTGGGAGTCTTACAGTAACTGTGACGGGGAGGAATGACCACAGCCCCAACTGAAAAGCAGCAGCAGGTTGAAGAGAAAAAGGAAATTTCAGAAAACATCAGGAAAGGCCTCAGAGTTCGAGGGTGGAGGTGGGGAGACCGGAACTCCATGGACCTCGATGCCCAGGTCTAGCTGGAGAAAGGAGTAGTGGCTCTGCAGTGATGCCAGCTTCCTGAGGTAGGGTTTCCAAGGGAGCTGACAACTTAGTTCTGGAGTGTAGCAAGTTTGAAGGATGTGGAGGAGCACCCCAATGGGCAGCTGGACATGCCAGCCTGAGGTTCAGAGAGAAAGGTGTCCTGGAAATAGAAATTGGCATCATCTGTCTGTTGATGTTAAATGAAGCCCAGAGAAAATGAGGGAGTGTCTAGGACCAACCATTAAGGCACCTTGAGAGGCAGCAGAGGAGGTGGAACTGGGAAAGGAGACCTAAGAAGGAGAGCCAGAAGGACCAGAGGAAGCCTTGAGGTTATGACTCTGACCCTGAAAAGTGAGTGCTGCAGGAAGAAGGAAGAGGTTACTGCAAGGCATGCTACTGCTACTAGGAGATCACGTGAGGTAAGAACTGAAATGTCCTTGTGGATCTAATGCCCATCAGCAGTGTTGGGGTGGCCCTTTAGTACACCAGGCCTGTGCTGAGCACTAATAAAGCAGAGACAAAAACAGAGAAAATGGAAAGAACGTGACACTGGGCATTTCATTTAATATAGCAGGTCATCTTGGAAAATATTCTAAGTGTTGTTGAACTTCCTCATACTCATTTTTTTATGTTGAATTAAATAGGGAGCACCCCACTCTTTTTTATTCTATGGCTCTCTGAAGGTCTTTTTTTTATGTTTAGCCCTATTTGTTTAAATAGGTAACACATTAAAATGGTTCAGAATTCAAAAGTACAAAAGGTTACTAAGTAAAAAAAATCTGCTACTTAGTTCCTCTCACGTACAGCCTTGTATTTATGTGAAAATTTCCTCCCTTTTTCTGAACAAATATTTACCATTCCTCTCACTGTTTTTCTGCTTGATTTATTCATTTTGCAGTTTATCTCAGAGATCATTTCCTATCATTGCACGGATATCCAACCCATTCTTTTTCATAGCTGCACACTATTTCATTATATCGGTGTACTAATTTATTTAACTGGTCCCTTGCTGATGGCAATTTAGGTTTTCTAATATTTTACCACCTAAAATTTTGTTGCCACAAACCGTGCTGTAGGGAGTACCTTGTATGAGTCACGTTTCTTAAGTATAGGATAAATTCCTAGAAGTGGGAATTGCTAGACCGAAGAGCCTCTAAAGGTTTTAATCCAACCTTGCTTATTGGATTAGAAAGCCTGCAGTGAATGGTGGCTATTATTAAGATAAATATGATATAGATAGGTTATATTAGAGAAAAATAGGGGCATCTGACAAGGTGGGTGGTGGAAGCTTCCTGGGGGAGGAAATGCCTGAGCAGAGCCTTGAGGGATGGAGTCAGGTGAAGTGGAGGCATTACAAGCAGCAGGAGCAGAAGGGGCCAAGCCCAAGAACTTAAAAAGGAGCTTGTTGTTTGTGGGGAATCTTCCAGGAGTTTAGTGTTGCCTCCATTCATCAAACAGTCCACTCCCTGCCACAGGTCAGGCGCTGGCTCTGTCCTACATCAGGTAGGTAGTACATCCAGAAATCACAATACACCTGCAGTATGAAATAAAAAACAGTAGGCTGTGGGCTTCCCAGATGGTTCAGTGTCCACCTGCCAGTGTAGGAGACTCAGGTTCGATCCCTGCGTGAGGAAGATCCCCTGGAGAAGGAAATGGGAACCCACTCCGGTATTCTTGCCTGGGAAGTCTCATGGACAGAGGAGCCTGCTGGGCTACACAGTCCATGGGATCACAAGAAGAGTCCAACTTGACTTAGGGACTGAAACAACAGCAATGGTAGTATATACAGTGATTAATTCTGTCAGAGAAAGAAGGAAGGGGGCATGGAAGGTGGAAGGGAAAGCATTAGAGGAGGCACATCTGAACTAAAATTCCAAAACACTGTAACAGGTGGACTTCAGCGATTCTCAAAGTGTTATTTCCTGGACCAGCAGCATCAGTATCACCCAGCAACTTCTCAAGCCCTACCCAGATCTGCAGAATCAAAATTCTGGGAGTCGGCCTCAGCGACCTGGGTTGTAAGAAGCCTTCTGAAGTGATAGTCAGTCGTGTCCAACTCTTTGTGACCCCATGGACTGTAGCCCACCAGGCTCCTCTGTCCATGGAATTCTCCAGGCAAGAATACTGGAATGGGTTGCCATGCCCTCCTCCAGGGGATCTTCCTAACCCAGGGATTGAACCTGGGTCTCCCACACTGCATAAAGCCCTCGAGGTGATCCCAGTATACTCTGCAGTTTGAGAACTACTGATGGCACTCATTTAAGGTGAGGGAGCAATACTGTAGAGTCAGGGAACTAAACTCTGTAGTATTGCTGAAGTGTTGCTTGTGTTTTTACAGAAATAAAAGTTATATAAAAGTAGTTATTTTATATGCCAAAGAAATAAGATAAGCTAATAAAATTTGCATTACATTATCAGTCTAAATCACTTACCTTGAAGTGTCAATAAAATGGACGTAAGTCCTGTATCCCTTGTTATGTGAGAAGCCCAGCACCCTTCATCAGGTTTTCATTATTGTCTCTACTTCCAGACCTTTCTTTGATTTCCCCCACAGTTAAGGATCTTATGAGTAGAGCAGGCTTTACTGAAGGTATGGAAGACAAAGGGACGATACCTTGCAATTAAGACCGTGACTTAAATTGGATTTTGGATTGCCCTTTTCTTAAGAGGCATTTGGTCCACCCCCAAGGCCTCCCTGCTTCCAGACATGGAGGATGACACTGTCTTGTGGGTTGCTCTGTCCTGAAGGATGCAGCTCCTACCCGTTCCTGGACTCTGTCCCTTCCCCTCTGTGACCCCTATTTTCTCTTCTCCCCTACCTCCAAATTTCCATTAATTTCCTTTGCTAGGCGATTGATAGATCTCTCCTTTTCTAATCTGCATCTTCAGGGTTTACCTTCCACCTTTAAGAAGCTTATCAGAATATTTTCCCAAACAGAGGTAAACCTTGTCTCTGGGGAGCATTCTGGAGCCAACTATTAAAATAGTAATTTTCCACTGTGCTATTATTATAATATTATAAAATTTTAGGTTCACTTTAGGAGTCATTACGTTAATTACCTTGCTTCAAATGGCATCATATTAAACTTTAGCCAGTAATTCTTAATCTAGTCCTTATTTCTGTTTTACAAAACTGACACTATAAAGTAGAAAAGACACATTTCTTAGGGCATGGCAACCCACTCCAGTATTCTTGCCTTGAGAATCCCCATGGATAGAGAAGCTTGGAGGGCTACAGTCCATGGGATCACAGAGAGTCAGACAGGACTGAGCGACTAAGCACAACACATACACTTTATTATTTGATTTTATTTTTAATTGGAGAATAACAGATGCATTAACTTCATTTTAAAAAATCTTCAAAGGTCAAGTTCTTCACAACAATGTTCGTAGTACAAAAAATTGCTGTTGGGTGCCTAAATATTGTATCAAAAGATGACTACATTAGTAAATTACAGAATAAAGACTGCATAATTACTGGGGAAATGATGATAATTTAATGTTGAGTAGAGAAAAATATTTCAAAATCTAAAATATAAGAACTGTGTATGTGTGTAGAAAAAAAAAAAGTAAGGAGAGGAAGGAAGAAAATGTGACTTATTGAATTGGCAAACTTGTGGCAGGATTTTTTAAAATGTGATTTCTGTTAATGTCATTGTGTTAGTATGATTGCAAAGCTCAGAGGAGAGTCCCAAACTTCCCTTCCCAGAATATAAACCAGTGACTGTGTTTATGCTGCCGAGATTGTCTTCTGACCTGTAGCTTACATTTGCCCCACTACTACTTAAGTCTGTCCTTTGTGTTCTTTGTGGAAAAGAGCAAAGTGCCCAGAAGTGTTGGGAAGAAGCACACCTGAGCTTCTGGCTCTGACAGCCCATGTCCTCCCTGACCCTAGCTCAAGTGTGGCAGGAGACCAAGTAAGCGCCCAGGCTATGGAGAAAACTCAGCGGACAGGGAGGCATTTCTGCACAAGTAGATTCAGAAATAGCATTTTTCCCCCTTAGAGCCTGTCTTGCAAATTGATGTACTTTTCTGGTCTCCTGGTTTATAAGCATCTCTTTTCCTTTAAACTGCTTTTAGTAGCTTTTGTTTTAGGGAAAGTATTTCACATCACTGTAGTGGAAAGCTGCTACAGCCCCATGTGAAGGCAGATACCTGGGGATTTTGTTTAGCCGTAAAAAAAAAAAAAAAAAAATAGGCTTGAAAATCTGGTTTCTAAGTGTTGTCAGTTCTTTTTCCAGTGATTACTTAGACCTTTGAGGGAAGTCTTGTTACAGTAACTTGAGAAATGACTGGACTTTACCTTTTAGCAGTTCAGGGAGTTCCTGACTTCACAGCTGCTGCTAAGAAGTCAGATTCATGCTGAGCAGTTTTAGTGAAGTGTTAGTTATAAATGAGAAAGAAAGGGGTTCTTTTCACAGTTACAGATAAACCATCTCTAATAGTTTGCGCCCTTTTTTCAGGTTTGCTTTCTTTGGTTTTGTATGAACATTGAGGATGGATACTTGAGGTAAAAGTAATATTGAGAGGGGAGGAGGAGGAGGAAGGCAAGATAGAAACTTCATAGCTGGTGTAAATTCAGGCTTCATATGCGGACCTCAGAAAACACAAGGAGAACACATTCTTATTCCTTAGTGTTCTGTACTTAAACTGTAGTCTTTTAAAAGGACATATAATTCATGTACCATAAAAGTTACCCTTGTAAAGTATACAATTCAGAGGTTTTCAGTGTATTCACTTTTGTGTAACCAATACTGTCTAATTCCAGAATACTTTCATCACCCCTAAAGAAACTGCTTATCCACTAGCAGTAATTCCCTATTTCCCCCTCCCTCCAGCCCCTGGCAGCTACTAATCTACCTCTGTCTCTCTGCCTATTCTGAGCAATTTATATAAATAGAATTACATGTTGTGTGGTCTTTTGTGACTGACTTCTTTCACTGAGAATGTTTTCAAGGTTCAACCGTGTTGGCACATGTGCCAATACTTGATTCGTTTTTAGGAAGAATAATATATTCCAATGTATGGATATACCAGGGCTTCCCAGGTAGCTCACAGGAGACGCAGATTCAATCCCTGAATCAGAAAGAGCGCCTGGAGGAGGAAATGGCAACCCACTCCGGTGTTCTTATCTGGAAAATTCCGTGGACAGAGGAGCCTGGCAAGCTCCTCCATGATGGCACGTGTCAGTACTTGATTCCAGTGTATTGGTATACCACATTTTGTTTATCCATTCATCACTTGATGGACATTTGAATTGTTTCCACTTCTGGACTATTATAAATAATGCTGTTGTGAACATTTTTGTACAAATGTTCAAATGTACAAATGTTTGTGTACAAATGTTTTGATGTGGTGTAATTATTTTTAAACACAATACCTCTGTACTTTTTCAAAAAATAGAACATTTAAAATCAAAATGAGTAAGTCCCATACTCCTACCACTTAACCCAGGCATATTCTTTTTATATTACCTTCAACGTGTATGTATTAAATAAATTTTAAATGGCTGAAATCACATCTTATCTTCATGATCTACTCCAGTTTTCTTCTGTTCTCGGCTCGACTCACTACGATTAGACTTCCACCCTCAGCATTAAAAATTAAAGCGCTCTAATAAATTGTACCAATGTTTTATTAGCTCCCGAGGCAAAAGAAATAAAAGTAAAAATGAACAAATGGGACCTAATGAAACTTACAAGTTTTTGCATGGCAAAGGACACCATAAATAAAATGAAAAGACAACCTACGGAATGGGAAAAAATATTTGCAAATCATGTGACTGAAAGCTTAATTTTTTCCAAAATATGCAAACAGCTCATGCAACTCCATAACAACAACAAAAAAAACCCAATCAAAAAAGTGCGAAATACCTAAATAGATATTTCTCCGAGAAGACAGACAGATGGTCTATAGGCACATGAAAAGATGCTCAGCATCACTAATTATTCAGTTCAGTTCATTCGCTCAGTCGTGTCCGACTCTCTGCGACCCCATGAATCACAGCACGCCAGGCCTCCCTGTCCATCACAACTCCCGGAGTTCACTCAAACTCGTGTCCATCAAGTCGGTGATGCCATCCAGCCATCTCATTCTCTGTTGTCCCCTTCTCCCCCCGCCCCCAACCTTTCCCAGCATCAGAGTCTTTTCCAGTGAGTTAGCTCGTCGCATGAGGTGGCCAAAGTATTGGAGTTTCAGCTTTAGCATCAGTCCTTCCAATGAACACCCAGGATTGATCTCCTTTAGAATGGACTGGTTGGATCTCCTTGCAGTCCAAGGGACTCTCAAGAGTCTTCTCCAGCACCACAGTTCAAAAGCATCAATTCTTCGGCTTATTATTAGAGAAATGAAAAGCAAAACTACAGTGAGGTATCACTTCACACCAATCAGAATTGTTCAGTTGCTCAGTTGTGTCTGACTCTTTGCATCGCCATGAACTGCAGCACACCAGGCTTGCCTGTCCCTCACTATCTCCCAGAGTTTGCTCAAGCTCATGTCCATTGAGTCAGTGATGCTGCTGAACTGGAGCTGGTCCTTTCCCAGCACCTGTCCCAGGCTTCTGCTTCCAATGAAGTTGTTCAGTTCAGTCACTCAGTCATATCCAATTCTTTGCGACCCCATGGACTGCAGCATGCCAGACATCCCTGTCCATCACCAACTCCTGGAGTTTGCTCAAACTCCTGTCCATCGAGTCGGTGATGCCATCCAACCATCTCATCTTCTGTTGTCCCCTTCTCCTCCTGCCGTCAGTCTTCCCAGCATCAGGGTCTTTTCCAAAGAGTCCGTTCTTTGCATCAGGTGGCCAAAGTATTGAAGCTTCAGTTTCAGCATCAGTCCTTCCAATGAATATTTAGGATTGATTTCCTTTAGGATTGACTGGTTTGATCTCTTTGCAGTCCAAGGGACTCTCAAGAGCCTTCTCCAGCACCACAGTTCAAAAGCATCAATTCTTCAGTGCTCAGCCTTCTTTATAGTCCAACTCTCACATCCACACATGACTACCGGAAAACCCAGGTGGCATGTTGACCGACACCTGGTGAAGGTTTACATCCAAACGAGAACCAGCAGTGGGACAACCAGGGCACCAGGCATGTCGTCTGGCTCCATGGAGTGGCTGAAGGATATGTCCCTTCTAGTCAGAGCCTGACAAAACATGGTCCACTGGAGAAGGGAATGGCACACCACTTCAGTATTCTTGCCTTGAGAATCCCATGAATACAATGAGAAGGAAAAAAGATATGACCAGTATAATGGCCATCTTTAAAAAGGCTACAAGTGATAAATGCTGGAGAGGGTGTGGTGAAAAGGGAAACCTCCTACTCTGTTGGTGGGAATGTAAATTGGTACAGCCCCTATGGAAAAACAGTTTTGAGGTTCCTTAAAAAACTAAATATAGTTACTTCATGATCTAGCAATCCCACTCCAGAGGTATATACCTGGGGAAAACCTTAATTTGAAAAGATACAAGCACCCCAGTGTTCATAGCAGCACTGTTTACAGTAGCCAAGACATAGAAGCAACCTATATGTCCATTGAAAGATGAATGGATAAAGCTATGGTTTATATATGCAATGGAATACTTCCTCAGCCATAAAAAAAGAATGAAATAATGCCATTTGCAGCAACCTGGGTGGACCTGGAGACTATAATACTAAGTGAAGTAGGTCAGATGGAGAAAGACAAATACATGATACTACTTATGTGCTGAATCTTTAAAAAATGATACAAATGAACTTATTTACAGAACAAACAGACTTGCAGATTTAGAGAATGAGGGAGACTAGAGGATAGGGACAGATTGGGAGTTTGGGGTTAATGGGTGCACACTGCTATATTTAAACTAGATAACCAACGAGGGCCTACTGTAAAAATTTAGAAAAAAAAAAGAAAATGCATCTGTGTTGAGTGTTCTGTAGTTTCTTATTTACATAAAGTGAAAGTGAAGTCGCTCAGTCATGTCCGACTGTTTGCTACTCCATGGACTGTAGCCTACCAGGCTTCTCAGTCCATGGGATTTTCCAGGCAGTAGTACTGGAGTGGGTTGCCATTCCCAATTCTTTATCCATCCATTCACCAGTTAAAGGATATTTGCGTTTTCAGATTCTGGTAGTCAAAGCTGCCACAAACCTTTTCACACAGGTTTTTGTGTAAACAAACCTTTCATTTCGCTTAGATAAACATACCTAGGAATGGGTTTGTTGGGTTATATGGTAAGTATATGTCTAACTTTATAAGAAGCTGCCAAACACTTTTCCAAAATTGTGGTACCATTTTGCATTCACACCAGCAATAAGTAAGAATTCTAGTTGCTCTGAATCCTCATCAGCACTTGATATTGTCAGGTGGTGGTGGTGGTGGTTTGTTTTTTAATTTAGTTATTTACTGTGTGTGTGGTGATAACCTCAGTGTGGTTTTAATGTGCCTTCCTTAATGACTCATGGTGCTGTATATCTTTCCGGATGTTTGTCATCTTTGTATCTTTGGTAATGCTCCTGTTCAGATCTTTTGCCCATTTTCTTTTTTTAAGTGGATTGCTTGTTTCCAGCTTACTGAGTTTTGAGATTTCCTTATACTCTGGTTACATGTTCTTTATCAAATGTGTGATGTGAACATATTTTCTACCATCTGTGGCTTCTGATAATCTAATTTAATCAAATGTTTATATATCATGCTTTTAGTGTAATAGCTAAGAAATCTTTGCATAACCAAGGTCACAAACATTTTGTCCTGTTTTCTTCTGGAAATTTTTTTTTTTTTTTTTTAATTTTTGGCTGCACTGGGTCTTCGTAGCTGTGTGTGGGCTTTCTGTAGTTGTGGCACACAGGTGCCTTTTGTTGGGGAGTGTGGGCTCTGGGTGCACAGGCTTCAACAGCTGTGGCACACAGGATTAATTGCTCCATGACATCTGGGATCGTCTCTGACCAGGGGTTGAACCCGTGTCTCTTGCGTTGGCAGGCGGATTCTCAACCACTGGACTACTTAGGGAAGTCCATTCTTTTAGAAGTTTTGTAGTGATTTTTCTAGGCCCATTTGTTGACAAGACTGTCAACTTTCTCCATTGAATTGCATTTGTATTTTTGTTGAAAATTAATTACTTTCCTAGGGCTGCCATAATGTATCACAAACCAAGTAACTTAGAAAAACAGTAATATTGTCTCTCAGTTTTGGAGGCCAGGAATCTGAAATCAAGGTGTCAGCAAGGCCGTGCTCACTCTGAAACCTGTAGGGAAGGATCCTTCCTTGTTTCTTCCAGCTTCTAGTAACCCCAGGAGTTCTTTGACTTATTACACCATAATTCCAGTCTGTGCTCCACATGGTGTTCTTCCATCTCTTCATATCATCTCTCTCTTATATCTGTGTCCAAATTCCCCCTTTTTAAAAGACATCTGATATAGTGGATTAGGGCTCGCCTTAATGAGGTCGTCTTAAGTTGGTTAAATCAGCAAAGACCCAGTCTCCAAATAAGGTCATATTCTGAGGTACTGAGGAATGGAACGTCAACATACCTTTTTATGGGGGACACAAATCAATTCATAACTTTAATTGACCACATGTATGGGTCTGTGTCCGGATCACCTCTTCTTCTCCATTGATCTGTGTGTCCTTCCTTTTGCCAGTGTCACCCAGTACTGCATGTGTTGGGTTGGCCAAAAAGTTCATTCAGGTTTTTTCATAACGTATTATGGACAAATTTGAATGAACTTTTTGGTTAACCCAGTAGTTTTATAGTAAGTATTGAAATCAGGTAGTGTGAATTCTCCAACTTTCTGCTTTTCCAAATTATTGATATTTTGAGTATTTTTATTCTTTTCCCTATCCATTTAATTTTTAAAATCAGTTTGTCAGTTTTAGCAAAATATCCTACTGGGATTTTGACTGGAATTATGTTGACTCTTTTCCTTGTTCACAGTCTTAGGGGGACAGCATTCAGGCATTTAAGTATGATATTAACTGTAGGATTTTTGTAGATGCTTTTTATTAGGATAAGAAAGTTTCCTCTATTTCTAGATCGCTAAGAGTTTTTATCATGAATGGATGTTGACTTCTGTCAAATGTTTCTTCTGCATCTGTTGAGATAATCATATAGTTTTTCAGTCTGTTGATATACTGAATTACATTGATTTTTAAATATTAAATAACTTATCTTGCATTCCCAAGATAAACTCTACTTGGTCATGATGATATTAATTTTATGTTTTGTAGAACTTACTGGCAGAAGTTGTTCAGCATATTCTCTGATTACCCTCTTAATGCCTACAGGGCCTATAGTAGTGTATCTTCTTCCATTCCTGATAATACTGGTAATCTGTGTCTTGTTTGATTTTATTGATTTCAGAGGAACAAATTTTGGTTTCATTGATTTTTCTCTCTCTTTTTGGTTTTCTGTTGTATTGATTTTTGTGGTTATCTTTATTGTTTGTTTTTTTCTTCCGCATACTTTGGACTCAATTTACCAGTAAATTCAACAACTTGGATAATAGTCAAATTCCTTGAAAGTATACAAACTTATCAAAGCTCACTCAAGAGAAGTAGATAATCAGAATAGCCTTATCTCTATTAAAAAATTGTAGTTGAAAATCTTTCCATGAAGGAAACTCCAGGCACCGGAGACTTGATTGGTGATTTTATTTCAACATTTGAGGAAGAAATAATGCCAGTTTCTACACAATCTTTTCCTTAAAATGGAAGAGGAGGGACTACTTCCCAATCACTCTGTAAAGCAGATACCATCCTGCTAGCAAACCCAAGAAAGGTGTTACTAGGAAAGAAAACTACAGTCAAGCCTTCTTTATGAACATAGATGAAAAGTTCTTAAAATTTAAGTGAATTTCCTTCCACAATTTCTGAAAAGGAAAATATAATCACGATGACTCAGTAGAGTGAGCTTCAGGTTTTATTCCTCACATTGCTTGCAGGTGGCTCTCTTCCCAACCTTGGGTAGCTTACACACACACACATTCTCACACACACACACACACACAGTATTCACATGAAGATTTGAAGGTTCTGGCTGCAGATTTCTGGAGTTCTCTCTGCAGGTCTCTCTGCTCTACATATTCAGGCTGCTTTGGTGGCTTTTAGCTCTCAGCAGCTCCTCGGCCCTCCTGGGCGCCCAGTCCTGACTGCAGACTCTCTCCAGGTGGTAACAGGCAGTCACAGGGCTCAGCTCAGTTCTGTCTCTCCCCGGCTTCACTGTCCTGTGTGGCCTGTCATCCAGTGTTTGGAAGCCATCGTTTCATGTATCTTTCTGGCTTTTTAGCTGTTCAGGTTGGGAAAGTAAATCCAATTCCTTATATCTCCATCTCGGCCAGAAGCAGAAGTCTGTAACTGGAATATGCAATGATTATGTCACATTTTACAGTGTCAGTATACCCAGGTCTTATTAATTCCCATGATATTTGACGTATAAACTGTTCTCATGTTTTTGTTGTATAGATGATGCTGAAGGAGACCTTTTCATGCACATACTTTTTTGCTTCTATTGAATTATCTCCTTAAGATAAGTTTCCAGGAGAACATTACTGGATCAAAAGGTAATTTTAAGAATTGCATGTACGTGTTTTAATCTGCTTCCAGTATATTCTTTGTTATTCAAAAGTTTCTGCCTCTTAGTACCCCTGTGACAACAGGAGGGCCACTAGTGACCTGGCTGCTTCAGCCAGCTCCCAGATGGTTGCTTGCAGGAAGGTTTCCATAGCAACCGGAAGCTGGAAAAACCTGCCTGCCCAGATTAGTGATATCACTTCCAGCTCCTGTTAGGAACTCAGGGACCCGGGGGCAGTTGGTGAGAGAAATGGCCTATATATATAATTTGCAGAGAGTCTTTAAAATATATCCAGAGTCTGGCCTGTTCTCACTGTTCCCACAATAGCAAAGCCAACATCATTCCTACCACGTCCCCACCTCCTGTCCTGCAGTCTTCTCTGCACAGCAGCCAGAGAGAACTTTTAAATCCTGAGTCAGATTGGGGTTCACCACTGCTGAGAACCCATAGGAGAATAAGATCTGGTTCTCTGTTGCACTGTAAGGCCCTCCTGAGCTGACTGTCCCCTACAGCTGCTTCCTCCTGCCACATCCCTCCCTGCTGCTCCTGCTGCCTGGATCTTCCTTGCCTCAGGAGCCACAGGACTTGGGCTCTCACTTCCTTTTGTTTGGGTCTTTGCTTGGATGTCACCTAATCCTCAGAGAACTTTTTTCTGATCACGTTAGCTACATGGCCCCTTTCTCCTGGCACTTCTGTACCTTTTGCTTCAGAGGACTGTAGGTAGCACCGTCTAACAGCTGTTTCTGTGTTCATTGTCTGATTCTCTGTTGTGATGTAGTTGTGGGGACTTGGGTTTTTCATTTTTATATCTCAGCCCTGATAGCCGTTCTTGGCTCATGGCAGCACTCAGTAACTGCTGAGTGACTGAACAAACAAGGGGCAAGCCAAGGTCGGGAAAGGGCGCTGCATGCTGAGAACTGTCTGCCCAGCCCGCTCCGTCCTCCATAGACAGCACCCGCTTCCTCCGCATGTCTCTGCCCTTCTGGAGGAAACAGCCAGCTCACTACCTCTGAGGCATTGGTGAGGAGAAGTGTTTCTGATGATCTCAACTGGCATGTGTTACACTGAACCGTAGGAAGTTGTTGTTTTTAGAGGTTGTAATGGATGGTTTTCAGCAGTTGCCATCTGGCCTTTAGTAACCTCAGTGTAGAGGGTCCAGTAATTAACAGCAACCTTCCGGAAGTTAGGAGGACTCCTGCTTATCGCCTGATGCTTCCTGAGCATTCGCTGTGTGTCAGGGCAGTAGGGCCCTTTGTTTTCTCACGCCATTCTCATAACCACTTCAGGACGTAGGTACTGTTATTTTCTTCTGTGGAGAAGAAAACTGAGATTCGAATAAGTGATGTGAATGTGCCCAGGGTTATAAGTGGGGAGCCACAGAGCTCAGGTGTGAATCCACATCTGTCTGACCAGAGAGGTCTTCACTTGAACCGCAGCACCGTCTGGCCCTGCATGAAGGTGGCAGAGGATGAGCTGGAAAGCCGTGCCCTCCTAAGGCTGATGCCACAGCAGCATGCTCGCCCAGGGCTCCAGGCCAGCAGCGGCGTGGCCGAGCTCGGAGGTTCTTCCCCAGCACTGCTGAGCTGGTGGCCAGCCGACATCCTCTCAGTGGGTGCTGTGCCGGGGACACGGCTATCAGGGTCCATTTGGGAGACTGTACGTGGCTCTCCTCTCAGCTTGTTTCTCATGTGTGAGGACTGGAGATAATCTGCATCAAAATATGCTGTGAGAATGAATGCTGACATGATTTTAAGAACTTCTAGGTTTAATGTAAAAATATTTGATCCATCCATCACAGAATTCTGATTCAAACCAGGCCCCACATACCTGTCACACTGAAGGAAGACATTACGTCTTCCTCTCGCAAAGCAGACAGACAGGTCTAGGACAGCTGGCCCATTAGGGAAGTGGGTTCTGCCATCTGTTTCTCAGCAGGACTTGTCTGGAAGCAGGAGGGCTGCCTCCCAGGTGGGCCATCATGATGAGCATTTAGCTCATACATGGCCCAATTAGGTTGTGTCTGGGCAGGAGGAGGGGCTGGTGACCCAGCTGAACTGCCCTTGGGACAGGCTGACTAGTTTTGGCCCCAGATTTGCAAGTGTGTCTTTACAGAGAACTAAGATTTTTTTCATGTGCCTAATTTTCAACATATGCTGGAGTAGAGGGTCCATGCTGCTACTGCTAAGTCACTTCAGTCGTGTCCGACTCTGTGTGACCCCACAGACGGAAGCCCACCAGGCTCCCCCATCCCTGGGATTCTCCAGGCAAGAACACTGGAGTGGGTTGCCATTTCCTTCTCCAATGTGTGAAAGTGAAAAGTGAAAGTGAAGTCGCTCAGTCGTGTCCGAACTGTAGCGACCCCACGGACTGCAGCCCACCAGGCTCCTCCATCCATGGGATTTTTTAGGCAAGAGTACTGGAGTGGCTTGCCATTGCCTTCTCCGAGAGGGTCCATAGGCTGATGTTTTCTCACAGTGCCCTTGAAGTGGTTCTTTGACTTTCTTTTTTTTTCTTTCTCACTCAACCTGACCCCTCAAGTTTACCCAGAACTCTGTGCAGACAGCAGGGAGGAGATGAAGCCAACAGCTGTCACCTTCGAGCTCCTGTCACCTGAAAAATGGCAGAAGGATGTTTAGGGCTAGGTGGATATGGTTCCAAAACCTAGACGGCAACTTGTCCTAAAAGATCTCAGCCACACCTCCATGGTTACCTTCTGTTTATGTTACCTTTCTTTCATTTCATGGTTAGAAGTAAAAGGCTTCATTCAGAAAAAGGCTGAGAAACTGCATTTCTGTTCAGGCTCAAGTAGGTGATGATAGGTTCTTTCTAGTTCTAAAAGGAGCAGGTCAGAAAGTGAGAGGAAGCCCCTGAGGGCTGGCTGATGCCTTGGTTAATTATTTATTGTTTTAAAATTGAGATACAAATCACATGCTACAAAGTTCACTACTTTTAAAGTGAATAATTCGGTGGTTTGAATATTTCATACTGTTGTGTGGCTAATCACCACTCTCCAATTCCAGACCAGTTTTCACTTCCACTAATAGATACCCCACACCCATCAGTGGTCACTGCCTTCCCCTCTCCTCCAGCCCCTGGCAGTCACTAATCTACTTTCTGTGACTGGGGATTTGCTTCTGCTGGGTATTTCTTTTAAACAGAAATATACCAATATTCATCCTCTTGTGACTGGCTTCTTTAACTGAGCATACGGTTTTTAAGATTCACCTATGGTATAGCATTATTAGCACTTCATTCCTTTTTACAGCTGAATGCTATTCCATTGTGTGGATGTTCTATGCATTTCATATATCCCTTCACCAGTTCTTGGACATACGAGTTGTTTCTGCATTTTGGCTAGAATGAGTGATTCTGCTGTAAACCTCCATGTACCGTTTTCTGTGGATACTTGTTTTAATTTCTTGTGGGTAAATAACTAGGAGTGGAATTCTGGAGTCATATAGTAACCCTATATTTCACCTTTTGAGGAGTGTCAGAGTGCTTTCCACAGCAGCTGCGCCATCTTACATTCCCACCAGCAGTGTAGGAGGCTTCCAGTTTCGCCACATCCTCACCAACACTAAGCTTTGCCTTTTTGATTGTAGCCATCCTCGTGGGTGTGACATGGTCTCTCACTGTGGTTTTGATGTGTGTTTTCCTGGTAACTACTGATGTTGAACATCTTTGTACCTGCTCACTGGCTACTTAACATCTGTTCTTTGGAGAAATGTCTGTTCAGATCTTAAGCCCATTTTTTAAAATTGGGCTCAGTTCAGTTCAGTCGCTCAGTCGTGTCCGACTCTTAGCGACCCCATGAACCACAGCATGCCAGGCCTCCCTGTCCATCACCAACTCCCGGAGTTCACTCAAACTCATGTCCATCGAGTCGGTGATGCCATCCAGCCACCTCATTCTCTGTCGTCCCCGTCTCCTCCTACCCCCAATCGCTCCCAGCATCAGAGTCTTTTCCAGTGAGTCAACTCGTCGCATGAGGTGGCCAAAGTATTGGAGTTTCAGCTTTAGCATCAGTCCCTCCAATGAACACCCAGGATTGATCTCCTCCAGAATGGACTGGTTGGATCTCCTATTTGTCTTTTTATTGTTGAATCATTTTTTAAGAGGACAAAAAGAGAGAGGCAAGGGTTTAAACTATAACAGGAGATTTAGTTAGATTGCAACTTCATAGATTTCCAGCTGTGAGGTGCTGAAAAGTGTGGTGGATGGAGTGGAAAAGCCAGAGTCCAATGAGTGGAGGTGCTGACCCAGACGTGTTCTAAGTGAGTCCTCAAAAACTCATCTCGGAGGAACCTGTTCATGGAAGCTTTGGTGGTGTCTGGTTTTTGTTTTCTGTTTTAGGAACGTTTGCTTGAGCATAGAACATCAAGAAGTCTGTCTGTGTGATCCTCTCCGGCCTTAAGAGTGCAGGGACTGAGCAGACTCTCCTCTTGACTCACAGAGCTGTTGAGAATAACAGTTTTATAGCTTCTTCACAGTGTTTTCCTCTTGGACGAAATGTTGAGAACAGTAGACTTTTTCTTTCAAGACTTTTCCTTCCCTGTCAAACATTTACCTTGCCACCGCCCTGGACCAGTGTATCTGAGTCTACGTGTAGAAAGGACCCCCTGCAGAGGGGCTGTGGTAGATGACTTTCCCCTTTGCACTCCTGCCCAAGCAGATGTTTCTGGACCAGATGACGCTTGAGGAGCCTCCCAGCTCTGAGACACTAGGCTAGGAAACCCCATTCTGGATCTGCAGAAGATTCTCCTGTCCTCTCCGCACAATGTCAGGTGGGAAGCAGGGGCCTGGCTTGGAAATGGGGTGACAGGCCCTGCAGGGGGAAGGGAGTCTTACCCAAGAGGACCTCCCCGGTGGGAGGGAAGCAGGCTTGTTTCCCACGGACCTTCAAGGGTCACATGGACCGTCCAGGTCAGAGGTAGAGGAAGGGGGAAGTCCTGATAGGCCTCTGGGAGAATTACTGCCACTGTCTCTTCAGTTTCCCCGAGTCCCTATCCTCCCCTTCCCTGCAGTCCTCATACACAGGTGGAAGGAGAGCCACGGGAGGAGGTCCGGTTCCGTCTGGTAACACACCTCTGGTCTCCTGCAACTTCCTCCAGAAGTTGCACGTTGCTGGCTTTCTCCCCGCCCCCGTCCATCCCACTCTGGATGGTCCAGTCCTTTAATGGTGGCGCATGGGGGGTGGGGATGGAGGAGGGGGTGTCTCAACTTGAATTTCCCCCCTGAATACTCTGCATTATGTTTGTCTCCTATTCCTGGTCTTCCCTGCTTTTAGGAAGTCACGTACCTTCTGCCAATGGCCCCTTCTCAGCCCTGACTCCGAGCATGTGGCCCCAGGAGATCCTGGCCAAGTACGCTCAGGTACAGCAGGCTCAGCAGCGTGGAGCAGGTGTCCTGGGAGGGTAGCGCTCTCCTGTATTCACATGGGGTCCCAGAGAGAGCTTCTTAGCTCCACATCCTCTGTGAATCAAGCCTTAGGTTGGAGAAAAAGTACGACCTCTGCTCTCAGTTTTATGGGGACATGAAAACACACAAAATGTGTTTCTTGCCTTGACCTTATTATCTTTGACCTCTGAGTAAAACAAGGAAAATGCGGGGAGAATTTGAGAGAGTCGTGGGCCCCGTAGCTGAGAGATGACCACAGGAGGCTTCAGGGAAGGCTGGGAGGAGTGCTGATCTTTTCACCCCCGGCTCTAGAAGGAGGAGGCCGTGGAGCAGCCGGAGTTCTGCTACGACGAGTTCGGGTTCCGCGTGGACAAGGAAGGTGAGACTGAGCTCCTCGGGGGTAACCTGCCCCTGTCCTTGCTGGGGAGCACCAGCTCTGTGACCGATGACACTGCAGTGGCCTCGAGTTCTGGGTGTTTCACCCCGATGTTCTAGAATCCTGGACAAAGCTGATGCTGTTACAAGTATACGGAGTCCTCCAGGATAGTTTTGGTTTTGGAAGGGGCGAGGTTCCCTTTTTTCTTTGCCACTCTGCACAGCTTGTGGAATCTTAGTTCCCCAACCAGGGATTGAACCTAGGCCCTTGGCAATGAAGGTGCTAAGTCCTAGCCACTGGACCACCAGGAATTCCCTGTTTTTGTTTTTAAGATTAATTTTATTGATCATAATATGATAATAAAAGCAATGTTCATTATAAAGAATTTTAAAAATACATCAAAATGTAAAGATTAAAACAAATCAACCCGTAATCCTACAACCTGCAGATAACTGCTGACATTTCAGTGTGTTTTTTTCCTGGCTTTGTGAGTATCCGTCTGTATCTTTCATAACTACGATGGTATCATATACGTGTTTTTACATTGTTATATCTCTTCACCTTATTCCACAGGCATTTTGCTTGTCAGTTACGATTCTTTAAAGAATGTTTTCTGTGACTGTGTACTGTCCTGTTGTACTGGGCTGGTCATCATGTATTTATGACCGGTCTTCTGTAGTGGACGCTAGGCAATTCCCACCGTGCACTGTCCCGTTGTAATGGGCTGGTCATCGTGTATCTGTGACCAATCTTCTGTAAGCAAACCCCAGGACATCCCCTCTGCTTGCTGCTGTCGGTCGCCACATGGGCGCTTGCAAGGCCGTCTGCCAGAACTCAGGGTGGCCTGCCACCAACCAGATAACTGCAGGTCACGCCCATTTCCAGTTCTGACGAGTCTTCCTTGTCTGGTTCATAGGCAGTATTTGTGAGTCGAAAGCTGCGCCTGAGAGGAACACAGGGAACTTTTTAGTATGAGAGGAGTATTCTGTATCCTGACGGGGACAGTGTTTAGATGTTTGTTTATTGATCCTCGACAAAGACGAGGGCAACAGGATTTTCAGGGCAGGAGGGTGAACACCTGGGGAGCAGGGATGGCGAGCTCATGGGTCTGGTTTGGGGGAGACAGTGAAGAGTGCAGATTTGCCGTTCAGGGTGCCAGCGAAGTGGCTGGAAAGGGGGTCCTGGGTTTCGGCGGTGAGATCTGGGCAGTGGACCCCGAGCCCAGCCCTCTGCTCTTGGAGCACAGACAGCGGGGTCGCTGTTCCCCCTCCCCACAGATACAGATGGCACCCCCTATTCCGGCCAGCTGCTGGAGGACCCCCCCCAGAGGCTGCGCTGGCAGGCCCACCTGGAGTTCACCCACAACCATGACGTGGGTGACCTCACCTGGGACAAGATTGCCGTCTCCCTGCCCCGCTCGGAGAAGCTCCGCTCCCTGGTGCTGGCCGGGGTCCCCCACAGCATGAGGCCACAGGTGAGGCGCGGGCCCGCGGAGGCCACAGGGATCGGGGCCCCACGGGGACTGAGTGCTGTGCCACCTCCTCAGCTGTGGATGCGGCTGTCCGGGGCCCTGCAGAAAAAGAGGAACTCCGAGCTGTCCTACCGAGAGATCGTGAAGAACAGCTCCAATGATGAGACCATTGCCGCCAAGCAGGTGAGGCCCTGTGGGGGACAAGGAGTGGTGGGGAAGCCCCTCGGGGTGGCCCAGGAGAGCTCAGCGGCCAGGAGGCGGCCCTGAGTAGCCCTTTCACCGCTACACCTGTGCCTGGAGCCAGCTTCTCCCTTGGTTCCTCTCGCGGTTGGGGGGACAGTCAGAAAGGTCACCATACCCGGTGCATATTAGGGTCCCCTGGAGACTTTAAATGCAGTTTTCCAGCCTTCTTCCCAGAGATTCTCATTCCATAGCTCTGGCTCAAGCCCCAGGCTTCTGTAGTTTTGTTGAGAAAGTCCTGGTGGATCACGTGGCCTCAGCTGCACACCAGCTGGGCTCTGATCCCCAGGGAGGAGGGTTAACTTTGACCCACAGCCTGAGGACCCCGCTTCCTGGGAGAGAAGCCAACCTGAGGTTTGCCCCACACAGGGGTCCCTGGCCTCCTCCCCAGGGGTCTCGGTGTCAGGGGTGCGGAGGCTGTGCCGCTGCAGCTGCGCCTCACGGGCTCTTGTTGTGGGCGGGCTGCCGGCAGATCGAGAAGGACCTGCTCCGCACCATGCCCAGCAATGCCTGCTTCGCCCACGTGAGTGGCGTGGGGGTGCCCCGCCTACGCAGGGTGCTCCGAGCACTGGCCTGGCTCTACCCGGAGATCGGCTACTGCCAGGGCACGGGCATGGTAAGCACAGCCCAGGGCGGCCCACCTCACCATCGGGGTGGGAGGCGGGGAGGAGAGGGTGGCGGGGGTGTCCAGAGGAGGGAGAGAGCCGGCAGGTGCCTGAGGTGGGCACATGGTCTGTGGCGTGACCCCCACAGAGGCCGCCTTACTCTGATGGGTTCCCCTGAGGGTGTGTGGAGACCTGGGTAGATGCCCCTCGTCCCCCTGCCCTGCCAGGTGGCTGCCTGCCTCCTGCTCTTCCTGGAGGAGGACGACGCCTTCTGGATGATGTGCGCCATCATCGAGGACCTGCTCCCCGCCTCCTACTTCAGCACCACCCTGCTGGGCGTGCAGACTGACCAGCGCGTCCTACGGCACCTCATCGTCCAGTACCTGCCTCGCCTGGACAGGCTGCTCCAGGAGCACGACATTGGTGAGGGCCCGACCCGCCTCTGCTCTAGGTCCCGGGGTCCCAGTCGGGCGAAGGTGCCGCGGGTCTGAGGCCTCAGGACGTGGCAGCTTAGGAGGAGGAAGGGGGCATGCCCACCTGTGCTGCTCTCTTGCTCTCTGACGCCCCCACCTCCTCCATGGCTCACGGGCCTTGGAGGGGGTGCCCCTCTCTGGTGGCCCCGCACTCACCACCCCTGGCCCCCGCCATGTGCCCGCAGAGCTGTCGCTCATCACGCTGCACTGGTTCCTCACGGCCTTCGCCAGCGTGGTGCACATCCGCCTGCTGCTGCGCCTCTGGGACCTGTTTTTCTACGAGGGCTCCCTGGTGCTGTTCCAGGCCACGCTGGGCATGCTGCGCCTCAAGGTGACGACCCAGCCCCAGCGTCAGAGGCGGCTCCCTGGCAGCCCCGTGGGGCCCACCCTCTGCCTTCTCCGGTCCAGGTCTGGCCTCCTGCGGCCTGATCATCGGCCCATCGCGGGTAGGGGGTGTCTCTCAGGGGCAGCGCCTCCTTGTGCTCAGCTTGACCATGCAGGGAAGTCACCCCGGTGGCTGGGGTCTGCCAGGCGGTGACACCCGCCCTTCGCCCGGCCCAGGAGGACGAGCTGATCCAGTCGGAGAACTCGGCCTCCATCTTCAACACGCTGTCAGACATCCCGTCGCAGCTGGAGGATGCGGACCTGCTGCTGGCGGAGGCCATGCGGCTGGCGGGCTCGCTCACCACCGTGGCTGTGGAGACCCAGCGCCGCAAGCACCTGGCCTACCTCCTGGCTGACCAGGGCCAGCTCCTGGGCGCCAATGCCACCGCCAGCCTCTCTCAGGTGGGTGTCGGGGAGGAAGCCCTGCTCACCTCTGCCCCTCAGCTCCCAGGGCCCAGCCTGGCTGGACCACTGCTGTGGAGGGACCACAGCTTTGGCCTTGGCATGTCTCTGCTAAGAGCTACCCTGTTCGGGCGAAGGATAGACCCAGGCTTGATATGACCCTCAGAGCTGGCCTCAGAGGCCACATCAGAGAAGGCAGCGTGAGTGAGGTGCCGGCGGGGCCTCATGCGGGAGGGCTCTGCTCGCTGCCCCCTGTGCTGGGGCGCCATCTGGGTGCTGGGTGCCCAGCCCCGCTGACCTGACTTCGTGCCCAGAGGTGGTCTGGGTTCTGGGTGCCCGGCCCCGCTGACCTGACTTCGTGCCCAAAGGTGGTCTGGGTTCTGGGTGCCCGGCCCCGTTGACCTGACTTTGTGCCCACAGGTGGTCTAGGTGCTGGGTGCCTGGCCCTGCTGACCTGACTTCGTGCCCACAGGTGGTCCGCCGCAGGACTCAGCGGAGGAAGTCCGGCATCACATCGCTGCTCTTCGGTGAGAGCTCTGTGCAGGCAGCCAGGTGCTGGGCTGGGCTCTGAAAGTGGGGCGACGGGGGCCATCAGACTCACACCCCATGTGGACTCTGTGCTTCCTTGGAGTCGGGATGGGGCGCAGCCACGGCTGCCATTGGTCTCTGGGCCTCGCAGGGGAGGACGACCTGGAGGCCATGAAGGCCAAGAACATCAAGCAGACGGAGCTGGTGGCCGACCTTCGGGAAGCCATCCTGCGTGTGGCCCGCCACTTCCAGTGCACAGACCCCAAGAACTGCAATGTGGTGAGTCTCGGGGCCCAGCCCCGGGTGCAGAGCTTGACCAGGGCCCCGTTTCCCTGGCCCTGTCCTGAGCGGTGGCCTTTGTGCCGCCCCAGCAGGAGCTGACCCCGGACTATAGCATGGAGAGCCACCAGCGGGACCACGAGAACTACGCAGCCTGCTCGCGCAGCCACCCGCGCCGGGCCAAGGCCCTGCTGGACTTCGAGCGCCATGACGACGACGAGCTAGGCTTCCGCAAGAACGACATCATCACGGTGTGTGGGGAGCGGCACCTGCCCTTGGCAGCGGGTGGGGTGGCCAAGCCCTTGCCTGGCCAGAGCTCCGACCCAGGACAAGGCTGGGCAGCAGGAGCCAAGCTTCCCACGCTTTTCCTTGGCAGATCGTCTCTCAGAAGGACGAGCACTGCTGGGTGGGCGAGCTGAACGGCCTGAGAGGTGAGGCCTCCATCTGGTCCATGTCATGCCGGGCCGGGGGGTGGCGTGGGCCAGGCCATGAAGCTGCGGCGGCGCTGGTCTTGCTCAGTGTCTGTGTCGCCCTGTGTCCTCAGCCCCGTGGTGGGCGGGAGGCCTCAGGACGCAGAGCCGCGCACCTCACGGGCTCTGCTTCTCCCGCAGGCTGGTTTCCAGCCAAGTTTGTGGAAGTCCTGGATGAGCGGAGCAAGGAGGTGAGCGTGCGAGGTGGGCCGTCCCCAGGGGCCATGCCCCTTCTGCCCCAGGGCTGGCGCCCTCCTGGCCCCAGGCTGTATCCCCGGGCATGTGGAGCGCTTGTGAGGATGGGGAGGGGCTGGCTGGGGCCCTCAGACCCCATCCTCCCCCCTCAGTACTCCATCGCGGGGGATGATGCTGTGACGGAGGGGGTCACAGACCTCGTGCGAGGGACCCTCTGCCCGGCCCTCAAGGCCCTGTTTGAACACGGACTGAAGAAGCCTTCACTGCTTGGGGGCGCCTGCCACCCCTGGCTGTTCATCGAGGAGGTGAGTGTCCAGACCCTGTGGAGCTGGTGGGGAGGTGACCTGCTCAGCCGGACTCTGTGGCTCTGATCTGGTATCTACCCTCTGGTCCCTGACACTCACTGCACCCACCAGGCAGCAGGCCGGGAGGTTGAGAGAGACTTCGACTCCGTGTACTCACGCCTGGTGCTGTGCAAGACGTACAGGTAACCTGGCGCCTGCATCTTCCTGCAGGGCCGCCCTCCTGCAGGCCACCCTCCTGGCAGCCTGGGGCCGGGGGTGGAGGGGGTGCGTGGCCCAAGCCCACCAGGGCAGTGCGGGCAGCTCTGGTCCCCCCTTAGGTTGGACGAAGATGGCAAAGTCCTGACCCCAGAGGAGCTGCTCTACCGGGTAAGGGAGGCCGCAGGTGGACCTGTCTCTAGGGTGGGCAGCTGGGGACAGCTGAGTGACCGCTGTGCCTCCCAGGCTGTGCAGTCCGTTAACGTGACCCACAACGCCGCACACGCACAAATGGATGTGAAGCTCCGCTCCCTCATCTGCGTGGGGCTCAAGTGAGTGTGTGCGCCCCCGTGAGCGGGGTATGTGTGTGCGCGTGCCCCCATGGGGGGCAGGGCTGAGCAGGGCAGACAGCGGGGCTGAGGTGGGCGGCGGCCAGGGTGGCTCCAAAGGTCGTCCTGCGGTGTGAGACCAGCCACCAGTTGGCAGGGAGGGGCACTGGGGCTCATGAAGCACTGGTTCAGTGAGGTGAGCGGTCAGGGCTCACCAGGGACCTGGCTGCAGGCTGAGGGACACCAGCCTCAGGCAGACCAGGCTGAGTGTGGGGTTTCTGGACTTGCCACCAGGCAGAGGGGCGGCGTCCAGGCTGCGCTGACTGGGGGCCGGGGGTCCCCGAGATGAGCTCAGAGCACGCCGTGGGCCTGCTGGCCAGCGAGCAGGGGCGGCACTAGCTGAGTGATCAGCAGGGCTGAGGGAGGTGGTGATGGAGCCTCAGACGCAGGAGGCGCGGTGAGGGGACCGGGGGGCACGGGCCTCCGAGCAGGTGCCCTCCCTGCCCCCAGCGAGCAGGTGCTGCACCTGTGGCTGGAGGTGCTCTGCTCCAGCCTGCCGACTGTGGAGAAGTGGTACCAGCCCTGGTCCTTCCTGCGCAGCCCCGGCTGGGTCCAGATCAAGTGCGAGCTGCGGTGAGGAGGCCCTGGGCTCCTGTAGGCCCAGCCAGGGGGTGGGCTGAGCCCTGCCGGTGTCTGACAGCCCCCCTTCGCCTTCCAGGGTCCTCTGCTGCTTCGCTTTCAGCCTTTCCCAGGACTGGGAGCTTCCTGCAAAGAGAGAGGTGGGCGGTGGGGCCTGCCTCCCAGGGGGCTGTGGCAGGTGGGGCAGGCCAGGATCCATGCGGGGGGCCGCCTCCCCCAAGCGTTTCCAGGTGACCGAGGCCTCGGGGGGGCCCTGAGTGCTGGCGCTGCCTGTGAGGACTGCCCTGGCCCTGCCACCTGGCTGCCTCGCCATGTGCTCAGTAGCCGTGACAGGAGGGCTGTCTCGTGCAGGAGGAGAAGAAGCCCCTGAAGGAGGGCGTCCAGGACATGCTGGTGAAGCACCACCTCTTCAGCTGGGACATCGACGGGTGACGCGCTCCTCTAGGGGCCCTGTCTCACCCAGGCGCCCCCCCACCCCCGCTCCCCACAAAGCAAGGAGAGAATGGCCAGCCCGGGCCAGCTCCAAGCTGCAGGGTCGAGGGGAGGACACGCTCCAGAGTGGCAGTGGAGGGCAGAGGGTGGCAGGAACAGGAGGGGTGCCCAGCTTTGCCGGGTCCCCCTGGGGCTGGGGGAGGGCCCTGTCTTGCCGGCGTCTTTACAGAGGCCCTGAGCCCAGCTCCACAGTGCCGACCAAAAACCTCATGAGGAGGCGGAGCGCCAGCTCTGTGCTGTCAGGTTTTGCTCAGGAAGAGGGTGGGGGTGGCTGAAAGCTCCTGGGCCTCCATGATTTATAAATAAACTCTTGTCTTTGAGAAAGCACCTCCCCGCCTCCCATCCAGCCAGGGCCCCAGGTCCAGGCTCTGCTCTACCTGGGATGGTCCGGAATGTACAGCCAGGGCTGGGAAGCGGGGTCAGGGTCACAGCGTGGACACCTGGGACCCCATACCGCCCACATCTCGTCTAAAGTGGATTGAACGAGATGGACCAGCAAGAATTGTTTTTGTTTTTATTTTAAAAAGGTCACACAGCTGTCCCACCTCTGGTTTTGGTGACTCCACCCTTCGTCCCCTGTGGATGACCTTGACGGGCAGGAGGCGGCGGCCAGAGCCTGAGGGCCACCTCGGGCTCCCCCGCCGTCCCCAGGCTGTGGTGGCTGCAGTGAGGCAGCAGACGGAATGTGGGCAGGAAGCACCCCGCCCTTGTGGCACTGATAAGGAACAGGAAGCAGGAGGGTGGGGTACAGGCTGTGGGAGGTGGCTACACGGCAAACAAAAGTGATGGGCGGGGCCGCGGAAAGCCGTGTCCAGCCCTGAGCACGGTGGTCTCCAGGCCCTGCTGTGTGCAGAAGGCGGGGCAGCCACATCCACCCCCCCAGATATGTGTGTATGTATGGCGATACAATAGAGAGGTATGTACACCTGTACAGAAAACGCCTGCCACCAACCACTCCACGGCTGCGCTACACCAAGACACTAAGATGCAGGGAGCCCCTCCCGGGAAGCTGGGACACTGGTGTTGGTGCCGCGAGGATGGTGAGGTAGAGGCCCAGCCCACGCCCCCTCGGGGGAAGAGGGGAAAGGAGGGCACGCTGCCCCGGCTCTGCCTCAGCCCCGGGCCTCGCCTCCTGAGCAGACTGCAGCCGGCAAGTACACCCTAACCTCACAGAAGGAGGTCAAATACAAGCCCGGCCCGTGCAGACCCCCGAGCCCGGGGTGGGACCCAGCGCCGCCTCCCTCATGAGCCCGAGGCAGGCGTGTGGGGGCCTGCTCTGGCCTCCATGGAGCAGGCAGGGCCTGTGATTGTCAGGACTTCCAGCCTCACGGAGGGGCGGGATGGGGCTGCAAAGTGCCAGGTGCCCCAGACTTCTCAGGGCCTCTAGCCCTCCCACTCCCCGGAGCTACAAGCAGGAGTCCCAGTGCAGCTGCAAGTCGTGGCCGTCGAGGAAGTCCGTGGAGAAAAGGCTGGGGGCCGTGGTGCTAAGCGGGGCCAGGCTGAGCACCGGCCCGCCTGACGACAGCTCCAGCCAGTCCATGCTGTCCAGGTGCCCGTCGGCCAAGTCCAGGCCCACACTGCTGGGCTCAGGCGCAAAGTGCAATTCCGAAGTGTCCATGGGGGATGCAGGGTGGTCCAGGATGGCGGAGCTGCTCAGCATCTGGCTGTGGAGATCGTCGATGAGGGAGAGGGGCTCCGGCCCCTCGTGCCCACCAGTCAGCAGGGGCAGCCCTGTGCTGCTCTCCAGAAAGTCCTCCAGGCGCCCAGGCAGGGCCGGTGAGCCCGATGGCGGCGGGGCGGCCTGAGGGAGCTCGGCTGCGGGTGAGGGCTGGGCGGCCAGGGGCAAGTCGCAGGCTGCTGTTGGGGGCGCCTTCTCTTTCCCTGGCTCCTTGAAATCCGCTGAGATCTCTGCCAATTGAGAAAGCAAAGGGGCGTCAGAAGCCAGCCTGAGTGTGACCTGCAATTGGAGCTTCCCCTTACAGCACATATGGGTCAAAGATCTAGATTTAGGAGTGAAAACGATAAAAGAAGAAAAGGGAACGTCTTCGTGACACTGAAGTCAGTAGTGTTTTCTTGGCTGTAACATCAAAGGCATAGGCAAAGAAAAAATAAACTGGCCCTACATAAAAATTCAAAACTTCATACATCAAAGATCACAATTGAGAATGAAAAGACCATACAGCAACTATACTTCAAAAAAGTAAAAATAAGTGAAAAGACAAGCCATGGAATGGGAGAAAACGTTTGCAAACCGTGTATCTGGGTAAGTGACTGATATCCAGAATAACTCGTAGAACTCAAAACCCAACTGGAAAATGGACAAAGAACTCAAGACATTTCTCCACAAGAATATACACAGGTGGCCTGTAAGCACATGAAGAGATGCTCAACACTAGTAATCATCAGGGAAAGACAAAAATTTGAAGACAAGTGTTGGTAAGGATGTGGACCAACTGGAACCCTTGTGAGTGGCTGGTACGAAGGAAAATAGTGCAGTTGTGTGGAAAACACTCCTGCAGTTCCACTTCTAGGTACGTACCCAAAAGAAATTCGGGTAAAAGCTACAACACGCAATAACCTTGAGGATATCATGCTAAGTGAAGCCAGCCAGAAACAAAAGGAGAAACAGCGTATGACTGCACTCACACACGTTCCGAACAGTCAATTCACAGAGACAGGAAGCAGAAAAGCAGGGGGGACAGGGAGTTGGTGTGTGAAGGTGACGGTGTCAGCACGGGACGATGCAAGAGTCCTAGAACAGGTGGCAGTGATGGCTGCACAACGATGTAAACGAACTCAATGCTGCTGAGTTTGCACCTTTCAAAGATGATTACAATGGAAAACCGTGTCATGTATATTTTACCACAATAAAAAAAAAAAAAAATGCAGAAACCAGGCTTGCCCCCTGGCCCTCTAGGGCCTGTCCCAGCCGAGCGCCAGACGCCCAGCCCCGTTCCCCACCTCCCTCTCCCTCAGCTCGAATGCCTGCGCAGCACTGCCGCCCCCCACCTGCTGAGCCCTCCACCGCGGCTCTGAGGCCCTCTGGGGGCAAACAGCCCCAGCTTCCTCCTCTGCCGTCTCTTCCTCTCGGCATCCCACAGCCCCTCTTCTGGCAGCCCTGCCTCCCGGAGCCTCAGCACCACCCACCTTTATTAGAAACGCACATCGGGCCCCCACTGCAGACCCTGCAATCTGGGGAGTCTCCCTGAGATCAAAACCAGTGACCTCGATTTCTTTGTAATTGAGGTAAAATCCACCACTTTAAAGTGTCCAAGCTTGTGAGCTCTTGCTCTTCCTACTGACACAATTAAATCCCTCAGGAGAGAAACTGCCTGTTTCCCTGCCCACACAAGCACGCCCTGGGGGTCTCCTTCACCTGCAGACCACCAGCTTGTCCCACCAGCAGGCAAATGCTCCTCCTTTCCACACCCACCCCTTTGCGGGGGACCCCCTGCACAGAGCAGCCTAGACCCGCTGTCTCCCACAGCCCCAGCTTCTCCAACCGGCTTCAAGCAGGCTCTGGCCGCTGACCCACTGTCCGGGCTGAGGTCACCAGCCGCCACCACGACACGGTCCAGGGCCAGGTCTTGATCCTCACTTTTCCTGAGCAGCCCTCAGCGGCCCTGGGCCTTGACCCTCTCAAGGGTGCAGCTCCCCCTCCGCCCACTGGTCAGCCTCAGCAGTTTGACCCCCCGCCCCGCCACTTCCTCCTCTCTGCACACCCAACCTCACCTCTCCGAGTTCCGTCAGGACACCAGCAACCCTCCGACTCCTGCCTTCAGCCCAGACCTCCCCCGGCCTGGCCTCCATTCAGTCTAGGGACTGAGGCACCCGTGCCCCCGGGCGCTCACGCTGCTAACACTGCGCTCCCAGCAGCCGTGTCCTCTGGCCACACACCTAACTAAGCCACAGGAAATTGAACTGGTGCTCTGCAGACACCCCTGGACTCAGCCTTCCCGTGACCCCCTCACACCTTTCTCTCCTGGATCACCAGCCTCCCGTCTGCCCTTCCAGAGGAGCCACCCTTCATGCGAAGCTGTGCTATGGCTCCCATTGTCACCCAGGGTCCCCGGGTCTCTGCCCAGCGCCCCCAAGCCTCCGGACCATCCACACCCGCTCCAGTCTGCCCTGCAGCGCTGAACAGCACCTGCCCAGCGACCCGACCACCCCTCGCACCTGGGGCCCTTGCCGCCCCTGCTCTTTCTGACACTCCAACGTAGGACAATTTATTTTATTCCTCCATCTCCTCCCCACAATAGGCTGCAAACCGCGCAGAGGTGGGTGTCTCACTCACTGCCTCACCCTGGCCTGAGGGCATAGCGCCAGTCACGCGGTGCAGCAGCTCAGGATGAAACAAGCATGTGTTGAAGATGCACCCCCACGGGGGGCCCTGCCCAGCTTCTGGGACGCGTCTCACACGCTGCTGCCTCCTAAGTACTTACCAGGCCCGCCAGGCATTGTGTGAAGAACCAAACCAAACCCAATCACCCAAGCCCAGGCTAGAGACACCAGGGCAGACAGGAGGGCAGGGGAGAGGCAGCGTGGGGCCTGAACTTTACCTCCACTCTGAATCAGAATGTCAAACAGGTCATCCATCTGCTGGCTCGACGAACCATTTTCCTGTGGGCCAAGAGTGGAAAAAGATGAAGACCTACAACAGGAAGCCCCAGCCTGGCTTAGGGCACAGACCCTCCCGGCCCTGAGCCAGCAGTCAGGCCCCGGTGGGCTGCGCCCAGGCTCCTGCAGCCCACCCTCTCTCCTGCCCCGACACCCCCCCTCTTCCAAGGCCTCTCTGACCCAGAAGGCTGGCTCCGGCCAGCCCCCCTCCCACAAGACCCGGGGGACTGTGACCACCCACCCCGCGGGCCCCCGGCCACCCTCTTTACCTGCGGCCTGGGCTGCTGGCTCAAGGCTTCCTCGTAGCCAGGTGGTTCCTTCTTCGGCTGAGAAGCGGGGGTCCCAAACAGGGGCTGGGGTGGGGGCTCCAGGTCCATGTGGGCTGGGGGGCCGGGAGCTGGAGACTCAGGCTGGGACAGGGGCTGAAGGAGGACAGAACCATGGCCGGCTGAGGGCAGAAGCCTGGGAACCACACCAGGCAGGGAAGGCGAGGAGTGTCCACCTCCGCCTAGGCCAGCAGGTGGTGCGGCTGTACGCGCTCTCGGGGAGCTTCGTGGACATCCCCAGGGAAGAAGCCATACAGGATGGGGGCAGCCCCGACCTCGGATCCTGCCAAGGACGAATGGCTCCCTGCGGTCCCAGGGCACAGGCAGGGGCTCCAAGCTGACCGCTCCACCCTTCCCCGGAACTTCTGCTCAGGGCCCAGGGCCCTTCCCAAGTCCCCAGGTCCTGTCACCGCCCCCACCCCCTAAGCCCTGCAGGACTGAGGCCACACAAAGCCTAAAGCAAGCTCACCTTTGGACCAGGTTGAATGGAGGGTCTGGGCTGTGAGGGCCGCAGCAGCAGGGAGCCAGCTGCCAGCGTCACCTTGGTGGGGGACAGCTGGCCTCTCTGAGGGGAGGAGGGTGAGGCTCCCGTCAGACGCCCCCCGCCCCCAGGCGTACCCCATCCTGCAGCAGGGGCAGGAGTGGCCCGCCTGGTGAGGCTGCTCCAGAGTCCCCCGCTAGCCACAGACAAGCTCTGACACTAAGGGCCAGGGCGGGGGCAGGCCCTCCCAGCTCCACCTGCAAGGCTGGGGGTCCCACACAGGGGCCCCAACCTCCCCAAGTCTCAGCCCCGCGGGGGTGACCTCGGGTGGGCAGACCTCGTTTGGGAGGGCTGAAACGGACATGAGTGCAACCTGCCCCCTGGGGGACGCCCGTGAACGGGGCGCTGTCACTGAATGCCCTCTCACCCTCCAGCGGGTCCTGCACCCCCTGCCCCAGGTACCTGCTGGGGGCTCCCACCGGCCAGGCCGGGGCTGTCTGTGTTCTTCTTGGTCACGGTGAGGACAAGATGGGTCCCTGCGGAGTCAGTGAGGAGCGGGGGCGGTGTGACCCCCTTGACGAGGCTGGCGCCCTGTGGGCCAAGCAGCAGCTGGGGGGCCGGGGCCGGTTCAGGCTCGGGCGGCACGGCTTCCTGCTTCACCACCATGACCGGGGGCGCGAGGGCACACGTGTCTGCGTTGGGGGCAGTGGGGGCCGCAAGGCTGGGGCTAAAGGGCAGCTCGGGGCCTGGGGACTGCCGGCTCAGCTGGCAGCTGGTGAAGCTGTTCTCCTGCTTCACCGCGGGGCCCAGAGTGACCAAGGCCGGGGCCGGCTCAGGCTCGGGCCCCACGGCCTCCTGCTTCACCACCACGGCCGGGGACACCAGGGCGCGGGCGTCTGCATGGGGGGCGGCAGGGGCCGCAAGGTTGGGGCTGAAGGGGAGTTCGGGGCCCGGGGGCCGCCAGCTGAGCTGGCAGCTAGCCAGGCTGTTCTCCTGCTTCACCGCGGGGCCCAGGGCGAGTGGGGCGGGGGTCAGGGCCGGCTGCTGGGCCCGCTTCTCCTGCTCCAGCTGCAGCCTGAGCCACTCCACCAGCTGCTGCTTCTGCCGGAGCATGCGCGTCAGCTCCTCAATCTGCTTGTCCTTCTCCTGCAGCATCTGGTCCTTGTCCCGGCCCTCTAGCTCGGCCCGCGCCCCCGGGCTCCGGCAGCAGGCCCCAGGGCGGGGGCCCTCCTCCTTCACAAGGACCTGCAGCGGCGAGGCCTGCAGCGTGAGCTGGGTCACCGGGGACGTTACCATCTCGCCAAAGCTGTCCCCTGGTGTGGAGTTCTCGTCGCCTGTGCTGAGCAGCGACCGCTCTGAGGGGGTGGGAGACACAGGGGGCGTGGAGCCCGTGCTGCCGAATTTCACGACACCGTTGCTGGCCACCGTGGCCACCACCACCTCGGCCGGGGCCAGGCCCGCTGCCACCAGGGCAGGCCCCGCGCTGAGCCGGGCAGTGGGGAAGGCGACCACCACCTCGCCTGCCTTGGGCAGGAGGGAGGTGACAGGGGCCTTGGGCGCTCCGGGGCTGGCAGGGGTGACCTGCTCCTGGTAGGCACGCAGGCGTTCAATCAGGTCTGTCTTGGTGCCCGAGACGGGCAGTGACCGCAACTTCAGCTCCTGCTTCAGCTCTGCCACCTGCGAGAGCACAGGAGTCAGGGCCGCCAGGGGGTGGAGAGCAAGACCAGCTTCCATACACTGGGCCTCGTCTGTCTGGGCCCCACCGGCCACTTCAGACACATCAAGCCCCCACCCTCCCACACCCTGGAGGAAGAGGCCTGCTTCTGCTGCCCCTCCTCCCTGTCCTCACCCCTTGGCTGGGCAGGACATGTCCTCAGTCGTCTCCAGCCCCAGCCTGTGCTCAACCAACACTTGAGTGAACTCACTTATCTTACAGACGACAAAATTGAGCTCAGGACAGTGAAATGACTCCTTGGGGGTCATACTGGTGATGTCATGGTGGGCAGAGCTAGGAGAGAGGGCCGCGTCTCGAGGACACCAAGGCCCACGTTCAGCTCCCCGCCCAAGGGGTGTGTCTTACTGGGACCTGGGTCATGACTAGGAGGGAGCAGGCTGGTTCAGGGCACAAACTCTCAAGGGAGAATGTGATCCATCCCCCTTCTGACCAGGCCAGAGGGTGCAGGCCAGGCCCAGGCATCTCCCACTCCCAAGGCCCAGGACCTAGTGGGGTCTGTGCCCCAAGTGTGGCTGCCCTCTCCTAGGCAGACACAGCACTCACAAAGCAGATCCAGGGAGACGTCAGGAGCCGTGAGGAAGGGCAGTGCTGCAGAGAAGCCCTGACCTGAGCCCTGGGCTCGACCACCACCCTGGCCTATGACCTTGGGCAAGCCTGCCACCCCCTCCCCTCCAGCCTTGGCCTGTTCACCCTCAAGCCAGGGTGACACCCCTGTTCCTCCCACTGCACTGGAAGCTGGGAAATCAGAGGCACACAAGTGTTCGGTGAGCCCACAGCCCGGGACGAACACCAGCTGGTGTCTTTAATGACAACAACCATGATGAGCAGAGCCAGGCACGCCTACAGGCAGGCTCCAGGTGCCTCTGCTGCAGGAGACCAGAGTCCGGAGCCCCACTCTGCCTTCCATGGCCATAGTCCCAAGACGGCCACCTTCCCTGCCTGAAGCCAAGCACCTGATGGCCCCACGAGTGGCCAGGCTGGCAGCAGCGCAAGATCACCAGGGCATAACCACCTACCTTCATGTCATCCAGGTTGGCGGGCAGGGTCCCCGGCTTGCCCGTCAGCGAGGTGCTGTTCTGTCGGACCAGCCCACTGGGCCCAGGGGCGCCTGAGACAGAGCTGCTGCTGGTAGTGGAAAGGCTGCGCGTCGGGGGGCCCCCAGCGCTGCCCAGAGCCTCCCCTGCCAGCCTGAGAGGAGAAAAAAGCACAGGAATGAGCCCGCGCCAGGCGTCGCCCTTGGCCTCTGCTGGGCCAGTTGGAGAGGGGCGCAGGGAAGGGCCCTGCTCCCGGGCCGCTGTGACAGGACTGTGACCCAAGGGTCCCTGCCAGTCCAAGGTCACCCACACACCACCTGTCACCGGGCCTGTGAGCGGGCGGGGAAGCACCTACTTGGGCGGGGCCTATGAGTGGGCGGGGCCTATGAGTGGGCGGGGCAGCACCTACTTGGGCGGGGCCTGTGGGCAGGCGGGGCCTATGAGTTGGCGAGGCAGCACCTACTTGGGCGGGGCCTATGAGTGGGCGGGGCCTTGAGTGGGCGGGGCAGCACCTACTTGGGCGGGGCCTTGAGTGGGCGGGGCAGCACCTACTTGGGTGGTGCAGGCAGGATGGTCTGGTAGTTGTAGTGCTGCTGCTGCTGTTGCTGCTGCTGCTGGTTAAGGATCTGCAGCTGCAGGAAGAGCTGCTGCTGCTGCAGGATCTTGGCATAGGAGGAGTCCATGGGAGGCGCCCCCTTGTCCTGCTTTTGGTCCGGGGGGATGTACTGGTGGTACTTGAGCTTCTTCACTTTTGGCTTCAGCTCCTTGGCCTTCTTGCTGCGCTGCGACTTCTCACCGGCAGACTTGGGTTGGCTTTGCTGGGGGCGTGAAACAGAGGGTGCTATCAGGGGCCTGGGCAGCTCCTGAGAGGGCTGCGCATCCACCCTGCCCTGCCAGATAGCACCCCTCCCAAAGTAGAGGCCTCCATGGTGCCCAGGGGTGTGCCCAGGAGGGGGTGAGAGCTGATGCGGGGGGTGCTGTTGCCTGCCCTGCTCTTCACAGAGCTTCCAACCCAAATGCACAGGCAGCCTCCCTATGACCCCGAGCACAGCGGGAACAGGACATGGGGTGAAAGAGTGCCCCTGGGAGCTCGCGCATCCATTCCACACGGGGTGCAGACTGGCGAGAACCCTGCCTTGCCAGGAGCCGGCGTGTCTACTGGAAGATGAAGTGGCTCAAGGCAGTCAGTAGCTTGAGGTCACACAGTGGCTGTGATCTCGCCCAAGAAGAAGCTGAGATCCAAGCCCAGGACTCCAAAAGCTCCTGTTTGTGCACCCACGGTCGGCACACAGGGCGGCCTCCCGCTGGGCCTCGAGGGTCCTCTGGGGTGAGGGCAGGTGGAGCTGAGTGGGGCACGTGAGCAGGGAACGGGCCAGGCAGAACCAAGGGGGCCTCACAGCACCTGCGCAGCGACCAGCAGAGGGAAGGGCGGAGACTCCTTGCAGGGTCAGCGGGGGTCTGCTTAGGGGGCCATGGGGACTGACAGGATGAGGAAAGAGGTGACCAACTAGGGGAAGAAGGCATAGCAGAGCTGCGGCAGCCGAGCATTTTACACGGCTCAGGGTTCTGAGCTCTGATGGCGGCCCCTCCATGGCGGTGGGGAAGAGGGTCAGGTGGCCCACGTGGAGAGAGGGGAGAAAGTGAGGGGCTGCGGGGGCCAGAGCACATCTGAGAGGACGGACAGGGGCCGGCGGAGAGGCCCCAGCAAGGCTGAGGGAGCACGAAAGAGGCCGAGAATGGCCCAGGACACCTCACTGAAAGGGAGGAGGACAGGGAGCCCAGGGAAGCCACCCGGAGAAGAGAGCGACCCAAGGGGTCAGAGGCAGCTGGGGCTCCCCTGGAGGAGGATTCACAGTGGGGCTGTGGAGCCAGAAGCCAAGGCGCTTCCAGAAAAGAGGAAGTTAGATAAAGACACACACATGGTTCTCACAGAGGGGAGGTGGGCAGAGGCAGGCACCAGACCTGTGACGAGGGGCAGGTTTGGGAGAGGAAATCTGGGGGAAAACCTCAGACGTCTGGACCAGTCAGGAACAGACCGCAGAGACAGGGAAGGTGCAGCTTGCTGCCCAGGGAGTGGCCGGGAGCCACGGGGTACGTGAGCTTCGCGAGCCAGGAGGAGCAGGCCCAGGGCGGGGCACCACCCCAAAGGGACTAGGTGTACCTGGAGGCACGGAGAGGGCTTGGCCAAGGCTGTGAGCAGTGAGAGAGGGACGTGGGCAGCCTGAGACTCCAGGCCAGGGCCATGGCCTATGCGGAGGGACTGGAGAAATCAGTCAAGCGCAGACGCAAGCGGGGCCAGAAAGAAAGGCCCCTGTCCAGCAGGTGTGAAGCACAGGCTGGAGGGGGCAGGCAGGGTCAAGGCCCCAGAGGCAAGGCAGGAGGCTCGGCTGGGCGGGGAGGCCCAGACGCTGGCTCATGGTGCTGCTGAACTCAACCTCAGGGTCCAGTATCAAGTCCCCATACAAATGTGCCCATGGGTGTCTCGTGGGCTAATGCTAACTGGGGCCCCTTCAGGTATTTCATGTCAGGACTTGGAGAAAAAGAATGAAGACAAACTTCCAGCACAGCTGGCCGGTGACAATGGGCCCACCACCTCACTGCTCAATCCCCTTACAGTCTCATGAGGCCGTGCGTGGGGCAGGCGGGAGTGACAGCCTGCCCTGCGCTCAGTACACCACAGCTGTGACTGCGGCCAGTGTCCACGGAGGGAGTAGGCAGGCCGCCTGTAGCCCTGTGGTGACCTCTGCTGGTCCCTGACCAGGAGGAGAGGGTAGGCACCCCCACTGCCGACACTCTCCCCACACTGGAGTCAGCGAGGCATCGGGGGCAGTGGGCTGGGGGTCTGTACCTTGATGAGGGTGGGGAGGGGCTTGGCGGCAGGGACCGCGGTTCCGTTGGTGAGGCTGGGAGGCAGAGGAGGCTGCTCTGCCAAGAAGAGCGTTTCTCCAGACTCCGGGCCCACGGGGAGCTGAGACACGACCTGGGAGAGAGGTGGGGACGTGAAGACACCCTAGAAGCTGCACCACCTCCAGGCTCCAGCTGGTGCTGCAACCCTGCCTGGCCTGCCTAGAGGTGGGCGGCCATCACCCCCTCTGACGGCCGACACCCCTTCTGAAGGTCGCTGTTGAGGGTAGAGGAAGGAAGGCTGAGAAGAGCAGCCTCCAGGGTGGCGGTGGGAGGGGGGACTAGAAAAGCAGGAGCAGAGGGTGGAGAAAGCGTCCCGGACCTGCACACACTCAAGAGAGGCAGCTGTTTTGCACGAGGGGACACGGGGCGGCGGGGAGGCCTCCGAATGTAACTCCGAGGGGCCTGCTGCCGACAACCCCACCCGAGCTAGTGGGGCAGCACCTCCCGGCTTCCCCGCCCCACCTGGCCCCAGGGAGGGACCTCGCCGGGGCTGCTCCAGCAGGTCTGGGCCCCTGGGGAACGGAGGAGGAAGCTCACCTGAGCGGGGGACACAGAGGTGGCACTGGGCGGTGGCTCACTGACTCGGGGTTCCAGGGGCGACGGCACTGAGCCCTGGGACTCGTGGCTGGCAGGCTGCTCAGGGGATAAGGCATCGCTGCTGTCCTCGTCGAAGGACGAGCTGTCTGCTACCTTCGGGTAGTTCACCTGGCCCACTGGAAGCCAAGGCTCGGGTGAGACTCCTTTGGCTGAGGGCCCTGCTCCCCAGCCAGAGGCTGTCCCCTCACCGCGCCGGCAGCGGAAGGAGGCAACTGGCAGCCACCCTGCCTCTCACATTCAAACGAGCTAGAGGAAAGCTCGTCTTCACGGCCCTGAAGCGAAGGCCAGGAGAGTCAGTCCTACCGGCCCTCACAGCGCTGGCTTGGCAGAAGAGGCCTGACTGCTGACCCGCTGGCCCCCACTGGAGGCTGCCCTTCTCAGCCCTCCCGTCTTTGCCTGTCCTCTGCCCTCTAAGACAAGACGCAGCCGTGCTCTCTCTTCACGGGGAATGTCTGCCCTCCCTCCCAAGCCTGCCACCGCCTCCACCTCCTGTTTCCTGGCTGTTGCAGGCACTGTATTTCCACCCTGGGGACCCTGTGAGGAGGGCTGAAGGAGTCTGGGGAACAGTTATGGGGGTACAGCTCCTCCCCTGGGCTGCCTGACTCCCCGAAGACCAAGAACAGACCACTCTTTAGCCTCCGGTGGTCGTGCAGGTAGAGGGCAGGGCAGGGCCGCCTGCTCACCCAGGTGAAGCGGGCCAGTGGCTCTCAAAGCCCCAGGGCCCGGGGGCAGCGAGGCCACCACCCACCCTCCCCCATGTGAGGGCGCAGGGCCCTGAGGCCTGTGTGCCCGGGTTGGGGCGCCCGGCGTGGGAATCCCAGACGCAGAGGGAGGGGAGGAAGGGGACAGGGCAAGCAGGGTGTTTCAGGACTCCTGTCACAACCCCGCAGCCAGCACGGTCAGAAGAGAAGCATGGCACCAGCCGCCGTCCACACAGAGGAACCAGGCGCAGGGGTGAGCGGGGGCCACACCACAGACGAGGAAGAGGAACCACCTGGAGCGCTCCCCTTCCAGGGCCATGACCCGAGACCACGGGAACCTGGGCAGGACGCCCCTGAGCTTACGCCCCTCCAACCAGCCAGGCTGCCCCCCACCCGCCCTCGACTGAACTCCGAGGGGGCACAGCCTCCTGACCACTGTGTGCCTCCTGCCAGCTGCTTGAGGCCCAGGTTCCTCCCCCGGCCTCTCACTTGCAGAGAGGGGACCAGGGAGCAGATGGAGGAGCCTCGGGTGCACCCCAATTCAGTCCAGGGGTCGCTGCAGGGTCCTGCCCTGAGGGAGTTCATGGGCCAGGCTGTGGGGCACAGCCAAAGCTTTGCTAGACGGAAGCCTGGATGCAGAGGGGGCCAGGCTCGGGGAAGACTTCTGGGGCTTTTACACAACTCTTCCAGGTCAACTGGAGGTGGGTGCAGGAGCGTTAAGTGGCTGAGTGTGTGGGGGAGTCTGCGGTGGCGGGGACCATCTGCAAAGCCCCTCCTGGGCCCCCACTCTCAGCAGGCTCCCCAACCTCTGCCTCCTCCTCCCATTCTCCCACCTCCGCAACTTCCCCGTGACGCACCCTCTCAGCCGTAAACCTGCCCACTTCTCAGTCTAAACATCCTTCCTGACTACCCTACCCACTCCTCTTAAACAGTAGACGACAACTGCCCCCTGCCCACCCCTCCACCTCATGCCCACTGCTGGAGAACGCCCCTTTCTCTCCAGCCACCAGTGACAATTTCGCCGCCAAACACAATGGCTTCCCAGACCTCCAGGCCGCTGCCCACACTGCCTCTCCGCCTGGAACAGCCCTCAGTGCCTGCTCTACTCAGCGCACAGCTCAGACTCCAGGCTGACCCCAATCATGAGCATCAGCCGTGCAAACTCCCCGCTCCACCGCCCTTCCCGTCCGGCTCGAACGAGTCCACGACAGCAGGGCCAGCTGCTCTAACATGAACGTCACTGCCAACGGCACAGCCCTTTCCCGAGCCTCCCCAGGTGGCCAGGACTGCACCGGGCGGAGCCTGCGAGCTCCCGGAAGGCAGGTGACTCAGTTCCCGGGCCTGTCTCTGTGCCACCTGTGTCCAGGAGCGAGAGGCGGAAGTCACTGGTGCACATCCCAGCCTCCTGTCAGGCCGAACCCGCAGAGGGTGGCAGCAGTGTGTTCTGTGTCTGTGATGGCCAGGCTCACGCAGGCCTGGTGCCTGGATCTGGGATGGCGGGAGAGTCCAGACTGACCTTGGCCCAAACACTGGCCGTAACTAGGGGCTGTTGTAGAATGTGGTGGAGATTTGGGTGGGAGCACACTGACATGAGATGGTCAGATGGCATCACTGACTCAATGGACATGAGTTTGGGTAAACTCCAGGAGTTAGTGATGGACAGGGAGACCTGGCCTGCTGCAGTCCATGGGATCGCAGAGAGTCGGACGCGACTGAGCGACTGGACTGAACACTGACTCAGGCGAGACAAATACCTGGGCGCAGTGGGGAATTCAAGGGAAGAGGGTACTGAGAGCCCCGCTCAACCCGCCTCTGCACCGGTGCAGGTGAGGCCAGACCTGCCTCCGCTGATCGGAGCCCCGGGCCCCACCTGGCCTGCCTTGAGCCAACCCGTGCCCTCCCGTGCCCGCTCTGCCCAGAGACCCAGCTCACACTTACAGTGGGAGCACTCCAGCTGCCTTGCAGGGCAGATCTCAGGCCATGGCAGCTACAGAAGCACATCTGGCCCAACCTCACCATGGTGAGGGGATCAGGGGTGCACGCCTGACCATGGCCGCAGGGCCCTGTGGCACCCCCTGCCCCTTCATGACACCCCCTCCTGGTCTGCGTGCAGGTGTTCCTCCTCCCCACAGACACCTCAATTCCTGCTCGGCCCGCACCCTCACCTCCTCTGATGCCAACCCCCACCGTCAGGGCCGGTCCACTGGGGCCTATTCCCTGCTTGGGTCTGCACTTGGGCTTGAGCTCCATAAGGAACAGGGGCGTGGTCCGCCTCGCAGGGCCGTGGTCTGCGCACCCAGCACACCACTCGGGTCTGTCGGCCTTTGTAAGTGAACTATCCGGGCAAAAGGTCAGGCTCCAAGAGGGGACTTCACGAATGAAAAGGAGCAGCAGGTACGGTTTCTAGTTCTTGGCGTCTCCACGTGCTCATGCACACCAACCCTGACACCTACCCACCTTCTCTGGGAAAGAGGGGCGACCCCTGGGTTCAGAGACAGGGCGCGGACAAAGGCCTCAGTTACCGGCGCTGATCCGTGGGGCCATGGGCACCGACCCAGGCTCGCAAGACCCGTTTGTCAGGCTGGTTCTGCACACCTCGGCTCCCCCGCCCCAGGCTAAGCAGGAAGTCAGGGAGCAAGCAGCCCGGCGGCCCTCCCCCTGCGCCGGCTCACGGGCCCACGCAGAGCAGCCTGGCTCCTCACCAATGATGGCCTCCTTCAGGCTGGACTCCACGGGCAGGATATTCTTCTCCACCAGCTCCATGGGGCCAGGCCTCTGCGCGATCTTCTCGTTGAGGTCATCTGCCAGCCTGGCTCTCTTCAGCTTCAGCTGCTTGGCCTGGAGGGAGGGCTCAGCCGAGGTCTCTGCGGGTGGCAGAGAGTGGAGAGGCGGATACAGGAGTGAGCGGGCTCTGCCCTGGGACCCCAGGGCACCTCCTCTTTCTGCCAGGGAAGGAGCAGAGACCAGCAGAACCAGAGTGGGGGCCCTGCTGTGAAGTTTCACGAGCACAGAGGGAGGGGGCCCCACTGAGGACAGTGTGTGCTCACACCCAACCGCGGGCACTGAGCACAGCAGGCCCAGACTACGGGGCTTGCTGCAGAGAACGATCTGCCTCCCTGCTCTGGGCTGCGGTGTCGCCCCCTCAGTGGCTTCCTGCCACGTGCAGGGTTCAGACTAGGAAAGTCTTCTTCCAACTCCAAAGTGGGTTCTAAACCGAACAAAAAATGGACAGACTCAAGCCCAAACCTTTCCTTCCCTAGAATGAGGGAAGAAGTGTGTGGGCGAGGGCAGGCAGAGTTTGTCTGGGATGACCTCGCTTCAGTCAGCGAACGAATGAACGGAAGTGAATGCGTGCGAGAGACAGATATGGGGGAGAGGACTGCACACCCCGTTTTTATGAGGAATGGGGGCAACGAGAAAGAGTGAAAAAGAAACGTGGGTGGTGCGGGGTGAAAACAGTGAGCAGGAGGGTCCGCATGAAAAAGCATTTCCGGTCTAACACACCTTCCAAAATGTGCATTCTGACCAGCTCCGATCTCTCCGGTCGGGAACGGATCTTCCGTTTCAGGTAGTCCTCTGTCTGCGGAAAAAACACACCAAGCAGCTCTCAGATGCAGGTCACAAGCCTAAGGGCTGGACAAGACCAAAAGGCAGCCACGGCTTCAGTGGGTGGCCCCGGCCGCCCCAGGAGCTCAGCCTGGACACTGCTGGGTCCCAAGGCCTGGGGAGGGTGCGTCCACTTTCAATGCACCTGTTGAGGACTTTGTCCACCTGTGAGGACCATTGGTCTCTCTGAGGCTGAACTACTAATACATGTTCTAATCTATCACTTTTATTATCATAAAAGTAATATGAGTTCATTAAAGAAAATTTAAAAATTAGAAAGACAACAATAAAAAAACCATGTAATTATCCACTGTTAGGAAATGGCAACCCACTCCAGTGTTCTTGCCTGGAGAATCCCAGGGACGGGGGAGCCTGGTGGGCTTCTGTCTATGGGGTCACACAGAGTCGGACACGACTGAAGTGACTTAGCAGCAGCACTTAGGGATATTTGTTTCGATAGGTTTAGTTTTGCAGAGCTCTAACCATACTGAAGATAACTTTTCATCTTATTTCAAAATCTTTGGCACTGCCTGACACCACAAGCATTTTCTGTTCACTCTGAACTAATTTTGATACATGGTGTCATAGTTCTAGTTCCTTAAAGTCTAATGTCCTCATTTCTGCACTTATGAGACTCCAGGCAAATTAAACCATTTCCCCGACAGTCCCAGAGCCAGCCCTGCCCAGCGCTCCTGGTATAATGTGTATGTGACCCTGGATCTGTCTCACTCTAGAGCCTGTGTTCTTAAGCTTTGCACCAGAATTTTTCAAACCATCCGCCAAGACCATCGCCTCTCCTACCCAGCACACGTTAGGAGAGGACAGGGCAAGACGTGACAGAACAGAGGTGGGCGGGCAGAGTAGAATAGAATAGAGAATAAAGTGTCAGAGCAGATGCCTCGCCTGCAGCAAGGTCAAGACTTGCTCCCTGGCCTGGCTGTGGCCCTAGCCCTGTGGTGCTGAGCTCCCAGGAGACGACTTATGGCGGCCATGGGCTCAGGGCCTGTCACCCATCTGGGGTGGGCAGAAGTGCTGCCCTGGCTGCTGGAGAAGAAGGCAGAGCAGGTTCTGGCCAGAGTCGGTCTTCACGGACAGCAGGGGGAGGAGGCCCACATACTGAGGAAGAAACACCTGGAGTCCTCAGACCAAGGTTTGACCCCGGCTCACCACTGACTAGCTGGACAAGTTAGCTAACCTCTCTAAGTTGAATCTATTAAGGTGAAGATAGACACCTAATTCAAAAGAGCTGCTGCTGCTGCTAAGTCGCTTCAGTCGTGTCTGACTTTGTGCGACCCCATGGACAGCAGCCTACCAGGTTCCCCCGTCCCTGGGATTCTCTAGGCAAGAACACTTGAGTGGGTTGCCATTTCTTTCTCCAATGCATGAAAGTGAAAAGTGAAGTCGCTCAGTCGTGTCCGACTCTTCGCGACCCCATGGACTGTAGCCCACCAGGCTCCTCCATCTACGGGATTTTCCAGGCAAGAGTACTGGAGTGGGTTGCCATTGCCTTCTCTGAATAAGAGCTGCAGTGAACCTAAACATGAAAAGGATAGAATTACACCTGTCAACTAGCACCTGTTCTAATCAGGTCACATTAACTCCATGCCTTAAAGAAGCAGACCAGGAAGTGGCGCCAAGTCTTAAGACTGGGTGGAAGGCACGGGCAAGGCCATTCCTCGTACTCGCTCATCCTCCAGCTGGTGCAACAGCACAGCCAGCCACTCTTTTCATTCCCAGCACCCAGGACCTCATTCTTCCCACTCAGTCTAAGAATTCGTCATCATTTTCCTTAGAAACTGGTTAAAAATAAGATAAAAACAGAAGACTGTAAGATGAGCCCTGGAGGTAAACAATTCCGAGCCTCTGACAGAGCTGTGGATCCCGGGTAGCCTGCGAGCCTCCATCTGGGGAGGTTCTCCTCCCTTGTCTTTTACATAAAAGAAAAAGTGCCGGGCCGAGAGGGGGAAGCACGCTCTGGCCACTTCCCCATCTCCACCCACACCAAGCAGCAGACTACCCGCCGAGGCCCCTGGGGGAACTGAAACCAAGGGGGACAGAGCAGCAAGCCAGGTGCGGCAGCGTGAGCCGTTGCCCAGGGACCCAGCTTCTGCTTCCAGGACCTCCAGTGGACCCTGGCTGCTCAGGGAACAGGGAGGTCTCCAGGCCCACCTGGAGACATGCGAGCAGTGCAGCCACACAGAGGGACCACCACTCAGCAAGCTTTCCCACGGCCGGTGTTCATGTCCTAACAGCTACCAAAGGCCAAGTGGAATTTAAGTGTGGAAAATACCAGCGATCTCCAAACCCAGAGGAGGCTGGTGCCCATGACACACCCTTGAATGTACTAGAGGACACTCATTCTGATCACAGTCCAAACTGTCACGCTGGCAGATGCTGGGGTGGGACGAAGCGGAAAGGTAGAGCTTTCTGGTTAGAACTGTGAGGCCGGGGCTGACCCTGGAGACCTGACAGACTGGAGGGAAGATGGCAGCAGGGCTCTGACAGGGCTCGTGGCGGGTCCCTAGGAAGAAGGGTGCCTTACCCTGGCCCGCTCCAAGCTCCTTCTCTGCTCATGAAATGCAGCTGGACTCTTCAAAGCTGTTGGGAGAAGAACCGTAAAATAATTACATCAGGGTGAAGCATCGCGTCTACCGCTAGAGTTTACAGTGGAGGAGGCCTCCTGAATTCAAGCTCACTTCAGCAGCACTATTCACATCGGCTTCGGGAAGGAGACAGGGGCACCTGAGGAAGCACGTATCTTTACGGTTCAGCTACCCCATCACTACAATTCTGGGGATTTTATTCTCATGGGGAATGGTCACTGCCAAGGTGCACACATGGAACGTAACCCCAACATAACCCTTACAGAGCCGCCAACCCTGCAAGATGGGGACACGGAGTATGCCTGCAAGCCAGGTACCCCCACTGTCCTTCAGCCTCATCAGGAGCCACACGTGACCAAACGGTGTGACGGAGGCAGCTAAACCAAAAGGACGCACGTCTGCTTGGGTGCCGTTTCCTTCTGCAGTCCAGCTGGTGTTAACAGTGCTGCTAAAATTAACTTGCGTTTCATCTTGAAGGACTAACACCTTCACCGGGCTTGTAGGACTGACTGCAGTGCACACACCCAGCCGCTGAGCAGAAGGCCCCCCCTGCAGCCCCGTCAGGGACCCGGCTCTATTCTGGGGCAACCGCCCCACGGGCCACAGCTTACCACTCGGCAAAGCATGCCGGGGGCAGGGAGACCAGAGTCAGCCCGTCTACAAATGCAGCACTGCGAAGCCAGTTCAGCAAATGATGAGTGGAGATACCCTGAGCTTGAACAGGGAACAGCCTGGCCTGGCTCACTTCAAGAAATTCACCAGACGGGGGTCAGTTTCAGTTCTGCCGCCCCGTGGTTTCAGAGCAGCTGTGAGACGGTGTGTAAGGGGCTGCCGGCTGTGGTGGGAGAGCAGGGCGAGGAGATGCTAAAAGTAGCCAGAGCACAGACTTGACCCCATCCTGCCAGGGCCCCTGACCCCCACCCCACGCCACCCCCGGGCTGGGCCTCAACAGCAGCCGAACCAAAAGTAACTGCCAAACGTCCCTGCAGTAGTGGTCTTTTATTTTTTTTAAATCTTAGGATAAAAAAGAAACCATCATTTTTGAAAGGTCAGCAGAGAGCACCCCACCTCCTAAACAGCAGGGGGAGCTCTAGATTTAACAAATGATCTCTAAGGAAAACTAGCACACACGCTCCCTCGCCAAGCTCCCAGAGATTGCCCAGCTCCAGTCTGAAGGTCTGGGCTTCTCTGCGGGTCAGCAGGCCAGCCTGCATCTGCTTCTGCTGAGTACAGCTGGCGCAAGTCCAGCATCAGCCTCCGAAAGCCCTGCTGGGTGCGGGGTGATGGACAGCAGGGTACACACACACAGCTGTGCTCATGCAGAGGACGGTAAGGACTGAGAAGCAGAGAGAAACTCAGTGTCCGCCACTCCGCCCCCGGCTGCCCTTCTGCCTTCTTTTCCTCCACAGCTCATCGCCGTCTGACACTCTGGAGAGTTGCACCACCTATCTTTCTAATTTACTGCCAGCCAGCTCCCTCAGGCACAGCACGGGCCTGTGTCCTCCTTTCCTTTCTGATGGTTAACCCCTGCGCCACCAAGGGCACCCGGCATGTGACTCATTCAGCCATCTACTGGCTATTCCATGTGAAATGGATACACAGTTGTACCCTGGTGACAGAAAACTGGAGGACTCTGTGAGCTCTAAACTTTCCCTTGAGCAGCCAGGGTTAGGCTATCTGGGTCGAAACCTCACAGAGGTCCCCAACAGACAACGAGGACGTCTGTGTTCCTGTCGCTGCCGGTGTGACAGGGGAACGCCTGCTCTCTGCGTCTCGTCTTCTGCAGAGTAGGCTCCGCCCACTTCTGAATTCTCGTGTCGAGAGTGACAGTGCTCTGGGGCCGGGGGCACCCTCACCGCCACGTGTAGGGTGCTGCTGGCATCCTGCACGGTGATCTGGCTGAGCCCTGGGTGAGATTCCCACAGAGGCTAGCGAGTTTCTGCACCAGTCTTGGTGCTGTCCACGGGGGCAGGCACACACCCAGTCTCTGGAGCACTGGCTCACGCTGCAGACTTTCCCGACGGGAAAGGGCTGTGTCACCCTCAGGCACACCAGCATGTGAACCCGGGAGTGGGGACACGCGTCAGGTGCACCTGACGCCCTGCATGGCTCCATGTTCGTGCTAGCGCGCTGCTGTGGCGGGCACGTCTGGACACTTTGAAGCGCGGTCCAATCGAAAGTTCCCAGCAACTCCATGTGGTGGGCAGTGTCCTGCCTTACAGCCACGGGCAGGCTCAGAAACGGGAGGAAAGGCCACGAGTGGCAGAGGAAGGGCCTCAGCCTCATCTCTCTCAGCCTCAGGCCGGCGTTCCTTCTCTCCTCTGGGCTGCTTTCTTAATGTCTTCAGAAGGTGGAGAAGAATGACCCCAGTGGATGTGGAGGCAGGGAGGCTGAGGAGCAGGGCAGAGGGCAGGCGGTGTGGCAAGGCCGGCTCGACCACCATGCTGCGCACACACCGGTGGGAGGGAGGCTCAGAGGAGGGGTGCAGTGACTGCAGGCCACAGAGCCACGGTCAGAAAGGCGAGCTCACACTGGGCTGGAGGATACCAGGAGATGAGCCAGGAGGGGAACGAGAAGACCAGAGGAGCTCATTAGGTGCTCAGAGCTTGAGCAAAAGAACCAGAAATGAAGGCCCCCCCCCCAAAAAAAAATTCAACACAATGATCACCGAAACCCAAAGATGGCTTCACTTTATAACATTATAATCTCACTGAATCTTAACAACCAGGAGGCAGGTACCACTCTTCCAATTCTACATGTGAGGAAACGAACACTGCAGTAGCCCGTGAGGCCATTCACCGGGCAGTGGACCCCAACCCAGGTGACAGGTGAGCAGGATTCTGTCAGCCCGTGAAGAGCCCACGCTGTGCTCCCCATGTCTAATCCTGCTCTCTGAGAGCAAGTTCAGCAAATTCGAGAGCCACTTCCAGGAAGGCAAAGGAGGAAGGGGTGATGGCCCCTCTCATCGGGACTCCTAGAAGGCACTTCTGAGGCCCATTTGGGGATGCCTGGAGCTGGGTAGCCAGTGCTCACTGGAGACTGGGGTGCGTGGTGGAGAGGGCACCCCTGAACATGTCCAGCCAGCTTTGCCAGAAGCTGTGGCTATGGAGGGTTGCCTAGTGAGGGGTAGGAGTGATAACGCTAAGCCCTGGCTTTCTTGATATGGAAGCAGGTGGCAGTGTCAAGCCATGATCACCACACAGTTGTCCACTAAGGGAACAAGACACAAGGAAGCACAGCAACACAGAAAATACATTATAAAGTTTAGGCCTCTACGAGTTGTAGAAAATCCCCAAAGACTCAAAAGTTAATCCGTAAATGTGTGTCTGAGTCCAAGGGCAGTGTTCGCCTTAGACTTGCGTCTTCCCGTGCCACACTGCCTTAATGGCTTTGCCCGAGGAGCCCAGGCACTGCTCACTTGGAACTTTTATTTTCCCAGAAACTCCAAGAAGGCAGTCTCTGAAAGAGATGCCCCCCACTCCCCAAACCAATGCAAACCCAAGAACTGTGCACGACTGTCTACAAGGATACACATGTTTGGTGTCAGAGGGCACTGAAACTTGGTTCTTTATTCCCCTCTTCTCGAAACTGGTTTCCCAGAACACTTGCATGGCTCTGCGTGAACACAGGGAGGAGTAGAAATGCACTGAAAGGAAAAAGCAGCAAGGAAATCAAACAAGCGCAAGCGGCTAGGAGGTGTGGAGCTCTTGACCCCAGTTTCGGTCCTAGCTGGGTACCCCGCCCCAGCTGGCTCTAACCTCCAATCATATACTCTGTTCCTTCTCTTCAGCGCCCATCTTTTCTCCCTGAACAGATCTGCTGCCTTAACTGAGGTCATGTGTGACCTAAAAAGAGAAGAAACTCTTTCAATTTCCTTTCTCAAAGAAATGGAAATTTCTGCTTCCCAGGCAGAGCTGGGTGCTGTGCTGGGCGCAGTTCTCAGGAACACGGACCGAGTGCACGGAAGTACGAGTGAGAGGGGCCTTCAGGACCTACCCAGCAGGGGAACGGCAGCGCTCTCCCACCACCAGCCCCAGATGCAGACAACGCAACGCCTCCTGCGAGCCACAAGGCCCTTCTGGAAATGCTTTTCAGCAAGAACGACAGCAACGAACGACCAAGACGCATTTCCTCATCACTGTCATTAAATATTTATTAAGTGCCTGGGTCTGAATGTCACTTTATTAGGTGCTGACATAATAATTTAAAAAATGATCGTTCCCACCTCAGTAAGATACCATGCTAGAACTAAAGCTCACCACCAATTCTGTGTGCAGAGGAACTCAAAGGCTGCGAACACAGGACACCTCAGCGAAGTCAACAGAGTGCGACGGGCCAGGCAAGCCTGGGGGCTCTCTGTCCACAGCAGAAGCAGCAGGCCCGCACACAGGGCATCAGGGGGGGCTGGTGTGTGTGGCAGGGGGGTGAGGGGATGGGGAACAAACGTATTTAACAACTCAGGTGGGAAACGAGAGCCAGAGCCATCCATCCATCTAATAAAGAATTCTTAAGCAGCTACTGCGCTAGTTACTGAGGACAAGGATGGGCAGGATAGAGTCCCAGCCCTCTAAGGCAGCTCATGTTCTGGTCAAAAAAGACAAATAATAACAGCCTAAGACAGAAGCATAGGTGCAGAGATCACAGAAGAGGCAGAATTCTGCATGAGGAAAGAACTGTTTGAGCTGTCTGGGTAGATTTACAGAGAAAACCCAAATGAAGGGAATAGAAATACCACAGGCAGACAAGGAAGGGAGTGAGAAGGTCACCTGAGAGCACAGCAACTTCATGGGGCTGCAAGTGGTCTGATGTGGCGGTCGGGGGCGTTCATGTGGCGATCACAAGGCTTGGGGGGTGGGGGAGGGCCCAGCCCCTGAAGAGCTCTAATGAGCGGTCGCAGGGCCTGCATCAGGGGAGCCAAGAAGACATACTTTTCTGTACTCCTCCCACTGAGTACAAATGAACACTCTAGACCTTATATGAAGAGAAGGCAATGGCACCCCACTCCAGTACTCTTGCCTGGAGAATCCCATGGACGGAGGAGCCTGGTAGGCTGCAGTCCATGGGGTCGCTAGGAGTCAGACACGACTGAGCGACTTCAATTTCACACGTTGGAGAAGGAAATGGCAACCCACTCCAGTATTCTTGCCTGGAGAATCCCAGGGACGGGGGAGCCTGGTGGGCTGCCATTTATGGGGTCGCACAGAGTCAGACACGACTGAAGCAACTTAGCAGCAGCAGCAGCAGACCTTATATGATAGGTTCTGAAAGGTGGAGAGAAAATGACAGACTGGCCAGGGACTTTGGAACCCGAAGAATGACACAGTCACGGGTCCCTCGAGTTTCCTTTTTGCCTCATACATCCCAGAAAGCTGGAAATGCTGACGGAAGTGGACAAAAATTCCCCAACAAAACCTACCCTCGCTAGCCACAGGACCAGGAAAAGGGCATCCCAGCAAGAGAGAGCTTAGAACAATAATCATTCTACTGAGGCCAGACACCACCGGGAAAGCCCCACCCCTGCCAGGAAAGACCAAGTGGGAGTCTAGACCTTCACTCCTCCATGGCTGTGATGAAGCACCCCAGTCTTCCTGCCAGGTGGTGCTGAAGGAGGCCAAGTAGGAAGCTGCCTCCAACCCAAGGAGTAAGTGCAAACCATGTGGGGAGCCTGGACTTGTATCCCCTCTAGCAGTAAGGAGACCCCTCCCCGCTGAAGGGGTTGTCAGGGGAGGACTGGTGAGGAGTCAGGACTTCCAGCATTACAAGCTCACCTCCACCCACAAAAACGTCTAACATCGTGTCATCCCAGCTTTGTAAAGGGAGGAGAAGGATGGATGGGAAAGGTACTTAAATAAATGGCTGAAAACTCCCCAAATTCGGCAAGAGACATAAGCCGACAGATTCAAGAAGCTGAGTAAATCCCAAACGAGTTAAAGTCAAAGAAATACATGCCAGGATACATCATAACTGAACTTTTGAAAACACAGGCGAAACCGTGAAAGCAGGCAGAGGAGAGACAATCTGAATGACAGCAGCTTTCTCCCTCATCAGAGAACACGGAGGCCAGCCCATCAACTGTCCCATCAACCAGGTGAGTGGCATGACCACAAGTACATGAAGGGGTGTGGAGTTATTTCTAACTTGATGTTCTGTGTCTAAAATTAAGTGGGAAAACAATTCAGTGAGGAGAAACACACCTGGTAACTGGTTACGTGCTCACTTCACTGCGCGTGTCTGCGCTCACAGGCTCCTCACCCTTCCCTGCACTAGCCGCTTTCAATTCTCAACATTTCAAACATACAGATCCCTGAAAGGCACGTAATGACCAAACTTACAACTCTGACCTAGACTCACCGGGCACCTTTCAGCCGTATCTGCGTTCTCTCTCCTGTGCACGCTGGCACACACACATGGTTTTGTTGGTTTGTTGATGAAATCACTTGAAAGTGAGCTGCAGATCAGTCATCCCTTGGCATCTGCAGGTGGCTGGCTCCGGGATCCCCATGGACACCAAAGCCCACAGACGCTCAAGCTCCTTACCACAAAATGCACATAACCTACGCACATTCCCCCACGTACTTTAAATCATCTCTACTTATGACCCCTAATACAAAGTGGCTGCTATGCAAAGTTTCCAGTATGTGGCCAATTTAAGTTTTAGTTTTTGTAACTTTCTGGGTTTTTTTTTCCCCAAATGTTTTCAATCAGTGGTTGGTTGAATCCACCACCTGTATATACAGAGTGATGACTGCCAATCGTAATATTTTATCCCTAAATTCTACATATGCATTTCTTAAGAATAAAGACATTCTCCTTTGTAACTAAAATATTTTTAGCACACCTCAGAAAATTAACATTATTCAATCATATAGTCTAAAGTACAGTCTGGTGTGAATTTCAACTGCCCCTCAAACGTCTTCTACAGCTGTTTGGATTTTCCCCCTTAATCCAAGATGTAATCAAGAATCATGCACTACATTTCACTGTTTTCACCTCAGTCTCAATCTGAAACAGTTTCACTTTTCCTGATGCCCACTGAAGTGTGTCTAAACCGGCTTGTCCTGTGGAAAGAATGTCATATAATCTGAATTTGGCTGCTTCCCCATGACTAGATTTAGGTTAAATGTTTTTGGCAAGAAGAGCACAGAGCTGAGTGTACTTTTCAACATAAGCAGCACACTAGTGCCATGCTGCCCAACTGACGGCAGTGCTGAGTGTGAAAGGTGACCCCAGACCTCTTCATTCTGAAGGAAGCATTCCCCCTTTGTAATTAATACACAATCTGTGGGGTAACACTTGGAGGCCTTGTGAAAATCCTGTTCCCTAAGCACTTCATGGTTTTAGCATCTATTGACAATACCTACCTGGAATCAGTTATTACGTTGAGAATTGCAAAATAGTGAAAACTGCATTTTTACACAATCACTCTAGTAGAGATCAAGAGGCCATTTTTCAGAAGAAAAATATGGGGTGACCAAGTACATGGTCACGCCATCAATACTCCCAGAGAAAGGAAACAGGAGGAATAAAACTGGGGCATGACATAAGAGACTGTGCTCACTGGGCGACACGCTGGACGTGAGCGGACTGTGAGACATCCTCTCAAGAGATGCACAAGTGGTGTGTGTGTGTGTGTGTGCACGCATGCACACATGTGTATACGTATGGGTGTGAGCATGTATACGGCATCATCTAGGGATGATGTGATGTATGTCACGGAGAGATGGAAGGAAATACTTCCCAGGATGAATCTTAAGAGAATCTCAGAATTTAAGCAGAAGTGATAAAGAGAGCCCAGCAAAAGAACCTGAGAAGGCTCACCGGGGTGGGAGAAAGCAACGCAAAGCGGATACAGAAACTAAGCTTTAAGAGATGTTGACAACGGGCAGGTCAGACAAAACAGGCTAGCCAAGTTTCCAGAGGATCATGATACTTAGGACATGGCCAGTGGTCTCAGAGCAATGCCAGTGAGATGTGGGGCAGCAACTCATTTCAACAGATGGAGAAGGAGGTGAGGACGTGGAGTCCAGAGATGCTGCCCCCCGAGATGTCACGACGTGCTAACACTCCCAACGCGTATTAACTGAGAGCCCGTGTTTCTGCTGGCTCTGGGATGTCCATGTTCTTGTGGAGCTTACACTCCAGTGAAGAACGATGTGTCAGACATATAAACACCTACCACAGGAGGAAGCAATACAGGCTCTGAGGAATACAGAGCTGGGTATGGGTGACAGAGAGTGATGGGGCAGGACTTTATACACTGTGGTCAGGGAAAGACTTCCTGGCGTGATGCTGCTGTGATGTCAGAGCTGAGACCCAGAGGAAGGGAATGAGCCCTGCAGGCAGAAGAGCAGCAAGCAGAGTGGCCCAGGGCAGAACCCACCAGACTGGCCAGGCTGGCAGAGCAGAGTGGCCTGGGAAGAGTGGGAGGAGACGCAGGAAGACGGGAGCTGCACAGGGCTTTGGAGGACTCAGGACTTTGCCCTCTTCTCCAGGGGTACTAGAGAAAACTAAACAGAGAGAAGAAACAAAGCAGGATTGTGCCCGTCAACCCTGCCGTGGGTAAAATGGCTCCCGGGGGTAAAATAAACACAAAGATCTGCTGCAAACGGTTTCTGTGTGTTTTCCCTGAGGTTTTCAAGACGGAAATGACCTGATGTGAGCTCCTGAGTACCTGCTGTTTCCACACTTTATAAAGGAGAACTGACTTGCACGGGGTCACATCGTAATTGGCTGCAGAACGAAGCCCAGGCTCCGGTTCTCCTGATGTCCAAATCCAGATCTTTTCATGTGTGTCTATTTCCACATAAGCCAGGTAGGAGGAAGGTGGGAGTGGGTCAGAGGAAAGATACTTCTCTGAGTTTGTTTTTTTTTTTTTAAGTTACCAACAGAGATTTTAATCTGATCTTCTACATTTTGCTTTCCTGTCCTGGCTCTTCCTCTGGAGACAAATGCCACCTCGTCATTCGCTCAAATACTAGCAATGGGACAGAAAAGAGGACTTCAGACAAGACCTCGGAAAATGTCAAGGGGCACACAGTTTCCCGTCCCTTTTCCCATCAGCCCTCTCTCAGAGGGGTCAACAGAGCAGAAGAGGGAGTCGCTGTATAATCAGATTCCCTCCAAAGTGAACTCTGCCATGTCCCATGGCCCCAGCATGGAGGTCTGTCAAATGGATCTGGGCAGTGCAGGAACTCTGCCCAACTGACCACGGCTGCAGTGCAAGGCCATTCAGGGGGCAGCGAGGCGGGCTTTGCCCAGCACTGGAGACGAGAGGCACCAGCTGCCTATGCTCAGACACACTGCAATAACCCCAACTATCTTGGGATCCATCACTGACTCCTGACTCAGGTGGATGGGGCTACCCTCCACTCCAGGACTCCTGCGGAGAGATGAACAACAGCATTCTATGCCATCAAGGGGAGCGAGGCCTGCAACCCTTGTCCAGTGTTTCCGAAGTGGGGTTCCAGAAGTCTTGGAGGGTACTTTTTAGGAAGTCTTGGAGGGTAAGAATCTAACGCAGATTTCTGAGCTTCAAGAATTTTAATCTTTAGTAAAAGTTCTTCGAGGAGGCTGGTGCCAGTAAAATGTGAAAACCCCTGTCTCCCTAATCCAGAAGGCAGGGGAGAGGTGACACTGCAGATGAGAAAAATATAATTTTACATGCTCATTCTCCACCACCGGGGGCTACGTGACTAAACAGTATACTGAGTGAGGTCTGGACAGCTTTTCTGAACAGCTAACTCAGAACTACATCTCTGCTGGTGGTGCAGGTACCCACAGACTGGTGGAGTCGAATCTCCTGAGCCCCTTTCAGGGTCAGTGTTTCAAGCTCCTAAGTACGTATTTCTGAGAGTCAACGAATCGGGGGCTGTTTGCTGTTTTCCTCACACCCTGATCAGGGCCTGCTTTGGCCAGGATGGACTCCACACGCTGCCACTGAGTCTGGCCTGGCAATCCCACTCCATGGAAGGCAGCTCCAGAAACACAGCCCTTGCTCTACGGCGAGCGGGTGGGGAGCTCGGAGGCTGCTATGTCACTGGGGTGTGAGGGTTTTCAACACCATTAGGGCAATAATTTTCCCTGGGACTCCATATCCAGGCAGAGCAGGGGCTCTTAACCTGGGGCCCGCTGTACTACTTTAGACCATCTATGAATCCCTGGAAATTGTGTGCTGAGTTCTGGGTTACTTGCCTGGGAAACGGTCTAGTGAGAGGACATGCAAGATTTCCCAGGAGCACCAATGGCACCAAAAAAAATTTAAAAATCCAGAACCTCTGATTTAACTACGAGTTGTTGAGACAGAGAAGAGATGCCCACAGCCTCCAAGCCAGCATACAAGAGCAGCAACTTGGAAGCAATTTTAATAGATGGCTTAAAAATGATGGAGTTACTTTCACATATGCCCTCCCTACTAACTTTCACTTTTCCTCACCAACCCTGGCTCCTGATCTGACACTGTTTTCAGTTTTTAATATTTACAAAGTTGACATTTTGGTGAGCATACATCAGGCCATCATCATGAAATTCCACTATCAGTAAGAATCATTAGACTGTGACCTTCAGGAATCAGCCTGGGGTTTGGAGCCAGAAGACCCGGACTGGATCCACCTCTGTCTTCCACTGGTGTTGTGACCTTGGGCAAGGCCTCTGATCCCTCTGCACTTCAGTATCCTCATCCACAAAATGGCAACTACGCAAACCCCTGCGGCAGTGATTCTCAGCATTAAAGTGAAAGTGTTCCACCATCTGCTGGAAGCTCTGCTTAATAAGCTTCTGGCATTGTTACTGTTTTAAATTTTTTTTTTTTTTTCTGTGCCATTCTTCTTCTGAAGAGAACCGTGTGGGTGTGCAGTCAAACGCTGAGAGCTAACTGGGGCTGATTTCCATTTTTTGTCTTTCTGTTTTTATCTGTCATGCCAAAATGCCTACAAAAATAACCAGCAATAATGATATTAACCAAAGAGCTGTGTCAACAGTCTAGGGACTGGCCATGACAATGAAAACCAGAACTAAGTCCAGGAGAGTCAAAGAAAAAGCTTTGGTGTAGGCTATGGGGAAAGATCACGCACTCCAGGGCAAGCAAGGATCCAAACTAATAAGCAGAAAACATGCTCCGCGTACATCCTGTTTTGGTAGCAGGCTGGCCAACCACCCCTGTTTCGGCACTTGGGCTGTCACCCCCCACTCCCAGCCCAAACCATCAGGGGAGCCAACTACCAAGAATGAAGGTTAAAAATGGAAGCTCAAGGATGCTCAGCTTTTCCTTGTCAGAAGTGCAAGCTGCTTCCAAGTCTTCAACCTTCACCCCACTGATGGTGCAAAAGACTCGAGACTGGGAGGTAAAAGTCATCGCACAATTCTGCATGGCGTGAATACCAACAGGTACAGTGAATTTCAAAAGCGTAAAATGTGAGGGGTCAAATATTTTGAACTTAGCCTTCCAAGTTTGTCTTTGGCCTACATGCCAGCCCTGTTTATATCCAGCTTTCACACCACAGCCCAGCCTAATGCTCCAGATCAGTCCATTATTCCAATACATAGTCCATGCTGCAGCATACACATACATACCTTTTTGAAGCCCCATAACCAAAATGTCTAGGTCACCTGTTAGAGACAAGCTCTGAATCACCTCCACTCCTCCGCAAATAACCTCCCATTAGGCTGAAGGATTTTAAATCACCAACATCATCAGATATCCATCAGGGCCCCCTTGAATGCATAATTCTTTAGGATTTTATTGTTTAAGCAAAGTTAGTACGCAGCTTCAACAAGTGACTTAATAAACTCCTTCACTATCTTGAAAAGATGTGGTAAAGTATCTCACATACTTCCAGAACTATTAAAGGAAAGTGAATACCTAGTACACATTTTAGGTATTAAACTGTATCAAGAACCTGTATCAGGGAGACTACTTCTGATGGTCTGTCCAAGAGAGCTCCCTGTTGGATTCCTCCTCAGATTCAACAATGAAAATGCAGAGAACATACAACTCATTCTAGAGTCTATTTTAGGATTTGATAGCAACTGGACAAGGAGGCAGTTCCGTGCTAGTCACTGACCCCTGATGTAGGAACACACACTGCTGGTGACCTACAGCAGCAGGAAGAGAGATGAGAAGGCTGCTACCTCTCAGAAAAGCAACATCAAATGCCAGGGAGAGACATGCCCAGCTGGTCTTCTCCTGAGATGAAAGAGAAGTTTCCTGAGGCCATATGCTAACACAGTCTTCTCTCAGCTTCAAATCCAGGGATCAGGTTAGCCCCGATCCTGGAACACACGCTTGACGGTGGCGTTTCTCAAATGTCCTTTAAACCTGGGGTCCAACTAGAGTTAAATGATCTCACTCCTGAGTTGAGGATACAGCATCTCAGATAAGCAGAGTTCTCTGCTCTTAAAAAAAAAAAGTCATGTTGTACATCTGAAACAAATATCATGTATACCAGCCATATCTCAATTAAAAAGAAAAGGCAGAAATAAACCAGCTCTTTCACCCAAAGATATCTATGCATCTGAAAGAGCCGAGGGGACCACACTAACAGCTCTGAGAGTGAGCCCATGAGAGAAGCACAGGCCCGGGGTCCCCGCCTGGGCTGGAGCCGGGGGCAAACTGCAGGCTTTGGAGGAAGTCTTTCTCTGAGCTCTTGCCGAAAAGGGGTGCAGGTCAATCCTGTCCAGACTTTTCTGGCTCACAGGGACAGCTATTCAGAGACGACCACACAGAGCTTCTATGACTCCCAAGTGGACTGGAGCACTCGGAAGGCCCAAGGCCCAGGGAGAACCCGCTCTCACCCAAACACATCAACTATACAAGATCCTCTCAGACAGAATGTCTCGCACACTCTAACACTTTAATTCAAATCAAAACAAACAACATCTCCTTTCAGCCTACAATTCTGTCATCTTCCATCTTTATAAGCTTTTTAAAAAGGGAGCAATTTGTCCTCAAACTAGACCCTCATCTGCGCTGAAATCACCACTGGGTCCCCGCTGGTGAACATTTCAGTCTCTTGGCAAGCTGCCCAGAAATTAAAAATATATACATTATTTCTAACCTATCCATTTATTTGTTTTAAGAGAGATTTTTTTTAAAAAATTACCATGAAGAGGGCAAGCTAATAAAAAGAGTAGTCCTGTTAATATACAACTAAAAGCCAAACAATCTTAACAGAGTACTATGTTTGGCTGGTGGTTCTTTGACACTCAACAATTTTCAGCAAATTGCTTTTATTTTATTGGCTGTGCCTCAAGGCATGTGGGATCTTAGTTCTCCAAACAGGGATCAAACCTGTGCCCCTACAGTGGAAGTGCAGAGTCTTCCTCCAGGGAAGTCCCTCAGCAACTGTTCTTTAATCCAAGAGTAGAGAGGAAAGTGAAATTGGGAGGATTTTATTTACTGAAAGACAGTTTCTGTGTCCAAACACTGGTTTTCAAAGAAGTTAATGAGCTATATATATTAAAAGCTACTTTCAGATGCCAAAATGGCAGATCCAAGCAAATGCTCTACTCACTGCAAATAATACTGCCCATATCTCAAAAGTAGGAACAACATATCATCTATCTCCAAAATTAACTGTGGGGTAGAGAAGAATTTTATTTTTTTCACTTGTTTTACTGAAGTATAGCTGATTGACAATATTGTGTTATTGTCTGGTGTGGGGCAAAGTGAATCAGTTATACATATAAGTGATAGCTTGCATCTGCCAGTCCCAAACTCCCGATCCATCTGTCCCTCCCCTCCCCTCCTTGGCAACCACAAGGCCGTTCTCTACATCTGTGTGTCTGTTTCTGTTTCATCTGTGTCATACTTCAGATTCCATAGAAAGTGATATCATATGGTGTTAGCCTTTCTCTTTCTGACTTCTTTTACCCAGTACGATAATCTCTAGGTTCATTAACATTGCCACAAAGGGCATCGCTTCATTCTTTTTTATGGCTGAGTAGTATTCCAGTGTGTGTGTGCAGACACACACACTATCTTCTTTATCCATGTCTATCTGTCGATGGACATTTAAGGCTTTTTCCACGTTAGATAAGAAATTTATAAAAGTAGAATTTGAATTCGAAAAAGTGAAATGAGTTGTCCAAAGTCACCTTATTTCTAAGTGGCCGAATAAAGCCTAAAATCCTATTGTCTAATATAACAGCCACCACCCACGTGTGACTATTTAAATTGATTAAAATTAAAAATTCAGTTCTTCACTCAAGCTAGCCACATTTAAGTGTTCAGGAGTACCTGTGGCTAGCAGCTAGTGTCACAGAATATTTCTATCAACACTGAAAGCGCTATCAGACAGGGCTGGCCTGGGCAGGGGCGAGTTCTTTAGAATTCATGGAAACTTGGGGGAAAGATGCCATGGATCTCAGTATTTAACAAAAATGGACTGAGAGTGACAAAGTTAAATCACAGCTCCTTTCTTATTACAAGAAATTTTGAGGCCTGAGGAGGTTGGTTTATCTTCTCTGGGGTTATGAACACCAAGAGTTATTTTTAAAAGAGCTTCACCAAAACGGATTTTATCTGTATGTACTCAGGAAAGAGAATCTTGAAACAAAGTTTATATACCTTTGATGAAGAATAATATAAGGAGTAATTCCCAAGTTACAAATAACAAAAATACTATTATTAAGACGAATTTCAGCTACAGAGGAAAAGAGATAATAATAATTAATCCTGACACTTTCAGCCATTAAATAATCTTTTGTCAGAGTTCAGAAGAAATTTCTTCCTGGTACAGAGACTGCTATAGTCAGATGAACAGGAGATGTTCAGCTGACATGGGACCCAGGAAAATGCCAGCTTAAGCAACTGGGTCTCTGTGCAGCATGTGGCCAACACCAACAGCTGAAGCTTGACAAAGGGGTCCAACTGCAGAACCGAAGGGTCAGGAGTCAAGATGTGGCAAAGCTTATTAAAAACAGAACTGCAGGAACTCCATCACACAAGATCATTTTTTTCCAGTTTCAATGTGAGAACACGGGGCCTACTAGCAGATCCACAAACCAATCAAACTCGCTGACCACTGGTTCACTTTCTCACCCAGCAACAAGTCTGAGTGCCTCTCAGGGCCCAGGCCAATTGAGAGGCCTCTGGATCTACCCTGGCTGCCCTGAGTTGTGACGCCTTCACATTGTGTGTGTATTCTCCCAACAATTCAGAAGAAAGTGTCACCAGGGGCAATGGCTAGGTGTGCAGAAACACCATTTAAAATGAAAAAAAAGAGAGAAAAAACTCACCCAAGAAATATAGAGGCAAGTCCGTAACCTACTGGACAAACAGATGATTTCCTCATGGGTTTGCCAAGGTACTAGGTTTTCCTACTATATGCATATGGGCCAATAATGAACTGGTAAAGGGTAACTGAGGCATTAGAAAGTGATCTCTGCTTTTCCTCAAGGGCTCACGGTAGAATAACAAGAGGCTGAGAGGGAACAGACAAATGAGGCTCTTCTCTCAAATCTAGGAAGATTACAGGAGATTTATCTGTCATTTGTTTGGGTCAGGAGAATTTCCATGTTTTCCTTTAAAAGGTTATTCCTCTGCAGCAGCCCTGACTGCCAGAATATTTTTCTTAATTTTCACCTTAACTTTCTGGCTTGTACAACTTTAAATGTCAGAGAGAAAGGCTGTGGGGAAAGCTCTGTTTGGAAACAAAGTGAACCACACAGGACCCACCTCTTCTATGACTCTTCATCTGAAATACAGAAGCATTCCTTAATTTCTGGACTTGAACACCAGCTTCCTGTCTGTGCCATCTCTCCTCTTCCCTCAAGATACGCAGGGCTTCAGACATCAGAAAAGAAAGCATGGGGCCTGGAATATGTAATTCTTTGCTATCTGGCACTCTGTACTTGGTACGGTTTAAATAGTGTTAAATTTGAGACACAGGTTTACATGATGAGAATGAGGGATTCTGGGAAATGATCCTATTTAAAAACACATTCTGTTCCGTCACTCAGTCATGTCCGACTCTGTGCGACCCCGTGGACTGTAGCCTACCAGGCTTCTCCGTACATGGGATTTTCCAGGCAAGAATACTGGAGTGGGTTACCATTTCCTTCTCCAGGGGATCTTCCCGACCCAGGGATCGAACCTGGGTCTCCCGCATTGGAGGCAGACGCTTCAACCTCTGAGCCACCAGGGAAGCCCAAAAAAAACACATTAGAAATCACCAACTTCTATACCCCATAGTTCAGATGCCATGAGCAGAGCATATCAAGCAGTAGAAAGAGGTGTATGGGAATTGAGAGGCTCTTAAATCCCCTGAATTCTATGGGAAGGTCACTGCCCAACTTTGAACAATACACAAAACTAAGAACAACCCTGAAGGCAGGGCAGCCACTGAAAACATCGTGCCCTGCAGACATGATGTCCGGACTGGAAGCCAGAGATCCCTGTGGGAATGCTCTGTGGGTGAGTTCTCCTTCCCAGAGCTACAGAAAGATCAGGACGAGATGAATTGGATAAAAGACATAAACAGAAATTGATGAGGCAGAATACGGCCATGACTACACTGCTCCTTTCCCCTGGTTTGAGGGTCTTACCAACTTTCCAAAGTTGTACAGCTAACTTAAACATAAAGGCACTTTTCAGAAACTCCTCAGGCCAGCGAGATGGAAGTGAAACAGGCACTTCAAACCAGATGCTATCTTTCCAGATTGCCCAGTCTTCAATAACCAACAAATTGCTGATCAGTTACGATTTGCCCCCAGCACTACTCACATTTTCTTTTGAAAGACGTGAGCGAAAGATGAGCATGAAATTAATTGGTGGGGGTGTCAGGGAGGCAGAGAATGTCCCAGATTATAACAGGACAGATTACGGTGGTGGCGAGGGACTGTGGTGAGGAAGTGGGGTTACTCAGAGGGTGAGGGGCTGGGAAAAAAGAGCCTCATCTTTGGGAACTCTGGGCCCCATCTGCACATCACCTGGTATGCTGAAGAGCAGGGCACTTCACACCTGGAGCTCTTCCCAGGCCACAACACTCCCTCTCTCATAATCTGAGAGTTTGCTACCTACTTTCTTCACTGGAAAAGCTGAAAAACAAACTGCGCCCATCATTGAAGGTGGCTTGTGTTATAAGGGAACATGAAATATTCTCACAGAAGCAGGGCGTTTCTATTCCTACAGGAAGGGCAGTCACTCTCACTTCACAGATGCAGAGAACCACCCAAGGTACACAATTAGATACTCAGAATATTTTAGAATCTGAGCTCCTGGGAGAACAGGAGTGTTGTTTCAAATTCCAGGCCCAGAATTCCAAAAAGTTTGCAATTAAGTAGTATCTGTTCCTGTCTGTCTGTCCTTCTCTTTCTCTCTCATACACACACCATTTTACAATTGGCTGTCTCATTCATCCATTCAGTGCCAGGTACTGGGGGCAGAAATATAAATAAGATACCTCCTCAAGGAGCTCACAGTCTAACTGGAGAGGCAAACACCTAAGCAGATAACTGCGCTACTCAAGCATCGTTTGTCTTAACAGCACAGAATATTGCAAGAAATGCAACACAATAAATCCTACTAAACAGTTATCTCCAGTAGCCCCTGCTATCAAATGAAAGGCTGCAAAAAGAACGTAAGGCCCTCATCCTCTGCGTGATTTTTAGATCCTGAACATACTACAGATTCTGAGAAGCAGCACTATGTTCTCAGAACTAGTACTGTAATCAGAGTCAGCACCCCACAGATCAGCACTGAACTGCTCTTCATGCTGTGTATGGGCAAATCCTACTACCCAGACAAACTGTTAAGTGTCTTAAGGGCAGGTCCCATGCTGAATATTTCTTTAATCTCTAAAGCACCTAGGATTATCACAGGTAAACAGCAGATCCTAAACACAGGATGTCCTTGGTGAAAGGGACAATGAGATTGATACGGGGTGACTTGTTCCTCTACAAGGTTTGCAGACTGGCAGATTTGGAGTGTTTTATAAAAGCACACCACCACTCTACCTGAGCACATTAACGGACCCACACTTTAAGGAGAAGAGTACTTCACTGCAAGGTCAGAGAAGGAGACAGCATGTGGGCAAACGGTTTGGTAGTTAATCACAGTTTTTAAAAAGATAAACTTGAGACTTGAATCTCCTAGCTGATGCTTAGGACAGAAACAGACCTCAAGATCTTTATACTTGCTATGAAGTTCCAGCTCTTAGAAATGGATCTGATATCTCCATGAGGTAAATCAGATCCTGTCTTCACTTGCTTGAAAGTCTTCGATGGCTTCCCATTGCAGTTAAAACAGAATCTACCTCCTCCGTGTGGTTGACAGGGCTCTAGTTCTGGCCCCGCCCATCCTGCCAATCTTAACTGACCCTCATTCTGCCCTCACTTACCAGGCCCAGCAACCATGGCTTCCTTGATGTGTTCAAACATGCCAGGCTCTTAACTGCGCTGGGCCCTCAGACTTGCTTTCCCTTCTTCCTGGGCCCTCTTCCTGCTTCTGAATGACTGACCCCATCTGATCCTTCAGATCTCAGCTCAGACATTTCCTTCTCGGGGAGGCCTTTCTTGACCAACTTCTTCAAAGTGATCCCCTCTCAGCCCTATTATCTGTTAATATGCCAACCGGTTACATTTACTTCAGAGCATTTACCATGTTCTGAAGCAACGGTGTTAGTTTATTTGTCTCCCTGTTTGTTATCAGTCTACTGAGTAAGTACAAAACTCCTGAGAGCAGGAGCTGGGTTTATCTTGCTGCATCAACAGGCACACACCAGTCACCCAGACATGGTGAATGAGTGAGTGAGAATTAGCAAGGCACAGCAGCAGCAGGTTAGCAGGCACGGAGTTAAGGTTTAAAAAGTTAAACCTCAGTCCTTCCACTATGAAGTTGGAAGTGGTGAACGATATATACATTTTTATTTCATTCGGCTGTGCCCAAGCAGCAGGAACACGCAAAGATAAAAGAACGAAGAGGGAGAGTCTAAGCTCTTCACATATGACTCAAAAAAGAAATGTCAAAAAGAGCAAAACCCTGCTGGTGTCAGCTTCCGCTTGTTTTACAAGGCTGCTGGTATTAAAGGCAAATTTTCTTACGTTGAATAGATTCCAAGATGGGTTTTATTTCTCCCAAGTGATGCAGTTCTGCACTGAGCCCCACCCTGAGATACCCCATCAATGACTCCAGTTATACCAGGCTAGGGTATCTGAGGCTCTCACTCTAAACAAACCTGGGGCTGACTTGGAATACTAGGAGGGAAAGGGCCATCCCTTCCCAAGCACCCCGACACTCAGGCAAAACACATGCGGGGAGAGCTCTTCCTCACAGAACCCCAGCTCACGATCTGTTCCTCCTACAAAGGGAAGTGGCACAGGGCGGAGAAACCCTTTAAAGGTACAGTTCACAAGCTAAGGGTGATTCAATGGCACCCTTAAACCTAACGCTGTTTCTCTTAACTTGACCAATGAGCACAGTTCTCTTAACTATGGCCAAGTGAGAGGCCCTGAACTTGGGAAAGCATGACAAAGAAAGGAGTGAAAAACGAACCCAGTGGCCCTGTTTTCTGTCAGGTGCTTCCTGTGGCATACTGGGTACACACACCATGTCCCCAAAGCACCTCCATCACGGGCTGAGAGGCAGGGGGGTACTTACGCGGCATGATCCCTTGGCTCACCAGCTCCTCCCGTGTCCGGCGCTGCTGGAGCTTCAACTGCAGCACTGCAGGACAGCAAAGAGAGAGGAGAGATGAAGGCTCAGTCGGCCGTTCCACCACAAAAGACACATTTTCAAATGCAAAGAAAGCCTCGACACACAAGGGTGCAGTGTGAAAGAAGGATCCCCGGTAACTGTGGCTGTAATTGCAGAAGTGGCCTGATACAGCAGGGCTTCCGTATTCTGCTGTGGGCGGCGAGAGGAAGTTGCGAAGGGTCTTGCAGGGCGATAACAATCCACAAAGTACCAGAGTCTTGCCTATTGCTCAAAACCTCCTACAACACTGTGTCCTCCTCCAGGACTGAAAAAACACAAATTCTTAACTCAAAGAAAACATAATGAGGACCACCGCCCAGCAGAAAAGGCTTTTTCTAGCTGTTCTACGCGTTCTGGTGGCAAATGTTTACCACGGGTAAGAGTAGCAAGTTACAGATCAGGGAGTATTGGTTATTTGTAAAATCTTCTCTTTTGGATCTAAAAATTATACCTGTTTTCACCAAGCAATGCATTTCCCTCGGCCAGAAACTATTTTACCATTAAGAAGTTGCCTCTTCTTCTTCACTTCGAGCCTTCTTCTGTTGACATGAAACACAAAGCTAGGTGATTCAACATCCGGGCTAGGGGAGGGTGATGAGGGGGTTTTCTCCTATTTCTTCTCTGGCAACACCACTTGATGTAACAGGTTAATAGGAATTTTTTAAAGTTAAAAGCCAATTATCTTTATTTCAATGTGAGTGAAACCTAAACGGTATTATTACCACTGCACACCATGCGGAATGACACAGGCCTCCATTCAGAGGCGAAGTGAGAACATGTTCAGAAAAGGAAGGCTGAGAGGATCTCACAGCCAAGGGAAGTTCCCTTCTGTGATGTCTTCATTCTAAGGTCCTGAAAGTCCCACCTGAGGGTGACCTGTATCTATGCGGAATCACATTGCCCTAACGCCTGTCTTTCCCATCCACAAAGCAGCTTTTAAGATGGCCCCCCAACGTGGCAGAACTGTAACCAGGCTCCTGACTATCCCTCAAACTCAGCAGGTCCAAAACCTACTGCTTGAGCCTAGTCGCCCAATCGTGTCCGACTCTTTGTGACTCCCTGGCTTGTAGCCCACCAGGCTCCCCATCCATGGATTTTTTCAGGCAGGAATACTGGAGTGGGCTGCCATTTCTTTCTCCAGGGATCTTCCCGACCCAGGGATTGAACCCACATCTACTGTGTCTTCTGCACTGCAGGTAGATTCTTTACCTGCTGAGCCATCTCTTCCCCACCCCCCTCCTCAAATCTAACCAACCTTCCACCCTTTTTCTCTTTAATGGTATCACCATCCTCTTCCCCAGTACTAACACTAAAATTTTTAAGCCAACTTCAACTCTGATACCTCCTTCAGTTCAGTTCAGTTCAGTCGCTCAGTCGTGTCCGACTCTTTGCGACCCCATGAATCACAGTGTGCCAGGCCTCCCTGTCCATCACCAACTCCCGGGGTTCACTCAAACTCATGTCCATCGAGTTGGTGATGCCATCCAGCCATTTCATTCTCTGTTCTCCCCTTCTCCTCCTGCCCCCAATCCCTCCCAGCATCAGAGTCTTTTCCACTGAGTCAACTCTTCGCATGAGGTGGCCAAAGTACTACCTCCTTACATCCGTATTTTATCAAGCTTACTACATCTTCTCATGCTGCAGTGATAGCACTGGATCTTCCCAACCCAGGGATCGAACCCTGGTCTCCCGCACTGCAGGCAAATTCTTTACCATCTGAGCCATCAGGGAAGCCCTCACCCATTCTAAGTCACCACAATCCAGATTGTCCAATTACTCACAATTCATTTCACCTGGAAATGCCTACCTCATCATTTCTTCACCTGACCTTCCCAATTGAGAATTATTCCAGGCTTCCAATGAACTACCTTGTATCTGTTATTGAAAGTACAGAGATATTTTGCCCTGTGTAATACTTACCCCCAATTAAATGTAAACTCCTGGAGGACAGGGAATGTATCTTATTAATCTATGATGCTCTTCCAACCAATAGCACTCAATACACAGTAGGTATTTAACAACTGTTCCTTAACTTGAACTGCTTCTCTAAATGATGATACATACAGTCAGAGAAATCTAAATACGAGGTATTATTATCATTTACAAATTAACACTGTTAAAATTAAGGAAGCCTTGCAGAATAAAAGATAAAAGTGGCAACAGCCACACTAATGGCTAACATTGATAGAACCTATGCTCTGTGCTAGATACTGACCTACATTTTCTCATGTTTTAACTCATTTAATCTTCATAACTCCCCAAAGGACAGAACAGGTATTATTATCCTACTTTACAGGTAAGGAAAATGAGGCCCAGAGAGATTAAGTAATTCCCCTAAGGTTATCCACTAATAAGAGGTACGACAGGTTCTGAACTCAAGCATTCTAATTCCAGAACCTGGGCTCCCCACTTCTCTGTTTTCTCCAGGGTCTCCTGAAAGCCTGTGCTGCTAAGATAACAGGCCCGGAGTGTGATCACCTGGGTTCATTCTGTGCCAAGACAGACAAAGGGGCTGAGGGACATAGATGATTCAGGCCAGGGACAAAGAAGTCTGGGAGATCAGCTTCAGTAAAATAAATTTAAATTAAGAACTTAATTTCAGAATAAATTATAGATCGCAGCAACAGTAATAATAAAATCATAAGAGGAATCATTGAGTGTTGCTACATGTCAGCCCTATATTAAATGACTGACATACTTTAAAAAAAAAAAGCCCTGTGGGGATATTACAATTATTATCTCCATTTTACAGATGACAAAAACTAAGGATCAAACCTTTAAACTTTTGTCTTAGGTCAAATGGCTCAAAAGTGCAGGAACTAGGATTCACATCAGGTCTCTGTGACTCTAAAGTGAAGGGAAATACTTAATACTGTGCCACATGTTTCTCTGGAAGAAAGAGGAGGGCCAGGCAGGATAAAGTAAGAGGGGAAAGAGGGATCTGTTAGCTTTTACATGTTCCTAAGGCCCAGTATAAGATGCGCTACTGGAAAATGATTAAATGCATCAAACTGATTTCATTTCAGAGAACAGGGAAACCTAATGCAGTAAGTCTGAACACTTCAAAAAAAACCAATAATTAATGAAAAATACGTCTATTATCCAAGAATAATTCTGAAATAGCAATTCGCACCCTTCCAAAAACCCATATACAGATAGGGCCATAAGGAATCCATTATGCAAACTTCTTGACTGAAAAACTTCTTGCTTCAGGAAAGCAAAAGGTTAAGTCTATGATTCATGGAGTTTAGTTGCTTTTTTTTTTTTTTAATGCCTCTAGCTCAAAGAGGAAGGTTCATCTAATAAACCTTTTCCATCTCAAACTAAATGAAATTAAAGTTCAGTTATTTGAAAATTCCATTTGTGCCTCTCAGCAGTTAACACCAAATTCTAGTCTAATCTGAAATCTGACCAAGTTTCTCATTCACGTAATAGAATTAACCCTGCATCAGTATGCCCTGGGTACTGCTACAACCTGATAGTGGGTATGTATTACTTCATACATTGCATAATCCCTGCTAATCCTAACAACATTTATAAGGAGGAAAGTAAGCAGCAAATTCAGAATTATGGTGTAACGTATCTGTTTGGCTGTTTATATATACAACAATCCTCCTTTTGAGATGTCTGACCACAAAGAAACAGTATTTACATGAATTTCCCCTTTCCTTAGTCTATCTTAATTTCTCTTAATTCCAAGCAGTCTAAATAAAATGCCTTTATATTTCTAGGCCTTGGGATTATTCATTTTAGAAGAAATCATTCAATAATTTAAATACGATAAGAGTCATATATTATGTATTCACTACAAAAGGTACTCAAATCAGGAGCATATTTAAGAGGACATAATTTAATACACAACCACCCTCACCAAGATAAAGCTAACACTAGTTCAAGTGATTATTTTCAAACACAGTGCTAGATCAAGGAAATGATTAAAAGTAGGATTGCGATAAATTCTATGTTACTGTATATCACCATTTAGACTTCCTCTCCAGTCCCCAAGTCAATAAAAAACTAAACAAAAATACCTATTCATGTACAAGCACAAGTCTTTATACCTTCACTGTTACTGAATTCCACAAATTTAATATATCATCTGTTTTTAAATGTGTCTGTGCAAGCCGCCTATTATAAATAGATGAACAGATGTCTCTGAAGCTGATGCATGGTGAATCAACTGAGCTGCCTGCCAGTAAAGGATGGAAAGAAAAGAAACAAACCATAAAGTGGGGAACCTGAGGTTCTCCATTCCCCACGAATCAAGTTTTCAATCTATTTCAGATAAATGTGATCAACTGCTATTTGAACAACAGGCTACTCGGGAAATCAGGGCAAGGGGAGAAACCTGACACTCTTCTGCCCGGTAAGACCACAGAGGTATGCCAACGGTATTCACGGGCTGATGCCCAAGGACTGAATGTATCAAACTGTTGAATCAATCAGGTCTGGAAAGAAAAATCAAAAACCAGTGGTGTGCTCCCAAGTCTGGCTCTGTGGCTCCCACTGGTCAGAAGTTCTGTATTTTACTGGGAAGGGAGATGTGCAGCTCAGCAGGTTGATCCTACCTCATTCGTATTCACCCATTACTGATTTCCCCAAGACTTCTAGAATAGGGAGGGGAAGTGTGAGTTATGAGGGAAATAGAAGAGCAAAGAGTTAGTACAGGAATAACTGGGAAAGAGCAAAACCCCTCCCCATGTACCATCCCGGCTCAGGACAAAGACTCTTCAATGAAGATTCTGACTGCAGTAACGTCCCATTAACTCAGCTCTGTGAGAAACACTGATAAATCTTTTTCCCCATTCTTTAAATCTGGATATGAAACTTTAAACCTAATCAAAAGACCATGAATTTGATTGCAGCTTTTCAGAATATTTATGTTACAAAAAGGCTCCAAAATAAACGTGTTGATTTGGGGAATAAGGGAAATGCTCCTTGACTAGATATTACAAGCTAGTCCAAAAATTCAGTGCTGTATTAGAAACTCAGTGAGGAGTTATATGCTTGAGGAGAGCAAAAGGCAAACAAGCCTTCTCAAAAATCTTTTCTCTCCACCCCAACCCCCGACTAAGATATCTGACTCTAAGCTATGGAGGTTCTCATAGTTCCAAGGAGGAAACAGAAACCCAGAAACGATCACCTGAAAGACTGGCCTGATGGGAGTTGAGTCTGAAATTATGAGTTTTCATGAGAATTAAAAGATATGAGATCGCCATAGAAAAATACTAAAATAAAAAGGATGAATACACTAGAAAATAAATTAGATGTCATTCCTGGTATTCCTAAGATACAACTAATACTAGAAGATTTTTCCATTTTAATTCAACTTCATGATACTTAAATGATTCAGAATAAGGAATGTTTATCTACTCATGAATTACAATCAACCTCACTCTTGATAATGAACAAATATGCAGAAAATCAACAAGAACGTCAAGACTCAAACAACACACTCCATCCAACAACCACAGAATACATATTCTTCTCAAGCATACATGGAATTGGTTCTAGGACAGATCATATACTAGGCCATAAAATGACTTTCAGTAAGGTTAAATGGATTTAAATAATACAAAGTACATTCTCTGACTACAATGAAATTAAATTAGAAACTAACAACAGAAGAAAATCTGAGAAATTCAAAAAATGTGGAAAATTAAATAACACACTCTTAAATCAGACTGATTATATTCTTTGCAGCCAAAGATAGAGAAGCTCTATACAGTCAGCAAAAACAAGACCAGGAGCTGACTGTGGCTCAGATCATGAACTCCTTATTGCCAAATTCAGACTTAAATTGAAGAAAGTAGGGAAAACCACTAGACCATTCAGGTATGACCTACATCAAATCCCTTACGATTATACAGTAGAACTGGGAAATAGATTTAAGGGACTAGATCTGATAGATAGAGTGCCTGATGAATATGGATGGAGGTTCCTGACACTGTACAGGAGACAAGGAGCAAGACCATCCCCAAGAAAAAGAAATGCAAGAAAAAGCAAAATGGCTGTCTGGGGAGGCCTTACAAATAGCTGTGAAAAGAAGAGAAGCGAAAAGCAAAGGAGAAAAGGAAAGATAAACCCATGTGAATGCAGAGTTCCAAAGAATAGCAAGGACAGATAAGAAAGCCTTCCTCAGTGATCAGTGCAAAGAAATAAAGGAAAACAATAGAATGGGAAAGACTAGAGATCTCTTCAAGAAAATCAGCGATATCAAGGGAACATTTCATGCAAAGATGAGCTCAATAAAGGACAGAAATGGTATGGACCTAATAGAAGCAGAAGATATTAAGAAGAGGTGGCAAGAATACACAGAAGAACTGTACAAAAAAGATTTTCACAACCCAGATAATCACAATGGTGTGATCACTCACCTAGAATCAGACATCCTGGAATGTAAAGTCAAGTGGGCCTTAGGAAGTATCACTACAGACAAGGCTAGTGGAGGTGATGGAATTCCAGCTGAGCTATTTCAAATCCTGAAAGATGATGCTGTGACAGTGCTACACTCAGTATGCCAGCAAATTTGGAAAACTCAGCAGTGGCCACAGGACTGGAAAAGGTCAGTTTTCATTCCAATCCCAAAGAAAGGCAATGCCAAAGAATCCTCAAACTACCGCACAATTGCACTCATCTCATACGCTACTAAAGTAATGCTCAAAATCCTCCAAGTCAGGCTTCAACAATGCATGAACTGTGAACTTCCAGATGTTCAAGCTGGTTTTAGAAAAGGCAGAGAAACCAGAGATCAAATAACATCTGTTGGATCATTGAAAAAGCATGAGAGTTTCAGAAAAACATCTATTTCTGCTTTATTGCCTACGCCAAAGCCTTTGACTGTGTGGATCACAATAAATGTGGAAAATTCTGAAAGAGATGGGAATACCAGCCTCTTGAAAACTCTGTATGCAGGTCAGGAAGCAACAGTCAGAACTGGACATGGAACAACAGACTGGTTCCAAATAGGAAAAGGAGTACGTCAAGGCTGTACATTGTCACCCTGCTTATTTAACTTATATGCAGAGTATATCATGAGAAACGCTGGGCTGGAGGAAGCACAAGCTGGAATCAAGATTGCTGGGAGAAATATCGATAACCTCAGATATGCAGATGACACCACCCTTATGGCAGAAAGTCAAGAGCTTCTTGATGAAAGTAAAGAGGAAAGTGAAAAAGTTGGCTTAAAGCTCAACATTCAGAAAACTAAGATCATGGCATTTGGTCCCATCACTTCATGGGAAATAGATGGGGAAACAGTGAGAGACTTTATTTTTGGGGGGCTCCAAAATTACTGCAGTTGCTGACTGTAGCCATGGAATTAGAAGATGCTTGCTCCTTGGAAGAAAAGCTATAACCAACCTAATCAGCATATTAAAAAGCAGAGACATTACTTTGCCAACAAAGGTCCATTCTAGTCAAGGCTATGGTTTTTCCAGTAGGCATGTATGGATGTGAGAGTTGGACTGTGAAGAAAGCTGAGCACCAAAGAATTGATGCTTTCAAACTGTGGTGTTAGAGCAGACTTTTGTGAGTCCCCTGGACTGCAAGGAGATCTGACCAGTCCATCCTAAAGGAGATCAGTCCTGAGTGTTCATTGGAAGGACTGATGTTGAAGCTGAAACTCCTATACTTTGGCCACCTGATGCGAAGAACTGATTCCCTGGAAAAGACCCTAATGCTGGGAATGATTGAAGGCGGGAGGAGAAGGGGACAACAGAGGATGAGATGGTTGGATGGCATCACCGACTCAATGGAGATGAATTTGGGTAAACTCTGGGAGTTGGTGATGGACAGGGAGGCCTGGCATGCTACAGTCCATGGGGTCTCAAAGAGTTGGACACAACTGAGCGACTGAACTCATGAAATAGCCATGGGTCAAAGGAAAAATAAAAGAGACCTTAGAAAGTATTTTGAACTGAATATATAAAAATTTATGGGCTATATCTAAACTAATGCTTAGAGGGAAATTCACAGATTTAAATGCTTGTATGAGAATAGAAGGAAGACTTCAAACACATGCTGTAAATAAAGACTTCACTTTAAGAAGCTAGAAAAAGAAGTGCAACTAAACCCAAGTAAGTAGAAGAATGAAAGTTAAATTATTATAATTATAAGGCAATTATGTAGAAAATAGAGAAAACAAATAGAATCGAAAATTTGCTGTTTACAAAGATTAAAAAAATTGACAAATGTTTAGTTAGAATGACCAAGAAAAGAGAGATAAAATAGATGCAAAAATCAGGAATGTAAGAGGAGACATTATCACCAATTACAGAAATTAACAAAGTTAAAAGAGAATACCATGAAGAACCACATGTCAACAAATTAGGTAACTTAGATAAAGTAGACCAGTTTCTAGAAAGGCACAAACTATCAAAATTGATGCAAAAAAACCTCCCAAAGAACAGAATATCCAGACAGACCTAAAAAAGCAGAGACTGATTTGTTAATTTAAAATCTTTCTCAAAAGAAAACTCAGGCTCAGATGGCTTCACTGGTAAATTTCACCAAACATTTAAGAGAATAATTAGTAATAATCCTTCAAAAACTCTTCCAGAAAACAGAGAAAGGTACATTTCCCAACTAACTCTATTAGTTACTCTGATACCAAAGCCAGAGAAAGAGACCACAACAAAACTACAGACCAACACACATCATAAATACAGACACAAAAATTTTCAACAAAATACTGAAAGCAGAAGCCAGGACTAGAACCAAATCTGCTGAATTCTTATCCTTGCATTATTTCCCCATTCCAGTGATTCTCAACACTTACTTCACAAATAAAATCATCTGAGAATTTTTTAAATTTACTTATTTTTTATAGTAGGTCCTTGTGTTATCTATTTTAAATACAGCAGTGTGTATCTGTCAGTCCCAAACTCCCAACCTATCCCTCCTCCCCACCCTTCCCCACCCCCCCAACCAAAAGATCATGGAGAGTGTTTTTAATTGGTCTGGAGTGAGGCTTGGGAATCAGGGTTTTTCAAAAACTTGCCAGGTGATTCTAATGCAGTGTCAGGTTAAGAACTGCTGCCCCATTTAATGTAGGTTTGGTCTAACTTAAATTCACTTTACTCTGGAAAATTAAACATGCTGCATCCGTGTTCATGATGCCAATCATAAGTCAGGTTAAGTAACTAGTACTTGAGCTGGGTGAGTTGATGTGTGTGTTCAGCCGTGTCTGACTCTTTGTGACCCCATGGACTGTAGCCCACCAGGATCCTCTGTCCAGGGATTTCACTAGCAAAAATATTGGAGTGGACTGCCACTTCCTCCTCCACGAGATCTTTCTAACCTGGGGATCAACCCCGAGTCTTTTATGTCTCCTGCACTGGCAGGTGGATTCTTTACCACTGCGACACCTGGAAAACCCAAGTAACTAGTATTAAGCATATTTAATTCACCTTTCTTTTGACACTCCCAATCAACTGCTTTTAAAGCACATCATGGGCTTTCTAGGTAGCTTGCTACTGCTGCTGCTAAGTCCTTTCAGTCGTGTCCGACTCTATGTGAGCCCATAGACGGCAGCCCACCAGGCTCCTCCGTCCCTGGGATTCTCTAGGCAAGAATACTGGAGTGGGCTGCCATTTCCTTCTCCACCTAGGTAGTTTAGTAGTAAAGAATATGCTTACCAATGCAGTTCATTGGGTTGCAAAAGTCGGATACAGTGACTTAGCGACTAAACAACAACAAAGCACATCACCTTTTGTTGTGTACTGAACAATGTTCAATGTTTTTAAGTTAAAATTTTTGTTTCAAATTTGTTTAAAAGTTTGTAACAGGAGAGGACTTCCATTTTCTAACACATTTCTTCTGGAAAAATTATTTGTCATTTTTAAAAGTTATGTTTATTTAATCGATTATTGTTTATGATGATGAATTAACCATAGGTGTACATATGTCCCCTTCTTCCTGAATCTCCCTTCCACCTCCCCACCCTTTCCCACTCCTCTAGGTTATTACAGAGCCCCAGTTTAAGTTCCCCGAGTCATTCCGGCAAATTTCCACTGGCTGTTTCACACATGCAGTGATTATGCTTTCACACTACTCTCTCCATTCATTCCACCTTCTCTTCCTGCCCCTCTCCACAAGTCTGTTCTCTATGTCTGTGTCACCACGGCTGCCCTGCTGAGTAAGTTCATCAGTACCATTTTTCTAGATTCCATATTTATGCTTTAATATACAGTATTTGTTTTTCTCTGACTTATTTCACTCTGTACAACAGGCTCTAGGACCTCATCAGAACTGACTCAAATGCGTTCCTTTTATGGCTGAGTATGACCAACCTAGATAGCATATTAAAAAGCAGAGACATTACTTTGCCAACCAAGCTCTGTCTAGTCAAGGCTATGGTTTTTCCCGTGGTCATGTATGGATGTGAGAGTTGGACTGTGAAGAAAGCTGATCGCCGAAGAATCGATGCTTTTGAACTGTGGTGCTGGAGAAGACTCTTGAGAGTCCCTTGGACTGCAAGGAGACCCAACCAGTCCATTCTAGAGGAGATCAATCCTGGGTGTTCATTGGAAGGACTGATGCTAAAGATGAAGCTCCAATACTTTGGCCACCTCATGCGACGAGTTGACTCACTAGAAAAGACTCTGATGCTGGGAAAGGTTGGGGGCGGGAGGAGAAGGGGACGACAGAAAATGAGATGGCTGGATGGCATCACCGACTCGATGGACATGAGTTTGAGTGAACTCCGGGAGTTGGTGATGGACAGGGAGGCCTGGCGTGCTGTGATTCATGGGGTCGCAGAGAGTTGGACACGACTGAGCAACTGAACTGAACTGAACTGAGTATTCCATTGTATATATGTACTACAGCTTCTTTATCCATTCATCTGTCAAGGGATATCTAGGTTGCTTCCATGTCCTAGCTATTGTAAATAGTGCTGCAACGAACACTGGGCTACATGTGTTGTCTACTATTGAAGGTTTGTCAAGGGGAAAAAGAATGGTGAAAGAACAACCTAATAAAGAGAAAATCTGGTTTCTCTAGACTCGTTTCTGTGAGTTTTCAATCTAAATCTAATACACTTGATATGATGTAATATCTCCTAAGTTCTATTCTAAACACAGCCTAGCATACTTATTTATAAATATTGTTAAAACTAATTTTAGATAGTATATATTGTTACTCCAAATTCTGTTCCTTCTATAAATCCCCAAAGTCTGATTTCATAATAATTGGTACATTTTTTTTCTCATTAACTTTCAAATATCAATCCCAGAAGAAATAAACAAATACAATTCAGCTCAGCAATAGATAACGCTACCACTACCTTCAAACTGGAGAATGTGTTTCACTGGGAAGATGAGAGAAGGAATAATGTGTGTTTTTTAGCCTTGTGTGAAGCTTAGCATGCTCATAATTAGAAAATTCACCTCTGCAGCAGTGAATTACACTGATGCTATTGGTGTATTTTTTGTTTTTGTAAATTATTTAATTGGAGGCTAATTACAATATTGTAGTGGTTTTTACCATAGATTCACATGAGTCAGCCATGGGTGTACATGTGTCCCCCATTGGTGTAATCTTACACTTCAATTTATTCTATAAATTGCAAAATCACCCAAATAGTAAAACCACATCACCCATCACTGAAAACCAAAGACTATTCTCTGTATGCTCACTCGTTTCATTATTAGAATATCTGAATAAAGCTAGGTGAAGGTGTTTATGTCCATTACATCTCAATTTTTAAATTAATTATTTTTAAGTGAAGGTACCCCCAGAGGAGGGGGTTTATTCCTCATTTCTGCTGCCTGGGTTACTTTACAGCATCACCTCCAAAATAGTGCTTGGGGGTCAGGATGAGCAAAAGTTCTCCCCCATGCATTCTCTCATCCACTTATCTAACATATTTACTAAATAAATACGTTAGGGTCTGTTCTAGTAGGCCGGAGACAACTATGGTCTCTGCTCACATAAAGCTTTCAGTCCAATGGGAAACAGGACATCAAACTGCACATACGTAAGTACAAGTTGTGACTAACGTTTTATAAGAAAAAATAAAGAGTGAAGGATTCAGACTCTGGCATCCATAGTTACTTCTTTAATATTCTGTGATAACTAACATTTCACATCTCCTGTTCACTATGACAGTCAATTATCTAAGACACTAACACTCTGTGAGAAACAGAAAGCTCAGGGTAAGCTGTCTTAAAGTAAGCTAAGACACAGTTTCACTTATTCACTTTATGTATTTGCTCAGCTGCTTGAGGGCTCACACACGAGCTGGTGAGCATGCCTATGCACCTCATATTCATGCCTTATGCAGTTATTCCTCAGCTCCTTGTCAAAACTTCCCTTGGCATTCACTCAAGAAATCTGAGGATCTACTGCCTGTGCCAGACACTGAGCTTGCTGGGGGGATAAAGTAGTCACTAGACAGAGTCTCTGCCTTCAGTGGCAGAGGGCAATAACCATCAAACAGGTGTGTATAAGAGTGAACAGTATTTTCAAAGAAAACATTACTCAGACACCACATCCCAACCAAGTGGTTTGATGGGTCCCACAATTCAATTCATGCGTTCAAACATTTTTTTGTACTCTCAAAGTTAGGGCTGGGTGCTAGAAATACAGACATGGTTCTCATGCTCGAGGAATCTTAAGTCTACTGGGGAAAAAATGGACTCAAAAGTGAATGATTATGATGCAATGAGAAAGATATTGATGTCTGTAATATAGATTTTTACTTAAGTCACAGGAAAATGCAACTTTAGCTAGCACACATGCCCTACTCCTGGGACCTCTGACAAATTCCAAGTCATTTGGTCTCATGTGTGATACATGTGTGCATAAATAAAAAAGCAAGTGCTGGTTTCTTAAAAATTCAAATAGTTATGTATTTGTAGGCGCTACGGGAGCACAAAGGTGATGCTACCTGACACTGGAAGTCACAGAGAAAGAGAACAAGAGCCTTTCTACGTGGGGCAGGACAAGTGAACCTATTTGGGCCTTAAGAATATTCCATCCTCATGATTAGCTTGGACTGCTATTTCAAGTAATTTTCTGATATCATTTCCAAAAAGTAATGTTCCTGTGGGGCCCTATTTACTGCAGTCTCTTATAAGTCTCTCCTGATATGCGCTGCAAAGATGTAAAAGCAAGGGGGGGGTCTCTGTGTCCCTCACTCCTCTCCCCTGCCTCTCCTGCTTCCTGGTTCTCAATTTCTGGCCTGTCCTACAGCAGCCCTGGAGTGGTTTCTTCTCCTGCTCCTTATATAGAATTTTTCAGGCTTTCTAGACCGTTTCATGATTTTCCTCCTTCAACTTGGAATATCAGCCTGAACAGCTAGCATAGTGTGAGTGAAGTCGCTCAGTCGTGTCCGACTCTTTGCAACCCCATGGGCTGTAGCATACAAGGCTCCTCCGTCCATGGGATTTTCCAGGCAAGGGTACTGGAGTGGGTTGCCATTTCCTTCTCCAGAGGATCTTTCCGACCCAGGGATCGAACCCGGGTCTCCCACATTGCAGGCAGATGCTTTACTGTCTGAGACACCAGGGAAACCTAGCACAGCGCACATGGCACTAAAAATGTATTTCTGGCCTGTGCTTTTAATGTAAACAATAGTATTTTAAAGAGTACTAACCTTTAAGGGTAGACCCAAAACCTGGAAGAATGGGAAGGCAGGGGTTCCAGTCCTGGCTCTGCTGCTACCTAATCAAGTCACTTGATTTCTTGTAGCCTCAATTTTTCTCACTGTAACACAATTTGGTAAAATAACTCCTGCCCTTTGAAGCTCCAAAAAACCTCATGTATGTGAAAAGTGCTTTGTAAAACTGTATCACAGACTATAAATGTCTCACTAAAGGTCTTTACATCAGATAGCTTTTCTCTTGGACAGGAGCAAGAACTGCTAGAAGTGTAACCTGGTACCACACCCCCAAAGAGCAGCTCTATTTTGCAGAGTAAAAGGGCCTTATATAAAAACCTCCTTGTTTAAAATCACATCCCAAGTTGTGTGGGGCAGGCAGAAGGAGGAGAGGGAAGAGGAGGGGAGAACTGCTTCCTTCTGGAAGGCTTCTAGAAGGCAGTTCTGGGACACGCAGTGAGTGAAGAAGCACGCTCTGTTCCCAGACTCCAGACAACCTGGTATGCATAAAGAGTGAGAGGCAGAGAAAAACAGAAGAATCAGCACTCATTCATTAATAAAATTAAATGTACAGTAAGTGTTCCAAACACACTCCTGAAATTCTGAGCTGTCAATACCAAAACAGTGGTTAATGGACCCAGAAGGTCCCTTTATTTGCTGCCAGGGAAAGAAGGACCTGCTATAGGTCAGATCCGGAGTAAAGACAAAAAGGAGGAAGTAGAGGTCAGAGAAGGAAAAGCTGATTCTCTCTGAGATCCTACTGATCCACCATCTAAAAATCATATGGCCAAATGCACTGCAGTATCCTAGACTGGATCTTGGAACAGAAAAAGGAGATGAGTGGGAAAACAAATGAGATCTAAATAAAGCTTGGAGTTTACTTAGTAGTGTAACCAATGTTAATCTTAGTTTTGACAAATGCACCACAGGTATGCAAGATGCTGACATCTGGGGCAGCCAGTGAATGGTATACGAGAGCTCCCTGTTCTATCTGTGCCACCTTTTTGTAAGTGCAAAATTATTCCAAAACAAAAAGTTTATTTTAAAAACCCATGACTTTGACTCTCCTTTCAGAAAGATATATGAATCAATTATGAAAACATATCAAGAGTCAGGTTTTTCAAACTGAAGTGCTACCATGTGTTGGACAGAAAGAAATTACTAATTCCTATAAATGATTAGTTATAACAAACAATAGTCTAATAAATTCAATTATAAAATGATTTGTGGCATAAACAAATACAATAAACAATCATGTAACGTTGAAGACTTGAAGACAAGGAATACCTAATTCTTTAAAAATTACACATACTAACATCACTATTTTATTGATATGCTCATTCAACCCTTTCAAAATCCCACATCTCATCTCTCTAAACAGTGTGTAAATATGAGTTAAATTATCTCTCAAACAATCTGCTTTAGAAATCAGAAATTATATTATCAAAAAAAGATAAATATCTTCTACTTAATCTGAATACCAGCAGAGAGACAGGCAGTAATGAGGTATTTTCCTGGGTTAGTAAATCTGGTAATTTGCAAAAGATAAGCTTGTGAAAATTCAACTTGAACTACTGAAGCATGAAAAATAAAAGGGCTCTGTACTGTGTAATAATAAAGTGGTGAAAACACGCATGAATCATCTTATTTAATTCTTGAAACAAAGCTATGTGGAAGATGTTATAATTATACTATTTGTAGATGAGGAAATTGAACCTTAGGGAAATTAAGCAATTACCCAAGGTCATAGGGTAGGAAAAGGGTAGAGAGCAGAAACTGGAACCCAGCTCTGTCTCAATCAACAACCTGAGCTCGTAACCACTATTATATATCGTGCTTCTGTTCTTCCACAAAACACACCAGTTCCACACTTTTAAAAATGACACTGTATTAATAGTGTTATCTGCATGATGTGATTGGTAAAAAATGATCTATATTCTTATGAACCAGGGGAAAGTCCAGGTGATTTCAGCTAATAGCATATAGCATTTCAGAACTCCAGAATTGAAAAGGCTCCCTCTATTCAAATTCCAACAGAAACAGAGACTACAGACAATAGTGGTCACTTGTAAAGGTCATTCAAAGGGGCTCCTCCCAGAGGTGGGAGGCAGTCTGGTAGGATCCCAGGGAACTCCACAGGCCCACTTTCCACTTGAAGCTCAAATGCGGGAAAATCCATGCTGAATAGGCGGAGAGCACCTGCTTCCTGGTACAATTACCTCTCTGCAACCTGCCAGAGGTTCTTTCCTGGTACTACGGAGGTTCTGGGTTGATTCATTCATTCATTAATCAAACTAACATTTATCATGCACCTACTATACGCGAGGCATTGTGTCAGGTTATATAGCAGTAATGTGGACAGATAGCATCCCTGCCCTCACACAGTATATTTCTACTGTGGAAAACATAGTAAATAAGTTATATAACTTACGGTGGTACACTATATGAAGAAAAATACAGCAGAGTAAGAGGAAAGAGAGAGAGGTTGGGTGGTCATTTTACACTGAATTCACAGGCAAGGCCCTTCTAAGGAGACAGATGCAGAAATATAGATAATATGAGAAATCATGAAAAGATCTGGAGAAAAGAGTATTCCAGGCAACAAAAAAGCAAATGCAAAGGCACCAAAGTTAGAAAAGACTTGTCTTGAGAAAGAAACTGAGACTTAAGAAATGAATTGAACACGCTGAACTTTACTAAGCAGTCACTAAGTTGGATACCCTACTACAGGGACTCATTCAATCTCGGCAGCTACTTAAGGTATGCACTGCCTCTATTTTATAGATGAAGAAGAAGAGGTTCAAAGAGGTTAATTACTGTTCGCACAGCTAGTAAGAGGTAGAGCCAGAGTTCAAACACAGGTTGGTCTGATCCCAAAGTCTGTGCTTTTTCTATTACATCATATTTAATGCCAGAGTCATGGCAAAAATACAATAATTACATATAAGTGCTGGGAGCGATTGGGGGCGGGAGGAGACGGGGACGACAGCGAGTGAGATGGCTGGATGGCATCACCAACTCGATGGACATGAGTTTGCGTGAACTCCGGGAGTTGGTGATGGACAGGGAAGCCTGGCGTGCTGTGATCATGGGGTCGCAAAGAGTCGGACACGACAGCAACTGAACTGAACTGAAGCAAATAAATTAAACTCCCACATCCTCAAAAACCTGAGGCTCACCATTTCATTTTGAGTAGTTGCTCATCACACCCCTGAAGTGATCTTTTCTAACTACAGCAGACAGACTGCAAACTACCAGCCACTTCAATGACTTCAGTCTCTTCCCGGAAGATCAACAAGGCAGTACTCAAACAACCCATCACAGAAGACCTGACAATAACGTGTACTTGCGCCACACGTCTGAAAGGATGGAGATAAATTGGAAATGTGCTTCCTTTAGACCGGCAGGACCATCTGAACAAGCCCTTCCAGCATTAAAGGCACCAGGAACAGCACTTTTCCTGTTACGTTAGTTCTGCACGTTCACCCAAAAAACATGGGCCGCTTCAAATCTCACTTGCTATTTCCCTGCCGTATAACTGGTGGGGGCTTCCCAGGTGGCTCAGTGGTAAGGAACCTGCCTATAATGCAGGAATGCAGGAGACGTGGGTTCGATCCCTGGGTCAGGAAGATTCCCCTGGAGGAGGAGGGCTTGGCAATCTACTCCAGTATTCTTGCCTGGAGAATCCCATGGACAGAGGAGCCTGGTGGGCTACAGTTCATAGCGTCACAAAGAGTTGGGCATGACTGAAGTGACTGAGCGTGCATGCCCTGTGTAACTGGTGCTGACATTTTGCACCCAACTTTGCTGTGGGCAGGTGACAGGTGAACAGATTCAAAACTTGGAACAGGGTAGTTCTTCCACAGCAAGCCAGAAGTGACCCAAAAGAGTCTTCTCTTAAAACTATAATAGAGCATTTATTCCTTCTGTATCTTTATAATATGGATTTGAAAACACACAACATGGCAGGATAATCATGACTGAGATAAAGGAGGCCATCGATCTTAAGGGAGATCAACCCTGGATACTCACTGGAAGGACTGAGACTGAAGCTGAAGCTCCAGTACTTTGGTCACTTGATGCAAATACCCAACTCACTGGAAAAGTCCCTGATGTAAGAAAGACTGAGGGCAGTAGGAGAAGACGGCGTCAGAGGATGAGATGGCTGGACGGCATCACTGATGCAATGGACATGGAGCTGGGCAAACTCTGGGAGATGGTGAGGGGCAGGTAGGCCCCTCATGGCATGCTGCAGTCCCTGGGGTCACAAAGAGTAGGACACGACTGGGCAACTGAACAACAACAGCAAAATTATTTTCCGCAGAAGAACGAGATCCATAAAATTAAATTTCATGTAGTATATGAGGTGTGAAAGCTACAACTCTTATCAGCTAAAACTTTTGGAAGAGTTAAAATTCGCAAGATAAGAAAAGCCAGTCTATTAAAATACAGTAGCCCATCTAACTACTGTAGGATTTTCCCATGCCCCATCCCCCCAGGTTTACTTAGTAAAGACATCACAAAAGTAAATGTGTAAGTAACTCTAAGGGTGGTCAGGTTGTTAGGAGAACTGCAACTCTGTATTTCCTGAAGTTTCTGTGGTCAGGTTTGCAAGTGGAACATTTCATTACTGCAGGTTTTACACAGAATTTTACGAAACAAACCTGCATTAAGTTAAAGCAGAACTGAATCAATGCCTTCTGGTCACTTCAGGAATGATTTCTCTCTGTTTTCCCATCACAGAAACCTTCTTTTAATTTAGATGTTTGGCTCTTCAACATACACCATGGATCAGAGGGGACAGTGCAGCTCCAAAGCTAAAATGGAAGTAGAATGCAAAGTGACCAACCGATTACCCAGTGACCACACACCGCACCTTCTAGCATGATTCTGAGTGATGCAGAAGGTGCCACGCCTTTTAGCAGAATGCTTATTTTTAAATTACCCCCAATACCAGCTTATAGCTTCCTTCCTCCTGCACTTTCAAATCATCCCAGTATTAATAACACCCCTCCCTAAGAAGTCGCCTTGTAGATGTTTCAGAAAAGTCCATTCGACGTGTTTGACACACTGTGTGATACACAAGCAAGACCCCTCTGTCTCTGGCTCTTCTGCCTCTCTGGGGCATGAAAGCAACCAGAACTACAGCAACAGCTGAGGATCATTAAACCGACAGAAATAGCTTCGGAGACTCCACTGGTGAGTGCCTGGGGGGAGGAGAGGCTCGGTATCAGATTAAAACAAATCAAAAGGGCAACAGGAAAAGGGCGGGGGGAGGAGGTAAGGTGAAGCCCACGTTGTGTATCACACCCGAATTTCCTTTACACAGTCCAAGGGATGCACCGAAGCAAAATAAACGGACGGGTGACTGCAGCCTCACTTGAGCCCCACCTATTCTCGGATGGAAGGTTTAGTCAAACCTAAAAATGCGGGTCAATGACGACAGGCTGGGGCGAGCTGCGGCATCACAAAGGCTAACCTGGGTCACCCCCAGTCTAGAGGAATCACTAAAGGATGTGAGGCAGCTCTGGGACTGTGCAGACAATGAAAATCAATTCCACCATGGAGCAGGGGCGAGGGAATAAGTGTATGTGCCAACCCCTAGGTAGGCTTGGAGACCAAACCAAGTCCCAGGGCGTCCCCTCAACCGAAGAGGACCAGACACTGGATGAAATGCAGGCCCTCAGGCTGTCCACTTCCAGAGCAGAGCCACACCTCCAACGCTAGCTTTGGAGCCTGGCAGGCCTCCGAAGATCGGTGCAGGAATGTGCCATCTGCCTGGCCCCGTGCTCAAGTGTGCTCAGCACATATCTGAATGCCCCAGAAGACCTTTCATTAGGTGGCCCCACAGGAGTGGGCTTGCATATCCTGATCTATACCTCAAAGTCTGGTTAGTCCCGAGATCCTGGGGTAGCCTCTCCAGACCCCCACTTGCTAGACTGTCACTTTATATCACTAAGGCCTCTCTCACCAAGGCATGCTCTTTATAACTAATCTTACAGGACTGCAGTTTCAGACAGTTTCCCCCACCTGCAAGCCTGAACAGGAAATGATTCGATTGCAGATATTAGGACTGCAACTCTCTTTGGCAAGAGTGTTTAGTAACTGTGAGATTGCGTGAACTTCAGCTGAACATTTTATTTGATGCAGCTAATGATTTACTAGAGAAGGCTCCATGTTGATGGCTGTTCTCAGCAAAAAGCAACCACTACCCTATCCTCCTTCAAGAATGGACTGCTCCTTTTCTAACCCATAAACCTTGTAAGAACATATCCTAATGCATATTTCCAAAACCTGGTTTTCTATAATGAGTTTAAAAAAACCCTCAGAATAGTTGACTCATTCTGAATATCTTAGGTATTAAGAAGGGTAGAAGATACACAAAGATAAATCCACTACAGAGGAGACTGAGAGAGAATCTAAACTATATGTATACATAGTTAATACACACACACATCACATACAGTTAATTTTAAGGCTTGTGGTTGCTATTGTTTAGTTGCTAAGTCCTGTCTGACTCTTATGACCTCATGGATTGGAGCCTGCCAGGCTCCTCTGTTTATGGGATTTCCCAGACAAGAATACCAGAATGGGTTGCTATATTTTTCTCCAGGGGATCTTCCCCGGCCAGGGACTGAACTCATGTCTCCTGCATTGGCAGGCAGATTCTTTACAGCTGAACCACCCGGAAGTCCAATTTTAAAGCTGCATAACATCAAAGGACAGGATATATTTTAACCAAACTATTGTGACAATAATCACTTCTCAGTGTGTACATTCTAGGTGGGAGTAATTGTATCAATATCTCTCTCAGTCAACTTTAACAGAGTAAATGCTTTACATAAAATGTAAAAAATTAACGTCATAAATACAATCAATCACTTACTATGTACATGTCTTGGTAAAAGATAGGAATTAAGAAGGAAAATAACCCAATACGTTTATATAATACTATACAAAGCTACTTTCACACATACAATCTTATCAGTTATGACAGCAGATATTATACTCACTACACAATGAAAGAAACTGGTCTGCCAAGCTTAGTCATTTAGCCAAGCTCCTCACTGGCAAGAGCAAACCAAGAACTTCAGGTTCTTGACTATTGGCTCAATGTCGAGCTCTAGCTGTCTACCATAAAAAGGCTTCTGCCCTCAAGGAAGTAATCTCAGACACCTAATGCCTTGGCCAGTATGTCTTAGATGTACTAACTTTTTTTCCAGTAAGAAGCTCACCAGTCTCCTGTTCCAACATCATCGCTGTTGTTGTTTAGTCACTAAGTCATATCCAACTCTTTTGTGACCCCATGGACTACAGCCCACCAGGCTCCCAGTTCATGGGATTTCCCAGGCAAGAATACTGGAGTGGGTCGCCATTTCCTTCTCCAGGGGATCTTCCTGACATCATATTTTGAATCTAATTCAAGACAATTATGTGAAAAGGTTATTAATACCACTGACAATTAAAAGATGTGAGTTCCTTCTGAAGGCTACAATTATTAATATGAGATTGAACAAAACTGAATTAGGACAGAGTGCTCAAAATCTATCACTTTGGGACAAATACTGCATTTTGCTCTGGGCATGATACTGCCCTCTAGTGCACAATAACCTTAACAGACTCAGCTAATGCATATCAACCACCTTCTATGAATAAATACTGGGCTTCCCAGGTGGCTCTGTGGTATAGAGTCTGCCTGCCAATGCAGGAGACACAGGTCCGATGAAGATCCCCTGGAGTAGGAAATGGCAACCTACTCCAGTACTCTTGCCTGGAAAATTCCATGGACAGAGAAGCCTGGTGTGCCACAGTTCATGGGGTCGCAATGAATTAGACACAACGCTAGGGTCGGACACGACTGAGCAACTTCACTTTCACACACTGGAGAAGGAAATGGCAACCCACTCCAGTGTTCTTGCCTGGAGAATCCCAGGGATGGGGGAGCCTGGTGGGCTTCTCTCTATGGGGTCACACAGAGTTGGACACGACTGAAGTGACTTAGCAGCAGCAGCAGCAGCAGAACACAAATACACACATGTATAAATGCACTTTGCTAAGCATTTTGGAGGGGAAAAAAGAGAAAAGGCTAAACCTATCACATATGTACAATCACATCAAACATATAAGGCCCCCCAAGGAATATATAAATATAATGGAGAAGACAGGAAATGTAAAACATAATCACTGTAATCAAACACAGTATTGTAAGTATTTTAAGAGACTGCAGATAATAAATCACTTGAGTACAAAAAAGAATTAGGTAAGCTTCACTGGAGCAGTAGCAATGCATACCATCATTGAAGGACCACAAAAAACTAAAGATAAACAGTATGAACCAAGACCTGACCTACGAAATACTGTAAGGGTAAACACATAATCAATACACTACAGTTTAGCTGGAGCATTAAGTCTGTTAAAAGGAGTGGTAGAAGGTAGCTAGAAAGCAGGCTAAGGTCAGAATGTGAAGGGTCTGCTGCTGCTGCTGCTAAGTTGCTTCAGTCGTGTCCAACTCTGTACGACCCCATAGAAGGCAGCCCACCAGGCTCCCCCGTCCCTGGGATTCTCCAGGCAAGAACAATGGAGTGGGTTGCCAGAACTGTGCTATTCCATATGGTAGCTACTTGCCACATATGCTATTTAAAATTAAATACAATTAAAAATTCATTTTCTGAGTCACTCCAACCACATTTCAAGTCTCCAGAAGTACGTGTGTCTAGTGGTTACAACAGCAGACAGAACAGCAGCACTGCAGCAGAAGGTTGTATTGAAACACAAAACACCAATCTTTCAGGACTGATCAATCCTTCCAGCTCACTGCTCCCCCAAAACGCGGATCTGATCCGTGCCAACGTCTGTTAATAAAGACAACCACAGGTCCTAAATGCCATAAAAAGTAAATAAAAAAGGTTGGTCTCTATCCTTCTGGACATTTCCAACTGTCAGCTAAAGCAGTGAGAAAAGTGTTACACTTTTAAAAGTTTTTAAACTTTTAAACTGTAACAGTTTAAAACTTTTAAACTTCTGAAGTTTTAAAAATGTTACACTTTTAAAAGTCATGGCCTCCTATAAACAAATTATCTCTAAAAACATGTGCCAGCTTTTAGAATCTACTTTTTTATTAGGAAAAAGAAAAGACAAGAAACTATGAAAGAAGAAAAAATATTATTGAAGATTTATCGATAATAATAAAGCACAAGAGTAGGAAGTTATTTCCACTGAGTTTCTCTGAGTACTTAAAGAAAGAACTATCTTTACTCTTCAGACACCTGCTTCACCTCACAAGAAGTAACATCAAGCATCTTTTCTATCTAATGCACAGCCTTTTTCTTTTCTGCAGTTTACAAAATGATAATATTAAAAAAAAAACAATGTTTATATATTTGTAGAAAGTAAAATGTGAGTCTACTCGAGATCAGAAAGACATACAGAATTCTAAATACAAGGTTCTAAACGTGGTTTAACGCCAGAAAAACATATAGTCAATTGCTTAGGACAGTTGTCTAAAACTACCATTCTGACCCTACTTATGAAAAGAACTCTGTATTTCTATTTCCTATATACTCCTGCATTTAAAGATGTTCTTAATGATCAGACTGGGAATCTAAAACGCCACAGTACCCTGGAATATAAAAAGTCAACACAGCAGCACAAAGCCTTGAGTCCTGAGTCATATTGTCTTTGCCTCTCAGTCTTCCCTCTAATGTTGCCATTAGTCCAGAACACATTTAGATATTCAAAGAAAAATCAACTGCCTCTCAACCAGTTTTTTAAAGTATTCTCTTTGCAAACCGGGCACCAATAAACACTCACGTCCTCTTCAATGAACTTGTTCACTGTGATGCCACATGCTCATTCATCCTGTCAAATGTCAGTAAAGTCCCAAAGAAATCTCAAAAATTCAAAAGTTATATCCAAGTTTTTAAAGAAGGAGAATTTATGTGACCAATACTAGAGGTTGTATTTAAATTCTGATAATGGATAATAGAAGATTTCCAAGCTAGGAGAGGGTAAATGTTAATAATTCTTTTCCATCCACATATGATAGAATTTGGATCAAGTCTGTATCCTCCTTTTTTCTATAACCCAGAAACCCTCTGAAAGATTTTTTTTCAACAATTTCAGTATTTTTTTTTCCCCAGAACTCTAAGAGATGGTCTCAAGGAAAACTCCTTATGGGTGTTCCCTTATAAATAGTTTCCTGCTATCTTCCATAGACTTGAATATGATTCTAATTCTGCAATTACTAAAAAGACTGTAAGGCTAGTTCAAACTGTTCACCCTAACCAAAACTAACATGCAATATAAATAAAAACCTTTCAAGTGTTATTTTATTTTAAATTATGGTGTCTTCGTGTTACAAGCTCTTAGAGGATATCTATCTGCTTTCAGTACTTAACAGAAGAAACTGAAGTCATCATCAACAGCTCCTATTGATTAGTATAGTACTCATGGCCAGTGTATGTTTTACTAATAAAAACATTGTGTTTGATCTACATACATGGGAAGAATCCCACCTTACTAAAGAAAAGACTTTTCTTTCTTCTTCCATTATCTCAATTTGATACATGAGCTCAGCACAGGTGGAAGGAATGGAGTAATTAAGTGAAACATCCTAAACACTGTCCTATCAGGTCATGAAGTACACCCTACAGGTCCCTGCTCAGTTATCTATCTGCTAAGTGCTCAATAAGCTTCAATAAAAACCATCCAAAGAATAAACCATCCAAAGTCAAAGCATGCATGGCTATAGAGAAACAGGGAGGGGATAAAAAAAGACAGCGGTAAACAGAGGAGAAGACAAAAAAATACATGCAAAGCCCCAAGGGACAAATATGCCAACCTTCCCGTAAACTGTGGTAAGAGGCGAGGCACATGGCTGAGCGGCTGTCCCTCCCCGGCTTCAGGACAATCCATGGGAGTGGCAGGATCCTGCAGGTGGGCTGACAAATCCTGGCCCTCTCCTCCAGCACGCTGGGGGAGAGGTGAGACTCCAAAGGCCAGTGTTGCAACAAACTCATCCTCCTGCCCTCACTCTTTAAAGAGGCCATTTATTATGTGCAGTAGATCTGATTAGCATGGCTCTTTTAGTTAAAGTGGGTACTTCATTTCTGCAGCCCTCAGGGCTGCAAGAACGGCCTGATCCCAAGTTTACTTAGGGAGTGTGGCATTAAAGGCAGTGACAGCCGAAGGTCAGAATCAGTAAGTCTCCTGGAAAACATTTCTTCCTGTCAGCACTGGGCCTCGACACAGACACCTCCCTCCTCTGCCCAAATGCCAAAAAGCAGCACTGGGATGATTTCGACGTGGAGAGCTGGAAGACAGGAGGGTTCCCTGAGAGAAAATGCTCGTAGCAACCAACCAACCTCATTCACCCAAAATAGTAAACAGTTGGTTTCTCTGCTCAGAACCAAAAGGCTTCTGCCAGACAAGCAGCATCACATGACCGAGTTCTCTCCTCTCTCCTCCGCCTCCCTCCTTTCTTGTGCAAAGTCTGCACCAAAGTGGAACAAGGAGCTATAATACTATTTTATTTCACTTGACATTTGCTTTTAAAATGTTTATAGATGAAAGATATCAAATTGGGAGGAGGGGAAGATACTAAGAGAAAAACTCAGAAAGGATTTACTTTGAAATAACCCGTATCACAACACTAAGAAGGGAACCACAAACAGTGGTTAGCTAGTAAAGGTGCCCAATGAATGAACCAATGAGTGAAGAGACACATTTCTTAGCAAAGTATTTAGCTGATAAAATCTCCAAAAAAAGATACAGCTCGAGACATACTTGACTTGCTCATTTAGAAAGAAAATAAAGGCTCTTAAGAAGACTCTTGGGAGTCCCTTATACTGCAAGGAGATCCAACCAGTCCATTCTAAAGGAGATCAATCCTGGATGTTCATTGGAGGGACTGATGCTAAAGCTGAAACTGCAATACTTTGGCCACCTCATGCGACGAGTTGACTCACTGGAAAAGACTCTGATGCTGGGAAAGGTTGGGGGCGGGAGGAGAAGGGGACGACGGAGAATGAGATGGCTGGATGGCATCACCGACTCTGTGGACATGAGTTTGAGTGTACTCCGGGAGTTGGTGATGGACAGGGAGGCCTGGCGTGCTGTGATTCATGGGGTCGCTAAGAGTCGGACACGACTGAGCGACTGAACTGAACTGAACTGAAGAAGCTGACTGATGTCAGAGACAGTACACTGCGACAACAGTGGCAGCCCCGAATCTGAGATCCACAGGCAAGATCCACACTCTTAGCTTGCCAGCCTCAATGTCTCTCACCATTTGATTTTACTCCTTAGATGTCACAGTCCCATCATCCAAGTCACTGAGGAGGCAACTGGGGCGACTATACTAACTGAGTGAGCTGAAAAACCGACCCAGCTCATTAAGGCAACAGCTGCCACCATGATACTCCCTGGCATTTCCACCTGAAGCAGGTGGTGGTGAAAGGCCAGGGCACACTGGTGCCCAATGTGGCACCATATTCCTCTCCTCACAAGGTTCATAAGCACTTGAAAGCTGTGCAAGGCATACAGGGTAGAGACACAGAAGCAAAAACCTCCATGCAGAGCAATTTGTTCTAACAGGAAAACAGGTGAAGTCTAAGAATCATTTAATAATCAACTGCATCACCATCACATACATAGCCTCCACTCCAGGGACCAACTGGAGGGCTCTGAGTGGACTCACTCACTCATCCTCGTCCACCCCCTTGCATGGCAGGATGATCAATAAACATTTGTAAAATGGAAAGGAAAGAGAATGGGAAATGAAAAAGAAAAAATATCAGAAATCCTTAATTTAAGCAACATCTTTTCCCAACAAGACTATGCGAAGAGAATTATTTGGCTAATGAAAAAGTGAAAGTGTTAAGTTGCTCAATTGTGTCTGACTCTTTGCAACCCCGTGGACTGTAGCCCGCATCAGAATACAAATACTACTGATGAAATAATCTGCTGGCGAGGCTGGGGAGCAACTGGGACTTTCAGACACTGGGTAGAATGCAAAATGATAATGCCACTTTGGAAAGTTAAACTTATACAACCCAGTTATCTCATTCCTGAGTATTTAAACAAAGGGAAATGAAAACACAGGACCACGTAAAGAGCTGTACGTGAATATTCAGAGCAGTGGCTACACGTTAAACGACCACACATTTCTATGTAATTCAAGAAAACGCAAAACCATGAGGGCAGAAACAAGATCAGTGGTTGCCAGAAGCTGGGAGGACAAAGAGGCACAACAGAACTTCTTGATGGAAATAGTCTATCTCTTGGTTGTGGCTGTTGCTTGCCTTTTACCAAGATGTACTACACTGCACTCCTAGAAAGGATGACCGTTACTGTATATACACTGATGTCAATTAAAAAAAAAAGCAGATTATGAAATAATGTGCACAGAGGCAGAATGGAATCATAGTTAAGAATATAAGCTCTAGAGCTAGACTGCTTGGGTTTAAATCTTGGCTCTCTCTACCACTTACCAGCTGTATGACCTGGAGATAACATCTATATACCTTCATTTCCTCATCTGGAAAATGGGGATAACAGTATTCATCCCTTAGGGGTGCCATCATAAATGATGAAATACCTACAAAGCACTTATGACTATTTTTTAAACATGAGGTTCAGTAAACGCAAGCTGCTGTCATCACACAGTTATAGAACACACAGATAAACATGTCTGGATGGTGGTGGGAATGGGATGTTTTTCTTTTCTTCTTTTCCCTTTTGTTTATCTGTATCTTCTAAATTTCCTACATACATTAAACAACTCCTGCCTTTATAATAAGCAAAAAAATCCGTTTTAAAAAAAAAAATAATGAAAGAAAGGACACTGGGCTAGAACTGGGGAGCTCAGTTTTCCAGCTGTGCAGCTAATTATTAATTACTTAGTTGCAGGACTGCAGGGCGTCATCCTCATCTCTAAATGGGAGGGGCTAGAGTTGACCGGAGAAGGCAATGGCAAGCCACTCCAGTACTATTGCCTAGAAAATCCCATGGATGGAGGAGCCTGGTGGGCTGCAGTCCGTGGGGTCGCTAAGGGTCGGACACGACTGAGCGACTTCACTTTCACTTTTCACTTTCCACTTTCACACATTAGAGAAGGAAATGGCAACCCACTCCAGTGTTCTTGCCTGGAGAACCCCAGGGACGGGGGAGTCTGGTGGGCTTCCGTCTATGGGGTCACACAGAGTCGGACACGACTGAAGTGACTTAGCAGCAGCAGCAGCAGAGTTGACAGGCTCCATTTCTAAAATGGAATGGTTCTATAAGATGTATGGTAGAACTCTGCAAGCTGCACCGTTTATTTACTTTTCATTCCGTATTCACTGTCTGCCTACCATGAACCAGGTGCCATGACACAGACATAAAAACATTCTATTCACTCCCCTCATGGAGCTTACAACACAGGCTGTTCAAAGAAACAGACAGACATGTACCCAATTATACAATCATCAGCATGACAAGTGCTCTGACAGGAACATAAAGAGGGGAACTAATTAGGTTGGAAGGAGTCAGAGAAGACACGCAAGCCAAGACCTGAATGTTTTCTTTTTTTAAAGTCAAACCAAAAAGATGGGGAAATGAATTGCAATCAAAGGGAGAGGAATGTACAAAAGCCAAGGTGTGACAATAATTTCTTAGGCAATGGAGGAGAGACAGAAGGAAAGGGCAATCTAACAGCAGTGTGAAATAAAGAGAATCAAAACTAGCAGTGGGGAGGCTGGTTAAGAGGAGGGAAACGAGAGGTCAGGCTGTTGATAATCTCCAGAAATCATATATAACTATAAATGTTTTATTGTTCAAATATCTATATGTGCCATGAATAAACCTGATAAATATTAGTCTAAGATGTATTTTACTATATTTACAAATACAGCATATACTTGAAAAAACTTTACAAAGAAAAATGTCCGTTCACTTCCATCTTCCATGGTTAATTGTACACACTTCTTCTTTCAATAAATATTTAGTGAGTGTGCGTTATGCACATGCTAGGTGCTGGGGAAGAAGGGGAGACACAGAGAGTAAGCAAATGAAACCACTAAAACAGGCCAGAGAACCAGACTGCTTTTTCTTCTGTCCGAGATCTACTGAGATTCTCTACCCTCTGAAGCATGATAGCGGCAATGTGACAGGAGGCTGAGAGCTTTGCACTTGGAACCAGACAGATCTCTGTTCAAACTCTGGCTTTTACCGCCTACCACCAGTCTGGCTTTGAGTAAGTCACTGAACGTCTCTGAGCTTTCATCCCTCCCGAAAATGGGGGTTCAGTTCAGTCGCTCAGTCGTGTCCGACTCTTTGAGACTCCATGAATCACAGCACGCCAGGCCTCCCTGTCCATCACCAACTCCCGGAGTTCACTCAAACTCATGTCCATCGAGTTGGTGATGCCATCCAGCCATCTCATTCTCTGTCGTCCCCTTCTCCTCCCGCCCCCAATCCTTCTCAGCATCAGAGTCTTTTCCAGTGAGTCAACTCGTCGCATGAGGTGGCCAAAGTATTGGAGTTTCAGCTTTAGCATCAGTCCTTCCAATGAATACCCAGGACTGATCTCCTTTAGGATGGACTGGTGGGATCTCCTCGCAGTCCAAGGGACTCTCAAGAGTCTTCTCCAGCACCACAGTTCAAAAGCATCAATTCTTCAGCGATCAGCTTTCTTCACAGTCCAACTCTCACATCCATACATGACCACTGGAAAAACCATAGCCTTGACTAGACAAAGCTTGGTTGGCAAAGTAATGTCTCTGCTTTTTAATATACTATCTAGGTGGGTCATAACTTCCCTTCCAAGGAGTAAGCGTCTTTTAATTTCATGGCTGCAATCAGCATCCGCAGTGATTTTGGAGCCCCAAAAAATAAAGTCTGACACTGTTTCCACTGTTTCCCCATCTATTTCCCATGAAGTGATGGGACCAGATGCCATGATCTTTGTTTTCTGAATGTTGAGCTTCAAGCCAAACTTTTCACTCTCCTCTTTCACTTTCATCAACATCACCAAATTCATATGGTTTTAGGGTGAATTCAGTGAGACAATCAATCAACAATCAGTATGCCACTGGTACAGAAAATGTTCAGTAAATGGTTCTTTTCACTGTTGTTTAACTTCAGCCTTCCATTTTTAGGGCAGCCCATGATCTCCCATTAAACAGACAAAATTACTCTGACCAGAAAATAGGGAGAACAAGGTATAAAAAGGATCTGTTTAACATTACTAAATTCACATTTTAGTGAATTCACAACTGTTTTCTTATAAAGATGTTGTGCTTGGAACTGACATTCCTTTAGGATTTCTCAAACTGTTAATATCTGCCTACATTACATGACCTAGTAAATTAAATAAAAGCTATCACCCAAAAAAGGGAGCCAGTCACAATCTCCCCTGGGATTCCTTCGTTTGGACTCTGACTAACACTGAGTCATGCGAAGACGAGAGACAACGAAGAGCATGGATAAGCAGTTGGCACACCACTGGAGAGCAGGCTGACCGGGTCCCGCAAGCACCACTTTCTGAAACAGAAAGGCCAAGACAGAAGAGTTTTCTAACTGGATGTGCCTTTGAGCAATAACGCCTTGAGGAGAAAGAGGCACACCGATTAACATGCTCCTCAAGGAAAAAAATAAGAGGCTGCAACCTTCCTACAATCACATACTCAAAAATGTTTTAACCATCTTTTTAAAATGTTTAGTTTTTACAAATGACTTTGTACAACACAAAAAGAAACTGTCTTCCCTGGGACCCCAGACTGTAAAGGACAAAAGGATTTTACTTAAACCTTCCTCCTTAAATTTCCCTCTGAAGTGAAACCAGGCAGTGATACTTCAGCCCAAACAGAAGAATTTCAAGTACAGTTTACATTTTTTTTTTTAACTGAAGGAAAAGTCTACATTTATAAACAGAAAGAGTACCACACTTTTATGCCTCTTCCTCTCTTTAGTGGTTTACCGTCGTCTTTACACAGACAGTCCTCTGGAGGTAACTGTCATCCTTCCAAGAAACCCCAGGATCTTTCTGCCCACCTCATGCTACAGAGGACACCCTTTCTGCAGCTCATTTCCTCCAGTCTCCCTCCTGTCATTAGTGCACAGGGAAGCCAGCAGCTAGAGAAGCTTCTGAACCGCTGACATCCCCGCCGTGCTCCGTTCCACTTCAAGGTCTCCAGGTTGCACTGCATATCAGCAAGAAACCACAAAGCCTAAAGAAACCACAAAGGCAGGTTCTTCCCTTTAGGTAGTGGGTGCTGAGCCAATGAGGCAAGGAATCCAGGAGTCTGTGCTAGCCTACCGTGCGCCACCATCTGCTCCTCCTCAGCAGCCCAGACGCCACCAGCCAAACAAGCTGCCCACATTATAAACTGGCGACCAAGTAATCAGTGCACAGTTCTAGGGAAAAAACTATTAGCCAATGTCAAACTACATTTCTGCTGGCTCTTTCTCATTACTTCATTGTCTTTGATTCTTACCATGTCTTTGATTCTCCATATTTTTTAAAGTCAAAAGCTGCTAGAACTCCTCCAGCACAAAGTTATCTCCTGTCACTTTTCTCCACTGAAGCAAGAGTATACTGCATGTTAATTCTTCTGCAAATCCAGACATTTTCCCTGGAATTCAGTGTGCTCAGTGGCCACACACTCACCAGGATTACATGTTTTCTGTCACAGACATCAATTCTCTAGTCCCTATAGACACACACGAGATCCAATCTGAGGACAGTACACACAGGGCAGCCACTGAACTACATGGTGTCTGTAATTTGCTAGCTGGAAGAAGCTTTAGCCCTTTAAGATACTGAGTTTATTTTATTACTATTATTATTTTTGCCATCCCCTGTAACATGAAGGATCTTAGTCCCCTGACTAGAAATCAAATTCATGCCCCCTGCACTGTGAGCTCAGAGTCTAAACCAGTGGATCACCAGGAAGAACCCTAAGATAGTGACTTTACTGAACTCCTTATACTCAGTCAATTCCAATTTGGAATGCTTCATAATTTTAAAAACTAGAGTCCATCAAACATCTTAACCTGAGACTGATATTATTCAATAACCAAAAAAAATTTATCAAGACTGTACTGCAAAGAAAGTATCAACACTTTCTAGGATATTTAAAAAGAAATAAAATAAGGTTGCAGAGACCCACAGAAAAGATTCAGTTAAATTTAGATAAGAACAATTTAAAAAGTGATGGAATTCCAGTTGAGCTATTTCAAATCCTAAAAGATGATGCTGAGAAAGTGCTGCACTCAATATGCCAGCAAATTTGGAAAACTCAGCCATGGCCACAGGACTGGAAAAGGTCAGTTTTCATTTCAATCCCAAAGAAAGGCAATGCCAAAGAATGCTCAAACTACTGCACAATTGCACTCATCTCACATGCTAGCAAAGTAACATTCAAAATTCTCCAAGCCAGGCTTCAACAGTACCTGAACCAAGAACTTCCAGATGCTCAAGCTGAATTTAGAAAAGGCAGAGGAACCAGAGATCAAATTGCCAATATCTTTTTGGATCACAGAAAAAGCAAGCAATTCCAGAAAAACATCTATTTCTGCTTTATTGATTACACCAAAGCCTTTGATTATGTGGATCACAACAAACTGTGGAAAATTCTTAAAGAGATGGGAAAACCAGACCACCTTACCTGCCTCCTGAGAAATCTGTATGCAGGTCAAGAAGCAACCGTTAGAACCGGACATGGAACAACAGACTGGTTCCAAATTGGGAAAAGAGTACGTCAAGGTTGTATATTGCCATCCTGTTTATTTAACTTATATGCAGAGTACATCATGCAAAATGCCAGGCTGGATGAAGCACAAGCTGGAATCAAGATTGCCAGGAGAAATATCAATAACCTCAGATATGCAGATGATACCACCCTTATGGCACAAAGTGAAGAGGAACTGAAGAGCCTCTTGATGAAAGTGAGAGGAGAGTGAAAAGCTGGCTGTTGAGTTTTAACTCAACATTCAAAAAATGAAGATCAATGGCAAGATCAATGGCAAATAGATGGGGAAACAATGGAAACAGTGACAGATACTATTTTCTTGAGCTCCAAAATCACTGCAGAAGGTGCCTGCAGCATTGAAATTAAAAGACGCTTGCTCCTTGGAAGAAAAGCTATGACCAACCTAGATAGCATATTAAAAAGCAGAGACATTACTTTGCCAACAAAGGTCCATCTAGTCAAGGTTATGGTTTTTCCAGTGGTCATGTATGGATGTGAGTGTTGGACTATAAAGAAAGCTGAGCACAGAGGAATTGATGCTTTTGAACTGTGGTGTTGGAGAAGACTCTTGAGAGTCCCTTGGACTGCAAGGAGATCCAACCAGTCCATCCTAAAGGAAATCAGTCCTGAATATTCATTGGAAGGACTGATGTTGAAGCTGAAACTCCAATACATTGGCCACCTGATGGGAAGAACTGACTCCTTAGAAAAGACCCTGATACTGGGAAAGACTGAAGGCAGGAGGAGAAGGGGACAACAGAGGATGAGATAGTTGGATGGCATCACCGACTCAATGGACATGAGTTTGAGCAAGCTCCAGGAGTTGGTGAGGGACAGGGAAGCCTGGCATGCTGCAGTCCATGGGGTCACAAAGAGTCAGAAACAACTGAGCAACTGAACTAACTAATAAAGAACCTGCCTGCCAATGCAGGAGACAAAAGAGATGCAGGTTCAGTCCCTGGGCCTGGAAGATTCCCTAGAGAAGGAAACGGCAACCCACTCCAGTATTCTTTCCTAGAGAATCCCATGGACAGAAGAGCCTGGTGGGCTACAGTCCATGGGGTTGCAGAGTCAGACATGACTGAAGTGACTTAGCACGTAGATGCATGCAATTAATTTCATAGCTTTAAATGTAAATGGTTAAGAAAGTTCAAAGCTGGATTGGGCCTTCTCTGTACAACTTTATTATTTTAAGAAAACGATATTATATTGTTCTATAATTGAAAATTAATTTTAAAAATTAAAAATTGACCACCACTTGCTTTGTAATTAAAAAAATATTAACCTAGATTCCTCAAATTTCTTAGGTCTCAAATTCTCAGATAATTTCAGGATAAATGTTGCCTCTAGTCAGAAGTCAGGCCAATGTATCAATACACCAGCCTTTTAGAAAACAGTAACTTTCTCCTGTTGTTATCGTTAAAAGAATGTATTTATTAAAGAGTGTTCTTAAATACTTTTAGAAGGGCTTCACTTTTTTGGTTTGCATACATAGGGACATGCGCTTCCCAGGTGGCTCAGTGATAAAGAATCCACCTGCCAATGAAGCAGATTCAGGTTTGACCCCTGGGTTGGAAAGACTCCCTGGAGAAGGAAATGGCAACCCGCTTCTGTATTCTTGCCTGAGAAATCCCATGGACAGAGGAGCCCAGTGAGCTACAGTCCACAGGGTCCCAAAGAGTCAGATTTGACTTAGCAACTAAACAACAACAGAGGAACATACATTATAACATTACTCATACGCATGACTAATTAAGAAATAGGTCTTTTAAAATTAGACTTGAAAAAGGAAATAGTAACTTTTCTGATTAGTAAAACTAGGTGAATGGTAAAGAAAAATTAAAATTAGCTCTAAACCTTACATTTTTATGAAAAGCAACAGAGAACTAAAAATTATTTTCTGAATCCAGATCTTATAATAAACAACATTCCCACAAATTCAAGCAATCAAAATGACACAGAGAGGTAGAGCAAAACAGTCACTTAACTAAGTGAGAACCTAGCAAAAGGTTTGATCAAACAGAATCCTCAATTTAGAATCTCAAGATATGTGATAAGGGACACTCTTAAAAATTATGAAATATTCCAAGTTGAAGTTGACTCTTGAGTATACGATCTAGGAAACTCAGATGTGCCAACTATTCACGTGCCTTATCTTAAAACCCTGGCTCAAAACTTATCTATTGCAAGAAACCTTCCCTGATTATCCTCTGAAAGCTGCGGTCACTCCACCTGTGGTACGTTCTTGATAAGCATAATTATTTCTCTAATTTTGTAGTATAATGACCAAGTCTATATTGAGCTGAATGTTAAACTCGTTGTTGAAAAGGATTAGCATCTTGATTATTTTATTTTGCCATAAAATAAAACAGCACTCTATCCAACAGATACTCAGTTCAGTTCAGTCGCTCAGTCGTGTCCGACTCTTTGCAACCCCATGAACCGCAGCACGCCAGCACTCCATATCCATCACCAACTGCCGGAGTCTACCCAAACCCATGTCCATTGAGTCAGTGATGCCATCCAACCATCTCATCCTACGGCGTCCCCTTCTCCTCCTGCCCTCTATCTTTCCCAGCATCAGAGTCTTTTCAAATGAGTCAGTTCTTTGCATCAGGTGGCCAAAGTATTGGAGTTTCAGCTTCAGCATCAGTCCTTCCAATGAACACCCAGGATTGATCTCCTTGCAGTCCAAGGGACTCTCAGGAGTCTTCTCCAATACCACAGTTCAAAATCATCAATTCTTCGGCGATCAGCTTTCTTTATAGTCCAACTCTCACATCCATACATGACTACTGGAAAAACCATAGCCTTGACCAGACGGATCTTTGTTGGCAAAGTAATGACTCTGCTTTTTAATATGCTATCTAGGTTAGTATTAACTTTCCTTCCAAGGTGTCAGCATCTTTTAATTTCATGGCTTCAATAACCATCTGCAGTGATTTTGGAGTGCAAAAAAATAAAGTCAGCCCCTGTTTTCACTGTTTCCCCATCTATTTGCCATGAATTAATTGGACTGGATGCTATGTTTTTAGTTTTCTGAATGTTGCACTCTAAGCCAACTTTTTCACTTTCCTCTTTCACTTTCATCAAGAGGTTCTTTAGTTCTTCACTTTCTGCCATAACGGTGGTGTCATCTGCATATCTGAGGTTATTGATATTTCTCCTGGCAATCTTGATTCCAGCCTGTGCTTCCTCAGCCCAGTGTTTCTCAAGATGTACTCTGCATATAAGTTAAATAAGCAGGGTGACAAAATACAGCCCTGACGTACTCCTTTTCCTATTTGGAACCAGTCTGTTGTTCCATGTCCAGTTCTAACTATTCCTTCCTGACTTGTATACAGGTTTCTCAAGAGGCAGGTCAGGTGGTCTGGTATTCCCATCTCCTTCAGAATTTTCCAGTTTATTGTGATTCACACAGTCAAAGGCTTTGGCATAGTCAATGAAGCAGAAATAGATGTTTTTCTGGAACTCTCTTGCTTTTCCCATGATCCAGCAGATGTTGGCAATTTGATCTCTGGTTCCTCTGCCTTTTCTAAAACCAGCTTGAACATCTAGAAGTTCACGGTTCACCTACTGCTGAAGCCTGGCTTGGAGAATTTTGAGCATGACTTTACTAGCATGTGAGATGAATGCAATTGTGCGGTAATTTGAGCATTCTTTGGCATTGCCTTTCTTTGGGATTGGAAGGAAAACTGACCTTTTCCAGTCCTGTGACCACTGCCGAGTTTTCCAAATTTGCTGGCATCTTGAGTGTAGCATTTTCACAGCATCATCTTTTACAATCTGAAATAGCTCAACTGGAATTCCAGCACCACCACTAGCTTTGTTCATAGTAATGCTTCCTAAGGCCCACTTGACTTCACATTCCAGGATGTCTGGCTCTAGGTAAGTGTGAGTGATCACACCACTGTGATTATCTGGGTCAAGAAGATCTTTTTTGTACATTTCTTCTGCGTATTCTTGCCATCTCTTCTTAATATCTTCTGCTTCTATTAGGTCCATGCCATTTCTGTCCTTTATTGTGCCCATCTTTGAATGAAATGTTCCCTTGGAATCTCTAATTTTCTTGAAGAGATCTCTAGTCTTTCCCATTCTATTGTTTCCTCTATTTCTTTGCACTGATCACTGAGGAAGGCTTCCTTATCTCTGCTTGCTATTCTTTGGAACTGTGTATTCAAATGGGTATATCTCTCCTTTTCTCTGTCACTTTTTGCTTCTCTTCTTTTCACAGCTATTTATAAGGCCTCCTCAGACAGCCATTTTGCTTTTTTTGCATTTCTTTTTCCTAAGGATAGTCTTGATTCCTATCTCCTGTACAATGTCACGAACCTCCATCCACATTCATCAGGCGCTGTCTATCAAATCTAGTCCCTTAAATCTATTTCTCACTTCCACTGTATAGTCACAAGGGATTTGATTTAGGTCATACCTGAATGGTCTAGTGTTTTCCCCACTTTCTTCAATTTAAGTCTGAATTTGGCAATAAGGAGTTCCTGATCTGAGTCACATTCAGCTCCTGATCTTGTTTTTGCTGACTATAAAGCTTCTCCATACTCAGTAAACATTATCAAATACCCACAGCATCTAACCCACTATCTTTCAACCAGATACTAATTACTGAACCCTTAGCAATGTTGTCAACGCTGCCAGATCCCAGACAAACGCAAGTGGTAAAAGGTCAAACTCAAATTAGCCCCTGATAGTGATAAGGTCTAGACTGTGGTGGTCTGTGTTTATGTCAAAATAAAGTTTAAAAAATTATTCATGAGTCTTATCCAAGCTCTTTCACACTGTATCTAATCAAGAGACTGCATGGTTTTAATAGTTCAGTTCAGTCGCTCAGTCGTGTCCGACTCTTAGCGACCCCATGAACCACAGCACGCCAGGCCTCCCTGTCCATCACCAACTCCCGGAGTTCACTCAAACTCACGTCCATCGAGTCGGTGATGCCATCCAGCCACCTCATTCTCTGTCTTCCCCGTCTCCTCCTACCCCCAATCGCTACCAGCATCAGAGTCTTTTCCAGTGAGTCAACTCGTCTCATAAGGTGACCAAAGTATTGGAGTTTCAGCTTTAGCATAAGTCCTTCCAATGAACACCCAGGATTGATTTCCTCTAGAATGGACTGGTTGGATCTCCTTGCAGTCCAAGGGACTCTCAAGAGTTTTCTCCAGCACCACAGTTCAAAAGCATCAATTCTTCAGCGATCAGCTTTTTTCACAGTCCAACTCTCACATCCATACATGACCACTGGAAAAACCATAGCCTTGACTAGACGGACCTTGGTTGGCAAAGTAATGTCCCTGCTCTTTAATATGCTATCTAGGCTGGTCATAACTTTCCTTCCAAGGAGCAAGCGTCTTTTAATTTCATGGCTGCAATCAGCATCCACAGTGATTTTGGAGCCCAAAAAAATAAAGTCTGACACGGTTTCCACTGTTTCCCCATCTATTTCCCATGAAGTGATGGGACCAGATGCCATGATCTTCGTTTTCTGAATGTTGAGCTTCAAGCCAACCTTTTCACTCTCTTTCACTTTCATCAAGAGGCCTTTGAGTTCCTCTTCACTTTCTGCCATAAGGGTGGTGTCATCTGCATATCTGAGGTTATTGATATTTCTCCCGGCAATCTTGATTCCAGCTTGTGCTTCTTCCAGCCCAGAGTTCCTCATGATGTACTCTGCATATAAGTTAAATAAGCAGGGTGACAATATACAACCTTGACGTACTCCCTTTCCTATTTGGAACCAGTCTGTTGTTCCATGTCCAGTTCTAACTGTTGCTTCCTGACCTGCATACAGGTTTCTCAAGAGGTAGGTCACTGCATGGTTTTAATAGTTAGGAGCTCTTAAGTTGAAGGTACAGCCCTGAGCTCTAGCACTTATCAGCTAGGTTCCAGTTTAGTTTCTAGCTAGGTTCCTGTTTAACGCAAGGCAAAATTTTACTTAACTTGAAGGACTGCTGTTGGAATTAAATGAGATGACTATTTAAAGTGCCTACTACAAGGGAGGCAGTCAATATATGGTACTTATCATTACTGTCAAAACAATTAATTATAAAGCTAAAAAAATTATTCACAATGTAAATTTTACTACACTATGACATTTCCTGGTGGCTCAGAGGTTAAAGCGTCTGCCACCAATGCGGGAGACCCGGGTTCAATCCCTGGGTCGGGAAGATCCCCTGGAGAAGGAAATGGTAACCCACTCCAGTATTCTTGCCTGGAGAATCCCATGGACGGAGAAGCCTGGTAGGCTACAGTCCATGGGGTTGCAAAGAGTCGGACACGACTGAGCGACTGAAAGGAACGGAACGGAATGGAACACTATGACATTAATTCCCTGATAAAATATGGTACATAAAATACAGTCCCTTCTCAAATGTGACCTGCTTACCACTATGCTAAACTTCCCTGGAAAAACAATCTCTGCTGCGAGATAATTTGTCAGGGATCTGGAGAAGAAGGTTTTGTACTCACATAAAGTTTGAGTGAACTCCAGGAGTTGGTGATGGACAGGGAGGCCTGGTGTGCTGTGATTCATGGGGTCGCAAATAGTCAGACACAACTGAGCGACTGAACTGAACTGAAAGACGTATGTCCCAGCAAAATGTTATTCAACATTTTCACATTAATACGTCTTAGAATCCAAAAGCCCAACTTTCTACTGTTAACAAACTATTCTATTCATCCCCTGGTCCCTTACAATCCACATGTCACTGGCATCTCAAGATGTGGCCACAGTGTCCAAAGAAGGTGGGCTTTCACATGGCTTACTCAGCAAACCTATTAAGAATCCTAACCAAAGTCCTGATTGGAGAGAGATTAAATTAACACCAATGGTTTCCGAGATGGTGCAGTGGTAAAGAACCCACCTGCCAATACAGGAGACGAAAGAGATGTGGGTTCCATTCCTGGGTCAAGAATATCCCCTGGAGGAGGGCATGACAACCCACTTCAGTATTCTTGCCTAGAGAATTCCAAAGACTGAGGAGCCTGGCAGGCTACAGTCCATGGGGTTGCAAAGAGTCAGACACAACTGAAGTGACTTAGTATGCACACACAAATTAACAACAAACTATCATATCATAACCATTAGACGAGTCAAAAATGTTTAAGGGTTTATAATACCTATGTCAAGCAGAGAGGTGGGGAAAATGGTACTCTCACACAGGACCAGTGGAATGGGAAGCAATACAGTCTTCTAAAAAACAATTTGAATACTGTATTTCAGTTCAGTTCAGTTCAGTCGCTCAGTCGTGTCCAACTCTTTGTGACCCCGTGAATCACAGCACGCCAGGCCTCCTGTCCATCACCAACTCCCGGAGTTCACTCAAACTCATGTCCATCGAGTCGGTGATGCCATCCAACCATCTCATTCTCTGTCGTCCCCTTCTCCTCCCGCCCCCAATCCCTCCCAGCATCAGAGTCTTTTCCAGTGAGTCAACTCATCGCATGAGGTGGCCAAAGTATTGGAGTTTCAGCTTTAGCATCAGTCCTTCCAATGAACACCCAGGATTGATCTCCTTTAGAATGGACTGGTTGGATCTCCTTGCAGTCCAAGGGACTCTCAAGAGTCTTTATGGAACTTAAAAATATGTATTCTCTTTAACTCATCAGTCCCACTCCTAAAAATAGGCACCACAGAAATAAAAACAAAACATATGTAAAAAGGACATTTACTGCAACAAGCTTGTAATAGCAAAAGAGAAAGAAACAAAACGAATACAATATCTTCTGATATGGAAATGTCTGACAATGTTAAAGTAGTGGATTGGCCAAAACATTCCTTCAGTTTTTAAGTAAAAACAGAAGATACATTTGTCATTTTCACCAAGAACTTTACTGAACAACATATTTACCACTTTGTTCCACTACCTTCTGCCATTTTTCAGGCAACTTCATAATTCCATATCCCCAAAACTTTTCATCTGTTTGAACAAAGAACTATTCCAGGTGCCTTTTACTGTCTTTCAGGAAACTGAAAGCTTTTCCACAGAAGAATTCTGTAAGATGGAAACAAATGGAAATCTGAAGGTGCAATGTCTGGTGAATAAGACAGATGAATCATAACCCCTCAGCCAAGCTGCGACAGTTTCTGCCTGGTCATCAAAGAAACACGCAGTCTTGTATTATCTGATGAAGATTATGGGTTTTCTGTTGACTAATTCTGGATGCTTTTCATCAAATGCTGCCTTCTGTTGGTCTAACTGGGAGCAGTACTTGTTAGAATTAATTGTCCCCTCTTCCAAAAGGAGCTCATAATAGAGGACTCCCTTCCAGTCCCACCATATACATGACAGCACTTTCTCTGGATGAAGACCAACTTTGGGTGTGTTTCCTTTCATTTGCTCCATGAACTCTTCCATTCCACATTATTGTACGTATCCACTTTTCACTGCCCATCAAAATATGTTTTAAAACCAGAACATTTTCATTACCCTTCAGTAGAAAATCGCATGCAAAAATATAGTCAAGGTTTTTCTCGCTTAACTTACATGGAACCCAAACATCAAAATGATTACCATAACCAAGCGGGCGCAATGATTTTCAAAACGTGATTTGGGTATTTGGAGTACGTCATGTTGAAATGCTGATTGTTCTCAAATCATGTCTTGATTTGATCGCTATCAACAACTTCAACTGGCTTACATGACTGATGGTGAAGCATCATCCAGCAAGGTATCTCTAGCATGAAACTTCGCAAGCCACTCTGACATGTTCAATCAGTCACGGTACCTTCTCCATATACTTTTTCTTTGGTTTCAGTTGCATTTGTACCTTTGCAGTTTCGTTTTTAACCTTACCTTTTACTCCAAACTCGTTTTTGTGTTTCAGTTGTGTTTTTACCTTTCTTGAAATAATAAAGCATAATATGCCAAAAGTGTTGGGTTTTTTCTTACATCTTTAATACTGAAATGGCTACACAAAAACTCACCAATTTTGATAAGTTCCCAGAAACAGTGTCCGAGGATTCCCTTTTTTCCACATCCTCATCAATGTGTCATTTGTGTTCTTTTTGATGACAGCCATTCTGACCAGTGTGAGCTGACATCTCCCTGTGGTTTTGATTTGCACTTCCCTGACGATTAGCAATGTTGAGCATCTTTTCATGTACCTGTTGGCCATCTGCATCTTTGGGGAAATGTCTATTTAGGTCTTCTGCTCATTTTAAAGTTGGGTTGTTTACTTTTTTTTTATGTGGAGTTGTATTAACTTTTTATAGAAATTGGATACTAACCTGTTATCAATCACATCCTTTGCAAATATTCTCTCCCATTCAGTCAGCTGTCTTTTCGTTTCGTCAATGGTTCCCTTTGCTGTGCAAAAGCTTTTAAGTTTAATTAGGTCCTATCTGTTTATTTTTGCTTTTATTTCCTTTGCTCGAGGAGACAGATTCAAAAATATATTGCTATGATTTATGTCAAAGTGGGCTACCTATGTTTTCTTCTAGGAGTTCTAAGGCTTTCGGTCTTACATTTATGTCTTTAATCTGAGTTTATTTTTGTATATGATGCTAGAGAATGTTCTAATTTCACTCTTTTACATGAAGCAATCCAGTTCTCTCAGCACCACTGTACATTCTTCCCTCCTCTGTCATAGACTAATCGACCAGAAGTGCATGTGTTTATTTCTGGGCTTTATATTCTGTTCCACTGATCCATGTGTCTGTTTTGTGTACTGTAGCTTTGTAGTATAGTCTGAAGCCAAGGAATATGATTGTGATTTCTCCAGCTCTGTTCTTTTTTTCCCAAGACTCTTTAGGTATTTGGGGTCTTCTGTGTTTCCATACAAACTTTTTAACTATGCATTCTAGTTCAGTAAAAAATGCCACTGATAATTTATAGGGATTGCACTGAAGCTATGTGTTGGCAGTATGGTCATTTTAACAATATTAATTCCTCCAATCCAAGAACATGGTATATCTTTCCATGTGTTTGTGTCATCTTCCATTTCTTTCAACAGCATCTTACAGTTTTCTGAGGACAGGTCTTTTACCACCTGAGGCAGGTTCATTCCACAGTATTTCATTCTTTTTGATGTGATGGTAAAAATAATTGTTTCCTTCACTTCTCTTTCTGATAGTTCACTCTTAGTGTATATCTTGTATATAAGATTTCTGTATATAAATATAAAATATTAATTTTATATCCAAAACCTTTACCAAATTCACTGATGAACTTCAATAGTTTTCTGATGGTATCTTTAGGATTTTCTATGTACACTATCATGTCATTTGCAAACAGTGACAGTTTTACGTCTTCCTTTCCAATTCAGATTCCTTTTATTTCTTTTTCTTGTCTGATTACTGTGGCTAAGATTGCCAATACTGTGTTGAATAAAGTGCCAAGTGGGAGCATCCCTGTCCTGTTCCTGATTTCATGACTTTAAAAGGTTTATTCAATGATCTCACTCTGACTGCCACATTCATCAGTTGATGTTTTTCTATACCATGTTTCTAAAACAATAACACGCTCCCCAATTTATCACCACTTTCACAGCTTAAGCAGAGTTAAGATACACAGAAGGTAAATACTATTTACAAAAAGTTAACCCAATGCACCAGCTACCAGCAAGCACAAATGATACACACAAAAACTGACTCTATAAAATATAACCATGACTGCAACAGGATAACTATAGTTAACACCGCTATATGATATACAGGAGAGCTGTTAAGAGAGTAAATCCTAAGAGTTCTCATCACAACGAGAATTTTTTTCCCTTTTTTCTTTTCATCTTGCTTTTTATTGTACCATATGAAGAGATGGATGTTTGCTCAAGCTACTTTGGTAATCATCTCAGAATATATGTAAAACAAACCATCATGCTGTTTGTTTTAAATTTACACAGTGACATATGTCAATTGTCTCTCAATGAAACTGGGAAAAAAATTAAAACCACAAAACATTCTTGAACACACTATTATTTCAATTCTTCAACAGCTAAATACAATAAATACTGATCATACTTACTATGGCTGATGAGTTGACTAGGATAGATGATGGTTTCCATTAACAACTGTTGGAAACCACTGTTCACCCAAATAGAAGTGCACGTTAATATTAGAAACCAAATTCTTACATTACAAAAAAGTGGCCCCAAATTACAGTTTCTGTGGCAAGAACCTACTGTTAACATTCCTCCACTTTAAAGAAATTTCCAATTGAGATACATTTTTGCATTTAAAGGTAGGGTCAGAGGTTCCTGAATGAAGAGAAGGAGTTCAACCCACAAAAAGTGATAGTATGTATAAATAAATTTAATTGGAGACAGACAAATCCATTTTTAAATACTCCATCAGCATCTGTGCTTTAAAGTTTTTGTAATTTACTTAATCAAATGGGAAGCTAAACTGTCTAGGAGAAACACTTACACTTCCCTAGAAACCACTATGCTAATTTTAGTAACAGCACATGTGCCAGGTACTGTTCTAGATGCTTTACACATATCAACTCCTTTAATCCTCACAAAAACCCAGGGTCCTCACTCAGGGTGACTTTGCCCAGAAGGAGACAGATGGAAATATCTGGAGACATGTTTGCTTGTTACAACTGGAAGGTGCTACTGGCATCTAGTAGGTACAGTAGCCAGGTAAACAGCTAAACACCCTACATAGCACAGGACACCCTCCACAATTACCCCACATGGAATGATCCAGCCCCAAATGTCGGCAGTGCTGAGGTTGAGAAACTCTGCAATGACACTATGAGGAAGGTACTACTGTTGTTCCCATTTTTCAGATGAAGAAACTGAGGCACCAAGAAGATAAGTAATTTGCCTAAGGTCATACATCTAGTAGATGGCAACGCCAGGATCTGAAGTCTAGCTCCAGAGCCCTTTCTCTTAATCTGTCATAAGAAAAAAGCACTAGTTGGGAAGCTTACCTACAACTTTCCCCCCTTCTTCCTGGCTTCCAGGCTTCTTTTGGAGAATGTATCATTTATTTGTTCATTCATTTGAAATCCCATCTATCTATCTGCCCATCCATTCATTCAACAAGTATTTGTTGAGGGTACATGCCAGGTCTGCTCAAAGCAATTCTAGGTGAACAGGATCTCTGTCCTTGTGGCACATGCGTTCCTCACTAATATTCCCCTACGGTCCTTGCTAGCGAACATGCTAAGCATGATCACACTTGCGCCTGAAAAGTGTTTCCCCAGAAAATCCCTCACTTCATTCACATCTCTGTTTAAATGTCACTTCCTCAGAAAGGCCCTCCTTGACCACCATTTTTTTCTTTTCTTTTCTTAGGTCTCACCCCACAGTTTGTAGGATCTTAGTTCCTCAATTAGGGACAACCCACACCCTAGGGAGTGAAAGCGTGAAGTCTTAACCACTGGACTGCCAGGGAATTCCCATGACCACCATTTCTAAATTAGTTACAAGCTCTTATCATCCGTCCCCTTTCTCTACTTTTCGAAACAGCACTTATCATTCCTAATATCATGTTATATATTTTCTCATTGTCACTACCTCCCTTTTAGGCCTCCCTATTACCAATAGAACCTAAACTCCATGAGAGATCTACCTCCAGAACTCGGACGTCTACCTGGTCTCTTCAACCAAACCATTTCTTCAAGACTATGGTCCCTCACCTGGATCCTGAGAATGCTCCTTACTTGGTCTCCCTTCCATCTTTCTTCGGTGTGTGCTCAGCTGCTTCCGTCATGTCCAACTCCATACAACCCTAAGGACTGTAACCTGCCAAGCTCCTCTGTCCATGGGATTCCCTAGGCAAGCATATTGGTGGGGGTTACCATTTCCTACTCCAGGGGATCTTCCCCAACCAGGGATCAAACCTGTGTCTCCTGCAATGTCAGGTGGGTTCTTTCTTAGGCCCTTTCATCTTCTCCATTGAAACCAGAAGAATTTTTCTAAAATGCAAATATGATGTCATGTCTCTACTGAAAGCCCTTTAGTGACTTCCCACTGCTCTTAGGATAATGTCCAAACTCCTAACATGACTTTTAAAACCCCCTTGTATCTGTGAGTTACTCTTACCATTTATCATTTTATGTTTTATAGCTGTAATCATAACGACAGCAGTAACAGCTAATATGCACTGAGCACTTGCTATGTGCCAGGCACTAATCTAGGGGCACTACATGTCTGAGATAATTTAGCCCTAAATCTATGGGGTAGGAATTACTGCTATGCTTGTTTTCAGATGGGGAAACCGAGGCACAACTAAATAACTGTCCAAGGGCAGTCAGTAAGCAGTAGGGTCAGGATGTAAATCCGAGCAGTCAGGTTCTAGAGCCTACCCTCAAATCTATGATATTCCACCCATCTCCATACACAGCTGTAACAGAAGCCCATGAGTTCCTTGAAGGTGCTGTTTTACTTCCAACCATCAGATCTTCACGTTGTTCTTTCTGCTGGACCATCCCTCAGATCACAGCTTAAACATCCCCCGAGAGGCCTTCCTGCAACATACACTGGCTTTGTTTGGATCCCTCTGCTCTGCTCTCCCATGGCACTCTGAATTTCCCATTATGACTCCCATTCTCTGTTACTGTAATTATGGGTCTGCCTTCACCAATAAACTGCAGGCTGCACGAGGACAAGAGCCATGTCTGCACTGTTCAGCACTGTAGCCCTGGGATATGCCAGGGGCTGAGAGAATCATTTCACGTGGCACTGGCACCATGCAGCCTTCCCCAAACCCCAGCCCAAAGCAATTCATTGCTTCTCTAAGAGCCCTGCCCACAGGACACACATTATATGCTTCATATTTTGTTATATAGTATCTATTAAAAATGATGTATATATGTGTCCTTTTCCTGTATGCTGGTGAAAAGCAGCCACAGCTTTACAGGTTTATGCGAGCTTTCAAGAAACGCTTACAAATTTTGCTCTTAAAAAAAAGTATTATGTACAAGGGATCTCTCTGTATTATATCTTACAGCTGCCTATGAATCTATGATTTCAACAAAAACTTCAAAAGATAATTACTGAAAGAAATGAACTGATAAATAATTACTCAAGAGTTTAAAATGACTCCCCACTATCCATTTAAGGCCAAACTGTCCAATTTAACATTCAGGATCTTCAATTTTCCAGCTCCTTATTACCTATTCAACCCAATCTTCTCTTCCAGCTGTCCTATACCTCCTATTCTGATCAAGGTGAAAGCCTTACTCTTCCTTACATACCAGCCTCGTCTAGTTTCCAGAGCTTGCCTTAGGATACTCCATCTGCCTGAACACCATGGGATTCAAACCTTCCCGCCTCCAACTCCTCATCTACCCTAGCAGCACTTTTCCGCTAAGGTCCAGCTCTAATCTTATCTCCACTGTGAAGTTTTCCTGACCTCATTTCCTTTTTTTTTTTTAGGATTTTATAATCCTCAATAACCACAGTATCTCCAACAAGAATGTAAATTTCTTGAGTCTCAGAATCATTCCTTTACACTTCTCAGGAATCCTACCAGAGTGTTACGTGCATGTATATACAGATATGTATATATGTGTGTGTGTGTGTATATAAAATCAGTAATAAATAAATTCTTGCTGAGTAAGAAATCTCATTAGCCCAAGTACATTATCAACCCTCAATCACCCAGAATAACAGACAAGCCAGTGCACAGAGAGACAACCTGCTGGTCCAGGCATCCCTATACTCATATTAAGTACTATGTAGTTGCTGCCAGTTTTACAGGTAGTCACAAGGTTGCCACAAATGGTCTAACTGCACAAGTCTTCCTTTGTCAGGGTCTAAGGCTTGCCCATACTGACAAACAACTGTATAACTTTTCCTCATCAGTGACACAAAGATAAAAATAAGCAGAGGTAGTCATGTTCTAAACCTTTGCTGGTTCACACCTTCTCCTAATAGGGAGATCACTGTTTGGGCACAAAAGATCATCTATTTGAACTCTCACTGGGCAAATACCTTGTTTGTATCAACAAAGTGCTTTTGTAAATAGAACAGAGTGACAACAGCAGGAAGAATTTCAAAGAGAGGCTTGCCAAAGAAAATCCCTGGGATGATCAACTCTTAGGCTAATCCAGAATTGATAAAGAGCCAAATTCCTCCCACAGTCCACAGAGATCTGCCTCGGCCTACCACTACTTTCCCTAGGTCAAAGTTTCTAAACTCCTCAGACTCTCTGGTTAGCTTCTCCTTCTCATCCAACTAGTCAAAGTTTTCTTATAACAACACACCACATACCTGAAAAGCTGTTTTTCAGCCTGAATTTTTATTTTTACCTGGTAGAAACTACAGCTTGCTCCCAAAGGGATTTCAAAATGCCTAAGCATCTCTCCGAAAAACTCCTCAAATACTTTGCTATTAAAAAAAAATTTCCCAACATCTTTCTGTCTTGGCAGGCCCTGCTGAAATCCCCCCACCCCCTCATAAGGAGGAATCCGAGTAAAAACACTACCAGTTCAAGTTCCCTTAGGCAGATTTCCAGCCCCAATGCAAGGCCACGAGGTTAAACATTTCTCAATGACGCAGGCTCCCTCAGAGGGAGGAACAAGAAAAAATAAATAAATAAAAACTTATTCTTCCCAGTGCAATAAATCAAGAGACAACAGCCAAGCTCTAAAAAATAAAGTGTGAGTGAAATTAAACTATATACTGTTTGCTTAGAAAAGGCCACTAGTAGGAGCACAGAACTGGGACAAGAGCTACGGGGCAGGAGAGAAGGCAACTGCAGAAACAGCAGTCCAGCCAAATCGACAGACATTCTTGAGGTCCTTGAGAGAAGCTCTAGAATACTAATACCGTGAAAATTTCCAGCCACTATATAATTCATGATAACTAAGACCAACTAAAGCTAAGTAGTTAAACTGGTGGCGGTGGGGTAAAGAAATGGAGTCACACATGAAGTAAATCATTATTTAGGATTAAAGTATATATCAAGGTGGAAGGCTGGGAAAACCAAGGGAAGGATGTTTAATCAACTTCTCAGGGAAAGAGGATCAGGCTGATCACAGAGAAGGCAAACTCATCTGAGGGGTTGGGAGGGCTCCTGGACCTCTGGCCACCTGCAGACAGAGAGAAGAACGAAACAAAACCAGAACTGTACCCTCAAGACCTGATCTACAGATCACAGAAATTCAGAGTTAGGAAAGGCCTAATGCTTACAAGAAAATGATACTGATAAAAATACTGTTACATTCGTACAGTGCTTCACTTCTCAAAGTGCTTTCATTCATTTAGTCCGTAAATAAAAATGACTCTGACAGGTATGCTGTGTGACTGGAACTGAAGACAGAGAAATAAGAAGCCACCTCTACATTTAAGGAGCTTACTGCTGAGATGTGCTAGAAACAATGACATAAGAAAATTAACCTTTCGGTGTGTTAGTCAGTCGGGTCGACTCTTTGTGACTCCATGGACGGTAGCCCACCAGGCTCCTCTGTCCATGGGATTTTCCAAGCAAGAATACTGGGATGGGTTGCCCTTCCCTTCTCCAAGGCATCTTCCCAACTCAGGCGTTGAAACCAGGTCTCCTGCATTTCAGGTGGTCTGTCCCAAGCAGAGGGAGAGCACAAGAGGAGGAGCACTAACCCCCGCTGGAATCAAAGACAGCATGCATCTCAGAAGAGGGAGCCCTGGAGCTGGGACTTAAAAGCAGAAGTTAGTAGGCTGACAAATGGAGACAAGAATGACTGAGGCAGAGGGAAGATTGTATGCAAAGGAACAGAAAAATAGAAAAGCACAGAATGTTCCGGAAACTAAAAGCAGTTCATCATTCCTGGAGACTGTGAAGTTAGAAGTGACAGGAGATGACCAAATCAGAGGCCAAATAAACAATATAATAGCTTGAGTATAAAAGTCTGAATTTTACCCTATAAGAAACTGAAGCATTCTGAGGAGAATAAAAAGATTAGAATTGATTGTCAGAAAAAGTATATTGGCAGCTGTATGAAGGCCAAATTAGAGAAGAGCCAGATTTTAGGCAGAGACCAAAAAGAAGGTTCCCTGAAACTATAGTGAGAAACCATGACAGCCGGATCTAGGACAGTGAGACAAGACAGAGAAGTCAAAGTAAAGGTAGAGCCTACAGAGTTCAGAGTCCAAACAGCTGTGAGGAATCTCGGCAAACAGGAACTGAGAATGACTCCCGATTTCCTGGTGAGACCAATGTTCCCAAGGTAGGGAATAAAGGGTCGTCACAGGGACCGGTAACAGCAACTTTAAATATGCACAAGCCTGAAGTGCATGTGGCCACCTAGATGTCCAGTGTGAAGACGTAGTAGATTAAATGAAGCTCAGGAAATAAGGTGGGGTGTGGACATCCTCAAGAAGCGGGATGACGTTGCTAGAGAGAACGTGAAAACTGAGAGGAAAATGGGTCAAGGATTATCCCTGGGAAAACCTGATATTTAAGGGACAGGAAGAAGAGAAAACTGAAAAAGAGACTGAATAGTGGACAGAGAAGTAGAAGGCAAGTTAAAGACAGAATGGTGTCTATAGTTTAGTTGCCCAGATCAGAATACCTTTCCTATTTCGGGTAAATTCCTAGATATGGGAAGGCAGGCCTCTCTTCCTACTACAGAAGCTGCAGAGGAACACAGAGTCCCCGTCTCAGGCCCCAGGCATCTGGCTCACAGATACAACCCACATCCAGTCAATCAGATCCTCCCATTTAGGGTACTGAAAAATTGGGGAAAATGATACAAAGATGGAAAATACAATCAGAAATTACCCATGGCACTGTGGCAAGTATCTACTGGTGACACTGCCAAGGCTGCAGGCGCTCACTGGAGACCAAGCCAGCAGCAGTGCCAATCAGAGTTCTCAGGGGACAAGTTCTGGGACTTTGTCTTCGCTATGTCGCTCACTTTCTGACCTTTGATAACCAGCCTCCTTATTAAGTCCTTCCCTGGTGGCTCAGATGGTGAAGAATCTGCCTGCAATGTGGGAGACCCAAGTTTGATCCCTGGGACAGGAAGATCCTTTGGAGAAGGAAATGGCAACCCACTCCAATATTCATGCCTGAGAAATCCTATGAACAGAGGATTTGGTGGGCTAAAGTCCAATCTTTGTGGTCACAAAGAGTCGGACACGACTGAGCAACTAACACTTTCACGTCTTATTAAGGCTGTGCACTATCCAATAATAATAACTATCCAGTTCAATTCAGTTCAGTCACTCAGTCATGTCCGACTCTTTTTGACCCCATGGACTGCAGCACGCCAGGCTTCCCTGTCCATCGCTAACTCCCGGAGCTTGCTCAAACTCATGTCCATTGAGTCAGTGATGCCATCTAACTATCTCATCCTCTGTCGTCCACTTCTCCTCCTGCCTTCAATCCTTCCCAGCATCAGGGTCTTTTCAAATGAGTCAGTTCTTCACATCAGGTGGCCAAAGCATTGGAGTTTCAGCTTCAGCATCAGGTCTTCCAATGAATATTCCTTTAGGATGGACTGGTTGGATCTCCTTGCTGTCCAAGGGACTCTCAAGAGTCTTCTCCAACACCACAGTTCAAAAGCATCAATTCTTCAGTGCTCAGCTTTCTTTATAGTCCAACTCTCACATCCATACATGACTACTGGAAAAACCATAGCTTTGACTAGATGGACCTTCTCTGCTTTTTAATACACTGTCTAGGTTTGTCATAGCTTTTCTTCCAAGGAGTAAGCGTCTTTTAATTTCATGGCTGCAGTCACCATGTGCAGTGATTTTGGAGCCCCAAAAATAATCTCTCACTGTTTCCATTGTTTCCCCATCTATTTGCCATGAAGTGATAGGACTGGATGCCCTGATCTTAGTTTTCTGAATGTTGAGCTTTAAGCCAACTTTTTCACTCTCCTCTTTCACTTTCATCAAGAGGCTCTTCAGTTCCTCTTCACTTTCTGCCATAAGGGTGGTGTCATCTGCATATCTGAGGTTATTGATATTTCTCCGGGCAATCTTGATTCCAGCTTGTGCTTCATCCAGACCAGCATTTCACATGACGTACCCTGCATACAAGTTAAATAAGCAGGGTAACAATATACGGCCTTGACGTACTCCTTTCCCAAGAACCAGTCTTTTGTTTCATGTCCGGTTTTACCTGTTGCTCCTTTACCTGCATACAGATTTCTCAAGAGGCAGGTTAGGTGGTCTGGTATTACCATCTCTTTCAGAATTTTCCACAGTCTGTTTTGATCCACACAGTCAAAGGCTTTGGCATAGTCAATAAAGCAGGAATAGATATTTTCCTGGAACTCTCTTGCTTTTTTGATGATCCAACAGATGTAACTATCCAAGACTCCTCCAAAAGCCCAGTTTTGTGCTTAGGTTAACCGAGACCACAGAAAAGAACCCTGAGCAGTGCAGAGAAAGAAGTGAATGCTGCACAGGGTCAGACGGTGAGGAGAGGTCAAGCGAGGGGAAGCCTAAACTGGGCCCCCTGCACAGGGTGTGGAGGAAGGCAGTGGCGATCATGGTGACATGGTTCACATGTGCAATCTCATTCCACCCTTATGACACCTTCTGGAGAAAATGACACAGGAACTGCATCTTTATTTTATGGTGAAAATATTGAGACTAAAGGAGATTAAGAGTATTGCTTAAGATCATACAGTTCTTTCAACTATCCACAGCTTCTCTCAAGAAAGTTACTTTATAGATGCTCATTAAGCAAAGTAAGTAAAGTCGCTCAGTCGTGTCCAACTCTCTGCGACCCCTCGGACCACCAGGCTCCTCCATCCATGGGATTTTCCAGGCAAGAATATTGGAGTGGGTTGCCATTTCCTTCTCGATCCAGGGATTGAACCCGGGTCTCCCGCATTGCAGGCAGACGCTTTACCATCTGAGCCACCAGGGAAATCATTAAAGGAGGTGTTAAATGTCTACACTAATTCTTACACAGAATGTCAACTAACACAGATGAGAATCACATACGGTTCCCAATCCAGGACTTCTAGCTTCTTCGACTTTGGTAATATAAAGAAGATCCCAACCAAAGCACTAGGATTCTTATAGACAGCCACCCAGAAACATTTCTTAAGGGATGGAAGGCTCCTTGTCATCACTCTTCCATGGCTCATTCCAGGGTGCCTTGGTCACTATGTGAAGTCTATATCATCAGCTATGTGGACTCCTCAAGTGGAAGAAGGGACCTTCTATCCCTGACCATGAGAACTACTGTGGGAATGAGAGGCTGAGAGCTTTCAGAAGAAGATGGTTATTTCTCAACTTCATTCCTTTGGGATATGTCACAGCCAGGAAGGGAGAAATTGGAAATAGCAGCTTTCACAAGCTGCCAAATCCATGTTCTAGTCCCAGGGGATAATTAGCCAATGAGGTTTTGCAGAGCTGATGTAATGTTGGCAGAAGCTAATGCTTTATGACTGAACATGTAGCCTCTTGATATGTAGCTACAGGGCTAAAAGGGATGACACTCTAGAAAGCAAAGAACGCATACCACCACCACTTAGCAATCTGTATCTTAAAAGTAATTTGTAAACTTTAACTAATCTGTCTTTATTAGAATAGTTTACAAGAGCATTTGTTAAACTATAAATTTTCTAAATCTTATTTTCTGTAACCCCTTGACTAGGAAAAGAAATTTCCAAGCACCTCCAAAGAAAACAGAAGATTTAGAAAGCCTAAAGAAACAAAAGAAAGAAATTAGAAGAAAGGAAAGTTTTTCAAGGAAAGAAGTCTTTTATGGTACTTCGGTCCCACTACAAGCACACCAAGTTTAAAGCTGTCTAATGTCCTTATGCATTTCTGAAACTGAGTCCACGGAGACAAGAGCTTTCAGTAGCACCTTGTATCTCACGAAACTTGTCAACCTGCACCTTCAAAAGCACTCTGAGAAGCAGGAGGTAAGACATCAATGGGCAAGAAGCAGAAGTAGTTAAACAGTAAACTCGTGGTTTGAGCCTGAGGTTTTAAATTTCAAAATGAATCCTTGCCACTTACTAAAAATTGTTAAGTCCTTTGACTTAAATATACCATAATGACCTCACAAGGCCTGAGATAAAACTAAGTATATTAAAAAGAAAAAAATTAAATCCTCTAATCAATTAGCCAAAACATAATGCTCCCAAATATGTACTAGCTCCTCACTTGAAACAAGAGATAACTTCTGGTCCAATATGGGGTGGAAGTGTATATAGTGATAGAGATACAAATACTCTGTAGTTGATACATCTTGACAATTTCACAAAAGCTGAGAATGACTTTTCTCAAAGTGAATGATGGAGAGGGAAAGACAGTACAAAAATCCTTGACCCTCTACATCTTATAAAGAAACTGGAGAGTCATCCTTAGCGGGTTACTAAGGATGGGCTTGCTCTTAGAGAAATACTTGGGTTGGAGAACCTAATACCAAATGTTCCAAGAGTGGCTTTCATCTTCCCAATGTCTCCAATATTTCATATTAACTTCATTTACTCATTAATGTACATTTATGAAGCAGCTACTACCCAGAAAACTAGGTAGATGTTAGATATAAAACAAAACAAAATTAACAATAACAGGGAAAATAAAATTAAGATAAAATTAAAAGTAACACGTAAGGCCTTCATAGAGTTAATGAAGTACTGTGAGAGAACCACAGATTATAATCAGTCACATAAGTAAACATATAATCTCCAAGTATAAATAAAGAAGAGAGAATGAGAAAGAATGAAAATAACCAGAGGGGAGGGGCATGGTAGAGAGGCATTCTCTGAAACACTAAGGAAGGAGAGGTGTGAATGGAACCTAGAAAGCAAAAAAAGAAAAACAAGCAGGAGGTGCCACTGGAGAAGTAGACAGGGACAGATAAAATGAACCACGCACACTGAGAAACTCGCCTACTATTTCATGAATACAAATATGGACTTCAGAACTAGGTATCTAAGCTCTTATTCTAAACTATCTAAGCTAGCATATGACCCTATGCAGGGGACCACATGGTTTTCTAGATTCTCAGACACTTTTCATGTACTGACTAGGAAATTCTAAGAGTACCTCAAAAAATACATTTTTTCCTTCAAATTTATCAAGACTTTTCTAAAAACACTGGTACTAACCACCTTCAGTTCAGTTCAGTTGCTCAGTCATGTCCGACTCTTTGCGACCCCATTAATCACAGCACGCCAGGCCTCCCTGTCCATCACCAACTCCCGGAGTTCACTCAAACTCATGTCCACAGAGTCGGTGATGCCATCCAGTCATCTCATTCTCTGTCGTCCCCTTCTCCTCCTGCCCCCAATCCTTCCCAGCATCAGACTCTTTTCCAGTGAGTCAGCCCATCGCATGAGGTGGCCAAAGTATTGGAGTTTCAGCTTAAGCATCAGCCCTTCCAATGAACACCCAGGATTGATCTCCTTTAGAATGGACTGGTTGGATTTCCTTGCAGTCCAAGGGACTTTCAAGAGTCTTCTCCAACACCACAGTTCAAAAGCATCAATTCTTTGGCGCTCAAGCTTTCTTCACAGTCCAACTCTCACATCCATACATGACCACTGGAAAAACCATAGCCTTGACTAGACGGACCTTTGTTGGCAAAGTAATGTCTCTGCTTTTTAATATACTATCTAGGTTGGTCATAACTTTCCTTCCAAGGAGTAAAAACGTCTTTTAATTTCATGGCTGCAATCAGCATCCGCAGTGATTTTGGAGCCCAAAAAAATAAAGTCTGACACTGTTTCCACTGTTACCCCATCTATTTCCCATGAAACCACCTTAGTTGAGATTCAATATAATAAATTTAGTAACACTGAGTCAGTTGACTAAAAGCCAAGCTGCAAGGGGATCTTTAGCATAAAACTAATGGAAGATTATTTGCAAACACCTCATGGACTGACTTAGCAGATATAAAACCCAGCTGTCAAGACGTTCTGAAAGCTCTGTACTACAGAGTTCAGAAGAAAAGGAAGAAAGAGGCAAGGGACCTTTTTTCTTACCAGAGTTAGCAAGGACCTTCACATGGAAAATGTTTCTACTCTAAAGATATACAGGTTTAAATTTATTTCCTACTCACAGAAACCATTTGCTACATCGGAAAAAATTTCTAATGCACGTTTATGGCAAGACATTCAAGAGGTTTTGCTTAGTTTCAAACATATGACGCTAGTTTTGGCCATGGGTGCAGAGTTTGAAAGCTTGCTACACTGCAATTCAAAATAGCATCCTTTCTAATCTTCGTGAACAGGTACAAGAATCACTGTTAAAAAGAGGGACGCCTCAAGGCAAAGGCTAGGGCTTATATGTAGGGGGAAGAGGTCATCCTGATGTAGAGAGGAGGTTTAGGACAAGAGCATTTAATTCAGATATTCAAAAAGAAGGAAAAGGTCAGAAACGTCTTTGACAATTATGTCACACTGTGCTTGGGGTGGGGGAGTGGAGGATAAAGAGGGAGGGAAGAGGGTAAAAAAGACAGGCCGGCTGTGTAATGAAAGAACAGGACAAGGAACCAAGACAAGCCGGACAGCCTGTCAAGAGGCGCCACAGAACACTGGGGCAAAAAGTTCACATGGAGACAATACAACGCAGTGGGGAAGAGCATGGATTCTGAAGTCAGGCCAGCTGCCTGCAGTAGTAGCTACACCACTGACCAGGTGTGCGGACAGATTCCTTATCTACTTTAACCCTCAATTTCATCATCTGTAAAGTAGGATAATAAGAGATCCCATTTCATACAGTTGTTGCAAGAGTTATTTAATACACGTAAGGAGCTTGGAACACTGTCTGGCACATGGTAAATCCCATGTTAAGTGTTAGGTACTATTACTTTATTTTAAATATATTTCTATATTTTTGCTGGAGTTTTTTTACAAAATCTATTTAGAATTCCATACTCTATAAATGTGTTTTTTTATATTCTGTGATGTGCTGTATTTTCCTGTGTGGTCTCCAGTAGTTTTGCTTTGGTTTTTTTCCTTTATTCTATCAAGCCACATACTAAGGACATTTGCAAAAATGTAAAACAATGACATTACCTTACTAATTTTTATTTTAGAAAATATAGCTATTTTTCTTAAAACATGTTATTTATGTTAACATATTAATGGGTTTCTTACTGAAGTATAGTTGATTTACAATATGGTGTTAGTTTCAGGTCTACAGCAAAGCGATTCAGTTTTACATATACATTTTCAGATTATTTTCCATTACAGGCTATTATAAGATACTGAATATAATTTCTGATCTCTACTAGCTTTTAATGATTTGTTTTTAAAATATAATGCTGTCTTGCCTATGCTTAAGGGAAAAAGTAATTAAAAAATCCCCTCACCTGTGCAGAATTTTAAATTGGGAAATACTCTAGCACTGGGTTGAGGCATGGTCAGGCCCAAGGAAAGAGTGAGGGTGAGGGAAGAAAACCTCGGAGAAAGCTCGGGAGCCACGTACAGAAATGGTTTTGCTAACTTAGAGATTGTCTCCCACAACTGTTCTCACACTTCGGAGGGTTTTGTGTAATAAGGCACACTTGCTGACAAGAGATCAGTGAGATAGAGGTGATGGGGGTGGGAAAGAAGCTCTCACACACTTGGGGTTTTGCTGTTTCATTTGCTTTAAGCACTACCTAGCAGTGCTGCCTCCTCTTCTTCTTTTGGCTTACTTCCTTCAAGAGTAATTTTAACTCCAACCTCCTGGTGCCCAAATTAGCCCAGGGTAGTCCAGAGTGTATGAAGGTGAAAAGCAATCAACCTGATTTGTTATATCCAATGGAACATTTTTCTGTTGTACATAAAAGGAGAAAAGCAACAATAGCCAATACAATATTCCATAAATTTAAAAAAATTTTTTTTAGAATAATCACACCCAGTCATAGGTTTTGAAAAGCAGAGCAACAGAATCATGCAAGTTCAAAAGCACAAGAGCACAGTCTGAATGAAAACGATCAATCTAATTTCACTGTGTAAACTGACTAGATGGAAAAGGGGGCTAGACATTAGCAACAGAAGTCAGAGTCCCCACGTTAATTTTTTTTAACAGCTGTTAGCCTGTGTTTAAAAAGTTTTAATGTAAATATGACTTTAAGCTTAAAACAATCAGAGATAATTTTACAAGTTTCTGAAATCAATTTTATTGACGTTTAGCCTAGATACAATAGGCTCCCGAATTTTAAGCATACAAGTTCAACGTCTTTTGACAAATGTACACACCTGCATAACCACTATGACAATCAAGAAATCTGACATCCCCCCTCGCCACCCCCTAAAAGTGCTCCTCTGTCCCCCATAGTTATTTTCTCTTTCTGGTCCCAGGCAACAACCGATAGGCTATCTGTCACTCTAGTTGCTGTCCAGTCACCAAGTCCTATCCAACTCTTTTTTCCTTAGTTTCAAACACAGGACACTGGTTTCGGCCATGGGTGTAGAGTCTGAAATCTTGCTACACAGTAAATTCAAACTAGCATCCTTTCTAATCCTTGTGAACAAGTACAAGAATCACTATTAAAAAAGAGGGAAGTTTCCAGGCAAAAGTTAGGGCTTGTATGAAGGATTAAATGTGGGGGAAAGGTCATCCTAATATCAGTTCAGTTCAGTCGCTCAGTCATGTCCAACTCTTTGTGACGCCATGGACTGCAGCACGCCAGGTCTCCCCATCCATCACTAACTCCCAGAGCTTGCTCAAACTCATGTCCATCCAGTTGATGATGCCATCCAACCATCTCATCCTCTGTCGTCCCCTTCTCCAATATTTCTCAGCATCAGGGTCTTTTCCAATGAGTCAGCTCTCCGCATCAGATGGCCAAAGCATTGAAGTTTCAGCTTCAGCAACAGTCCTTCCAATGAATATTCAGGACTTATTTCCTTTAGGATGGACTGGTTGGATCTCCTTGCTGTCCAAGGGACTCTCAAGAGTCTTCTCCAGCACCACAGTTCAAAAGCATCAATTCTTTGGTGCTCAGCTTTCTTTCTAGTCCCACTCTCACATCCATACATGACTACTGGAAAAACTATAGCTTTGACTATGACATCCCAATATAGAAAGGAAATTTAGGACAAGAGTATTTAATTCAGATATTCTAAAATAGGAAAAGGTCAGAAATGTGTTTAACAATTATGTCACTCTAGAGAAATCTGCAATTTGTTCTCAGATTTATTTTTTAATTGTGATATAATTCACATACTATTCAATTCAGTCAAAGAGTAAAATTCAGCAGTTTTTCATACATTCCTAGAGTTGTACAACCATCACCACTAGCTGGTTCCAGAATATATTCATTACCCCCAAGAAATCCACATCTATTACCAGTCATTCCTCATCACCGTCCCATCCCCCACCACCAAGCCCTGGCAACGACAAATCTATCTCTATGGATTTGCCTACTCTGGACATTTCACATAAATGGAATTATATAATATGTGGCCTTCTGTACCTGTCTTCTTTCACTTGGAATGTTTTCAAGGTTCATCCATTAGTATTTCATTTCTTTTCATTGTAAGGATATACTACATTTTGTTCATCCATTCATTAAGTGAAAGACATTTGAGTTGTTTCCACTTGGGGCTTTTTTTTAATTTAAACTTTTTATTTTGTATTGCTGCTGCTAAGTCGCTTCAGTCGTGTCCGACTCTGTGCAACCCCATAGACGGCAGCCCACCAGGCTCCCCCGTCCCTGGGATTCTCCAGGCAAGAACACTGGAGTGGGTTGCTGTATTGGGTACAGCTAATTAACAATGTTGTGATAGTTTCAGGTGAACAGTGAAGGGACTCAATCACACATACACATGCATCCACTCTCCTCCAAACTCACTTTGGGGTAAGGTTGCTATGAATGCTTATGGATGAGTTTTTGTGTGGAGCAATGTTTTCAATTTTCTCAGGTATATACCCAGGAGAAGAATTTCTAGGTTATATGGTAACTCTGTTCAACTTTTTGAAAAGACGCCGAACTGAGTTTTCTTAAACTTTTTTTTAAGATGATTATACATTCCTACCCATTTGTAAGAAATAATTTAGAGATCAGTTTGTCCTTCACCCAGTTGCCCCCAATGTTAACAGCTTGCAAAACTATACTGCAACATTACAACCAGGATACTGACTCTGATACAGTCAAGATACAGAAAACTCCATCACTATAAGGATCCTCCATGGTGACTTTTGATAGCCACAATTACTTTCCTCCCAGCATCACCCCTGCTTCCCTGGTGGCTCAGTCTGTAAAGAATCGACCTGCAATGCAGGAGACACAGGTGCAATCTCTGGGTGGGGAAGATTCCCTGGAGAAGGAAATGGCAACCTACTCCAGTATCCATGCCTGGAAAATTCCAGGGACGGAGGAGTCTAGTAGGCTATGCAGTCCATGGGGTCACAAGAAATGGACAAAACTTAGTGACTAAACCACACCTTGGAAGGAAAGTTATGACCAACCTTGATAGTATATTAAAAAGCAGAGACATTACTTTGCCAACCAAGGTCCGTCTAGTCAAGGCAATGGTTTTTCCCGTGGTCATGTATGGATGTGAGAGTTGGACTGTGAAGAAAGCTGATCGCCGAAGAATCGATGCTTTTGAACTGTGGTGTTGGAGAAGACTCTTGAGAGTCCCTTATACTGCAAGGAGATCCAACCAGTCCACTCTTGGGGAGATCAATCCTGGGTGTTCATTGGAGGGACTGATGCTAAAGATGAAACTGCAATACTTTGGCCACCTCATGCGACGAGCTGACTCACTGGAAAAGACTCTGATGCTGGGAAAGGTTGGGGGCGGGAGGAGAAGGGGACGAACAAGAATGAGATGGCTGGATGGCATCACCGACTCTGTGGACATGAGTTTGAGTGAACTCCGGGAGTTGGTGGTGGACAGGGAGGCCTGGCGTGCTGTGATTCACGGGGTCGCGGAGAGTCGGACACGACTGAGCGACTGAACTGAACTGAAACCACACCAGCATCACCCCATCTTAGCTCCTGACAGCCATCAATCTGTTCTCTATGATTCTGCCATTTCAAGAATGTTATACAAATGGAATCACATATGTAACCTTTTGGGATTAGGTTTTTCACTTTCTAGGTTATATGGTAACTCTGTTACCATATAATTCTCTGGAGAGGTGTTCAGGGTGTTTTATTTATCAACAGTTTACTTCTTTAAAAAAAAAAAACAAACACCAACAGATTGTTTTTCTCTTTCACCTGTTTACCTCCAAAACAAAGTCAATAAAAATAAAGTATCTGTTGGAACAACACTCAACTTTAATATGCACCTGAGGATCTTGTGAAAATAAAAACTCTTGAATACCCGTCTGAGGTGGAGCCTGAGACTGTATTCCTAACAAGTTCCCAGATGATACAGATGATGCTGGTCCTTGGAACTCACTTTGAGTAGCAAGGTGTTAGAAGTGCTAGCAAGGTTACAGCATCTGTTTGGATAGTCTAATTAATGTTCACACCATAAATTTTCAATACTCTACACAGCCAAATATTTTATCATTTAGTCTTATGGCACTGATTTAAGGAATATAATCTAAATGTTTCGCCTGAGAAAATCAAGGTCAATACACTCAATTCTTCAGCATAAGTACTTCAGTTCCTATCTACAAAGCAAAGACGAGGCAATATAAATTTGGGCTTTCTGACAAGGAGTAGATGGATTGTTAAGAGGATTCTCACACCTACCCTAAAGTCAAAGAAAATATATTACAGAAATGTACACTCAAATGGTTAAAACATTTTATATCATTGCCATTATTTTATGGCTAAGAGAACTCAGTTTTCTTACCCATCAAAAACAAACAAAAAAATTAGTGCTTTTTGTAGGTCATCAAAACTCCAGAAAGGTTCAGCGAATTGTAAGTTCGTATGCAGAGAATCTACAGCTCTGGCAAGAATATGACCTAATACAAACATCCGAAGATAAGTTTCAATAAATCTTACAAAGCAGAAACAAAGGCAAAAGATATAAAAGAAATTTATACAAACTAGACTGGTCAGACAGAACAGCCTATGGGATGGAGTGCCTCTTTAATATTCACTGTTTGGTAGGTGGAGTGCTTTGAAGACAGAGGTCCCAAATCAACAGTTGAAGCTCCTGATCCAAGACACTATACATCCAGGCATTTTCTGCCTCCCTCAACTACCTACGTGCACGTGCTATTTAATGTGAGTTTTATTTTAATACACAACAGAAATACATGCTTAAGATATAGGAAAACAAAGAAGAAAGAAATCCCACTTAACCAGGGATAGCTATTAATATTCTGAAGTATATCATCCTTATAGCCATTTCTTTAGGGTTATATGGATAAATGGCAAACATTTTCTCACATCTTTAAAAAAACCTATGACTGTATTAGTACCAATTATGTGAATATATCATAAGTTATTTAACCAATACTCTACTGCTAAAGTATAGGTTGTTTCTGTTGCTTTTTCTATTATAAAAAATACTGCTATGAGCAGCCTTATATATAAATCTTACATATCTTTTAAAATATGTTTAGAACAAATTTCCTGAAGTACTTCAAGGTTAAAGAAGGTTGGGTTTTTTTTAATTTGTGAGTTGTCAAATATCAAGTGAGTTGTGACAAGCTGTCAGAATATCCAGGAAGGAATAAAAAACTACCTGCATCTAATAGTATTCAAAATCCCAACAACAGAAAACCAACCACAATAACATCAAAAAACATACAGCATTTATTACATACCAAGAATTGTTAGAAGTATTTTACACATGTTAAATCAGATAATACTTACAACAACTTCCTGGGGTTGGTACTAATACTGCTAGCATTAAAAAAAAAAACAGATACAGCCACAGGCACAGAAAGGTTAAGCGATTTGCCCAAGGTCACACAGCTAGTAGCAGTGGCTGAGCTTAAAAAAAAAATATACTATTCTTCTCAACCTTTCTGACATCAGGACTCTCTTACTCTCTTACAGTTACTGACAATTTTGAAGAGCTTTTGCTTATATGAGTTGTATCTGTTACTGCTTATATAATAAGTTAAAACTGAAAACATTTAAAATATTTATTCTTTAAAAACAGCAATAAACCCACTGTATGTTAACATATTTTTATGAAAAAATACACTTTCCAAAATAAAAAATAATAGTAAAAAGTATCATTTTATCATTTATTTTTGCAAATCTCTTTAACATACAACTGAGACAGCTGAATTTTCATCCCTGATACTGCATCCAAGCTGTTGAGATGTCATACCACCATGTACGTCTGGAAAGCTGCACAGCACACTCACGAGACACCAAGAGTAAAAAAGGCAAATAACACATAAGTATAAATATGTAAGGGCTCCCCCAGTGGCCCAGCGGTAAAGAATCCACCTGAAGTGCAGGAAGTGCAGGAGACTCAGGTTCGATCCCTGGGTCAGGAAGACTCCCTGGAGGAGGGCATGGCAACCCACTCCAGTATTCTTGCCTGGGAAATTTCACGGACAGAGGAGCTTGGCGGACTACGGTCAATGGGGTTGTAAAGAGTTCGACGTGACTGAAGCAACTAAGCACTCACACGTAAGTATGTAAAGAAAGCGCTTCCAGCTCACATCCACTGAAGAGGTCTCAGGTGTGCCCAGAGGCCCCGAGACCACATTTTGAAAACCACCGCACTAGCTACTGCAGTGCATGCTACACAGGATACTTGAAAGACATGTTCTTAGGAACATACTTGCCTAAAACATATTCCAAATCTTTTGGTAAATCATTTATTCAAGAATTATTAAGTGCGTACTATGCAATGGGTACCTTTATAAGTACTGGAAACACAGTAGAAAATAAGACAGAAAAATCCCCTACTTTGAGGTATTTATTTTCTAGTAGGGAAAGACAGCAGTATCCAATAAACGAATAAACAAATCACATTAGTCAGTCCTCCATATCCACAGGCTCCGCATCCATGGATTCAACCACACACAGAACAAAAATATTCAGGGGAAAAAAAAATCAGAAAGTCCCCAAAACCAAAACTTTAATTTGCAGCACAGGCAACTCTTTATATAACATTAACCTTGTATTACGTATTGTAAGTAATCTAGACATGATTCAAAATGCGTACAGGTTACATGCAAATACCCTACCATTTTATATAAGGGACTTGCACATCCACGAATTTTAGTACTGGAGCTGGGGGTGGGCTGGAACCAATCCCCACAAAGGGATGACTGTATTCTATCAGATGGCAAGCAGTATGAAGACAAATAAAAGCAGCATTTTTAAAAAACAGGGTGGTCAGGGAAGGCCTAACTAAGAAAGTGACATGGAAAAGAGTTATGAAGTAGGTGAGGGAGCAGACCATGAGGCTACCCAGCAGAGAGTGTTCCGAGCAGAAAGAATAGCCAGTAGGCAAGCCCTGAAACAGGAGCACTGCCCAAGGTTTCTGCAGGGACAAGTGAGGCTGGCACGGCTGGGCCAGCAGCAGCAAGGGAAGAGGAGGCAGAGTGCAGTCTGAGAGGTACAGGGCTGGGGCCCTGAAGGCCCTGTAAGGACGGGGTCTGCGTCTGTGACTGAGAACCCGGGGCAGGTTCTCAGTGAGCAGGGATACAATCTGACTTTCATTTGACATGGAACATATAAGCGAGCAGTCTTTCAAGTAAAACACCTAAATTTAAACATATTTTCCATCTCTTATTGTGTGCCCTGAAGCCTCTCTGAGCCTCAGTGTTCTACCCTACAAACGAGAAGATACAGATAACCTCAAAGTTGTTGAGAAGATCAAATAAGATATTATATATAAAAACACTTTAAAATTATGACACTATAAAAATTTCACTGCTGAGTTTATTTTCACTATGTAACTGCCACAGACACCTCTTTTCAAGGCCCTCTGTACTCACCAGTCTGCTGCCGCCACCCCACTTACGTGCCTGCCCTGAGATTAAGTGTACCCCAGCCCCCTAACAACATGAGCTCAGCCTGACACTGCCCTTTGGCTTGGTGAGAGCAAGGCAGAGAATGTTGTTTTTTGTTGTTGATGGCAGAGCGGGAGGTTTTTAATTTTTTCCCCCTTGTTAGCATAAAAAAAATCCTTTCAAAAATAATGCATGTGGTAATCATAAAAGTGAAGTTCCAAAAAAAACAAGACTGTATGAGACTCATCTTTATTTAATTTGGCACGGCTGTAATAAAGCTAAAACTGTGGTTCATGGTCTTGACAGCCTGCCTCATCCAAAAGGAAACAAAAGGGACGAAGAAAAGATAGAGGCAGACAGATGAATTCAAATTCCTTTGATCTAGGCCCTAACTCTACGGGAACCTCAGATAAATTAACAAGCCAGAGAAAGGGCAGTAAGATGTAGTCCAGAATACTGATGACAGCATCGGTCTGTCTGCCTACCTGTCTTCTGATATCACCATCAAGGTATGAGATCATCAGCCAGGCCAGAGAAGGCAAGACAAGAGGGAGGTCCACCAGGGAAGCACAGGGCCTGCAGCATCTGCCTCTGCTTCCCAGGGGCAAGAGATGGATACCCAGGCACTGGATTTTATCTCCACCTCTTAAGATGTGAGTTAATCTGAGTAGTGATGGAAACCCACGATGGAAAAACCCAAAGAAAACCAAGATCTCTGGGGAAAATTATAAACAATCTCATACATTAAATGTCTCTGATGGTTTCTTTGTGAGTATGTTTTAGAAAGAGCACTAACATGGGAGTAGGTAAATGAATTCTCCTTCTGTGTCGGCCACTAGTTAATCATGTGACTACAGGAAATAAATAACTTCAACCAGCCAATTTCCTCATCTTAATTCAGTTCAGTCGTTCAGTCGTGTCCGACTCCTTGTGACCCCATGAATCACAGCCCGCCAGGCCTCCCTGTCCATCACCAACTCCCAGAGTTCACTCAAACTCATGTCCATTGAGTTGGTGATGCCACCCAGCCATCTCATTCTCTGTCGTCCCCTTCTCCTCCTGTCCCCAATCCCTCCCAGCATCAGAGTCTTTCCTAGTGAGTCAACTCTTTGCATGAGGTGGCCAAACTTTGCATGAGGTGGCCAAAGTATTGGAGCTTCAGCTTTAGTATCAGTCCTTCCAATGAACACCCAGGACTGATCTCCTTTAGAATGGACTGGTTGGACCTCCCTGCAGTCCAAGGGACTCTCAAGTCTTCTCCAACACCACAGTTCAAAAGCATCAATTCTTCAGCGATCACCTTTCTTCACATTAGTAGAGTCAAAAGGTAATTACTGCTGAAGGTTCTGGAGTTTTTAACTCCAGAGTGATGTGAACCCAAACAGATGGTTCCTTTAAGCACTAACGTATCACCAAAAAGGGCACAAGTTGTCTGCCCACCGTTTTCCTTTATTTTTATGAATTACTACTCCTCTCGCTCTAACCCATACTATTATAAAATATACAGGTCAGAAACAAACTGTAATGATCAGGGAACTAGAAGTTAAATAAATACACAGGAATTAAGTGTACAGACATCAAGGAAAGAGACAGTAAACGGACCAAGGAAACATTTTTATATGGTAGCATGTATGCTTCCCGGTGACTCAGACAGTAAAGAATCCGCCTGCATTGAGGGAAAACTGGGTTCGATCCCTGGGTTGGGAAGATCCCCTGGAGGAGGGCATGGTAACCCACTCCAGTATTCTTGCCTGGAGAATCCCCATGGACAGAGGAGCCTGGCGGGCTTCAGTCCATGGCATTGCGAAGAGTCAGACACAATTGAGCAACTAAAGCACACGTATACGGTACACACACACAAATTTTTAAAGGTACATAAAGTTAAAAGCAAACTAACAAAAGCTTTCTAAGGGACAAATCGAAGAGGATACGTAGAGGACTTCAGTGTATATTGTGCTGCATTTCTCAGGCTGGATACTGTGCCCATGGGCCTATGTGTTCTATATACCCTTGTAATATGTACTCCGTGTATTCCCTCCCAATTACAGGGTATCCCAAAAGAAGAAGGAGGCAGCAGAGGATGAGGTGGTTAGATAGCATCGCTGACTCAATGGGTATGAATCCAAGCAAACTCCAAGAGATGGTGAAGGACAGAGGAACCTGATGTGCAACAGTCCATGGGGTTGCAAAGAGTCTGACACGACTTAGCAACTGAACAACATAATCATAATGAATTTAAATGAGGACTCCACTGTTTTGTGAAGCAAAAAGTCTCTGCAGTCCCAATCTCCCAGCTTCCATCCCTTTACCCTGAGGCAGTCACTGTTACCAGCTCCTTACAGTCCTTCCAGAGACAGCTCATGTGCAGACAGATAGATCCTTCCAGAGATATCCTGTACAGAGACAAGAGAGGGGAGGCGGGTATAGGCTGTGGATGGAGTGTGGTGTCTGTGTGCGCGTGAGTGGGTGGGGATGTGCAGATATGCCCACAAGAGAGATGGAAAAAACACAGACTGGCTCCCTAACTGGGCCTCATCATGATCAGGTGTATGTCATGTGATCACACATACCTAAGAAACCGCTTCAGTCCTCTTCTCTACATGGAAACCCACCCCCTGCTGCAGAGTTACAAGCTAATAAGGAGACCGCATCAGCTGTATGCAGGGACAGGGCCTGCCTGATCAAAGCCTCACACAGTAGCTGTCAAGAGCTGAGCCCCAGCACTCCTCGGTTCTAAAACACACCAGAGTCAAGGCTGTACCCCAATATCCCCTTAGTCTTAGCTCCAGAAATTCCAAATGTCCACCTCAGATCATTAGCTTTCTAATCACACTGATCTAGGCAGGGTTCCACAGCGGTGCCAGGTGCTTTAATCCTCTAATGGTGTCTTGATGAGAACACCTGGGTTTAGCAGCGCACGTCACAGGCTGACCGACTGCACATCCTGAGATGCGAAAAGAACTTCGGTTGTGAGAGCTGTGCTTTCACATGCTGTGGGCAAGGCCTAGCTAAAATACCAGATGGTGATTAGAGGCTTCACGTCTTAGTATGACAACAGATCTTAAAATACTTCGATAAAATCTTGATTTAAAAGGCTTACACCTATTTATTAGGGGAGGTATGTCAAACCAGATATCTTCATTTAAAATTAAAAAAATACATGTCAGGAGCCAACACACAGATGAATATATTGTACCGCTTTTGAGAAGCTAATAATCTAATTAGGCAGACAGGAAAATGATAATCAGTCTACACTGTAAAGTCGGTGCTGCAGAAACAGAGAAGGAAGGGCTGATTCTATTGAGAGGCTTCACAAAAACGCTGCAGCTAAACTGGATCTCAAAGGGTTAGGAGGAGACCACCAGCAGTGAGGAGGATGAAAGTCTATATGTAAGTATGCCTCACCCAGATCGCCAAACTCCAAATACCAAACGGAAGTTGATATAAATACACAGTGTACCCTGGAACTTGGCTATAACATTCAGTATTTTAAAGTTTAACTTAGGGTAAAAATCTTATATTGTGAATCTTGTCTAAATGGCTTTCATTACCTTAAGCATTTCATTAAACAGTAGTTTCACCTATAAAGCCTATATACCTGGGAAACTCACTCACGGCTCACATAGATAGTCTAAATCTTTTTTTTTGGATAGTCTAAATTTTGTCTTTACTTTTTTTTAAAAAAATGACAGGCCCTTTTTTTTTTTTAATTAAAACTTCATAAGGGAAGTTTTTCATTTCCTATCATAAATATGCCTGTCATTTACTATTACAATCCAATATAATGGCTAGAGTATCAGAAGAAAACAGTAACAATTCCACAAAGCAACACAGTGCTAAGGTTTTTGAATATTTAGGAACCACAAGTACTAGAGATATCAGTTTGCTATTACTTCTTTCTATACCCAGTTTCTCTACTTTTATGAACATACACAAAAGAAAGAGGTTTGCATACATGATAGTCTCTGCAGACCTTTCATTCTACCTGTATCCAACACCCTTGTCAATTTCACCCACACTTGTCTAACATACTACTATCCTTTGAAAGTTTTATGAAGTAGCTGGTCCAACAGATGGGTGGCTAGCCCTACCCAACAAATGTCATTGGAAAAATGGCTCTTGGGCAAGACAAGAAAATACTAAGTAAGCCCCTTTCCCTTACCCAGAAAGAACAGTAAGACCCCAGCTCAGAGGAAAGCAAACAATCTTTTATTCTTTATTAAGAAGTTACTGGACTGAGATGATCTACAGGTAACAAGATGAATAAAGAAGGGAGAAAGAGTCCAAAGGCTAACCTGCACTTCCTAAAATAAAATGTGTCCTTGCCCACATACAGCAGAGAATGAAGATACAGAGCAGGGGTAAGAAAATCTGAGTCACTTTAACTGGGAACTATTTCATCAAAGACAGATGGGAAACATTCAGATAAGCACACAATCTTGTTTAGAACACAAAGCTCAACAGATCTGTGGGAGGAAAAGGAAAGGGACTTGGAATGCACAGCATATACGAACAGAAAGACTCAAGAAATAAATGACTTAGTCAAGGTCATCCATGAAACCAGAAAGAGCAGGACAGTAGTGGTGTCTTTCCTTTTTGTCCATACTCTGTCCATAAAGCGTAACCTGACAGCATCTCATTCGGTCTTCAGATGGATATCTGTGTCTGGCAGCATACTACCTAAGTGCTCCCTGAGGAGAGCAGTGAGACCAGTTCTGCCAGAGACAGTATCTGCCAGCACCAAGGAGTCTCACTTTCCTTCGAGTAAAGGCCAGTGGATGGGAAGAGGTCCCCAAATGCCACTTGTATGAATCTTTCAAGACAGTCTCTGAAACAGGAAAACACTACAGGCTACATTTTAGTAGAAGTCTAAAAATAACCAAAGAACATTCTCTATTTTTAGATATCTAACTTACAAGTTTAAGGACACTGAAAAGTAAAAGAAATCATTAAAAACAAACTGGAATTTTTTTTAATGTTTTAAAAGACACTTTTGAATTGGGAAGACTGTTTTCAAGAGAAAGAACCTCAAAAAGCCTGCATTCCTTCTGCTGACTGCCTCCTTGCTCCAACTTCCTTCATATTCAAAACTTAAAAGATTCCCAACCCTACATGTTAACAAGAGCATCCCCCAAAGAACCAAAAGACGAAACAGATAGGTTTCCCACAAAAGAGAAATTACAGCTAAGGAAAAATGTTAAGACAAGCTTTCACAGAGTCATTTAAAAAAGAGGCTAGATTAGTGATTAAACAGTACTGTACACAACAGCGAAAACAATTTAATCATCTTATATTAAAAGCAGCACCAGGACAATAACAAAATACCTAATTAAAGAAGACAAGCAGCTTTCCCTTACATGTCTCCTCACTGAGCAGCCTGAAGATTGATAAGCATCTAACCCAAAGCTATGTCTGAATATCTAGAATTTGCAATCAAGAGAAAATTATTTGGACAATTTATATTTACCCTCCCTCTGCCTTCCTCCTCATCTCCATCCAGTCCGAGTGCCAATGTGCCCAATGTTTTTTAAGAAACCTAAGGCAAAAAGGATTTGCAGGAAATATGGGAATTACCGGACTGTACAGCCATCATTAACATCTCAGGTTCCAGTAGCGTCATGATAGATTCTTCTCAGAAACAACAGCCCACAGATATCATGAAAAAAAATACTCAAAGTCACAGAAGAGGTTGTCTTCAGAGGCTACCGAAGCTTTCATAAATTCAGTCTCACGCCTTATGTTCAAATCAGACTGTGAGAACTCACTCCTCTTCTGAGTGCAGTTACCAATTCATCCACCCTTCACGCAAGTCAAGATGGCACAGAGTTGATTTACTGCCGACAGGAAACCAAAAAGCACTCAAGTTAAGACATATGAAGTGTGGTTAGAACAGTAAGCAAGCTCCTCCCCTTGCTATTCGGCTCTGGGGGGAGGGAAGAGAGGTACAGAAAGAGACCTTCAGAAAACAGATCAACTGCTTTTTTGTTTTCCTCTCTTTTCAAGAAGAGAGGATGAGGTTTTGTTGAAAACCTGAGTGTAAGGGACTCTGCTGCTAATACAGTTTAGAACAGATTAAGCAGAATCCAAACAACTCAATCTTATGAAAGACACAGCCCAATTACTGATCCATGAATGGGAGAATGGATGGGGATGAGGCACGTATAAACACATACACACAAATAAATATGCACTGTGAGTTATTTTCTGAAAAAGCGTTCCAACGGCTTTCTCATCTGTGATATTTATAGATAAGAGGCTAAGGAAGTTGAATATTTAACTACAGAAGCACAAATATTTCTCCACCCCCTCTCCAATTAAAATATCTGTTTCAAAAAGTCATCTGAATACATTCCAGAGCTATAATCTGTCTTTTCGATCTGCCAACCCCTTAAAAGAGCTCCTTACTTGTGCCTGTGTAAGACATGGGCTGTGTGAACAGACAGCTTACTGATGTTATTTGACTCTTCTAAAATGCTTTATGATCTGACTGGATGCTTGAAACACGTACGAAGACAGTTACAGAAATAAGAATTTCTCCTTCCTCATAAAGAAATGTCAAGTCATTTTCCACTAGCACAGAGCAAGATCTGAATAAAAACGAATGTGGACATTTTAACCTTTCATCACAAAACTGAAAAGAAACTAAAATCCTGTCAAATTATAGCAATTTTCATTTATCCAAAATTAAAAACATTCATTCCCTTCACAGAACATTTTACTGAAAGTCTTAATAAGGATAGTAAGATGTCTTTTAGCTTATCTGATTGACTTTTAAATAGCTGAAAACTAGAAATCCATTTTTGGTATGGTTAACCAGAAGGCCTCCATTTTTCTGGTTAAGTGACAGCCTGTATCTTGAAAGTCTACTGGGGGAAACAAGCCCAGCAAATGCCTTAATGCTCACATAGTCACACAAATGATAAATGAAAGTGCTGAGAGGCCTTAGAAGAGAAAACCGTCTCAGAATGATTGAGGGCAATACTCTGTTACTAGAAGAGAGTGAGCAATGCAGATTTGGGGCAGGGGAGTCTGTGGAGGAGAAAAAAAAAAAACTTTCTTTCTTTCCCACTCCAAGAACATCATGTTTAAAAGAAAAGCCAGAAAAGCTCTATATAGAGCTGTGGGAATGACTCAACAGGCAATGGAGCAGCAGTCACGCTCTGGGAAGAGAAGCATTCTCACTGGCCCCTTCTCTCCACCAAGTTCTCAAACTGTCTCATGAAAAATGTGTAAATTCTTTGGTCAGAGGTTACCAACAAAAGGAAAAGAATCCCGAACAGCTTGAGTCATCCCTGTATCCCTATGTGGGCCAGACAATTTGCTACATGAGGGTTTTTCAAACGAGACAAGTTCTCACAGTTCTGTACTTACAGGAAAATAAATACAAACTTTAAGATTCCAGCAGAGAAGATGGTGAAAGGGGCACAGGGCTATTTCCCTCCAGCCAAAACTTTTCTCAGAATGCAACAACTGTCCATATTCCAGCCCCACAGAGATACAGTGCTGACCGTCATGTGCTGGTAGTAACATAAACAGTTCACAGTTCAACCGATCTGTTAACTTTTCACAGCAACTCCACAGTCATTTATTTCATCTGCACTATGGGATAAAAGAAGCAAAACAAAAAGTTTTTAAAACAGAAAGCCAAAAAATTAATCTTAAAAAAAAAAAAAAGAAACCAGTAAGCAACATCATCTTTGCCTACCGCTAGGATTTTGCATTCACCCTGAAGAGTAACAGCACAGCATGAGACTCACTGGGAAAACTGCATTTAAAATAGGTGTCACAATGCCTAAACTCTGAACACAGCTTCTGATCCACTAATGGTGGGGCAATTTAGCAAAATTTCATAGAAAGGGAGCTAGAGTAAACTTGGAAAAGGTCTCTGCACAAGTGAACATGATTTTCAAGTTGATGACACCAAGGGAATGAAGGGTAATGATCTTAATTCCCAATAAAATAAAAGCTCTTCCGCTTTTAATCATAACACTCTAGCTAATTAGCACAAATTTCATATGGTCTACAGTCTCTATTAATCCGCTCTAAAGGGACTTAATAACTGCAGGATAGTAAATATAGTTTACTCATAAAGCTGTCCCACCCACCACCAGCTCCCCAAAGGCCTTTAATGTTCATAATCAAGAGGAACGAGACAAGCCCTTATCCCACTCGACTTTCCTTCTAGATCTGTCACGGTTTCCATACTCTTCCTAAAACTTCCTATTTCCTTGCCCGCCTTTGAAAATCCTCTCTCTCGGACTTTCCCTCTCAGAATTCTAACTGGCTCCTCTCTCTCTGCCCCTCACAGGGGCACCCCTTCCTGTCCTCTTGTACACATTCTCCCAGGGCAACCTCAGCTTTTCTTAAGGTTTACCACCACCTACATACTGATCTGTATCTTGCTTTGTCTTTACTTGTAAGCTACCAACCATGCATTGCTACCTGGCTTGGCTGTCCTAAACTCAGTATGTACAAAAGCGAACTTGCAATACCACTGCTCCGCACCAGCTCCTCAAGATACGTTGCTTCCATGTGCCATAACTTAGGGAACCGTGCTCAGGCTCTAAACCAGCAACTTAGACCCCCTCTCCCGTCCTTTAGCCCCAAACATTCAACTTTAACTGATTATCTTATAACTTATTCCTCAAATCCATCTTTTTATCTTATTCCATCTTTTTTGTTCCACCTTTACAACCAGTGCTTTATTTTAGGTCCCTAATAGTTCTTGCCTGGAGCACAGGAACAGCTTTTAAAAACATTACAGAATGGTGCAAACAAACACAAAGCAAGAAAGAAAAGCATAATAATCAGCTTATGTAGCTCATCCCTTAGCTTCAAAATGCATCAATACATGCTTGCTCCCCCTAGCACCCAGCCAGTTCTGGATCGCTCTGGAACACTCGGGCTTCCCAGCTGGCACTAGTGGTAAAGAACCCGCCTGCCAATGCAGGAGACCTGGGTTTGATCCCTGGGTCAGGAAGATACCCTGGAGAAGGAAATGGTAACCCACTCCAGTGTTCTTACCTGGAGAATCCCACGGACAGAGGAGCCTGACGGGCTATACAGTCCAGGGGGATGCAAAGAGTCAGACACGACTGAAGTGACTTAGCACAGAACACACACTCTGGAGCAAATTCTAGGCATCATCTAATTTCATCTTTATTCTATACCTTGAAAAGAAGAACTATCTCCTTAAATAATTACACTACCATTACCACACCTAAATTTTAAAAAATTGTTCAATATTATCCAACTATCCAGTAGATGTTCAAATACTCCCTCCTGTCTCATAAATTCTTTAGAAATGATTTATTCAAATCAGAGTCCAACAGGGCAACATACTGCATTTCATTAATATGTCTCTTAAATCTCTCTTTTATTTGCCACACCACCCAGCCTGTGGGATTTTAGTTCCTTGACATGAGATCAAACTTGGGCCCCAGGCATTCCGAGTCCTAACCACTAGACTGCCAGGGAATTCCCTCTTAAAGCTCTTTTAATCTACAGATTACTACTTCCTCTTTTTCTGTACTTTGTTGAAAATAACCAGATAGCTTCCCCAAGTTTGGGCTTTGCTAACTGTATCCCAAAGATGTCATTTAACATGCCTCTCCATCCCTTTATAGCCAGTAAGCTAGGAGTTAGAGAGTCATGATCCAATTCAGGTTCAAGTTTCTCACCAGAATATTTCACAGGTGGCAGTGTGTGTACTTCGGCAATAGCTTCTTAACTGTACTCCTTCTCCCCAGCCTTGCCTCAATTAAAAAACATCCCTGCTACCAACTGACTCTTATCCTTCAAAACTCAGTTTAACTGCTGCTTTCTCCAGAAAGCCTCTGGGATCACACCCTCCACAGATGTGCTAAATACCTCTCACTGATGCTCCCAAAGAACCTGTGCCCAACTCTATTACTGCTCCTTACCATGTGGCTTAATGTCTCTGTGTGAACAGAGCTCACACAGCGCCTAACGTGTGACAGCATTCATAAATGTATGCCAAATGGAATGGCAACCCCTATTTATCTCAGCAAATTCTAACAGCATGGGAGAAGTTCGTAACAAAAGAATCCCCACCTACCCAGAAAAGGCAGGTGGTCTGCTCCAATTTTCATCAGAACACATGCTGAAGTGCCATTAATTATAAACCTTACATGAGGAAGACTAAAATTATCCACAGTACTGAGGTATAGGGTTAACATAAATAAGGACATCCACAATAAAAACCTCAGGAATGTTAACTGCTAATAACAATGAAAATGCTCAAACTGTAGGCCATGAGTAGAAGAAACCAGAGAAACAGAGAGCCTGGCTCACCTAACAAACCAAGCAACACTTTAAGCATTGAAAGCGATCAGATTCACTAACAATTGACAGCAGTTTCTATGATGGAATGTAGTATACACAGGTATACACAAAATTAAGAATGCCTTTCAGTGATCTCTGTGGGATTTCAGAACACAGAAATGTAATCTTGTTCCCATGTCCATTTCTCCCATCCAAGTACCAATCAGGCCCAACCCTGCTCGGCTTTGAAGATCAGACGAGATCCCATGTCCATTTCTGATTTGGGTTCTCACAAGTATTTGCAGTTTACTGAGGTTCAGCTCTACAAAGATCGTCATCACACACACTGAATTTTTACAGGCTCCAACCAGTTAGATCTCTCCCCCAGACACCTGGTGTTGGGCAAAGTGAAAACACCCAAAAGATAACAAAACCCAACACCCAGGCAAGTTGTTACAGGTCCTGGGCAGTTTCCAACTTCTGTGAATGCAACGGACTACTGATGAAAAACCCAGCCAAGACCTGTCAACCTGGGAGGTTCACACATTACCATAGGTATGCAATTCCTCAGCCTCAGAACCAACAAAGGCTATTCCTCCAGCTAATTTTTCAAAGGACAGTCAACGTTAAGGAGTATGATAGCCATAAATATGAACAGCCAGCTTATTTATATGGCATGTCGGAAATATCATCATGTATGGTGTCACCACCAGTGAAGGCACAAAGACAAGGATGAACCACATGCCACCGTCTCTGCCTTTGAGGAACTCATCATCAGAGAATCTCTAACGAACAAGCAAAAGAAGAACAAAGAGTCACATAAATAAGAATACAAACAAAAAGCTAAACAAACATGAAAGCAGCAGCAACTGGTTCTGGTTACCAGAGATCTGGATTGCTCCTTAAGGGAAAGATGATGTGAGCTGGCTCTTAAAAGTCACGAGAGTTTATCAGTTTCTTTTCCAGTTCCCAACTTGACACACATGTATACCCATGAATCATAAAATAATATAGCCATAAGAAACCCAGTTTTGACCAAATCCAGCCCCTTATTCAGAGAACTAAGAGTGAGAGACATGTAAGAAACTCTTCTTTCAATTCCTGACAAGTAGTTCCCAGTCTGTCACTTGAGTACTTGTGGGAGAACCTTAAAAATGACATTTTAGTGAGAAAGGAATGGTCCATTTAGTGACAGATGGAATGGTCAAAAATGATGACAAACATTTGGGGAAAGATTACTCTTCAATAATTATCAAAGAAATACAAACTGAAATGAAAACATTTCAACAATCACATCAGCAAAGTCCTTCACAAATAAGACTATCAATGCTATTAAATAAGCCAGGCACTCAAACAGGGTTGACAGATGTGTACATTGGTGGGTCGTTTTGGAATGGAACAAGACAACGTATTTCTCAAGAATTTCAACTGTTAATACGACCCAGAAAGGCCCCTTGCTGCTGCTGCTGCTGCGTCACTTCAGTCGTGTCCGACTCTGTGTGACCCCATAGACGGAAGCCCACAAGGCTCCCCCGTCCCTGGGATTCTCCAGGCAAGAACACTGGAGTGGGTTGCCATTTCCTTCTCCAATGTGTGAAAGTGAAAAGTGAAAGTGAAGCAGCTCAGTCGTGTCCGACCCTTAGCGACCCCACGGACTGCAGCCTACCAGGCTCCTCCATCCATGGGATTTTCTAGGCAATAGTACTGGAGTGGCTTGCCACTGCCTTCTCCAGAAAGGCCCCTTACTACCTACTTATTTCACATCACTTTCTTTCTCTCTCTCCACTAACAGAATGATACTCGTTCAGTTCTTATGTTCCAAGTTTTCCCCAGAACCCTTGTCACAGACCCCTTTCCCCACCTCCTCCTCTCCCCCAGTCTTAACACTGGTTATGCCCTCTTTCCTTAGATGGGCCAATCACACACTACTTGTGCTTTGGTTATCAGTCTAAATGTCGCTTCCTCAAAGAGGCCTTTCCTGACCACTCCCACCCAACCCCCAAATTAGAACAATCACCACTGATTTTGCTCTTCTGTATGACATCTTGTGCTTTTTCCCCCCAAGCACTTCCCAAAATTTTTAACTATGAATTGGCTTGTATAATTGTTTAATCTTTCTCTTTCACTAAACTCCATGACAATGAAAACCTTATCTGTCTTGTTCCTTACTTGCTGTCCAATACTGAGCATACAGGTGATGCTCACTAGTCACTAAATAAATTTCTTCAGTGTTAAAATGGTCAAATTCTTTAAGCCAGTATTTTCACTTCTAAGGAAATAACTCAAAATGCAGAAAGACTTTAAAAATGTTCATCCAAATATTAGTGTAAGTGCAAAAAAAAATGAATCAAATGTCCAATCAGTGGGGAAATTAACTCAATGATGATACAGAACATAAGTTTTACACATCATGAAAGGCTGTTTATAAAAACATATTTCAGTGGCTGAAAAATCTTGAGTTAAATGCTAAATAAAAAAAAAAAAGACAGCTGAATCGATAGTACTAGTTCAGTCATTTTTCAAACATACATTTAGAAGAAGCTACAGGGAAATAAACCATGTGCCAATAGGAATTTTCTCTGGGAGACAGGAGTTAATCTTGAATGCTTGTTCATTTTGAGGGAGATTCTACCTAGTATCTGTTTTCCAGGTGCCTAGCACAACATGCGCAGAAGGCAATGGTAGCCCACTCCAGTACTCTTGCCTGGAAAACCCCATTGACGGAGGAGCCTGGTGGGCTGCAGTCCATGGGGTCGCTAAGAGTCAGACACGACTGAGCGACTTCACTTTCACTTTTCACTTTCATGCATTGGAGGAAGAAATGGCAACCCACTCCAGTAGTCTTGCCTGGAGAATCCCAGGAACAGGGGAGCCTGGGGGGCTGCCGTCTATGGGGTCGCAAAGAATCGGACGCGACTAAGGAGCAGCAGCAACAGCACAACATGTGAGGAATACTCACGAACGGGAAATCGATTCTCTCTTAGTACTGAGATGAAATAGGTTATGAAATTCTCTAAATCACATTACAAAGAGAACTGCTTAATGAACTAACATGCTTAAGATCTGGGCATTTTTCACATTGGCTAATCTAAAAAAACCCTTAACAATCAGGCTTCCTGAGGAAATTAAGTAACAAAACTCCTTTCTCCAAGAAAAGAATATAATTTGGATCAGAAACTGCCCACTCAAAACTTTTTACTTTTCCCAGCAGTTAATTAGTACCTCCTGTGCAACACTAAAGCATGAAAGGGCACAGTGTACCCTTGAAGGAAAAAAACAACATTATCTGCCCTTTCTTCCACAGGTTACACGTATGGAAAACAAATGAGTATTTCCTAAGTTTTACACAAAGGAGAAAAATCTATGAAAGGGGAACAAACGTGTCCTTTACGAACGTGTCCTTTTCACTCCCATTCTATTCTGTTCATTTCTCTTTACATAACTCTTCTCATTCCACCCAGCAGAGCCTATAGCAGACACATACAAACTTACACCTGTTATTCCAGAAAAATACTTGGGATCAGAAACAGCACTTAGAAAGTTAAAAAAATTAAATGATACTGCAACAGTATTAAAACATACGAAACTTTAAAAAATAAATCTAACAAAAGATGTGTAAAACCACCACACGGAAAATTATAAAAATCTCATTAGGAGATTCAGAAAATCTAAATAAATGGAGAGGGAATTCCCTGGTGGTACAGTAGTTAAGACTGTGTGGCCACAGGATTGGAAAAGGTAAGCTTTCATTCCAAAGAAGGGCAATGCCAAAGAATGTTCAAACTATCCCACAATTGCATTCATTTCATACGCTAGCAAGGTAATGCTCTCAAAACCCTTCAATCTAGGTTTCATCAGTTCGTGATTCAAGAACTTCCAGATGCACAAGCTGGATTTAGAAAAGGCAGAGGAAACAGAGTTAAAATTGCCAACATCCACTGGATCATAGAAAAAGCAAGGGAATTCCAGAAAAACATCTATTTCTACTTCACTGATTACGCTAAAAACCTCTGACAGTGTGGATCACAACAAACTGTGGAAAATTATTAAAGAGATGGGAATACCAGATCACTTCACCTGTCTCCTGAAAAACCTGTATGCAGATCAAGAAGTAACAGTTATAACCGAACATGGATCAACGGACTGGTTCCAAACTGGGAAAGGAGTACATTAAGGCTGCATATTGTCACCCTGCTTATTTATATGCAGAGTATATCATGTGAAATGCCAGACTGGATGAATCACAAGCTGGAATCAAGATTGCTGGGAGAAATATCAACCACCTCAGATATGCAGATGATACCACTTTGTTGGCAGAAAGTGAAGAGGAACTAAAGAGCCTCTTGATGAGGGTGAAAAATGAGAGTGAAAAAGCTGGCTTAAAATTCAACATTCAAGAAACTAAGATCATGGAATCCGGTCCCATCACTTCATGGCAAATAGAAGGGAAAAAGTGGAAACAGTGACAGATTTTATTTTCTTGAGCTCCAAAATCACTGCAGATGGTGACTGCAGCCATGAAATTAAAAGATGCTTGCTCCTTGGAAGAAAAGCTATGAACAACCTAGACAGCATATTAAAAAGACATACTTTACTGACAAAGGTCCATATAGTCAAAGCTATGGTTTTTCCAACAGTCATGTACGGATATGAGAATTGGACCATAAAGAAAGCTGAGCGCTGAAGAACTGATGCTTTCAAACTTTGGTGCTGGAGAAGACTCTGGCAATCCTAAAGAAAATCAACCCTGAATATTCTTGGAAGGACTGAGGCTGAAGCTCCTATACTTTGGCCACCTGATATGAAGAGCCAAATCATTGGAAAAGACCCTGATGCTGGAAAGATTGAGTGCAGGAGGAGAAGAGGGAGACAGAGGATGAGATGGTTGGATGGCATCACTGACACAACAGACATGAGTTTGAGCAAGCTCCAGGAGACAGTGAAGGACAGGGAAGCCTGGTGCACTGCAGTCCCTGGGGTTGCAAAGAGTTGGACCAACTTAGCAACTAAACAACAACACTGAACAAAAGAAGATATAATCATGCCATTCACATAAACTTCAACTAAACGGTGGTTTAGTTGCTAAGTTGTTTCTGACTCTTGTGACTCCAAGGACTGTAGCCTGCCAGGCTCCTCTGTCCATGGGATTCTCCAAGCATGAATACTGGAGTGGGTTGCCATTTCCTTCTCCAGGGGATCTTCCCAACCCAGGGATCGAACCCGGGCCTCCTGCATTGCAGGCAGATTCTTTACCAACCGAGCTATAAGGAAAGTCAAAAATATAGAGGATACTGGTGGTAGTGATTTAGTCTGTAGCACTTAACATGGGAAAGAAAAACAAAGAAATTTGGTATTGGTTAGCTCTGATAAAACAGCTAATAGTTTGTTCATTAAAGTACAGGAGAGGGGACTTCCCTGGTGGTCCAGTGGTTAAGAATCTGCCTTGCAATGCAGGGGACAGGGGTTCAACCCTAGGTTGGAAAACTAAGATCCCAAGTGCTGCAGAGCAAGTAAGCCCAAGCCACAACTGCTGAGCCACAACTACAGAGTCCTGTGCTGCAACTACTGAGCCCATGTGTTGAAACTAACACCTGATGTAGCTAAATGAATGAATTTAAATTAAACTTAAAAATAAAGGAAAAACTAGTAGCTGTGGTCCAAGTTATTCTTCTGTACTTTTCAACACCTTCCTTCCTTTATAAATATCTGCTGAATAATCATTTCCATACTGGTCACGGTAGTGAAAAGGAGCAGGATTGTAGGAAGGTACAAATGACTGTCCTGAAATAAAATTTTAAAAGTCAAGGATAAAATAAAAGGTCAAGAATACAATCTCCAAAATACCAGCTTTCTCTTAGAAACATTTATGAACTTGTCATCCACTGAATTATCTAACTTATGTCTGTAATGCCTTCCCAGTAAACCATTCCATGTAACTACTATTTATTGTGTCTTAAATCCATAACACCCAAACTTCAAGAGGCACGCCTCTTAGGGTATAAGCAAGTCCCCAACATATAAATGGATTATATTCAAAAACCTCATTTGTAATTTGATCATTTGGAATATGGAATGTACTTTCCCACAAAGGCCATGAAATATGAAATATGGCAAAATTCCCAGGGTTGCCCACAAAGCCTATAAGGTAACTAAAATGTAATATACTTGCAATGAGAAAAGGGGGCAAATCGTATTTCAGCTCCCATCCTAGAGGCTCTTGAAAACAGGTTTTATGCAGTCTCAGCCAGTTCTGAAACTCATTCATACTTGAAAGACCATTATCAGTATAAAGAAGGGGTGGATGCGTAGGGAAGAGACAGCCAAAGAGTACTGCGCCATTAAAGGAAGAAGCAAAGTAAAACTTAAATTTTCCATCATGACACATTCATTCAATGTGTGCCAGAACTCCTGCAGCTGGAGCCAAAGGGGACGGTGTTAGCTCATTAGAGAGTTTTTTCCAGGCTTCTCCAAGCCCAGGCTGGAGAGAATGAATCTACAGGTACGTCAAACTTATCTTTTAGAAGACGACAGAGGACTAAAATACACCTTGAATCACTCTCTCAACTTTTTCCAATTAGGTCAGTAAAGGTCAGGTTAACCAAAGACACCTCCTCTCAACAGAATTCCAATTTCCCCTGTTAAGGAAATTGAAGTATCATGACTTAGACTGCCTACTCCATAAGAATCCTTGCTCAACCAGTGAGTTTCCATTAAGATAGGCTTCTAAAAGAAAGATTGAGAAGGAAAACTTCACTCCACCTTTTCAACATAGAATACATCATCCATGAAAAAGTACCTCCTCTAAACCCCAGAAATTATTTTGCTATAGAAAATCACACTTCCCAATTTCACAACCCCCTCAGGGATTTTCCATTTCTGCTCTTACCTTTACCTCCCTACCAATAACCGTGCAAAACAGACCTAGTGCAAAATATAATAATTTTCCCCTTTTGACAGAAAGAAGTACCACTAAGATGAACAAATACAAGACACAATTATGGCCAGGAAAGCAACACAACTAGATGCTAACAACACCGCCCCAGTCCAGATACTCACCTGTTGGCTCCTGGATGGAATAAAAAAGAAACTAGTAAGATCTTTCACCACGGACACAGCTCTTCTGCAACTTTCCAGTTTTCTTAACTTGATTAATAACTCCTATTTTCCCCCTATAATAACAGAATCTGATTTTGATAGTCATTTTAACGATTTCTGCCAAGCACTTAGTATTCCTGGCCATTGCTATACATTCCATAAGGTATTTTTCTGTAGTCAAACTTCTTATAGATTATTTCTTTATTAAGCCTGTCCCCTCTTCTTCAGCATTATTCTAATACCAGTATTTCACCACTGCTTCCTTTCTAATGTTGAATACAATTTCAATTTGGGGGGTTTATTTTCTCCTGCCAAAACAGCAATTATGCTGTACAAACCATTGTGTTTCTCTGTCAATTGTAAGTATCCATATTCTCCTATAAGCAAGATCACAATGAATGAATATGGCACTCCTGGCAGTTAGGAGACCATTCTAGCAACTGAAGAGGTTGGCTCAGACACAGCTCAAACTAACAGAGACAGATGACCTAGATCAGAAGTTTTCAACTTGTGCCCTTTCAAGAGTAGCCTGAGGGGCAGGGTGCCAAGCAAACAGGGCTCTGGCTTCTTCATACAGGTTTCTGCCAACCCAAGCAGCTGTTGTACACACTGAACTTATATATGTAATTTCAAACTTACAGAGATCTTCAACTTAAAAAAAGTAGTTAAGACTTCTGGTCTAAATGTTTTATCACTAATTAAGACAATCAAAGAATGACTCCACAAAATACTTCACCTGTAAATAAATGGACTCAGTCTTTCTTTCAGTCTAAACCATAAATTAAACAAGTTATTTTTTTTCTGTCCAACAAAAGTCAATAATCACTTTATTAACTGCTCAGATCTAATAAAGCAGCGTTTCAGTGAGTTAATAGTTTTAGTTCCACCACTCATTCATTTGCTCACACATTCCACAAACATTTATCAAACACCTTGATACTCAGATCAAGAGCACTAGCATCGCCAACAGATACTGGTTAGAAATGCAGAATCTCTATGGATAAACAACAAGGTCCTACTATAGGAGAGGAAACTATATTCAATATGCTATGACAAACCATGATGAAAAAGAATATGTACATAAATTTATATCTGAATTACTTTGCTGTACAGTAGAAATTAACACAACATTGTATATTAACTACACTTCAATAAAAAAATGTTTTTTAATGCAGAATCTCAGGCCTCACCCAGATCTATAGAATCAGAATCTGCATTTAACAAGCACCCATCTTGATTCCCTGATAGCTCAGTTGGTAAAGAATCCACCTGCAATGCAGGAGACCCCAATTTGATTCCAGGTTTGGGAAGATCTGCTGGAGAAGGGACAGGCTACCCATTCCAGTATTCCTGGGCTTCCCTGGTGGCTCAGCTGGCAATGCAGGAGACCTGGGTTCAATTCCTGGGTCGGGAAGATCCCCTGGAGAAGGAAAAGGCCACCCACTCCAATTCCATGGACTGTATAGTTCATGGGGTCACAAAGAGTTGGACACACCTGAACAACTTTCACTTCCTGATTCATGAGTACTAAAGATACCATTCATCTCACTCACAACTGCACTCATCTCACACGCTAGTAAAGTCATGCTCAAAATTCTCCAAGCCAGGCTTCAACAGTACGTGAACCATGAATTTCCAGATGTTCAAGCTGGTTTTAGAAAACGCAAAGAGACCAGAGATGAAGTTAACAACATCCGGTGGATCATCAAAAAAGCAAGAGAGTTCCAGAAAAACATCTATTTCTGCTTCATTGACTACGCCAAAGCCTTTGACTGTGTGGATCACAATAAACTGTGGAAAATTCTGAAAGAGATGGGAATACCAGACCACCTGACCTGCCTCCTGAGAAATCTGTATGCAGGTCAGGAAGCAACAGTTAGAACTGGACATGGAACAACAGACTGGTTCCAAATAGGAAAAGGAGTACATCAAGGCTGTATATTGTCACCCTGCTTATTTAACTTATATGCAGAGTACATCATCAGAAACGCTGGGCTGGATGAAGCACAAGGTGGAATCAAGATTGCCAGGAGAAATATTAATAACCTGAGATATGCAGATGATACCACCCTAATGGCAGAAAGTGAAGAACTAGAGTCTCTTGATGAAAGTGAAAGAGGAGAGTAAAAAAGTTGGCTTAAAGCTCAACATTTAGAAAACTAAGATCATGGCATCCAGTCCCATCACTTCATGGCAAATAGATGGGGAAACAGTGGAAACAGTGACAGATTTTATTTTTTTGCACTCCAAAATCCCTGCAGATGTTGACTGCAACCATGAAATTAAAAACGCTTACTCCTTGGAAGGAAAGTTATGACCAATCTAGATAGCATATTAAAAAGCAGAGACGTTACTTTGCCAACAAAAGTCCGTCTAGTCAAGGCTATGGTTTTTACAGTAGTCATATATGGATGTGAGAGTTGGACTACAGAGAAAGCTGAGTGCTGAAGAATTGATGCTTTTGAACTGTGGTGTTGGAGAAGACAGTTGAGAGTCCCTCGGACTGCAGAGAGATCCAATCAGTCCACCCTAAAGGAAATCAGTGGAAGGTGAAGCTGAAACTGCAATACTTTGGCCACCTGATGCGAAGAACTGACTCATTTGAAAAGATCCTGATGCTGGAAAAGATTGAAGGCAGAAGGAGAAGGGGACAACAGAGGATGAGATGGTTGGATGGCATCGCCAACTCAATGGACACGAGTTTGGGTAAACTCCGGGAGCTGGTGATGGATCAGGAGGCCTGGCGTGCTGCAGTCCATGGGGTCACAAAGAGTCGGACAGGACTGAGCAACTTAACCGAACTGAAAGATATCACAATAAATAAAACATAATCCTTTCTTTCACAGTTTCTTATCTAGTCAAATATGAGAACAAATAAGTAGGTAATTATGCACAGGGTTCTGAAGAACACAAAGGGCAAGCCCCTAACCTGAGGGTCTGAGAAAGAAGTCCTGAAGGAAGCAGCACCTTCCCCTGGTTCCAGACTTGAAAGAAACAACAGTCAGAAGAGGAGGAGGAAGAAGGTCCTTCCAGGAAGGAAAAAGAGGACATGAAGTGGAACTAAGCTGTGGAAGTGTCTCTTATGGGAAAACCTAACTATTTTATTGGGAGCAGGCAGAGATGAGGGGCAGGGCAGAAGCTGGCTGTGAAGATCTGCCAGGGTGAGAACAAGGGGAGGAACTGGGAGCTGCTAAGGGAGTTCATAAAGGAGAGCATCAGCCTCATTTATGGCTCAGAAAGATCATCCCAGGGGCCACAGGGACAAGATCTAAAACAAGGAGACATGAGTTAGAAGGCCATTCTTGGAGTAATCCAAATGTGACATTATTAAGAGTTTGAACTAAGTGTCAGCCACAGAGACTGCAAGAAAAGAATGAATTCAGTAGAAATGACCATTGTGAAATTTACAAAAATCGGTGGCTGGGATGAAAGAGGAGAAAGAAAGAAGATGGAATAAAAAATTACTTTTGGAGGACAATTTGGAAATAATGACTTTAAGATTAAAAACTTCACACTCAAAGATGCTGCTTTTGCCATCAGAAGGACAGTGTTCTTTATGTCCTTATCTTTTCATACACTCCTGCAAGTTTGTCCTACAGTTACCTGCACCAAGATTTATACCAAGATGTTTATTGCAGTTTTATTTATAACATAAAAAAATAAAACCAAGGCAAGAGTTTCAAAGGAGACTGGCTAAATGCTGCATACACACTATTCAAATATCAAGCAGAGAAAAACATTTTCTAAGACAGCTGAATGATATAGCAAAACCTCATAAAACAATATTACATGAAACTAATTTATACAGAGTATATACACGTAAGAGTAAACAAATAAATGAACAAACAAAGAACGACAGAAAATATACTAACTGCTCCTACTGGCTATCACTGAACTGCACAGTTCTGAGAGAATTTTTCTTGTCTTTTTTCCTACACTTTATCTGATTATGAAACAAATGAAACTCTTTAAGTTTTCATTCAGAAAGAAAACAAAACAACCCCCTGTTCTGAACACCTGGGTAAAAAGTGGTCCCAATTCCTACAATGAAGAATTCAGGAGTAACAGCAATAAGATGATGAGTTTTGGTCTGAGCATATTCAGTCTATAGCACATCCAGTGAAGACACAAGGCAGCCAAGCGTAAGAGTCTGGACTCAGGGCAGAGACGTGGCCTGGAGATAGAATATGGAGTCAATGGCATATCATGGTTAAGTCAATGGCATATCAATTCTGGTTAAAGTCAGAATTCTGGGGAAAACCATTCAAGGTAAAGACACCAAGTAAGAAGTAAGGAAACCCTACAGCTGAACACTGGAGAGTAATAAAATTTAAGAGGTGAGTAGTCGTCACTGTTGTTGTTCCGTCATTAAGTCGTGTCTGGCTCTTTGTGACCCCATGGACTGCAGCACTCCAGGCTCTTCTGTCCTTCACTATCTCCCAGGGTTTGCTCAAATTCATGTCCACTGAGTCGGTGATGCTATCTACCCATCTACCACATCCAATTCACCTCGATTCATGGACCTAACATTCCAGGTTCCTATGCAAAATTGTTCTTTACAGCATCAGACTTTTACTTTCACCACCAGACACATCCACAACTGAGCATCATTTCCACTTTGGCCCAACCATGTCATTCTTTCTGGAACTATTAGTAATTGCCCTCTGCTCTCCCCCAATAGCATACTGGACACCTTCCAACCTGCGGGGCTCATCTTCCAGTGTCATATACTTTGTGCCTTTTCATATTGTCCATGGGGTTCTTGCAGAAAGAATAATGGAGTGGTTAGCCATTCCCTCCTCCGGTGGACGATTTGTCAGAACTCTTCACTATGACCTGTACATCTTGTGTGGTCTTGCATAGCATGGCTCATAGCTTCACTGAGTTACACTGCCACTTCACCATGGCAAGGCTGTGATTCATGAAAGGGAGAGGTAAGCAGAGAAAGACAGTAAAAAGATCTGTGCAGAGTGACTAGCAAGATCAAGTTTTTAAAACTAGTAATGAGCAGTGTCACAGACATCACTGGAGAAAAAGTTTCGGGGGTGGGGGGTGGTGGCCAACCAAATGCTGCATTGAGGTCAAACAGAATAAACAGTCCCTATCTGATCTACAACAAAAAGAACACTAATGATTTTGCCAATGGCAGCTTCTGAAGAGAGGCAGGGACAGAGGCCAGAAGGCGGGAAAGTAGAGACAGTAACCATAAACTTGTCTTTTAGGAGCTTAACTATAAAGGGAAGGGAATTGCTATTATTCAAAATGGCGCGGAGGCGGGGGAATGGCTGATTTATATGACAAAGAACTGAGAGAGAAAGCCTGAAGACACACCAACACCTCTGCTTCAACAGCAACCGCCACCTTCTACTCCACTGAGACCATTACATCATTCCGTTCCGTTCCCTCGCTCAGTCGTGTCCGACTCTTTGCGACCCCGTGGACTGTAGCCTACCAGGCTTCTCCGTCCATGGGATTCTCCAGGCAAGAATACTGGAGTGGGTATTAGGGCATCACTAATTTCCCTCCTTCCTGCCCAAGATATGAGAGCTTTGTTGTCTGCTGTCTGTCATCACCTTCACTGCCATTCCTCCCATCCCAGAGGAATAGCGGTCCCCACTCAGGCTCAAGGCAGAGCCAATATCTTTTGGATCCTATCCTTTCGCATCTCCCAAGAACTTTGTTCCATCAGTCATCCTTTATCTTTTTCTGTCTCCAGCTCTTCCCTCTGGACTAACTCTTTCCCCTTAGCATATAAATAAGCTGAACTTTCTGCCATCTTGGGGAAATAAGCAGAAATCAGAAATGGGAAAAGAACACCAACAATTGCTTGAGTGTCCACTATTTCCCAAAATAAAAAATGCTTGAGTTTCCATTACATTTCCCACCATGGATGTAGAACAGAGTTCTTGCCACCAACATGTAAACCATTCATCTATTTATTCAACAAATATTTATCGGGTGCGCACTATGAACCAAGAGTAGAATATATACTGTAAACAAAAAAGTTTCTAGCCTCATGAAATGTAAATACTATCAAAGATGGGAAATACAGATAATAAAGATATATACACACACGTACAAATCCACACATACAAGTCATAGTAAGTGCTTAGAGAAAAGCAAAGCAGGACAGAGAGTCACAGGAGGTGCTATCTTAGATAAGACAGGCGGGAAAGGCCTCCCAAAGAAATGACATTTGTTCAGGAACTTTAGTAACAGGACAAATATCAAGGTTCTGGGGTGGAAGCATACTTGATCCGTTCAAGAAATAGCAGGGAAGCATGGCATGAACAGAGTGAGCTGGGGAACAGAGGTGAGAAATCAGGTCAGAGGTGATACCAGGACCACCTCATAAGAACTATGATTTCATCATAAGGCTCATGGCAAGACACTGAAGGGTTCTGAGAGGAGTGTAACAATGTCTGACTTCAGACTCAGTTAAAGGTATACTGAGTGGAGAATGCCAATTACCACACAGGGAGATGAAGAAGTACGATGACAAAGGGCAACTGGGCAAACACAAATAAGGACACTACCACTGGATATGAGTGAGGGCAGGCTTCTCAAAGGGAGTGACGTCTGAACAGAATACTGAAGGACAAGTAACAGCAAGCAGCAGAGAGTACAGGGGGTGGAAATGGAGGTCATGGCTGTAGAAAAGTCAGAGGAGTTTTGAAAAGATTTGGTATTCGATACAACTATCAAACAGTCAAAACATATTTTATAAAAATATACTACTTATAATGTCTGCCCAAGAAAAAGACATCAGGGAACAAAAAAAAATATTTGCATGACCTTTGTGGAAAAAAATTATAAAATAAGTGGGTAAATATTAAAGAAGGCCTATTTAATCAGAGATATAAAGCTAACTAAATGGACAAGACGACCCAATATTTACAATGTATATTTTCCCCCCTTAAAATCAAAATCCCAGCAAGTGTACCCAAAGACATGTACAAGAATTCCACAGCAGCATGATTCGTAATAGCCTCAAACTAAAACAAACAAAATATCCATCAAAAGTAAAAACGGACAAATTATAATCATGAAATGGTTTATACAGCAATGAAAATAAACTATGGCCACACACAATTCAACACAAAAATGTCAAAAACATAAAAGAAGCCACCAAAGGAACACTGATTCCATTCATATCAAGTTTGCGTGCGTGCTGTCGCTCAGTTGTGTCCAACTCTTTGTGACCCCATGGACTGTAGCCGTCAGGCTTCTCTGTTCATGGGGCTCTCCAGCAAGAATACTGGAGTGGATATTCATTCCCTTCTCCAGGGGATCGTCCTGACCCAGGGATGAACCCAGGTCTCCTACACTACAGGCAGATTCTTTAGCGTCTGAGCCACCAGGGAAGCCCCAGGTTTAGAAACAAACAATGCTAACCTATTAGCTAACCTATTATGTTAAAAGTCAGGATGGTAGTTTTTCCCTGGGCAGGAAGAGAGAATACTGATTGGGAAGAAGCACAAGGGGAGGTTCTGGGGTGCTGGAAATGTTTTATTTCTTCCTTAAGTAGTAATTATGCATGTATATTCACTTTCTGATAACTCAACAACCACAATGCTTACAATTTGTGTGTTACTCTGTATCAATGTTACACTTTGATAAAATGGAAATGTACTAATGCCTGCAATTTACTTTGAAATGCATCCAAAAAATAAGGTGGACTGATGTACTGAGGGATGGATCTATCATAAAGAAAATATTATAAAATGTTAATGGTAGAATCTGAGTGATGGATATAAAGGTGTATGTACATTGTAAAACTCTACTTCATCATAGTTTGAAATTTTTCATGTGGAGGAAAAAAATCTCAATGAGTTTTCTTGTAGAACTTCACAAGCTGATTCTAAAATTATGGAAAATTAAAAGGGCAAGATTAGCCAAAACAATTTGGCTCCCCAATTAATATAAGTATTACATAAATGTGTATATGGATTTACAAAGTGAGAAATATTACTACATAAGAAGAAGCAAAGAAGTAGGAAAAAAAAATAGAACATAATTATGGTAATCCAGGCAGGAAATGCTGGGCTTACAATGATCATCTAACCTTATTATTTCTCCATTTTACAAGAAATAGTAAGATTATAAGAAACTTCCAAGAGACATAAAGTAAGGATCCATGACATTATAAACATGAAGACCTTCATTCATATCATGCAATTCAATATTCCATATCTACTCACCATTCTTCCGCTCACTAAGTGGAGGCAAATTGGGATTCCTCCCAGGGTGGAGGCCGAGGGTCAGCTCGGGCTGCAAGGAGAGCTCCTGCAGTTCATTGGCAACAGCCTCGCTCTGGGGGCTGGGAGCCGCGGACAGGGACACCAGAACGGGTTCATCGTCATTCTCGCCGGCCCCTCCTCCGTCCAGTCCATTCACAGCAATGACGGAAGGGGGCAGGCACACTACACTGGAGAAATCCACCTTGGCTTTCGTGATGGCAACCTGGAAACGGAAAAGGAAACGAAAAGTTCAGATGTGAAAAAGAGACAATTCCACTGAGTACAGAATGTTGAATACTAATATTAATGGTGCGCTACCACTATTCTTAAAAAGTTTTTTGTAAAGTAAGCTAGCATTATTATTAAATTAATATTTACTATGCTCATAGAGTGCATGAGATTTCAAGTCTGGCAACTGTCCTCAACTATATCACTCAGGAGGACAATGTACAATTGAAATAAAACCGATGCACAGTCAATATATGGAAAAAAGCATCACAATATTCTAAAGTAATTATCCTCCAATTAAAATAAATTTTTAAATAAAAAAAATACTATAGAAATTTTAAAAACCAACGCACACACACATCTCATAGGATAAAAGGAAACAGTAGCAAGGACAAAGAGCTATGAGATCATGGTTACCTTCCAACTACTAATGAAAAATATCTTGAGAAATAATAATGAGTACAAGATATTAAAGTATATTGTACCAACTTAATATGGGGGAGAAAATTTCTTTAAGAAGAAATTCCTTAACCACTAGATTCCACATAGAAATATGGAGATGTCTGTTTGATAATGGATTTTTTAAAAATTTTTTTACAACTCAATTTTTTAAAAATTTTATACAACTTTTAAAGCTTACCTTCCATCTAAATACTGGCTATATTCCCCATTTTGTACACTACATCCTTGATCCTATCTGACACCCAATAGTCTGGACCTCCCATTCCTCTTCCATCCTTATTGCCTCTCCACCCCCACCAACCTCCCACTGGAAACCACTAGCTTATTCCCTATATCTGTGAGTCTGCTTCTTTTTTGTTATATTCACTAGTTGGTTGGATAGTTTTAGATTTCACATATAAGTGATATCATACGGTACTTGTCTTTCTCTCTATGACTGATTTTACTTAACAAAATGCCCTCCAAGTCCATCCATATTGCTGCAAATGGCAAAAATCTGTTCTTTTTCATGGCTGAATAGTGTTCCACTGTGTGTGTGTATACATATATATATGCACATGTGTGTGTGTATATATATATGCATATCACGTCTTCTTTATCCACTCATCTGTTGATAGGCTCTTAGGTTGTTTCCATATCTTGCCAAGTGTAAATAATGCTGTTATGAACACTGAGGTGCATATTATCTTTTCAAAGTAATGTTTTTGGGTTTTAGCTCAAATATTTTAACCCACCTGAATATTTCATCATAGTACCCAGGAATGGGATACTAAAAAGCAAAACACATGGCAACATTTGAAAAAGATCTTTAAAAATGAAAAAGAATTCAAATAACATGAAAGTCTTTTCAAAAAAATGAGAATTGATGGTTAATAAACCCTGTGGAATTATGAAGATTTTTTTCAAAGCACTTAAAATGCAGAAAATGTTTATTTAAAGCTTTAAAAAGTAAAATATAAAAATACATACTCATATAAAAATATTACACAGGGGAAAAAAGACCATAAAGAGTCACTCAGTCATGTCCAACTCTTTGTGGTTTCTTGGACTGTAGCCCATCAGGCTCCTCTGTCCATGGGATTACCCTGGCAAGAATACTGGAGTGGGTTGCCATTTCCTTCTCCGGGGGATCTTTTCACCCCAGGGATCGAACCAGGGTCTCCTGCATTGCAGGTAGACTCTTTACCAACAGAAGTCATGAGGAAGTTTACCAAAACACAAAATGGGTTTTGCTTGTTGGACTATGAAAATTTTTACTTTTAGTTTCCAAATTTTCTCTACAACATATATTGTTTTTATAATGAAAAGGCTATAATTCTTAATCTAAAAGGGGGACCTAGGGGCTCCCTGCAGACTTTAGTGAGGACCTGCATCTAATGTGCTTCAGATGAAGAAATCACCAAAATATTGGAAAGCCATGAAATGAAGAAAGATATTGAAAACTAAAAGGACCATCACATCCACCTTCATGTAAAGCTTTCACTGTCCCCAAAGCTAACTGTAGCTCTGGTTGATCCTCATAAAATACAAAGGAAAGGAAATGATCCAGGTAAGAGCAATTAAAGAGGGGGGTGGGGCTGACATTAAGAAGAACAGGGATATTAAGGACCCTCTACTCCAAAAAGGATGAAAGAAAGTGAGTGAGGGATGTTCAAAAGAAAAAATATATATTAGGAATACAATAGTCTAAGAGATAGTATTGGCAAACACTGGAAAAACAACTGCTAAAGGGTTTGAAAATTTTTAGGAATTATATAATAACAAATGCCTACCAAGAAAATCCAGAATCTGACCTTCAAAAAATTTTGCCCACCTTGTCTATGATTTATCATCATTTAAGCCATGTCTCTATGTGTACTGGGAAAAAACAATTGTTATACATGATTAATCCATCTGGCTTGTTTGCTAATAGCCTGTTTGCGTTCCTCAACAGGAGCCTTTTCAGACTAAAAAATTCAATTTTATGATATTCAAAAATCCTGTGAGGGGAGAAAAGCTCTGTGTGTCAGGGGGTATGGGCCGGCTCTCCATGTACTACATGGAGGAGCTGCAGCCTGGCTCCAGGAAGCCTAAGTGCCCAGCCTCTCCCTGAGCCCCATCTGCCCCTGCCCTCCGCCAGCCCTGCATCTGCAGCCCTTCCCCAAACTCCATGGGACAGACCCTGTGCTCTCCATCCCCAGACAGGCTCGGGGCAGTGGGGTCTTAGGGTCTGCCAAAAGTCACTCCAGTTCATGACTGAGCCACATCTTTCCTTGTCACCTGCAGGAGAGAGAAACCAATCAGGAGGCCCAAAGCTTGAGTCTAGGCGTTTCTCAGACATGCTGTGTAGCCTCAGGTCCCATCTTTCGGTTCCAGTCTATTTTGTCAATGAAGAGGCCGATTTCGAGCAGGGAGCAGACAGTCTGAATGTTTCCTAGCTATAAAACACCTAGAAATGCTGGATAAAGCTGAACAAGTGTTTTAAATGCATAGCTGAACTAACAAGAAAGTAGAGAAACCCCTGGCTCCAGGAATGAGGCAGGAACTAGGAATCACAGCGGTGAGACGAAAGTAGTCAAGATGCTGTGCAGCACAGGGTTGGCTCTGGGGAAGCTGTTGGTCTTGGTGGCCATACAGCTCAGGTTTTAATGTCCACAGAGGACAGAAAAGGACGTTTTGAGACTGACAGGCTAGGGAGCTGTACTGAAACTTCTCTGTAAAGTTGGATTCAATTTCACTGAAGTATAAATCAGTGAAATTTCAGATTAAACAAAACCGGGGTGGGAGGGCTGTAATCCTTTGAGACTCAAACTCCTTAGGACAGAATCCTCAATCACCCTGAAACATATGAGAATGCACACACAGACACATGAATACACATAGACGATGGCACTAAGAAGTGAGTTTAAACACACACACTCTCTCTCTCCCCCCACCACCCCCAAATGAGCCCTAAGGAAAGCAGAGGCAGGATAGTACCAAAACTTCAACTTCAGGGTTGTGAATATACACTGGAATATTCAGTTCAGTTCAGTTCAGTCGCTCAGTCGTGTCCGACTCTCCGCGACCCCATGAATCACAGCACGCCAGGCCTCTCTGTCCATCACCAACTCCCAGAGTTCACTCAAACTCATGTCCACAGAGTCGGTGATGCCATCCAGTCATCTCATTCTCGGTCATCCCCTTCTCCTCCCACCCCCAACCTTTCCCAGCATCAGAGTCTTTTCCAGTGAGCCAACTCATCGCATGAGGTGGCCAAAGTATTGCAGTTTCAGCTTTAGCATCAGTCCTTCCAATGAACACCCAGGAATGATCTTTAGGATGGACTGGTTGGATCTCCTTGCAGTACAAGGGACTCTCAAGTCTTCTCCAACACCACAGTTCAAAAGCATCGATTCTTCTGAGATCAGCTTTCTTCACAGTCCAACTCTCACATCCATACATGACCACGGGAAAAACCATAGCCTTGACTAGATGGACTTTGGTTGGCAAAGTAATGTCTCTGCTTTTTAATATGCTGTCTAGATTGGTCATAACTTTCCTTCCAAGGAGTAAGTGTCTTTTAATTTCATGGCTGCAGTCAGCATCTGCCGTGATTTTGGAGCCCAAAAAATAAAGTCTGACACTGTTTCCACTGTTTCCCCATCTATTTCCCATGAGATGATGGGACCAGATGCCATGATCTTTGTTTTCTGAATGTTGAGCTTCAAGCCAACTTTTTCACTCTCCTCTTTCACTTTCATCAAGAGGCTTTTGAGTTCCTCTTTACTTTCTGCCATAAGGGTGGTGTCATCTGCATATCTGAGGTTATTGATATTTCTCCCAGCAATCTTGATTCCACCTTGTGCTTCTTCTAGCCCAGCGTTCCTCATGATGTACTCTGCATATAAGTTAAATAAGCAGGGTGATAATATACAACCTTGACGTACTCCTTTTCCTATTTGGAACCAGTCTGTTGTTCCATGCCCAGTTCCAACTGTTGCTTCCTGACCTGCATACAGGTTTCTCAAGAGGCAGGTCAGGTGGTCTGGTATTCCCATCTCTTTCAGAATGTTCCACAGTTTATTGTGATCCACACAGTCAAAGGCTTTGGCACAGTCAATGAAGCAGAAATATATGTTTTTTGGAACTCTCTTGCTTTCTCCATGATCCAGCGGATGTTGGCAATTTGATCTCTGGTTCCTCTGCCTTTTCTAAAACCTGCTTGAACATCTGGAAGTTCACAGTTCACATATGGCTGAGGCATGGCTTGGAGAATTTTGAGCATGACTTTGCTAGCGTTTGAGATGACTGCAATGGTGCGGTAGTTTGAGCATTCTTTGGCACTGCCTTTCTTTGGGACTGGGATGAAGACTGACCTTTTCCAGTCCTGTGGCCACTGCTGAGTTTTCCAAATTTGCTCACATATTGAGTGCAGCACTTTCACAGCATCATCTTTCAAGATTTGAAAGAGCTCAACTGGAATTCCATCGCCTCCACTAGCTTTGTTCGTAGTGATGCTTTCTAAGGCTCACTTGACTTCACATTCCAAGATGTCTGGCTCTAGGTCAGTGATCACGTTATCATGATTACCTGGGTCATGAAGATCTTTTTTGTACAGTTCTTCTGTGTATTCTTGCCACCGCTTCTAAATATCTTCTCCTTCTGTTAGGTCCATACCATTTCTGTCGTTTATCGAGCCCATCTTTGCATCAAATGTTCCCTTGGTATCTCTAATTTTCTTGAAGAGATCTCGTTTTTCCTATTCTGTTGTTTTCCTCTATTTCTTTGCATTGATCGCTGAGGAAGGCTTTCTTATCTCTCCTTGCTATTCTTTGGAACTCTGCATTCAGATGCTTATATATCTTTCCTTTTCTCCTTTGCTTTTCGCTTCTCTTCTTTTCACAGCTATTTGTAAGGCCTCCTCAGTCAGCCATTTTGCTTTTTTGCATTTCTTTTCCTTGGGGATGGTCTTGGTCCCTGTCTCCTGTACAATGTCACAAACCTCCATCCAGAGTTCATCAGGCACTCTATCAGATCTAGTCTCTTAAATCTATTTTTCACTTCCACTGTATAATCATAAGGGATTTGATTTAGGTCACATCTGAATGGTCTAGTGGTTTTCCCTACTTTCTTCAATTTAAGTCTGAATTTGGAAATAAGGAGTCCATGATCTGAGTCACAGTCAGCTCCTGGTCTTGTTTTTGCTAACTGTATACAGCTTCTCCATCTCTGGCTGCAAAGAATACAATCAATCTGATTTCGGTGTTGACCATCTGGTGATGTCCATGTGTAGAGTCTTCTCTTGTGTTGTTGGAAGAGGGTGTTTGCTATGACCAGTGCGTTCTCTTGGCAAAACTCTGTTAGCTTTGCCCTGCTTCATTCCGTGCTCCAAGGCCAAGTTTGCCTGTTACTCCAGGTGTTTCTTGACTTCCTACTTTTGCATTCCAGTCCCCTATAATGAAAGGACATCTTTTTTGGGTGTGTGTTCTAAAAGGTCTTGTAGGTCTTCATAGAACTGTTCCAACTTCGGCTTCTTCCGCATTACTGGTTGGGGCGTAGGCTTGGATTACTGTAATATTGAATGGTTTGCCTTGGAAGCGAACAGAGATCATTCTGTCATTTTTAAGACTGCATCCAAGTACTGCATTTCAGACTCTTGTTTTCCATGATGGCTACTCCATTTCTTCTAAGGGATTCCTGCCCACAGTAGTAGATATAATGGTCATCTGAGTTAAATTCACCCATTCCAGTCCATTTTAGTTCACTGATTCCTAGAATGTCGACATTCACTCTTGTCATCTCCTGTTTGACCACTTCCTATTTGCCTTGATTCGTGGACCTAACATTCCAGGTTCCTATGCAATATTGCTCTTTACAGCATTGGACCTTGCTTCTATCACCAGTCACATCCACAACTGGGTATTGTTTTTGCTTTGGCTCCATCCCTTCATTCCTTCTAGAGTTATTTCTCCACTGATCTCCAGTAGCATACTGGGCACCTACCAACCTGGGGAATTCCTCATTCAGTATCCTATCATTTTGCCTTTTCATACTGTTCATGGGGTTCTCAAGGCAAGTATACTTGAAGTGGTTTGCCATTCCCTTCTCCAGTGGACCACATTCTGTCAGACCTCTCCACCATGACCCGCCCGTCTTGGGTGGCCCCACACAGCATGCCTTAGTTTCATTGAGTTAGACAAGCTGTGGTCCGTGTGATCAGATCGACTAGTTTTCTGTGATTATGATTTCAGTGATGCCCTCTCGCAATACCTACAGTCTTATTTGGGTTTCTCTTACCTTGGTTATGGGGTATCTCTTCATGGCTATGCACTTCCAATCATAAGTAGAGCTAACACTGTTTTATGTTATATTTGAAAGTTATTAAAGGAGTATATCCTAAGAGCTCTCATCACAAAGAAGGAAAAATTTTTCATTTATATGAGATGATGAATGTTAACAAAACTTATTGTGGTAAACATTTCACAGTATATGTAATTCAAGTCATTATTTACACCTTAAACTTACACAGTGCTGGATTATCCATTATATCTCAATAAAACTGGGGAAAGACATTTGCTAAGTCATTATAGACTATATGAGTTCATACCTCTCATTAGAAAAGGAGAAGTTTAACTGAGATGTTAATAGCTGTGTGTATACACAGTGGATAGACCCTGCAAATAGTATTTGCACATTTAACATTCACTTGACAAACACTTGTCCATAAGACAAAAGCAAATGAAAGACACTTAAAAGGTAATCTGGGGACCAAGATAGGCAGGTCTTGAGGCAAATCTGAATGATATAAGACTGGACAGGAATAAGCAAACCTCATTCAAGTACTCCAGGTAAGCTGCTGCGGTAGAATCACACTTTCATATAAAAAGTTCCTAACAAAACAGCAAAATCTCCTTATTTCAGACTTCACTGACATCTATGAGTCTACAACCAAGTATGAGACTAAGAAAAATTGTATGCTACTTGAGGGAGGGGTAGGATAAGAGAATGCCAGTAATTTTACAGTGTTTACCAGATTAAGAGAAAAACTAAAATACCACCGCATAATGTATAATTCTTAACACAACTACAAAAGAGACTAACACATAACACAGTCAATGGTAATATGTAAATGTATATTTCTCATTTCAAATGAGCTATTTTTGCATTTAAAATGGGCTGGCAATAGTGTTTCTCAATGTGGAATTTCAGCTTTGTAAGATGCAAAAATTCTAGAGATCTGTTGGACAATAATGTGAATATACTTAACACTACTGAGCTATCCACTTAAAAATGATTAAGATGGTAACTTCAGTATCATATGTTTTTTACCACAATAATTTTGAAATAGCTTGGCAAGATCTCTGCTTAAGAAATAACTTACTAAACTAACCCATATTAGTCACTGAGTTTGAAAGAATAAATTGCCTATTCTTTAAAGTGCCCTTAAATTTATTTTTCAGTAATTCAGAACAAACTTTCTCCTATTACTTTGAATTAGAAAATTATTATTGCTAAGATTCAGAGATCTTACATTCACATGTGTTACTGCTCCCAAAAGACAATAAAGATCCACCCATCACATGATATCATGATTTTTTTAGCAAAGCAGATCAAGTTAAACTGCATGAGTCTATAATTCTGGCATGTACTTAATACATATAACCAGTACTTCTTTTAAAAAAAAAAAAGATTTCTCTTTAAAAGAAACCAGAATATGGCCCCTCAAAGAAAGTCAAATCAAGTCCAGGCATGAAGAAAAATGAAGTTTAAAAAGTGATGTTTTTAGACTCATGCATTTTTAATAGATTACAGAAAGGAATATCAAATTCTGTAATGACCTGGACCATGACTGCCTGCCACTATCTTGAATGAAAGAAAATGCAGTTTGAAAAACTTTTATTCAGTGTTCCATTCAGAATTTAATAGTCTTGCATCTGATTGTGAAAGCTGCTCAGTCATATCCTGCTCTTTGCAACCCCATGAACTATACAGTCACATGGAATTATCCAGGCCAGAATACTGGAGTGGGTAGCCTTTCCCTTCTGCAGGGGATCTTCCCAACCCAGGGATTGAACCCAGTTCTCTCACACTGCAGGAGGATTCTTTACCAGCTAAGCTGGTAAAGGGATTAAGTTCCATATTTATAAGATTATTAAGGGCTTGAAGAAGTCACATGAAAATTTTACATACCTATATAGATAGTTTACCACACATTTTTACTGGGCAAGTTACATGCTATAGTAGTATTTAACTGAAAGATTTCAAGTTAATTTATTTCAATTTGACTGAAAGGTTTCTTTCAAAATGCTAACGTTAAATGGTATTACAATAAAATTCTTCCATAAAAAATCATGAGGGGTGGGCGGAACAGATGAAACAAGAGTGGCAGAACACTGGTAACTGCTGAAGCTTTATACTGGGCATATGGAGATCCACTATACTATTGTTCTCTCTACACTGGTATATGTTTGCTAACATTCTTATAATTAAAATAAACATTTTTTAAAATAAGAGTCTCCCATAGAACAAAGTAAAGACTTGGTAAGACATAAAGCAAGGTTTCCTTAATCTTCACCTTAGAAAACAAGCCAAACGAAAGTCAACTGCAAGCACTGACAAAAGAAGAGGGAATATTTAGCATGAAATAGATACACTGGGAAGATTTATTTCTCCAGCAAACACACCTACTTTCTACTCACTTTTAAACAGCCCACAGGAGAAAGTCCTAGTCAACTGGGAATCCAGAGACAAGAACCAAAAATGCTGAGGCGTTGCCATCAGAGATTAAGTCTACTCTGACACTACCCTTATGGCAGAAAGTGAAGAGGAACTCAAAAGCCTCTTGATGAAAGTGAAAGAGGAGAGTGAAAAGGTTGGCTTGAAGCTCAACATTCAGAAAACAAAGATCATGGCATCTGGTCCCATCACTTCATGGGAAATAGATGGAAAAACAGTGGAAACAGTGTCAGACTTTATTTTTTGGGCCTCCAAAATCACGGCAGATGCTGATTGCAGCCATGAAATTAAAAGACACTTACTCCTTGGAAGGAAAGTTATGACCAACCTTGATAGTATATTAAAAAGCAGAGACATTACTTTGCCAACAAAGGTCCGTCTAGTCAAGGCTACGGTTTTTCCCGTGGTCATGTATGGATGTGAGAGTTGGACTGTGAAGAAAGCTGATCACCGAAAGAATTGATGCTTTTGAACTGTGGTGTTGGAGAACACTCTTGAGAGTCCCTTGTACTGCAAGGAGATCCAACCAGTCCATTCTAGAGGAGATCAGTCCTGGGTGTTCACTGGAAGGACTGATGCTAAAGCTGAAACTGCAATACTTTGGCCACCTCATGTGACGAGTTGACTCCCTGGAAAAGACTCTGATGCTAGGAAAGGTTGGGGGCGGGAGGAGAAATGGGGGCGACCGAGAATGAGATGGCTGGATGGCATCGCTGACTCTGTGGACATGAGTTTGAGTGAACTCTGGGAGTTGGTGATGGACAGGGAGGCCTGGCATGCTGTGATTCATGGGGTCGAGGAGAGTCGGACTCGACTGAGCGACTGAACCGAACCAGTTCTTGAATACTCCTAAAATTTTATTTAGTGTACAATTTGCATGAAAAAGAAAAGCTGAAAGAGTAATATTTATTTCAGATTATATGTACAATGCTATTTAGAAAAATTTTAGTTATGTCTCAAAATACCTTCCGAAATATCTCAAAGGAAAGGTAATTAAAATAACCAAGAGAAAAAAAATCTGCATCATGTTTTAGTGGTGTGAATTTATACTTCTACTGAGTCCAAAGTCAAACTTTCTTTTTAATCATAGGATCATCAACTTCAATTTCTTGGCTGCTGATTCACATATGATCAGTAGCAGCCAGAACAAAAACAACATGGGGGCAGGGTCATCTCCCACAACCCATCTGTTTCCCTCTCGCGCTGGCCTGGTTCCGCCTCACTTTCCTCCTCCCCACCCCCTTTTTGGGCCGCCTGCCTTCTGCTGGTGCCGAGCGGCATATGAAACTAGAAGCAACAGCACAAAATGTGTCAGAGAAATGGAAGCACTCAGGCAGACAGCGAATAAACCTGAAAAAGTTTACACTATCGTGATTTTGCATAGGACCCACGATAAGAGTTTCACACAACCAAATGATATGGTTCTTCTTTCAAAAAAAGTTTCTCTGTATAAAAAGTGGTTTTTAAAATCAGTTAATGAACCTTTCTTTAGCTGTACAGATTTTTACTCTTATTCCCCTTGATTTAACAGATAAACCAAATCTTTAAAACTCTTACCGTCTAAGCCTTGCACTCCCAGAAGTTCAACTATTCTGATGGACAGATCATAAAAAGAGGTCTCAAGACTACACTGAAAAGAAAAGGGACCTAGCTAAGACTAGCCTTCCAGACACCCCCACCAAAGTGGCAGGCAGGTACTCTCTTATACCCCATGGGCAAGCCCAGTCACTTGCTGAATGACACCCTGTGGACCAAGTTAACACCACATGGAACAGAACAATCCCCCAAGCTAAGCCCTGCCCAAATGCCTTACCTACAACACTGGGAGATACAATAAATGACATCAGATTTCTTAACATCAGCACTGGAAACTGAGATAAAATATACTTTCAAATTCGCAGAAAAAAATTATTTTCAAACTGGAATTGCTTATATAGCCTATCACTCAAGTAGGAAGGCATTTCAAGTAACAAAAACTTTACCACCCAAGTAATTTTTTTTTTTTCCCCAGAAAACTTCCATGGATCTTTAGCTTTTGCTCACTTCAGGTTTTCAGCTCCTCCCAATCATTCTACAGGGAATCAGCCATCAAAGTCTTTCCTCTTATTCCAACAAAACATGTAAAAGCTAACAATACAGAACTGCCTCTTCAGTAACAGCAGTACAAGGCCCTTCAGAGAACTTGCTTCCCTTTTCATTACTCCCCTCTAAGCACCTACCGCTGCTTTCTACTTGTGACCACCTAGAATCACCTCTTCTGCAACCCACCTTCTTCTCCCTATTATCACTTTCCAACAGGCTGTGTTTCCATAATATCCTGGGCTTGCTTCTCATTGCTTACTTTTCCTACTATTAAAAAAGACGGATCCTCCACCAGGCAGTTAAGTGCATTGAGGAAAAGAGATTCGGTCCTATTGTCTTTTTGACTCAAGTACCTGGATATTACACTTGACACGAAATAGGAACTCAATGAACATTTCATCTATTGACTATATTAACTTCATGGAAACTACAGTCAGCACTGATACAAAAACAAAAAAAGAAAGAAAAAGATTCTGTCACAGGTAGGTATTCATGTTTAAATAAAAATACACAGAAGATCAGAAAAGGTTCCTAAGACACTAAAGTTTGAGAACAGTCATTAAAAATGGATAGTATTACAGAATAGAATGGTGCTTCCCAGGTGGCACTAGTGGTAAAGAACCCGCCTGCCAATGCAGGAGATTTAAGAGACATGGGTTCAATCCCTGGGTCGGGAAGATCCCCTGGAGGAGGGCATGGCAACCCACTCCAGTATTCTTGCCTGGAGAATCCCATGGACAGAGCAGCCAGAAGGGCTACAGTCCATAGGGTTGCCATGAGTCAGACACGATTGAAGCAATTTAGAATGTATGCAAACACAAAACAGAAACAGGCTCACACACATAAAGAATAGACTTGTGGTTGTCAATAGGGAGGGAGGCATGGGGGAGGGAAGTATTGGGAGTTTGGATTATACAGAGAATGGATAAACAACAAGGTCCTACTGTATACCACAGGGAACTATATTCAGTATCCTGTGATAAACCATAACGGAAAAAAATTTGCAAAACAATATATATATTAACTGAGTCACTGTGCTGTACAGCAGAAATTAACACAACATTGTAAATTGACTATCGGTCAATCAGTTCAGTTCAGTTGCTCAGTCGTGTCCAACTCTTTGTGACCCCATGAATCACAGCACGCCAGGCCTCCCTGTCCATCACCAACTCCCGGAGTTCACTCAAACTCATGTCCACAGAGTCGGTGATGCCATCCAGTCATCTCATTCTCTGTCGTCCCCGTCTCCTCCCATCCCCAATCCTTCCCAGCATCAGAGTCTTTTCCAGTGAGTCAACTCGTCACGCATCAGATGGCCAAAGTATTGGAGTTTCAGCTTCAGCATCAGTCCTTCCAATGAACACCCAGGATTGATCTCCTTTAGAATGGACTGGTTGGATCTTCTTGTAGTCCAAGGGACTCTCAAGAGTCTTCTCTAGCACCACAGTTCAAAAGCACCAATTCTTTGGCGATCAGCTTTCTTCACAGTCCAACTCTCACATCCATACATGACCACGGGAAAACCATAGCTTTGACTAGACGGAGCTTGGTTGGCAAAGTAATGTCTCTGCTTTTTAATATGCTATCAAGGTTGGTCATAACTTTCCTTCCAAGGAGTAAGCGTCTTTTAATTTCATGGCTTCAATCAGCATCTGCAGTGATTTTGGAGCCCAAAAACATAAAGTCTGACACTGTTTCCCCATCTATTTCCCATGAGATGATGGGAAGAGATGCCATGATCTTCGTTTTCTGAATGTTGAGCTTCAAGCCAACCTTTTCACTCTCCTCTTTCACTTTCATCAAGAGGATTTTGAGTTCCTCTTCACTTTCTGCCATAAGGGTGGTGTCATCTGCATATCTGAGGTTATTGATATTTCTCCCGGCAATCTTGATTTCAGATTGTGCTTCTTCCAGCCCAGCGTTCCTCATGATGTACTCTGCATATAAGTTAAATAAGCAAGGTGACAATATACAGCCTTGATGCACTCCTTTTCCTATTTGGAACCAGTCTGTTGTTCCATGTCCAGTTCTAACTCTTGCTTCCTGACCTGCATACAGGTTTCTCAAGAGGCAGATCAGGTGGTCTGGTATTCCCATCTCTTTCAGAATGTTCCACAGTATATTGTGATCCACACAATATATGTCAAAGGCTTTGGCATAGTCAATGAAGCAGAAATAGATGTTTTTCTGGAACTCTCTTGCTTTCTCCATGATCCAGCGGATGTTGGCAATTTGATCTCTGGTGCCTCTGCCTTTTTAAAACCTGCTTGAACATCTGGAAGTTCAGGTTCACATATTGCTGAAGCCTGGCTTGGAGAATTTTAAGCATGACTTTACTAGCGTGTGAGATGAGTGCAATTGTGCAGTAGTTTGAGCATTCTTTGGCATTGCCTTGCTTTGGGATTGGAATGAAGACTGACCTTTTCCAGTCCTGTGGCCACTGCTGAGTTTTCCAAATTTGCTGGCATATTGAGTGCAGCACTTTCACAGCATCATCTTTCAAGATTTGAAATAGCTCAATTGGAATTTCATCACCTCCACTAGCTTTGTTCGTAATGATGCTCTCTAAGGCCCACTTGACTTCACATTCCAAGATGTCCAGGTGAGTGATCACGCCATTGTGATTATCTTCGTCGTGAAGATCTTTTTTGTACAGTTCTTCTGTGTATTCTTGCCACTGCTTCTAAATATCTTCTCCTTCTGTTAGGTCCATACCATTGCTGTCGTTTATCGAGCCCATCTTTGCATCAAATGTTCCCTTGGTATCTCTAATTTTCTTGAAGAGATCTCTTGTTTTTCCTATTCTGTTGTTTTCCTCTATTTCTTTGCATTGATCGCTGAGGAAGGCTTTCTTATCTCTCCTTGCTATTCTTTGGAACTCTGCATTCAGATGCTATATCTTTCCTTTTCTCCTTTGCTTTTCGCTTCTCTTCTTTTCACAGCTATTTGTAAGGCCTCCTCAGTCAGCCACTTTGCTTTTTTGCATTTCTTTTCCATGGGGATGGTCTTGGTCCCTGTCTCCTGTACAATGTCACAAACCTCCGTCCAGAGTTCATCAGGCACTCTATCTATCAGATCTAGACCCTTAAATCTATTTCTCACTTCCACTGTATAATCATAAGGGATTTGATTTAGGTCATATCTGAATGGTCTAGTGGTTTTCCCTACTTTCTTCAATTTAAGTCTGAATTTGGAAATAAGGAGTCCATGATCTGAGCCATAGTCAGCTCCTAGTCTTGTTTTTGCTGACTGTATAGAGCTTCTCCATCTCTGGCTGCAAAGAATATAATCAATCTGATTTCGGTGTTGACCATCTGGTGATGTCCATGTGTAGAGTCTTCTCTTGTGTTGTTGGAAGAGGGTGTTTGCTATGACCAGTGCGTTCTCTTGGCAAAACTCTATTAGCCTTTGCCCTGCTTCATTTAGACGCCGGCTCAGGCGGCGCAGACGCCAGAGACGCCAGCCGGCGCAACCGACCACACGCAGAAGCGTGGCCGAGAGGAGCTACCCCATGTCCAAGGTAAGGTACAGCGGCTGCGCTTTGCTGGAGCAGCTGTGAAGAGATATTCCACGACCAAGGTAAGAGAAACCCAAATAAGACGGTAGGTATTGCGAGGGGGCATTTGAGGGCAGACACACTGAAATCATAATTCCATAAAACTAGTTGATCTCATCATATGGACCACAGCCCTGTCTAACTCAATGAAACTAAGTCATGCCATATGGGGCCACCCAAGTCGGACAGGTCATGGTGGAAAGGTCTGACAGAATGTGGTCCACTGGAGAAGGGAATGGCAAACCACTTCAGTATACTTGCCTTGAGAACCCCATGAGCAGTATCAAAAGGCAAAATGATAGGATACTGAATGAGGAATTCCCCAGGTCGGTAGGTGCCCAGTATGCTACTGGAGATCAGTGGAGAAATAACTCTAGAAGGAATGAAGGGTTGGAGCCAAAGCGAAACAAATACCCAGTTGTGGATGTGACTGGTGATAGAAGCAAGGTCCAATGCTGTAAAGAGCAACATTGCATAGGAATCTGGAATGTTAGGTCCATGAATCAAGGCAAATAGGAAGTGGTCAAACAGGAGATGACAAGAGTGAATGTCGACATTCTAGGAATCAGTGAACTAAAATGGACTGGAATGGGTGAATTTAACTCAGATGACCATTATATCTACTACTGTGGGCAGGAATCCCTTAGAAGAAATGGAGTAGCCATCATGGTCAACAAAAGAGTCCGAAATGCAGTACTTGGATGCAATCTTAAAAACGACAGAATGATTTCTGTTCGTTTCCAAGGCAAACCATTCAATATTACAGTAATCCAAGTCTATGCCCCAACCAGTAATGCTGAAGAAGCCAAAGTTGGAATGGTTCTATGAAGACCTACAAGACCTTTTAGAACTAACACCCAAAAAAAAAGATGTCCTTATCGGTCAATAAACACTTTTAAACAAGTACTACTGACAAGATTCATTTATTTTTTATTCTTTCTCTCAATAAATATCTACTCCTCAATAAATATCTACTGAGTACCTACTGCATGCCAGGTCTTCTAGGTGCTGAGGGATGCTACAGGGAATAAAACAGACTCCTGCCCTCAGGGAGCTTATATTCTTCCAGGAAACAGAACAGCCTAAACAAAAACATGGGTGTGAAAAGGTGCAGAAGACGTTCTAAAAGGGCAATCGCACACAAGCTACATGAGATGTGCCTGAAATAGTAAGCTGAGCTTCACTTTAGGAAACAGGAATAAATCAACTACAGTTCAATATAAAATAAAATAAAAATTTTAAGTAGGGAACAGCATGATCAAACCATGTATTGGAGGATTAATCTGGCAGTGGAATAAATACTGGATTGGCAAAAAGGACTATGAGGTTGGGGATAAAGTTACAGAGTTACTTTCATTAGGCGAAGTATAACTTACTGAAATCCTGAATTGCAGTAGTAAATGCAGAAAAGACAGGAACTGTCACACACAACATGGAGCCATACCTGGCACAGAGCAGAAAGTCAAACCTTTCCTGAGTTAATGTGGAATGAATAAGAGAGAATTTATAAGTGACACAATTGGTCTGCATTTGGTTATGGGGAGGGCAGTTAAGAAAAGGAGGTATCAAAGACGATACTGTGTTTTTAAGCCAGAATGACTGCAGAACACTAATTCTACCAATAGAAACAGGGAAGAGAGGAGGACCTTTACCTCAGGGGATAATGAATGTGATTTTGGGTACTGCATGCAGGAGCCAAAGTCAAATAATAGAAACATCATTTCAGTTCCCTGGTGGTTCAGACAGTAAAGAACCTGCCTGCAATGAGGGAGACCCAGGTTCAGTTCCTTTGTCAGGAAGATCCCCTGGAGAAGGGCATGGCAATCCATGCCAGTATTATCTTTTTTTTTATTTTTTTATTTTTTAATTGAAGGATAATTGCTTTTCAGAATTTTGTTGTTTTCTGTCAAGCCTCAACATGAATCAGACATAGGTATACATATATCCCCTCCCTTTTGAACCTCCCTCCCATCTCCCTTCCCCTCCAACCCCACTAGGTTGATACAGAGCCCCTGTTTGAGTTTCCTGAGCCATCAGCAAATTCCCATTGGCTATCTATTTTATATATGGCAAGGTATGTTTCCATGATACTCTTTCCATACATCTCACCCTCTCTTCCCCTCTACCCATGTCCATAAGTTTATTCTCTGTTTCTCCACTGCTGCCCTGTAAATAAATTCTTCAGTACCATTTTTCTAGATTCCATATATATGTGTTAGAATATGATATTTATCTTTCTCTGACTTACTTCACTCTGCATAATAGGTTCTAGGTTCATCCACTTCATTAGAACTGACTCAAATGTGTTCCTTTTTATGGCTAAGTAATATTCCATTGTGTCTATGTACCACAACTTCCTTACCCATTCATCTGTTGATGGACATCTAGGTTGCTTCCATGATCTAGCTACTGTAAATAGTGCTGCAGTGAACAATGGGATACATGTGTCTTTTTCAATTTTGGTTTCCTCAGGGTATATGCCTAGGAGTGGGATTGCTGGGTCATATGGTGGTTTATTCCTAGTTTTTTAAGGAATCTCCATACCGTCTTCCATAGTGGCTGTATCAGTTTACATTCCCACCAACAGTGCAAGAGCACTCCGTTTTCTCCACATCCTCTCCTGCATTTATTGTTCGTAGACTTTTTGATGATGGCCATTCTGACTGATGTCAGGCAATACCTCATTGTAGTTTGATTTGCATTTCTCTAATAATGAGCAATGTTGAGCATCTCTTCATGTGTTTGTTAGCCATCTGTATGTCTTCTTTGGAGAAATGTCTGTTTAGGTCTTTTTCCCACTTTTTGACTGGGTTGTTTTTCTGGTATTGAGTTGTATGAGCTGCTTGTATATTTTGGAAATTAATCCTTCGTCAGTTGTTTCATTTGCTATTACTCCAGTATTGTTGCCAAGAGAATTCCAAAGACACAAGAGCCTGGTGAGCTACACAGTCCACGGGTCACAAAGAGTTGGACATGACTGAGTGACTAACATTTTCACTCATATACATATGGAAAACATGAACATGAGTAGAAGGACAGAAACAAAAAGGAATATAAGAATAGGAAGAAAACGGGGGGAAAAAAAAGACAGTAAGAGGAAAAGACAGTAAGAGGAAAGTAAGAGGAAAAGGCAGAAGTACAGATACAAGGCAATGATACATTGTTATCATACCTGACTCCATTGGGAACTCAGGAATGCCTAGTCTCAGATTGCCTACTTTGAGTTTTAGACCATCCCTCTGATTCCTAAAATTATCATATACAGCTGAGTATCTAATTACATATCGGTACTTTCTACTCACTCTATTTTAGAAGAAGCTCAATAAAGCTGTAACTTTATCATGCTGAGGGGCAACCAGCTGTCCCCAAACTTAAAGACACAAGTAAGCTCAAGGGCTTATAAAAAGGACATGAACTTACCAGCTGGAAGCAGGAGAAATAAATAAAAACATTTAGAATCAAGAAAAGTAAAATATGTATTTTATCTGCAGGTTCAACTCTTTTTTTTGTATTACCTCTCTACACTATTCTCTACAAGCCCCTGCCAGATATCCACAGTCGAGACCACAACCTAAAGGTGTTGGGTACACATGGGAACACCCTTCATTGAGTGACACTAACTGCCTTCAGTCTTAATGTCACTAAGAGAACCTTCTAGGATGAATCTGACTTCCATTAATTCTCCCAACAAACATATAATGAATATCAGGCACTGTTCTAGGCACTGGGAGTGCAAGAGAAAATATTCCTTCTTTCATGGAGCTTACATTACAATGAAAGAGACACACACAAAAATAAATACACAGTAAAAATAATTTCAGGTAACTATAACTTTCATGGGGGGTGTGGGATGGCTGATTTAAATTAAATGTTCAAGAAAGGTCTCACTGAGGAGATAATATCTGAACAGAGACTTGAATAATAGCCAACACTCAATGAGCACTTATCTGTGTGAGACACTGCATATGTGCATTCAACCTTCACAACATTAAGAGGTATTTACTTATATTATCCAATTTTTTATAGTTCAGGAAATCAAGGCACTGAGAGGTTAAACAGTAACTTGAACGCAGGCAATCAGGTTTCAGAACCCATGCTTCTGATGCTACCTGAATTTGACACGCAGCAGTCTGCCATGCAGAGGAAACAGCATGTACAAGTTCAAAGGCCATGAAGTGGCAATGAGCTTGACATCTTCAAGGAATTAAAGACCAGCCTGAGCAGGGAGCAGAGGAACAGGGTAGAGAAGTATTTTCTATGAAACACCAGATGCCCCATGAGGTTTTAAGCAATGGAGTGATATTATCTGATGTATGTTTTTGAAAGATCACTTTGACAGCTGCATAGAGAATAGACTGTAGGGGAAACTGTTCACCTTAGTCTGCTGCCTGATTTTCGAGTTTGGTATGTTCTGCGTGGCCCCCTAGAGACAACTGCAATAACACTGTTTCAGGGAAAAGTTATAATATGTGACCTGGATCTTAATACCTTGTATCACTGAGTTTGGTGATATGACCTTGGGCAAGTCACTCTGAATAAAAATTCTTACTCTCTGTCCTGTTCTCTTAAAGGATATTTTGAAAAGTTATCCTTGAGAAGTACACAGAGTTTAACTACCAGGTGGCCTTCTTTTTTTTTTTTCCTGCATGCGAACGTTTAATAGAAATTTGATAATTTGCCTTAACCCCATCTCCAATTCCATCCACCCACCCCACCAAGAAAAGGCTGCCTAAGATTTAAAGTACTATTCTGGCAAGATGACTTCATTACATTCCTTGAACTATACTCATGCCCACAAACACTACAGATATGCTTTCCTTATGATTCCTAATCCCTCTTCTGCGGTACTCAAATGTGTTCTGATTTTTAACTGTGGAATTCTATTTGTCTTTTAGAAGTTTCTTCTCTAAGAGAAAGAATGATGGATGTTTAGAAGTCCACACGCTATGTATAAAATACCTGAATAAATTTAAATATGATCTGAACATACATGTAATTTCACCTACAAAACTGCATAATCCGTCATGAGACAGTTTTCAAGTTAGGAATTCTTCTGTCACCTCCTCTCTGACACTAAAACCTTACACTCCAATAAGTTAAGACAACTTGAAATGCCGCCAGGCCACAGTATAGAAAATCTGCCCTAGCGATGCTGTTCAGGTATGAATAATATGAAAAAAATTAGTTATTTTTGAACATACTGACTTTGGAATGAAAAACTTGTTGAGACAAACCTCATCGAGGATGAAGACAAGCAGCAGTTGGGGGAAAGGGAAGACGGGTACAGTACTGTGCTTTGTTTCCACACTACAATGAAGTGTTTGAGGAGAAGCATTGTCTTCCAGTGCCAGAGGTTCACGTCCTTAGGTTCCCCAATGAGCTCTCTCCCCATATCTTAAAGAGTATGCTCTCTTCCTTATAAAATGAGCCATGAATATTTCCTAAATTCTTGATCAAACATTTCAAAACACTGAGAATGAAATATCTGGCCATAAAAAGAAGAAAAAAATCCAGACATTGTCACAATTTTATAGGACTACAGCAAACTCAAATCCAAATACACAACACACTCTCAGAGAAGAAGTACACTGAAGACTCGCATGTCTGTGGGTCGAGGAGAAGAGGCCAGACTACAGCTCCTAGGCACCCACTGGGGCCATGAGGGACCCTCAGGACAATGCACATCTGCGACAGCACTTGCCGCATTTGCAGTGAAACACCAAGGTATGTCACCAGCACGTGTGCAGGCATGCACGCTTAGTTGCTAAGTCACGTCCAACTCTACAACCCCATGGACTGCAGCCTGCCAGACTCCTCTGTCCACGGGATTTCCCAGGCAAGAATACTGGAATGGGTTGCCATTTCCTTCTCGAGGGAATCTTTCGACCCAGGGGTCGAACACACATCTCCTGCATTGCAGGCGGCTTCTTTACCACTGTGCCACCTGAGAAGCCTATGTCACCATCATACTCATCCATTACTCTTCTGATTACACTTTAATTATAAAAGCCCTATTAATTAAATGAATCTATTCTGACAAGATCAGTTACATCTTTGGCATGGTATGGTATACCATACCAGAGCACTGGCTCTTCACATTACCTTCACAGTAAACAGGGCAGATTTTGTATTTAAAAATATATTCTCAGTTGCTCATGGTCATTAGTGGCTTCAATCAAGGCAGAATATCTCTGGAAATATAATAAATCTCAAATAAATACAGCTAAGTCATGGTTCATTATTCTTCCCTTCTGACAGCCTCTTGCTTCAAATAGTATTACTCTCAGCCAATTAATATTTTGAAAAAGGTGCTGAGAAGTTCTGATGGAATAAAATGTAACAGACGTCAGTAAATATGTTTTTAACTTCAGTACAATTATCTTTAAAGCTCTGAAATAAAGAGGGAAAAAAGACTACAGGCAAAGAAATCCGTTTCCCAAACAAAAAACACAATGAAAGTGTTCTCCAAAGCACTGTGGGACTCTCCACTTTACAACCACATCTAAGAGCAGATGCTGTAAAATCTGTAAGATGCTAAGACACACATCAGCAGCCAGCAGTTAACACAGTGCATTTTTAAGGTGTCTGTCCAGGCAACACGATGCAGATATCAAAAGAAAAGAAAAGCGAAGTGTACAGCAGCATGGAGATCTTCTATTGTCTTCCTAGCACCACACCAGTCCTGGCTTACCCATATCTGGACTTCTTTTACATAAGATGACAATAAACTTATATCATATTTAAAATCACTATGATTTTACTTTTGAAAAAAAGTAGAAGTGTTAGTTGCTCAGTCGTGTCCAATTCTTTGTGACCCCATGGACTGTAACACACCAGCCTCCTCTGTCCATGGGATTCTCCAGGCAAGAATACTGGAGTGGGTAGCCATTCTCTTCTCCTGGGGATCTTCCCGCCTGGGGATCAAACCCACGTCTCATGCACTGCAAGCAGATTCTTCACCATCTGAGCCAGGGGGTCGCAAATGGTTGAGCATAATGCTAATACATAATCTGGTGTCAGGAAGAGACTGCTTCACGCAAAAGAACATAACATTTGCAGTGAGCCTTCAGATACTGAAGACTGAAAAGCTAGTGATGACTGCTATGCAGTGAGAAAACACCTCATTAAAGCACTACCTGATTATACGGGAATTCTTTAAGGGAAACAGGAAAGATTCCAAACATACGTGTTGGCTGCTTCTTGCAACTTTCAACAATTTATACGAGAGAGGTAAAAGACAAGGACCCACTGTAAAGCACATGGAACCCTGCTGAATGTTAATATATATGGCAGCCTGGATGGGAGCAGAGTTTGGGGGAGAACGGATACATGAGTATGCATGGCTGAATCCCTTCTGCTGTTCACCTGAAACTATCACAACATTCTTAATTGGCTATACCCCGATACAAAACAAAAAGTTTTAAAAAAAAGAAGAAAAAATGAGAGGTAAAAGACTAGAGCTGATCAGTTAATAAGAGGAAATATAAAGGAACATATCACTGCTGAGGAAGGTATTCTCTTCCCTGTGGCCTGCAATCTAAACTGACTAAAAGCCTCTTACTTTGAAGCCTTATAGGATAGAAAGAGCAAACCACTGCACACTCCAAAATGGTACAGCTAAAAGAGGTAACTGCCAAATGGAGATAAGACTGGACCTCTGCCATATAAAGGCTATGAACCCAACTGCCAAAACAAAATGGGGGTGGTGGGACCAGTGGGGAGCCAACTGTTTCAGACAGCCTCACTGTGACTGCCATTAAGTTAAGACAGGGTGGAGACAGGCAAGGCACAAAGGTGAGTAAGGAAAAGACCAGAGTTATCAAAGTTAAAACCCACGTTTCATCCAGAAATTTGTTCCTCTGTCAGGACAGAAAATCTTCAAATATACTACTACATAGTAGCACTTAATAACTGCTATAAACCAGAGAATTTTATGTTACCAATCCTCCCCTTTTCTGAAACCATGTCTAAAAAACTAAAGGAAGTATGAGAACGATGTCTAACCAAATAAAGAACATCAATAAAAATAGAGAAAATTTCAAATGGCAGTTTTTTTACTGCTATCATATTTCTATTACACCTATTGTACACTAGTCATTTGGGGCACAGTTACCTTGTCTTTTAGTTTATAAGCCCTGAACCATACCCACCAGAGAAGACCACACACTATTCAGACATCCTGGGCTTTGAACTGAACACCGTAACTGAATAAAACAATGGGGTAGTTTCTCTTAGAATGAGGTGAATGTGTTGCACATACAAAGAGAAGGGTAGGCATATATCTTAGAATAACCAAAGGGGCAGACTATGATTTTTAAAAAAAAATCCTAATTACACCCCCAAATCAATTCTCCTCTTCTTAGTAATAAAAGACTCAGACAAATGGCAATGCAGATTAGTGACTACAATTCCCAGCCTCCCCTGAAATCAGGTGTAACATTCTGGCCAATGGTCTATAAGTCAAAGTACCTTGTAGAACTTCTAGGAAGTATAAAGGGAATAAGCATGTGTTCAGGGCTTCCCTGGTGGCTCAGCGGTAAAGAATCTGCTTGCAATGTGGGAGACTCAGGTTCAATCCCTGGGTTGGGAAGATACCCTGGAGAAGGAAATGGCAAACCATTCCAGTATTCTTGCTTGGAGAATCACATGGACAGAGGAGCCTGGTGGTCTACAGTCCATGGGGTCACAAAGAGTTGGACATGACTGAGTGACTAACATTTTCACTTTCACTTTTCAAGCAAGTCTTCAGCCATTCCTCCTTCCTAACAGCTGGAATAGACTGTATGGCTGGAGCCTGAGCACTCCCTTCAGATTATAAAGTAGAAAATGCATGCTGAGGATAACAAAAGAAACTATCCCTGAGGAAGCCCGAAGTTTGAATTTATACCTATTACAGAGATCAAACTGTCAGCATTCACTGGATCATAGAGAAAGCAAGGGAATTTCAGAAAAACATCTACCTGTTTCATTGACTACACTAAAGCCTTTGGCTGTGTGGATCGTAACAGACCATGGAAAACTCTTAAAAGAGATGGGAATACCAGACCATCTTACCTGTCTCCTGAGAAACCTATTTGTGGGTCAAGAAGCAATAGTTAGAACATTGTATGGAAAAACTGACTGGTTCAGGACTTAGAAAGGAGTATGACAAGGCTGTTTATTGTCACCCTGTTACACAGAGCACATCATGTGAAATGCCAGGCTGGATGAGTTACAAGATGGAATCAAGACTGCCGGGAGAAATACCAACAGCCTCAGATATGTGGATGATACCACTCTAAAAGCAGAAAGCAAAGAGGAACTAAAGAGCCTCTTAATGAGGGTGAAGGAGGAGAGTGAAAAAGATGGCTTAAAACTCAATATTAAATAACTAAGATCATGGCATCCAGACCCACCACTTCATGGCAAACAGAAGGGGAAAAGGTGGAAGCAGCAACAGATTTGCTCTTCTTGGGCTCTAAAATCACTTTGGATGGTGACTGCAACCATGAAATAAAAAGACAAATTGCTTCTTGGCAAGAAAGTTATGACAAACCTAGACAGTGTGTTAAAAAGCAAAGACATCACTTCACTGACAAAGGTCCATATAGTCAAGGCTATGGTCTTTCCAGTAGTCACGTACGGATGTGAGAGCTGGACAGTAAAGAAGGCAGAGTGCTGAAGAACTGGTGCTTTCGAACTGTGGTGCTGAAGAAGATCTTGAGAGTCCCTTGGAAAGCAAGGAGATCAAACCCATCAATCTTAAAGGAAATTAACCCTGAATATCTTTGGAAGGACTGATGCTGAAGCTTCAATACTTTGGCCAACTGATGAGAAGAGCCGACTCATTAGAAAAGACCCTGATGCTGGGAAAGATTGAAGGCAGGAAGAGAAGGGGACGACAGATGACGAGATAGTTGGATGGCGTCACTGACTCAATGGATGTGAGTTTGAGCAAGCTCCAGGAGATGGTGAAGGACAGGGAAGCCTGACATGCTGCAGTCCATGGGGTTGGGAAGTCAGATATGACTTGGCGAATAAACAACAAAAAGATCTTAAACTAGCTGTTTCAGATTATGTTCAAAGAGCTAAAGGAAACCATGCCTTAACAACAACAACAAAAAAACTAAAGTAGGAGAATAATGTCTCCAATTAAAAAGTTAGAAATTATAAAAAAGAACCAAACTGAAATTCTGAAAAAATAGAATAACTGGGGTGAATATTTATTGGAGGAAATAGTTGAGCAAGGCAAAAGGAGAAAAAAAAATCAGTGAACTTGAAAATCAATCAATTGAAGTAATACAATCTGAGGAAATGAATGAATAAAAATGATGATGCCCCCTGAGACCTAAGAATCACCAAGTCCAACATATGCATGATGGGAGCCCCAGAAGAAGAGGGAAAAGGGGCAGAAATAATATGAAGAAATAACGGATGAGAATTTCTCATATATGATGAAAAATGTTAACCCACACATTTAAGAAGGTCAATGAACTCCAAGGAGGGTAAACTGAAAAAGATCCACATCCAGACAAATCATATTCAAATTATAAAAAGACAAGAAATCTTGAGAGCAGAAAGAAAAAGTGACTCTTCATGTATAACAGATACTCAGTACAAATAATAGATGACTTCTCAACAGAAACCCAAGAAGCCAGAAGGCAGTGGGATGGCATATTCAAAGTTCTGAAAGAAAAAAAGCCTGTTAACTAAGGATTCTATATTAAGCAACACTATCCTTCAAAAATGAAGGAAAAGTTAAAGACATTCTGAGGGGAAAAAAATTTGAGGAAATTTGTTGCCAGCAGACCTGCCTCACAATAAATACTAAAAGGAGTCCAGGGTGAAACGAGAAGACACCAGAGAATAATTCAAATCCACACAAAGAAGTAAAGAATATCTATAAAGACAACTATAAAGGTAAACATTAAAGAGAATATAAATGCATTTTCTCTTTTTTCTCCTGTCTGAAAAGACAACCGCATAAAGAATTATAAATGTGGGTTGTAATTTGTGACATTAACAGCAAAAGGGAAAGGGGAGCAGAGCTATACAGGAGCAAAATGATACTACTGAAATTAAGTTGATAAAAGAATAGCAAGGAGAGATAAGAAAGCCTTCCTCAATGATCAATGCAAAGAAATAGAGGAAAACAACAGAATAGGAAAGACAAGAGATCTCTTCAAGAAAATTAGAGATTCCAAGGGAACATTTCATGCAAAGATGGGCTCGATAAAGGACAGAAATGGTATGGACCTAACAGAAGCAGAAGATATTAAGAAGAGGTGACAAGAATACACAGAAGAACTGTACAAAAAAGATCTTCACGACCAAGATAGTCACGATAACGTGATCACTGACCTAGAGCCAGACATCTTGGAATGTGAAGTCAAGTGGGCCTTAGAAAGCATCACTACGAACAAAGCTAGTGGAGGTGATGGAATTCCAGTTGAGCTCTTTCAAATCTTGAAAGATGATGCTGTGAAAGTGCTGCACTCAATATGCCAGCAAATTTGGAAAACTCAGCAGTGGCCACAGGACTGGAAAAGGTTAGACTTCATTCCAATCCCAAAGAAAGGCAATGCCAAAGAATGCTCAAACTACCGCACAATTGCACTCATCTCACACGCTAGTAAAGTCATGCTCAAAATTCTCCAAGCCAGGATTCAGCAATATGTGAACCGTGAACTCCCAGATGTTCAAGCAGGTTTTAGAAAAGGCAGAGGCACCAGAGATCAAATTGCCAACATCCGCTGGATCATGGAGAAAGCAAGAGAGTTCCAGAAAAACATCTATTTCTGCTTCATTGACTATGCCAAAGCCTTTGACTGTGTGGATCACAATAAACTGTGGAACATTCTGAAAGAGATGGGAATCCCAGACCATCTGACCTGCCTCTTGGGAAACCTGTATGCAGGTCAGGAAGCAACAGTCAGAACTGTACATGGAACAGACTGGTTCCAAATAGGAAAATGAGTACGTCAAGGCTGTATATTGTCACCTTGCTTATTTAACTTATATGCAGAGTACATCATGAGGAACGCTGGCCTGGAAGAAGCACAAGCTGGAATCAAGATTGCTGGGAGAAATATCAATAACCTCAGATATGCAGATGACACTACCCTTATGGCAGAAAGTGAAGAGGAACTCAAAAGCCTCTTGATGAAAGTGAAAGAGGAGAGTGAAAAGGTTGGCTTGAAGCTCAACATTCAGAAAACAAAGATCATGGCATCTGGTCCCATCACTTCATGGGAAATAGATAGAAAAACAGTGGAAACTGTCAGACTTTATTTTGGGGGGCTCCAAAATCACTGCAGATGCTGATTGCAGCCATGAAATTATAACACGCTTACTCCTTGGAAGGAAAGTTATGACCAACCTTGATAGTATATTAAAAAGCAGAGACATTACTTTGCCAACAAAGGTCCGTCTAGTCAAGGCAATGGTTTTTCCCGTGGTCATGTATGGATGTGAGAGTTGGACTGTGAAGAACGCTGATCGCAGAAGAATCGATGCTTTTGAACTGTGGTGTTGGAGAAGACTCTTGAGAGTCCCTTATACTGCAAGGAGATCCAACCAGTCCATTCTAAAGGAGATCAGTCTTGGGTGTTCATTGGAAGGACTGATGCTAAAGCTGAAACTCCAATACTTTGGCCACCTCATGCGATGAGTTGACTCACTGGAAAAGACTCTGATGCTGGGAAAGGTTGGCGGCGGGAGGAGAAGGGGACGACCGAGAATGGGATGGCTGGATGGCATCACCGACTCTGTGGACGTGAGTTTGAGTGAACTCCGGGAGTTGGTGATGGACAGGGAGGCCTGGCGTGCTGTGATTCATGGGGTCGCGGAGAGTCGGACATAAATGAGCAACTGAACTGAACTGAACCGAATCCCAACCAGAGTGTAAATTACAGATTTCAACTTCTGGATTCTTAGTATGAGAGGCCCCAAGAGCAAACTCCCCCGGAAAATAAGCAATGCTGGTGAAAATTACTAAAAAAGAAAAATTGCGTCTCTGGAAATGGTCCTAGAGGCAAACAACAAAGAAGTAGTTACTCAAGGTAATCGACTAAAGTTTGCTAACAGTGTACATCTGTGGTATTTGAGCTTTTATCCACTACTCCAGAGTCAGTGTGATGGAGTTTCACTCCAGTTGGGGGTGACTAAGAAGAAAGAACTCCTCTTCTCCTCAGCTCCCAACTACTCACTAGAAGGAGCAGACCACAGGATTTCTCATCTTCTACAACTCCAACCTGAAGAGGCTAAATGCCTGGTGAGTGGGACCAGGAGATAATGGGCTCTCTTCCTCCACCCAGTCCTATCCATAGGACAGAGGTTCTCTCCAAGATGCAGCAGTCCAAGAATCCTGTGGCCTGGGCTGTACTCTCCCCAGCTCATAGCGCAACAGCTCCATGCCAGAACAGACAAGCCAATAGGGCAAAAAGTTATTGGGTTTGCCAAGAAGTTCACTTGGGTTTTTATGAAAAAACCCTAACCCTAACCCTACCCCAACACTATCCTGGCCAACATCCAGAGTAATGACTCAGAGATTCTGTCCAGGGGGAGAAGTAGCCTGTAAGATAGAAAGCTCCAAAGCTCTCCCCAAAGAAACTGGCTTTATTTGAAACAGACTAGGAAATTCAGGCCTAAGGAAGTTCTTGAAAAATAGCTCCTCTTAATCAGGAGCAACAAATTAAACCATAGGTCAGGTAACTCACTAGTAAAGAACCAGGGATAAGAAGAGCCTCTTCCGGACCAGGACAAACCAGGAAGACTGGACCTAAAAAACTACCCCAGCCCCAAATTTACTGGATCAGACCGATGAACAATTAATGCCATGTCAGCTCAATGAGGGGAAGAATAATCCTTTCAGAAAATGGTGCTGGGACAACTGGATATTCACATGAGAATGAAGCTGAAATGCTACTTCACACCATATATAAACATTAACTCAAAATGAATCAAAGATCTAAATGTAAGAGTTAAAAGTATACATTTCTGACAAAAAAAACATAGGTGGAAATCTTCATACTTTCAATTAAATGATTTCTCAGCTATGATACCGAAAGCACAATCAAAGAAAAAAATTAACTGGACGATCAAAATGTTTAAATTCTGCACATCAAGTGATACAATCAAGAACTGACTTCTCCCACAAGAATGGGAGAAAATACAAATTATATATCTGATAAGGCATTAATATCCAGAATATATAAAGAACTCTTAATGTGATAATAACAGGGCAATTAAATCAATCTTTAAATGGGCAAAGGTTTTGAATATACACTTCTCCAAAGAAAGCACATAAACAGCCAATAAACACATAAAAAGATGCTGGGCATCATTAGTCATTCAGTTCAGTCGCTCAGTCGTGTCTGACTCTTTGGGACCCCGTGAATCACAGCACGCCAGGCCTCCCTGTCCATCACCAACTCCTGGAGTGCAATCAAACTCATGTCCATCGAGTCGGTGATGCCATTCAGCCATCTCATTCTCTGTCGTCCCCTTCTCCTCCTGCCCCCAAATCCCTCCCAGCATCAGAGTCTTTTCCAGTGAGTCAACTCGTCGCATGAGGTGGCCAAAGTATTGGAGTTTCAGCTTTAGCATCAGTCCTTCCAATGAAGACCAAGGACTGATCTCCTTTAGAATGGACTGGTTGGATCTCCTTGCAGTCCAAAGGACTCTCAAGAGTCTTCTCCAGCACCACAGTTCAAAAGCATCAATTCTCATTAGTCATTAGGGAGTATGAAATAAAACAAAAACCTCAGTGAGATACCACATCACACCCATTAAGATTGCTGGAACCAAAAAATCAGATTAAAACAAATCTTGGTGAGGATGTGGAAAAAATGGAAAGATTATGAAATCATACTATATGATTCTGTTCATATGAAAGTCTAGAATAGGGAAATCTATGGAGACAGAAAGTAAACTAGTGGTTCTTTATTTGGAAAGGAGCAGGGAGACTGTGAGACAGTGATAACCAAATGGTACAGGTTTCTTCTGAGGTGATAAAAAGATTCTAAAATCAAGTGTGGTAATGGTTCCAGAGATCTGTGAATATACTGAAAAACACTGAACTGTACCCTTTAAATGGATGAATTGTGTAGTATTTGAATTATATCTCATTTAAGCTGTTTAGAAAAGAAAAAGAATGAAGAGTAGCTACTACTCAGATGAACTTTGAAAACACTGTTCAGTGAAAGAAGCCAGACATAAAAGACAACATATATTCCATACAAATGGAATAATATAGCATAGGAAAATCCATACAAACAGAAAGTAGATTGGCAGCTGCTTGGTGCTGGGGGTCAGGGAAGAATAGTAACTGCCAGTAGGTATTGGCTTTCTTTGGGGGTAATGAAGATGTTCTGGAATTTGACACTGGTAATAATTATACAGCCTTGTTAACATACTAAAAAATAAGGAATTGTACACTTTTAAAAGGTGAATTTTATGTGTGATCTATATCTCAATTTTTTATAAGAAAGGTATATACACTACACTACCAACTCCAAATAAGTAAAACCTCACATTGCTGTATCAAGGATATTTGTAAGTGAAACTACTTTTTTCTTTCCCTGTTAAGTGCACAGTGGTTAAAAAAAAAAAAACCACAACTCTGAGCACAGTTGGGGCCACTCCCTCGGTTCATGCTAAGGTGCCAGCAGTCTTACCCATCATTGCTTCTGCATCATCAATGTAACTATCAACACAGTGACATGAGAGAGAACATCTTAGTATTAGCACAAACAGTTCTGAAAGTAAATCAGGAACCCTGAGCAGTCCATTTGCAGGCTCCACTTTGCAAATTCCTGGACTAGATTATAAGAAGCTCTTAGAAAAAGGGAACATATTCACACACAAGACAGCTCAGTGAGTCAGAAAAGGAGCATGGATTGCTCTGCCAAGCAGACTCAGATTCCAATTTCAGAGCTGCCATTTAGGTTACAAAAGCTTAAATTCTCTATGCCTCAAGTCTCCTGTACTATAAAATGAGGATAAGACCTACATAACAGGGTTATTATAAGGATTAATGAGATGAAGACCTAAAGACCAACTGGAATACAAGTATACAATAAATGTTAACTCTCTTCCCAGTTTGTTCCCAACCAGCTAGTACAGGGCCTTGTAGAGAAGCTGCTCAACTGCTCAGTAAATATTGGTGGAATGGTTTAATTAACTACCTCATACAGACCCATATAAGTCAAAGTTCTAGATTTAGATATAAAATATTGAGATGTGTTCAGATATTTTGCACAAAAATATACTCACTTTAGGGTAAATTTTAAACTGAAAAATAATACTATTTAAAAATAGTCCTTTTTTTTTTTTAAAGAATTTGCTCTCCAGATAAGTAGTAGTAAGAAGTAAAATGATTTGTTAAATGCTAGACACAGTTTCACACCTCCGATTGAAAAACATGTTTGTGGCCTGCATATGCAAGGAGATTAAACCAGCTAATCCTAAAGGAAATCAACACTAATTGGAAGGACTGATGCTGAAGCTGAAGCTCCACTACTTTGGCCACCTGATGCGAAGAACCAACTCATTGGAAAAGACCCTGATGCTGGGAAAAATAAAAGGCAAAAGGAAAAGAGGGTACAGACAGCATGACAGACTCAATGGACATAAACTTGAGCAAACTTGATATAAATAATCTATAGTGACTTTATAAAGCCAATATGGTGACGAAGAACATGAGTATTTTAGTCAAAGAGCCTGACTTCACATGCCTACACTACCACTTACTAGGCTGTGTGACCTTAGGCTAAGTAGTAACCCTTATGGAGGTAATAAGGATGTTCAGAGTTACCCCAAGGACTAAAGGAGATAATACATGAGAAGCACCTAAAGCAATGCTGACACAGAGTAAGAATTCAACAAATACTATTTTTAAGCATTTCTCTCATTTAAATATATTATATTCCATTCTTTGGTAGCATTCTTATGCAGCATTCTGACAACAAATATAGATGCAATTTTTCTTTTAAAAAAAGGTGCTCTTTAATAAGTTATTGATCTCAGTAACTTCTGAATGTATGCTGATAAACTTTTAATGGCATAAAAGTTTTCCACTTCTACCATAAACCTTACTTTTCCCACTTTTTTATGGGACAATCCAAAAGATACTAAATCATGATAGAAATCTGAAATCCCCTAGAGAAACTATGTTTCCAAGTCAGGTTTTGGCTTAAACTTTCACTTTTCCCACAAATGGAGTTCGGGGAGATGACACAAATTTTCTTTGCACACTGACAGATCCCTACCTTCATGAGTTAAGTGCATCTTTAAAAAACACAAAAATGTCTACCGGGAAAAAACTCCAATATAACATTTAACTGAAGTAGTTTGTTTCCTGTCACCATTAAGATAATTAATGAAACAAGATTACAGCTGAGAAGCCCAAACATTCCTGACATGAGTGTGCTTCTAACTTGAAGGACCTCCTTTGGCAGTGGGGGAGAGAACATCCTTAAAGAATGTTGTATATATAGAAGACATTAACCATTTAAGTTGATAATGACCAAATGCAGCAAAATAAACAAAACACCACCGTTGGCCCCAAACATGGCATATTTATGTAAACACTTCCAAATGTCTCTAGAGTACTGACATGCCTTCAAAAGCTAGGCAGAAAAGGAAAGAGCAGAGGCAGAGAAAACCATCCTTCAGTTCAGTTCAGTCGCTCAGTCGTGGCCGACTCTCCGCAACCCCATGCATCACAGCACGCCAGGCCTCCCTGTCCATCACCAACTCCCGGAGTTCACTCAAACTCATGTCCACAGAGTCGGTGATGCCATCCAGCCATCTCATTCTCTGTTGTCCCCTTCTCCTCCCGCCCCCAACCTTTCCCAGCATCAGAGTTTTTTCCAGTAAGTCAACTTGTCACATGAGGTAGCCAAAGTATTGCAGTTTCAGCTTTAGCATCAGTCCTTCCAATGAACACCCAGGATTGACCTCCTTTAGAATGGACTGGTTGGATCTCCTTGCAGTATAAGGGACTCTCAAGAGTGTTCTCCAACACCACAGTTCAAAAGCATCGATTCTTCGGCGATCAGCTTTCTTCACAGTCCAACTCTCACATCCATACATGACCACGGGAAAAACCATTGCCTTGACTAGACGGACCTTGGTTGGCAAAGTAATGTCTCTGCTTTTTAATATACTATCAAGGTTGGTCATAACTTTCCTTCCAAGGAGCAAGCGTCTTTTAATTTCATGGCTGCAATCAGCATCTGCAGTGATTTTGGAGCCCAAAAAAATAAAGTCTGACACTGTTTCCACTGTTTTTCCACCTATTTCCCATGAAGTGATGGGACCAGATGCCATGATCTTCGTTTTCTGAATGTTGAGCTTCAAGCCAACCTTTTCACTCTCCTCTTTCACTTTCATCAAGAGGCTTTTGAGTTCCTCTTCACTTTCTGCCATAAGGGTAGTGTCATCTGCATATCTGAGGTTATTGATATTTCTCCCAGCAATCTTGATTCCAGCTTGTGCTTCTTCCAGGCCAGCGTTCCTCATGATGTACTCTGCATATAAATTAAATAAGCAGGGTGACAATATACAACCTTGACGTACACCTTTTCCTATTTGGAACCAGTCTGTTGTTCCATGTCCAGTTCTAACTGTTGCTTCCTGACCTGCATACAGGTTTCTCAACAGGCAGGTCAGGTGGTCTGGTATTACCATCTCTTTCAGAATGTTCCACAGTTTATTGTGATCCACACAGTCAAAGGCTTTGGCATAGTCAATGAAGCAGAAATAGATGTTTTTCTGGAACTCTCTTGCTTTCTCCATGATCCAGCGGATGTTGGCTATTTGATCTCTGGTGCCTCTGCCTTTTCTAAAACCTGCTTGAACATCTGGGAGTTCATGGTTTACATACTGCTGAAGCCTGGCTTGGAGAATTTTGAGCATGACTTTACTAGCGTGTGAGATGAGTGCAATTGTGCGATAGTTTGCTATCATCAAAAAATTAAGAAATAACAAGTACCGGGGGAAATGTGGAGAAAAGGGAACTCTTGTGTTCTGCTGGTGACAATGTAAACTGGTGCAGCCACTGTGGAAAACAGTATAGAGGTTCTCCTAAAAATTAAAAACAGAACAAATAACATGATCAAGCAATTCCACTTCTGGGTATTTATCGCAAGAAAACAAAAACACTAACTTGAAAAGATATATGTATCTTCATGTTCAATGCAGCATTACTTGCAACAGCCAGGACGTGGAAACACCTACATGTCCATCAAGGGATGAATGGATAAAGAAAATGCAGTTTTAAAAATAAACAATGGAATATTACTCAGCCATGAAAAAGAATGAAATCTTGTCATTTGTGACAACATGGATGAACCCTGAGGGCATTGTGCTAAGTGAAATAAGTCAGACAGAGAAAGATAGATATCAGATGATCTCATTCACATGTGGAATTAAAGGTTCCAACAAAGAAACAAACAGCTCATAGATACAGAGAACATATTGGTGAGTGCCAGAGCTGGGTGAAAGGGTGGGCAAAATGAGTAAAGGAGGTTGAAAAAAGTACAAACTTCCCGTTATAAGGGAAATAAGTCATGGGATATAATGTACAGCATGGTGACTACAGTTAATAATACTGTACTGCTTATCTGAAGGGGCTTCCCTGGTGGCTCAGCTGCCTGCAATGCAGGAGACCTGGGTTCTTTTCCTGGGTCTGGAAGATCCCCTGGAGAAGAGAATGGCAACCCACTCCTGTATTCTTGCCTGGAGAATCCCATGGGCGGAGGAGCCTGGCAGGCTACAGTCCACGGGGTCACAAGAGTCGGACACGACTTAGCGACTAAACCACCACCACCACCACCAAGACTGTAAAAAAAAGTTCACATCACAAGACAAAAAAACTGTAACTATGTATGGTGACAGATGTTAACTACACTTACTGAGGTATTCATTTCACAATATATACAGATATTGAATCATTATGTTGTATACCTGAAACTCATATAATGTTACATGTCAATTATACTGCAATTTTAAAAAAAATAATGATACTGCTCTAGGGGAAAGTCTAACTTGAAAACTCAATCTAAAATATAAAAACTCAAATTATTTCTTGGAAAAAAGTGAAACTAGGAAGAGAACATTCTCTACACTAAACAGAAAAGATCCTAGTCACATCCTTACCTCTAACAGTGACAGAAAGGAAACTGGGATTATTATAGGGAGAATATCCAGAGCCAAGCCTGTTACTTAAAAGATAAATACTGGGCAGTCCAGTGGTTAAGACTCTGTGCTTCCAATGTAGGGGATATGGGTTCATTCCCCGGTCAGGGGAACTAAGATCCCACATGCCATGAGGCATGGCCAAATTAACACAGAAATAAATTTTTTTTAAAAGATAAATACTGAGGATTTCCTGAGTCTTATAAAGGCACACATATCTTGTGCTATCAGAAAAGGCAATGGCAGCCCACTCCAGTACTCTTGCCTGGAAAATCCCATGGACGAAGGAGCCTGGAAGCCTGCAGTCCATGGGGTCGCTGAAGGTCGGACATGACTGAGCGACTTCACTTTCACTTTTCACTTTCGTGCATTGGAGAAAGAAATGGCAACCCACTCCAGTGTTATTGCCTGGAGAATCCCAGGGATGGGGGAGCCTGATGGGCTGCCATCTATGGGGTCGCACAGAATCGGACACGACTGAAGTGACTTAGCAGCAGCAGCATCTTGTGCTATTTCTCTAAGGTTTAAGCTGAGTAGCTAAAATAATCAATCATCATCTATTCCTCCACTCCATTGTTCAGATGCAAGAAGTTCTATTCTGAGGAGCTCTTCAAAAGTACACGTCCATCTGGTAAATCACACTTTCTCATTATATACAGTAAGGGCTTATTAAAAATAATATTAATGATAAATCAACTTTTAAGTCAAACAATGACATTGGTGCCTGCCAGTATCATAATAGTTGACAGTCTTCCTCAGACTCAAAGTGTGTGGAAGAGCACATGAAGGGAGTTCTGTGCCCCTTCCCAGGCAGCATTCCCACAGGACGACCAAAAAACATAGGTGCTCTCACAGAGGAAAAGCCAAGTTCTAACTATAAAACATAAAAACTCGAGCATCTTTAAGAACTCAATCAGACTAGTAACTAATGTGCTATCTGTGTAACACTACTATGCTGATAAAGCATTTTTCAATCAGGATAAAATATGCAAATATGGATATGAGTATTTTAAAATGAAAATATGACATAACTCAGCACATACACTTTTTGCACTTCTCTATAATCTATGACCATTAGCAATGGATCATTTCTTTGACTGTAATTATGAACACATTGAGGAAAAATATGTAGGCCAACTGATTTTTTTAAACTGACGCTGTATGATTTTTTTCACTTTTTTGATTTTTTTAATTTTTAGTTATGAGAGAATTTAAAATACAGTAATGTGTAATATAGCAAACTCAAATACAACAATTATAACACATGGCCATATTTGCTTCTGACTTTTATTGAAACAGAAAACTCAGGTAATTTGGTTTTGCTGCTCATTCTACCATACTCTCTGCCTTGCTGTTACTGTTGTTGAGTTGTTCAGTCCAGTCTGAGTCTTTACAACCCCACGGACTGCAGCACGCCAGGTTTCTCCATCCTTCACTATCTCCAGGAGCTTGCTCAAACTCCTGTCCATTGAGTAAATGCCATCCAACCATCTCTTCCTCTGCCGCCCCCTTCTCCTCCTGCCCTCAATCCTTCCCAGCATCAGAGTCTTTTCCAATGTGTCAGCTCTTCGCATCAGGTGGCCAAAGTACTGGAGCTTCAGCTTCAGCATCAGTCCTTCCAATGATTTCCCTTAGGATGGACTGGTTGGATCTCCTTGCTGTTCAAGGGATTCTCAAGAGTCTTCACCAGCACCACAGTTCAAAAGCATCAATTCTTTGATGCTCAGCTTTTCTTTATGGTCCAACTATCACATCCATACATGACTACAGGAAAAAACCATAGCTTTGACTACAGGGACCTTTGTTGGCAAACTGATGTCTCTGCTTTCTACTATGCTGTCTAGGTTTGTCATAGCTTTCTTCCAAGGAGCAAGCATCTTTTAATTTCATGGCTGCAGACATCATCTGTAGAGATTCTGGAGCCCAGGAAAATAAGGTCTGTCACTGTTTCCATTTTTTCCCCATCTGTCTGCCATGAAGTGATGGGACCAGATGCCATGACTTAGTGTTTCGAATGTTGCGTTTTAAGCCAGCCTTTTCACTCTCCTCCTTCACCTTCATCAAGAGGCTCTTTAGTTCCTCTTCAATTTCTGCCATAAGGGTGGTGTCATCTGTATATCTGAGGTTACTGATATTTCTCCTGGCAATCTTGATTCCAGCTGGCAATTCATCCAGCCTGGCATTTTGCATGATGTAGTCTGTATATAAGTTAAATAAGCAGGGGGACAGTATACAGCCCTGATGGATTCCTTTCCCAATTTAGAACCAGTCTGTTGTTCCATGTCTGGATCTAACAGTTGCTTCTTTACCTGCATACAGATCTCTTAGGACGCAGGTAAGGTGGTCTGGTATTCCCATCTCTTGAAGAATTTTCCACAGTTTGTTGTGATCCACACAGTCAAAGGCTGTAGTCAATGAAGTAGATGTTTTTCTGGAATTCCCTTGCTTTTTCGACGATCCAACAGAAGTTGGCAATTTGATCTCTGGTTCCTCTGCCTTTTCTAAATCCAGCTTGAACATCTGGAATTTCTTGGGTCATGTACTGCTGAAGCCTAGCATGAAGGATCTGGAGTTCTACCTTGCCAGTATGTGAAATGAATGCAATTGTGCGGTAGTTTGTATATTCTTTGGCATTTCCCTTCTTTGGGATTGGAATGAAAACTGACCTTTACCAGTCCTGTGACCACTGCTGAGTTTTCCAAAATTGCTGGCATACTGAGTAGAGCACTTTCACAGCATCATCTTTCAAGATCTGAAATAGCTCAACTGGAATTCCATCACCTCCACGAGCTTTGTTTGTAGTGATGCTTCCTAAGGCCCACTTGACTTCACACTCCAGGATGTCTGGCTCTAGGTGAGTGATCACACCATCGCAGTTATCCAGGTCATTAAGACCTTTCTTGTACAGTTCTTCTGTGTATTCTTGCCTCCTCTTCTTAATATCTTCTGCTTCTGTTAGGTCCATACCATTTCTGTCCTTCACTGTGCTCATCTTTGCATGAAATGTTCCCTTGGTATCTCTGATTTTCTTGACGTGATCTCCAGTCATTTCCATTCTATTGTTTTCCTCTATTTCTTTGCAGTGATCACTAAGGAAGGCTTTCTTATCTCTCCTTGCTATTCTTTGGAACTCTGCATTCAGATGAGTATATCTTTCCTTTTCTCCTTTGCTTTTCACTTTTCTTCTGTCAGCTGTAAGGCCTCCTCAGACAACTATCTTGCCTTCTGACCACAGTTCTTCAGGCACTTGTCTATTCAAAAAGTACCGCTAAAATTCATGTATCTTCTTCGAAACCACGTTTTTAAAAACATAAATTTTCAGAATATATGTTGATACACAGACAACACAGATTATTTTGTTTTTAACATTTGTAAGTAGTATCACATTTAACTTTTTGTAACTTGCTTTCTTTTTTCTGAACAAAATGTTTCCAGGAGTTACCTATGTGGACACAGGTAGACCTGGTTTGTCCATCTTGCCTGTATAACAGTAATAAATTGCACTGAAATATCATTGCAATATTTATTATCAGACTCTGTAGTCTGATCATTTGTTTCTAAATTTTTCCTATTACAAACTTAACTGAAATAAAAATTGTACATGTGTCCTTTTGCGTAAGTGCAAGGTTCACTCTGCAAAGTTATATATCCCTTTAACTGCTGTTCTAAGGATTTGATCATTTCCAACTTCACAAAATCTTGCCAAAAACTACACATCCCTCTACAGTATATTAGGGTTTCTCTCCCCTACAGCCGTGTTAATGATTGGTAGTATCAAACTTTAGATATAGTTGCACAATTCAAGTGTGTGAAATAGTATCTCATTGTTTGAGAATGAGTCGATTTTTATAGTTTTATTAGACAAACATGCTTTCTCTTCTGTAATGTTTCTATTTCTAGATCGTTACATACATAAATTTACTCCTTTCCCATGCTCAACCATAGTCATATACTACAGAATTTTAAATTTCACAGTCTTTCAATAAAAAAAAATTTCCTTTATAATTATGATTTTCAAGTTGGCATAAGCCTTTAGAAAAATGATGACATACTGTATCTTTAATAAAAGCATCCCACGTGCTAAAATTTCACATTTTATCCAGCAAAAAAGGTATACATCTTACCCACAGACAGATATTTTGGTCCTTCTTTTAAAAAAAAATAACACTTTTACTGGGCTATAACTCACTTAAGGAAAGTGAAGTCGCTCAGTCGTGTCCAACTCTTTGCGACCCCATGGACCATAACTTACCAGGCTCCTCTGTCCATGGGATTTTCCAAGAGTACTGGAGTGGGTTGCCATTTCCTTCTCCAGGAGATCTTCCTGACCCAGCGATCGAACCTGGGTCTCCCGCATTGTAGGCAGACGCTTTACTGTTTCAGCCACCAGGGAAGCCTCACTTACCATACCATAAAATTTGCCCTTTTAAAATGGACAATTAATTGGTCTTTTGTACATTCACAAAACTGTGTGTCCATCACCACTATCTAATTCCAGAACATTTTCATCACCTTAAATAAGAACTCCACACCCATCAGTAGTTACACACACACACACACCAAACACACACCCTTCTCTGATGATGGAAGGCAGTCTAGTCTAACTTCAGTGCCCCTGAAAAAGTCACAGTTTGTGCACAAATCAGAGTAGTCCTACCCTAACAACATATGAATACCATAAGTTTCTTTGAGATACAATTATATTTGCCAAAAATTCAGTTCACTGTGTTATACAGACACACAGTATGCAGTTCACTGTTCTTTCTCTTTGAAAAACATGTTGATGGTAATCTGGCCACGAGTACTTACAAGTGAGCTGGATATAGTACCCTTCGTTAGGCACTGCAATGGTAAGTGCCTCACTGGAATGAAACAGATGATAGATTTTAGGGCACATGTTCTATCTCTTTTACCAAGTGAGGTAAACAGCCTTTAACAGGGCTGTGAAAGAGCCTAAGAGTCTGAGTGTCACCAAACAATCTACTGGTTAAAATACCAGAATTGTGTTTTGCAACTATTTTCACAGGACATTAATGGACGTCCACCAATCTTTCAGATAACCTGAAAGCAAATACAGTCGCTGGACAGCTCACTAGTACCTCAGAGAAAGCTACAATGTTTAATGGAAATAAAAGGTGTAATAAGGAAACCTGAGCTCCGTATGTGACACCAGGGGCCCAGCTTACAAAAAGGGCTGTCATAACTTTGGTATCCTTAGCTTTCCTGGTGCCAAATTCTCCTGCAAAACTGCCTCAGGATGTAAGTGGAGTGTTTCCAACTCTCAAAGCAATGAATTCTCCAGCTTCACCTCTGGCTGAATTATATACACTCCAGGCACAAACATAACACAAAGAGAATGGCGTAAGAAATTAGCCTTGCAACTCAAGTAAAATACGGTAAAGAAGAACCCAAAAGGCTCTTTAAAGTGGATCATACAATGATGACCACAGAGCATTTCACAGAAAGTGCACAGGAAGCAACTGCTTATCTACATTTTTCACCCCCACAGTGGTAAAAAATACAGTATATAATTATTTGTTATCTGTTGTATTTTATAAGTTCACACTATTTTATAACCACAATTCTGGAAATATTCCATCATCATAATAGAGTGTGATAGATTAAAACTTATTTTCCTTCTTTGAGGCATTCAGATTCAGGATGGCTGAGTAGATAAAGAGACTCTGTCTCAAAACCTTGTCAAAAGGTGGTAGAATTGCTGAATTTTAGGGTATGAAGAAAGCTTCAGGATTCAATGATTTCAGATGATGAAGAAACTAAAGCTCAGAAGAGTTATTAGCAATTTGCTCAGTGTCACCAGACGAATTAATGGCAAAGCCAGGAGGAGAACCCGAACCTCCTGACTCCCAACTCTGTATTTCCATACATCCATGTTCCTTTCCTGCAAACAAATGATGAAATAGGTATGGAAGATACTGAGCTATTTGATTCAGCACACTATCTTGCCTTCTAAAATGCCAAATCTCCTCTCACATCGGCTTACCACCCACCTCCAAAAAAAGTTACAGCAAAATGCAGAGCAGCTACCATTTCTGCCAATCTGAAAGAAAGAGTAGATGAAAAAAGGGGGTCAAGTGTTACATGGGAATTAAGGTGAGCACAGCAAATGAACTAGGATGGGAAGACTCTGTTTAGGCCTCAACATTACTGAACAAGAGGGTTCCATGACGGAACTTGTTCTAGATATCTGAAAATGGTGATCACCTTAACTTTTAATTTTTAAAGTTTTATTAAAACACACAGACTGGAAGTATTAAAAAAAAAAAAGCAATCATCAGTGGGATAGTGTGACCAGAATAATATTTTTAAATCATCTTCAGGGAATTCCCTGGTGGTCCAGGGTTAGGACTCTATACTGGCCAGTGAACTAAAATCCCAGAGGCTGTGCTGCATGGCAAAAAAATAAATTAAACCATCATTCATACAGTGGAAAGGAGAACAGAGTTGAGTGGGGGTAGAACATGAGGAGGAAACAGGGAGTGAAATTAGGAGGCTACTGGAGAAGTCTAAGAGAAATGAAGGTGGCTTAGCCAAGGTCAGCAGTGGAGTAAATAGATATTTCTGGGATGAAGGATAGCTTATTTAACTTATATGCAGAGTACATCATAAGAAATGCTGGGCTAAATGAAGCACAAGCTGGAATCAAGATTGCTGGGAGAAATATCAATAACCTTAGATATGCAGATGACAGCACCCTTATGGCAGAAAGCAAAGAACTAAAGAGCCTCTTGATGAAAGTGAAAGAGGAGAGTAAAAAAGTTGGCTTAAAACTCAACATTCAGAAAACTAAGATCATGGCAACTGGTCCCATCACTTCATTGCAAATAGATGGGGAAACAGTAGAAACAGTGACAGACTTTATTTGGGGGGGGGGCTCAAAAATCACTGCAGATGAAATTAAATGACACTTACTCCTTGGAAGGAAAGTTATGACCAACCTAGACAACATGTTAAAAAGCAGAGACATTACTTTGCCAACAGAGCTCCATCTAGTCAAGGCTATGGTTTTTCCTGTAGTCATGTATGGATGTGAGAGTTGGACTAGAAAGAAAACTGATCGCCAAAGACTTGATGCTTTTGAACTGTGGTGTTGGAGAAGACTCCTGAGAGTCCCTTGGACTGCAAGGAGATCCAACCAGTCCATCCTAAAGGAAATCAGTCCTGAATATTCATTGGAAGGACTGATGCTAAGGCTGAAACTCCAATACTGTGGCCACCTGATGTGAAGAACTGACTCATTTGAAAAGACCTTGATGCTGGGAAAGATTGAGGGCAGGAGGAGAAGGGGACGACAGAGGATGAGATGGCTGGATGGCATCACCGACTCAACAGACATGAGTTTGAGTCAACTCTGGGAGTTGGTGATGGACAGGTAGGCCTGGTGTGCTGCAGTCCATAGGGTTGCAAAGAGTCGGACACGACTGAGAAACTGAACTGAAGGATAGTTCCACATATTCAAATCAATTAATCTGATACACAGCATTTTAAAAAAATTAATAAAAACCACATGGTCCTCTCAACAGATGCAGAAAAAGCATTTCATAAAATCCAACACTCTTTCATGATAAAAAAAAAATGTTCAACAAACGAGGAATAAACAGAAATTACTCTAACATAAGAAAAGCCATACAGAAAAAGCCCACAGCTAACATCATACTCAACAGTGAAAAACTGAAACTGGACACTAAGAGCAGGAACAAGGCAGGGATGCCCACTCTCACCATTTCTACTTGACAGAGTACCAGAAGTCCCAGGCAAAGCAATAGGGCAAGAAAAAAAAAAATAAAGGCATCCAAGTCAGAAAGTAACAAGTAACACTGGACCTGTTTGCAGATAACATGTTTTTATATACAGACAACCCTATGGACTCCACCAAAACCCCAAACTATTAGACTAATAAATACAGTAAAGCTGCAGGGTACAAAATTAATGTACACTAATAAACAAAATACCTAAAAATGAAATTAAGAATCCCATTTACAACAGCATCAGAAAGAATAAAACACTAAGAAACAAAACTGAGGAAGTGAAAGACTATAAAACACTGACAACAGAAATTAAAGACACAAACAAATGGAAAGACACCTCATGTTCATGGATTGGAAGATTTCAGTTCAGTCTCTCAGTCGTGTCCAACTCTTTGCGACCCCGTGAATCACACAGCACGCCAGGCCTCCCTGTCCATCACCAACTCCCGGAGTTCACTCAAACTCATGTCCATCGAGTCGGTGACGCCATCCAACCATCTCATTCTCTGTCGTCCCCTTCTCCTCCCGCCCCCAATCCCTCCCAGCATCAGAGTCTTTTCCAGTGAGTCAACTCGTCTCATGAGGTGGCCAAAGTATTGCAGTTTCAGCTTCAGTCCTTCCAATGAACACCCAGGACTGATCTCCTTTAGAATGGACTGGTTGGATCTCCTTGCAGTCCAAGGGACTCTCAAGAGTCTTCTCCAGCACCACAGTTCAAAAGCATCAATTCTTCGGCGATCAGCGTTCTTCACAGTCCAACTCTCACATCCATACATGACCACAGGAAAAACCATAGCCTTGACTAGATGGATTTTGGTTGGCAAAGTAATGTCTCTGATTTTTAATATGCTATCAAGGTTGGTCATAACTTTCCTTCCAAGGAGTAAGTGTCTTTTAATTTCATGGCTCCAATCAGCATCTGCAGTGATTTTGGAGCCCAAAAATATAAAGTCTGACACTGTTTCCACTGCTTCCCCATCTATTTCCCATGAAATGATGGGACCAGATGCCATGATCTTCGTTTTCTGAATGTTGAGCTTCAAGCCAAACTCTTCACTCTCCTCTTTCACTTTCATCAAGAGACTTTTGTGTTCCTCTTCACTTTCTGCCATAAGGGTGGTGTCATCTGCATATCTGAGATTATTGATATTTCTCCCGGCAATCTTGATTCCACATTGTGCTTCTTCCTGCCCAGCGTTCCTCATGAGGTACTCTGCACATAAGTTAAATAAGCAGGGTGACAATATACAACCTTGACGTACTCCTTTTCCTATTTGGAACCAGTCTGTTGTTCCATGCCCAGTTCCAACTGTTGCTTCCTGACCTGCATACAGGTTTCTCAACAGGCAGGTCAGGTGGTCTGGGATTCCCATCCCTTTCAGAATGTTCCACAGTTTATTGTGATCCACACAGTCAAAGGCTTTGGCATAGTCAATAAAGCAGAAATAGATGTTTTTCTGGAACTCTCTTGCTTTTTCGATGATCCAGCAGGTGTTGGCAATTTGATCTCTGCTTCCTCTGCCTTTTCTAAAACCTGCTTGAACATCTGGAAGTTCATGGTTCACATATTGCTGAAGCCTGGCTTGGAGAATTTTGAGCATGACTTTACTAGCGTGTGAGATGAGTGCAATTGTGCGGTAGTCTGAGCATTCTTTGGCATTGCCTTTCTTTGGGATTGGAATGAAGACTGACCTTTTCCAGTCCTGTGGCCACTGCTGAGTTTTCCAAATTTGCTGGCATATTGAGTGCAACACTTTGACAGCATCATCTTTCAGGATTTGAAAGAGCTCAACTGGAATTCCATCACCTCCAATAGTTTTGTTCGTAGTGATGCTCTCTAAGGCCCACTTGACTTCACATTCCAAGATGTCTGGCTCCAGGTAAGTGATCACGCTATCGTGATTATCTTGGTCGTGAAGATCTTTTTTGTACACTTTTCTATGTATTCTTGCCACCTCTTAATATTGTTTAAATGTCAATACTACCCAAAGAGACCACATATTCAATGCAATCCCTATTGAAGTCTCAATGGCAATTTTTATAGAAAGAGAAAAAACAATTCTAAAATTCATAATGAACCACAAAAAACAACAAATAGCCAGTTTTTAATATCAATTAAAAGGTGATATATACATACAATGGCATATGATTCAACCTTAAAAAAGAAAGACACTCCCTGTAATACGCAACAACACAGATGAACCCTGAAGACACTGCTAAGTGTAATAAGCCAGTCACAGAAGCACAAACAACACATGATTCCACTTACATGTGGTATGAAGACTGTCAACCTCATAGAACAGAAAGATGCTTACCAGAGACTAGGGAGAACATTAAAATGGAAGGTGCTAATCAAAATTCAGTTCTGTGTGCAAGATAAATAAGTTCTAAAGATCTGCATACAACATTGTGCATATAGATAACACTGTCCTGTACACTTTAAAAATCTGTTACAGGGTATATCTCATTTTAAATGTTCTTACATCATAATTAAAAAAAAATGTTTAAGACGTAGACATAATTGGGAAATATTTTAAACCTTGGGTTACAATCTCATGACCATAGTATATCCTACAGCGGTATTTTTCATATTGCAATTTGTAATACAAAGGTCACAAAATCATCTTAATAGACCAATTGGATTCTAATATAAAATATGTCTCCAACTATGAGTCACAGTCCAAAAAATTTTGTGTAACATTCCTTAGGAAATTGAGAATACTTATCTTCCCTAAAATCTTTGTCAAAGTTCTACATTAGGCTCAAGTGAAACAAGCTGCAACAAGTTCAAGTACATACCTAATATAAACATATTCATCTGCCAAAAAAATACATCATTTGGTCTTTTAGAAAAAGAAAGAACAGCACAAGCAATATTCAAGCATCACTGGAATGTTAGGCACAAATTAGGTTGTTTCTACTAACCATGGAGATACACAGATTACTAAAGGACCATAATGCTAATTTTCTTTCGCCACTAAACCATTCTAACCATTCAATCAACTGCTCCTAACTTTAGGGATTAACCACCACCAATGCACATTCACAATGGCAATGCTTTCAGATTTTTCAGGAAAATATCTTACTCTCCCAAATAATATGCCTACTTCTCCTTGAAGAATTCAGAGATCATATACTACAGCTCTGAAAAGTTATTTTCAGAAAACTTCCTGCCTTAAGCAATAACCGTTTGTAAATAACTGAGGTAAAAAGTAAAACATTATCTACCAATTCAACAAGTCTTTTAGGTTCAATTAGCTCACTTTCTCAACAGCACCACTATTGCCACTTTGGGTGGGAATTCCTTGTCTGGACTGTTATCTTGAACCCTGACCAAATCCAAGTGCTGCATCTCCTCCTTCCCTCAAAAGTCACTGTGACAACCAAACATGCACCCATACTTTTCCAAATGCTCTCTGCAGATATGATGCCTTTCCAACGGAGAACCACTGAAAAATATCAATGATTCTCCTTAGTTAAGAGTGACGGCCACACAATGAACTGTGGCCTCCAACTCAGGGCAGAAACATTGGGCAGCTACCAGTGCTGTGAATTTAAACATTTCCATGGAAGCATTAAGATCATGTGGTTTGAAGTAAAAAGAATATCTACCACTTTTCTTCTAGGGCTAGGCAGTTCCTGGCTGTTATTTTCAAAGTGGGATACAGCAAATGTAGACATTTAAGGGAGGGGCGGGAAGAAGGTTAACATATGGATTCTACAAGTGTTCTAAATTAAAAGTATCTATTCAATACATTTCCCCCAAGTTTCATGAAGAAAAGGATGAGACAGGATTGCAAAAGAAACATCTAAGATTATTTGCTTGGACCAAGTCTACAGGTATGTTTATATGTGTGTGTGTGTGTAGTGTATGGACTTAAGAGAAAAGTCACTGAGTAATACGTGACAAGTCTCATCAGACTAAGAAGAATATATAACACTTACTAAACACCTGTGTCCAGAAACCATGCCAAATGCTCATTTAACACCTGCAGCAAGCTTATAGGAGGAGAAACTGAGGTACAGGAAGGTTAAATAACTTGTTCAAGACCATCTAGCGATTAAGTGGCTGAGACAGAATTCAGATCCAGATCAACTCCAGGGCCCTCACTGAGAGCTGTATCATTTCAAGGCACTAATAACACTGGAGGAAGGGATTTTAAGAGCAGGAAAGAATTTATCTGAAAACTATGAAAAATGTTGAATACACTAAAGTTAACTATGAAAAGGTTATCAGAAAAAATGCCTATGACCCAAGAAAAATTAGATTTTCATCCCAAGGCTCTTAAGCAATCATATTTAAACTCTGCACTTAAAAGTTCACATTACAAAGAAGCTCAAATTAAATGAACTCTGAACTCCATTTTGCACATGCTGCCTTGCAGATAATACTGTTTTTAAACATTGTTAGCCTGTTTGGTGTGGCTGAGAGACATTTTTGTTCTAAAAAAAATCTTTACTTATTTGGCTGCACCAGGTCTCAGTTGCAGCTCATGGGATCTTTCAGTTGCAGCATGTGGGATCTAGTTCCCTGACCAGGGATCGAACCAGGGATGCCTGCATTGGGAGCTCAAGAGTCTTAGCCACTGGACAACCAGGGAAGTCCCAAGAGGCATTTCTATTTTAACAACCACGTGATACTTCGTTACTTCAAGATATATAAAAGGAAATTACTATTATTACCCTAATAGATTATACACTGCAAACGGGAAAAGGCAAATTTATAATGGATAATCTGGCACACGAAAACTTAACCAACAGTGAGATATAACATCACTGATAATGACACAACATCATGGGCCTCCTGATGTTAGCACTGAGAAAGACAACACATCCTGCCTACAATATCTACCCTGAAGTTATTTAAGAGGGAACAGAAAAATTCAAATAAGGGATATTATGCAAAATAACTGGGTTCCCAAAATGCTATTGTCATGAAAGACACCTCCCCCTTCCTAAAAGAGAGCTAAGGGACTAGCATGGAGTAAGATATATGACACTAACTCCTTGGAAAAGACCCTGATGCTGGGAAAGATCGAGGGCAATGGAGAAAGAGAAGAGGGTGGCAGAGGATGACATGGTTAGATAGCATCACTGACACAATCAACATGAATCTAAGCAAACTGGGAAATAGTGGAGGACAGAGGAGTCTGGTGTGCTGCAGTCCATGGGGTCACAAAGAGTCAGACATGACTAAGTGACTAAACAACAAATATGACACCTAAATGCAATGTGTTCCTTGACTGAATTCTAGATTTCAAAATTTTTAAAGTAATCTATAAAGAACAGTATTAGAACAACTGGGGAAATATACAATGTGGACGATAAATTAGATAATGATAATACATCAATACTGTTTACTTAATGTGAACATTACCTAAAGGATTAAGATAGAATAGCAGAACCATTCTTCATGGAAAAAGCAAGGAGCAATGAATCAAGAAGCAGAAGTCAGAGAGTAAGACAGGAACTCAGGCCACTGCAACTTAAACCCCTATCTTCCTTTTCGTATAACCTCAAGCACAAGCGTGCTGCGGGCAGAACTTCAACACCGCCATCTCTAAAGTAAAAGCCCAGTGTGCAGAAAAGGTAAGTGTTCACTCATTCACCAGTATTTATTAAATATATGTGTGTGTCAGACTCCATGGCCACAATACACAATAAAAGTAAGATTCTGGAATCAGTGCCCAGGTTTGAATCCTAGCTTTACCAAATTCCAACCCCACTACATGCTATTTGTGTAACTTTCAGCAAATTACTAAATGTCTTAGTGCTTTGATAGCCTCATTTTTAAAGGGAAGATAACAGTACTTAAAGAGCTGCTGTGAAGATTAAATGACACAATACATGTAAAATGCTAGGATACTGCCTGGCATATACTAAACAACCCAGCAGAGAATAGCTAGCTGCTTTTTTTTTGTTATTATTAGGCACTGGAGATACAAAGTCACAGAAGATATGTATATATAAAAGATTTATGTGTGTGTGTATAAAAGAGTGTCAAAATGCCTCAGAGGGGTGCTTCCCCAACACAGTGCCTGGCACAGAAGGTGCTCAACAAATACCTAATGAACAAATTAATATGAAGAAAGAAATATTCACTGATTTGGGACTTCCCTGGTGGCCCAGTGGCTAAGACTCTGCGCTTCCAAGGCAAGGGTTTGATCCCTGGTCAGGGAACTAGATCCCACAAGCCACAACTAAGTGTCTGTATGCTGCAATTAAAGATCCTGCCTGCCGCAACTAAGACCCATCGCAGCCAAATATTTTTTAATCAAAAAAAAAAAAAAAGGATTCACTGATTTAGTAATACGGAAAAAATAGTGACTGGTGACTTCAGTGAGACCACAGGGTACGTAAATGCAAATTTTCAAAAAAGACATATTATTTGGGTGGGCACGTAGATTGATAAGCAGGGCTTGGGCTGGACTTCAGCACCCCTCCCCACTAAAACACACACACCCCCTCACGGCTGGCACAATGTGTGGTGAACGACTGCAGTCGGTTAAAAAGTGAACAGAGATGTGAAAGTGACAGCAGCAAGTACAGACTCTACTCCTTCATAACCTGTCCAAGAAGGGAAACACAGAAGCCTTTCGTATGGGGAAATTTCTCCAATTTTAAAAGTGGTGAGAGAATGGACTTAAAATGACAAAAAGATGATTAAATTTGTTGTACAATAAGAAACTAATATAAAAATAAAAGGGGGAAAGAACACATGCGATAGAATGCTAGGAAACTTTATAGGAAGATTACATTTGGTGCAGAACTTAACAAAATTTATGGATGACTTTAAAGGAAGTTAAAAAGTGGTGTTTACAAGAGATCTTTCTGGGGTGCTGGAAAAGTACCACTGTCATGCAATGAGTACACAACTCTACAAATCTGCTGAAAATCACTGAATTGTACACTTCAAAAAGACAAATTTTGCAGTATATAAATTAGGCCTCAATAAGGCTTTTTTTTTTTTCTTTTTTAAAGTGGTATTTGTTTGCTGAAGTATGGAAGGAAAATTATACTATTAAGAGTTCCTCTGACTAAAGAAAGGAAGTAGCCAAGAGGAAAAGTACAGTAATTCATTTGACAGGAAAATAAAAAGGAAATTTTTCATAGATTAAGAAATACTAATGTTTCGCTTCAGCCCAATAAAGAACAGCATTGCATCTCTGGGTAATTATAGACCTGGCAAAGACCACAAAATCTTACTATCTTAAGAGTATAAAGACAATAGATTTGGAAATCTTAAACGTGGAATTAAGGAGAAGGAACACTTCAACTTACTTTCCTTTCCCCAGAAGAGAGTAACAATTTATTCTAACCTCACATTACTGCATGTGCTGAGATAGAGATGGTAGCCCCTCTGAGAAGAATTGTTAAAAATTTGAAAGCAGGAAATCAAATTGCTTTAAAAGAACCTATGGTAATTTCTTTACATGTCTGATGACAACGGTCAATTCCCTCAGTCAGTCAAAACATCCACACGGGGTATTTTTTTGGTATTTTTGGAGAATATTAATTTGCATTGGTTCAGGGACTTTTGCAGAAGTTTCCCAAAACAGCAGTACTGTATTTTAAAATATTTACCCTATTTGTAACTACAAAGATCAAGCAAAAATGCACCTACAAACAACCATAATTCACATCTGCTTTGAGCTATGAAAATATTAACCTACTCTGACCTCCCCTTGGCACCAACTCCAGCAAATCCTGGGTCAAGTCTCAGCTTCCAAAACAGCACAGGTGTCTCTAATTTCAGACCTGTGCGTCTCCTCTGACTTTGGCTAAATCAGTAGCAAGCCCAGAAAATAAAAACAAAAAGCCATGTCATGTAGGTATTTTCCCTCTTTCTCCATAAAGAATGTTCCAGCAGATACAAATGAAATAACCTATTAATGTATAATTCTATCTCCCCTGTGTATAATAAGAGTCAAAATAGTTCAAAATGGTGGTATTCACAGTGTTAATCCATCTAGACTTGAAAAATTGTAATACTGATGAACTTTAAAGTTTACAGTACCATGCCTAACCTTCAGTAGGCATTCAATAAATGTTTCTTACCTTTCCATTAATTCTTAGAGTATTTCCATAAAATAGTTCCTGTTCATTATACCCAAATAAAAAGCAGGCAAATAAAAAAAGATAATTTCCTGACTGCACACTTAGATCAGACTCTGAAAATTCAGGCCACCAGATGACGATGAAGGTTGTTCTGCAAAAGTTAAATTTTACTCTCTCTGCCTCCCTTCCTTCTGCTATAGGAAGTGGCTTGACTGTTTTTCCCTGTAGCAAGGTATCAGTCATTCCTGTTCTTTGTAACTGGAAGACAGTCTCAAGAACCTGTTCTAAGTGCAGGTGCAGCAAAAGCCCAAAGAACTGTCATCAGCCCACAGAACTCCATGGTCAAGTTCACAGGATTCCTGGTTGGAAGATCGTTGGGAGTACTCTCATTGGTTTTTTGGAGACCAATTTCACCCTCCAAATGATCCAGGTTTCCTGCCCCAATGAGGAAAGGGGTCTCCACACACCTAAGAATACAGAAAACTAAAACTGCCTGAAACAGCACTCATCTCTACTTTGACAGGAGATGTTCTGCCAGAAATAGGCTTGCAGAGCTGCACAAAGCTGCCGTCTATAACTCTTTTTGTGGGCATCTGATACAAGACTCTGATGCTAGGAAAGGTTGGGGGCGGGAGGAGAAGGGGACGACAGAGAATGAGATGGCTGGATGGCATCATCGACTGTGGACATGAGTTTGAGTGAACTCCGGGAGTTGGTGATGGACAGGGAGGCCTGGCGTGCTGTGATTCATGGGGTCGCGGAGAGTCGGACACGACTGAGAGACTGAACTGAACTGATACAAGACAGATAAATAAGTCAAAGTCATAACTGGTGTACTTTTGTTCAGGCTCAGGAGCTTAAGATAGGAACACAAGCATGCTGTGTCAAATAAGACTCTAGTGGTTACAGACGGACAGACGATTCTGTCATCGGGAACAAAATTTATAGTTATCAGCAATAACTGGCTGGAGTTACAGTTGTCAGCATGGCCTGGCCACTGTCACGATAAGCCCTTTGATTGCATCTAGTCACCATTCACACAGGCTACTGAATTTTAGTAACCAGAAGAATTAGTTGGCTTCTTATCTCCCACCAGCCCAAGCTAGTTTATACAATGGCTCCAATACAAGAACTTCTGGCTCCTCAGGAGTGGGTCATGGGGAGTGGTGGGTGGGGGGTGGGTGGGTGTGTTCATAGTTCAGTTCTATGACCACCAAAAGTTTAAATTGGTTGTGCTGCTTACTGGCATTCAATACCCTCTGACAAGACCCTAGATGTAGTCCACAACGCTAGACAAACTATCATAGGGCCATTACGGGGCCACGATGAGTGTTTCCCTAAATAATAACCAAATTCAATCAATCCAAGTTCAGTAGAACTGAAAATACTAACAAACACCTTAGAAAAGAAGGCAGCAAAGTGTAAATAAACCTGGGACCTACCTTGTTTACAATTCCCACAGACAGATGAAATTCAATTCCATGCCAATCACACCCCTTCGATCACTAAAACACAAACAGAAAAATAAAAGTTCATGCCATATAAGCAGTTCTTCCAGTTCCTACAAGGTGTTGGTTTCAGCGGTGCCCAGCTATATATCTGCTTCCTATTCTCTCCACACCCACAACAGCAGCTGAGTGTCACTGGCCAAAAGGCCCAGACACGTGGAGCTAGATACAGGCAACACTGACTGAACACTAACTATATGCTAGGCACCCATTCTCAGTGCTTAAATGTGCTAATTAATTTAATTCTCACAACCCTATGAGATACTGATCAACTCGTTTTACATACAAACGACAACTGACCTGTACCTCTGAAAATTGCTCTTACCACTGTTAAATGCCTCTTAAAAATGCAGGCAATCTCAAAAAATTTTACAAAATGTAGGCAATCTCAACCACTGTAGCTGGGCTGTCTCAATGGTTGATGTCTATAAAATGTTTCATATTCATCCATTCATTTTATATTTCTTAAGTCCCCCTGGTGGGCTGAGCACTATACTAGGCGTTAAACAGGATTCAGTCTCTGTCCTACAGGAGTTGAGAAACCAGTTGGGGAGATCATACTAAATCCAAGAAACAGTCCAAGAAATGGAATGTCCTATTATAATGTACACTCTCTTTGTGCAATCATTCAGTTAAAAAAAAAATCAATAACCTTTGAGAAAAGCAAAGGAAAGCTTCACAGAAGTGCCCTAAAGTTGGACTTTAAAAAAAAAAAGGCAGACAGGAGAAACGCCCTGTGGGCACAGAAACAAGAACAAAAACCTGACGGCAGAGACAGGCAATCTGGGTCCTTCATCATCTGATCCCATCCAGTCTTGCCAGCCTTTGCACGTGTCCACTGGCCTCTCTCCCCCTCCTCATTAATCATACCCAACTTCTTCCTTCTAGAACACACAATCTTTCCTAGCTCTGCTGTTTCTCCTATTGCCTTGAAAGTTCCCCCACTCCCCAACCCCAGACTTTTTCCCTGGTAGGTAACATTAACTAATCCTAGTACAGAGTAGGTACACAATAAAATACAACCTCTGTTATAAATACTGTTATTCAAGATTCCACTGAAACATTTTTCTATAACCTTTTCCAATTCCCCAGAGTGAATCTACTGACCTCTCTGCCACACCTGCATGGAATGGCATTTATCCATTTCTCCACTAGGATGATAAAACATTCTCCTGTCATCAGGTTTCTTTTTTGCTCATCTCTTACGTGTTTGAACAGGTAACATCTTTTATATGACTCTATATCCCCCAAGCGGAGAAGGCAATGGCAAGCCACTCCAGTACTCTTGCCTAGAAAATCCCATGGATGGAGGAGCCTGGTAGGCTGCAGCCTGTGGGGTCGCTAAGGGTCGGACACGACTGAGCAACTTCACTTTCACTTTTCACTTTCACACATTGGAGAAGGAAATGGCAACCCACTCCAGTGTTCTTGCCTGGAGAATCCCAGGGACGGCGGAGCCTGGTGGGCTTCCGCCTATGGGGTCACACAGAGTCGGACACGACTGAAGTGACTTGGCGGCAGCAGCATATCCCCCAAGACCTAGTGTCTGGCATGTAACAGATGCCCATTATGCACTTGTTGACTGAAGGTCGGACAGACTCAAATTTACAAAATGTATAACGATAGGATTCTACTAAAAAATCAGGACTTCAGTGGTGGTCCAGTGGTTAAGACTCTGCACTTTCACTGCAGGGGGAGTATGTTCAATTCCTGGTCAGGGAAACTAAGATTCCACATGCCCCACGGAGCAGCTAAAAAATTAAAATATTAAAAAGACTAAAAAGTCAGTTCATTTAGTACATTTAAACAATTCAGTCTGTCAGAAATTTAATGTACTTTAACATCTTCATGAATATGTATGCTACATAATTATACCAACAATTCATGCACAAAAAAGTCAAAGTGGATTCACCAAACACCACCAGCTGACCAGTTTTTGCTTGATAAAAAAAAAAATGAGGTCCTCATCCATGCCAATGGACAAAGGTAAAATTAACTGAATTGACTATTTAGATACTGTGGATGGTGATCTTTCTCACTGAAATGATCCAACTTGGTATGCAGTTGTTTAGTCTCTAAGTTGTTCGTGTCCAACTCTTTGTGACTCCATGGACTGTAGTCTGCCAGACTATTCTGTCCATGAGATTTTCCAAGCAGGAATACTGGAGCAAGTTGCCATTTCCTTCTCCAGGAGATCTTCCCGACCCAGGGATCGAACTCATGGCTCTTGCTCAGCAGGAAGATTCTTTACTGCTGAGCCACCTGGGAAGACGTATGTATGTTTAAATAGGCATTTATACTGGCTTTAGTCACAGACGGAAGAGGTTACAAATTTAGAAGACCAATCATAAATTCAAGGTTTATTTATAGAAACTTTCCATATGGTAAGAGTTTAAGAAGTAAAACAGCAGCCTTTTTCTCTGCCCAAAGCAGAGGGTAGCAGAGTGCCAAAGGACCAGACCCTCTCTTGACTCTGCTCCTGACACTGCTTCCAGCACAGGAAAAAACATGCAGGTCAAGCAGGAGCCTCACTGGCAATCAGTCACCAAGCCAAGGGGCATTTTGAATGTCTGTGCTATTCAAGGCTTAAGTGTTCATTTTATACAGGTCTGTGTTCATTGAAAGCACAATTTGTGGCTTGGAACTTAAAAAATGTTCGCATGTGCTAGTCTGGCCACATACTAACTGAGTCAGCCAGGTTTGACCATGCCAAGCTTAAAATACTCTCTAGATACTTGTGCAAAGGTATGAGCTCAATCCTTTATTCTCAGGAAAAGGAACTCAGTCAGGGAGAATGACTATGGAAATAGTATTTCAATGAAAGTCATAGCAGAAAAAAGTCAACTAAATAGTTTCGAGTTACTATTTTAAAATATCATAATAGAAATAAGATACGTGCTAATGACAGATTTCTTACAATGATTAATCTCACTTAAAATGAGATCCTGGTTTTTAAGTTCCAAGTTGTCAGAGAAAGTATTTTGAAACTGATTTCTACATGAGACCATCTCATAAAAAAGTTGTTTTAGTCATCCACTGACTAAACCACTTCAGAATCTAGTCTAACTTACTTCATATTGAAACAAATTAAGTGCTTTATATGAAGAGTATCATAAGCAGAACTTTTACTCTTTTATCAGCTTTAGAAAAATGCCAATAAAACAGGAATGACTAAATTTTTAAAATAAACCTCAGAAGCTCACACATCTGATCCCTTCCATTTCAACTGGGGAACCAGAGCAGAAAGAGTTCAATGACCTGATAACAGGAAGACTGGGACCAGAATCTGATTACTAATCCAATTAAGTTATTCTCCTAGCATCACCGACTCGATGGACTTGAGTCTGAGTGAACTCCGGGAGTTGGTGATGGACAGGGAGGCCTGGCGTGCTGTGATTCATGGGGTCGCAGAGAGTCGGACACGACTGAGCGACTGAACTGAACTTCATACTACCTAACACAATGTTTTATCAGGACAGATTATGTTTTGGAAATTACAATGAAAGAAAAGTTTAAATACCTATCAGTTCAGTTCAGTCGCTCAGTCGTGTCCGACTCTCCGCGACCCCATGAATCACAGCATGCCAGGCCTCCCTATCCATCACCAACTCCCGGAGTTCACTCAAACTCATGTCCATAGAGTCAGTGATGCCATCCAACCATCTCATTCTCGGTCGTCCCCTTCTCCTCCCACCCCCAACCTTTCCCAGCATCAGAGTCTTTTCCAGTGAGTCAACTCGTCGCATGAGGTGGCCAAAGTATTGCAGTTTCAGCTTTAGCATCAGTCCTTCCAATGAACACCCAGGATCGATCTCCCTTAGAATGGACTGGGTGGATCTCCTTGCGGTACAAGGGACTCTCAAGAGTCTTCTCCAACACCACAGTTCAAAAGCATCAATTCTTCGGCGATCAGCTTTTTTCACAGTCCAACTCTCACATCCATACATGACCACAGGAAAAACCATAGCCTTGACTAGACGGACCTTTGTCCACGGGAAAAACCATAGCCTTGACTAGACGGACCTTTGTTGGCAAAGTAATGTCTCTGCTTTTTAATATATTATCAAGGTTGGTCATAACTTTCCTTCCAAGGAGTAAGCGTCTTTTAATTTCCTGGCTGCAATCAGCATCTGCAGTGATTTTGGAGCCCAAAAAAATAAAGTCTGACACTGTTTCCACTGTTTTTCCATCTATTTCCCATGAAGTGGTGGGACCAGATGCCATGATCTTTGTTTTCTGAATGTTGAGCTTCAAGCCAACCTTTTCACTCTCCTCTTTCACTTTCATCAAGAGGCTTTTGAGTTCCTCTTCACTTTCTGCCATAAGGGTAGTGTCATCTGCATATCTGAGATTATTGATATTTCTCCCAGCAATCTTGATTCCAGCTTGTGCTTCTTCCAGCCCAGCGTTCCTCATGATGTACTCTGCATATAAGTTAAATAAGCAAGGTGACAATATACAGCCCTGACGCACTCCTTTTCCTATTTGGAACCAGTCGGTTGTTCCATGTACAGTTCTGACTGTTGCTTCCTGACCTGCATACAGGTTTCTCAAGAGGCAGGTCAGGTGGTCACTTAACTGAAAAGAATTTAAAAATTAAATTTGTGCCCTAACAGACATGCAGATGACACCACCCTTAGGGCAGAAAGTGAAGAGGAACTAAAAAGCCTCTTGATGAAAGTGAAAGAGGAGAGCGAAAAGGTTGGCTTGAAGCTCAACATTCAGAAAACAAAGATCATGGCATCTGGTCCCATCACTTCATGGGAAATAGATGGGGAAACAGTGGAAACAGTGGCTGACTTTATTTTGGGGGGCTCCAAAATCACTGCAGATGCTGACTGCAGCCAGGAAATTAAAAGACACTTACTCCTTGGAAGGAAAGTTACGACCAACCTAGACAGCATATTAAAAAGCAGAGACATTACTTTGCCAACAAAGGCCCGTCTAGTCAAGGCTATGGTTTTTCCCATGGTCATGTATGGATGTGAGAGTTGGACTGTGAAAAACGCTGATCGCCGAAGAATGGATGCTTTTGAAATGTGGTGCTGGAGAAGACTCTTGAGAGTCCCTTGGACTGCAAGGAGATCCAACCAGTCCATTCTAAAGGAGATCAGTCCTGGGTGTTCATTGGAAGGACTGATGCTAAAGCTGAAACTCCAATACTTTGGCCACCTCATGCGACGAGTTGACTCACTGGAAAAGACTCTGATGCTGGGAGGGATTGGGGGCAGGAAGAGAAGGGGACGACAGACAATCAGATGGCTGGATGGCATCACCGACTCGATGGACATGAGTTTGAGTGAACTCCGGGAGTTGGTTTTGGACAGGGAGGTCTGGCGTGCTGTGATTCATGGGGTCAGTCACAAAGAGTCGGATACGACTGAGCGACTGAACTGAACTGAACTGATGTAGTCCGGTTATCAACACAGCTGCAGCATTCAACCTAATACATGCCTGTGTGTACATGCTCAGTCACCCAGTCCTATCCAACTCTGCGACCCCCTGGATTGTAGCCCACCAGGCTCCTCTGTCCATGGAATTCTCCAGGCAAGAATACTGCAGTGGGTTGTCATTTCCTACTCCAGGGGATCTTCCCAAGCCAGGGATAAAACCCACATCTCCTGAGTCTCCTGCATTGGCAGGTGGATTCATTACACTGCGCCACCGAGGAATCCCTTGGTAAGGCACTAGAACACAGACATAACTTACAAATAAAAAACTAAAATCTCAAACCCTACACACAGACGGAGAGTTTCCAACTCGATTAAAGTTCCCAGTTTCACCTTCCCCTGACAGCACCCCATAACAAGCCATGAAGCATCTCCCATCTCACTGTGTATGAAGACCACAGTCGTAGCTCCAAATGGGCAGATACAGTGATCACTTTTTGAAACTGCAAAGCAAAACTCACTTTACAGCTTTCCAGGTGTCTGGACATCTATTCTCTCATGGGAGTCTCCTAACACTGTAAGGTGGTACTGACAGAGATGATGGGCGGAGAGTAAATTGCAACAAAGCCCTATTACAAGTGGATTTGTAGAGGAGGAGTCCATTTGTCTCTGAGTTCCAATCATGTTTTAGATCTCAAACCTGACTCTAACACCTCTGCAGCAAGCTTTAATAAATGTGTACATTCCTATTTTATTAAACAGAATAAAATGAATAATTTTTTATTATTCCTTGCTTTTTCCCCTTAATAAATTATTTTAATTTTTCAAAATAGGTAATACACAACTATGATTTTAAAAAAACCTCGCAGTACAATGAATGCATCATGAAAAGCAGGTCTCTTTCCCACCCAGTCCCCCAGTACTTCTTTCAAGAAAGGATATCAAGTTTCTTGTCAGTTAACTTTTTCTTAACAACTGATCACTCTCCTGTGCTTACAGATACGGCTGCAGTAGAATGACTTAATGGTTATCACCCACCAGAGAGCACATCCCCACCATCACTGACTGTGGAGACGGGGCCTCACTGTGGCACCGCACATTCGTAACGTCCCCACACACACTTGCACTCAAGTGCACACACAAGAGGAGAGGCTTCTTGGGCTTCTTGTATATATGCGTGGTAAAATATTGTTGCTGTTGTTTAGTCACTAAGTTGTGTCTGACTCTTTGTGACCCCTATGGACTGTAACCCGCCAGGCTCCTCTGTCCATCAGATTTCCCAGGCAAGAATACTAGACTGAGTTGCCATTTCCTCCTTCAGGGGATCTTCCCAAACCAGGAATCAAACCCACATCTCCTGCGTTGGCAGGTGGATTCTTTGCCCCTGAGCTGCTTGGGAAGCCCATGGTAAAATATACAACACATAAAATTTACCATTTTAATCATTTTTAACTGTAAAATTCAGGAGCATTAGATTTACAACGTGTGGGACCATCACCACTATTCACTTCCAAAACTGTTTCATCATCCCAAACAGTAACTCTGTACTCATTACACAGTAAATTCCCCATTTCCCCTCCCTTGAGCCCCTGCTAACACTATTTTACTTTCTGTCTTTATGAATTTACCTATTCCAGGTACTTCATGTGAGAAATCATACAATATTTGTCCTTTTGTGACTGGCTTCTTTCACTCAGCGAGGTTATCTTCAAGCTTCCCATGCTGTACGTTGTTTCAGAATTTCCTTCTTGCTGAAGGCAGAACAATATTCTATTGTGTGTACATAGCACATTTTATTTATCCATTCACCAGTGAAGGGACATCTGGGTTGTTTCTATCTTGTAACTATTATGAATAATGCTGCTGTGAACACTGGTGTACAAGTGTTAAGTCCCTTCTTTCAATTCTTTTGGGTATTTGCTTAGAAGTAGAATTGCTGTACCTGTGGCAGTTCTGTGCTTAACTTTTTGAAGAACCACAAAACTGTTTTCCACAGTGGCTACACCGTGCCACAACTAGGATACCCAGGTTCTAGTTTTTCCTCCTCACAGCTTTTTGGTAATAGTCATCCTAAAGGATGTGAAGTGGTATCTCACTGTGGTTTTCATTTGCATTCAAAGGAGAGGATTCTTATATCTATGGCTTCAAAGCACTCTGCATTTGAAGGTGTTCCTATGGCACTGGTCCACCTCTGGCCCACGAAGTGTCTGGTCTGGCTCTTCATCGAGGGTCTCAAGAGTCCACCACTCATTCTGTGTCCCAGTCACTTCAAACCTCGCCTACTCTGACTACCACCGTTCTCCACTCTGCCTTCTCTGCATGTCTTAATATCCTTTCACCTAGGTTTTTTGGCTTTCTTCTCAAAAAATGCTGACCTATTTATAACTAGACATTGGCAGTTTAATCAACAAGCTCCTTCAATTTCTGGAAGAAGTGACTACTCACAGCACTTCTGGCGTTCAAGTCTCTGCAGGAATTGTCAACATGCTCAAACGTTCTTTCTTTCTTGACTATCTAAGGCACTTGCTTTTCTTTTTCTTAATTTTGGGTTCAGAACTCTTCTGGATGCTTGAAAATGACAGCAAACTGATCTCTGGATAACCAAAGTTTAATCAGAGGCATTTTCATGCCTATTTTTACCTGCATTTAAGCAGAGCTTGCAGATAAACAAACACATTAAACTTCTCATCGCTCATAAAGACTACAACGAAGATAACAAAATTTAAAAGACTTTGGTTAGTATCCCACAATAAACTGCTATTTGACTGCCTACAGTGCCTAGAACCTGGTAGGCACTAGATAAATACTTACTGAATGAATGGTTTAAGAAGATATAATACGGTAGCAGAGAACGTAGGCATTGGGGTCAGATCTGGATTTGTATGTCAATTCCAACCTTCATTAGTCTATGATCTTGGAATAAATTGCTCAGCTTATCTGAGGCTCAGAGATGCTAAAAAAAAAAAAGAAAAAAAAAGGATAATACCACCTATCTTCCAGAATGACCGTGAGGAGATGTTACTGGTGATATATTCAAATATATAAACCGCTTTGTTGGTACAGGTACTTCAAAAATATGGATTTAAGCAAAAGAAACAGTTCAGTAGCTCACAGTTAATTTACTTATTCAACAATTATTTAGTGAAGTTCTACATGCAGGCACTGTAGCTGCAAAGACACATCAGTAATTGAGAAAGACACAGATCCTTGCTCTCCTGGAGCTTGTATTCTGACAGAGACATTAAAAAAAATAATAAATATAATAAGTAAACTGCATAGATCTTAAAACGTAATGAGTGCTTTAGGGAAGAAAAAGAAAAGGTAGAAGATAAAGGGAATGAGAAGTGGTGGGGGCAGATCAAGACTGAAATCTCTTCCACAACACAGTTACAGGTATGGGGTCAAATCACAATACATGAGGAAGAACGATAAATACAATAAGTTCTGAATTCTTCATCCAACACTGAGTTCTTCATCCAGATGGCAGCTGGAAGAGCCCAGTGACCCTAACATGATCGATCACCTTCAGTCTCACAGGCTCCCCTTGTTCCAAACACAATATTTTCTCTCCTTCTGCTCCCTAGAAGGTCCCCAAAGAAGAGAACAGATCAGAGCCTGAGAACAAACGCACCTAGACTGAACAACGGAGAGAGGGGCCTACACAGGGATAGCATGACTCCCACGTTCTGAGTCAAGGCCACGGGAGAAACTGAAAATCACATCATCTCGGGGCTGGAAATGGACCATCATGTGTCAACAAATATTTTCCAAGTGACCATGTGCTAGAGGCTATGGATACACAGATGATTATGACAAAATCCCTATTCAAGGCATTGTGTGCTACGTACTTCTTATTACAGGCATTAACTAATGGTTATGGGAGTACAAAGGCAGGAATAAAAAAGCAGACTTGCAAAATAAATTGCCAAGAATCATCCTGGGATCATCACACTCACCATCTCCTACCAATGCTACATACAGAAGACCCATCTGGTGCTTCAGGCCAAGGAGAAAGCAAGGCTGTGACCCTTGCAGGGCCTGGCCTTGTGGCCTCTAGAATCAGGGTCTTGTTCTCTCATGTGGTTTGTTAAAGAAAGCAGTTGGGCTTCCCAGGGGGCTTGGTGGTGATGAATCCACCTGCAGGAGACCTTGGGTTGGATCCCGGGGTCGGGAAGATCCCCTGGAGAAGGAAATGGCAACCCACTCCAGTATTGTTGCCTGGGAAATCTCATGAACAGAGAAGCCTGGTGGGCTACAGTGCATGGGGTTGCAAAAAGTTGAACTTGACTCAGCAACTAAAATACCACCTAAAACACCAAAGCAGTTAAAGGCTGTTATGATCATTTACATTCCCCCTTCCATTTCTTTTCCACAAAACATTGGAATCACAGGAAAACACTGCTCCAGTCCAACCATTCACTCAGTGCCAATCTCCAAATTTTTTAAAAATAGTATTTAATCCTTTAAAATATTTGCTGAAAGAAAACAGTGCCTTCTCTTCCTGTCCTAAAGGAAATTTTATTTCACCTAGGCTATTTACAGAGATCTAAGAGATCTACAACTTTAACTTCTAGAATAAAACTAACCATAACCACTTCCAAGCCGTGTGTCTTTTCTGCTGGCCCAAGTTCTAACCCTTCCACCTACCAAGGCTTAGGAGTCTTTCCAGGTCTAAGTCTCCCAGCACTCTTACTTTTCATTTTATGGCTGATCGTGACTCTCAGGAATCCAGCCACAAAGTACTGTGGGAAATTATTAATCCACACACCATATTTCATCTTCATCTTCCAGACAGAATCTCAAAGGCCTGTAAAGCACTGTGTCAAAAGTATTTGTCTTTACACATCTCCAAAGGAAAAAACAGAAACATCACTTTGCCAACAAAGGTCCGCACAGTCAAAGCTATGGGCTTCCCTCACAGCTAAGTCAGTAAAGAATCTGCCCGCAAGGAAGGAGACCCGGGTTCAATTCCTGGGTCGGGACGACCCCCTGGAGAAGGAAATGGCAACCCACTCCAGTATTCTTGCCTGGAGAATTCCATGGACAGAGAAGCCTGGCCGGCTACAATCCATGGGGTTTCTAGAGTTGGACACGACTAAACCACCACCACCATGGTTTTCCCAGTAGTCACGTATGGACGCGAGAGCTGGACCATAAAGAAAGCTGAGCACCAAAGTATTGATGCTTCTAACTCTGGAGCTGGAAAATACTCTTGAGAGTCCCTTGGACTGCAAGGAGATCAAACCAGTCAATCCTTTAGGAAATCAACTCTGAATATTCATTGGAAAGATTGATGCTAAAGTTGAAGCTCCACTACTTTGGCCACCTGATTTGAAAAGCTGACTCACTGGAAAAGACCCTGATGCTGGGAAAAACAGACGGCAAAAGGAGACGAGGGAAGCAAAGGGTTGGATGGTTAGACAGTCTCACCGACTCAACGGACATGAGTTTGAGCAAACTGCAGGAGACAGTGAAGGACAGGGGAGTCTGGCATACCGCAGTTCATAGGGCAGCAACTGACCAAAACAATAAAAGGAAAAAACTTATCTCTGACTTACGAGTTTTCACTTATTTGTAATCTCTCTATATCCAATAGAAACATACTTCACCAGGATAACGTATCTCAGCAAACTGCTGCTATCTCAGCAATTACAATGCAGTATATGCTTTCAAAAATGAGACAAGCCTTGGGAGTGTAGCACATGGAAATTCACCAGCTGGCATCTACAATTAGATTCAAGGAGGCAAATGGAATTTTTCTGTCAGGTTTTTCCAAAAGTTAGCTGGTTCTTAAATTGATTATACTCTTCTGAAGTATTTACAGATGAAATTATATAATGTCTGGGATTTGTTTTTAAATACTGAGGTGGAAGAGGGGAGTAAGATTAAACAAGATTGGTCATGTGTTGATGACTGTTGAAGCTGGGTGGTAGATCCATGGTGGTGGTTGATTTTATTAGTCTCTTTACTTGTACGTGTGTTTGAAATAGTCCATTATAAAAATTTGATTTTTTTAACTTATGCCATGATCTGGAGAACCTGAGTAACAAAGAACAAAGTGATTCTTGGAACCAATGAGCCCCACAATCTACCAGAGTAAATATTGTTCATTTCTCAATATATATATCTCAATTCTAACACTTAGTTTTCACTGAATAAATACTTACAGAGCACAGCCAGCAGGTGCCAGGCACTAACCTGAGTTCTGAGGACACATGATAAAATCCAGTGGTAACCTGTTTTATGAAAGGGGTGAGCACACAGTGCCACTGACCAAACAAGAAGAAGAGCTAATCCAACTCTGGCCAGGAAAAAGTTCCCAAGAACCATCTAAATTAATTTTTTAAAAATGCAACCAGGGAAACAAAGCACCTAAAAAAGGCCGCATGTTGACCTTTATCATCTTGTAGATTAAGATCAGTAAGAAGATGTCTGCTCATTTATGAACTAAAGTAAAGCAGAAATTATCAAACTGCCGTTCATTCAATGAATATTTATTTAAAGCCTACCACAAGCCACCACGTGCTAGACAAAAATCATGGTCTCTGCCCTCATAGAGTCCATAATCTCAGAGCACAGAAAGACAAAAATGAGCAATAAGCAAGCCATCAAGACGAAAACTAAGTACAAATTGTTAACAGGTTACAAAAGAGAACAAAGAAGGAATTCTGTGGCAGAAAGGGCCTACTTTTTAAATATGGTGATAAGGACAGCTGAACAACTGAAGAGAGACCCAGGGAAGACTGCATGACTGACTGAAGGGAAAGGGACCATGTGTGAAGTGAGCACAGACAAGGCATGTGTGCCATGTAGGTCACAGGAAGAAATGCCCATTCTGCTCTACATGTAATGGGGAGATGGTTGGAGGTGTGGGTTTCACAGAGAGAAGTGACATGATTCAATCTGTTTTTAAGATCATTCCTGCTACTCTGGAGAGAATGCATTCAAAAAGAATGTTTACCATGAAGAATTTTTTTTTTGTCAAGCAAAAATAGTCTTTATTCAAATTTAATGGAAACAGGGATCACTATACTTTGCAAGATGGGGAAAAATAAAATTAAAAAAAAATTTTTTTTAATTCTTTTTTTTTTTTTAATATGAGTAAAACCAAAACACCAGAATTGATTTGGACAGTGAAAATCACCTCTGCACCCCCATTATCAACCTGAAATCTTTTAAATGACCCTACTAAGTCCAGGCTCCACTTTACAGTTTTTGTTTTGTTTTAAGCACTTACTACCCATAGGTCAAGACCTCTGAGGAGCTCCCTGGGAAGCTGAAACAAGCCTAGATGCCCGGGGTTAGCATTTTTCTCATTCTCCAATTGCCAAAGTCAGATTCATTTTCATTTACTCATCTCCTAATCCACAATTAGCTTCTTGACGGAAAAGAAAGGAGGAGGGAATTTCCTCCAGTTTTTCAGGCAACAATAAACTTACTGAACATCTGATAAGGAATGTGATTGCACAACCTTTCTTATTGCCAACTATGCTCCAGGTGGGAACTCCACTATGAATGCAATTCTAATTCTGTCCAAGTTGGCTAGATCTCAGAAGGATGTCTAAAGCAAACTCACTTAATTCTGCTTTTAAGAAACTTTCCTCATTCCAAAGTCTGAACAAGAATAAATTTCTAATAGCATTTGTAACTGATAAGGAAAGAAAAATAAATTTCACTGTCAATACCTGTGACATGTGAATAGGCAACTTTGACAAAGGCATTAACAAACCAAGTTATGCTCAAAGAGATTTTACTGTTATTTCAAAAACAGAATGGAAAGAGGAGCAATGGACAGTACCAACATCTGTGGGGCTTTGCCTACGTTATGTCACTCATCTTGACGTCATTCCTACAAGAGAATTATATCCCCCCTAACTGATGAGGACACAGGCCCAGAGAAGGTGGCACTAGCTCAGGGTCACACAACTATTAAGTGGCTTCCATGGCCCTTACATTAAACAAATGTTAAACAGAGATCTAAATCACAGAAAGTCTTCCACATGACTAATGTACTAACAGATAAGGAAGTTTACACATATGTGTGTGTGTTTCATCTGGAGGTCTAATCACCAACTGTAATATTTCTTCAGCAAGGAAAGTGTTTAGGATTCCTACTTGCAGACCACCAGAAAGTACCTCTGAAGAGACTAGGGAGTTTGATGGCAAAAGTTATCCAGGTTATTTGCCTTTAACAAAATCAAAAGAGCTTCTCCTTGAAGGCAGTGTATACTAATATTTTCTTGGGGTTAGCAGCAGTGACTCCCTAAGAAAAGCTTATAGGGGCTCACATAAAAGGACCATTGCAGGACTGTCTGTAAGGGATTTAGGGTGGTGACACTGAGCAACACTACTCCATCAACAAATAAAACCAAATGAGACAGCATACATGAAAGCACCAAACAGCGGCTAGCACAAAATACTCAATAAAAAACAAGCTTCTTCCATTCTCTGCTCTGAATTATTTGTACAAAACAAAAACTGCTGGATGGAGTCATACCATCTTACTTAGTTGGGAAAACTAATGAAATTCTCTTCCTCTCAAATCCAGCCAGACTGAGTTTAAATATCTGGGCCCATATTTGCTAAGAAAAACAGGGACACAGCAACATTTCAGAAGTCAAAAGTCTTCTCTTAAAAATGATTTTATTTATTCCATCAGTCAACAGCAGAGCAATGGACAAAAAGGTATCTTTAACACAAGTCTAAGAGTTGAGCGCAGCACAACCCAGCAAAACCACCAAATTGGTACTGCAATCTACATTACAATCTGCATTCCTCCATTTCTATGATCACTGAGTGGTCACACACAACCTGGCATATTAAATCATTACTAAATACCTCATACAGGAGCAAATTAGTCTTCAGCTATTTTAATGGTTTAACTTTTGAAATGGGATGATCTTCTCTATAAAACATTCTTTGAAATTAATTCTATCATTTAGATGCTTCTGAGATTCAGACTGAGATTAACAACCTCCTACTGTAATTAAAGTTGAGACTGTGAAATAGTAATGACTGCTGGAATGAACATCGTGATAAATGTAAGGATCAAATGAAATCACAGAAGGGCTTTTTAGGGGTCATCTAACTTAATGCTCTTACAGAGGGAAAAAATTGAAAGATGTTAGAAAACTTGTTCATATTACACAGCTTATTAGTGACAAAAATGAGTTTTTTTAAGTCCCAAGCCTACTGAGGCCCTGATGGCCAGCTGACCTCTCTCTACTAATAAAAGATACCACTTATCAGATAATTACAATGTGCCAGGTGCAGCACTAAGGGTTTTACATATGGGATCTCATTTAATCTCACCACAATCCTATCAGGAAGGCATTATCAAATCATTTTATAAATAAGGAAACCAGGATTCAAACCCAAGTCCGTCTGATGCCAAAGTCTTTGGTTTCAACCACTATACTCTCTACTTTCCATTCATTCATTCATCAAACACTCACTAAGCAACTATAAGGGATCAAGTTCTGTCTCAGCCCCAGAGATACTAGTGATGCAGACAGACAAGGTCCCTGCTCTTATGGTAACAACTAAAAATAAATAAATAAATAAAGCACCGCAGGTTTGACTGATAAGTGCTGTGGAAGAACAGTAATGTGATAATAACTACAGAGGCAACATTATGCCACCAATCATATATGAAAACACTAAATATGTAAAGACTACCATATCAGAGATACCATTAGGATATACTAAGGAAAAAAAAAACAGAAAATAACAAGCATTGGTAAGGATGCAGAGAAACTGGAATGCTTGTGAACTGTCAGTGGGAATCTACAAAGAAAGTAAACTCAATCTTACATTGTGAAGTAACTAAACAAGATTCTGAGTCCTTCAAATATAATAGGGATTTGAAACAATATATTCTGAAAAGCAGATAAACCACTGTCCTCTTTCCTTAGTATGATACTAACTCTAGCACAGGCATAAGCAGAAAACAAGTATAACAGATCTTTCCAAATTAAAATGGTGGAGAGGCCTGACAGAATGTGGTCCACTGGAGAAGGGAATGGCAAACCAACTTCAGTATTCTTGCCTTAAGAACCCCATGAACAGTATGAAAAGGCAAAAAGATAGGACACTGAAAGATGAACTCCCCAGGTCAGTAGGTGCCCGATATGCTACTGGAGATCAGTGGAGAAATAACTCGAGAGGAATGAAGGGATGGAGCCAAAGCAAAAACAACACCCAGCTGTGGATGTGACTGGTGATAGAAGCAAGGTCCGATGCTGTAAAGAGCAATATTGCATAGGAACCTGGAATGTTAGGTCCACGAATCAAGGCAAATTGGAAGTGGTCAAACAGGAGATGGCAAGAGTGAAGGTAGACATTCTAGGAATCAGAGAACTAAGATGAACTGGAATGGGTGAATTTAACTCAGATCACCATTATATCTACTACTGTGGGCAGGAATCCCTTAGAAGAAATGGAGTAGCCATCACAGTCAACGAAAGAGTTGGAAATGCAGCACTTGGATGCAGTCTCAAAACGACAGAATGATCTCTGTTCGCTTCCAAGGTAAACCATTCAATATTACAGTAATCCAGGCCTATGCCCCAACCAGTAACGCTGAAGAAGCTGAAGTTGAACAGTTCTATGAAGACCTACAAGACCTAGAACTAACACCCAAAAAAGATGTCCTTTTCATTATAGGGGACTGGAATGCAAACGTAGGAAGTTAAGAAACACCTGGAGTAACAGGCAAATTCGGCCTTGGAGTAAGACTCTACACATGGACACCACCAGATGGTCGACACTGAAATCAGATGGATTATATTCTTTGCAGCCAAAGATGGAGAAGCTCTATACAGTCAGCAAAAACAAGACCGGGAGCTGACTGTGGCTCAGATCATGAACTCCTTATTGCCAAATTCAGACTTAAATTGAAGAAAGTAGGGAAAACCACTAGACCATTCAGGTGTGACCTAAATCAAATCCCTTATGATTATACAGTGGAAATGAGAAATAGATTTAAGGGACCAGATCTGATAGAGTGCCTGATGAACTATGGACGGAGGTTCATGACATTGTACAGGAGACAGTGATCAAGACCATCCCCAAGGAAAAGAAATGCAAAAAAGCAAAATGGCTGTCTGGGGAGGCCTTACAAATAGCTGTGAAAAGAAGGGAAGCGAAAAGCAAAGGAGAAAAGGAAAGACATAATCATCTGAATGCAGAGTTCCAAAAAATAGCAAGGAGAGATAAGAAAGCCTTCCTCAGCGATCAATGCAAAGAAATAGAGGAAAACAATAGAATGGGAAAGACTAGAGATCTCAAGAAAATTAGAGATACCATGGGAACATTTCATACAAGGATGGACTCAATAAAGGACAGAAATGGTAGGGACCTAACAGAAGCAGAAGATATTAAGAAGAGGAGGCAAGAATACAAAGAACTGTACAAAAAAGATCTTCATGACCCGGATAATCACGATTGTGTGATCACTCACCTGGAGCCAGACATCCTGGAACATGAAGTCAAGTGGGCCTTAGGAAGCATCACTACAAACAAAGCTAGTGGAGGTGATGGAATTCCAGTTGAACTATTTCAAATCCTGAAAGATATGCTGTGAAAGTGCTGCACTCAATATGCCAGCAAATTTGGAAAACCCAGCAGTGGCCACAGGACTGGAAAAGGTTAGTTTTCATTCCAATTCCAAAGAAATCAGTGCCAAAGAATGCTCAAATTACCACAGAATTGCACTCATCTCACATGCTAGTAAAGTAATGCTCAAAATTCTCCAACCCAAGCTTCAGCAATACGTGAACCGTGAACTTCCAGATGTTCAAGCTGGATTTAGAAAAGGCAGAGGAACCAGAGATCAAATTGCCAACATCCGCTGGATCATGGAAAAAGCAAGAGAGTTCCAGAAAAAACATCTATTTCTGCTTCATTGACTATGCCAAAGCCTTTGACTGTGTGGATCACAATAAACTGTGGAACATTCTGAAAGAGATGAGAATCCCAGACCACCTGACCTGCCTCTTGAGAAACCTGTAGGCAGGTCAGGAAGCAACGGTTAGAACTGGACATGGAACAACAGACTGGTTCCAAATAGGGAAAGGAGTACGTCAAGGCTGCATATTGGCACCCTGCTTATTTAACTTATATTCAAAGTACATTATGAGAAACACTGGGCTGGAGGAAGCACAAGCTGGAATCAAGATTGCCAGGAGAAATATCAATAACCTCAGATATGCAGATGACACCACCCTGATGGCAGAAAGTGAAGAAGAACTAAAGAGCCTCTCGATGAAGGTGAAAGAGGAGAGTGAAAAAGTTGGCTTAAAGCTCAACATTCAGAAAACTAAGATCATGGCCTCCGGTCCCATCACTTCATGGCAAATAGATGGGGAAACAGTGGAAACAGTGGCTGACTATTTTGGGGGGCTCCAAAATCACTGCAGATGGTGATTGTAGCCATGAAATTAAAAGACACTTACTCCTTGGAAGGAAAGTTATGACCAACCTAGACAGCATATTAAAAAGCAGAGCGATTACTTTGTCAAGGTCTGTCTAATCAAGGCTATGGTTTTTCCAGTGGTCATTTGTGGATGTGAGAGTTGGACTGTGAAGAAAGCTGAGCGCAGAAGAATTGATGCTTTTGAACTGTGGTGTTGGAGAAGACTCTTGAGAGTCCCTTGGACTGCAAAGAGATCCAACCAGTCCATCCTAAAGGAAATCAGTCCTGAATATTCATTGGAAGGACTGATGCTAAAGTTGAAACTCCAATACCTTGGCCACCTGATGCGAAGAGCTGACTCATTTGAAAATACCCTGATGCTGGGAGAGATTGAGGGCAGGAGGAGAAGGGGACGACAGAGGATGAGATGGTTGGATGGCATCAATGACTCAATGCACATGGGTCTGGGTGAACTCTGGGAGTTGGTGATGAACAGGGAGGCCTGGTGTGCTGCAGTTCATGGGGTCGCGAAGAGTTGGACACAAATGAGCGACTGAACTAGAACTGAACTATCAAGATTACACACTATGCAATTCCTCTACCCACTTCTTTTTTCCTCATTCTCATATTCCTATTAACTTTCTTTTCATCAGTTCCTCTGATATCTCAGCACAAACTCTTATAATTGAAAGGTACAGGCAGTTCATTAAGCTCTCTTACTGGACTCAGATTGCTGCTGTGGGAACTGCCTCCTCTTAAGTTTCTGGGCTAATATCAGATAGAGGCAACTCTTAATCTCCCTGGCTTCCTTTCCAGGGGCTGATGCCAAGAAAAGGTGGAGAAAAGACCTAGGTCCAGTTATCTAAAGTACTGTACTTCTAACCACTATGGGCTTTGAGTTGCACGTTATTTACCTTCACAGGAGAATGTACCGTCAATATTCTTTGCTTTAGTTATTAAACCCACTTGGTACAGATCTTAGATACACAGAGAAAATAGTACAGCTACCCCTCCCCACCCTCAGTGAACAGCAATGTCAACAGGAAGAAAAGGTCTTGGTGAAAAAAAGAAATGTTAAGTAAAAAAAAGAGAGAGAGAGAAATGAGAAATTCCCTGGAAGTCCAGAGGTAGGACTCGGCACAGGGGGCATGGGTTCGATCCCTGGTCAGGGAACTAATATCCTGCACGCCTCTTGACTTGGCAAAAAAAAAGAAAGAGAAGTAATAAGAGGGTACCACAGGGAGAGGAGAGTCTGAAAACAAGTTTGAGGCTGTACTGATCAAGGAAAGTTGTTCTGTAAAGCTAAGCGTCGGGCTAACTTAAAATGGGCAAGGACATAGTTTAGGGAAGGGGAGGAAGAAGGTTACTTGGAGAATTCAGAGCAGCACTATCAAAGGAAGGTACCAATTATCAGAACAGAATGATAACTAGTGCTTTTTAAAGTTCTGGTTGAAAAAGCATGTAATAATTCTGCCTTGTTGTTTAGTCACTAAGTCATGTCCAACTTTTTTGCGACCCCGTGGACTGTAGCCTGCCACGCTCCTCTGTCTGTGGGATTTCCCAGGCAAGAACACTGGAGTGGGTTGCCATTTCCTTCTCCAGGGGATCTTCCCAACCCAGGGATCAAACCTGCGTCTTCTGCACTGCAGGCAGAGTGTAAATGCTCAAGACAAAGAAATAGAAGCTGAAACAGATTCTAAGCAAGAAGAGCTTATCCAGTCTCTGCTTTTGTGTCAAACGTAATTTTCATATATATACATACATATATGATCTGTCCTCAAGGTACTTTGGCCAGGAGAGGCCACTTAACTTCATAATAATGACTGGAGTCAGAAAACTGCAGGAGGATGAAGGATGGGATATTTTCTTACAATGGAGCTGCAACTCATTAAACAGAAACTTGAAGGCCTATTACAGGCCAGGCACTCCTGCAGTGTATGTGTGGGTGGGTGTATAGATCAGCTGTTAGAAACTGGCTGACCTCAACTAAATCTGGCAGGCAAACAACTTTTGTCTAGTCCAGAGTGTTGATCTGTACAGTATTTTTTAAATAAACTCTGAGGCATAATTTACTCACAATAAAATGCACACATTTGAAGTGCTCCTTTCCAAGAAGTTCAATGAGTTTTGACAGAAGTACACTATTGTGCTGTCACCACGCCTAAGCAAAAAAAAAAAAAAACATTCCCATCATCCCTCATGTCATTTTGCAGTCAGCCTCCACACTCATCACCAGGCCAACCACTGACCTAATTTTCGTTACTATAAATTAGTTTCAACTATTCTAAAACTTCAATATAAATGAAACCACACAGTAAGTTCTCTTTCATTTCTTACTTTCACTCAACATGTTTTTGAGATTCATTCATATTGCATAAACTGATAATCCACTGTTTTATCTGTTTATCTACTGACCTTCTGATGATGGCATTTGGACTGTTTCCAGTTTTTCGGCTATTGGGTATTATGAAAATTAATGTGTCTTTCTGTGAATATGGTTTCATTTCTCTTTATAAACACCAAAGTGCAGGATGGCTGGGTTGCATGGTAAGTATGTGTTTAACTAGAAGAAAATGACCAGTCGTTTTCCAAAGTGGTTGTACCATTTCACGCTCCCACCAGCAACACATATTGATTCTAGCTATTTCAAATCCTCACCAATACTTGGAATTTTTTTTTTTTAATTTTAGCTATCCTTGTGGGTATGAAGTGGTATCTCACTGTGTTTTTTAATTTTTATGTCCCTGGTATGATGTTGGGCACCTATTCATATGCTTTCAGACATTCAAATATATTTTCTACTGTGAAGGGTCTATTCAAACTTCTGCTCATTTTTAACTGGGCCATTTGTTACATTACTGAATTTTAAAATGTTTTATATATTCTGGATTTAAGTCATATGTATGTGTGTGTGTATATATATGCAGCATATGTGTGTCTGTAATATTTCCTTCCACTCTCTGATTTACCTTTTCATTCTCTTACAACGTATTTTGTAGAACAGAAAGTTTTACTTTTGATAAAGGTCTCATTTACCAATTTTTTTCTTCTATGGTTAGTTAGAGCTTTCTGAGTCTAAAACAATCTTTGCCTATTTCAAGGCCACAAAGATTTTCTCTTATAATTTTGCCTATACATTTTATGGCTTCAGTTTGTATATTTAGGTTTAGGAGTCACTTCCAAATTAATTTTTCTGTATAGTGTCAGATAAGGATTAAGGCATTTCTTTACATACAAATATCCATCCAACTGTTCTAGCAACATTTTCTGAAAAGACTATCCTTTCCCCGCTGAATTATGTTTTGGCCTTTGCTGAAAAATCAACTGATCATATATGTCCCTTTCAAGACTCTATTGTGGTCAATGATCAACATGTTTTTTTAATACCAATACCACAGTGTCTTGATTATTCTAGTTATACAGTAAGTCCTAAAAGCAGGTAATTTAAGTTCTCGAAGTTTATTCTCCCACTTCTAAATAGTTTGGCTATTGTAAATTCTTCACAGTTTCACATATTTTAGATTCAGCATGTCAATTTCCACACACACACCAAAAAAAAAAAAAAGCCTTCGGGAATTTAGTCTGTAAACACACTGCATCTTAATAGATTATTTTGGGACTACTGGACTGTTTAACAACACTGGGTCTTTCAAACCATTAACATGGTACATCTCCACTTACTTGGGTCTTTAATTCTTCCCAGTCGTGTTTTGTGATTTTCAATGTAAAAGTTTTTTTACATTTTTCATTAAATGTATTCCGAAGTATAGAAAAAATTTCAATTCAAACTGGTTGTCAACATTTTAATAAAGAGAAAATTCATAATTTAAAAAAATCTAGACTTCTGGCTTCCCTGGGGAAAAAATCAGAAGATCAGCAACTCTAGATCTATATCTCCCAAATGCCAACAATAAATCAACACTGAGTACTCGCTGCCCTCTCGAGCCAGGGCATATTCTTCTCTCCAATTGCCATAGTTCCTACCATTCCCTATAAAATCTCTATCCAATTCCATTCATATTAAGTTATCTGCTTGGAACCTATAGACAGAGAAAGATTAGGGAACAAGGACTGGTGATATGATTAGATCTGAATTTGAAACTTGGGCTTCGGCGTGGAGAAATTATTATGGTCAGAGGGAAGGCTGTAAGCAGGAAAATTAGCCAAGAATTTATTGAAGTGGTCCTGGAAAGGGCATGGCTTGAACTAGAGTGGCTTCAGTAGAAGAAATGAGAAGTTGACAAATGAGATAATATTATTAATAGAAATTGATGATGGAATGGATGAGAGGATACAAGACTATGTCAGAGATGACCCTTCTGAATTCTGACTTATGTAACTTATGTAGACAGAAGCACCATTCACAGAAATGGAGGAGAACACTGGAGTAGGAACAACTCTGACAAGAGGAAACGAAGGTTAAAAGTTTAGTTTGAAAGGTAAATTTGAGATATCTGTGAGACATCCAAATAGAAGTGGCAAAGTGATTTGTATTAAAAAAGAAAGACACATTTGGGAATCATCAGCATATAGTTGGTATTTAAAGCTATGGAACTAGATAAGATTTCTTATAGAAAGAGTAAGTGGTTTGAGGGTTTGAGCCAGAGTCCTGAGGAAATCCCATACCTGGGTCAGGGTGAAGAAGAGCTAGCAAGAGGCTGAGAAACAATTGCAGGAGAGGTAGAAAGAAGGGATAAGATATTAGGTGAAGAACTAGTAGCCCCCCAGGCTCCTCTGTCCATGGGCTTTTCCAGGCAAGAATACTGCAGTGGGTTGCCATTTCCTTCTCCAGGGGATCTTAACCACCCAGGGATCGAAGCAGGGTCTCCTGCACTGGCAGGTGTATTCTTTACTGCTGAGCCACCAGGGAAGCCCGAATAATGTCACAGCAAGAACAGAGAATGGTTCAAGAAAGAAAGTGATCAACTATGTCAAATACCACAAGAGGGAAAATACAAATGAAAATATCCATTCCTTCACAAAATATTTATGAAGCACCTACTACACGCCAAGTACTGATGGTACTTCAGTTCAGTCGCTCAGTCGTGTCCGACTCTTTGCGACCCCATGAATCACAGCACGCCAGGCCTCCCTGTCCATCACCAACTCCTGGAGTTCCCTCAGACTCATGTCCATCGAGTCGGTGATGCCATCCAGCCATCTCATTCTCTGTCGTCCCCTTCTCCTCCCGCCCCCCCAATCCCTCCTAGCATCAGACTTAGGAAACAACAATAAACAAAACAAAATAGCTGCCCTTGTAGAGCCTATCATCTAGGAGTAGGAGACAGACAACAGACAAACAGACGCCATGGGGTGAACAGTTCTGTGGAGAAAGAGAAGCAGGGTAAGGGAAATCGGGAATGCCTGGGATTTGGGAATAAAGTGGCTTTTTTATACATGATGGTCTAAAAATGTGACATCTGAGCAAAGATCTGAAAAGAGTAAGGAAATAAACCATCCAAAGATCCAGGGGTAGGGAATTTCAGGCAGAGGAAACGGCAAACACAAAGACCTGGTACAACCCAGTAACAGCAAGGAATCCAGTGGGGTTGCTGTACAGTAAGCAAACGGCAGGGGGTGGGGTGACGATCATGAAATTGACTCTGGAGAGCAAATCATAAGACCTAAGATGTATGTGGACAGCATAGCATAAGAAGTCAAGGGCAGAAGCAGGGAGTCAAGTTCAAAGGAAGCTATTACAATAATCCAGGCGAGAGAGAACATAATACAGTGACGGTCAGTGTGTCTGAACTTCCCAGGTGACTCGGTGGTAAAGAATCCGCCTGCCAATGCAGGAGACGAAGGAGATGCAGGTTCGATCCCTGGGCAGGGAAGATCCCCTGGAGAAGGAAATGGCAATCCACTCCAGTATTCTTGCCTGGAAAATCCCATGGACAGAGGAGCCTACCAGGCTACAGTCCATAGGGTCGCAAAAACTGGAACACGACTGAGAGTGCACACAAGCACAGTTGTGTCTACTTGGTTAGGCCAAGGTCCCCAGTTATTCAAACACCAATCTAAGTGCTGCTTTTGAAGGTATTTTGCAAATGTGATTAACACTCATAATCAGTTGACTTTAAGGAAAGGAGATTATCCTAGATGATCCAGGTGGGCCTGAATCCATCAGATAAAAGGCCTTAAGAGCAAGTTTCTCAGAAGGAGAAATTTCACCTGTGGATACCAACTTCAGTTTCTGCTGAGAGTTCCAATCTGTCCTTCTTGACAGTATAGCCTATGAATGTTGCAGTTGCCTAGCCAGCCACCACAACCACGTAAGAAGTAAATCCTTACAATAAATTCCTTAATCTCCTACTGGTTCTGTTTCTCTGGTTGAACACTGACTTGATACAGATTTTAGTATCTTGAAGTAGGGTGCTGCTATAACAAATTCTTTAAAATATGGAATAGGGCTTTGAAACTGAATACTGCATGGAAGCTGGAAAGATTCTGAGAGGCTAATTTAAAGAGCCTGCTGCTGCTGCTAAGTCACTTCAGTCGTGTCCAACTCTGTGCAACCCCATAGACGGAAGCCCACCAGGCTCCCCCATTCCTGGGATTCTCCAGGCAAGAACACTGGAGTGGGTTGCCATTTCCTTCTCCAATGTGTGAAAGCGAAAAGTGAAAGTGAAGTCGCTCAATCGTGTCCGACCCTTAGCGACTCCATGGACTGCAGCCTACCAGGCTCCTCCATCCATGGGATTTTCTAGGCAAGATTACTGGAGTGGCTTGCCACTGCCTTCTCCGGTTAAAGAGCCTAGATTGTCTTAAACATTGTTCATAGAAATATGGATGTTGAAAAGACTCCTGGTAAAAGCTCAGGAGGAAGTGAGAAGCACAACAGATAAAGTCTATCTCATTTAAGAAAATACATATGTCATCATAAACAGAAAGCTGGTAAAAAAACAAACATTAAAGGTGCTTCTGGTAAGAGTTCAGAAGAAAATGAGGAACATTATTAAGAACCGAAGGAAAAATAATCCTTTTTAGATAGTGGCAAAAAAAAAAAAAAAAAGCTTATGTGAATTCTGTCCAGGAGTTGTGTGAAAAGGAGAAGTTGGATATTTAGCAAGGATAAGCAATAAACTTCAGTATTTAGCTAAAGGAGATTTTCAAGCAACAAGTTGAAGGTGCGACCTGGTTTTTTCTTGTTGCTTATGGCAAAATGCAAGAGGAAAGATAAACAGATGGGTGAAATGTTAAAAGAAACCAGGACATGATGATTTGGAAAATTCTCAGCTTGTCTAGATCACAAAAATGCTACAATTAGGAGATGCCCTATTAAGAAAGCACTGCTATGGAGAAAAAGCCAAGAGTGTGTCTGGACAACCTTTCATTAGTGCTAACAGATTACACTTGTAACTCGGGGACCCCTCACCCAACTACCCAAGCAGAAGCTAGGAAGCAATATGAGATTGGAGGACCTTCTTGTCTAATGACAAGAATCCCTGAGATATACACAAGAGATTCAAAAGGTTTCTGAGAATGTTTTATCAGCAGAAACACTGCCAGCCTGGCCTGAAAGGGGCAGAAAGAGAATAAAGTAAGACTGTCGGACTACCAAAATTCTACAGGCAATCTAACTAGTAATAAAACTACTCAGCTGAAAACATGGCTACCTACCCTTCAAGACAAAACAAGGATAACTCTAAGAACTGAGCCTTGGGCCCAGAAGCCAGAGCCACAAGCCCAGAGGGCAGGGTCCCTAGACATAAAAGATTACTTCCAGGCACTGCAACCTGAGAAATTTTCCCTGCTGAATTCTGAAACTGCCTGGGACCAGTGACACATTTATTCCTTGTATCTCCTCCTTTTTGGATTTGGGAATGTCCGTGACAGTTATATTTTGAACGTCCCACCACTGTATTTTGGGAATACATAACTTGTTTTCTAGTTTCCCAGGCCCACAGATAGAAATTTTTCCCCAAGATGGATCACACCCAGAGTCTCACCTCTACCTGATTTAGATGATGAGATTTTGGACTTTTGAGCTGATGAAATTTAGATGAGATTCTGGACTTGATGCTGCAGTGAGTTGAGACTCTGGAATGTCGGAATGGGATGAATGTATTTCGCTTGTGGGACAAATGTGACTCTTTGAGGTTCAAAGGGCAGAATGCGGTAGACTGAAAATGGTACCAAGAGATATCCACACCCTTCATATCCTAACGCTGGAACTTATGTGTCAGAAAAGGAGGGTGATCTTTGCAGCTGTGATTAGGCCAAGGATCTTGAGATGGAGCAATTATCCTGGATTATCTGGATGAGCCTTAAATGCAATTTCTTTATAAAAGAGGCAGGGAGAGATGGGACAAACAGAGGAGAACACGTGCAGAGAGATGTCTGAAAATGCTGGCCCTGAAGACTGAAGAGACACCACCTCAAGCCAAGGAATGCTGGAAGAGGTGAGGAACAGACTCCCCTAAGACTTCTAGAAGGACTGCAGCTCTGTGGCTGACACCTTGATTTCAGCCCAGTGAAACTGGTTTCAGACATCTGACCTTCAGAGCTGTGAGAGAATAATATGCACTGTCTTTTTAAGACACCAAGTTTCTGGTAATTCATTACAGCAGCCACAGGAAACCAATACAGATGGCTTAGACAAGGGAGGTGGTAAGAAGTGATCAGATCATGCATATGGAAGAAGCTAAGAGGATCTGCCAATGGAGTGAATGGTGAATGTGAAGTGGAAAAGAAAGAGATGACTCCAAAGCTCTGACCTGATTAACCAGAAGAAACATTACCACTAAGCTAGAGACAACCCAACGGCTCAGCAACAGGCAGGTCAGTAGTGGCCTCACTGAAAACTGTTCTGGTAGAATATGGGGCTAGACACCAGATTAGAGAGGATTAGAAAATCCAGAGTACATAGAATTGACTGTGAATATTGCTCCACTCTTTTTTCCAGTTATTCATCTGTACATTGCCCTCCCCCTCCCCCAGCTCCTATCTTTAATAGGCAAAACTTCAAGTAACAAGTTAATTTTCAAATGGGCCAAAGACAGTAAGTTCAGGACACTGTAATTTAAGGCAAGGAAGGACAGGTTAAGAAGAGGAGGTGGGTCACTTTCATTCATTCAACAAGCATTTATTGAGCATTCATGATACGCCCTGCCAACCACTATGCTGCATGCCAGGAATAGAGTCATGAAGAGACAGCCTCGTGAAGTTTACGAGAAGAAAAACATAAAATAACTACACAACTATTTAGCTGCAATTGGGACTTGTGCTACAAAAGAAAAGTTCTGGGTGCTATGAAACTTAACATGAATTAAATGCCTATTATGTGCTAAATGCTTTCACATAACTTTATTTACCTCTTACGTCTATCTTACGAGGAAACAGAGATTGAGAAAGATTAATTCCCTTGCCCAAGATCACAAAGCCAATGAGCAGTAGAGCCACACTTGAAAACGGGTGCATTCAACTCTGCAAACAACTCATCACTACTATCCCCAAACAGCAGGGAAAATCTACTAGGCTTTTAAAAAAAAAAAAAAAAAAGAGTAGCCAGAAGGAGGAGGAATTGTCATGCAAATAATGTTTTGAGAATTCCTGCTCTAGAAAGAGCTTTCTAAGCTCACTTGATGAAGGTGAATCTTGGAGGGTATTCAAAAATCCCTTAACACTCTCCAAATAGAACAAAAGGTTACACTATAATTAACTCAGTCTTATTTAGGCACCTAACAGGTTATTAAACACGTTGAAAATAAAATGTCACGAATAGCTTGTCCAAATCCTACAAGTCATACCCAGTTTTCACACATACTGTTTCTGCTAGGTTCACCTTCAGAATCAGCTTTCAGGTGAAAGCCCAAAGAGGGGAGAGAGGGAGGTCAATTATGCTACAGAGTGACTGAGTCATGAAAATGATTAAATAACTGACTCAATGTATACAAAGATTCATGACACATATCACACATATGAACCATACCATCCTATGAACTTCTACTAAGGAAATATTTTTAAATTTATTTAATTTCAAATTACTAGCCTATGATCTCATTATATTCTTGGCTCCCTATTATTCCCATTCCAGGACCACACACCCCGCACACCCCCGGCCCAGGAAAAAAAAATCTGAAGAGAAAGGAAATATCAACAACATGATGTGAAATGATTCTCTGAATCCATAAAATATAATTTAAAATACCACGACATCTTTGCCTTCACTGCATGACCTCAGGGCATTAAGCTGGTATGTAAGAATTAAAGAATGTAATGCTCCCTGAGTGGAAGCTTCAGTTCAAGTGATTGTTCATAGAGAGTGATTATAACATGTGTCAAGAATAAGAAAGAAAATAGCCCAAACTCTTCATTTCTCAATTCTTTCCCCATCTCTACCTTAAAAAAAAAAAAAGGCAAGACAACATATATGTGGCAAATTTTAAAAGACTTTAAAGATATCCATCATTTAATAAAATATAAAATCAACAATAAAGCCAGTTTCAACCATGATAACATCATTCTAATACCAACATGCAATATGGCGTGTCCTAAAGTATGAGAGGGCAAATTTCCACATTCCTGTCAATTCTGCGGTAGTGAAAATATGTACAAATTAACCACGATTAAGAGACTCTGGCATAACTTACACCATTTACAGTTACAAAGATACTGAAACACTGACCAAAAAATTTTAATTTGGATATTTTGGTATGCCCTTATTTAGTAAGTATTTATTGTGCAACTTAAGTGAAGTCACTATTATAGCTTTCCATTTCAGGAACAGCAGTAAGATACTGAATGCATATAAGGAATATTCCAAAGAATATTTTGAGAGCTATAACACTGTGATTACTACCATAAAAAATTCTCACTGTATAGACATTTTCACTAACTATGCAGAAGAAAGTGAAAAGGAACAAACATTTACTGGAGGCACAGGACTTGGCGACTGAACAACATGTAATGGTGGGGAGTCCCCATCTTTAATTCACAGACAGACCCGAGTTCAAATCTTGACTGTGGTAAGCTCTCCAAACTTCTGTACCCTCATCTGCAAAATGGCGCTGTTACTTATTTCACAGAGCTGGTGGGAGGATTAATGAGGTAACACGATGACTAATAAAGCACATGTCACTGTTGCTCGCCTTTACGTTTCTCCATGCTCATAACAACCTCATGTTCTAAGAATTACTAACTCCATTTTACAGATGAGGAAAGCAAGTCACAGAAGGTTAGGCGGTGACTCCAGGATTACACAATTGATAGCTGTTAGCATCTAGCTCTGCTCCTGCCCTTACACTGGACATGTTACCTCACTAATTATTTTACTCTCTCTGGATAGGAAATTTGGAACTTTTTTCTTTTCAAATTATACCCAGGATACTTTTAATTTTGATACCAAAACAAAGATTTTTCAGAAAACCAAACTGACCTTTAATTCTCACAATTTCAGAGGTCAAAAACCTGAAAATAGCCCACCTATTTTCAAATTCAGTAACAGAGGATACACTCCAGATTTTAAAATGAGCTACCCAAATTACTGATTACTTGTACTCATTTATACAGGGAGTGATTTCTTAATGCTTATTAACAGGAGTAAGTGAAGAAGCAAATGAATCAAATATACCACAAAAGGAAAAATACGGTATCTGAAGAAAAGAAAAAAAATTTTTTTCACAACTCTGTCTTCCTAGGATTCTGTAGGCCTTTTGTTACTGCTGTGTGAGTGTCTTAAACAAAGGGTGAGGAACTGCTCCAGCTCAGCCACTAGACGGTTGTGGAACTTCAAATCATTTAATTTCTCAGAACCTCCCTTCAACTAAACAATGCCAGTTGGACTTGAGTCACTGAACCGCAGAAGTGAAGGCAACTTAAGCAATTAGCTCCACTCCAGTGTTCTTGCCTGGAGAATTCCAGGGACAGGGGAGCCTGGTGGGCTTCCGTCTATGGGGTTGCACAGAGTCGGACACAACTGAAGCGACTTAGCAGCAGCAGCAGCAAGGCACCCTGGTGGCTCAGATGGTAAAGAATTTGCCTGCAATGCAGGAGACCCAGGTTTGATCCCTGGGTCAGGGAAGTTCCCTGGGGAAAGGGCATGGCAACCCACTCCAGGGGAGTGAAGCCTGGCAGGCTACAGTCGATGGGGTTGGAAAGAGTCATACACGACTGAGCAATGAACACTAGCAACTAACTAAGACACCCTGGCAGGTCAACCAATTTCTGCTTCAACACCTTTAGCGACATGGAGTTCACTTATCTTTCCTCTTCACAGAAGTGATAAGTTAATAACTTTAAGAATTTTGCAGATTCTTTTGTGACTCAGTCACAAAAGTTCTCATTCTAGGTATTTTTACTTTGGGGTCTAGATCCACCTCTAAACTCTCTTGAAGCCTGTGAAACTGTTAACAACTGCTTCTGACTAAACCCATTCTGCAGACAAAGGGCCCAGGAATTTAGAGGGACAACAAGAGGGTATGAGGTACCCTTAACACATTATTGACCAGAGACATACTAATACCACAGGCGTTAGTTTCTGCAAAAATATCCCAGTCAACAATATGTTAATGGGCAAATTGTGTACCTCCTGAGGTCGTGTTTAACTGTGGAGTTCAACTAATAAACCACTAATAAATAAATAAATAATAAATAAAAACTAATAAAACCACTGCTTTCACGCTAACTGCCAAAATAAAATCTATCAATATGTAGGTATCTGAACTGGACAAAGTGATGCTGAAACAGCAGTGACTGACATCTAAATGCCTCCTTCTGAATACATCATTTTATATTCATTCATCTCTGCCTCCAACCTCATTCACTCATGTCAGTTCTGTTACTGCCAAAAAATAATAATGATGATGATGATGATGCATGTAAAGGTGTTCCAAGGACTTGGCATATTTAAGTTTCTCGATCCTCAGAGCAGAATATAAAGCAGCCATCATTGTTATCACCATTTTACAGTTAGTGAGTCACTGAGAAGATAAAGTAGCAGAAGCATCACAGTACCACACACAGAGCTGGCAAGCGGTGGAGCCAGGACTCGAACCCAGGCAGTCTGGCTCTAGTATTTATCCTCTTAACTACTTACACTCTGTAACTGCTTGTCTATCTCTCTGATAAGTGACTGTTTTCTTCAACATCAGAAAAATGACTCCACCTTCACCTTACACATAAAGATCAAATATTTGTCCTTAGTGTTAATGTTGATCTAGGCTACTTAAAAATATTCAGGTGGCCCTAATTCAGTGTCCATCTCCACAAATGAGCCTACCATGTGAGAGGCACACAGTAAGCACACAATAAATATTTGCAACTATCTTTGCAAACAATGAAAACTTTTCCAATTCCCTCATCATCCCAAAGGTAATCTTTCCCTTCTCTGAGTCCTTCCCTCCCCTCTCCCTCTTTCCCTCCCCTACCCCAGCACCCTGTGCTTTCTGCCAACACTTAGCTTTTTCTACACTTCCCACTATGGCAGCCAGCCTCCAAGTTGACCCCCAATGACCCTCACCTCCCGGTATTTACATCCCTGTGTAGTCGCTTCCTGCAACGAGTGGCCTACAGAATGCTGGAGAAAGGATGGTAATAGGTGACTTCTGAAGCTAAGTCATAAAAGACGATGCGGCGTGGTCTACTGTATTACTCGCTCAGGGGGAAGCCAGTGGCCATGCCAGGGGGGCAAGGCAAGTAGCTCTGTGGAGGGGCAATGTGGAGAGAAACAGAGACCTCCCCCCATAGCTGGCATCAACTTGCCAGCCCTACTGATTAGCCTCCGTGACAGAGGATCTGCCAGCCTCAGTCAAGCCTTTAGAGGACTGCAACCCAGCTGACATATTACTGCAATCTCTTGAGATCCTGAGCCTGAAACCACTCAGCCCAACTGCTCCTGAACTCCTAACTCACAGAACCTGGGAGAGGTAATAAATGTTTATTGCCATCTTAAGCCCTATCTTTGGGTATAACTGTTACACGGCAATTGACAGCAAATGGCAGACACTCTCTAACACTGGAAGCTCCTTAAGAGCATAGACTGTTTTCCTAATTCTCAAAGCTCCCTGAAGCCTTAGAAATAAACAGTGCCCATATTTGTTGAACTGTGCCAGCAGACTATTCCCCTTTGTCCACTGTTCCTTTTCTTCCAAAACGTATCCATTTACAAACTATTCCCTATGCCTAAAGTACTTCATCTGTACTCTATCAATGTCCTCCCTTTTCTGTCTCAAAGGCCTTCTGAAATAGACTTCTGCGCATCTACTATGTCCTAGAACCACTCGTGAAGCTGACAACAAAACAAACATCCTTGCCCTTATGGAGCTTACAGTCCACTATATGCCCTTGCCATGGTGGTCTCTCTAAATATAATACAACAATCTTTGTTAACAGGACTTCAAAATTCTAGTTTCCCCGTTGTAAAATTTAAGTATTCAAAAATTGTTTTACCCCTTTCATTGAGTCTATTTAATTGGCTGTATGTCTGCATATGTTTTTCTTTTATATTTAAATAAATATTGAAGCTGCAGCCTCAAGAAAAGTCCACACCTGTTTACTTCCTAAAGTGCCCCCACTAAAATCTGTCTCCATATTCTGTTTTTACTGAATGTTTTCATGGGCCACAATTTTTAGCAAACATCACATTTATGAGTGTAAAATAAATACCATTTTTTTTTAAATAGCCTATATTTATTATAAAAGTCCAAGCAACTCAATCAAATATGAATTTGTTTCACAGAAAGCAATTTTTAACTGAAGTATATTGTACTATTTAGTATTTCTACAACAAAATAGAGTGTTAAAAGAAAAAAAAAGCTAACTACACTTTTAAGTTAGGAATTCCAGTCCTGGCTCTGTCACTCAATGTGTAACCTTAGACAAATTATGTAATACCCTGAGCCTCAGTTTCCATATCCTGAAGTGGAAGTAAAATCTACCTCATAGAATTACTGTGAGGATTAAGCAATGCATTAAAGCCTAGCTTGATGCCTGTGAGCATTGTAGAATATCAGTTTTCTTTCCCTTTACCTATGGCTTGTACTTATGGTCCAAACAGTTGTCAGTTTTTAAGTTTAGTTATTCCTCTCTGGAATGATCTTCCTCTCTTTTATCTAATGAATAAAAGATTCAGCTCAAAGGCCATCCTCTCTTTGAAGTCCAAAGGAAAAGTTCCCTCGACTGTCCCACACAGTTCTGGGTTTGTACTTGGAGTTTATGTCAGTGTGTTATAGTTATCTGTCACTTTCTGTCTCTCCCACTAGACTGTGAGCTCCTCATGAGGAGGGAACATATACCTCACTCATTTCATAACCTCAGCTTTAAGAAAAACCCCTGGCACGTTACAGGCATGAAACAAAAATTGAATGAATGAATGAAGGCATTACTTAAGCAGTACCCATATTACTCCTGGGTGACCCAACTTTGTGTTTTTGCCCTTTATGGGCTGAGATGCTCCTCTGTACTTCTGAATCCCTTCCTCATAACACTCGACACAGCACTAAGGACACAGAAAGTCTGCAATAAATATTTTTGGCTTATGCAATACGGAATACTCACATGATTTCATTCTAAATAAAAAATGGTATCCTAATCGATGTGGCTTTTGGAAGCCTTTTTAGACAGGAGCTCTTCTTAAGAGTTACTGGCAAAGAACTGAAGCAAATGCTGGAACTATACTACAGCCGGTTTTCCTATGCATGAGTTTTTGAAAAAAGCAGTAATGGTTTGCTTCTTTCTAAAACATTTCATTAAGAAACTGAGGATCATAAAGCCCTTTGATTCACTGTGAAAAATGCGAACACCACCAGGCAAAATTAGGCTTAGTAACTTTCAGCCAAAGGTTCCCCACCCTACAGTCACAGGGCTGTGGGCCAGCTGGCTGTCACCTCATCCCTGGGAGGTGGCTGCTTTTCAACAGTAAAACTGCATAAGTGAAATGTGGAATCTGGGGGGATCTTCCAAAGTAAGACACGCAAATTTAACTTATTTTAAATAGAGATTCTGCTTCAGACCTTGGCTTCAGATGGAAAAGACCCTGAAAAGAGCTCAAAATTTGGCAACTTGGGGGGGCATTTCAGACATCTTATGGATTTTAAAGTATGTAAACATGCAGGACACTAGGTTTAATTTCACTGCTAGAGTTAAGTGACTTATTTTACATTCCTGTCTACACATACTTCATGTCAAGTATAGGCTGGTAAGCAGTTAACTGTCCACCAAACTGCCCTTTACTTATGCTGCATAACAGAAAACAGAGAAACCCTGACAAAGCCAAGCTGGGCTGGTGCTTACACACACATGCTGGCCTATCATGGTTCTCAATGTCATAAAAACAAACAAGGCTTGGGACTTTACTAAGGTGGGCAACCGCAGTGTCAAACATTTTAACTCCTACAACGACCCCATGATAGATACTATTATTACCCCCAATTTTCAGATGAGGAAACCGAGGCCCAAGATTACACAGCTGGCAAATGGCAGGTTTGAGAGTCTGACTCGAAAACTCCAGCCCTAGCAACTACAGAGGATCAATGCTACTGCATTCTCGCCAGGCTAGGGAATATACTAGAAGTGTCCTGACAAACATTTTGTTGGAGGGGAAAGTTTCAGATCTGCCAGATCCCTTACACCTGGCAGCATTCAGGCAGCTACACAGGCGTCAACAAGTCCAGGTGAGACTTCCCTGCCTGAGAATCCTGGGAACTGCACATGGATCCTAAGGGTCTACACAAGACCCAGGAGAAAGGGCCCGACAGACACCTGGTCCCTGCAGTCACGAAACGCCCGGGACGCCGCGGGGGCGGGAACCTCCGTGCCTCCACACCCCCGCGGCCCGGCCCAGCCGTGCACAGGTGCACCGACCGCCCGCGCCCCGACGCCGCCCGCCCCGGCTCTACGACCCCTGCCTGGGGAAGCGGGGCGACGGTGGGGAAGCGGCCGAGGGGCGAGGCCGGCCCGCAGCCGGACCCCCGAAGGCGCGCGCGGCGGGGTCGCCCGGAGAAAGGATGCTCGGGGCGGGGCCGCGGTGGGGGAGGGGTCCCCGCCCGGACTCCACTCACCGCCCAGCTCTCCTCCCGGCCCGGGCTCCGCGGCGGTCTCCGCTCCGGCTCTCAACCGCGCGTGTCTCCTCCCGAGGCTCAGCGTCCAGCCGGGACGCGCGGAGCTGTGGAGAAGTCGGCGTGAGGGGAGGGCGTGCAGCGAGCGGAGCTGAGCGGGTGGGAAGGATGGGACGGTCGCGCTCACCGCTGCCGCCGCGGGGATACCACAGACACGGCCTCGGCCGGCTCCTCTCAGGCACGGAAGCAGCGGGCCCTCCTACCACGCCCGCCTCCCGCCCCCCACCACCACGCCACGCCCGCTGGAGGAGCGACAGCAGTGCTGACCAATCAGAGCCCTCGTGGTGGCCGGGAACCGCGGACTAAAAGGAGGGCGGGGAACGGGAGGGATACAAGGGAGGCGAGCGCGGCGGCGGGACTTCCTGTGACTGACGGCCCAGCGCACCCAATGGGCAGCGGGGCGATGACCTCATTGTCGAGGAAAGTCTGGAACTGGCGGAGTGGCGGTGAGGAGGTGGGAGGAGGTCGGAGACGAGGCGGAGGCGGGGCGCTGGGGCCTTAAAGAGGCCGCAACCCATTGGTCATCCAGTCAAGGCAAGGGCGGCGGACCCGGCCGGACCTAGCCAAGTTGCCAAGGGGTCAACGCTGCCAGAGCTTAGTGCATTAATCCTCCAGACCCCATCACAATCCTTCTAGGGGGCTGAAGGATCCCCGCCTGGGGCTCATAAATCGATTACTTACTTTCACACTTCCCAAAAGGAGACACAATAAATTCCGCACTGGCCCGGAGCCCTGAATTCCGTTACAGCCCCCGACCCACCGAAGCCCGTCGTCTCGTTTCTTTGAGTCAGTTTCCGCTACAGTAAAAGGGAGGATACCGGAACCCACCTACCCCACCTTTACCTTCCCAGAATGGTGAAATCATTAACAACAAAAGTGCTTTGGGCTTCAAGAAGAAAAGACTCAATGAACCCAAAAGCCTGTATCAGGAGACTTCAGAAGAGCATCTGTAAAAGGGAGGACTACACTAGACGACTCTCGTAATTCTATAATTATAAGATGCTGATTGATGTCCTCCTCTCTCCTGCATCCACTCTCGTAGCGAAGGGGTGGGGGGTAGGGGGTGCGGGGTGTGTTTGTGTGTGTGTGTCCTGCGTTAGGCGCAAAGGCCACACAGGGACTTGGTCCATGACTTCAAAAAAGAGAAAGAAAGCGGGCTAAAACGGAGAGAGAAACAAGGAAAGCCAGGTTCCAAGCGGTAAGTGCATCGAGGGAGGCAAGCCGTTTGCTTCCCCTCCCCCCAGCAATGGGCGGGAGCCCAGAAAAGGCGAAATAACTCCAACTTAGCGGGGTGGAAAGACAGGGAAGTGCTTTCCCGAAAGCTTCCTGGCGATGGTGTCACCAGACAGAGTAAAGAGAGGGGAGTAACGGGCAGCTACAGGAAGAAGGGGCTAGAGCATTCTTGCAGGTTTAGGAAGGAGCGGCGTGATGTCACAGAGACTGAAAAGAGGCAGATCGTTTTACATCCCAGAGTAATTCTTACTACACCCCCCTATTCTCCCCCAAAAGCCTCCCGAGGCTACCCATTGGTGTCACTCTCAGAGGTAAGGCAGGAGAGGGTGCCTCTCCCCCTCCAACTGCTGCAAAAGCCTGAGGGGCCCTGGGTCTTCCCAGTTATTCATCTATCTTGTCAGTTTCAAGTTCAGTATCACAGCTGGTCCATAGAATCTTGTAGTTCCAGGCAGAAGCCCTGTGGCCCTTTAGTCACATACCTTCCTCCAAGGCAAGAATTCCTCCATGAAAGTCTTGATAAAATTATTTATTCAGCAAATATTTCTTGAGGGGGTAAGACAAACGAGGTCATCACTGCCCTGGGGGTGCTCTCACCGAACTGGGGGATGTGAAGGCACATGCTGAGGTGACCTGGCAGACAATCCCCAGCAGCATGACTAACTAGAGGGCCCAGAGGTATGAGGCAAAAGTCCTGCCGGTGGAAATTACTGGGGTGGGGCAGGTTTCCCCAAGACAAGACCCGGCTGGCGCATTCCCGATGGAGTCTACCTACACTCAACCTTCAGGAAACATCCAGGGGGAGAGGGAGACACAGCTGTGTGTTTTGTTGGGTTGTTTTTTCACTTTTTGGCCACACCCCATGGCATGTGGGATCTTGGTTCCCCAACCAGGAATTGAACCCACGCCACCAGCACTGGGGAGCAGAGTCTTAACCACTGGATGGCTGGGGAGGTCCCACAGCGTATGTTATTAGCCATGAACAGGGTTACATCCCACTCAGCTTCCCAGACATGGCAAACTCACCACCTCTCAGACAGACCTCTTCTTTTCTTAAGACAACTTAAATTGTGTATATGTATATATATAGTGTGTGAGTGTGTGTGAATATCATATATATGGTGTGCATATATATTTCTTATGGATGATCTGCTTCCCTCTAGTTTCTGACCGTAAATCCTAATGTCATCCCCTGAAAATAACACAGAACACGTCTAATCCCACTTTGTCATGACAACATTCCAAATATTTGAAGATGACCAGCAAGCTGCCTTTCCCACACCCTCTTACCAGTCCCCAAAACAACAGGGATTAAGTCTTCTCCTTGGCACGATTCCTCAGACGATGGTTTTCATGCACCACACTCTCCTAGTGACTTTGTGGGGACATCTTCAGTTTGTCAGGCTCTGTTAGGGATATAGACATGAAGACACAAATGGCTGGTGGTGGGTTTTATTTATTTTTTATTGGTAATGCAATGCAGGAAGTTTTTCACCAAAGTAAAATAATTAATGAAACTTGTATCTAGAGCACTTAATGGTCTGCTTTCAATTTGACTCTGTTTTTTCTCTGGATTATACTGTGGGGCTTCCCAGGTGGCCCTAGTGATAAAGAACCCTACCTGCCAATGCAGGAAACTCAAGAGACACGGGTTCGATCCCATGGAATAGGAAATAGATCCCCTGGAATAGGAAATAGCACCCCACTCCAGTATTCTTTCCTGGGAAATCCCATGCACAGAGAAGCTTGGTGGGCTACAGTCCAGTTGGACACAACTGAGCACAAGCACATTAGGGACATGTGTTATTTTTGTCCTTCCATCAGACATCTTCTCTTCTGGAAAGAGGACCCTAATTTTCCCCTGGGGAACCACTCCTCCCCACACTCGGCTAAGGAGCTGACTCTAACCCAGTCCTGATGAAAGCACTGCTCACCCCTCCCCACCTCCACCATCTGCAGAGACTGATTTAGAGAAAGGCAGGTACACAAAGGCAGCACAATCAGAATTCCTGGGCCCTTTGTTGAAACTATTAGGAAGGAGAAGTTCTTGTAGTGAGGCTGCTGAACTGTCCAGCTCTGCACCTGGGACTGACCTGGAGACCACAGGAAATAACGTGCTTGAGAATAAAGTCCACTTGAGAACCTGCGAACTATCAGAGCCGAAACACCGTAAAGGCCACAGCAGGTGATGACTCTTGGAAAGCCTGGGTCCAGTCATTTTCTGGCTGACTTCACAGATCCTTAGAGCCTGCCTATAAGGGAGATTCTGTAAATGGGATTATTGAGGGAGGAAAAACCTATAAGGGAGGTAGTCGATCAGGGAAAGGAAAAGAACCAAGTAAGGCTTAAATAATCTCTTGGCCTGATCCACCCCAGAGAGCTCTGGCGCATAAACCATGCCACGTGGTTATCCCCCCCCTACAGGGCCTCTTTGTGTTCCCCAATATCACTCAGTCACTAGCCATGGGCTCTGAAAGGGTTAAGTTCACCAAGGCTAGTCCCTTCAGCTGAGGGCAATTCTCCAGAATTTGGGGCATCTGGGAACACTTTGCTGCCAGTGCAGCAGCTGGGGGATGGGTGAACTGGCCCGTTAAAGAAACTTGGAAGGGGCACCGTGTGGGTCTAACCCTGGGGGCCAATTCATTCCCTTTGCACTTGGGTTTTTGTTCACTGAAGCCAAAATATGACTACCTTAAACACCCAGGTGTGATGAGACCAGCACAGAGCACAGTGACACCCTGGCCTTCCTTGATCTGGCCCCTCCATCAGTGAGCACACTACAAGGTTGCATTACAGGTTTAGTGGCTGCCCTGACCCTTTGGCTCAAACTGACTTTGAAACCAACCTTTTCCACCCTCTTTCCTTTAATCTTTCCCACCCACCCACCCCCGAATCTCCTACTAAGCCAAATTCACTCTTTTTTGGTACACCTTTAATTATTCAACACAAATATGGGATTTTTAGCTTCACCGTCCTAGTAATTAGCAGTAGTTGTCATTTCGTGCATTTCCATCCTTTGCTGCAAATTGCTGTAAACACAGGCCAATTCAATTCTGTCACCCATCTAACTTGCCACTTCTAATTTTGCTGCTGTTGCTGAAATGGGCAAATCCAATGACAGAAACCTTCAACAAACTGCTGCTGCTGCTGCTGCTAAGTCGCTTCAGTCGTGTCCGACTCTGTGTGACCCCATAGACGGCACCCCACCAGGCTCCCCCGACCCTGGGATTCTCCAGGCAAGAACACTGGAGTGGGTTGCCATTTCTTTCTCCAATGCATGAAAGTGAAAAGTGAAAGTGAAGTTGCTCAGTCGTGTCCAACTCTTCGCGACCCCATGGACTGCAGCCTACCAGGCTCCTCCACCCATGAGATTTTTCCAGGCAAGAGTACTAGAGTGGGGTTCCATCACCTTCTCCGTCAACAAACTGCTCAGTTCAGTTCAGTCCAGTTCAGTCGCTCAGTCGTGTCCGACTCTTTGCGACCCCATAAAATCACAGCACGCCAGGCCTCCCTGTCCATCACCAACTCCCTAGAGACCCATTTTCCCCTCCTTCCAATCTGCTAAACCATCACCCTGAAAGATTTACTCCACCTGTCCTTTCCAATGCATGAAAGTGAAAAGTGAAAGTGAAGTTGCTCAGTCATGTCCAACTCTTCGCAACCCCATGGACTGCAGCCTACCAGGCTCCTCCACCCATGAGACTTTTCTCTGTCAAAAAAGAGATTGTCTCTCTTCCTGGGGAATCTCTCTAAAGGTATTTCCAGGTCTTTTTTTTTTTTTTTTTTTTTTTGGTTTTTCAGCCATGCCACATGGTTTGTGGGCTTACCTGGTGGCTCAGTTGGTAAAGAATCTGCCTGCAATACAGGAGACCTGGGTTCGATCCCTGGGTCAAGAAGATGCTCTGGAGAAGGGAATGGCTACCCATTCCAGTATCCTTGCCTAGAGAATTCCATGGACAGAGGAGCCTGACAGGCCACAGTCATGAAGTTGCAGAGAGCAGGACACAACTGGGCAACTAACACTTTCGTGGTTTGCAGGATATTAGTTTCTGACCAGGGATTGAACCTGGGCCACAGCACTGAAAGCACTAAATCCTAACCACTGGACCACCTGGACACTTCCATTTCCCAAGTCTTGATCAGCCCTATCCTGAGCTCTTCTTGCTTTTCCCTGTTTCTTCTTAAGTCTTTGTTCAGGTTGGTCCCTCTCCCTAAATGTCTTCTTTTATCTTTATGTATTCATATCCTAGCTCACATTCCACTTCCTCCAGGAAGCCCTCCACTCTCCCTCCAGTCTAAATGAATCCTTCCCTTCTCTGATAATCCACGGCTCTAAAGTGCCAAGCACACTGCTAAGCATTCTGAGTGCATTATCTTCTTTCATTCTTGTGGTAACCCTGAGGTGAATGCTCTTATGATCCTCATTGCTCGATGGGGAAACTGAGACAGAGAGGTTAATTAAGGAACTTGAATTGCTATCACACAACCAAAAACTACCAAAGCCAGGGTACAGATACTAAAATGAAAACTCTGGCTGAAATTCAATAAACATTTGTTGGCTACACAGAAGGAACTAGAGGAGATACTAAAAAGTGAAATAGACAATCCTGGCCTGCAATCAAGAATAAGGACTATCAGTTCAGTTCAGTCACTCAGTTGTGTCCGACTCTTTGCAGCCCCATGTACTGCAGCACACCAGGCTTCCCTGTTCATCACCAACTCCCAGAGCTTGATCAAACTCATGTCCATAGAGTCAATGATGTCATCCAACCATCTCATCCTCTGTCGTCCCCTTCTCCTGCCCTCAGTCTTTCTCAGCATCAGGGTCTTTTCAAATGAGTCAGTTCTTCGCATCAGGTGGCCAAATTATTAGAATTTCAGCTTCAGCATCAGTCCTTCCGATGAATATTCAGAACTGATTTCCCTTAGGATGGGCTGGTTGGATCTCCTTGCAGTCCAAGGGACTCTCAAGAGTCTTCTCCAACACCACAGTTCAAAGGCATCAATTCTTCTGCGCTCAGCTTTCTTTATAGTCCAACTCTCACATCCACACATGACCACTGGAAAAAGCATAGCCTTGATTAGACAGACCTTTGTTGACAAAGTATTGTCTCTGCTTTTTAATATGCTGTCTATGTTGGTCATAACTTTCCTTCCAAGGAGTAAGCGTCTTTTAATTTCATGGCTGCAATCACCATCTGCAGTGATTTTGGAGCCCCCCCAAAATAAAGTCAGCCACTGTTTCCACTGTTTCCCCATCTATTTGCCATGAAGTGATGAGACCAGTTGCCATGATCTTAGTTTTCTGAATGTTGAGCTTCTTTATCACTCTCCTCTTTCACCTTCATCAAGAGGCTTTTGAGTTCCTCTTCACTTTCTGCCATCAGGGTGGTGTCATCGGCATATCTGAGGTTATTGATATTTCTCCTGGCACTAAAAATGGCACCAATCTGAACAGTGCTGTAAGGATGGTAGCAATGAAATAAGAGAAGGGAGAGCTCATGTCTGGTAGAACCTAGTAAGAGTATGTGAAGGAGTTTAGGTTTGAAAGGAGGGCATGAGGCGCGGCCCTCCAGTTTAGGGAACGCTGTGAGTAACAGCATGGAGGAAGGACAACATGGAGCATATCTGAGCAAGGGAGCTGTCTGGCTTGTTTGAGAGGTATGGCTTTCAAGCCTTGGCAGAGGCCCTGTTGTAAAAAGGAAAGAATGCCAAGACCAGATGGGCATTGGGCTTTTGAAAACAGGATCCAAACTGTGTCTTAAAAGCGACCTGATAGTTGATTGGATTGGAAGGAGACTGAAATGGGGTTGGGGTGATAAGTTAGGAGACCACATTTTCCAATCCAGGGTTAAGTTAGGATCCATGAGGGCGCTGGCAATGGCCTTGGATTATTTTTTCCCCTCTGCTCTGTAACCACTTTGTCTTTGCTTGTCCCCAGAGATCATAACATCCCTGAGAACTGTCAACCATTTGAAAAAATGTGCCCGTAATTGCCCAACTGCTAACAATTTCTTGATACTTAATAAGCACTCAGCAAATATTGTTGTAATTGAATTGAATGCATAAGCAGGGTGATAAAAATTCTGGGGCTCTGTTTAAATGGTTTCATAGGAACTCAGGCCATGCCTGCAACCCTCTGCGGTATTGTGTATGTGCTTAGTTGCTCAGTCGTGTCTGACTCTTTGCGACCCCATGGACTGTAGCCCGCCAGGCTCCTCAGTCTGTGAGATTCTCCAGGCAAGAAGACTGGAGTGGGTGGCCATGCCTTCCTCCAGGGGATCTTCCTGACTCAGGAACTGAACCCATGTCTGCTGTGTCTCCTGCGTGGCAGGCAGATTCCTTTATTCAGCACCTACTAGGCACATCATCCTCTCATTCAGTTCACCCAACAGGAGGTGCTGACATCATGTCCCTCTTGTTTTTTAGTCGCTAAGTCGCATCCAACTCTTTGTGAACCTATGGACTATAGGCTTCTCTGTCCATGGGATTTCCTAGGCAAGACTACTGGAGTAGGTTGCCATTTGCTACCCCAGGGGATCTTCTGGACCCAGGGATCAAACTCAGGCCTCCTGCATTGGCAAGCGGGTTCTTTACCACTGAGTCACTAGGGAAGCCCATGTCCATCTTACAGATCAGAAGAACTGAGGGTCAAGTGAGTAGTTTGCAGGAACTGAGAAACTGAGCTGCAGGACTTTCAGTGCTAAAACCATGACATGTGTACATGCTTAATTGCTTCAGTCATGTCCAGCTCTTTTCGACCCCATGAACTGCAGCCCGCCAGGCTCCTATGTCCATGGGGATTCTCCAGGCAAGAATACTGGAGTGGGTTGCCATGCCCTCCTCCAGGGGATCTTCCCGACCCAGGGACTGAACCCGGGTCTCCTGCATTGCAGGCGAATTCTTTACCCACTGAGCCCAAAACCAGGACAACCCCAGGCAAATCCAGAGGGTTGGTCACCCTATCAAGATACCTTGCCCCACATTACACAAGCCAGGATTTAAATTCAAGTCTGACCAGCTCAAACCCCCATGGCACTTTATTCTGGCTTTCTGATCACTGCAGCCAATATAAACATTCTTACGTGGATATTCTGGGGACAGAATCCAAGCATACTCTTATATTGAATTTGGCTCATGTATTTGGAGCCTCCTGGAGACAGTTCCTTATAGAGAGACACCGAATCACAAAATGGATGGGTTTTTGTCAGAGAAAAGGAATCCAGCCTGGGGAACGTCTTCCCGGCTGACACCGTGACAGTTCGGCTTTATCAACAGTTCTTTGGCGCCTCCTGGTGGTGAAAAGTTGTTCGGTTCAGTTCAGTTCAGTCGCTCAGTCGTGTCCGACTCTCCGCGACCCCATGAATCACAGCACGCCAGGCCTCCCTGTCCATCACCAACTCCTGGAGTTCACTCAGACTCATGTCCATCGAGTCGGTGATGCCATCCAGCCATCTCATTCTCTGTCGTCCCCGTCTCCTCCCGCCCCCAATCCCTCCCAGCATCAGACTCTTTTCCAGTGAGTCAACTCTTCTCATGAGGTGGTCAAAGTATTGGAGTTTCAGCTTTAGCATCAATCCTTCCAATGAACACCCAGGACTGATCTCCTTTAGGATGGACTGGCTGGATCTCCTTGCAGTCCATGGTACTCTCAAGAGTCTTCTCCAACACCACAGTTCAAAAGCATCAATTCTTAAAGAACCCATACTGTGGGTAAACGGTGAGAGTGAAAACCAACTGGAACTTCTTACAGCTTGGGGAACATAAAGATTTTGCTTCAGAAATAAAATCTAGCAGAGAATTTTTCTTTTTTCTTAAATGAAAACTGACCAACCAGGATGTGATAGTCTAGGGCGAGGAGAATCAGACAAACTCTAAGTGGACGCCAAAAGAAAACCGTCAATAATCAAGACAATAATTTTTTAAAAAGAAAACGAAATTAATGGCAAAAAATGATGAGCAAAATATCAAAATTTCAAGTACAGAACAGACAGGCTCTGACCATCCCCTTGCCCTGCCATGTCTCACTGGCCTTACCCCAGTCTTGTGAGCACTAGCCCAGGAGCCCGGAACCCCAGCACCTTTGAGAAACTCTGGTTGGAGGGCTCCTGATGATGGCCCTCAAAACCTCATCACGGGAAATGGAAATGGTACCTTCAGATGTTCCCACCAAAGAAACATCATAGAAAGGATTACAACCCCTGCTAGGAGAAGCCGGAAGGCCTGCATCAAGCATGAAGTTTCCTTAAGTTTCCTTTCCTCTTGTTTGGGTATATTTTGAATTTGATGTCATAATATACCCATATTTTATTTTGTTCTATTTCCTTTTATCGACATATAAACACTTCAGAAGTGTACAGAGAAGGAATATTATCATAACCTTATAGCTCAAAGGATTTTCACAAGCCAACACACATTTAACTGGTACCCAGATCAAGAGAGAGCACAAGACCAGAGTTCCCGTCATACTCCCCCTGTTCACTGCCACCCCAAGGTACCTCTGTCTTGATGTCCAACAGCATAGATTAGTTCTATTTTTGTTCTGTATATAAATGAAATGATACACTCCAAGGTATTTTAAGTCTGGTTTATTTTGCTATGAGCTATGTTAGTGAGATCAGGCCATAATCTTTGTGTGTGATTATAGTTTGTTCATTCTCATACATGGTATAAATCTATTAAAATAAATGTATCCATTCAGCTGACATGGGTTGTTTCAGTGCGTTGTTTCAGCACACTGTGCTGCTATGAATATTCGTATCCATGTCTTTTGTTTAACATAAGCATGTCTACAACGGCCAGGTTCAGCAGAAATTTCTACCTGACCTATAAGCTCAGCTGGTAAAGAATCCACCTGTAATGCAGGAGACCCTGGTTGGATTCCTGGGTCAGGGAGTTCCCCTGGAGAAGGGATAGGCTACCCACTCCTGTATTCTTGGGCTTCCCTGGTGGCTCAGACGGTAAAGAATCCACCTGCAGTGCAGGAGACCTGGGTTCCATCCCTGGGTTGGGAAGATTCCTTGGAGGAGGGCATGGCAACCCACTCCAGTATTCTTGCCTGGAGAATCCCCATGGACAGAGGAGTCTGGTGGGCTACAGTCCACCGGGTTGCAAAGAGTCAGACATGACTGAAGCAATAAGCAGCAGCATAGACCTGTGAGCCAGTGAATTGTAGAGTGGCTTGGTTTGTAGAATTATTGTAGCAGTAACTAACTCATAGTATACCCTTTTAAAGTCATAAAAATTAATTATTAGCAAAACAGACATTAAAACACAAAGATGATTCACCTTTATTGAAATAGAAAAAAAGCATACACATGCCTATATTTCTGCTGAGAGTGCATTTGCTGGGTCATAGGGGAGGCATAGCTTCAGTTTTAATATAGACAAATATATATAGAAAGAATATTTGTCTTTTGCTCCCATAATGGTGTCTTTTGATGAATTCAGTTTCTTAGTTTTCATAGAATTCATTAAAGGTTTTTTTCATTCATGACTGACATTTTTTGTTTCCTGTTTGCAAAAGATCCGCCTATTCTAAAATCAGAGATATTTTTATATGTTTTCTTCTAAAAACTTTACTTATTTATTTATTTTAGCTTCAGATCTGCAGTCCTTCTAGAAATTATCTTTGGTATGGTGTGAGGCAGGAGTCATAAGTATGTATTTTTCCATATATAAGATGACCATATACATATGTATCTGTTTTTGTTTACATATAAAAGTAAATAATTATATTCCCTTTTAAATGTTATGACTTTTCCCTAATTGTTCAAGTAAAATTGATACAGAAACAGCTGTTTTGAGCACTGATTGAGGTACATTACCTACACTCCCTCATTTAATTCTCTCTGTACTTGTATGAGGTAAGTTCTCATATTTCAGTTTTATAGATGAAAAGAGTGAAGCTCAGGGAATTAAAGTGTGTTGAGGGTACAGAGCAATTAAGTCCAGAGTCTTTTAACCAGTGTTCTAAACTACCTCGCACAGAAAAATTTCATTTGGAGGATAATTGTCTGTTACGGTACCAGTATAACATGTTGATCTATTCACAAGCTGATGGATATTTGCACTGTTCCTATGGACAGAGGAACCTGGCAGGCTGTGGTCCATAGAGTCACAAAGAGTCAGACATGACTGAAGTGACTTCGCAAGCACACACATCTATTTATTTATATTAAAAAAAATTTTGGCCACACCCCATAGCATGTGGGTCCTTAGTCCCCTGACCAGGGATCGAATCCATTACTTCTGCAGTGGAAAGTCCTAACCACTGGACAACCAGGTAATTTCCCTTTTGGCTAAATTTTTTATTTGTAAATATTCAGTTCTGTGGCTTATCTTTCACTTTTTTAATGGTGCCTTTTGAGAAAATAGTTTGCATGTTGATAAAGTTCCAATTTAGAAGTTTTTTCTTACGCCCTTTTGGATGGTGCTTCTTAAAAATGTGTATTTATTTATTTGGCCATTTCGGGTCTTAGGTACATTGTGCAGGATCTTTCCTTGTGGTGTGTGGGCTTAGTCAGTTGCTTTGCAGCATGTGGGATCTTAGTTCCCTGACCAGAGGTTGAACCTGCATCCCCTGTATTGCAAGGTGGGTTCTTAACCACTAGACTACCACAGAAGTCCCTTAGGTTGTGCTTTTGATGTCATATCTAAGAGGTCTTTGCCTAAAATCAAGGTCATGAAGGTTTCCTCATATATTTTCTTCTAGAAGCTTTGTAGTTTTAGTTTTTACATTCACGTCCATGATCCATGTTGAGCCTGTTTTTGCGCATGGCATGAGGTGACAGTTTACATTCATCTGTGTGTGTGTACATTCACTTGTCCCAGCATCATTTGTTGAAATGACGATCTTTTCCCCCTCAATCAGCTTTATTGAGCAGCTGATTTTATCACCCCTGGAGGCTGATCCACCACTGGACTTTCAGTCGTGTGGCCTAATAAATACATTTCCTCGCTGTTTACACTCATTTGAGTTTTGCATTATCCTTTGAAACCAGAAGCCATCTGGCTGAAACAGATGTTGCCAGGAGGTGGCACCCGGAAGTGGCATCAAGTGGATGCCAGCTCTGTAGACCTTCTATGGAATAACCCACGCCTAGTTCCTTGAAATCTTTCTCAGTCTGTACTCTTTCAGTGGATTTGAGCATTGTTTCTTACCCCCAAAGAGTCCATAAAATCAAATTCTGGCCAACCTACTGCATACCCCGGGAGAGGGAAGCAACCAAACCAAACCAGTCCGAATGCTCCTTGGCTGGGACTCTAGCCAGAATCACTAAGAAGAGATGCTCTCTTCTCCTCTAACTTCATAAGCCATGAGGACAAGGCAGGCTTAGAACTGCCAGTGGCCACCTTTTGGTCAGGTGGCAAGAGAAGACTCAGGAATAAAGGTATTCCCTGATGGCTCAGCAGGCAAAGAATCTGCCTGCAATGCAGGAGACACAGTAGACACTGGTTTGATCCCTGAGTCAAAGATCCCCTGGAGGAGAAAATGGCAATCCACTCCAGTATTCTTGGCTGGAGAATCCCATGAAGACAGCAGCCTGGCGGGGGATAGTCTAAAGGGTCACAAAGAGTCGGACACGACTGAACAACTAAGCGACTTAGGAATAAAGCCCAGCAATGACAAGCAGGACCAAAAGGCAAGGAGAGAGGCAAGGTTCTCAGGATATCATTCACACCTCTGGGTGAGCCACGCCTGAAGCCCTCTGCTTTAGGGGGCAAATAGCAAACTGGGACTGGTGGGGGAGGAAAGGACTCCAGCAACTAGTTAGGAGCTCTATTTGTGCTCTGAATTGGAGATCCAGTTGTACTGGTTTCTCTCCCTAAGAAGTCCAACCTGACTAGGCCAGTGTTCTATGTTTTCCCTGCCTGTTCAGTTCAGTTCAGTCACTCAGTTGTGTCCAACTCTTTGTGACCCCATGGACTGCAGCACGCCAGGCTTCCCTGTCCATCACCAACTCCTGGAGCTTACTCAAGCTCATGTCCATCGAGTTGGTGATGCCATCGGACCATCTCATCCTCTGTTGCCCTTCCTCCTCCTGCCTTCAATCTTTCCCAGCATCAGGGTCTTTTCCAATGAGTCAGTTCTTCACATCAGGTGGCCAAAGTATTGGAGCCTCAATTTCAGCATCAGTCCTTCCAATGAATATTTAGGACCAACCTCCGTTAGAACTGACTGGTTTGATCTCCTTGCTGTCCAAGGGACTCTCAAGAGTCTTCTCCAACACCACAGTTCAGCGCTCAGCTTTCTTTCTTTATGGTCCAACGCTCACATCCATACATGACTACTGGAAAAACCATAGCTTTGACTACATGGACCTTTGTTGGCAAAGTAATGTCTCTACTTTTTAATATGCTGTCTAGATTGGTCATAGCTTTTCTTCCAAGGAGCATTCGTGTTTTAATTTCATGGCTACGGTCACCATCTGCAGTGTTTTTTGAGCCCAAGAAAATAAAGTCTGTCATTGTTTCCATTGTTTCCCTATTTGCCTTGAAGTGACGGGACCGGATGTCATGATCTTAGTTTTTTTAATGTTAGGCTTTAAGTCAGATTTTTCACTCTTCTCTTTCAATTTCATCAAGAGGCTCTTTAGTTCCTCTCCGCTTTCTTCCATAAGGGTGGTGTGTCATCTGCATATCTGAGGTTCTTGATATTTCTCCCTGCAGTATTGATTCCAGCTTGTGCTTCATCCAGCCTGGCATTTTGCATGATGTACTCTGCATATAAGTTAAGTAAGCAGGGTGATAGTATACAACCTTGATGTACTCCATGCCTGTAGGGGCTGCTATTCTACAAATTCATTCTCAAGAGGTTATCTTGTCTTGCTTGAATGGACAGAGGTACTCAAGGTCTAGCTGCTTCCCAAGTCTCAGAAAACTGGAGTGTAGTAAAAACCACCAGTAGCAAAAATGCTGATTAGAGTCACACTAATCAACCATAGACACTCAAAGATGCCAGCTCCCCACAGGTGAACCAAATGCGCCTGGTGAGAGCAGTAGGAAACAAACACTTCGTGAGAAACTCAACAGCAGAGAGGCAGAGAAAGAGGCAGGTATGGTTCCCAACCTGGCTCCGCCTTGCTGGCCAGGCAACCTCAGGTCATTTACCGAGTGTCCCTGGAGGTCAGTCTTGTCCCGTGTAAAATGAGGGCTAAACATGCCTATGGTAACAGCCTTCAGCCTCTGCTTCCTCTGACTCACAGTGGGAGTGTGGCCGTCCGCTCAGGCCTGCCCAGTCTTCGAGGTCTGTGTGCGTCTGGGGGCCACCCTGGCCCTCCATGTGGGTCAGAGTCTGGACTACCTGGGCCATGTCATCTTCTTCCCAAAGACCCCAGGCCAGAGCTTCTTGCTTCTCACCTGTGTCTATCTCTCCACAACACAGTGTGTTCTGCCTTTTCTGAAGGGTTGGGATGATTAATGAGAATTAAAGAACTTAAAGGTGTGGCCTAGAGACTTCTCTGGTGGTCTAGTGGTTGAGTCTGCACTCCTAAAGCAGGGGGCACATGTTCAATCCCTGGTCATGAAACTTGGATCCTACATGCCATAGGGTGTACCGTAAAATTTTTTTTAATAAATATATGTTTTTTAAAAGCTTGTAAACCTGACGGTGACAAGATGGAGAAAATCATACTCACTGGCATTCCTTTCAGGAGAAGCACTGTTTATTTGTTCAGGAAGAAAATTCCTTGATAAACTCACATGGGAGAGAGGTGAGCAGCCGCCCACCCCCAGAAGACCTGAGGACAGCTAGGAGTCTCCCAAGTGCCTGGATGTGAAGAATCTTCAGGTTACACTGCCACAAGGTGGGGCATATGAAAGATGGGGGTCCTGGGGTGTCACCCCCCGTGAGTCTCCCACATGCCGCAACTAAGACCCGACGCAGCCACAGCAGTAAACAAATCAATAAGGTATCTTTAAATGATGTCATCTTCTAAGGAGTTATATGGCTGGTGCCGGAAGAAGAAAAATAGAGCTTTTTGGTTTAGCAGGTGTTTGCTGGGCTTCCCCAATGGCTCAACGGTGAAGAATCGTCTGCAATGCAGCAGACGCGGGTTCGATCCCTGGGTCGGGAAGATCCCCTGGAGGCGGGCATGGCAACCCACTCCAGTATTCTTGCCTGGAGAATCCCATGGACAGAGGGGCCTGGAGGGCTACAGTCCATGGGGTCACAAAGAGTCGGACATGACTGAAATGACTGAGCACGAGCCCCTGCCGTGGGGGAGGTCCGATTAGCACATAACACGGATGCCCAGTGTACACTGAGGGGAGGGTGTCCAAACGAGCAGAGAAAAGTTTTGTTTAAACTTTTCTTGTCTTGCCTTAAAATAAGAACTTTATTTCATCGCCCAGATTCTGCCGCCTCTCAAAGGGCCTGCTTTTCCCAACTGCCCTGCAGAAAGTCCCTATCCATCTTTCAGGAAGCTATTGGGAGGCCCGTGCCGCTTCTCGCCAGCAGGGCTTCTCCAAGTCTGAGTGGCCCATAGGAGGTGCTCAGTAAGTACCTGTCCACTGGCTGAATGGATAATGACAACGAGAAGACCTCCCTGGTGCTCCAATGGTTAAGAATCCACCTGCCAATGCAAGGGACTTGGGTTCAACCCCTGGTCTGGGAAGATTTCCCCTGCCGTGGGGAAACTAAGCCATTGTTCCGAAACTGCGGAAGCCCAGTCTCTAGAGTCCCTGCTCTGCAACAAGAGAAGCCACCACCTGAGAGGCCCGTGCAGCGTGACTAGAGAGTAGCCCCCGCTTGCTGCAACCAGAGAAAGCCCGTATACAGCTGTGAACACGAATACCCAGCACAGACAAAATAAAATAAATTTTAAAAATTTAAAAATACCTATTAAACCAGTCATGGCAATTCTCCTGGCTTGGAGATTTCTCTCATTTCTTCTGTGAGATTGGCAATTTCTCCCGATTAGGTTCCGTTCCTTGGTGTGTGGGCTTCCCTAGTGGCTCAGTGGTAATGCAGGAGATGCGGGGTCAATCCCTGGGTTGGAAAGATCCCCTGGAGAAGGAAAAATGGCAACCCACTCCAGTATTCTTGCCTGGAGAATCCCATGGACAGAGGAGCCTGGCAGGCTACAGTCCATAAGATCGCAAAGAGTCGGACACGACTGAGCACCAGCTCCCGTGTATATAGTCAGTTTTTTGTCCACATCTTAGGAGCAAAATGTAACACAACTCCTGTTTCTGGTTTGTCTTCTTGCCTTTGTAGTGCAGTCACTCAGTCATCTCCAACTCTTTGCAACCCCATGGGCCACAGCACAACAGGCTTCCCTGCCCTTCAGCACTTCCCACCTGTTCCTCATCTTCTTCCTGTCTTAGGTTCTGCCACGCACTTGCTGTTGTTTCATAAGAGAAGAGTAGTCCTCTCTCTAAAGAGAAAACTCTGTTTCACTGGTATCTGTTTCCCTCCCTGTTGCTCCATATTCCTGCCTTTCCCCGTCATCACTTTTATCTGCATGCTGAATCACACCATGATATTTTCAAAGGCATTTTAAATAGTACCAAATTCAGTACATGCCGTACCAACAGTGCATCCAACTCAATATGGGCCGCTGTGATCAATTTCTCACATTGGCAAACAATGATGTCCCCATCAGGACTTTGACATTTGATTCTAAGACACACTCCTAATGTCAGAAATATGAAAATATAGAAGTTATGCATGTTTTAGGCTTCTCTTGTGGCTCAGCTGGTAAAGAATCCGCTGCAATGCGGGAGACCTGGGTTCGATCCCTGGGTTGGGAAGATCCCCTGGAGAAGGGAAAGGCTACCCACTCCAGTATTCTGGCCTGGAGAATTCCATGGACTGTATAGTCCATGCATTTGCAAAGGGTCGGACACGACTGAGCAACTTTCACTTTCATGCATGTCTTAGAATTGGGTAAATAGGGTAGCAAATACCTGTATTGATTAGAATTCTTTCAACAAGAAAGTGAGAAAACTCAACCCAGATTGACTTAAGTAAAAGGAGTATGCTGAGTTGTGCTGCTGTGCTGTCTTGTTTGACTCTTTGTGACCCATGGACTGCAGCCCACCAAGCTCTTCTGTCCATGGAATTTTCCAGGCAAGAATACTGGAGCAGGTTTCCGTTTCTTCTTCCAGGGGAACTCCCAGACCCAGGGATCCAGCCCGCATCACCTGTGTTTCCTGCATTGGCAGGCATCTTCTTTTACCAAGTCCCAAAGTCCTTGTATTAATGCAGCTTCAGGTATGGCTAAACTCAGGACTCTGGGATAAACTCAGGACTCAGTTTCTCATCATTTCTCTCTTTCTTCTATAGGGGTGGGATCCAGCTCAGATTTCACTTGGTAGCAAGCTGGAGTCAGCGGCTCTAATCCTACTATCCTCTCTGGTTTCAAGTCCAGCTAAAAGGAGCGAGCACCTTTGTCCCAGAATTTTGAACTGAGTCTCAGTATCACTCGTTGGCTCTGACAGGTCACCTGTCTGGCCCTGGACCAGTCATCATGGTTATGGGGGAGCTGCTGGGTTACCTGCTGGAAGCCCAAGGGCTGCTGGGGCTGCAGAGGGAAATCACGAGGATAGACGTGGGGCCGCAAATGCAGTGCACAATTGACTGTGGGGAGTTAGGTGAGAGAAGCCTTCCCAGGGCAAGCCTCTCCGGGAGGATTTGGTCCCTGCTCCTCTGCCCTGTGCAACAAGAGGAGGCCTCCGCCGAGACCCACCCGCTCCATCTGAGTCAGCCTCGCGTGGCCTCCCTCCCCGGGCCGCTGACACTGCACTGACTCAGCGGCTACATGAGCTGGATGCTGCCTGGAAAGTTAATAAGCCTGGGAGCCAAGACATTCCTCCTGTGACGGGGTTGGTGCCGCGAGTGGGTGGAATGAATGAAAAAGAGTGGGAGCACCATGGCTCCTAAAGCGTTTATGAAGTCAAGAAGCTCAGAAAGCAAGGGAGGGGAAATCCGTGGCAGCAGTGGGAGCTGGTGACCCCCCCACACCAGCGCTGGTCCCTGGAAGGGGGCAGGCACTGTCCCCACCCCAGCCCCATCCACGCTCCAGCTCTGCCCATCTCTTTCCTTCAAATCTAAGGGTCAAGGAGCAGGACTGGGGGATCCATCTATCCCTTGGAGGGTAGGGGAGGAAGAGAAGAGGGAGGCTTGGTTAGGAGGGGGTCCTGGAGGACAGGAAATAGGGGAGACAGAGAGGGGAAGATGGGGACTGCTTGCCACAACCGCTCAGAAACTGGATGGAGTACAAGCACAGAGCACCTGCTCTCTGCCAGGTCCCCAACTAGGGGGTGAGGCCCCCCAGTAAATAGGATTTTGTCTCTGCCGTCATGGAGCACAGAGTCTGGTCTGGACACAATAAGAGAATTGTTCATCATAACAGAATGTGATGGCACAGGGACCTGGGCTTTATTGAAGGGAGGTACCCCGGGGGGAGAAGTGAAGGAGGCCATTGCCAAGCAGAAGGCTTCAGGTCAGTCTAGCCTTGACCGAGTCTAGAGGGTGTGTGTGTGTGTGTGTGTGTGTGTCTGTGTGTGTGTGTGTCTGCAGGGCTTGGTGGGCTCTGGACACAGCTGTGGAACAGTTCCCTTCAAGTCAAAGGGACAGGCCTTTCTGACGTCTCTTTCAGGCTTTGGCTACTGGCTTTTGGGAGTGGCAGCCTGCCTGGCAAGGAGGCTCCCATCAGCCAAGGACAGTCCTCTGCACGAGGGGACAGATGGGGTAGCTGTGAGGCCTCAGAGCCCTCATTCTCAGCAGCTGGAGGATGGCACCAGCCCGGTGGAGCCACCTGAACGGGATGGAGGGGAGGTGATGCCAACGGCCTCTGCTCTGATATTCGTCATGCTGGATGTCTGGTGGAGGATGGGGTAGGCAGCAGAAGGGAGCTGAGGGGCAGGGGACTTCCTGGAGGAGAAGGTCCTTCTGGGGCACCTTGTAGAACAGCTCAGGAGGTGGACAAGCAAAGAACGGCCTAAGGGGTCAATGTGTGCAACAGTTATAGGAGCACGTGGCGCTTTCTGGGAAGGCTAAGCTGTTTAGGTAGGACACTGGGCTGTTACAGGGGTGGCCAGGGCCAGGTCATGAAGGTCCTGTGTGCCATACTAAAAGACCAGGGATTCAAGTTCTTTTGAAAAGAACTGGAATCTCACACAAATGTAGAGAACGGACATGTGGACATGGTGGGGCCTGGGGATGGAAAGGTGGCATGAATTGGGAGATTAGGCTTAATATAAATACACCACCATGGGTAAAGCAGAAAGTGAGTACACCTGCACAGAGAGCTCAGCTCTGTGCTCTGTGATGACCTAGGAGGGTGGGAAGGGGAAAGATGGGCAGGAAGCCAAGGGGGAGAGGGTATATGTGTTTGTTTATATATTGTTGCTGTTGTTGTTGTTCAGTGGCTAAGTCGTGTCCAACACTTTTGTGACCCCATGGACTGTAACCAGGCAGGCTCCTCTGTCTATGGGGTTCTCCAGGCAAGAATATTAGAGTGAGTAGCCATTTCCTTCTCCAGGGAATCTTCTCTACCCAGGGATCAAACCCATGTCTCCTGCATTGGCAGGTGGATTCTTTATCACTAACCCACCAAGGAAACCCAAGCATATTTGTGTGTGTGTGTGTGTGTGTGTGTGTGTGTGTGTGTTAGTCACTCAGTCACGTCCGACTCTTTGCAATCCCATGGACTGTAGCCTGCTAGGCGCCTCTGTCCATGGAAGTCTCCAGGCAAGAATACTAGAATGAGTTGCCATTCCCTTCTCCAAGTGATCTTCCTGACCCAAGGACTGAACCCAAGTCTCCTGTATTGCAGGCGGCTTCTTTACTGTCTTAGCCACCAGGGTCCCTGGGTGGGGAAGATCCCCTGGAGGATGAAATGGCAACCCACTCTAGTATTCTTGCCTGGAGAATCCCATGGACAGAGGGGCCTCCTGTCCATAGGGTTGCAAAGAGTCGGACATGACTGAAGCGAGTTAGCACACACATAAGCTTCCCAGCTACCAATTACCAATATAAGCTTCCCAACTACCAATGCATGTAGAAGTAAGGTGTGGGTTTGATTCCTGGGTCAGGAAGATCCCCTAGTGTAAGAAATGGTAATCCACTCCAGTATTCTTGCCTGGAGAATCCCATGGACAGAAGGGCCTGGCAGGCTGCAGTCCATAGGGTCACAGTTGGACATGACTGAAATGACTTAGTATATACGCATGCATATGTGTGTGTGTGTGTGTATGTATATATGTATGTGTGAAAGTTGCTCAGTAGTGTCCGACTCTGTGACCCCATGAACTATACAGTTCATGGAATTCTCCAGGCCAGAATACTGGAGTTGGTAGCCTTTCCCTTCTCCGGGATCTTCCCAACCCAGGGATTGAACCCAGGTCTCCCACATTGCCAAGTGAGCCACCAGGGAAGCCCAAGAATACTGGAATGGTCAATCCTGGGTTGGTTGATCTTCCCAACCCAGGAATCAAACTGGGCTCTCCTGCATTGCAGGCGGGTTCTTTAACCAACTGAGCTATCAGGGAAGCCTGGATATATGTATACATATAGCTGATTTACTTCATTGTACGGCAGAAGCTAACAACATTATAAAGCAATTATACTCAAAAAAAAAAAAAAAGAAGAAAGGAACTGGACTCTCCTTCAACCCCACTGCAGCCCTTCCTGCAGACATTCAGCACCGTCATGGGGTAAGGCAGCCCGGCTCTGTTCGGGTGGGGGCAACCAAGGGCCCTTATGCTCTGCAACATTGAAGTGGGCAAGAGGCCACCAGCAGGCAAATGGCCAGAGAGCAACGGCCAGAGAGGGGCTGTCTCCAGGCGCTGAGGGAAACGCAGGAGTCAGGAGCAGTTTGAAAGTTGTTTTCTTGACGTAGGCATTTTAGAAATAGAAAGAAATGTCGTCACAAGGGAGTCCCATGGAGAGGAATGAATGCACGACTTGGAGTCAGCAAAGCCAAAGGCCTGGGCCTGGGGCCCAGCACGACCGTGCCAGCTGGACAACTCTGGGAAGGTCACTCGGCTCACCGAGGCCCTATTTCCACATCTGCACTGGGATCATATCTATTCCACGGGGTCAGCTAAGATAACATCTGTGTGTAAAAAAGGCTGTGCAAATATTAAGTTACTGTCGTTTTGCAAAAAAAAAAAAAAAACAAGCCTGCAGCAAGCATCCCTCAGGCTCTTTTGACCCTAGTTCCCACCTGGCACTGATCAGGTCGGCCGGGGACTTACTGGATGACATAGCAAGCCAGCAGCAGAGCTAAGGTGTCAGCTCACCCGAGGACCGGCTCCAACATCGTCAGCAGAATCAGCTGAGACCCAGTTTCACGCTGCAGTTTAGATGGCCAAGGCATTCCCTTTGAAAAGGAAGTCCCTTTCAGCAGAGTGTTCACGGTGGTTCCCATGGGCAGCCCCAATATCCTCCGAAAGGTTGGGAGATGTAGCAATAGCTGGATGAGGTTCCCAAGAGACAGGGCAGAGAGGGAGACAAAGAACAGACATGTGTCCTGAGAACAGAGGAGACTGTGTGTTTCTCAACCCTTCCTGGGGCCACAGCCCTCCAACTCCCACCAATGTTTTCAAAATACTGGAGTGGGTAGCCATTCCCTTCTCCAGGGGATCTTCCAGACCCATGGATTAAACCCAGGTCTCCTGCATTGCAGGCAGATTCCTTACCATCTGAGCCACTAGTGAAGCCCTCAAAACAGATTTATTGAGATATAGTTCACATACCATAAAAGGATCCTCTTGAAGTGTACAATTCAATGTTGTTGGGGTTTTTTTTTGTATTCACAGAGTGACACAAATATCACCACAACAAATTGTGGAATATTTTCATCTCCCCATAGAAGAGTTCCTAGTCATTAGCAATCATTCCCTTCTCCCATTCCCACTGTCCTCCCAGTCCTAGGTAATCATTAATCTACTTTTGTTTGTTGTTGTTGTTGAGTCACGAAGTTTGCAACCCATGGACTGTAGCCCACCAGGCTCCTCTGTTCATGGAATTTCCCAGGCAAGAATACTGGAGTGGGTTCCCATTTCCTTCTCCAGGGGATCTTCCGGACCCGGGGATTAAACCTACATCTTCTGCATTGGCAGGTGGATTCTTTACCAGTGAGCCATCAGGGAAGCCCAAATCAACTACATTCCAGTAAAAATTAAAACAAAAACAATGTATGAGGATCCCAATTTTTTACATCCTCGCCAGCACTTGTTATGATCTGTAATACATATAACAACTCTTCTAATAGGTATGAAGTAATATCTCATTGTGTTTATCTTATTGTGATAAACTATATATGGTATTTATCATTTTAACTTTGTAAATAATTCAGTGGCATTAGATGTATTCCTCTTTGTGGTTTTGACTAGCATTTTCCTAATGTCTAATGATGTTGAGCATCTTTTCATGTGCTTATTAACCATTTGTATATATTCTTTGGAAAAAAATCTCCTCACATATATTACTCATTTTAAAATTGGATTGTCTGTTTTCTATTGACTTGTAAGAGTTCTTTGCATATTCTGTCTGCTGCTGCTGCTGCTGCTAAGTCGCTTCAGTCATGTCCGACTCTGTGCGACCCCATAGACAGCAGCCCACCAGGCTCCCCCCTCCCTGGGATTCTCCAGGCGAGAACACTGGAGTGGGTTGCCATTTCCTTCCCCAATGCATGAGAGTGAAAAGTGAAAGTGAAGTCACTCAGTCGTGTCCGACTCTTCAAGTCCCTTATTACAGACACGACTCATGAAGATTTTCTCCCATTCTGTGGCTTGTCTTCTCACTTTCTTGATGATGGTCTTTAAAGCACAAAAGTTTTAACTTTTTGAGGAAGTCTAACTTATCTATGTTTTCTAGTTTGAGTTTTTGATGTCATATCTAAAAAGGCTTTGTTTAACTCTAAGTCATGAACATTTACCTCTTTGCATTCTTCTCAGAGTTTTACAGCTTTGGTTATTTCATTTAGGTCTCTGATCCATTTTGAATTAGTTTTGATATAGGGTGTGAGGTAGGACTCAAATTTCATTTTCCTGTGTGTGGCTATCCAGTCGTCCCAGCATCATTTGTTAAAAAGGCTATTTGTTCTCTCACTGGATTTTTTCACCGATGTCAAACATCACACCCATGTCAAACATCACACCCATGTCAAACATCACACTGATTTTGAAGAAAGCAGTCCTGAAACAGTAATTTCTACATGCAGTTAGCACAACTTGTGATTCCTGGCAGGTGAAGGCAGCTTTTGTACTCTCGTCACAATCACCTCCGGAGAAGGCAATGGCAAGCCACTCCAGTACTCTTGCCTGGAAAATCCCATGGATGGAGGAGCCTGGTAGGCTGCAGTCCGTGGGGTCGCTAAGGGTCAGATACAACTAAGCAACTTCACTTTCACTTTTCACTTTCACACATTGGAGAAGGAAATGGCAACCCACTCCAGTGTTCTTGTCTGGAGAATCCCAAGGAATGGGGAGCCTGGTGGTCTTCCGTCTATGGGGTCACACAGAGTCGGACATGACTGAAGTGACTTAGCAGCAGCACAATCACCTCAGGGCCTGTGGTCTGAGGTGACTTGGTATCCAACATGAATTCCTAGTATTTGACGTGTGTTAGTCGCTCAGTCATGTCCAACTCTTTGTCACCCCATGGACTGTAGCCCGCCAGGCTCCTCTGCCCAAGGAGTTCTCCAGATAAGAATACAGGAGTGGGTAGCCATTCCCTTCTCCAGGGAACCTTCCCAACCTAGGGAATTGAACGCAGGTCCCCTGCATTGGCAGCCGGATTCTTTACCGTCTGAGCTACCAGGGAAGAGAGGCCAAAAAAAAAACCCAACTCAGATTGAATAACAGACTGGGTGCCCCAGGTCTCCAAGTGGCTTGATGTGTTGCAGTCTCTGGGGCCCAGAGTGGTGGTGGAGTTTCAGTTTTTCCATGTTTATCAAGAAAATATATTTAACTGAACATACAATGGAGCTGCAATTTATAAAAATATGACATATTTGAAAACTTCTGAAAGCTTTTTGAAATCTTATAAAAAGCTCTTGACTGAATTACTGTATGTGATACCATTCAAACTGTTTAGCATACTTTTATTTTATTTTTTGAGGAACAAGAGCTCAATTTTTTAAATTTGACCATTTCTTGCATTTTAAGTACTCCTTGATAACATCCTTGGCTTGAAACTCTTTGACATAACCTTAAAAAAAAAAAAGAAAAAACAATTTTACTAGCATTCGGAAACTTGGCTAAATTGTTCAGTTCAGTTCAGTCGCTCAGTCGTGTCCAACTCTCCGCGACCCCATGAATCACAACACGCCAGGCCTCCCTATCCATCACCAACTCCCTGAGTTCACTCAAACTCATGTCCACAGAGTCGGTGATACCATCCAGCCATCTCATTCTCAGTCGTCCCCTTCTCCTCCCGCCCCCAACCTTTCCCAGCATCAGAGTCTTTTCCAGTGAGTCAACTTGTCGCATGAGGTGGCCAAAGTATTGCAGTTTCAGCTTTAGCATCAGTCCTTCCAATGAATACCCAGGATCGATCTCCCTTAGAATGGACTGGTTGGATCTCCTTGCGGTACAAGGGACTCTCAAGAGTCTTCTCCAACACCACAGTTCAAAAGCATCAATTCTTCTGCGATCAGCTTTCTTCACAGTCCAACTCTCACATCCATACATGACCACGGGAAAGACCATAGCCTTGACTAGACGGACCTTTGTTGGCAAAGTAATGTCTCTGCTTTTTAATATATTATCAAGCAAAGCTTTAACAAAAATTAGCACATGTCTTTTGATAATGCTTTCCATCATTAAAATGTCTTATAACAAATATTCATTTCAGTTCAGTTGAGTTCAGTCACTCAGTCATATCCGACTCTTTGCGACCCCATGAACCGCAACATGGCAGGCCTCCCTGTCCATCACCAACTCCCGGAGTTCACAATTACTCAGCTATTAAAAATAATGCATTTGAATCAGTTCTAATGAGATGGATGAAACTGGAGCCTACTATACAGAGTGAAGTAAGTCAGAAAGAAAAACATCAATACAGTATATTAACGCATGTATATGGAATTTAGAAAGATGGTAACGATGACCCTATATGCGAGACAGCAAAAGAGACACAGATGTAAAGAACAGACTTTTGGACTCTGTGGGAGAAGGCGAGGGGGGGATGATTTGTGAGAATAGAATTGAGACATGTATATTACCATATGTGAAATAGATTGCCAGTCCAGAGTCGATGCATGAGACAGAGCGCTCAGGGCTGGTGCACTGGGACCCTAACCCCTGAGGGATGGGATGGGGAGGGAGCTGGGAGGGGGAGTTCAGGATGGGGGAAACATGTACACCTATGGCTGATTCACATCAATGTATGGCAAAAACCACCACAATATTGTAAAGTAAGTAGCCTCCAATTAAAATAAATAAATTTTTTTTAAAAAAGTCTTACAGCCATTTTCAGGGACCTTAATGACTTTCAGTGTTTTTAAGGCTTATAACATGGCTTTCCTCTTACCAGCATTTTCCAAATTTCTGCAGAAACACATTCAGGTAAGCAGATTCATTGACTGGGTTTCTTTAACATATATTTAAATTGTGGTAAAATATACACAACAGGAAATTCACTCTGGGACTTCCCTGGTGGGCCTGTGGTTAAGACTCTACACTTCCAACTGCAGGAAACATGGGTTCAATCCCCAGTTGGGAAACTAAGGTCCCACAGGACACAAGGTGTGGCCAAAACAACAAACAAAAATCGATTTTAACAATTTTTCAGCATATGGTTCAGTGGTATTACATTCACTCACACTGTTGTTCAGCCATCTCCACCATCCATCTCCAGAACTTTTCATCCTCCCAAACTGAAACTTTGTACCCCTTACATCCTAACTTCTCATCTTGCCTCCCCTCAGCCCCAGGAAACCACCATTCTACTTCTTGTCTTTATGAATTTGACGGCTCCAGGTACCTCACGTAAGTGGAATCATTCACGGTTTTGCTTCTGTTTCCTTGATCCGGCTTCTTTCACTTGGTGTCATGTCTTCCAGGTTCAACCCTGTGGTCACACATGCCAGAATTTCATGTAGCTGCTTTCCCATGCTTCCTTGAGATTTCCATGAATCTCAGGATGAATCTCTACCCCTGAAGGTGATCTTGTTTGTTTTTCTCACAATCAGAGGGAGCCTGTGGTCTCTGGGTTGCCTCACAGCTGACTGGCACCCACTGCCTGTCCAGGGGCATGATGACCACTGCTGCCAGGCTGGCGGGAAGCGCTGGGGTGGAGGCAAGTTTTGGGTCAGGGAGCACGGCCAGTATTGCTTGCGTTCTGCTCCCTTCTGCCCACTTCTGCGCCTGGGGCTTTCACAGAGATTCCTCTACTAGCCATTCATCCTCCCAACATTGATTGAACGTCTGTCATGTGCCCGGCACTGTGTGAGGTGCAGGAGGTACAGTGAGATAGGGCAGACATGGGCTTTGCCTCCCTGGAAGTTATAACCTAGTGAGGGAAAGGCATTAAACCTCAACCATTCAATAAATAAATGTCTGCTTACAACTGTGATGACTGCTATGAAGTAAAAGTGCAGTTGTGTCGTGTCACAACTGTGTCAGTCATGTCCGACACTGCGACCCCATAGGCTGTAGCCACCAGGCACCTCTGTCCATGGGATTTCCCAGGCAAGACTACCAGAGTGGGTTGCCATTTCCTCTTCCAGGGGATCTTCCTGACCCAGGGATCGAACCCTGCATCTCTTTTGTCTCTTGCTTTGGCAGGTAGATTCTTTACCACTGCTCCACTTGGGAATCCCCATGAAGAAAAAGTGTAGGGTACAGTGCAAATGTCTAAAATGGGGGTGCCAGGCTGCAGAAGGGGACCAGGGCTGTACTCAGAATCCACTGACTGACATGGCAGCCGTGACCTAACACTAGAATCAGGGTCACAGTCCCTGCATGCAAGGCATGCCAGGCTAACGGAGATGACTGGGTGGACTAGGCTCCCCTGGGTTTTGCATGTCCAGCAGTCCCTCTGCTCTCTGCTCCTTTTAGGAATTGTTGCTCCTGTTCTCCAGGGTCTCTGGGGGCCCTGCCTTTGTGGTAGGAGATGTCAGGTAAACTGTGCTTTACTTTGGAGGGAAAGTCGTGACACATTCAGAACACCGGGCCCAAATCTTTCCTGAGATGTCAGGCCTTCGTATTTTCATGTCATTTGTCTCACACCTCTGGCATCTGCTCCTTCCCACTCTCTAGGCCCTAGCTCATGATGTCATCAACAGAGCATACTGTCTCGTGTGACGATGAAGTGTTCAAAGTCTGAGAATTGAAGAACCGTCAAAAGAGATAATGAAGTCCCAAGGCGAGATGGCAAAAGTGTGCCAACGACCCTGACACATAAAAGCAGGGTTTCTGATCTTTTTCTGCTTCTTGCAATACAGAAGATGGCATTTGCTAGATCAATAACTCCATCCCAGGTGTCAGGGACTGTATTTATTTTCCCTGACAACGATTCCACATCTGAAATAACAGCTGCAATTGGAGTCACCACATAATTACATTTACAGTAACCCACTCGCATTCTCTGACACCCATCTGCCTTCTCCACTGGCCACACTGAGAGCAGAATGTGATAAAATCACCACCCAGCCTCTTGAAAGGCCTTGATGACACCATTAATCTCTCCAGTCCCCCGGGGGTGCAATATTGCTTTTGGCTTATCTCTTTAGTGAGGAGGGATCTCCATTTGACTTCTGTCCTCATCAAACCCCTTACTCTGCCAATCCAGGAGCCAATACAGTAGTTCTGCCAACGGCTGGAGATACCTATTGCAGCTACAGATGCAGGGGCAGGGAAACAGAAAGCTTTGGAGATTCATGAGGACTGTTTTGAAGTCGGTCTAGTCAAACTCAATTTGTTACCTGGAGAAAGATGTCCATATGCAACATCCTGTGCCAAATAATAGAACTGAGTCATTGACATGTCTGTCAGTAGGAAGGTAGCTAACTAAACTCTGATATATACATACAATATTAATAGGATCCACTTAAAAATATTTATTTATTTATTTGGCTGCACTGGTCTTAGTCGGGGCACATCTTCGATCTCATGTGGCATGTGGGACCTTTTTAGTTGTAGCATGTGGAATCTTTTTTTTTTTATTGTGTCATGTGAACTCTTAGTTGTGACATGTGTAATCTAGTTCCCTGACTAGGGGTTGAACCCCTGGGGCCCTGCATTGGGAGAACATAGTGTTAGTCACTGGACCACCAGGGAAGTGGATCCACCCCCTTCAGTTCAGTCTCTCAGTCGTGTCCGACTCTTTGTGACCCCATGAACCACAGCACGCCAGGCCTCCCTGTCCATCACCAACTCCCAGCCCAGCATTTCTCATGATGTACTCTGCATATAAGTTAAATAAGCAGAGTGACAATATATAGCCTTGATGTACTCCTTTCCCTATTTGGAACCAGTCTGTTGTTCCATGTCCAGTTCTAACTGTTGCTCCTGACCTGCATACAGGTTTCTCAAGAGGCAGTCAGGTAGTCTGGTATTCCCATCTCTTTCAGAATTTTCCAGTTTATTGTGATCCACACAGTCAAAGGCTTTGGCATAGTCAATGAAGCAGAAATAGATATTTTTCTGGAACTCTCTTGCTTTCTCCATGATCCAGCGGATGTTGGCAATTTGATCTCTGGTTCCTCTGCCTTTTCTAAAACCTGCTTGAACATCTGGAAGTTCACGGTTCACGTATTGCTGAAGCCTGGCTTGGAGAATTTTAGGCATGACTTTACTAGCATGTGAGATGAGTGCAATTGTGCGGTAGTTTGTATATTCTTTAGCACTGTCTTTCTTTGGTATTAGAAGGAAAACTGACCTTTTCCAGTCCTGTGGCCACTGCTGAGTTTTCCAAATTTGCTGGCATATTGAGTGCAGCACTTTCACAGCATCATCTTTCAGGATTTGAAATAGTTCAACTGGAATTCCATCACCTCTACTAGCTTTGTTCGTAGTAATGCTTCCTAAGGCCCACTTGACTTCACATTCCAGGATGCCTGGCTCTAGGTGAGTGTGGATCCACCCCCTAGGATCCATTTAAAACAATGAATGTAGGGTTTTTGTTAATGGATCTATGTTATATGCTGATGTGGAAGGAGCTTCAAGAGAAAAAAAACCAGGTGAAAAATTGTATAGCATGACTTTATTTTTTTTTAGTAAAAATAAAATAAAATAAACATTGGCCATACTGCGGGGAAAAAATAACACGTCCAAGTAATACTACTTGATCCACTTTAACTCACACCCTGATCAGTAGAGCCAAGTGGGCTAAAGTCAGAGATCTGCTGACCAGACTTGAAGGGTTTTTTCAGATATACAAATCAAGTAGGAACTTAGTGGGTGGGCCACTCATCTATTTATGGTCAGTTACATCAGCCTGGGCAGGGCAATCATCTGCATAACTCCACTGGTCCCATCTATTATGATAACCATGCTCAGTTGCCTCTGGAAATAAGTGCTGCCACTTGCTTTCTCCCACCCCAGGGTCTCACATCCCCACAGAAATAAGGAAGCCTTTTTCCCACCAGTAGCTCCCACCAAGGACTGCTTAGTGGTGCTGCCACTCCCAAAGGTTTTCTCAAGGCCGTAGTTTTCTGGGGGATCAACTTCTGGGTACCAAAGAGTGTCATGTCCATTACATTCCATTAGGGAGGGTGACTTTATTTTGAAAGCAACTGGGAGCCACTGAAGTGTTTTCAACGGTGTAGGGTGATGAATTTTCTTTCTTTCTTCCTTTCTTTCTTTGGCTGTGCTGCATGGATTGTGGGATCTTAGTTCCCTGACTAGGGATCAAACCCGGGCCCAGGCAGTAAAAGCGCCAAGTCCTAACCACTAGACTACCAGGGAAGTCCTCTGGAAATGTCTATCTTAACGAAACCACTCCTGCTGTTCAGCGGTAGTAGAGTGGAAGGGGTGAGGCAGGAGGGAGGGGAGCAAGTGAGAATCAATGCCGTGACCCCAGTAAGATTTCAACACATGCAGATGGTAGTCAAGTCCTGAAAAGTACTGGGCAGGTGGGGGGAGTCTGGGAGATATGGGGCCCCCTGAGGAAGGCATGGTGAGTGGGGGCACATGGATGGGAGGGAAAGGGTTTATTGCTATACTTAGGCTTGATCTATTTCATGACTGTGCTAGGAGGGGCAGGTCAAGAGTCAGATGGCTTGGAGCAAAGCAGGTCAAAATTTCCATTCTCAGGAGGAGGTAATGAGCGGTATGGGTTCATCTGGGCTTGCCAGGTGGTGCTAGTGGTGAGGAACCCGCCTGCCAATGTGGGAGACATAAGAGATGCAGGTTCGATCCCTGGGTCGGGAAGATCCCCTGGAGGAGGGCATGGCAACCCACTCTGGTACTCTTGCCTGGAGAATCCCCAGGAGAGAGGAGCCTGGTGGATTATAGTCCACAGTGTTGTAACAGTTGGACAGTTGGACACAACTGAAGCATCTCAGCACGCACACAGGCACACATGGGCTTGTCCACTGCTACAAGTGACCAGATGCTATATTCCATGGGGTCCCTGAGAAACCACATGAAATGTGTCTCAGGAAAAGGGGGAAACAGGAAAAGCATCTTTCCATGGCTTCCACACTACATTGGCCAAGGGTTCACCCTAAGGAGTGAACTCTCCCTGTACTTCCAGGTCACTCCAGCATGGGCATTCCCTGGGGTCCCCTAGTCTAAGTTGTGACAGCCACAAAGAGGATTGGGGTAGAGGGTAGACAGTATGTGGTGCGGGCCTGGGACACGGCATGGTCAGGTCTTACCCATACCTGTACCTGAACCTGGTCAGAGACTGCAGAGCAGGGTCACTGTAGCAATGGATGGAATAAAAATTAGATGTGGCCGAGAGGATTTGAAGAGGTGCATGTGGGTATCCAGGAGGGATGCTCAGCTCTCGGTCACCAGCAGAAAGGAGATATGGTTTAAACTGATCATTTGTAATGGAATGGATGCTGAAGTTTCTACCTGAATGCTTCCTTAAAGAGGACATCCTTGACTCTCCTCTCTAAAGGACCCCAGTCACTCCCATCAATTCGCTCCCCAGCACACGAATCATCTGCCATTGTGGATTGTCTGACTCAGCGTTCACCCCCACCACTCAACCCCACCCCCAGCATGACAGGCCAGGAAGCTCAAGCCTCCTGTTCCAGGTCCCCTGGCTGCTCGGTCATGGTTTAAATTTCTCCAGTCAGGCAGAGACATTTTCCTTGGCATGATTCCATAGCTGTTCTTTCATAAACACTTAAATCCCTTCATGATTAAGTTACCAGGACTCGTCTGGATTGAAGCCTTGAGCAGGATATCTTGTTTACTTATTGGCTTGTGCATGCATGCTATGTCGCTTCAGTCATGTCTGACTCTGTGCAGTCCTATGAACTGTAGCCCGCCAGGTTCTTCTGTCCATGGGATTTCCAGGCAAGAATACTGGAGTGGGTTGCCGTGGCCTCCTCTTGTTGTCTGACTTATTATTATCTGTCTCTCCCAACCCTGTCACTGAAGCTCCTGGATAAAAGTCACTCGTTTTTTTTTTGTTGTTGTTTTTCTCCACTGCATCCACAGAGCCTAACACAGTACCCGTATAACAGAGGCTCAATCAGATTTCATCCAGATCTGCTGGATGAAAGGGTGGACGGATGGATGGATGGAGGTGGGAAGACTATGGCAGGTGAAAGAGCAGGAAACAGTAGGCTATAAGGCTCATTTCCCCAAGCTGTAAACTCTGAAATGCTCCAGGGCTGAGTCCTCGAATCTCTTTTCCAGTCACCCTTACTTTAAGTAAGCTCCTTCAGTGTCATCAATTTAACTTCATAGCTCCAGGCGTGACCTCTCCCTGGAACTTCTGACTCATATCCAAAACTACCCAACCTTTTCACGCAGATGTTAACAGACATCTCAAATGTAACATATCCAAACAGAACACTTCGTTTCTCCTGCAAATCATCTCCTCCTACAGCCTTCCCGATCTCCCCTCTGCCAGGCATTTGGAGTCATCCCTGATACTTCTTTCTCCTGTATGTTTCTGGTTCACACTTCAGCAAACCCTCGGGGCTCTACATAATGTACAGACACCCACCATTTCTCCCGCCTCCCATCTCCCCAATCTAAGATACCATCCTATTGCAATTGGATTATTGCAGTAATCTTCTTTTTTTTAAAAAAAATAATAATTTCATTTATTTATTTTTGGCTGCGCTGGGTCTTTGTTGCTGCTCAGGCTTTTTCTGGTTGCGGCGAGTGGGGGCTACTCTTCGTTGCACTGTGCAGGCTTCTCACTGCAGAGGCTTCTCACTGCAGAGGCTTCTCTTGTTGCGGATCACAGGCTCAAGGGTGTGAGGGCTTCAGTAGTTGTGGCGCACGGGCTCAGCTGCTCCACGGCATCTGGGATCTTCCTGGATCAGGAGTCAAACCCATGTCTCTGGCATTGGCAGGTGGATGCTTTACCCCAGGGAAGAGCCCCAGGGAAGCCCTGCAATAATCTTCTATATTGGGTGCTTCTGTCTCCCCATGCCACATCTCCCTCGGTCACCTCTGACTCCAGCTCCAGCTGCAGCAGACAGGTGTGTGAGGGGTCAACTGGTCTGGAGCCGATGTGTCTCGCCTCCAGCACACACCTTGTGTCTGGTTGCTTTTCGCCCAGAAGTCTCTTGGCTCCCACACGAGATTCACCTTGCACTGACAGCCTCTCGCCTCAAGTGTGAGCTGCACATCTTTCCGCTTTCTGCCGCATCTGATGCAGCAGGAGTCTGCTCCTCCCATGCACCCAGGAGTGCAGTGTTAACACCCCAGTGGCAACACTCAACCACTGCGGATCGAGGCAACTGGGGAAAGGCAGACGATTCTGGGAAACAGTCCGTGCACTTTTCAAGGATCCTTGTAAATGCGAGCTCCCCTTGTCCACAGTAGCGATGGCGATAAAGCACCTTCCCTGGGCTTTGTCTGCTTTCCTACCTCGTTGTCCTCACTTCCTCACGCCTGCTCCTTGTGTCATCACTTGGAAAAGCTGTGTACACGTAAGTCCTTGTCCCAGGACGATGACTGAGGCCTGAGAGAATTTCCCCTTCTGCAGTTTCCACCTGCTACCCTCCCCTTTGGGCTTCCCTGGTGGCTCAGTAGCAAAGAATCCAGCTGCCAATGCAGGAGACATGGGTTCCATCCCTGGGTCAGGAAGATCCCCCGGAAAAGGAAATGGCAACTCACTCCAGTATTCTTGCCTGGAGCATCCCATGGACAGAGGAGCCTGGTGGGCTATAGTCCAAGGGGTCGCAAAAGAGTCGGACACAATTGAGCTCTGACATGCACACAGTGTTTACTTAAATGTTGTTTCTTCTTTGTTTTGCACTGGAGCCAAGAGTTTCATCAAGGAGGAGGTAAGCTGATGGCTGGGTGGCCTTGCCCTCCTCCTGGTGGCCTAGCCAGAGACTGCCCTTTCTACTCTGTACTTCTGCTTTGTCAGTAACCATCTCAAGCGGGTGGTTTTGAGAGCCTTTTAAAAATATCTTGATAACTGTTATTATTTTCCAGCACAAAGCAAACCACGCTTTTAAAAAAAGGAATTTGAACATTACAGCAACTTTGAAAATGAAAGTCCTTCATAAACTGCTCTTCCAAGTGTTGTACCTGATTTGGCATCTCCTGGGAACCTGTCTGAAATGCAGAGTCTCAGGCCCCTCCCGGCCTGACCGACCGAATGAGAACCTGGCAGCAGGATGCCTCTGCAGAGAATTCACTCAATGCTTTGCCCTCTTAGGCTGTTCCTAAGGGTCTCTTTTGGGATTCCCGGTGGCTCAGCAGTAAAGAATCTGCCTGCAACGCAGGAGCTGCTGGAGACTCGGGTTCGATCTCTGGGTCGGGAAGATCCCCTGGAGGAGGCATGGCAACCCACTCCAGTATTCTTGCCTGGAGCATCCCATGGGTAGAAGAGCCTGGATGGGCTACAGTCCATGGGGTCATAAAGAGTTGACGCGATTGACCAAGGATCTCTTTGGGGGTCTTTGCTCTGAAATTTGTCTCAAGGAGTTCCAGGTAAACCCTCAAGGACCTCAGAGCATTTAGAAAACTAAAACCTCTATAAGCCTGGTCCCTGCTGATCCCAGGGAAGAAGGGAGTTTGTCCTCTTCTGGTCCCAAGTCCCTGGGCATCACCAGCTCAGGGTGACCTGAGTCACCTCTGAGCACCAGCCAAACAGCTCAACAGCCAGCAACTCCACAGCTTGGAATCCATGGGGCGCTGGAAGGGGCCTTTGGTGGCCTGGAGGCGGGCATGCCAGTGGTCCAAGCCTTCCCTTCCCAAGCTCCCAGCGCAGCCACCCCAGCCCCTGCCCAGCGGCCCAGGCTGAGGCTATGGGGGGTGAGGGGCCGGGCCAGGCTCCCTTCCTCCTCCACAGGAAGGCAGCCCATTACCTCTGGAGAGACTGGAGCCTCGCGGGCAGCCAGCAGCATCCCCGGTGGCTCAGGAGACACGGCCCCAAGTGCAGGAGGGAAGGAAGCCCGGTCCCCGATGGGGTTGACCGGCCGGCTGGGCTCTGCAGGCAGTCGGAAGCCGGAGCTGCGCTGCAGGACCGAAGAGGTTAACGCGCATCTGCCTCCGAATGTTAATATGTCGAGGTGATGTCAGTGGGAGCCGGGGAAGGAGGGAGGGGAGAGCGGTGGGGATCGCAGGCGGCGGAGACTGCCGGGCAGCCCGAGGAAGACCCCCCTTCCGGACTGCGAGGCTCCGGGGGCCCGGGCTCGGGACCGGCGCGGGAGGCTGCGGCAGCCTGCGTGGGCGGACGGGCGAGGGGGCACCCGCGGCGCCGGCGGGATGGACCTGGAAGCCTCGCTGCTGCCCACCGGCCCCAATGCCAGCAACACCTCGGAGAGCCCGGATAACCTCACCTCGGCCGGTGAGACGCGCTGGAGGGCGGTCCTCCCTCCTCTGCGCCGCCAAGGGTGGGAAACGGGAAGGTTTCACCTCTGAGCTAAACTGCTTGCGAAACTTTATGCCAGTTCTTGGGAATGAGATGGGCAGTCTGCCCTCCCGGAGGGGCAGGGGAGAAGGGGACTACGGGGAGAAAGGGGCAGGGGGCAGAGCAATGCTAGGAAGTGGTCTCGGATGGCAGCCAGCCGCGAGGGAGGCAGGGGAGGGCTGCTGAGGACTTCCAAAGATGCTTTGCCGGAAAAATTCCAGGCTAGAAAAGCAAGAGAAACTGGAGGGCTGTATGTAGGGAGATGGCTGGAAGCTCACTCATTCACCGAGCCCCTTGGTTTTTTCACTTGAACTACGTGATCTGGTGGGGTCTGAAACATCCTTACTGCCTCCTCCCCGAAAGAGGCGTGGGAAGGAATAACTCCCAGAGACACGAAGGGATTAACTTTGCTGGGGAAAGACGCTTCCTGACATTTCCAGCGCTGAGATGCCCTGGAATTCTAGCTTTGAAGGGGAAGAGAAGGAAGAAAACAGGAAAGGTTTGCATGGAGAAAATTCTCGGGTGGCTGGGTTGCAGCACACAGGTTCAGTCTAGTCACTTGGAAAGCCCAGGCTCAGAAGATAGGGACCCAGGAGATGGGAGGGCTGTGGGCCTGATGGCCAAAAGCCTGCACAAGACAGTCACCCACAGAGATCCCCAGGAATCAGCGCAAGGCTTCCAACCAGCAACTCCTAAAATGTAATGAGCAGGGTTGCAAATAGGAAACAAGGAAACACATGCCCGCACCCACACATGCACACACATTCGTGTCCTGCTGGTTATTTCGATAATGTTTCCTGGTGAAGCCCCGAGGCCCACAGAACCGTTCTCTGCAGACAGCTGTGGTTCTTGACGCTGTGTCTTCTGAGAAAACGCAGGAGGCAAAGGGACTGGTCCTTTAATGAACAGGTGGTGCAGGAGACTCTGGTGGGATTGAGCAGGGAGCCGGTGCAGGAGGGCACAGGGTTAGGTTTAGCAGCCGTGTGGGCAGGGAGGATGGCAGGGAAGATTCCAGATGAAAGATGGGCCCTGAGCTGAAATGGCAGGTGGATGGAGAGGTGGGAAGGCGCATGGCTGGAGGCTGAGCATGCCAGTCGGAATTCAGCCCTCAGAGAGCAGAGTCCATGTCAAATGGTCGACCCTTGCTCCTTCTGTCCCCAGGGCTGCCTCCTCGCACAGGGAGCATCTCCTACATCAACATCATCATGCCTTCGGTGTTCGGTACCATCTGCCTCCTGGGCATTGTTGGGAACTCCACGGTCATCTTCGCAGTGGTGAAGAAATCCAAGCTGCACTGGTTCAGCAATGTCCCCGACATCTTCATCATCAACCTTTCAGTGGTGGACCTCCTCTTCCTCCTGGGCATGCCCTTCATGATCCACCAGCTCATGGGCAATGGAGTCTGGCACTTTGGCGAGACCATGTGCACCCTCATCACGGCCATGGACGCCAACAGTCAGTTCACCAGCACCTACATCCTGACCGCCATGGCCATTGACCGCTACCTGGCCACCGTCCACCCCATCTCCTCCACCAAGTTCCGGAAACCCTCTGTGGCCACCCTGGTGATCTGCCTCCTGTGGGCCCTGTCCTTCATCAGTATCACCCCCGTGTGGCTCTATGCCAGGCTGATCCCCTTCCCGGGGGGCACCGTGGGCTGTGGCATCCGCCTGCCCAACCCAGACACTGACCTCTACTGGTTCACCCTGTACCAGTTTTTCCTGGCCTTTGCCCTGCCCTTCGTGGTCATCACGGCCGCCTACGTGAGGATCCTGCAGCGCATGACGTCTTCCGTGGCCCCCGCCTCCCAACGCAGCATCCGGCTGCGGACAAAGAGGGTGACCCGCACGGCCATCGCCATCTGCCTGGTCTTCTTCGTGTGCTGGGCGCCCTACTACGTGCTTCAGCTGACCCAGCTGTCCCTCAGCCGCCCGACGCTTACCTTTGTCTACCTGTACAACGCGGCCATCAGCTTGGGCTATGCCAACAGCTGCCTCAATCCCTTTGTGTACATCGTGCTCTGTGAGACGTTCAGGAAGCGCCTGGTCCTGTCGGTGAAGCCTGCGGCCCAGGGGCAGCTCCGCGCCGCCAGCAACGCCCAGACAGCTGATGAGGAGAGGACAGAAAGCAAGGGCTCCTGACGCTTCCCCCTGCCACCCGGGGCACCTCCACGGCAGGACTCCACGGCAGACTGTGGGGAGAGACGCTGAGAGCAACCCAAGACTGCTCTGGGAGGTTGTGGGGAGACGGGGTGGTGAGCAGTAGTCACAGACCACTGGGGAGGCTTGGCACCAGGTTTGGGGGCTCCAAGCATCAAAAATCTCCTTCTGAGAGCTGGATGGACCTTCGGGTTAAACAGACACTGAGCAGCAAGACTGGTTTAAATGTTCACTGAGCCCTACCCCTGCTAGCTCTCAAATGTCTTTTTCCCAAGAGGAGAAGTAGAAGGCTTCTGGCCAAATTTGTTTAAAATCAGGCAGGACTCGGGTGTGCGCAGTGGTACGACACAGGGCCCTGGGGAGATGGGAAAGGTGATAGAGCCTCAACGCCCTTTCCTGTCTCTCACGGGTAGGATGGAAGGCAGCCTTTCTCCCAAGCTGGAGGATAATGAAGAATAAAGCATGCGGGTTCTCCGGGTCCAAGCATCCTGTGTTAATTTACCTTATCTCTAGGCGATGCATGTTTATTTGGGGGGTGGGGGTGGGGCTCTGAGCCTACAGGGGTAAAAGCTCAATTTGCTAGGAGATCCACTACCCAGGAATGACAAGGCTATCTTGGGTGGGTGCAGGTGGGGGCTTTGAAATTAAGAAAAATGGGGAGGGGTAAGGGGGCTTTGCATCTGTGAGGACATTGTCTCCATGGGGTGCATTCGTCAGTCACCAGATTCAGAGTGACACCCATCAGGGTCCTGCACGTTCAGAGTTCATTCTAAGGCCTGGAGCTTTGGACATCAGCTTTTTGCTCCAGCCCTTTCTCTCTGAAGTTAAAAAAAAAAAAGAATGAATAAAGGAAAATCTCCACCCACATCTCTCTGGATGCTCCTATATAAATGCTTGGGCCTGGGGATTGGGGGGAAGCGGTGAGGGTGGGTGGCCAAATACGGAAGGAGGGGTCTCTTGGCTGTGGAATCCAGACCTTGGTTCAGGCTGCATTGTAGGAAGCAAGAAGCAGGGGATCTGCTTGTCTAAATCCACAGGGAAGATGACACAAATGGAATTACTGTGAATTCATTAAACGGAAATTTCACTGCCAGGCTTGTTCTCGGACTCAGCTTCCCATCTTCTGCTCAAAAGCACTTGGTTGTTACCATTGCCGACTGTAACGAGTCCCACCCACCACCTCCTCCGCTGAGTCACAAGTTGCAGGGCTGGCTTCTTGGGGCAGCCTAAACCTGAGCCTGCCTCTTGCTGCGGCTGCGAAGATCGTGAGCCACGTTGAGCAGGAAGATTACAGATGGGGCCGCTGGGCAGCAGCCAAGGATGATGCATCTCAGCTTCTTCAAGAGAAAAGCACGGAGCCAGGCATCCTGCATGAAGATGTGGATGAGACAGTGGGAGCAAACTGTGACTCCTGATTCATCCAGACACATCCTTAAAGCAGGTGCTTCAGCAGAGCTTCTTCTTGGTCCTTACTTTTCACAGCAGAGTTGCAGCAGGCAGCCTGTTTAGCAAACTTCTGGGCAGCTTCTTTGGGTCCTGGGGAGCTTTTTCTAATCGTTAGTATTAGTATTTCCCTCTTGCATTCCATTCCACCCAGTGCATGGGGAGTTGGGGTGGTAAGGGGTGAGGATAGTTAGTTTTCCTTACCCTCTTTAGCTGTCACAGGTAAGCTCCAAATCTACTTGAGATGTACATCCAACAAAAGAAAAGTAACTCTTATGGGAGCCGTAAGGCAACCCCTACTCACTGGTTCTGCAAAAGGAGGTTTTCCTGTATCTGGTTTGCCTGTGGAAGGCTTTCCTGGGTCTGTCTTCACCACCCCCTCCCCCTTCAAGGAGGAATCTAGGAGAGGAAATAGGTGAGACAGCCTCTCCCAGGAAATGCAGGTGACCAAGGTTACAGGTGGGTGAGTGGGCGGGTGAATGACCTGCTGAAGGCCCCAGAGACTCTCAACGCCATATTATAAACTGAAGTTGAAGCAAAGTGGGTTGAGGCAGGAACGTGAGTGGGTGGTGATGTAGACAGAACCGAGGGGAGAGGACTGGGGAGAGGTGAACTCATGGCTGGAGAGGGGAAAGGGGATGGAGAGGTTATCATGGGGGTGGGGCAACTCTCACCAACATGTCTTTCCCCAGCCCAATCCAGCAGCCACCTGAACAGACTGGCATCTACAGCAGTGGTCCAGGCAATGGCAACATCCTGGATTAGAGCGGTGGCAGTGGAGATGGAGAAAGAGGCACACATGTGAGGTACATTTGTAAAGCAGAAGCCACAGGGCCTGGGATGAGCTGGCTGTGGAGGATGAAGGAGAAATAGAAACTTGGAAGTCACTGGCCTCTAGGGAGATGGGATGGTCTAAGGAAAGAGGGAGTGCAGAGTCAGAGAGAAAGAGGCTTGACATTTCCACGCAGAGGTTGAACAGAGAAGGAACAGTCAAGCCAGTAGAGATATCTGTAAGATATTAGTAAGAAATGGCCAGAGAAGTAGAAGGAAATCAGAAATTGTGGCATCATAGAAACATGCTGCTGCTGCTAAGTCGCTTCAGTCGTGTCCAACTCTGTGCGACCCCATAGACGGCAACCCACCAGGCTCCCCCTTCCCTGGGATTCTCCAGGCAAGAACACTGGAGTGGGTTGCCATTTCCTTCTCCAATGCATGAAAGTGAAAAGTGAAAGTGAAGTCACTCAGTCGTGTCTGACTCTTAGCGACCCCATGGACTGCAGCCTACCAGGCTCCTCTGTCCATGGGATTTTCCAGACAAGAGTACTGGAGTGGGTTGCCATTGCCTTCTCCACATAGAAACATGAGAAGGGTCATTTAAGGAGCAGTGGTTGGCTGGACCAAAGCTGTCCAGGAGGTCAGATGGATGAGGCGTGGAAGGGCCCATTGGATGTAAGATCGTGGTGTTCACTGGGGACCACAGCTGACTGGGGCTGAGGAGCGACCCCCCCCCCCCTTTTAGAGAAAGCAAATCCTCCCAAGTTTGCTGCAATCCCCACCACCACTCCCTACTGTCTAAAGCTCGGTCTGAGTCACTTTTGTTTTCCCTGGTTCCTGAAAGTATTTATACTTGCAACACTTGTTCGGGAGCAATAAGTACTATATTGCAGCATACTTATTTATTTATTTATTTTAATTTTTTTGGCAGCACCGCACAGCTTGTAGGATCTTAGTTCCCCCACCAGTGATGGAACATGTGACATTGGCAGTGAAAGCACCCACTGGACTGCCAGGGAATTCCCTGCAACATAATTTTAAAAAGGTGATTTTTAAAATTTCTGCTAGACACAGAAAGCATACAATTTAACCATGTTCATTGTTAATTATATTACTTTTCCTATCCTGTCCTCCATGAAGCTTCATGGGTTGCTCCAGGATCTTTCCCTTCTCTGATTGTTGCAACTGACTTACAAGCCATGCCTCTGCCCTGTGATTTGACCTCTCTGCCCCATGCCTGGGCTTCCCTGATGGCTCAGCAGTTAAGAATTCACCTGCCAATGCAGAAGATGAGAGTTCAGTCCCTGGGTCAGGAAGATCCCCTGGCGAAGGACAATAGCTCCCCACTCCAGTATTCTTGCCTGGGAAATCCCATGGACAGAGGAACCTCACAGGCTACAGTCCAAAAGGTCGCAAAGAGTCAGATACAACTAAGCAACTGAGCATGCACACATACCCCAGTGCCTGCCTGAATCCTACCCACCTTCTACTCCAGCTCAGTTCCTTACTTCCCCACAAAGCCTTCCCAGCCCTCTCCAGCCTGCAATGAGTCAGTCATTCTCTGGGCTCCTATAAAACTTCCAAATTATGCCACTTATTAGGTGATTAATCTTGCTCTGTGTCACAATGTGAGAGTTGCGAGTCACATTTTATTGGGGGGCAAAATGAGGACTGCAGCCTGAAGACAGCACTTCAGTTAACTCTGAGGAACTGCTCCAGAGAGGCAGGGGGGAGGGTTAGTATATATGTGATTTTGGTAAAGGGGGAATACATGCACAATGCAATCAAAGCACATATTTTGCAGAAGCTTTCTGCTGGTCATGAGGAGCAGTCATCATCATGAAGGATTTAGTGCTTTTCGAGATATGAGGAGGTACAAGATTTAGGCTCATAAAATCGGCTTCTGAATATACCTAACTCCCTGAAGAACCCCCATCAGCCCAACAGAGAGTGCCTCATTTCTGCTCTCCACTTTGAACTCCTTTCAGGGATTGTTGGAAATCAGCGCTGCAGCAGCACATGATTTAATCCTTGTAGAGGTGGATGGCAAGTGCCAATTTGTAGCTGACATATTGAGTTAAAATTTATTGTAAAAGGGAAGCCTTATATATCCTTTTAAAAATTGAAAATTCCAAAGTCTTAGAGTTAAGCAATGAGTCTTCCACATTATAAAGCTATTTATAACAGTAATTAAAGTAGTGGTAACATTTTACCTTTATAAAAATGTCACAGAATTCAAATCACAGCTTGAATCCTCAATGATGCAAGTCTCTTACACAGTGAAGTCTTGATCAGTTTTAAGATAAAATTCCTCCATCTTCAAGAATGTCTCACAAAAGAGCTGAATAGACCTCTGTGAGGACAGAAGGCAAGGATGCTAACTCTGCGAATTATCTCTTCTTCTGGTGCGAATCCTAAAACTGATCCTAATCAATCAGTCCTAATCAATTAACAGCAAATCCTAATCAATCAATGCAGAGGAGCTTAATGAGAAAACCAATAAGGTCTACTTTGAATATGGAAAATGCCAAATTGTGTTTCCCTTCCAACTGTGTGTTTCCTTAAGAAACAGGTTTTTTAAAAATCAAAACAAAAACAGGACCTAAGCAGAAGTCTGCTGTGGGGAATTCAAGAAAACATTTTGCTTCCCTAACTAAAGGAAACAGATCAGGTTGGTAGCATCTGGGCTCTTCCTCCTTCCTCCCTGCCTGGAATGCAGATGCACCAACTGGAGCTGCAGCCACTCTCTTGAGATCATGAAGTGACAAGTATGAGAATGCAAACCAATGCTGTAAGACTGATGGGTCAGGAAGGCCAAGAGAACAGGGGTCCCCAAGGGCATCAGTGACTTGCTGAACCAACATCAACCTCCAGGCTTCTAGGCGTGCAAGAAAATAAATCCCTATTTGTTTAAGCAACTGTTCTGTTAACCCTCCTGATAATGTCCTAAGCTTTCAACCTAAATCTTCCTGGTTTAGGAAGTACAGACCCCTCCCTAGCTTCACGGATGGGGCCCAACTGGCTTTAACCAGTCACTATCCCATCTCCCTGTTCGAAGTGGTTCATTCAGGGGAGGTCAGAACAACCAATGGGAAGTAAGAAGTCATTAGCCAGGACTTCTGGGAAGGAAAGTGTTGATTCTTCTCTGTTTGGAGCTACTAAACAGAGTAGCTTCCAACCCCCTCTCTAGACCTGACCTGGGAAGCACATGGCTCCACGAGCTGCCAGCAGTCACCTTGGGGTAAAGCTAGAGTAAAACCTTCCTGAGAATGAAGCCAGTTCAGAAGTATCAGAGCTGAAAGGGTGAGTGTGAGAATCAGTTGACATTGTTTGGGCCTTGATCAGCCTTACCTGAAGCTAGGATGCTCTTGAACTGTTTCATTATAGGAGTCAATAAGTTCCCTTTATTTTAACAGCTATTTCAGTTGGACTTTCTATTATTTGCGATTAGGAAATCCTGATAAGAAAGATATGAACATTTTAGTTGTAGCATCCTAACTCTTAGTTTCAGCATGTGGGATCTGATCCCTCCTGCTGCAACTAAGATCCAGCACAGCCAAATTAAAAAAAAAAAAATTTTGCTTTTGGCTTTCGGCTCAGAGGAGGAAAAGGTGCAACTTTCTTCGGTCGTCCCGAATCCGGGTTCATCCGACACCAGCTGCCTCCACCATGCCGCCTAAGTTCGACCCCAGTGAGATCAAAGTCGTGTACCTGAGGTGCACCAGTGGGGAAGTCGGTGCCACGTCTGCCCTGGCACCCAAGATCGGCCCTCTGGGTCTGTCTCCAAAAAAGGTCAGTGATGACATAGCCAAGGCAACTGGTGATTGAAAGGATCTGAGGATTACAATGAAACTGACCATTCAGAACAGACAGGCTCAGATTGAGGTGGTACCTTCTGCTTCTGCCCTGATCATCAAAACACTTAAGGAACCACCAAGGGACAGAAAGAAGCAGAAAAACATTAAGCACAGTGGAAACATCACTTTTGATGAGATCATCAACATTGCCCGGCAGATGTGGCATCAGTCTCTAGCTAGAGAACTTTCTGGAACCATTAAAGAGATCCTGGGGACCGCCCAGTCTGTGGGCTGCAGTGTTGATGGCCGCCACCCTCATGACATCATAGATGATATCAACAGTGGTGCAGTGGAGTGCCCAGCTAGTTAAGAACTACAAAGGAAAAAGAAAAATAAAGGATCACTTGACAACCAGTGGAAAAAAAAAATTTATACAAGAAAGATATGGACATTTTAAAGATTAGGTTGGTACTGTGGACTGACTTGTCTTTGCCCAAAATTCATACGTGGAGACCCTAACCCATGTGATGGTATTTGTGCATGGGCCCTTAGGAGGTAATTATTATTATTATTATTATTTTTGGCTGTGCTGGCTCTTACACCATGCAAGATCTTTCATTGCAGTGCATTGACTCTCTAGCTGTGGCTCTCAGACTCAGTAGTTGTGGCACACTGGCTTAGTTGCTCCAAGGCGTGTGGGATCTTAGTTCCCTGACCAGGGATGGAACCTGAGTCCCCTACATTGCAAGGTGGATTCTTAACCACTGGACCATCAGAGAAGTCTTCGTGATTAAGTTTAGATGAGGTCATGAGGGTGGGGCTTTAATGAGAGGATTAGTGCCCTGATAAGACTCTCTCTCTCCACTCACACACACCAAGGAGAGGCCACGTGAGGACACAGTGAGAAGGCAGCCATTTACAAACCAGGAGAAGAGCTCTCACCAGGAAATAAATCAGCCAGCACTTTGATCTTGGACTTCCAGCCTCCAGAGCTGTGAGAAATAAATTGTCTGTTGTTTAAGCCACCAAATCTATGGTGTTTTGTTTTAGCAGCCCAAGATAAGACAATTGGTAAGAGCCTTTTTAGTTCTAAATGACAAATATCCAACTCAATTGATCTGAGCAAAAAATTCTGGCCTAGTTAGTGGAAAAGTTCAGGGCTTGCTAAACTTTCAGTCATGACTGGATCCAACAGCTCAAGCTCCGTCCTCAGGACAGACTCCCTTTCTGTCTTCCCCATACCCTCTCTCTCTCCATTGCACGGCTCAGTTTTCCTCTCTGTCACCTCCTTCTCAAGTGATGGGGTCCCCAGTGTAGTAGCCAAGATGACCACCAGCAGTTGTGTGAACTTGTATTGCCCAGGCAGCAACTACAAGATATTAGCCAGGATTTCAGTGCTGCCACCTGACATGTTCTTGCCATCTTTCCCTCCAACATCTGTTTCAAAACCTGAAAAAGCTTCTGAATGGTCCCCTGTGAGTTACCCACCTTCCCCTTCCACCCAACCAAGCATAAGATCTAGGAACATGGAACACTCTTATTGCCTGGAATAGGTCACATGTTCACCCGAGTGGGGTTATGTCACCGGCAGGCCCATTCTGTGTATATGTGTGTGTTGTAGTTCTGAAAAGAAAAAGAGAATTTATATCACCTTAAGTAGAAAGAAGTGTGATGGGCAGAAAGACAATAGATATCCCACCAGGAGGGGTCTCAATAATTAGAGAGGGTGGTGTGGAAAAGAGAATGGCAAAGGACAGGTAGGAGAATCAAAGAAGATTGAAAGGACAGCCAGGAAGCCAGGTGATTACTGCAGAGAATTCTTCACAGGAAAGAATCTTTAACCTTAAATCTGATGAAAACTCTGGATCCTTCCCCCTGAGTGCACATTGGCACATAAGTCTGGAATAAGTCTGGAAGGTTTATAATCTCCTCCCCATTGCCTGAAGAGGAACCCTGCTAATGCAGGAATCTGGGTATCTGACAGCCAAGTCAGACAGAAGACCCCAGGTGGCTGTGAGGAGGCACAGTGCCCACTGTCAGAGTGAAAACAGGCAGAGCCTGCTAAGGACAGGACAGAATCTTGGGACCTTCACCTTACAGGGCTGGGCAGAAGTAGAGAAACCAGTAGAGGAACCTGGGGATCAGCTGGAGTGATAAGAGGACAACCTGGAGAGCTTGACATCCTGGAAGTCAATGGAAAGGACAGTTTTCAGGTCAAAGTGAGCAAGAGCGCCAGATGCTGCAGAGAGGTCAAGTTGAGGGCTGAAAAGGATGTGTCATGGTTGAATGTTGTCTTCCAAAAAGGTATGTCCAAGTCTTAAGCCTCAACACCTGAGACTTTAACCTTTTCTGGGTCTTTGCAGATATGCAGATAAAATTAACTTAAGGATCTCAGGATGAGATGATCCTGAACTCAGGGTGGGTCCTAAACCCTGTAAGCGATGTCCTTGAGTTTTTGTTTTGGTCTTTATGCTGTACGGGGTCTTCACTGCTGCTTGTTGCAGTGAGTGGGGGATACTCTCTAGTTGCAGTGCATGGCCTGCTCATTGGGGTGGCTTCTCTTGTTCTGAAGCAAAGGCTTTAGCACAAGAGTGGGCAGGCTTTAGTAGTTGGGCTCTTGGGCTTGAGAACGAGGGCTCAGCGGTTATGGTACATGGACTTAGTGGCCCAGAGGCATGTGGAATCTTCCCACACCAAAGACTGAACCCGTGTCCCCTGCACTGGCAGGTGGATTCTTATCCACTGGGCCACCGGGGAAGTCCTAAATTATGTTTTATAAAAATATCATTTGTTCTACAGATTCAGTGCAATCCCTATTAAATTGTTGTTTTAGTCACTCAGTCGTGTCCGACTCTTGTGATTCCCTGGACTATATAGCCCGCCAGGCTCCTCTGTCCGTGGGATTTCCCAGGTGAGAATACTGGAGCAGGTTGCCATTTCCTTCTCCATGACCTTGGGTTTTTATTAAAAGAAAAGGCAATTTTAGACACAGAGATACACGGAGGGCAAGCACGTGAGCCTGAGGCAGAGACTAGAGTGATGCGTCATGAGCCAAGAGGCAGAAAGAATGGGAGAGAGGCGTGGGATGTCTTCTCCCTTGGAAGGTCCTGGAAGGAACGTATCCTGTCCAACAACTTGATTTTGAGTTTTGGGGCCTTCAGAACTGTAAGAGAATAAATTTCTCTCTCTTTTTGGTTGTTTTCAGCTCTCCAGTTTGGTACCTTGTCCCAGCAGGCCTAGGAAATGAATCCAGGGCTTGGATTTAGAAGCAGAGAGGTTGTTGGTTGACCTTGGTGGGTTCTGAAGCGTTAGGAACAACTCTCCCAGGATATTTTGACCATGGCGGGGAGGACAGCTATGGCAGAAACCAAAATAATGTCATTTAAAGAAAAGGTCTTGGAAAAAAACAAAACCGCTAATGAAAAAGTCGGTCCAAAATCAACAGGGTTGAAAGGACAGAACTCAGAACTTCAGGCGGGAGAAACTCATATAGGCCTCATTGTATAAGCAGGTGGACTGGGGAGATGCCAGTTGAAAGACATCCAGGTGCTTTCTCGGGTAATCTCCCTTCTCTTCTGCCTGAAGAGGCTTAGGAATGCAAAGAGGAAGAGGAAGTGCTCAGTTCTGAACATCCAAAAATATATTCCTGAGTGTAAAAAAAGGGAATAACCTTGAAAGCCAATCTTTGCCAAGAAAGAAAAGGATGTGCTAAATAATGGAAACAGGCATTAAGATACTCAGACAGGCCTGGTGGGTGGCCTAGGTCACCCAGAGTTGTGTCCTGAGCCTGGAGAGAAGCAAGTCAGAGTACGATGCGGTGGGCATGGCCCCAGGACAACCGTGCAGAAAGGCAGGGCCAGGGACGCAGGAGGTCAAGCAAGGGGTCTAAGTCCTCCTCCTGGCTAAAGCCAGGGGTTGAGGGGACAGCTGAAAGCACTTGTTCCTTGACTCTTTTTCTGTTTGAATCCCTGGGAGGAGATTCATATTGGGTGAGACCTGGGTGCAGCAGGTCTGGGGGGAGAAGAGCCACATGGAGGAGAGGAAATGACCCGCTCCCCAGGGCTGCAGGCATCCTGAAATAACTCAAGGTATAACAATAATATTAATCCCACTAGTAAACAATCAGCTCCTAGCCCAATACTGGACCAATCTATTAAAAAATAGAAGCAATAATGTTAACATGAGTAACAAGAAGTACCTTCTCCTTGCATAAGTTTAAGTCAGTACCTGATAATATTCTGACTATTAACAGCAAATAAAATCAACCTAACAATAAATAATTTATTAACCATACTGTTAATCCAAAACAGGAATGCACTCAAGGAAAGATTAAAAGAAGTAAAAGGATCAAGTATTGCAAGTCTGGCAAGGAGATGTGGAGGAGCTGAAGGGCCTGGGGGCCCTTAGGGTCTCAGGGTAGGATCCCTCCTGGGATCTCCCTGCTGGTCCAGTGGTGAAGACTCTGCGCTTCCAGTGCAGGGGTTGGGGTTCAATCTCTGGTTGGGGAACTGGGATCCCACATACCGGATGATGTGGCCAATTTTTAAAATTTATACATGTATGAAAAAGAGAGTGATTACTCTTGTGGGGGCCCTCATGCACGGGGCAAGGTTCCAGCAGTGGGTGTCAGGGCACTCCAGAAGGACAGTGGCAGCAGAAAAAGAGGAGAAACTTAAAAGGATTGAGCATGTACCCCAAGAGAACTGAGTCATCCACTGGAGACAAATTAAGCTGGAAGACGCTGTTGCACCATGAATTGGCAAATTAGGGTTCCTTCCTACTTGCCCGCAGGGAAGCAGGGGCTCATCAACTCAGACACAGGAAACTGAGAAGCTACGTTTGTCGGGGCATTTTTTTCTTGACTATTAATCTGTGCTCCTGCTCCCCAGGCCACGGTCACCCTGGCAGGGCTCCAGAGGCTGGGAGCAACGTTTCTGCTGCTGCTGGAGGGGGTGGGGGCAGGGCTCGCGGCAGAGGGTTCTTGGGGGTCTGGAATGTGGAGATGAAACGCAAGTAAGAGTGGAGCACGATTCCCCAGGGAATCTCCGGGGATGGCTGCCTCAGGGGGAGGATGTAGGAAAATCAAATTCAAGAGTACAAATCAGTACTGTCACATACCCCGGAGGCTAAGGAGAAGCACCAGGTGAGAGAGAGACCTGGGCTGCTGGATTTTAAAAGCCTGAGAGCCTGCCCCTCGTTCACTTAATCCTCCCCCAAGCGCTAGGTGTTTGTACAAAACACAAACAAAATCCAGAGGCACCATTTCCCCATGTTTGTGTTCTGAGGCTAGGGTTCACACCAGGTCAGGAGCCACAGCTGGTTTGGATCAGAACCTCCACATCCCATGTGTCCCCACTTAGCCCGCTGCCTGATTAAAGGAAGAAGGGACAGGTGATGCTGGTAGGTCACGTCCCCATAGACCCCTTTGCTTTGTTGTTGTTGTTTAGTTGCTAAGTTGTGTCTGACTCTTCTGCAACTCCATGGATTGTAGCCTGCCAGCCGCCTCTGTCCATGAGATTTTCCCAGGCAAGAATACTGGAGTGGGTTGCCAAATCCTTCTCCAGGGGATCCTCCTGACCCAGGGGTCAAACCTGCATCTCCTGCATTGGCAGGTGTATTCTTTACCATCTGAGCCACCAGGAAAGCCCTGATCCCTTTGCTTAGGGGGAGACTTCAAGTTGGCGGCCATCTCGTCCTAGAGGAGCCAGCCCTCTGTTGCCTGGTTTGCTTCCCTAAATTGTCTCCTGGGATTGGGGGTGAGAATGTGAGCCTGAGACCCAGACAGAAGCCCGTTCATACTCCTGCATGGAGATCTTGGGCAAAGCATTTAAACTTTGGAGGCTTATGGGGACAATAATTCCCACCTTACTGAGCAGTTAAAAGGTTCAGAGGAGGGTGTGTACACAGTGTGTCTAGCATTGATGCAGGAACAGGTAAAAGTAGTTTAACTTAATTCTGCCATCCATCCTTCTGCTGCCCCCTCTCCCAGCTCTAACCCAATCAGCACGTTCAGGGTTAAATACCCTGCAGGAAGCAGAGCAAAGTGACTCAGAACCAGAAATTGGTTTAAGGGGCCAGCTCAAGCAAGCTTCCCCTGACCTTGACCTTTGGCGATCTTAAACAAAAATTTAGAAAACCTTTTCTTGTGAAGGGAAAAGAACAGTCTCCTTGGGGGTTCAGCCCACCTGGCATCGCTGCGGGCCCCATTACATCAGGGTCTTGGGCGACATACCCAGGGCATCTGTCCACTGTGGGAATGGGGCCCAACTGCCTCGCCTGTAGAGGACCTCTGAGAATCACAGCGGGTCAGTGATGGGGAGTCACTGTCAGAAACTGCGCACTGGTCTCAATAAAGGAACACCCAACTCTGTCTTTCTTAAGTGATATTGAGGGAGAGGAGCTCCCGCCAGGTTCAGAGGAAAGAAACCTGCTCCTGGCAGCAGGGGAATGGGGTTGCCACAGCAACGAGCTGCTTCCTAAGTCCACTCATTATATGGTTTTTGAATTTGACTTCCTCCTGTGTATACATCTTGCGGCTCCATTCCCCGTCTTCCCACCAACTCACCCCCTTGGGCTTCTCCCCTCCCTTCAAGACCTGTCTCTGGAATGGGACAGTATTTACTTAGTTTGCCTCTGCTGCAGGAAGGGGGTCACCTTCCAGGGCCCAAGAGTGGGCTCTTGTCTAACACTTGGAAATGAATGGTCTGCGGAGACACATGCTGACCAACCAAGAGACTTTACTGGGAAGGGGCACCGGGGCAGAAAGCAGGAGGGTATGGGAACCCAGGGGGTCTGCTCTGCCACGTGTGGCTCACAGTCATGGGGTTTTATGGTAATTGGATTAGTTTCCAGGTTGTATCTGATCAATCATTCTGACTTGATGTCCTTCCTGGCAGTGCACGCATTGCTCAGTCAAGATGGAGTCCATCGAGGAGGATTCTGGGAAGTTGGTAAGACACGTGGTGTCTCCTTTTGACCTTTCCCAAATTCTTCTGGTTGGTGGTGGCTTGTTAGTTTCCAGGACCTCCTGTTATAAAATAATTCATGCAAATGTTTACTATGGTGTCTGTCCAGGGTGGGCAGTTTCAGTCAGTGTTCCCCTAACACATTGGGAAGAGCCCCCTCTTCCTCTGCGGCCAACTGCTCAACTTCCTTGGGCAGCAGTTTGGCAGATGGAAAGTACATACCCTTTGACTTTCTAGCTCGGGAGGTTTAACCCTGTCATTGCAGCATTGTCTGTAGTCACTCCAAACCGGGAGCCACCTTTGTATCACTGGTTAAATATCAGCTGTGGCTTGAGAGTGCTATGTGGGTGTAGGAACAGCAAGCCAGATTCCATGGGCCCCCAGGGGAAGATGTACTGTAATTGTTGTTTAGTTTCTAAGTCATATCCAACTCTCTGCAACCCCATGGACTAGCTCGCCAGGCTCCTCTGTCCATGGGATTTCCCAGGCAAGAATACTGGAGTGGGTTGCCATTTCCCTCTCATAGTTAAGATCAAAAGGCCAGTTGTTCAAACTCATAAAAACAGAGAGGAGAATGGTGATTGCAGGGACTGGGGGAGGGGTAAACGGGGAGATAGAGTTTCAGTTCTGGAGACAGGCTGCACACCAACCTGAATGTACTTAACCCGACTGAACTGTCCACTTAGAAATGGTTAAGGTGGTAAATTTTATGGTATGTGGATTTTTACCACAATTTTAAAGAAGTGCAAGTTGCATAATAGAGTTAATAGTTATAGCGTGATCTTGTTAGTGTGCCTCTCTAAAGGGTTCTGAAATTATGGAAGGCGACAAAATAAGCTATCAGTGGTTACTTTTTTTTTGGCTGTACCAGGTCTTTGTTATGGTGCACGGGCTCTAGAGCTCAAGGGCTTAGTAGTTGCCACACGTGGGCTTGGTTGCCCTGCAGCATGTGGGATCTTAGTTCCTGGGCTAGGGATCGAACCCGCATACTGTGCAATGGAAGGCTGATTCTCAACCACTGGACTGCCAGGGAAGTCCCTCACTGGTTACTTTTGCAGTTGGAAGGAACTGAGGGGGAAAAAGATGTTACTTTTCATTTATTCCTTTCTGCAGAGTTTCTGCAAAGTTTAAATATATATAAAACTAGGATCTATTATTTTTATAATTTCAACAAGTCAGTACAAACAAGGTGATGATATTCAGATACCTGGTCTCTAGAAAGCAGGCATTAATTCAATAGATGTTTATTGAGATGCTATGCCAAGTACAAGGGTCCAAGGGACAGCAGGCAGACGGGATGGTCTCTGCCCTTGTGGGATATACACTCCTCCAGAGAGACAGTCCTGACCATGGCTGGTGACTGACATGAGCTGTGATAAAGAGCAAGGGCGTGCTTTCCCCATATGGTCATTTCATCTCACACCTCTGAGGAGGTGACATTTAAGCTGAGACATGAAGGATGAAAAGGAACCAGCCAGGAGGAAGGAGGAAAGGGCATCCAGGCACAGAAGTGAGAGTGCAAAGATCCAGATGACCCCAAAGAGAAGGTCAGCATGTCAGGAACAGGAAGCAGAGGGCGAGGACTGCGCTCCCAGGGAAAGGCACGGCAGGAGTCTAAGCGGGAGAGTGATGTGATCGCTTTATGTTTTAGAACCATCACCGTGACTGCTGGGGTTGGAGACGGGGCAAAAGGGGCAGCTGACAGACAAGATAATGGTGTCCTTATTAGCTTCCTGCTGAATGACATTGATGAGGATTTTGGTTTTAGACGAGGCCTGAAAATTGCAGGTAATGACTGGAAGAGGTTAGAAGAGTGCACATTTTAAACGGCTCTTAAGCGCACACACAACCGATGACATTACGGTCTTCGCCAGGCGTGCTGACAGGAGGGTTGCAGCTGGCTCTTCTCGCTCTCAGGAGCCTGTGAGTCAGTGGGACCCAGTCAAATGCAGGTTCTCATTCAGCAGGTCAGGCCGGAAGGGGCCTGAGACTCTGCATTTCTGGCCAGTTCCCAGGAGATGCCAAACCAGGTACCACGCTTGGAAGAGCAGCTTATGAAGGAATTTCATTTTCAAAGTTGATGTAATGTTCAGATTCCTTTTTAAAAAGCATGCTTTGTTTTGTGCTGGAAAATAACAGTTATTAAGGCTCTCAATCAAGGCTCTTAATAACAGTTAAAAGGCTCTCAAAACCACTTGCTTGAGACGGTTACCGACAAAGCAGAAGTACAGAGTAGAAAGGGCAGTCTCTGACTAGGCCACCAGGAGGAGGGCAAGGCCACCCAGCCATCAGCTCACCTCCTCCCTGATGAAACTCTTGGCTCCAGTGCAAAACAAAGAAGAAACAACATTTAAGTAAACATTGTGTGCATGTGTGTGCTCAGTCGTGTTCGACTCTTATGACCCCATGGACTGTACCCCACCAGGCTCCTCTGTCCATGGAATTTTCCAGGCAGGAATACAGGAGTGGGTTGCCATTTCCTTCTCCAGGGTATCTTCCATGCCCAGGGATCGAAACTGAGTCTGTTGCATCTCCTGAGTTGGCAGGTGGATTCTTTACCACCTCGGAAGCCCCTGGGGTCAGATTACTTGGGTCAAAAATCTCAGCTCTGTCACTCTTAAGCTTTGTAAACTTGGACACATTGCTTAAACTCCCCAATCCTCAGTTTCCTCCTCTGAAAAATGGAGATAATAATAGCTAAGAGTGTTGTATGGATTAAATGAGTTCTTGGGCTCATAGTGTCTTTACCCGCAAAGTAGGTATTTAATATTCCTGGGCTCACAGAGTTGGGAAGATCAAATAATAATAGCTCGTGCTTTAATAGTCTCATTTAGAATGCCCAGCATGTAATGAGACTATTAAAGCACCAGCTATTATTATTTGATCCTCCCAACAACTCTGTGAACCTAGTAATATTAAATACCCATTTTGCAGGTAAAGACACTTAAGTTGGCAAAGATGGCACTGGGCTCTAGGACAGGGACAGCTCGCGGCTTCTCTGCTCTTTGGATAGCTCTCCATCCCAGAGGAGGGACCCTGGGAGGGAGCAGCCATCCAGGTGCAGCTGATGCCACCAGAATCCCATTTTCTGTAGCACCTCAGGGGCCCCATGCTATTGCAGGTATCACAAGCAGACCTGGTCCTCCCTCTGACCTAAAACAGCTGCCCTGTGCAGGAGCTAGAGGCCACGGGGTAAAGGTTCAAGGCAGGTGGGTGCTCAGCCTGCAGCATTCCCAGCTGTTCACTCACCCGGCATCTCTAAGGCAGACGGATCACAAAATGAAACTCAGCCTGCAGGGGCCACATTAAAACAAGACCACTCTATCCGCCTTCTGCACAGCAGCCTCTGCAGGATGCAAAGGGTTTCTGAGATGAGAAGGCAGGCCACCTCCATCTATCTTACTTAATCCTGCTGGTTGGATGCAAATTGCTTTCTCACACTGATGCAAAAGAACACTGGTGTGTGGGATGCAGCAACTGGGGCTCACAGTTGAAAGATGGCACAAGGGTGGGCAGCTGCACTAACAGGACCCTGGGGCCTCATGTAGGGCAGAGGGCAGCCACCAAGAGCCCTCTCCTCTTCCTCCTCCCTGACTCCCCACCTCGCCTTCCCCTCTACCCCTGTGAGGACTTTGCAGAGTGTGGGAGTCAAGGCAGATTTTTCCTCAGCCTTTGTCTGGGGCAGGAACACCTGGAAGCATTTTGATGGACTAGAATATCTCCTGGAGCAAATGAAAAGCTGGCTCCTAGGCCACAGAGGGTCAGCTTCTGGGAGGGGATCCCACAAGAGGCTCAGGGACGGGGAGCCTGTGTCGACCCACTCTGAGTCGAGTGGGTTGAAGAGAGGTTAAGTCTGACTTTGGGTGTGTGCATGCTAAGTCACTTCAGTTGTGTCTGACTCTTTGCAACCCTATGGACTGTAGCGCGCCAGACTCCTCTGTCCATGGGATTCTCCAAGCAAGAATACTGGAGTGGGTTGCCATTTCCTCCTCCAGGGGATCTTCCCGACCCAGAGATCGAACCAACATCTCCTGTGTCTTCTGCATTCCAGGTGGAATCTTTACCGCTGAGCCACTGCAAGCCCCTGATTCTGGGTGTTCAACTCAAATTTGTATTTTACTTGTGTTTATGTTTCTGTATGTTTATGTGTTTGTGTATGTGTATGTTTATTGGTACTCTCTTCATTACCCAAAGAACTTGAGATGGCTTAGAAAAATGTGTGCAATGTCAAGGAATAAAAAAGATAGCTTTGGGAATTGAAGGGAAAGAAATAAAATAAAAGGAGAGATGGACTTCCCTGGTGGTTGAGTGGCTAAGACTCTGCACTCCCAGTGCAGGGGGCCCAGATTTGATCTGAGGTCAAGGAACAAGATTTCATATGCCGCAATTAAGAGTTCACATGCCACAGTGAAGACCCAGCGCAGCCAGATAAATAAATATTTTAAAAAAAAGAAAAGAAAGGGAAAACAATGAAACTAGGAGTAAGATTTTCAGCTTAGCACTTCGATGGATGTTAAAAAAAAACAAAAACAACGGCAACCTCCCCCTGCCCCCACCAAGCAGACTACTATTGGCCACATGCACCCTAACATGAATGAAAGTGTGAGGGAAGCTGGGGAGCACCGAAAGGTGTGGCTTCTAGTGTGGGCTGGTCCCCAACCAGGTCATCAGAAGCAAAGGCAGGGGGTAGGGAAGTGGGGGAGAATGCAGGAAACCCTGTGGGGTGAGCAGAGAGGGAGAGACAGGAGGGGCCTCCTCAGGAGGTGTCTGTGAGCAGGTGGCACCATGAGGGGCAGGGGGCAGACTGTGCCGGCATGTCCAGACCTGCCCTTACTTCCATTGCCAGCGACACGAGGGCAGAAACTGGCTGGCCTCCCACATCATGGAGGCAGCAGATACAGTTGGTGAGAGAAGGTGAATAGGCTGGGTCCAAGGGCCCCAGGCCAGCCCTGAAGACGCTCCGAAGTTGCACAGTCCCCAGAATCAAGCTCACCAAAGGAACGTCCTGCCTGTGAACCGAAGCGAGTCTCCTCTGCTATTTCCCCACGCACCGCCCCTCTGCCTCCCAACCCCACCAACCAAGCAAGGGCTTCAGCCCTTGACTTTATCCTGGAATGTAGAACCAAGGAAGGCCTTGTTTCATTTTGTTTTGTCATGTTTTGCTGAGGTGTACGGATGGGGAAGGAGGAGGGCATTGTATCACACACACATCCAGTGTGTTCCAAGCATTCTGGGATCCTCCCGACTTATAAGCAACCTTGCACTCATTTATTGATCCAAATCTTTTTTTCCTAAGGTATTTTGACTTTTAGTCAAACTTTGGTTTAAGTAATGAGTTTCAGAGGAAGAAGAAGTCAAAGGTTGTGTTGTTGTTTTTGGAACACTGATCATTAAATCAGGCGAAGTCGACCAGCACCAGCTTTTTTTCTTTTTTTCACTCCTACACTCTGTACTCCTCCAGAGTCACACCAGAAAGAAAAGGCTTTGATTAACTTCTCGCTACTCCTTCACCCACACCCCGTCCCCTCATTGTCCCATCTCCCCCCATGTCTAAGTGAACAGTGTGCAGACAGGAACAGCCTGAGCATGGCCAGTGGCTGGCAGAGCCAGGACTCGCATGATGCCCACATCCCAGCACCGAGCCGATGTTGCTGTTGTCCTGGGCGCCCCCGTCCCCAGCGCTGCAGGTGTTGGCTGCTCATGGCTCACACCTCCGCGCTCCTCTAAAAGCTCGCTTTTGGCCGAGGAGATGCTGGGAGGTTACAGCCACGCTGAAACCCCTTGCCTTTTCAGGGCAACCACCGCTGTGTGACAGTTTATGCTCCAGAGCTCCCCACGGGGTCAGGCTGAGGCTGGACTTCTTTTTTTTAATTTTTATTTATTTATTCATTCATTTATTTTTGACTGTGCTGGATCTTTGTGGCTACGTGGGCTTTTCTCTAGTTGCAGCGAGTGGGGGCTACTCTCTAGCTGCGGTGGCTTCTCTTGTTGTGGAGCTTGGGCTATAGATGCACAGGCTTCAGCAGTTGTGGCACGTGGGCTGAGTTGCCCTGCAGCATGTAGAATCTTCCCGGAACAGGAATCAAACCCTTGTCTCCTGCATTGGCCGGCAGACATTTTACCGCTGGACCACCAGGGAAGTCCGAGGCTGGACTTCAGTAAACCACATCTGTCCCCAGCATCTTGCCCTTAAGGGTTTCTCTTGAGACCCCTTCCTTGATAAATCCCTTGTATGAGCACCACAGTCTCAGGTCTTGCTTCTCTGGGGCTTAACTGTGACACTTTCGTCTCCTTGTCTTTATAAAAGCATGGTGTCTACAATGATAGGGGCAAAGTAGGTGATTAAATAGTTAATCCTACCAAGGGGTCGTAAGTAAAGAAGAAAGTATGGAAGACCTCTGTAAGTTAATGACCACTTAAGAAAACAGGTTTGGCATGCGGGGATGACCCAGAGGGAGGATAAAAGGAGGAGGGAGGTGGGAGGGGGGTTCAGGAGGGGGAACTTATGTAAACCCGGGGCAAATTCATATCAATGTATGGCAAAACCAACCAATATAATATGGTAAAATAATTTGCCTCCAATAAAAAATAAATTAACTACAAAAAAAAAAAAAGAAAACAGGTTTGCTTAATCACAAAACCAAACAGGCTGGCTTAGCGACAAAACCATGCAACAGAAGCATGAGACATGCCCCCAAACAAGAAAACGGTGGTGGCATGAAACCCACATCCAGCCCAGTGAGGTCAGTAGGTTAATGATTCCTAGGACATGCTCTTCTGTGAGCACTGAAAACAAAAATATAAGGAAAGGGCGACATTATATATATTTGCCATATTTTCGTGTAGGTTACCACCTTGTTGCTTATTTCCTTTATGCCATGACAACCCCACTTTGACCATGTAGCGACAAGAAAACTCACCCACCTGATGTGGAGGATGAGCTGATGAGGAAAAAGGCGGTCTCCTCCTCCCCACTTTTCTTTTGATTATAAAACTGTAACCCACCCACTCACCTGCCCTCGCAGAAAAGAGAAAAAAAAAAACCATAGCCCACTAAGTTCTCAGGGTGGCATCCTTTTGCCCATGGGCTTGTAAGCCTCACAAATATGCTATTTTAATCAATCATTTCTTATCTATCACAGCATCTCGCTGAATTCTTTCTGCAGTAAAACATAAAGAACCAGAGTGGCTCAGAGCACCCCCGAGAGGCTTTTCTGCAGTTTCAAAAGGGTCCCCCTGGGCAGGAGTTTGGCCTTCCTGCTTTTCAACTGAAGAGGGTCAACTACAAATTGGCACTTGCCATGGGCACTTGCCATCTACCTCTATAAGGATTCAACCTTGTGCTGCTGTAGCTGCTGATTTTCAATACCCCTGAAAGTTCAGGGCAGAGAACAGAAATGAGGCACCCATGCTTGGGGGAAAAACTGGCAGGATAGGCCTTCAGATAGTTAGATATCCTCAGGAGCTGATTTTACAAGCCCAACTCTTGTATCTCCTCATATCTAGAAAAGCACTAAAGTCTTTCATGGTGAAGACTGTTTCTCATGACTAGAAGAAATCTGGGAAAACATGTACTTGATTGTATGTACTCTCCCTTCATCAAAATCACATATATCCTCCCCTGCCGACCCTGTTTGGAGCAGTTTCTCAGAGCTATCTGGGGTGTTGTCTACTGGACTGCAGTCCTCATTTTGCCCCAAATAAAACTTAACTCACAAATTTCACTTTGTGCGTTTTTTTTTAAGTCGACAGTGTTGACCTTCTACCGTGACCTCACAAGGCGGGTCTGGAGTGGGCATGCAGATGTGGATGTTACTGATCTCAGCATCCCACAAGTTTCCCTCTGCATCCGGGTGGTGTCAATGGGAAAACCACGCTGCCATCTGCGTTTGTTTCCAGGGCTGGCGTAACAAAGTACCACAAACTGAGTCACTTAAAACAACAGAAATGTATAGCTTCATAAGTTCCGGAAGCTAGAAGTCCAAAATCAAGGTGTTGACAGTGGCATGCTCCCTCTGAAAGCAGCAGGAAAGCATCCTTCCTCGCTCCTCTGGCCCCTGGTGTTTGCCAGCGTTCCTTGGCCAGTAGATGCATCAGTCCAACCTGCCTCCTTGTCACACAGCCGTCTTCTCCTGTGCATCTCTCCTCATAAACACACAGTTACGTTTGACTAAGGGCTCACCTTAATCCAGTATGACCTCGTCTTAATGACCTCTGCCACAAACCAGTTTCCAAATAAGATCACATTCTGAGCTACTGGGGGTAGAACTTCAACACATCTTTTTATGGGGGTCGGGGGGATCACACTCCAACCCATAATACCATCTCTGCCATCCATTAGCTGTGGGGTGCCACAAGTCAGGTACTTCTCTGATCTGGCTTCTTCCACTGTAGGAATGGGAACACTAGGGAGCTGAGGCTGGAGAGAGGGACCCTGGGGGTCATGTATGTCTCTCTTGGGTACCCATGGGCTGTTGTTACAGCCCTGTCCTAGCGCCACCCCTGCCCACTAGCAGCCCCTGCCTAGGAGAGCTTAGATCTGCCCTGGAGGTGTATTTTGTATCAATAAAAGAATACCGGAGGCTTTCAGGAAGTCAGGCTTTGTGGGCCATTGTTTAAGTGTCTCTGCCTGTGACTGCTTGATGAGCAAGAGGGGAGCTAAGAATACATTAGGTGGGATGACCTGGGTGAGTCGAACACACACAAAAGCCTCCGCACAAAGCACTTTCTGGTCTAATAATGGCGCTAAGCAAATCCATCTTCCCCAGGCAATTTCCTGCTGCCAGGACTGAGCTGTCTTCTGTCTCCTCAGCCTCCTGCTGCTCCACAGCCTTCCTGCGGGGCTCCAACAAAGGGGCAGTTCTGTTAATCATGACAGGTCCTTTTGCTGACAGATCTGTCTTCTTTTTTCAGGGTAGTCCCATATCAATCTGAAACAGTCAGCTGCTTCCAGAATAATCTGTTCTTTCCCTGATCTAAGTCTCAAAGTTTGCAGTGATCATGAAAGATGCAAACGGAGGGCTCACCTGCTGGTCCAGTGGTACGGGTTAGATCCCTGGTCCGGGAAGATCCCACATGCCATGAAGCAACTGAGCCTCTGCGCCACACCTATTGAGCCCGCACTCTAGAGCCCGGGAGCTACAACTACAGAGCCCATGTGCTGCAACTACTAAAGCCCGAGTACCCTAGAGCCGGTGCTCCGCAAGAGAAGCCACCATGATGAGAAGCCTGTGCACCTCAATGAAGAGTCGCCCCTGCTCACCGCAACTAGAGAAAACTTGAGTGCAGCAACAAAGACCCAGAGTGGCCAAAACTAAGTAAATAAGTTATTTTCTTTTGTAAAATCTCCCTCTTTTAGGAAATCAGTTGTTACCTAAACCAAGGCTTTCAGCCATGCCAAGGTGTACGCTGAAAGACTCTTCAGTTTGCAAATATAGTAAAGAAATTGGTTTGAGAAACAGACATATCTGTCCTTCTCTCCTTTTCCATTTCTCTGAAGGAGAGAGTGAACGGAAAAGAACACAGCCCAGTCTTAAGATGAACAGGCCCTGTAGATGGGCAGAGAATTGGGAACACCCAGCTGCTAATGCCATGTGGGAGGAGAGCACTGAAAGTCCAGCTGAACTAGTAAATTAAACACTTTCTGACATTGCCAGGGTCTGGATGAGGAACCATCATAAAAGCTGCTGTGGCATTCTAAGCTAACTGATTTTTAAGATAAGGCCTACTTTTACATTCCTTTGAAGCAAGAGAGGCAACAATTGCTTTAGAAACAAATGCTGACTTTAAATTCGGAAAATAGGATAGTCAAAAGTTTCCTTAAACCTTGTAATCCTTCCTTCTCCCAGCATCTACCCCCTCCACAAACCAAACAAACATAGAAGCACCTGCCAAAAACAAGTCAGTTATTCTGAAAATTATTTAAATTATTTATATCCTTTGAAATGCTTATTTCAAAGGGAAGTGCAGAGAAAGAGAGAGAGCCAATTAGAAGCCGCTGTATTGAACAGCTTTTTAGTTAAATCAGGTTTTTTGTCTCTCTGTTTTGCTAATGGTGTGGATTGTTGACCTTTCCAATCATTAAGTATGGCTGCTTAGTAAGATCCCCCTGGGCTTGGTTTGTTCTTAGTTTTCTGAGCGACAATTCCCCCATGTTGATGGCCTAAAAACATAATGAGGTGCATGAATCACAAGTAATAATAATTTTAAAAATCTAAGCACAAGCAAAACTGGACTTATTACCATGAAGAAGCAGCATTCTGATGAGGGGAGGAAAAAAGTCTTAGGACAGGGGAGAATACATAATGACCACCACTTTCATGTACTGTTCACTGCATGCCAGGCACGGTTCTAAGCACTTTCCCATTCAGTTCTGGGAAAGACATTTTACAGAAGAGGAAACTGAGGCACGAAGAGGTGAAGTAGTTTGCTGAAAGTCACACGGCTAGGAAGTGACCAAGCTGTTATGTAACCAAGGCGGCCTGGCTCAAGCGTAACCATTTCAGCCCTTTTAAGGAAGGGGAATGGGTAAGGCATAAAAAGAAGTTAAATGTACATAAAGAAAAGGGCAGTAATAGTTCTAAATGCACATTGATCAGTGTATTCGCTTCTTGGGGTGAGTGAAGTGAAGTGAAAGTCGCTCAGTTGTGTCCATCTCTTTGTGACCCCATGGACTGTAGCCTGCCAGGCTTCTCTATCCATGGGATTCTCCAGGCAAGAATACTGGAGTGGGTTGCCATTCCCTTCTCCAGGGGATCTTCCCAACCCAGGGACTGAACCCAGGGAACGGGACCCCACGTGCTGCAATCCAGAGTTCGCTTACCGCAACTAAAGATCCTGCATGCTGCAACTAAGACCCAGCGCAACCAAATAATTTTTTTGTAAAAATGATTATTTTTATAAAGGAGCTTTAAAGGTTTTTCAGTTTATCTCCTTACATACTATAGGGACCCCCTTACTTCAGGGCTTTGGGGCTTCCTTGATGCTCAGGGGGTAAAGAATTCCCCTGCAATGCAGGAGACGTGGGTTCCATCCCTGGGTCAGGAAAATCTCCTGGAGGAGGACATGGCAACAACTCACTCTAGTATTCTTGCCTGAAAAAACCCCAAGGGCAGAGGAGCCTGGGCACGAACACAACAGTTACTTCAGGACACAGACTATATTATTCCTCTGAGTGCCTCTTAGCATCTGGTCCTAACGCAGGTGCTCAATCAGTGTCTATCAAAGAAATGAATGAGTGAAGAAACAGACCTTTCCTGCTGCTGCTGCTGCTGCTAAGTCACTTCAGTCGTGTCCGACTCTGTGCGACCCCATAGACGGAAGCCAACCAGGCTCCCCCGTCCCTGGGATTCTCCAGGCAAGAACACTGGAGTGGGTTGCCATTTCCTTCTCCAATGCGTGAAAGTGAAAAGTGAAAGTGAAGTCGCTCAGTCGTGTCCGACCCTTAGCGACCCCACGGACTGCAGCCCACCAGGCTCCTCCATCCATGGGATTTTCTAGGCAAGAGTTCTGGAGTGGCTTGCCATTGCCTTCTCCGAGACCTTTCCTAGTGCATACAAAATGTACCAGGTTTTTAGGGACTGAGTCATCTGCTTCACACTGATCAAGTCAGTTCAGTTCAGTTCAGTTGCTCAGTCGTGTCCGACTCTTAGCGACCCCATGAACCACAACACGAAAGGCCTCCCTATCCATCACCAACTCCCGGAGTTCACTCAAACTCATGTTCATCGAGTCGGTGATGCCATCCAGCCACCTCATTCTCCGTCGTCCCCGTCTCCTCCTACCTTCAATCGCTCCCAGCATCAGAGTCTTTTCCAGTGAGTCAACTCGTTGCATGAGGCGGCCAAAGTATTGCAGTTTCAGCTTTAGCATAAGTCCTTCCAATGAACACCAAGGATTGATCTCCTCTAGAAAGGACTGGTTGGATCTCCTTGCAGTCCAAGGGACTCTCAAGAGTCTTCTCCAGCACCACAGTTCAAAAGCATCAATTCTTCAGCGATCAGCTTTCTTCACAGTTCAACTCTCACACCTAAATTCATAAGGAATTTCTATATAAAGCAGAATGCAGAAAGTCTGTTTTCCTTTGCATGAGGCAAGGAAGTTCTCACATTTGCTACAACAGATGAGCCCTGAGGACATTACCCCTAGTGAAATTAGCCAGTCACAGTTCAGTTCAGTTCAGTCGCTCAGTCGTGTCCGAATCTTTGGGACCCCGTGAATCACAGCATGCCAGGCCTCCCTGTCCATCACCAACTCCCGGAGTTCACTCAAACTCATGTCCATCGAGTCGGTGATGCCATCCAGCCACCTCATTCTCTGTCGTCCCCTTCTCCTCCTGCCCCCAATCCCTCCCAGCATCAGAGTCTTTTCCAATGAGTCAACTCGTTGCATGAGGTGGCCAAAGTATTGGAGTTTCAGCTTTAGCATCAGTCCTTCCAATGAACACCCAGGATTGATCTCCTTTAGAATGGACTGGTTGGATCTCCTTGCAGTACAAGGGACTCTCAAGAGTCTTCTCCAGCACCACAGTTCAAAAGCATCAATTCTTCGGCGATTAGCTTTCTTCACAGTCCAACTGTCACATCCATACATGACCACTGGAAAACCCATAGCTTTGACTAGACGGACCTTTGTTGGCAAAGTAATGTCTCTGCTTTTTAATATACTATCAAGGTTGGTCATAACTTTCCTTCCAAGGAGTAAGCGTCTTTTAATTTCATGGCTGCAATCAGCATCTGCAGTGATTTTGGAGCCCCAAAAAATAAAGTCTGACACTGTTTCCCCATCTATTTCCTATGAAGTGATGGGACCGGATGCCATGATCTTAGTTTTCTGAATGTTGAGCTTTAAGCCAACTTTTTCACTCTCCTCTTTCACTTTCATCGAGAGGCTTTTTAGTTCCTCTTCACTTTCTGCCATAAGGGTGGTGTCATCTGCATATCAGGTTATTGATATTTCTCCCGGCAATCTTGATTCCAGCTTGTGCTTCTTCCAGCCCAGCGTTTCTCATGATGTACTCTGCATATAAGTGAAATAAGTAGGGTGACAATATACAGCCTTGACATACTCCTTTTCCTATTTGGAACCAGTCTATTGTTCCATGGTATGACCTAAATCAAATCCCTTATGATTATACAGTGGAAGTGAGAAATAGATTTAAGGGACTAGATCTAATAGATAGAAAGCCTGATGAACTATGGACAAAGGTTCATGACATTGTATAGGAGACGGGGATCAAGCCCATCCCCATGGAAAAGAAATGCAAAAAGGCAAAATGGCTGTCTGGGGAGGCCTTACAAACAGCTGTGAAAAGAAGAGAAGTGGAAAGCAAAGGAGGAAAGGAAAGATATAAACATCTGAATGCAGAGTTCCAAAGAATAGCAAAGAGAGATAAGAAAGCCTTTCTCAGTGATCAGTGTAAAGAAATAGAGGAAAAAACAGAATAGGAAACACTAGAGATCTCTTCAAGAAAATTAGAGATACCAAGGGAACATTTCATGCAAAGATGGGCTCAATAAAGGACAGAAATGGTATGGACCTAACAGAAGCAGAAGATATTAAGAAGAGGTGGCAAGAATACACAGAAGAACTGTACAAAAAAGATCTTCACGACCAAGATAATCATGATGGTGTGATCACTCACCTAGAGCCAGACATCCTGGAATGTGAAGTCAAGTGGGCCTTAGAAAGCATCACTACGAACAAAGCTAGTGGAGGTGATGGAATTCCAGTTGAGCTATTTCAAATCCTGAAAGATGATGCTGTGAAAGTGCTGCACTCAATATGCCAGCAAATTTGGAAAACTCAGCAGTGGCCACAGGACTGGAAAAGGTCATCCAGTCACAGAAAGATAATATTGTATGATTCCTCTCGTTGGAGGTCTGTAGAGGAGTCAAATGCACAGAAACAGAAAGTAGAATGGTGGTTGCCAGGGGCTGGGGAGAGGGAGGGATAGGGAGCTGGTGTTTCATGGGTACAGATTTTCAGTTTTACATAACGATGAGAGCTATGCCGATGAATGGTGCTGATGGCTGCACAACATCACGAGTGTATTTAATATCACTAAACTGTGACTTAAAATGGTCAAAATGGTAAATTTTGTTGTGTGTAGTTTTTTAAATGGGAAAAACTTTTTTTTTTTGGTAAAAATACTCTTTTTGGGCCAAAGCCTGAAAGTTGCAAGGCTTCAGCAGGCTCAAGAGTTTTAAAATATCAGTTACATGAGACAGATGTGCCCGTGCAGCTGTTGTCCAGGTGGGGAGACATTCCTAGTACTTCCTACTCCACCATCTCCCCCAGATCCTCCTATAAGAATTTTATAAACCAGGATGTTACAACAATTTTGCCAGCCTCATCCCCAAAACTGGCAAATTTCATCACGTATCCAGGACAATACTTAACAAAGATGATTCAGCTTCTGATGAGTGAATTCCAAACATTAAAAATAATAACTGTGATATTATACAACTATATATAAAACAGATAACTAATAAGGACCTACTTACACTACAAGGAATTCTACTCAACACTGTGTAATGACCTGAATGGGAAACCAATCTAAAAAAGAGTGGGAGCTTCCCTGGTGGCGCAGTGGATCAGAACCTGCCCGCCAGTGCAGGGGATATGGGTTCAGTCTCTAGTCTGGGAAGATTCCACATGCTGGGGCTCTGTGTGTTACAACTACTGAGCCCATGGTCTAGAGCCTGTAAGCAGAACCTACTGAAGCCGGCACGCCTAGAGCTTGTGTTCTGAACACGAGAAGCCAACGCAATGAGAAGCCTGCACACCACAGTGAAGACCCAAAATAAATAAATAAGAGTGGATATATGTATAAATAATTCACTTTGCTGGACAGCAGAAACTATCACAACATTTTAAACCAACTATACCCTGATGGCTCAGACGGTAAAGAATTGCCTGCAATTCGGGAGACCTGGGTTTGATCCCTGGGTCAGGAAGATCCCCTGGAGGAGGGAATGGCAACCCATTCCACTATTCTTGCCTGGAGAATCCCCATGAACAGAGGAGCTGGGAGGGCTACAGTCCATGGGGTCACAAAGAGTTGGACATGACTGAGTGACTAAGCACATCAACATACTCCAGTAAAAATGAATTTTAAAAAAGAATGTCTTCAAAATGTTTCAAAATGTGGGATGGGGGAATTGCAGAAGCAAGGAGATGGATTAACAAGTAAGTTTATAAAGTAAACTAGATTGTAAACTCCATTTAGTGACACCTGCTTAAGGAAACGGAGAAGGCAATGGCAAGCCACTCCAGTACTCTTGCCTAGAAAATCCCATGGGTGGAGGAGCCTGGTAGGCTGCAGTCTGTGGGGTCGCTAAGGGTTGGACACGACTGAGCGACTTCACTTTCACTTTTCACTTTCACACATTGGAGAAGGAAATGGCAACCCACTCCAGTGTTCTTGCCTGGAGAATCCCAGGGACAGGGGAGCCTGGTGGGCTGCCGTCTATGGGGTCACACAGAGTCGGACACGACTGAAGCGACTTAGCAGCAGCAGCAGCTTAAGGAAATCCTCAAACTCTCATGGATGAGTTTTTTTTTTCCCAACTAATTCTAAGAGAAGCACTTACTCCTATTCCTACTACTAAAACTAGGAAAGATCTTGGAGCCTTCTGATTTCAGCTGCTGCTGCTGCTGCTGCTGCTAAGTCACTTCAGTCGTGTCCGACTCTGTGCAGCCCCATAGATGGAAGCCCACCAGGCTCCCCCGTCCCTGGGATTCTCCAGACAAGAACACTGGAGTGGGTTGCCATTTCCTTCTCCAATGTGTGAAAGTGAAAAGTGAAAGTGAAGTTGCTCAGTCGTGTCCGACCCTTAGCGACCCCACGGACTGCAGCCTACCAGGCTCCTCCATCCATGGGGTTTTCTAGGCAAGAGTACTGGAGTGGCTTGCCACTGCCTTCTCCGTCTGATTTCAGCTGCTGCTACCCCTCTATTATTCAACACTTTCCCACAGAGCAGGCAGCACACTTTTAAATTTTATTTTTATTTTATTTATTTATTTGGCTTCACCGGATATTAGTTGTGGCATGCAAACTCTTAATTGCAGCATGTGAGATCTAGTTCCCCAACCAGGGATCAAACCCAGACCCCCCTGTATTGGGAGAAAGGAGCCTTAGCCCCTGGACCACCAGGGACGTCCCAAGCTGTACCCTTAGATGTGGTTAGTGACAGCCTATGAATTTTGAAAGACAGCAGGAAGACAGCCCTTAGCAGTTACTCTACAGTGCCCCTCCCCATTTTTATTCTCTATACTGGAAACAGAATGACCCTTTTACATGTAAATCAGATCCTGAAAGGCTATTTATTACTTGTGCCATCATAAAATCAAGGCACAGTATGACGACATTATATATTTCATTTTTCACTGATGTTCTTTTGATAAAAAGTGAGACGTCAGAGGACCAGGTACCAGTTCCATCTATTATAATTACTTCTCTGCTGGGTGACTTTGGATAGGAAACTTGGCCTCTCTGAGTCTTAGTTTTCTCAATAACAAAATAAAACTGTAATTTTGATAACTTTTTAGAGTGCTTTCAAGTCTAAAAGCTTAAGATTTGATGACTTTAACTAAAAGTCCACAGCTTTCAGAGTACTAATTCTTGTGGATCTATAATAAGTTCCCATGTGAGACTGAAGGTTTTAGTCGAGGTTTCCAGAGAAACAGAACTGAAAGACATATTTATATAGAGAGATTTATTTTTAAAAATTGGCTTATGTAGTTATGGGGGCTGGCAAGTTGGAAGTCTGCAGTGAAGGTCGGCAGGCTGGGAATTCTGGCAGGAATCAGTGTTGCAGTCTTGAGTCCTAAGACAGCTGAAGGCAGAATTCCTTCCTTCTCTGGGAGCTCAGACTTCTCTCTCTCTTTTTTAAAAAATATTTATTTGGCTGCCCCAGGTCTCAGTTTCAGCACACAGGATCATCAATCTTCATTGTGGCATGCGGGGTCTTTAGTTTCAGCATGTGAACTCTTAGTTGCAGTTCAGTTCATTCGCTCAGTCGTGTCCAGCTCTTGGAGACCCCACAGACTGCAGCACGCCAGGCCTCCCTGTCCATCACCAACTCTCGGAGTTTACTAAAACTCATGTTCTTTGAGTCAGTGATGCCATCCAACCATCTCATCCTCTGTCATCCCCTTCTCCTCCTGCCCTCAATCTTTCCCAGCATCAAGGTCTTTTCAAATGAATCAGCTCTTCACATCAGGTGGCCAAAGTATTGGAGTTTCAGCTTTGGCATCAGTCCTTCCAATGAATATTCAGGATTGATTTCCTTTAGGATGGACTGGTTGGATCTCCTTGCAGTCCGAGGGACTCTCAAGAGTCTTATCCAACACCATAGTTTACTTGCGGTATGTGGGATCTAGTTCCCTGACCAGGGATGAACCCAGGCCCCCTGCCTTGGGAGTCTTAGCCACTGGATCACCAGGGAAGTCCCCAGTTTATTTCCTTAAGGGCTTCTACTGGCTGAATAAGGCCCACCCACATTATGGAGGGTAATCTGCTTTACTCAAAGTCTACAGATAAAAATGTTCATCATATCTGAAAAATGTCTTCACAGCAACACATAGACTGTTGTGTGACCCTACAACGGGTACTGTAGCCTAGCCATGTTGACATAAAATTAACTCCCATACCAATAAGTTGCCAGGGAGGATTCCTGTTCCCTTCTTGCCATCCTCATCAAGCCCTTGCCCTTGCCCTCGGGGTTCTCAGAGTCCAGCTGGAAGAAGGCTCCCATGCTTCTGCCATGGAACAGAGGTGTGCTTCGGACAGTAGGGGAGCCCCACGAAGGGGCTTGTAAAGTTGTAGCCTTCTCCTTTGCTCCCTGTTTCCTGTCCTCCCCACCCCCAGGAGATGAGGAAAATGACTCCCTGTTTAATAGGTTAGATCCCTGTGAGTTTGCTTTGTGTGAATCAGATGAGTCAGTCCTCAAGGGCCCAATTAATTTTGTGCTAAGCATGGTGCTAAACATAGCCTAGAGTCAAAAAATGGTGAACTGGACAAGCAAACCAACAATTTAATGTAGGGTTCTGGGAAAACAGGTTTGAGGGTAGACTATCAGGAAAGCTTTCAAGAGAAGATGATTTTGGAATTGGATTTGGAAGATCAGCTGGGGAATCATCCAAGTGAAAAAGGTGAGGAACAGCATCTCTGCATAGTACCAGCAAGTGCAAAGGAAGGTGTGTGGAGACGGGCCCGGCAGGCACGTTCCCACAGCGCTCCGTCACCCTGACCGAGCTCCTCACAGTCGTCACTCCACATCTGTGTTCCCCATTGAATCATGAACCACAGACAGAGGCCAGGTCCCATTTATTTCTGTTTTTCCGGCACTGAGCAAACGCCTGGCATGTGGTTAGAATACCTAAAAAAGGCTGATCAAATAACACCGAGTCCAAGTTAAAATCTGGCCACTGTGGGTTCAGCCCTGACCCCTGCCAGCCTTCCGGCAAATCCTCGCAGTTCTCAAGGACTGGGCAAGAGAGAGGGAGACAGATCACCACGACCACTCTTACTGAGAAACCGAGGTGTATTTCTACTACTGGTGCAGAAGCAGTACCAGTACAGAACTGAACCTGGAAACAGGTTTGGTAGAGGTGAATGTCATCAATGCGTTCACACTCATCTAAGAGCCATTCACTCAATACATGGTTTTTAAAATATTTATTTATTGTTATCTATTTATTTGGCTGTGCCAGGTCTTAGTAGCAGCTCATGGAATCTTCAGTCTTCATTATGGCATGGGAGCTCTCAGTCGCAGCATGTGGGATCTAGTTCTCTGAGCAGGGATTGAACCTGGGCCCCCTGCATTGGGAGTACAGAGTCTTAGCCACTGGACCACCAGGGAAGTCCCCTCAATCCATGTTTTTTGACCCATGAATAACCGAATCCTGATTCTTGCTAGGTGTGGGTATTGTGCTCAGTGCTGTAGATCATTTGGGCACAAGGACATTAAAACATGCAATTCTCGGTGTACTCTCTTCTTTCATTTGACATCTAATGCTATTAAAAGGGGGCTTCCCAAGTGGCATTAGTGGTAAAGAACACACCTGTCAGTGCAGGAGACAAAGGAGACCCAGGTTCAATCCCTGGGTTGGCAAGATCCCCTGGAAGAGGAAATGGCAACCCACTCCAGTATTCTTGCCTGGAGAATCCCATGGACAGAGGAGCCTGGCGGGCTACAGTCCATAGCGTCGCGAAGAGTCAGACATGACTAAAGCAACTTAGCATGCATGCAGGCTATCAAAAGACCGAAAGACAGAGCTGAGAGTCAAGGGAGTCAGCTCTCAGTAATCCCACCAACATCCCCAGGGGATTCAGAACTACACTGAAGAACAGAGAAATCAACCGTCAGCACTGCCCCTGCCTTATCCACACCATGGGTCTGGATGAGGCTTCAGTTACCATAGCTACAAGCCTTCCTCTTGGGGAGCACACCACACAGTAGGTGCCTGAAGAAGCTACGTTAATCACATGAGATGCAGATCTTGGCTTAAATAGAAAAGTTTTCCTTTGGAACTTGCAATTAATGAATGTGACAGAACAAGATCTGATAAAAAATAATCAGCCTGCTTCCCTTGGATGGAAATTAACAGGCTGGTTCATTATGGGAGCCAGGAAAAAACACAAAGCTGGACACTGCAATTATTTGTTCATTGTGATGCATCTTCAGCTATTGGACATGGCATGCTTCCAGAAGGCACACGCAGGAGACATGGTGGAGAATGAAAACAAAACCCCTTTCAGACGGGGATCAGATTAGGAAGTTTGTTATTCCACCTAATAATAAGAATGACGTGGCCACACGATGCTTTTTAATTTCTACCATACTCTCTTGCATATTATTGTATTTAATCTGCTCCTCTAGCGTCCTTCCAAGGCTGTTATGGACAGCACCCATTCTCATTTATAGAAGAGAAAACCAAGCTTCAGTGATGTCTTGTGATTTGCCAAAAGCTACTCAGACAGTCAGTGAACTAAGAAAGCCACTAGGAGACTTCCCTGGTGGTCCAGTGGTTAAGAGTCTGTCTGCCAATGCAGGGGACAGGGGTTCAGTCCCTGGTCCGGGAAGATCCCACATGCCTCAGGTCAACAGCCTGTGTACCACGACAACTGAATCCAAGCAGTCTAAAGCCTTTGTTCTGCAACAAGAGAAGCCACAACAAGAAGCCCACACATGGCAACGAGGAGTAGCCCCCGATCACTGCAACTAGAGAAAGCCTGAGTGCATCAACGAAGACTCAGCACAGCCAAAAAGGAACAAGTGAAAATTAAACAAGAAAGAAAGCAGCTAGGATGTGAATCCAAGTCTCCTGACCCTACTTCGTCCGGTGAGCTTGCTATCATACTCAGGGATGATTTAAAAACAACTCAATTTCCTGCCTGAGTTCTTGAAAAAGCAACTTGGATGAGATGACTTTCTAGAAACAAATGTTGTGAGAGTGATCACAGAGCTCACGTAGAAGGTCATGTGAGAGGTTTTTACCAGCTGGTGTATCAGAGTTCTCGGAGAACTCTGTGGCATGTTTACAGAGAGGAATCAGGCTTTTGGCATTTTTGAGAGAAAAAAATCATTGGAATCAGGCTTTTGGCATTTTTGAGAGAAAAAAATCATTGGAATCAGGCTTTTGGCATTTTTGAGAGAAAAAAATCATTAATGATATGCTTATGATTTTTTTCTCTCAAAAATGCCAAAAGCCTGATTCCTCTCTGTAAACATGCCACAGAGTTCTCCGAGAACTCTGATACACCAGCTGGTAAAAACCTCTCACATGACCTTCTACGTGAGCTCTGTGATCACTCTCACAACATTTGTTTCTAGAAAGTCATCTCATCCAAGTTGCTTTTTCAAGAACTCAGGCAGGAAATTGAGTTGTTTTTAAATCATCCCTGAGTATGATAGCAAGCTCACCGGACGAAGTAGGGTCAGGAGACTTGGATTCAAATCCTAGCTGCTTTCTTTCTTGTTTAATTTTTACTTGTTCCTTTTTGGCTGTGCTGAGTCTTCGTTGATGCACTAAGGCTTTCTCTAGTTGCAAATCACTGCAGATGCTGATTGCAGCCATGAAATTAAAAGATGCTTACTCCTTGGAAGGAAAGTTATGACCAGACTAGATAGCATATTAAAAAGCAGAGATATTACTTTGCCAACCAAGGTCCGTCTAGTCAAGGCTATGGTTTTTCCCGTGGTCATGTATGGATGTGAGAGTTGGACTGTGAAGAAAGCTGATTGCCGAAGAATTGATGCTTTTGAACTGTGGTGTTGGAGAAGACTCTTGAGAGTCCCTTGTACTGCAAGGAGATCCAACCAGTCTATTCTAAAGGAGATCAATCCTGGGTGTTCATTGGAAGGACTGATGCTAAAGCTGAAACTGCAATACTTTGGCCACCTCATGCGACGAGTTGACTCACTGGAAAAGACTCTGATGCTGGGAAAGGTTGGGGGCGGGAGGAGAAGGGGACGACCGAGAATGAGATGGCTGGATGGCATCACCAACTCTGTGGACATGAGTTTGAGTGAACTCCGGGAGTTGGTGATGGACAGGGAGGCCTGGCGTGCTGTGATTCATGGGGTCACGGAGAGTTGGACACGACTGAGAGACTGAACTGAACTGAAGTTTACAAAAGATTTTTTCCCCCGGAATCTGTTTCTTTTTCTTCTTAATTAAATTACATTCTAATATTCATACTGAAGCAACAACACATTTGTCCCCAAGTGAAATAGAAGACCTCATCTAAAGGCATAAAATCTATTAAATCACAGTGTGTGTTAGTCACTCAGTCGTGTCCCACTCTTTGCGACCCCATGCTCTGTAGCTCACTATGCTACTCTGTCCATGGAATTCTCTAGGCAAAAATACTGGAGCATAGAAATTAAAATATTACCAGGCCCCAATCTCACTCTAGGACCTCCAGCCACAAGTAAGAAAAGCAGCCAACACTTACATAACACTTAGGATTTGCCAGGCACTGTTCTATGCAGTTTGCATATATTAGCTCATTTAATCCTCCTGAAAACCCTAGGAGGAAGGAGCAGCAGCATCTTGATTTTGCAGATGGGAAAACTAAGGCAAAGCAGCTTGCTTGGGGTCAACCAGCCAGGTATCCTCTGAGCTGAGATTGGAGACTGAGCAGGCTTGGGGCCAGGCTGAGTCTCAACCACGAGATGGAGTCTGAGATGTCTCTGACTCTTCTTCCTGAGGGGAGCAGTTTGGACAGACTTCTGAGTTTTCTCCCCACTCCCTCACTGGTTCCTAATTTGTGAGATGTGAATATCCCTAGCATCCATTGGTTTGCATGAACAATGGGGTGGACTGTTAAAAGTTATGTTTATCAAACCATGTCATAACAATGGAACTATAGGTATAATCTGATGCAGAGTGATGAAAATAGTACGGATAACTTGCATTTTACACTATGATTTAATACTATAGCTATGGGGAACTATATTCAGTATCCTGTGATAAACCAGAATAGAAAAGAGTATATGTATAACTGAGTTACTTTGCTGTACAGCAGAAATGAACACAACCTTGTAAATCAACTTTGTTGTTCAGTCACTAAGTCGTGTCTGACTCTTTGCGACCCCATTGTCTATAGCACATCAGGCTTCCCTGTCCTTCACTATCTCCCAGAGCTCACTCAAATTCATGTCCATTGAGTTGGTAGTGCTATCTGACCATCTCATCCTCTGCCACCCTCTTCTTCTTTTGCCTTCAATCTTTCCCAGCATCAGGGTCTTTTCCAACTATATGTCAATAACATCTTTTAAAAAACTAAAAAAAACTGTAATTATGTCATCTAATCCTAGTTTTGTGACTACACACATGGGTAAATAAATAAGAAATACACTAAATATTGGGCATTCCAGGTGGCTCAGTGGTAAAGAATTTGCTACCAAGCAGGAGATGCAGATTTGATGCCTAGGTTAGAAAGATCCCCTGGAGGAGGGAATGGCACCCCACTCCAGCATTCTTGCCTGGAGAATCCCATGGACAGAGGAGCCTGGCAGGCTACAGTCCATAGGGTCGCGAACAGTCAGATGTGAATGAGGGGCTGAACAACACTGAATATTAACAATGGTTGTTCTGGAGCGGTGGAACTCTAGGTGACTTTTTTTCTTCATCCATTTATTGAACTGGTCCAAGTTTTCTTCAGTGGGGAAATCTGTATAAATAAGGTAGGGAATTCTAAATTACGTCACAATTGGGAGTAATTTAAATTGGTAAAACTTGCCTAGGTGTAAGGAATATGGACTAGAAAACATTTCAAAGTTCACACTGCTGTAACAGGATTGGTTCTAGAACTAGGCACTAGAGGGGCGGGTTAGCCTGGGAGGAAGCATAATATGGGGATAGGATGGTTGCACACAACTTTGATTGTCATTCAGTGGGTGGTGTTGCCTGGTGTCATGTTGACCACAATCCCACGTGAGCTGGGGAACCCCAGTCTTCTTTTCTGCTCAGAATTAAACATGCCAGGAGTGGTTCACACGAGTCACTGACAGAGCACACCTGAGCCTCTCACGGCTGAATCCAGGTTTTCCTTTTCACCTTTCTGCCCACTTGGCTGGAGCCAGAGGGAAAGAGGAGGGACATAAGACACGGTGTGTGCTCCACAGCTGAGCCACACCTGTACTTCACGCCTCCTGACAGTGCACAGATGCCCTGCAGTAAACCTCTGGTGGCTGACACTATCTCCTTGCCAAATAAGCTCATTGTTCATGGAAGAGACAGGTTTAAACTCGAGAACATTATCATCTGTATAATTCAGTATCTCCTTTAATCCAAACCAGGAGCTTCCATGTTGGAATATGCAGTGGAACACAGGATACAATCTCTGTTTCCGTGGAGTTCATAATCTAGCTGCACCAATGAGATATTTACATATGAAGAAATTACAGTATAGGAAGACCATAGATATGACCCTTTTCTTTGGACAGTGCCATGCAGCTTGTAGGATCTTAGTTCCTGACCAGGGATTGAACCCAGGCCCTCAGCAGTGAGAGACTCAAGTCCTAACCACTTGACCATTGGAGAACTGCCTACAGATACTACTTAAAAAAAAAAAGATTATTTATTTATTTGGCTGCACTGGGTCTTGGTATGGTATGTATGGTATGGATCTAACAGAAGCAGAAGATATTAAGAAGAGGTGGCAAGAATACACAGAACTATACAAAAAAGATCTTCATGACCCAGATAACCATGATGGTATGATCACTCACCTAGGGCCAGACATCCTAGAATACGAAGTCAAGTAGGACTTAGGAAGTATCACTATGAACAAAGCTAGTAGAGGTTATGGAATTCCAGTTGAGCTATTTCAAATCCTAACAGATGATGCTTTTAAAGTGCTGCACCCAATATGCCAGCAAACTTGGAAAACTCAACAGTGGCCACAGGACTGGAAAAGGTCAGTTTTCATTCCAATCCCAAAGAAAGGCAATGTCAAAGAATGTTCAGATTACTGCACAATTGCACTCATCTCACACACTAGTAAAGTAATGCTCAAAATTCTCCAAGCCAGGCTTCAGTAGTACATGAACCGTGAACTTCCAGATATTCAAGCTGGATTTAGAAAAGGCAGAGGAACCAGAGATCAAATTGCCAACATCTGTTGGATCATTAAAAAAAGCAACAGAGTTCCAGAAAAATATCTACTTCTGCTTTATTGACTATGCCAAAGTCTTTGGCTGTGTGGATCACAACAAACTGTAGAAAATTCTTCAAGAGACGGGAATACCAGACCATTTTAGCTGCCTCCTGTGACCTGTGTGCAGGTCAAGAAGCAACAGTTAGAACCAGACATAGAATAACAGGCTGGTTCCAAATTGGGAAAGGAATACGTCAAGGCTGTATATTGTCGCACTGCTTATTTAACTTATATACATAATTCCGTTCCGTCGCTCAGTCGTGTCCGACTCTTTGCGACCCCATGGACTGTAGCCTACCAGGCTTCTCCGTCCATGGGATTCTCCAGGCAAGAATACTGGATTGGGTTACTGTTTCCTTCTCCAGGGGATCTTCCCGATCCAGGGATCGAACCCGGGTCTCCCGCATTGGAGGCAGACGCTTTAACCTCTGAGCCACCAGGGAAGCCCATACATCATTCAAAATGCCAGGCTGGATGAAGCGCAAGCTGGAATCAAGATTGTCGGGAGAAATATCAATAACTTCAGATATGCAGATGATACCACCCTTATGGCAGAAAGTGAGGAACTAAAGAGTCTCATGATGAAAGTGAAAGAGGAGAGTGAAAAGTTGGCTTAAAACTTAACATTCAAAAAATGAAAATCACAACATCTGGTCCCATCACTTCATGGCAAATAGATGGGGAAACAATGGAAACAGTGACAGATTTTATTTGGGGGGGATCCAAAATCACTGCAGATGGTGACTGCAGCCATGGAATTAAAAGATGCTTACTCCTTGGAAGAAAAGCTATGATAAACCTAGACAACATATTAAAAAGCAAAGATATTACTTTGCCAACAAAAGTCCATCTAGTCAAAGCTATGGTTTTTCCAGTAGTCATGTATGAATGTGAGAGTTGGACTATAGAGAAAGCTGAGCGCCGAAGAATTGATGGGTCTTTTGAAGAAAGGTGTTGGAGAAGACTCTGGAGAGTCCCTTGGACAGCAAGGAGATCAAACCAGTCAGTTCTAACAGAGGTTGGTCCTAAATATTCATTGGAAGGACTGATGCTGAAGCTGAAACTCCAATACTTTGGCTACCTGATGCAAAGAACTGACTCCTTGGAAAAGACCCTGATGCTGGGAAAGATTGAAGGCAGGAGGAGAAGGGGATGACAGAGGATGAGATGGTTGGATGGCATCACTAACTCTACAGACATGAGTCTGAGCAAGCTCCGGGAATTGGTGAAGGACAGGAAAGCCTGGCATGCTGCAGTCCATGGAGTCGCAAAAAGTCGGACACGACCGAGTGACTGAACTGAACTGAACTGGGTCTTAGTTGTGGTATGTGGGATCTAGTTCCCTGACCAGGGACTGAACCCGGGGCCCCTACATTGGGAGCATGGAGTCCCTATAGATACTAATTTTTATAGAAGACCCAACAATTTTGTGTTGTTGGTTATCTTCCAAAATAAACTGCAAGCTTCTTGGGGGCTAGGATTGCCTCATATTTCTTCATACACCCCATAGTGTTTCTGCAATTCCTGCTTTTTTTGGCCACACTGCAGGGCATGTGGGATCTTAGTTCTCTGGCCAGGGATTGAACTTGGGGCTCTTGTCAATGAAAGCACAGAACTCTAATCACTGGACAACCGGAGCATTCCTCTACAGTGCCTTTACTACAAGAACGCTCTATATTTGGTAGATGTTTGGGACTAGAAATTATAGGTCATCCTGAAATCTTTAGGCCTGTTGCCTACTTAGCCAGGTGCCTCTATCCTAAGGAAGGTGAAGTGCTTCCTCCCTGTATTATCATGACTGATAATACAGTCATGATGACCTCACTTTCATCTGGCTGCTAGAAAACCCAAGGGAGAAAAGTAGATTTTCACCATTCTTTGAAAAACAAGAACTCAAAATCAGGAGAGACATGACTGAAGGTGAAAGAGCAGTGCATCCCAAAAGGCTCTTCTAATCTAAATTTTCAGGATTTCTTTTCCTTAGAAAAAAACATATTTTTAAAAATATGCCTTGAAATTCCACAATAAAAAAAGGCTGGATGAACATGACTGAGGAAATAAGGAATCAAAAATGTTGGATGACTATGTAGAAAACAAACTGATTTAAACTCATAGAAGGGTATTGTTAGGTTGTATATCAAACTGTTGGTTGCAATTACTTCTCTGTGGCAAGCAGGTCAAAGGTGTACATTTGTATTGTCTGAAGCCTGTATGACCAGAATGTATTCATGTATAACTTTTGCCAATTAAGAAGGAAAAGGAGAGAAGGGTAGGAGGGCACTGTCATCTGTACAGAAGGTTGGGAAATGTGTTATTTAACTATGAACTTAGTCACAATTCAATAGAACGGGTTTTTGTTGCTAGTGAGGGAAAGCGGTACTAATAAGCACCTGATCAGTCTACTTCAGGGAAGAAAAAACACATGCAAAGAAAACGAGTCATAAACAGCATGGTGTAGCTGGAAGGCTAGATGACACAGTGATATTTAGTTGTACTTTTAGTTCCTGGACCAAGGATCGACACTGTGCCCTCTGCAGTAGAAGCGTGGAGTCTTAAACACACTGGACTGCCAAGGAGGTCCCAAGAAATGGTATTTAGAAAGGCAGGGAGAGACTAGATGTTGAAGGGCTTTGGGTTTCTCACCCAGTATACTAAGTCCCTTGTACCTGTTGACCAGCCACTTTAGACCTAAGCCCGTGTGCATGCTAAGTCGCTTCAGTTGTGTCCAACTCTGTGCGAGCCTATGGACTGTAGCCTGCCAGGCTCCTCTGTCCAAGAAAGTCTCCAGGGAAGAATACTGGAGTGGGTTGCTATGCCCTCCTCCAGGGGGTCCTTCCAACTCAACGATCGAACTTGGGTCTCTTATTCTCCTGCATTGGCAGGTAGGTTCCGTACCATTAGCACCACCTTTGAACCTATAGGCCTCTGGTAGGGTTTAGGATTTGCTTTTTTTTTTTTTAAGCTCTGCAGGTAAATCCGATTTACTGGTTGATATACTATTATTTTACAAAAATTTCTAAATATTTTGGCTTTCCGGCAGACTGGTCTTCAGCATACTAGAAGTTGCCTAATAAGAGAATCCACTTTTCACTTTCAATAAGAGAATCCTAATTAGATAATACTTTCAGAGGCAGGCATATTAAGGTCAGAAAAAGTGCCAATTAAGAACTAGGGAAAGGAAAACCTGTATTTGTAAAAAGAAGATATAGACATGCAAAATACAGAGCAATTTGGAGTGATTTTCTTAAAAGGAAAAATTATTTTATAATCTCCCAAAGGTGTTACCACATTATTAAATTAACCACATGATAACACATCACAATGATGTCCAAGTTTTACAGCAATAGTTGATTATATATATTCTATTATCATTAAGGTAGCCAAAGATGTATTAGTATTTTGTAAGATTTCTATACAAAAATTATAATAATAGAAAAGTGACTGCTTAATTTACTTCAGATTTTAGTTTGTTGTTGCTCATTTGCTAAGTCGTGTCTGACTCTTTGCAACCCCCTTGGACTGCAACACACCAGGATCTCCGGTCCTTCACCATCTCCCAGAGTTTGCTCAGATTCAGGTCCACTGAGTCGGTGATGCCATCTAACCATCTCATCCTCTGCTGCCTCCTTCTCCTTCTGCCTTCAGTCTTTCCGAGCATCAGGGTCTTTTCCAGTGAGTTGGCTCTTTACATAAGGTGGCCAAACTATTGGAGCTTTAGCACTAGTCCATCCAATAAATATTCAGGGTTGACTTTCTATAGGATTGACTGGTTTTAGTTGGTCATGCCTAAATTCAGTTGTGAACCGAGTTCTCATTTGGCAGAATTTGCTACCTACTGATATAGGAGGGGAAAGGGGATGAAGTTTGTGAGTAGGAGTGGAATCATGGCAATCTGTAGACACTACACGCTGGACCTAGAATCTGCCACATAGACAAATACAAAGACCCAAAGCTGAGGGAAAAATCTCAATTATGATAACGACACATACATACACATTTAATATATAAAGTCTCTTAGCTGGTGACATGATACTGTATTCTAGCCCTTTTCTATCTCTGCATGGCTTCAGGTTCTCCTACTCTGATACTCTCCTACTTTTCTCACATCAGCATTCGCACACACTATTTGAATAATCTCTCTCACAAATATGCTCGTAACTAAAATATCATTAGAGGACTTCCTTGGTGGTCCAGTGGTTAAGAATCTGCCTGCCAGACGAATGGATAAGAAAGTTGTGGTACATATACATAATGGAATATTACTCAGCTATTAAAAACAGCACATTTGAATCAGTTCTAATAAGATGTTTGGACTGCTAGGAGATCCAACCAGTCCATTCTAAAGGAGATCAGTCCTGGGTGTTCACTGATGCTAAAAGCTGAAACTGATGCTAAAGCTGAAACTCCAATACTTTGGCCACCTCATGAAATGAGTTGACTCACTGGAAAAGACTGTGATGCTGGGAGGGACTGGGGGCAGCAGGAGAAAGGAGAAGGGGACGACAGAGAATGAGATGGCTGGATGGCATCACCGACTCGATGGACATGAGTTTGAGTGAACTCCGGAAGTTGGTGATAGACAGGGAAGCCTGGCGTGCAGTGATTCATGGGGTCGCAAAGAGTTGGACACGACTGAGCGACTGAACTCAACTGAACTGAATGAGATGGATGAAACTGGAGCCTATTATATAGAGTGAAGTAAATCAGAAAGAAAAACACCAGTACAGTATACTAACACACATATATGGAATTTAGAAAGATGGCAATGAGAGACATACGCAAGACAGCAAAAGAGATACAGATATAAAGAACAGACTTTTGGACTGTGTGGGAGAAGGCAAGGGTGGGATGATTTGAGAGAATAGCATTGAAACATGTATATCACCATATATGAAACAGATGACCAGTCCAAGTTCGATGCATGAAACAGGGCACTTAAAGCCGGTATACTGGGATAACCCAGAGGGCTGGGATGGGGAGGGAGGTGGGAGGGGAGTTTGGGATGGGGGGTCACATGTACACCCGTGGCTGATTCATGTCAGTGTATGGCAAAAAAACACTGCAATACTGTAAAGTAATTAGCCTCCAATTTAAATAAATAAATAATTTTTTTAAAAAAGAATCTGCCTGCCAGTGTAGGGAACATGGGTTCAATCCCTGGTCCAGGAAGATCCCACATGCCTCAGGGCAACAAATCCCATGTGCCACAATTACTGAAGCCCATGAGCCTTAGAGGCCGTGCTCTGCAACAAGAGAAGCCATCACAAGGAGAAGCCCAGGCACCACAACTAGAGAGTAGGACCTACTCGTGCACGCGTAGCCCACGGGAAGCAATGAAGACCTAGCAGTCAAAAAAAAATTCACTAGAGTATGTTAGACGGATATGCTTCTATGTTATGTTGTTTCCTACTGGCTTGTACACTCATGCCTCCCTCTATCCCAACACAAGTCCCACAAGGACAGGGACCTTGTCTGTTCTCACAGTGTATCCTCCCCGTTGCTTAGCAGAGAGCTAGCAGGTGGCACATGCTCAAACATTCTTTGTTGACTTCTTGATTAACAGCGTACCTTTGGCACAAGACAACAATACTTATTAAGCACCATTATTATTAAGTCTTCGGTTAGGTACTAGAGACACAAAAATGAAAACTGTGCTCCAGGGCTAGGAGCAACAGATGAACAGTAACATGTGGTAAGGGTGATGCCAGCATTGTTTTAATTCCACAGTATTCTCTCTGCTTACATACTCATGAGCTTATGCATTTACTTTGCAGCTCCTTTCTGTCTGGACACATCTCACACTTCATTCAGTTCAGACTAAAGAGTACATGCACCATGTTGCATTTAGTGCGGGGAAATTACCAAGACGCTAAACTTTGGGGCAGCCATGTGTTACTTCTGTCAAAATATGTATTATCCCAGGGACTGCAACTTTAGGCACTCTGACAAACCTAAATTCTACACTATACCCCACCTCCTCCTCAATACATATACTCAGTGGACAAATAACACTTGGGACACAGTGATGGTGGTGAGGATTTTGAGCCCTTAATCTATCCATGGAGGTAGGTAAGTAAACAGAGAAATAGAACTCAATGCAGAAGTTACTTGATAAGGGCTCTAGCCTGGGTTCTATGTTCCACAAATACCAAAGTCAAAAAAAAGCACACAGAGACCTTTGTATTAGAGACAAAGCTTGACACTCAAATGACGAGCCTGTTCTTTTTTAACACAGGTATTACTGCATAAATCATACCTTAGGGAAAGATGCTGGGATTCATAGGACTTGAAAGCCTCAGTGAAAGTGTTAGCCGTTCAGTTGTGTCTGACTCTGTGACCCCATGGACTGTAGCCCACCAGGCTCCTCTGTCCATGGGATTCTCCAGGCAAGAATACTGGAGTGGGTTACCATTTCCTTCTCCAAGATGCCAGTTTGTTCTATACACTGCAAAGCAATATATAAAGATTAATTATTCATATCTGTATGCCCCAGTCTTTATCAAATATACTGAAAAGTATTTGTGAAATAAATATCTCAAATGTTCCTAGGGGATAGAGCTCTAGTTGGCTACATCTTAGAAGCCTCAATACTTCGAAAATGTATTTCAAATTATATGGTAAGATGTACATGTTTATATATAAAAAAACAATACTTTAGTAAAGATTTAAACTAACTTTTAAATTCATGGATTATCAGAATGCCTTTGATCTCTTTTCCCTCCTGCTCTGCCTTTTAATCATTTCCCTATCAGCAATTCTATCAGATGGTGAACAGAAACAAGCAAATTACTCAGCTGTGGATCAGTCCATTTTGCAAGTTTTTAGTAGTGTCAATAGAGATCAGTAAAGCGGCGGACGCTCCTGGATCAAAACTGTGTCCATTGGTTCTCTGCCTTCAATTCCTATCGAGACTGAAAGCAGCGGCTTTAATATCTGGCCAAGAGAAGATTATAAATTGTGGATGATGAAGTAAAAGTTTAGGCATAGGCCTGGGGAAAGGAAAAAGTAAAAGAATATAATTTCAGCAAATACGACCTACTCCATTCTTCACTTTTATAGATTGAAAAGGTTCTTCAAGGTAGTGCTCCACCAAGCTCAAGCCATGGGCCCCATGCTGACTGCTCATCACGCCTAAGGATGCTGCCTTTTTTAGTTTAATTTGGAACAAATTTCTCTCGGCATCTCTGACAGCAGTGATTTATTTATTTTTGTTTTATTTATTTTTAATTGAAAGATAATGACAGTATTGCATTGGTTTCTGGCATACATCAACATGGATCAGCCACAGTGACTGCAGGGATTTATGATGATGATAAAGGAGGCTGACCGCAATGCCCTCTGGTGGCATGAAGGTTTTCCATAGCTGCAGTTGCATAAACCAAAACCAAAACACAGCTATCTTCTATCAAACAGCTTACGAATAAAGTAAAAACTCAATAAAAGATGAATGGTAAAAGTCTTCTTGGACTTTCGTAATGATCATCATCTTCAAGCATTTCTACAGTGGCACTTGCCCAGAGTGACCCCGTGTTCACGGGGGATTCAGGGAATGATTCAGAGTAAGTTCCTGCCCTCTAGAATTTGCCACCTAACAAAGACTTGGGAGTTGGGATGCAGACTCGGAACCGAAGCTCGAAGGGGAAAAACTGTGGAAAGTATGCCAGTTTTGGCACCTCTGTAGGAGGCTTAAATAAGACAGTTTATGCAAAGCACCTAGTATGGCAACTGGAGCATGGTAGGTACTCAATAAATTATTACGCGTTAGCATGTGCTATTCAGTGATCCCAGTCATCTATCTGCTGGAAGAAATCTAGAAATTGTTTTCTATAACAATTACTTCTGATACACCTCACTTAACTCTGAATTTCATAGGATGGTTACAAGAATTAAATGAAAAAGCATATAAAGCTTAGCCCCTGGCATACAACTTTTCTTCCCCATCACACCCAGAATGGAATTTCTCCTGCTGTTTGTCAAAGTAGAGGTGAAGAAAAGAAGTTTCTTTTTCTTTTTAAGGAAGGGAGAATTTTATTTTTAAAAACTATTTATTTGGCTGTGCTGGGTCTTAGTTACAGCATTTGGGATTTTTAGTTGTGGCATGTGAGATCTTTAGCAGTGGCATGCGAACTTAGTTGTGGTATGTGGGATCTAGTTCCCTGATCAGGGTTCAAACCCGGGACCCCAGTGCTGGGAGCATGGAATCCTAGCCACTGGACCACTAGGGAATTCCCAGAAAATGCTTCTAAAGTGACAATGAACATAAAAGAATAGACAGGATGATGTTTTAATAATATAATTTGCAAGAGGCATTACCTTTTTAACCCAGGAACTGGATTCCTGGAAATTCTTTCTTAAATAAGTAATCAGAAAATATAAAGGGAATCATATATAAAGGATTTTATCACATTATTCATAATAGCAAAAAATTAGAAACAACCCAGAAGTCCATCAATAGGAGTCTAACTAGATAATGGCACATTCAACAATGCAATTCTACATAACAAATTATGACATATTTATTGACAGCAAGTTATATTTGAGATCAAAAAGTTACAAGGTTAGGCATAGTTTGATATCATTTTAAAAATCCTACCTAAACATATCTGTGAATTTATGTATTTAAACAAGTCTGAAAATAGATATAGTAAAATATTAGCTGATTTCTGGGTAGTAAGAATATAGGAAGATATATATAAACACAGGCATACAGGAATATATCTTCATTCACTTCATTCTTCTTTTCTGTATTTTTTGAAAAATTTTAATGACTGTTATTTTTTATAACAAAAAAAACCTCCAAAACGAAAAGAAAAACTTTAAACCTCCAAGCAGTACAAGCCAGTGAAAGCTTACTGGAGAGACTCCCAGGGGGCCGGAATTCCTATTTTTTACTCCCAATCCTTTGCTATGTGACCTGAGCCAGACCTGTGTCTCACTTCTCCACCTGTACAGTACAAAAGTAATTAATTCTTTCAATAGAGAGAATAAAGTGAGAATGAATGCATTAGAAAAAAAATCTGTAAATCTCATACCTATAAACTAGCTGTAAATTAAAAGAGAAATAGAAAGGACTTTCTCAATTTTTTACAAAAGGTTTATTTATGGCTGTGCTGGCTCTTCGCTGCTGTGCACGGGTCTTCTCCAGTTGCAGCTAATGGGAGCCTCTTCCTATCTGTGATGCGTGGTCTTCTCATCGCAGTGGCTTCTCCTGTCGAGGAGCACGGGCTCTGGGCATGTGGCATTCATTAGTTGCAGCTCCCAGGCTCTAGAGCACAGGTTCAATAGTTGTGGCGCACAGGCTTAGTGGCTCCACGGCATGTGGGGTCTTCCCGAACCAGGGTTTGAACCCGTGACTCCTCCATTGGCAAGCAGATTCTTTACCGCTGAGCCACCAGGGAAGCCCATACAAAATAGTATAGGTGCACAAAATTCTTTGGAGGTGGGCAGGTAGGAAAACACAAAATTCCAGAAAGGCTTCCAGGAAGAGCTGATTCCTAATCTCCACCAAGAATAGCAGAACGACCTGGATTTATGGGGCCACCCTTGGATTCAGAGGCCACAGGCTTCCCTTGAGCCTTGTAGCATCATATAGAGGTTCAGACAGTTCATTACAGAAAGAGTTACACATCTTCAATCATATGTTCCTCTAGGTTTGAAAAGGGAATGCACACACTGGCTCAGAAGGCTTACTTTTAGGGACATCTGAAGAATGTGGTGTGGCAATGTAGAAAGTTCTGGAGTCAGCCTAAATTTTAAATCCTGACCCTCAGTCATTGAGTGACCACAGATAAATTACCCTTGAAGCCTTAACTATCTTATCTGTTAATGGGAATCAATCTCATGTATTTAGAGTTATTACAAAGGTATCAAGATATATGTAAGTTCATTGTGCTTGGCATCTACCAGGCACTCAGCACAAAGAAGTTTCATTACCCATTCTCATGGTTAGTTCCAAACCAAGTTTTCCTTCCCTTTCCCCAGACTGGATCTCATTTGCTGGGTTCCACAGTTCACTGCCTAGTCTATGAGCATTTTTTGAGCATGTTTCCTTGAGTGCTATGCTAGGCACTGGTGCCTTGTCCCCCTCTCCCCCTGACCCTCATATCTGTCTCCTAATTTCCTCTCCACTATGTCTTTATAGTTATTTTCTATCTTCTCTTCTCTCATGCAGTCCATGGTAAGTTATTTTCTTGTCTCTTGTGTCTCAAGGAACAAATTTTCAGGGGCTACCAGTATGCCCGATAAAGAAAGCACTAAGCCAAGGCCCAATCATTTCTATAGTAAAAATCTTGTGGGGTCACATCAATTGAATTTACTGAATATAAAAATATTCTACAAATGAGTCTTTGTATCTCTTTGGTGTTCTGGTGACAGTCAACACTGCTAGGTAAGTAATTCACCAGCCCAGAAGCAACGCTCTCTGGAGACATGTGGCATTTGGTGCCATGAAGTCACAATTCTTTAGCTTTTCTAGAGAGCCAAGATGAGACAGTAGCTCAGCCAGTGTTCTGTGCTACTGAACCAGTTCATATTTTACTGAAGAACTGATAAACGTTTGGGTGCCTTCATCTCAATGTTGGATTATTGTTCAGTCGCTCAAGAAAAGTGTTAGTCACTCAGTTGTGTTCAACTCTTTGCAACCCCCTGGACTGTAGCCCACGTCTCCTCTGTCCATGGAATTCTCCAGGCAAGAATACTGGAGTGGGTTGCCATTTCCTTCTCCAGGGGATCTTTGCAACCCAGGGATTGAACCTGGGTCCCCCGCATTGAAGGCAGATTCTTTACCATCTAGTCAGTCAGTCAGTCAGTTCAGTCACTCAGTCGTGTCCAACACTTTGCAACCCCATGGACTGCAGCATGTTAGGCTTCCCTGTCCTTCACTATCTCCCGGAGTTTGCTCAAACTCATGTCCACTGAGTTGGTGATACCATCCAACCATCTCATCCTCTGTCACCCCCTTCTCCTCCTGCCCTCAATCTTTCCCAGTATTAGGGAGAGATGAGTTGGCTCTTTTCAATGAGTTGACTCTTCGCATCAGATGGCCAAAGTACTGGAGCTTTGGCATCAGTCCTTCCAATGAATATTCAGGGTTGATTTCCTTTAGAGCTGACTAGTTGATCTCCTTGCTGTCCAAGGGACTCTTGTAGTGGTTAAAACATAAAATTACTGGGTTTGGTTTCACTTTTGATGAGGTACACAAAGCCTTCCAGAAAAGAAATGTTCACAATTAAAACAAATGGGGAGACGAAACACTGCCTCAAAGTAAAATATAGTTGGCTTTCTTGGTTTAAACAGCATTTATCTGGTGCATGTTTTGGTGGTAGATGTTTACTAGGCTTACTGTGGTCATCATTTTGCAATATATACATATATGAAATCACTCCGTTGTATATCTGAAACTAATAAAATGTTATATGTCAATTACATCTGAGTGGAAAACCTTGGCATTTATTAAGCACATTTATATGTCATATACTCTGCCAGATGCATATATACATATATATGGGCTTCCCTGGTGGCTCAGTCGGTGAAGAGTCTGCCTGCAGTGAGGGAGACCTGGGTTGGGAAGGGCATGCCCTGAAGGAGGGCATGGCAACCTATTCCAGTATTCTTGCCTGGAGAATCCCCATGGACAGAAGAGTCTGGAGGGCTACAGTCCATGGAGTCACAAAGAGTTGGACATGACTGGGCGACTAAGCACACACACACATATACATATACATCCTCACCCAGCCAATAGAAATGATTACCTTGCAAGGCTGGTTCTAAAAATTAAAAAACTATTACACACACACACATATATAAAATAGCCCTGCCTGGTAATCATTTCTATTGAACAGATAAACACATAAGGACTAAGAAAAGAGAGGAAATGACTTGTCTGTGGCTATAATGCTTTTTTAAAAAAATTAATCTTCATTGGAGTACAGTTGATTCACAGTTCCATGCCAGTTTCTGCTATACAGCTAAGTAAATCAGCTACACACATACACATATCCACACTTTTTTAGTTTCTATTCCTATATAGGTAGATACAGAGTATTGAGTAGTTTCCTGTGTTATACAGTAGGTCCCAATTGGCCATCTATTTTATATATAGTGTATGTACATATCATCCCCAATCTCCCAATCCATTCCTACCCTTGTCCCCCATGACAAGTTCATTCTCTACACCTGTGACTCCACGCCACAATGCTTTTAAGGGACAGAATGAAAGTCTGAACCTAGATCTGACTCAAAACCCAGAGCGCTTTCCAGTGAACTACAGTTGCATCTATTCAGTCATATCCTTCATCAATAATAATATTGTAGTAAAAGTCATCACTAACATTCATCTAGTTCTTCCTATATGGTAAGCCTTGTGCTAGGAAAGTTATATATATGATCTCATTCAATCCTCACAATGACCTATGAGGTAGGTTTATCACCATCTCCATTTCATAGTTGAGAAAACTGAGTTTTATACCAGTTTGGCAATTGCCTTGTTCCCACAGCTGACAGAGAGCAAGACCAGAGTTGAACTTAGGTCTGTCTAACTCCAGAACCCACTCTCATAATCATTACACTAGATTGTAGGAAACCCAACTCTAGTCCTGGCTCCAACCAGGCAAGTCATTTGATAGCTGTCTCAATTTCCTTATTAATTAAACGGGAATATGGTTACTTGCCCTCTATTTCACAGAGGTATTGGGATTATAAAATTATAAAGTATATAAGCTTTCAGAAGGGAAATTGCCATATAAATCTGGGCTTGTTACAACTTTCACTCGGATCTTCCTTCTCCCACAATCATAAAGGGATTTAACTGACATCATGAGCTCTCAAATACCCTCTGAGATGGATCGATCATATTATTGCCTCCACTTATAAAAAAGCTGAAACACAAGATGACATAACTTGTTAGTGTCAGAGCTGAGAATAAAACCCAAGATTCTAACTCCAACTGCTTATGTTCTGATGGTAAATCCTATTTCTGCATTTCAAACTTAACAGTAAAATAGACAAGAATGGTCATTTAATGTCCACTTTAAAGCACAGATTAAATGCTTACAGATGTGATTTTCTAACATAATCTCTAGGGTTCTTAATCCTCATTTTCTAGAGAAATTGCATAATTAGAAAGCAAGTCTTCCATTCCCCTAGTATAGAATTCAGCTCCTTAGGTTTCTCAAGCAATTTATTAACAATCAAAGGTTATAAAACTGGGTGACTTATTAACTAGTAGTGAGCTTAGCTTCCACAGGAAACATAAACCTCAAAGTGAAATTGTTCCTTCATAAAATCAGATAAAAAAGAAGCATCAGATACATTCTCACACCATAAACATCCAATATAACTATATATCCTGACTTGGGAATTATTTTAACATACCAACAATTCATAGTACCCTGAGCTCAAAATTCAAGTTCCAAAGTGAACATCAAAATGAAAATAATAACAAAAGTACACATGGCATCTTTATGGTCATTCTTCCCCCAAGCTCCCCGCTCAAGCCTTGACACACTCACACACACACACACACACATTAAAAAATAAAATATATAAATAAAATAAAAAGCAGTTAGTGGGGCCAATTCTCTAGCTTTTAGAGAAGTGTTCAGTCTAGTTCTCAGATTATCAGTTCCTCTTAGTTTTTGTTTTCCAGAACAACACAATGATCTTTTGATTATTACTAGTCTAATGTATTTTGAAATTACCACAGGGATGAGAGAGAAAATAAAATAAATTTCCACTCTCAAAATTGAACTTAAGTACTAGTATAGAATAGACATAGACACTTCATTATCACTCTCTCTAATTGATTGAATTAGACTTACAAATGAAAAACCTGTCATTTTGATATAGGGGCTAAAATTAAGTCTAAAAAAGCTGCTGTTCTACTCATGTCAAGAGAGTTTGCTTCTTGAGTGCCTTGAGACGTCAAAATTCATTGTTGACCACATAATGAAAGTCCTACCAACCTGAACATGCTCTGTGAGGTGAACGTAAATGATGACAGAACTCCTGGTCTTTTCATAGGATGCTCTAATATAATACATTAGTCTACCTTTCCTTCGCTATTGATCTTTGGTTTCCATAATTGAAACCAACTGCATCTTCGGTGGAGTCAGGAGCTATAAGTTCTCTTGAACTTTGATGAGTACAGATCACGTGAGTATCTTGTTAAAACACAGAAGATGATTCAGAAGGTCTGGGGTGGCATGTCCAACAAGTTCCCAAGGTGATGTTGATGCTACTATTTGGGACCCACACTTTGAGTAGCAGGACTCTAAGCAACATTTTCAAACAGAAATAACCTTAACCAGAAGTTTATTCTCAAAATATACAGCCTCTACCATGAGTTTATAAAAGAAGACAGTATTCCAGAGCCTAAACAAGGTATCCGCTCCCTCTCCCTTTTCTGTGATTTTTACCAGCTGGTTGTAAACCCAATGTAATACTCTAAAGGGCAAATTTTAAGAATGGCTTTTGTGCTTACAATTTACTGGGGCCCAAGTGGATGAACACAAAACCTCAGGTTCTGTAATGAAAAGGTTGATTCAAAATAAATATTTTTTAATTATGTCAGATATGAAAGAATAAGTGATGCTTACAAACAGTTTATAAGAGAATCATTTGGAATTAATCATTTTCATTTCCCCCACAAAATAAATAGCTCACACACTAAAGAAGATATCTTTCCTTAATCAGGAGAAAAAAGTTCAAGAATAACAGTCATGCCCGTGGCATAGTCATAACATTTTTAGTGAGGAAAATACCAAGATGAAGACGTGCAAAAGTACATAGGAGGAGAATACCAAGAGAATTACATGGTAGCAAACTGGTTGCAGAACCTAGGGGGAGGGTTCAGGGAAAGAGAATAGCTGGTAAAATTTTAAAAAGAACTGGAGAAGATTATACATGAGAGCAAAAGTCCATTCCCTTCAGGAAAATCAATAAATCCCCATCAAGCTTCACTTTTAGGTTTTCGATCACGTGTTCTTTTCATATGGCCATTGGTCCAACCTCCTCCACAAAACTCAACCAACCGTCAAAAAAGTTAAGTTGGTAATGAGTCAAGCTGGCTATAACCCTGCATGTGTAAGTACCCTTAGATGCATTTCAGGCCAATGAGGGTGGATTTCTCAGTGGAAGGGGCAAGTACAGTGGAATCACTTCCCTTTATAGAGAAGGAAGCCCCTGTCTGGAGCATTTCTGAGTGCCGGCGGGGTGAAAGGTGTCTCAGTGCTTGCGCGTACTCTTCAGCCCCATGACCATAAAGGTAGCAGCCGTCAGTTTCTCGTAAACGAGGAACATGAGAGCAGCAGTGAGGACTGTCTGCAGCAGCTTGGCTTCAAGGCCTTTGTAGAGTCCCACAATTCCAAAACGCCTAAAAGGAAAGAGGTGAGAAAAAAGAAAATGTTTTCAAAGAAACATACTATTTTGCAAAGACATATTCTTAGGATTAAAAGAAGCAATGAAAGTTTTAGATATTAACGGACTTCTGTTACTTAAGTACTTTATCTTTGAAGGTGCTTGGGAATTGATAAACGTTGATTATTTCTTCAAAGCCATGATTAATCAGCAGAATGCTGACAGTATCTCACAGAGAGGGTACAGATCCTAAAATCCTAAAACCATTTTAATGCCAACATCTAAGATTAACAAAGAACTTTTAGATTTTGACTTTAAGGCTTTCCCAACAAAGTTATTTCAACCTAACAGTCCCTAAATGGTAGGAGAGCCGCCAATTGGTTTAGATCATTGTAGCCTGAACAGAACTAGAGAAAGTGACAGGAATGAAAATCTCTCCAATACTGAGTCTTTCTGTACATCTGACCTTTTAACTGAGTGGTTCTTAAATTTAGTGTAAGTCACAATCACTGGGAAGGCTTGGTGAAACACAGATTACCGGGCTCTATCGATGGAGTTTCCGAAGCATTAAGCCTGGGATGTTTATCAAGAATCTGCATTGCTAATAAGCTCCCAGGTGATGAGGATGACAAGCCCACCTGGACACCAGCCCTTTAGAACGACTGCTCTAACCACAGAGAAGAATGCTTCAGCTAGAAACAGAAGCTGAGAGTAAATGATGTCTCCAGAGCTAATTACTGAGAGTGAATTAATCTCATATGCTAGTTCATCAGCAACTCCAGGGCTCCATGTAGCACACATGCAGGCTGAGATATTAAGAGTCAGTGAAGTGCTCCACTCCGGAGCTATTCTACATTTTACATACTTGCTATGTGTGAAAACCTATTATTTGGAGTGAGTCATGTGATAAATAGAAATGAAAAGCCTTGACTCATGAATTTCTAGTTCATTGGCTAACTGATGCTCTCCCAAGAAACCCAAGAAACTCCACCTTGGTGTTTCTCAAAGTGAGGTCTGCTAGGAGATAACAGAACAAAAAAATCTATTTGTCCCTGTCCTCAGTTCCTGGCACAGAGTTCTAGGAGCTCTTCCTTATAATTTCCTAAGTGAAAAGAACACTAGGAACATTTCTTATTCTAACAGTTGGTCTTTGATCCTAGTTCCTGACACAGAGCTCCTAAATCCCTTAAGTCCTGGGTGACAGTAGTGTCTTCTGTTCTAATGAGGTGATTCCTGGTGGACTCCTGGATGGGGCTGGTCACCAAAAAGACCAAGCAATGATCAGAAGCCAGGAATTTCCAGCACCAGCTACTATTCTCCAGAGAGGAGAGGGGGCTGGAAATGGACCAAAAAATGTTTTTTATACAGTATTTTGGAAATACAAATACTTTTTGTTAATAGTGACTATCTCCTGGAAAAGAGACAGAAAACAGTGTAGATATGCATGTATTTATAGCTTTATTCACATTTAAATGACTTCAGTTTGATGAGTTTTGACTGATGGGTACATCCATGAACCATCACCACATTCAGGGTCATGAATATATACATCATCCATCATCCCCAGGAGGACGTTGTCCTCACGTCCCTTTGCCGTCACTGGAGATCATTTGCACTGTCTTCTGTCACTGTAGATCATTTTCTAAGTTTAAGTGGTGAGTGTGTGTGTGCACTCAGTCGCGTCCAACTCTTTTGCAACCCTATGGACTGTAGCTCACCAGGCTCCTCTGTCCATAGAAGTCCCCAGGCAACAGTACTGGAGTGGGTTGCCATTTCCTTCTCCAGGGGATCTTCCTAACACAGGGACTGAACCCACATCTCTTCCGTCTCCTGCACTGGCAGGTGGATTCATAAAAGTGGAATCATACAATATGAATTCTTTCCTGTCTGATCTCTTTGACTCAGCATAACTATTCTGAGATCCACCTACATTTTTGCATGTATCAATAATTATTTCTTTTTCCTTTCTGAATAGTATTCCACTGTACAGGTATATCACAATTTGGACCTGCTTATTCAATGATGGACATTTGGGATGTTTCCAGTTTTTGACTCTAACAAATAAAGCTGTTACTAACATTTACGCACAGGTCTTTGTGCAGACGTGTTTCATTTGTCTTGGGTAAATACCTTGAAAGGGAATGGCTGGGTCTATGGGAGGCGTGTGTTTAACTTTATAAGAAAACGCCACACTGCATTCCAAAGTGACTGTGCCATTCTAAATTCCCACCAGCACAGGAAAGTTCTAGTTGCTTCATTCTTGCCAACACTTGGTATGATCAGCATTTCTTTTTTTTTTTACTTTACACCAATTCTTTATCTTTGATTTAATTTTTTATCCCAAGCATATTCTATCTTTATAATAACCTTAGTTTAAAATATCTTACATCTAGGAACAGTAATAAAGTTATAATAGCTTCTGCCTCAAAGGTGCTGACCTATTTGATTTCCCCTTTAAATGAAACGGGGAGATGACGACAGTGCGGCCTCAAAGGGCTGCTGTGAGGATTAAGTGAGATTACTCAAGCAGAGCATCTGGCTTAGTGTCTACCACATAAGAGCTCAAAAATGCTAACTCCTCTCGCCATCATCATCACTGCTGTTGTAATTGTGATGACAGCTGTTTTTCCTCCGCCTACTCTCCTTCCCTTCCCCGTGATGACTGCAGCTCTCTGACACCTGCTTATTTCTGTCTACAAGGGGTTTGGGGACACGTCATCGATGGAGCACTACTCAGCACAGCAGTCTCTACATTAGACTACAGGAAGGCTCTCCTTTGTTTCAGGTGTGAAAGTCGCTCCGTCATGCACGACTCTTTGCGACCCCACGGACTATACAGTCCATGGACTTCTCCAGGCCAGAATAGTGGAGTGGGTAGCCTTTCCCTTCTCCAGGGGATCTTCCCAACCCAGGGGTCGAACCCAGATCTCCTGCATTGCAGGTGAATTCTTTACCAGCTGAGCCACAAGGGAAGCCCAAGAATACTGGAGTGGGTAGCCTATCCCTTCTCCAGCAGATCTTCCCGACCCAGGAATTGAACCAGAGTCTCCTGCCTTGCAGGCAGATTCTTTACCAACTGAGCTACCAGGGAAATCCCACGGTTCAGGTATACAGCATTATAATTTAACATCTCTACACACTGCACAGTGATCATCACCACAGGTCCCATGATCATACAGCTGACTTCTTTCACCCATTTTGCCCATCCTCAAACCCTCTTCCTCTTTGGTAGCTACTAATCTGTTCTCAGCACTGAAGAGTTTGTCTGTCTGCAGATTCCACATATGAGTGAAAGCACACAATATCTGTCTTTCTCGGCCTGACTTATTTCACTTAATAAAACACTCAAGGTTCATCCATGTTGTTGCAAATGGCAGGATTTCACTGGAGGATTCCCTTTCTAAAGAAGTCCTAAATATTTGTAACTAACGAAGAATCAAGGACATGAACTTTTCCACAATTTCCCTAAACACTCTCATGTGTCACTAAGCTCCTAAATGAGAAATGTCTGAGCGCAGCCGGCAAGGGAGAAGTTTTCAGGCTGCCACTGCCAAGGCAAAAATACAAGCTAAGCAAATCCAACCACTTCTTGGCAGAGACGGCTGTTAAAAGAGGACAGAATGTGAAACATCCACGAAGCTCACCTTACTCGCTGGTGAAGGAGATAGAGAACGTTCCGAAGACTCCCCAGTGTTCTGTTTCCTGGGTTGAGTCTGTGATGTCCAAACTAAGGAAGAAGGAACAAGATAAATAATTACCATCTGTTACCACTTTCTTTTTTAAAAATTTTTATTTATCTACTTGTTTCTTTTTTTTGCTGTGCTGCGTCTTCCTCGCTGGGTGTGGGCTTTTCTCTAGTTGCACTGAGTGGCGGCTACGCTCTAGGTGCAGTGGCTGGGCTTCTCACTGCGGTGGCTTCTCTTGTTGCCGAGCACAGGCTCTAGGGCACAGGCTCAATAGTTGTGGCGCACAGGCTTAACTGCTCCATGGCATGCAGGATCTTCCCAGGGGAACTGAACCCGCGTCTCCTGCATTTGGCAGGTGGGCTCTTTACCACTGTGCTTACCAGGGAAGCCCTGTTATCACTTTTTTTAAATCTTAATTTCCACTTACGTTGGAGTAACATCTTACAGCACATGGTAATAAAAATACCCTTTTAATATGTGAAAGTGAAAGTGTTAGTTGATCAGTCGTGTCTGACTCTTTTGCCACCCCATGGACTGTAGCCCGCCAGACTCCTCTGTCCGTGGAATTCTCCAGGCAAGAATACTGGAGCGGGTTGCCATTCCCTTCTCCAGGGGAATCTTCCTGACCCAGGGATGGAACCTGGATCTCCTGTACTGCAGGCAGATTCTTTACCATCTGAACCACTAAGGAAGCCCCTGGTGGCTTTTTTTAGTGTTTAGATTTCATTAATCCTCTTTTTTCAATGAAACAAATGAAATATTTCAATGAAATAAGTGAAAATAAGAATTTTTTTTCAGTGAAGCAAGCATGAGAATTTTCATTTTTACAGAGAATCATGGGGAAAATTCTACCTCAAAAGAAAAAATCATGCCCAGGATGAAGATTTAGATACTGATGGAACGGCTTCCAGTCTTTTAAGAAGTTTTGATAAACATTAATCAGTTAGAATCTCTGTAGTCCAAGCTCTTCATGTTATGTTTCTATTATAAAAATGTCAAAATACATTTGTTTGACTGCAACTGAAATTATTATTTACATTAAGCACCAACTGAAAAATAGTCCATTGGTAAAAATACTTTTATCAGAGGGAATAATCTTTTCAAACTAAAATACTTTCATTAACGCCTCCATTTTACTCTGGTTTAAGTCCTTTGAATTTTTTCTCCCAAACACAACTTGAATCCCTCTCATTCCACTACCATCTTAGTCTAGGCCACCATCGCATCTCACATGTGATGGAAATAGCCTCCTAACTTGAAACTCCCTTTTCTCTTAGCCTGAATAGTCACGGTAGTCTTCTCAAATTGTAAATCAGATCACATTATTCTCGTAAAAAGCCTTGCGACGGTTTCCGACTGCAGCGAGAAAATCAAGTCATCACTCATAGCCGTCCTGCTTCTTTTCTGATCTCCTTTTGAGCCACCTCCAGCCACAGTAGCCTCCCTTTCAGTTGCTAGGATTCTCAAGCTCTTAGTACACCATGTTCCCTCTACCTGGAAAGCTCTTTCTTCTGCTCTTTGCATGGCTGGGTCCTTACCTTCCTTTAAGTCTTGATTTACACAGGGCTCCTCAGAGGACCCACCCCAATCATGCCATCTGAGAAGATCCCCACTGTGGCCCTCTCCACTAAATCACAGAATGTGGCTTACTTCCTTGATAGCTCCTTCCTCAATTTGCAGTTGCCTATTTATGCTGATTTACTTGTTCGCTCTCTCCTCGATTAACTCCTAAGGGCAGGGACTATGGCTTCTATTCACCTCATGCACCCAACTGCTTGTAGAATGGGTACTTTAAGAAATATTTCAAAGAAGAAATAATCGAATGAATGAAAAACTAAAATTTAAAAATACTTCAGAGAAGCTAAGTCATTCATTCCTTCTGAATGAATCTCTGACTCTGTAAGGGGAATCTACCCTGTGCACCAGGCCAATCAACTTGAACGTGAAGGAAGCAAACTTATTATGTTCCTGAGGTCTTTAAAGAACTTCCTCCATACTTGGATTTTCTGAGACAGCAGGTGACCGAAGAAATTCAAAGTATAAACTTTGTTCCAAACCAAAAGAAAACCAACTGAAGCCTGACTAGTTAGCAAAATATCAAACAACGGGAAATTGTCTGAGAAATGCTCTGGAGCACTTCATTGCTTTATTAACATTGCTTCAAACAAAGAAACCACATTATTTTGGAATGTTGTCTGTCTAAATGCAGGAGAAGCCTATCACTCACCCTCAGAATTGATTGTACTGTCTGCATAGGATAGGTGACCGTGGTGGCAACTGCTTTGGCGATTGCGCCAATGAGGAACACATCCAGGGAAGAAAGCTGCAAAGCAAAGAAAGAACGAACTGCATCAGTCTACACAGTGAGAAGGTGTCAGGGGTTGTTTGCGGCTTTCAAGATCAGGGCTTACCTTCGTTCGTTTCTTTAAAAGCTGCCGCTTTAAGCCTTCATAGAACATGAACTGGATGGCAGGATTAAAGACCAGCAGCAGGGAGGGAAAGGTGCCGTTCCATAAAGCCAGGATCCCTTCATCCCGGATGATCTGGTGAAAAGCATCTAAGCGAGAAATCAAGGACCTTTAAGGACAATCCCCTAACTAGAAAGACAACATGCCCAGAACACAGGCCAGACCGATTCTATCAATATTTCCTTCTAGCAATGATAAGTTAATCCGTTAACTGCTTCTGGAGAATCATCAGATACTGACAGTCACTGAGTTTTTGAGAGACTAACTTCAATTGTTGGCAACCGTTCCTGACAAATCTGGCTGGGGTTAGCAGGTCAAGTTTTCCTTGGTACTGATCATTTCTATCACTGAGCTCTCTGTATTACACAGACAGAATGGGGAACGACAGCCTGTGGGTTTCACAGTGAAGGCCAGTACAGAAAAAGATAAAGACAGTTCTCTGGAGTTCATTTTCTAGGACTTCCTTTTAAGAAAATCACTGTCCTCATTATAAAGAGGGAAAGATGGGAAAGAAGAACCTGGCAGTGTGATACTATTAAAAAGCAGAAGCTCAAAGATATCAGACACTAATTTTGCATCTTTATGCAAAGACAACACTGGGGGAGAAAAAGTAGATGATTCTTCAGAAATATTCACCCCCTCCCACCTTTGTTCTATGGGCTATACTCCACGGGTATATTTCTCTACCCCTTGTCTTGAGGCTTGGCCACTGGGATTGCATTGGCCAAGACAATGGTAATAGACAAGATGCAGACGGGGGCTTGAAATATGCTTGTATGATCGGGCGTGTCTCCCTGTGCTTTTGCTATCACCAGGAGAAGAATATCCTGAGGCTGGTCCCAGGAAATGGAAGAGAGACATGGAGCTGAGACTCCCAGGCTGGAATCAGCTTAGATGAATCAAATTCTTGTCAATCCACAGACACAGGAGCTAAACAAATGCTTACTGCTGGACACTGAGATTTGAGGCTGTCCGTTATATAGCTTCATCATGGTGATAAATTCCAGATACAAAGAGAAAAGAGAACCTTTAAAAAGGAACACATCCAAAAGACACTCACCAATGACACCACTGTAGTTGGTCGGTACAATGTCTTCATTCCTAAATTTTGCCCCTTGCAGCTTCAGTCTGGTGTTTACCACCCAAAGTGGAGTTGTGAGCAGAACATTCACCACGCCTGTAAAGAGAAAGGGGGCGAGACAAAGGGAAAGCAAAATGTAACCTTTATATTAAAGCTAAACACATCCATGTTCCAGTTATATTTCTGCTGACCTACTAGGAGACCTGAGCTAAGGGGTCCCTTTGCGCCAAGGTACAACACAAGCCACTACTGTTAGAAGCAATTCAGAAGCCTTGCTGAGAGTGGGCTGGCCGGCAGCAGTACCTCTCCACGTGAGAAGAGTGCAGAGTTTCCTCCTTTGTACACTAGGAGGCAATCTGTCAATTTACACAGCATCTAAAGTAGCAATTTTGATATAGTTTTAAACACAGTTTTTAAAAACAGCTTTCAGATGGGGGAACTGATTTCCTGATCACATGCTAAATAAGTCCATGACAATATCACATAAAACACACACCTTACAACTCTCATGTAAGTAGCTCACATGGTTTTAAGTGAGTATGGATCCAGTACCATAAAAGACAGGTGAGAGAAAGTGTGACATTTGAAAGGACTTCGACAGGGACTAGAGGCTCACAGAAGAGTTCCTCATCACTTGGGGAATTAGGACAGGCAGGCAGCAAGCAGTTGTTATGAAACATCACAAAAACACCTGCGACAGCTTCACAAGCATCGTGATTCTTACAAGCTTAAGGATGGGGATCTTGGCCACCCAAGGTGGCCTCAGAGTGGAACAATACAATGAGCCAGGTGCTTCTGTTTTGAAAACACACGATCCCAATTTTAGCACCATCTTGAGATATTAAGACATTCCTCATCAGTCCTGAAATGATTAGAGAAAAATACCAGACAGACTTGTAATAAAAGTGCCTGACACACAGTATATACTTTATAAATGTGTGTTAAATAAACGTTTAACAAGTAAACTAATGAACAAACTCAGCAAACAACCATATACCAAGCTATCGGGCCACGCTCAGAAGAACTGAGAGGCACAATCATAAAGAAGAGAAATCTTTTAGTAACAGGATTGGGAATTCCCTGGGGTCCAGTGGTTAGGACTCGGTACTTCTACTGCAGGAGGCACAGGTTCAGTCCCTAGTCTGGGAACTAAGATCACGCAAGCCACATGGTGCAATCAAAAACGAAACAACAACCACAGCAACAAAGCAAGATTAAGGATGTTTTGATTTAAGGAATTTCAAACATACTATACAGATAACACCAAAGTTAATAAACTTGGTGAAAATGACAGGAAATTCGAATCCTGAATTTTCATTAGTGGAATGCAAGACATTTTGGCACCTCTCTCTTAGGAACATTATGAGAACATACTTCTCAAAAGGCATTATCATTTTATGAGTTGTATTTGTTAGAGTTTTTCATATAACACCAAGGAGTCATCTTTAGTTATGACTCAATATCTTCATACCTTGTTAAGATACTGGTCATAAGCTGAAAAAGTCTTAACCAAAGATTCTTGCAAGTCTCATTTTAAAAAAGCACCAGTGCCCAAGAGGCCAAGATAAAAGAGTATCAATACTCACTCATTTGTCCAGACTTTATAATGTATTCCTATTCAAAATAATGTACACATCACTTAACAAAAAAACCAACAGTCAGAAAAATCAGACTGGAAAGTACTACTAAGCAGTCTACTGCTTTTGTTTTAGATGAAGACAGACAAGCTTAGCACCAGAGATCACAAGCTTCTGTGGGTACTGTAGTGCAAACACCTTTCTAAACAAATGAAATAGGTTGCCCATTAAAGAAATTCTTTGGAAATCAAAATTCCCTTCATGTTCTATTCGAGAGGCAAGCACACACAGAACAGGTCATAGGAAATGCAGCCAAGATTAAGATTTAGCTATTATTTAGAATTCTGCTTACATTATCCCCATTACCCACATGAGCTGAAAGACTGAGAGGATTCTAAGGACAATGTCAAGTACAAAAATGCATTATATCATTTAAAGAAGAGAATATAAAGTCCTTGTAAGAACATTCTGTACTTCAAAGCTTTTTATCTGAGAAGATCTTTGTTCATATTCTAAGCCAAATAGATGGAGAGGTTACTTTTTAACTACTTTCATTTTATGAATTCTGAGAAAGTACCTGAGGATCCAAACTTGACTAAAAACTTGCACCCTTTACAAGCAAGCAAAGGACATTTTTCTGTAGAGGAAAAACCAGCTGCAAAAGAACATGATGAGCAATTTCAACACTTACTATGGCACAATGGGTATGGCTGCAGAATAAAGAAAGCTATCTGCTTATTTATGTGTAGAAAATTTCACCAGTTCCAAGTCATAGCCATTATTTCAGCTCTAAGAGGAGAATACCAATACTTTACCTACTTAAGAATAGGAGATTATTCTCTTTCCAATTCGAGTGATTCTATTTTCTTTCTTTTTTCATAAAAAATAATTTACAGGAAAACACAATCCAAATTAAGAGATGAAGAATAGCAACTGAACATACTAAAATCATTCACTGATTCAGGAAATAATTGGAACACAGCGATTTATTTCTGAAAACTTGAAAACGAAGTTTTATTAGCAGTGAATCTCCTGAGTTAAGGACAGAAAACAAAAACAGAGAACACTAATTGGGTGCTCTTCTGGGGAACATGTGCAGTGACCGCCGAGACAAGAAAATGACAGATCAAGGTCACCAATCTAAGAGTTTGGCTCCCTACAAAGGAATGTGACTTGATATACTGCAGGAACAAGCCTGCCTTACCAGATTTAAGACCTAAAGGCAGGAAATTAATTTCAACTGTCACAACAATGACAATACCATTGGCACTCAAAAAGAGTTATTGACAAAAATTCAATTTCATAAAAATGGCAAGTATCTTCATTTATGTTATCTGTAAGGTTCTGTTCTCAAATTCTTCTCCAGGGTATTAAGCTACATGGGTTTTTTTTCCTGTGAAAATACAATAAATAATAACAAACCTAAGTTTCTAGCAGAACTGGAATAACAATAGTAGTTGTGCCTAGCTCTCCGGGGAGATATGTAACTCACTCCTACAGTGACTGTAATACGATGACTGGGTTCACAGAAGGAAGAGAAAAAAGCTGTTCCAATTGTAAAATGCGCAGGCACTGGGGAATTCCCTGGGGGTCCAGTGGTTAGGACTCCGTGCTTCCACGGAGGGGGCAGGGGTTCAATTCCTGGTCAGGGAACTAAGATACCACAAGCCCCACAGTACGGCCAAACAAACAAACAAAAATTCGTAGGCATTAAGATATAAAAATATGTTATGAGGAGAAGTTTAAAACTCATAACAGTAATTTCCAAGGAATTCACCTTTAGAAAAAGAGAGGACCTATAATCAAAGAATCTCATGTAATCAAGGGTCTCTCAACTGTGCCGCTATTCGCGTCTGGGGCGGGGCGGGGGTGCCCATGTGTGGGGCTCAGCACCCTCAGGGCAGTGTCTCTGCCCCTCTAGCCACTAGATGCCAGTAGCATCCTCTGGTTGTGACAACCAAAAGTATCTCTAGACACAGTCACACGTTCCCTGTGGATCCACTGACCTAATCCAATCACCAAGCCGATTGGTGACTATTCACTTTATTTTTGAAAACCTCAAAAGATAGGAATTCACTATCACCCCAAAAAGTCTTTTCTTTCCAAGAGCAGTTTGAAATTTTATTCTTATTGGTATTAAATCTACCTTCTTAAAGCCAGGAGAAACATACAAAACTAGCCAGTAGATGTTTCTTTACCTGAGATATGAATTGAAGAGTAAAAAGTTAGCCTGTCACTAAGTTGTGTCTGACTCTTTGCAACCCCACAGACTGTAGCCCACCAGGCTCCTCTGTCCATGGGATTCTCCAGGCAAGAATACTGGAGTAGGTTGCCATTTTCTTCTCTAGGGGATCTTCCTGACCCAGGGATAGAACTCGAGTCTCTTGCACTGGCACTGATCCCCACCAGGGAAGCCCAATTGACTTTATGTGTATTTTAGGAGAAGTAAATGTTTATGACCTGCAAGTAAGTCACCTATGGTTTGCTCATCAAATATGTATTGTGTGTCTAGTACTGGGTTGGCAAAAAAATTCTTTCGGGTTTTTCCATACAATCTTATGTGCCAAGTAGGTGCTGATGATACAACAGGTACATAGAAAATGAAAATCTCTGTCCTTGTGAAGCTTATGTTCTAATAGTGTAAGACAGGATAAATAAGGAAAATATGTAGTATGTCAGAAGATAAAGTTAAGGAGAAAATTTAAGCAGAGAACGGGGATAGAGTTTTGGTGGTAGAAAGGGACTCCATTTTAGACAGTGTGGCCATTCAGAGAAAAACTTTACAGGAGGTGAGGGAGCAAACCATGCAGGAACCAGGAAGAGGAAAAAGCTTCAGGTTCACAGGCCCCGAGGGAGAAGTATTCTGGGAGAGTTCAGGGAGGAGAGGCTGGTGTGGCTGCAGTGGTGTGAGGGGCAAGGATAGGTGGGCAGGACAAACTGGGCTTTGGAGGACAGGGGAGGACTCCGGCTTTTATTCCAAGTGAGAAGGGAAGCAATCGGAGGCCTCTGAATAGAGGAATAATAATACAATCCATCTATGTTTTAGTGTGACCACACTGGCTGCTGTGTTGAACACGTACTGAAGGGGACAAAGAAGGTAGCAGGCCATCAGTTAGGAGACTCTGAGGATAATCCTGGCAAGATTCAACAGTGGTTTGGGCTCAAGTGGTACAAGTAGGGGAAAGCGGCTAACTGATAGGTACCATATGAAGAAACAGGAAATAGGATTCGTTTATGGACTGGGGGTGGGGTCAGAGAGAAAGAAGATGAATTCAAGACTTTTGGGAGGGCAACGAGAAGATGAGAGTTGCCACTTAGGAAAATGGGGAAGACTGCAGTTCTTTGAATTGACTTAAACAACATTTAAAATTTAATTCATTCAACATTTAATCAGCACCTTCTGTGTATCAGCCACTGCATTAAGGTACTAGAGATGCAGAGATTTTTTCTTTAAAAGTAATTTCTGCCTTTAAGGAGGGTCTAGTAAAAGATAAAAGACAAATATGCAGACTACTGTTATCCAGTAGAGTAAGCACTTAGAGGTATACATTGAGTTGAAGCACAGGGGGTGGGCACTTAACCCAGAATAAAACCTGGGGGTGGTGGGTATGAGAAACAGGGAAGGCTTCCTGAAGAGGAGGTGGCGTGAGCGGAGAATAAAAGGAGGAATAGGAGTTAACAAGACAAAAAAAAGCAGTAAGACTGCTTCAGGCTGACAACAGCAGCTGACAAGGAATGAAGTGACTAACGGCCTGGTATATTCAAGGAATCACGGCCTGGGAAGACAGGTACAGGAAGGCCAAGCTAGGGAGGGAAGCAGTACCACAGCAGATCTGGTATGGGAGACCCTTATCCTGCACATGTACCAGGTGGGGAGCGTCTTCTCTGCGGAGGGCGCTGTGACGTCATCCTATCAGCAAGGACTGAAGGGTTTGAGGCTGGGCCTAACAATCCGATTCAGACCTCAGAACAGCAGTTCTCAACCGCTTCTCTGACAAGACGTGTAATAGATGATGTTCACAATCCACGCAGACCCGTGGGTTCTAACTGTACGTCAATTCCATTCTTTTCTCACATTCTTAAGAAAACAGTTCAGAATGTATTAATAAATGAATGAGAATATTAACACAGTGGGATCTCTTTTAACCAGTTCCACATAGCGGACTCACCAGATAAACCTGTGTTCCCCTTTCCCTTTATGGACATTCTGACAGAGGCCATGGCGCACTGATGCCTGTGGCCTGGAGGCTACGCTCTAGTGTGCCCATGCTCTTTTACTTCCATCCCACGGGGGTCGAGGCTTACCAAGAGTGAATTACACCTTTTCTCAAACCTGTTTAATGTTGGTCATATCTGTTACAGTAGACAAAGCATTTATAGGCATAGGTTATTGTGGCTCAGCTGGTAAAGAATCCGCCTGCAATGCAGGAGACCTGGGTTCGATCCCTGGGTTGGGAAGATCCCCTGGAGAAGGAAAAGCCTACCCACTCCAGTATTCTGGCCTGGAGAATTCCATGGACTGTATAGTCCATGGGGTCACAAAGAGTCGGACATGACTGAGTGACTTTCACGTCAAAGCGAGAGAAGGTAACAAGGGGTGGTGTGTACCTAGTGTATAATGGGAAGCCAGACACAGCAAACAAAAAGCTCTTGACAACCAAAAGGCAGAAGATTTCATCATAAAATAGTAGTTTCATGGAAAGTTACCTAAGTTAGTCCCTGACAGTGAGCCATAACCTTTTCAATGTAAATATATATGGAAACTAATATGATAATATAATCAAGGTATTACAAAATTTGGTCTCAAGAATAAAAGATCATACCAGACTGCCATTTGTTGCACTTATATAAAAAAGAAGAATCCCTCTTATAGGCTGGATCTATTCTGATTTTTTTTTCAGTGAACAAATTTCAAACCTGAGCTCTTCAAATGATAAGTGTCTGAAGACTATTCTGCTAGAAAGGCTACTTGAGCAGAACTGTGCAAAGTGTGTTAGTGAGAAAGACTTGAGAAGGAGATCACAGCAGAGCAATGGTCCAGGTGAGGGATAATAATACTTGATTTGGGGAAACAGTTATGGACATGGAGAAGAGGGCATGCATTCAAGAGATATTTAAGAGACAGACTGGTGGTTCGTGAAGCCTGAGCAGACGTGGAGGGAAAGAGAGCACTCTCTATGGAGACCTCCAGATTTCTGTCCTGAGCTACCTACTTATTCATTCATTTCCTCAGAGAAAGTGTGTTACGCTCTTTATTTGAAAGCTGGTCTGGCTGAGGCTGGGAGTCTGTGTATGCATGCTCAGTTGCTTTCAGTTCAGTTCAGTCACTCAGTCGTGTCCGACTCTTTGCGACCCCATGAATCACAGCACACCAGGCCTCCCTGTCCATCACCAACTCCCGGAGTTCACTCAAACTCACCTCCATCGAGTCGGTGATGCCATCCAGCCATCTCATTCTCTGTCGTCCCCGTCTCCTCCCACCCCCAATCCCTCCTAACATCAGACTCTTTTCCAGTGAGTCAACTTGTCGTATGAGGTGGCCAAAGTATTGGAGTTTCAGCTTTAGCATCACTCCTTCCAATGAACACCCAGGATTGATCTCCTCTAGAATGAACTGGTTGGATCTCCTTGCAGTCCAAGGGACTCTCAAGAGTCTTCTCCAGCACCACAGTTCAAAAGCGTCAATTCTTCGGCAATCAGCTTTCTTCACAGTCCAACTCTCACATCCATACATGACCACGTGAAAAACCATAGCCTTGACTAGACGGACCTTTGTTGGCAAAGTAATGTCTCTGCTTTTTAATATGCTATCTAGTTTGGTCATAACTTTCCTTCCAAGGAGTAAGCGTCTTTTAATTTCCTGGCTGCAATCAGCATCTGCAGTGATTTTGGAGCCTAAAAAAATAAAGTCTGACACTGTTTCCCCATCTATTTCCCATGAAGTGATGGGACCAGATGCCATGATCTTTGTTTTCTGAATGTTGAGCTTCAAGCCAAACTTTCCACTCTCCTCTTTCACTTTCATCAAGAAGATTTTTTGGTTCCTCTTCACTTTGTGTTCAATTCTTTGCAACCCTATAGACTGTAGCCCTTCAGGCTCCCCTGGCCATGGGATTCTCAAGGCAAGAATACTGGAGAGGGTTGCCATGCCCTCCTCCAGGAGATCTTCCTTACCCAGGGATCAAACTCAAGCCTCCAGCACTGGCAGGTGCATTCTTTAGCCACTGAGGCCCCTGGGAACCCCAGGGTTGGGTGTGAGGATAGTCAAAAAGTAGAAACTTCCAGTTATAAAATAAATAAGTCATGGGGATATAATGTACAAGGTGACTGTACTTAATAAAATTGCATTGTATACTTAAAAGTTACTGAGAATAAACCTTAAAAGAAATAAATGTGTAAATATGTGTGATGATGGATGTTAACCAGATTTGTTGCAGTGTCAATTTCATAATACACACAAATACTGAATCATGATGTTGTATACCTAAAATTAGTATGTCAATTATATCTCAATTTAAAAAAGTAAAGTTGGTTCAAGGGAAAATTTATTATATAAAAATCAACTAAAGACTAAAATAAGACTATTAAGCATAAGAAAGGCTCAGAGACCAAATAAAAAATAGCAGTGGTCTCAGACAGGTGAAGAGGAAAAACTGGGGGCCATGAATACTCTTGGCCTGGTTACTATTTTTCAGTCAAATCATTTTCATTTCAATTGGACATTTACATTATTCAGTTGTGCAGCTTCCAAATCTGTAATTTTTCAAAGAATATATCAAAAAGTGAGTCCACAAAATACGAACACTAAATGGACAACATTTAAATAAACTGAGATACAAACTAAATGGATAAGCACACACACAAAAGGAAATAGATCTACTTTTTCCCCATCTCCTTAATAAAACTCTGATTAATTCAACAAATATTTATTCAGCAAATATTTACAGAGCTCCTACTACAAGTTAGGAATTGTTCTTACTGAAAATTTAGCAAGGGAGAAGGAATATATATATATAACAATATATATGTATATGAATATATATGTGTATATATATATATAATAACTAAAGTGAAAGTAGCTCAGTCGTCTCCGACCCTTTGCGACTCCATGGACGATACAGTCCATGGAATTCTCTAAGCCAAAACGCTGGAGTGGGTAGCCTTTCTCTTCTCCAGGGGATCTTCCCAACCCAGGGATTGAACCCAGGTTTCCCGCATTGCGGGTGGATTCTTTACCAGCTGAGACACAAGGCAAGCCCATATAATAACTAAACACAGATACGTAACTGCAATATAAATTATCCTACATATGTAATCTATACTTTATACATATGAAGTACACACACGATACTGCTCTGTATCTTACAGTGCTCATATTCCACTAGGAAGAAACAGAGAGTCACTAAATACTCACAGTATCAGGTTAATGGCTTCCCAGCTCTTCTGAAACCTCAGGTGACAAGGATCCAAAGACTTCTAAAATCGGGCTCCTTAACTCTCCAACTTACTGTTCATGCTCCTATACTCACTTTACTCACTCACTAAATTACAGAGCTCACTGTTCTAAACAAGGTCCTGTATTCTCTCAATTCCCTCCATTGGTAAATGACCACCACTTATCTCCAAGTGCTACTAATTCTGCCAAGGCTCAGTTCAAGAGCCACTGCTTTCTGTATGCAAATATCTCCCAGCCAAAAGGGACCCTCTTTCTCCTATGAATCCCCGAAGTATTAAAGTATTATATTATTATCCCCAAAGTATTATATTATGATGATACTGACTACACTGAGCTGTGTGCTAAGATCTCTTTGTCACACCTGACTAAATGCTCTCACACTCAGGGTGGGCTTCATGGGAGTGCAACCCTGTCTTGCGCTTGGTGTAATGCTTCACTGTCAACCCTCTTGGAGTGCTTAATACATTGTAAACAAGGAGTCCTGCACTTTCAGTTTACACTGGACCCTGAAAATTATGTAGCCAGTCCTGTTCATGTTAAACATCTCAGTCCAAAAAACAAAACAAACAAACAAAACCCCCCAGAAAATAAGCAGTAAAGGTACTGTAATTTTCATTTTTAAAAAAGGAGATCTTAACGTCCATAAATTCCGGGTACAGACTACTAAACAGGGATAATTGACCCTCTTCTCCAATTAAGAAGATAAAAACAAGCCAAGTTAGCTCAGAAATAAAATTTTCTGTATATGGTCAACTGATCTTTACAAAGGTGCCAAGACTACTCTGTGGGGTAATGGACAGTCTAGTCACATCAACAAATGGTGTTAAGAAAACTGGACATTCACACACAAAAGAATGAAGTTGAATCCTTATCTGACACCACACACAGAAAGTAACTCTAAACGGATTAAAGACTTAAAACTATATAACTCCTAGATGAAAACTAGGAGAAAAGCTTTCATGGCATTAAACTTAGCAATGATTTCTTGGACATGACACCTAAAGCACAGGCAAAAAAGGAAAAACAAGCAAATGGCATAATATCAAAATCAAAAACTTTTGAGCATCAAACGACATAACCAATAGAGTGAAAGGCAACCCACAGAATGGGAGAAAATATGTGTAAATCATATATCCGATAAGGGGCTAGTATCCAGAATATATAAAGAATACTTATAGATTTGAATACTTAAAGATTTGAACAGACATTTCTCCAAAGATGCTCAGCATCAGAAAAAAAGATGCTCAACATTACTATCATCAGAAAACCTGCATATCAAAACCACAGTGAACTATTATTTTGCTCTCATTAGGATGAAAAAAAAAAAGCAGAAAACAACAAGTGTTGATGAGGATGTGGAGAAACTGGAACCAACTGCTGGTGGGATTATGAAACAGTGCAACCACTGTGGAAAACAGTACAGCAGTTCCTCTTAAAATTAAAGAGAGAATTACCATATAATCCAGGAATATCACTTCTTGGAATATATCCAGAAGAACTGAAAGCAGGGACTCAGAGAGATTCATACAACCCATGCTCACAGCACTAACTATTCACAGTAATCAGGAGGTGGAAACAACCCAAATGTCCATCAGTAGGTGAATGGATAAACAAAATGTGGTAGATACATACAACAGAATATCATTCACACTTATAAAACAAGGAAATCCTGTTACATCCTACAGTATGAATGAACCTTGAGTATATATGATTCTGAGTGAAATAAATCAGTCAAAAAAGAGACAAATACTGTACAATTCCACTTACATGAGGCACTGAAAGTAGTCAAATTCATACAAACAGAAAGCAGAATTGTAGTTACCAGGGGCTGGGGGAGGGTGCAAAGGGGAACTGCTGTTTAATGGGTACAGAGCTTCTTATTTGTAAGACGAAAATGTTATAGAGATCCGTTTCACAATAATGTGAATAAACCTACTACTGAAATGTACACTTAAAAAATGTTAAGATGGTAAATTTTATGTTATGCACTTTTACTATACACACACACACAGAGTCAAGTTAGAAAACTAATTACATTCTTTGTAGTATTACTGTGTGTTAAAATAACCTCTTAGAGGGTATATGAATACAACATAAACAATAAAATATAAAAACACCTTATATTCAGAAAACTTAAGTTACCTGCAACAAATCCAACTACCAGATCTTTTCCAGTAGTAGAATGTTGACCTTTGACCCAGACTGCTTTGAGGCTATTAAAAGTGTAGAAATATACAAAATTGGAGCAGCAGAGACTGGAGATAACTGGAAACCACCCTCGATACGGTGCCAGGCTAGGAGAAGAACACAATAAGCAAAGTAAAGATGTGGGACAGAAGCCTCTAGAAAAGAAAATCCTAGAAAAGGCTGATCGTCAGTCACATATTCCCAAAGTTCATTACTATATCAAAATGTATTCCAAACTGTACACATATCCTACCTTCTGAGGATGCCCAAAAAAATCTTTTCCAGCATTAATGATACCAGGAAACAACATACATTCAATGACTGATTTACTAATTCCCCCCCTTGATTTCCTTTAGAAATTACTATATAAAATTAGAGACAATTTCCTCATGACTGTTAGTTAATAGAGCATCATTCACACTTTATTACAGGGCAAGAACATTTAAAATTAAGTAAATACAGAACACAAGTGATGGGGGCATCCAAAAAAAATGATAGGGACAAAAGGGGACGGGAACCAGACTGCAGGGGCTCACACTGACCACAGCTGGGACAATGTGACCACCAAAATAACCAAGGAATCAACTGGAAACCACTGCATTTCTGATTCTCTATAATACTAAATTAAGTATTTCCTCACAGACTGCTTACAGTTGCAAGAGAGAAAAAATAAAATTATTCAGTGGCTAATTCAAATCTAAGAAATTATAATTAACCAGTAAAGGGCAAGTGGACAATATGTGACTCTAGATGGGACATCCCAAGAAGGACACAATTTCACCTACATGTTATTCTGCCCAAGAATGCATAGATTCAGGCTAATCATGAAGAAACATGAGGCAAACTTAAAATGATAAACATTTTATTTAAGGAAAAATAAGGGGAGAAGGCCACACTCTTTGAAAATATCAGTCATAGGGGTAAGGGGCTTGATGTATGTATGGTATATAACTTACAAATAATTCTGAAAAAAACGTGTGTGTGTTGTGTGTCTGAGTAGTAAAGGAAGAAGGATGGGGAGGGCAGAGAGGGAAGGAGAAAGCATGAGCAGCAACGGAAAAAACAAATAGGAAAGAAAGTGTCAACAACAGGTCAATTTGGGGAAAGTACATACTGGTATTCTTTGTATTAAGACTATTTTAGCTTTGTAACTTTTTGTAAATTTGAAATTATTTCCAAATTAAAAGCTTTTTAAAAGGTACACAGGTCTGAATGTATCTGATAGGAATGAATCAAACAGCTATCACCTCCTCCAACTTACTGTACATAAAACAAAGTATAGGTTTCATGTTAAGTCTCTGTGATCAAGAATTAAAACGGCCAACCACAGAACTTTAAGGAAGTGAAAATTATTATGTAGTTAAAAGTCAGGCAATTACAAATTCACAACACAACAGAGGCTATGAGAAATGGATAGAAAGTGAGCAGAGACATGACAGAGGCCCAGGAATCTCCCAGTGAGCTGCTCCATCTAACAAAGATGAACCGGATAGGAGTACTCACAGGCCTTCTTCTTTAATGATCTCCAGGAGCACCATGTGTGTTGTTTTGGACTTTCTTTTCTCATCAACTACAAGATCAAAGAGTTTAAAGATAAATCCTTTGAGAATTGTTATCTTCAGCATCAACAAGTTTCACTGAAAGGCCACTGACCTCGCCTGAGCAATCTTTCAATCTCTGGGCTCCCTGGTTTGCCTCAGAATTCAATGATTCTTCTGTGTTCCCGTGGGCTAAATTCTCAACTGCTGATTCCCTGGGTTTTAACTGTTATTCATGAACCATGCTGCTGCTGCTAAGTCGCTTCAGTCATGTCCGACTCTGTGCAACCCCACAGACGGCAGCCGACCAGGCTCCGCCGTCCCTGGGATTCTCCAGGCAAGAACACTGGAGTGGGTTGCCATTTCCTTCTCCAATGTGTGAAAGTGAAAAGTGAAAGTGAAGTCGCTCAGTCGTGTCCGACTAGTAGCGACCCCATGGACTGCAGCCCACCAGGCTCCTCTGTCCATGCGATTTTCTAGGCAAGAGTACTGGAGTGGCTTGCCATTGCCTTCTCCGATTCATGAACCACAGAACATTTTAATTCAATACCTGATTTCCAAAGTAAAAGATGTAAGAGGAGAAATTGTTTCTATATTTCATAGGGCTCTTCTGTTGGTTTTTTTTTCAAAGTTATATATTCTCATTTTTATCTTAATATAAAGTAGAGAGGAAATAAATGATTATTTCCCGTTTAGAGAAGAGGTTACAGACACAACACTGTGAAGGACACATGTGGTTGACAGCAGAGCCAGGATTAAAATTTAAGCTTCAAAATATTAGCCTTGGGCTCTGTTTCCTAATCCAAAAATAATAAAAGGTCTCAAAAGGAGAACTCTACTTTTCTTGGCATTCTCAACAAAAACAAAACCTACTTTAATTTCAAATTTCCTACCCATATCTGAATATTTTGAAAATCTAAAAATGGGAAAATGAACCAATTACTTAAGAAAATTGGAACCTGCATCGCTCATGAGATGACAAATTAGGAAACACTGTACAAGGCATCTGATGATAACCATCAAAATTACAAATATTCACACTTTGAGCCAACAACCCAACTTCTGGGGATTTATCCCACAGAACTTACAGAAACAAAATGACATATGAACAAGTCTATTCAACAAAAGAGGAGAAATAATCCAAGAATCTCTAATAGTGGAGGGGTATACAGGTTATGCTGCAGCCATGCCACGGACCACTCTACAGCCAGAAGAAAGAAACAAGAAGCCCCCAGGTAAGCTGATTTGGAAGGCATCCAAAAAATGCATGATATGGAATAGTATGAAAAGTATGCTTTTTGAGTAAGAAAGAGAAAATTGAGTATATATATCATTTGCTTGTTAGTCCATAAAGACTCTCAGGGCTATTTGAGAGACTAATAAAAGATATTATCTATAGGGGAGAGAAAAGGAGGCAGACTAGAGGGAGATTTTTTTCACTGTACTATCTTTTTATATATTTTAGGTTTTGAGTCATGTAAAAGTACTACCTGCCCAAAATCTCTAACATTAATTAAACAGCAGTCATGAATGGTTTTAACACAGCAATTAATTTATTCAAAGCTAATCTTACTCTTATCTCTTAATGAACGTTTGGGCATAGGTTTATAATTTCAAGTTGAAAAATACTGATGAAAAAACAAGTAGAATTTATAAAGTGAAGTGGGGGGGTGCCTAGAACTCCATGCCTAGATGAGCAACGATGATGATATGTGAGTCCATGTTTCCTATTCTCTGTTTTCTTCCAGAAAATCTACTCCTAGTAAAAAAAAAGTCTCTACATTCTGCCTTTCAAAAGTCATACTGTTCGGCAAAAGAGACACAGGTATATAGAACAGTCTTTGGGACTCTGTGGGAGAGGGTGAGGGTGGGATGATTTTGGGAGAATGGCATTGAAACATGTATATTATCATATGTGAAACGAATCGCCAGTTCAGGGTCGATGCATGTTACAGGATGTTCGGGGCTGGTGTGCGGGGATGACCCAGAGGGAGGATAAGGGGAAGAAGGAGGTGGGAGGGGGGCGCAGGAAGGGGAACTCATGTACACCCGGGGCAGATTCATGTCAGTGTATGGCAAAACCAACAAATATAATATTGTAAAATAATTAGCCTCCAATAAAAAAAAAAAAAAGTCATACTGTTTATCAGAACGAACTGTAATGATTCAAAATGACTAATGCAAACCCACTCAGGTCTCTCAGATTAGAAAATGGCTGAGGCTATGACTCATTCACAAACACCTCTCTGTTAATTAGGAAACAGCAATGATGACCAGTCTTTAAAGTCAGTGAAAATGGACAACAGCAGATACTAATGAAACAGAATATCCTTATGTTAATTTAGAATTTAGTAGAGAAATAAGTTTGCTTCCTGACATCAAATGAACAGGAATATGATGACAATAAGATACTCACCTTGAAGTCGAAGTCGAGCTGTATCCAAGGGAAAAAATACTGTCATTGCTGTCATGCTTCCCTGAAAAGTTTGAAAAGCCTTTAGCCATTATGGTATCACAAAAATAATGAGCCACAACTTTTAAATGAACATAAATTCGTTGCTATCAATGGGTCAAATCGAATTTTCAGTGAACAAATATACAGATTATTTTAATCTACTGGGATCATTATTGTTCAAGCTTCTGTTAGTTACATACTTGAACAGACAGAAGAAATCTCTTTCTGATACTGAAAATGTAGTGGGTCTCTGGAGATGGCAAACTTAGGGATTTACAACCTTGGACACATGTCAAAGATAGCAGGTAAATGGATTTTTAACCTTTTATTGGTCAGTTACTGCTTCCATGCTCTCCTCTGATAACCCAAGAAACCAAAAAATCTAGTAATCAGATACATAGTTCTATACTCTCTGCTTAATAATATATTCACCACAAAGTATAAGAGGGTTAAGGATCATATTGTTCTTTAAAATAGCTGTCTGCTTGTGTTTTAAATAAAAAAGGGACAATATCTTTGCTAAAAATTCTATAAATAATTCATCCAAGAGAATCCAATGACAAAAATTATCAGTGGGGAAAAATAAGAAGCCAACAACCAGTCTTTTCATTCATAAAGCCCTATGACAGACAAAAACCAGAAGCACAGTTAGGGATAAAACCATATGTATGAAATCCCCAGGTGGGTTTACGGTTATCAACCTAGAGGCAGACCCCTCTGGTATATATTCTTGGGCATAAGTTCAAGTTTTAGACTATTGATCTAATAACGGTAACACAGAATATTTTTATCATGACAACAATGCGAAACTAAGTCAACTTTAAAGATAAGAACAAAAATGTGCTAAGTCTCTTATCTATTTATAGATGAGCCTGTCTGACAAAGGAAAACACTGTATTGTTCTATTAGTTACTCTTAGAAACTCAAATTAAATGTTATTACCCCCAGCCATCAGGGCCTCTGTGTTCCCACAGTGCTTGTTTATATCTTAGAGCACTCAGGCTGCAGTGAAATCTCACTCTTCCACCAGACTGTGAGAACATCTATTTATCTCTGAATATCATCGATTCTTAAACGTTTATTAGATTCAATCTACTTTCAGCTATTTATGCTATTCTGATGGCTCCCACATAAATGATCTTTCCTACTAAGAACTAGATATTTAATGTTTTAAGTAACTCTGGATCTGTAAAGGTATACAGTCTACAAATCTATTCTCCTGGCATCCTTGCTCACCTTACAAGCAATTTCAAAAAAACGGGGGCTGGAAAGCTGGTGAACACTTATCAAGGTTAGTTTACTTCCTATCATGCTGCAATAGCTTATCTATGCAGGGTATTGCACAGACAGGGCAGCTCCAGACAGAAAAGTCCTGCCTGGAAACTACTTCCTCAAACAACTGGATCACCTCCATCCCTCTTCACTGTCAGCTTTAAATAGACACCTCAGGTTTTCTAACTTAGAAGACCCTGCCCTGTGTGTGTGCTAAGTCACTTCAGTCATGTCCAACTCTTTGCGACCCTATGGACTGTAGCCCACCAGGCTCCTCTGTCCATGGGATTCTCCAGCCAAGAATACTGAAGTGGGTTGCCATGGCCTCCTCCAATCTCGAAATCTTAAAGTACATCTTGTACCAAGATAAAGGGAACAGTCAGTCCAAAGACCTCAAAGGTCTATTACCAAGGATTAGCATAAAAAACTCAGATCTATAAAATTAAAAAACACTTAAAAAATATATTAGTACTAGAAAGACTGGATCCAGATGGTAAACTGAAAACCCATCACTGCCTCCTCTGCATTCCAATCACTAATACTGAGAGAGATTTATAATATTAATATAAAAGTGCTTTGTAGAAAAACAAAAAGGAATCTAATTGGTGGATTAGAAATTAAAAGGATAACAGAGTAAGGCTGTTTTAAAAGAAGAAACCACAAACCAAAATGCACAGAAGGTAGATAGAGCAGGCAGAATAATAGCCCCCTGAAAGATTCTAACCCACAGTTACCTGTGAACATGTTACATTACATGGCAGGTCACTTTGCCAATCAGCTTATCTTAAAATAGATTATTCTGGATTATCTGAGTGGGCCCAACAAAGGTCTTTAAAAGTAGACGAGTAGGCCACTGTCTCTTCCTGTTTGCGGTTGCGTCTGTCGTTGTTTGTAGCTGGAGCCGCAGTGGCCGTGAAGATGGCGTCTACTAGCCAGTGACCGAGTTATCGATGTAGGATCTGAGTGGAGAACTTTCAGCAATGATAAAGCAACAAAAGATCCATCTCGAGTTGGAGATTCTCAGAATCCTCTTCTGAGTGATGGAGATTTGTCTACTATGATTGGCAAGGGTACAGGAGCTGCAAGTTTCGATGAATTTGGTAATTCTAAGTACCAGAATAGGAGAACCATGAGTAGTTCTGATCGGGCAATGAGGAACGCATTTAAAGAAATCACTACCATGGCAGACATAATCAACCTCCCTCGAAATATAGCTGATCGAACAAATAACCTATTCAAGCAAGTGTATGAACAGAAGAGCCTAAAGGGGAGAGCCAATGATGCCATAGCTTCTGCTTGTCTTTATATAGCCTGCAGACAGGAAGGGGTTCCCAGAACATTTAAAGAAATATGCGCTGTATCACGAATTTCTAAGAAAGAAATTGGTCGGTGTTTTAAACTTATTCTGAAAGCTTTAGAAACCAGTGTGGATTTGATTACAACTGGGGACTTCATGTCCAGGTTTTGTTCCAACCTTTGTCTTCCTAAGCAAGTACAGATGGCAGCAACACATATAGCCCGTAAAGCTGTGGAGCTGGACTTGGTTCCTGGAAGGAGCCTGATATCTGTGGCAGCAGCTGCTATTTACATGGCCTCACAGGCATCAGCTGAGAAAAGGACCCAAAAAGAGATTGGCGATATTGCTGGTGTTGCTGATGTTACAATCAGGCAGTCGTACAGACTAATCTATCCTCGGGCCCCAGATCTATTTCCTACAGACTTCAAATTTGACACCCCTGTGGACAAACTACCACAGCTATAAGTTGAGGAAGCTAATGTGAAATTCCTGTGAACACTGAACTTTGCCTGTTGTACATAGCCTATATACCAAGTGCTGGATTGAGCCTTTAATAAGGAAAAACGAAAGACATGGTACGCATTCCAGGGCTAAATATAAATTGCTTGGCATTCTGTATGTATATACTAGTGAAACATATTTAATGATTTAAATTTCATATTAAATTTGCTTTCTTTTGTAGCAATCTAGGAAACTGTATTTTGGAAAATATTTGAAATTCTTGAATAAAATGTTTTTCAAAACTAAAAAAAAATAAAAAATAAAAGTAGACGAGTAGGTGGGAGTGAGGCAATAGAGGACTCAGCCCATTATTGCTGGCTTTAAGATGCACAAAGGGTGCTTGCTTTGGCAGCACATATGGAGATCAGTCCTGGGTGTTCATTGGAAGGACTGATGCTAAAGCTGAAACTCCAATACTTTGGCCACCTCATGCGAAGAGTTGACTCACTGGAAAAGACTGATGCTGGGAGGGATTGTGGGCAGGAGAAGGGGACGACAGAGAATGAGATGGCTGGATGGCATCACCGACTCGATGGACATGAGTTTGTGTGAACTCTGGGAGTTGGTGATGGACAGGGAGGCCTGGCGTGCTGTGATTCATGGGGTTGCAAAGAGTCGGACACGACTGAGCGACTGAACTGAACTGATACTAAAATTGGAATGATACAGAGATTAGCATGGCCCCTGCGCATGGATGACACACAAATTTGTGAAGCATTCCGTAGTTTTTTTTAAAGATGGACAAAGGGGCCACTAGCCAAGAAATGTGGGCAGCATCTAGAAGCCAAAAAAAGCAAAGAAATGGATTTTCTCCTCAGGCCTCCAGAAAGGAACACATTGACATCTTAATTTTAGCTCAGTGGGCTGTCTATCTGACTTCTGACCTGCTTGATTGTTCTAAACCATTCAATCTGGTAGCCTGTGATTAATAATAAAAGTACAGCTGTATCCAGCTACAAATAAACTTAATATCTATGAGAAAGTATATTGCAAATGATAAAGGTAAATTGAGAACATAGCTATTCGGTACTTTTGGGACTTGCTGTATTTGTCTCCTCACCAAGCAAACACACAGATGACTGTTTTCATAATTCTATACATGAAAGTCTTATGTTAAGCTACAGTCATATGCTTTTTTCAGAAATTTGAATTAAATTCTGCTTTTCATAAAGTGTTGTTTTTTTCCTTAGGACTGTCTTCTCACACAAAATCAGACAGCACAAAATACTGAGAAGATAGCTACTCAAGGTAAAATACTGTTGTGCCAGAGAGGCATATAAACCAATTATCTAAGTCCCACAGAATTCTAACCATCTGAGTGGGAGTTCCATTGTTGACAACAACTACAATTTAAAAGACTCTCTTTCCTGAGAAACACCTTCTTCTAACTCACCAAAACCAAACATTTTGAGTCACAACATTCTACCATCCTCTTCTGGCATTTGACCATTTGGTGCTGGGAAAAATTAATTTCTACACCACATTGGCCTGGAGGTGGAAAGGCCCTTACAGGTCACCTAGCACTGCAGACGGAGAAGGCAATGGCAAGCCACTCCAGTACTCTTGCCTAGAAAATCCCATGGATGGAGGAGCCTGGTAGGCTGCAGTCCGTGGGGTCGCTAGGGGTCGGACACGACTGAGCGACTTCACTTTCTCTTTTCACTTTCACACATTGGAGAAGGAAATGGCAACCCACTCCAGTGTTCTTGCCTGGAGAATCCCGGGGACGGGGGACCCTGGTGGGCTTCTGTCTATGGGGTCACACAGAGTCGGACACGACTGAAGTGACGCAGCAGCACTGCAGATCCTTTCCCTGCAGACCAAGGAGCCTGGGCCAGGGTTGATAAGTTGTTGTTTAGTTCGTAAGTCATGTCCGACTCTTTTGCAACTCTATGGACTGAAGCCGGCCAGGCTTCTCCATCCACGGAATTTTCTGGCAAGGATACTGCAGTGGGTTGCCATTTCCTTCTCCAAGGAATCTTCCCAACCCAGGAATCGATGCCAAGTTTCATGCACTGCAGGCAGACTCTTTACCATGTGAGCCAACAAGGAAGCCAAATCTTTCAGACCCAGGAATCGAACCAGGGTCTCCTGCATTGCAGGCGCCTTTACCAGCTAAGCTAGCATGGACGCCTAAATTTTAAGTGCCTCAAAGACTTCTACATGAAGATACCCAGCAGGCAGCCAGATCCATTTGGAGTTCCTGAGATTCTCGGACAGAAATGTAGATTTGGAACTTACTGGAATAGAGCATCTTTCTTCACCTTTAAGACAATAATGATTGTACAATGGCTTAACAGATTTTTGTTAGGGGTGGGTGAGATCATTATTTTACCAATATGCGATCATATACTGTTTTATTTTCATAACCAAATTTTCATTCTCAACAAATAACTGAAAACATACATGGCAGAATATTTTGTGTTTCTATTTTCTATTTTACTGATTCTTCTCTTTATTGCCTCCCTTTTCCTTTGGGAACTTATATTCTTATCTAATATCTTGAGATGGATGCTTAGCTCACTGGTTTTAGGTCTTTCTTCTTTTCCAAACTTGATTTTAAAAGTTACTTCTTTCCCTCTAGGTATTTTAGCTGTACCTGACAGCATTCCTTTTCTTTACAACTCAGTGGTTTTTTCAGATATTCACAAAGTTGCACAACATTCACCACTAGCTAACTCCAGAACATTTTCATCACCTTAAAAGAAAACCCATTCCCATTAGTAGTCACTCTTCATTTTCTCCTCCTCTCACACGCTGGCTACCACTAACCTATTTTCTGTCTCTCTTTTGCCTATTCTATACATTTCATATAACCGGAACCAAATAACACATGATTTTTTTTGACTGGCTTCTTTCGGGGTTCCTCCATGTTACAGAATCAGAATTTCATTCTCTAGTGTGGTTGAAAAATATTCTATTATATGGATAAATCACCTTCTGCTTATCCTTGCATCAGTTGGTAATTTGGGTTATTTCCACTTCTTGGCTTTATGAATAATGCTGCTACGAACATTTGTATACAAAGTTTTACACGGATATGTCTTCAATTCTCTAGCAGTGGAATTGCTGGGTCATATGGTAATTATGTTTGACATTTTGAGGAACTAACAGTTTTCCACAGTGACAACACAATTTTATATTCCCAACAACAAAACATGAGGTTTCAAGTTTCTCCATACCCTACCAACACTTGTCATTATCTGTGCTTTTAATTATAGCCATCCTGCTGCTGCTAAGTCACTTCAGTCGTGTCCAACTCTGTGCGATCCCATAGACGGCAGCCCACCAGGCTCCCCCGTCGCTGGGATTCTCCAGGCAAGAACAATGGAGTGGGTTGCCATTTCCTTTTCCAATGCATGAAAGTGAAAAGTGAAAGTGAAGTTGCTCAGTTTTGTCCGACTCTTCGCAACCCCATGGACTGCAGCCCACCAGGCTCCTCCGTCCAAGGGATTTTCCAGGCAAGAGTACTGGAGTGGGTTGCCATTGCCTTCTCCGTATAGCCATCCTGCTGCTGCTGCTCCTAGTGGGTGTGAAATAGTATCTCACTGTGGTTTTGATTTGCATCTCTCTGATAACTTGCATTTCATGTATTTATTGGCTACTTGTACATCTTCACAGGAGAAATGTCTATTCAAATCCTTTATGCATTTTCTTGAAGTTATTAATTTTTACTTTTTGACTATGGTAGGTCTTTGTTGCTGCATACGGGCTTTCTCTAGTGATGAGTCCGGGCTTCTCACTGGGGTGGCTTCTCGTGTTGCAGAGTAAGGACTCTAGGCACACAGGCTTAGCTGCTCCTCAGTTTGCGGGATCTTCCCACACCAGGGATCAAACTTGTGTCCCTTGCATTGCAAGGGGCATGCTTAACCGTTGGACCACCAGGGAAGTCCCATTTGTGCATTTTTTAATTAGGCTATTTGCCTTTCTATTAATGAGCTGCAAACATTCTTTACATATTCTGGAGGCTAGACACTTCATCAGATATTGCAAATCAGACTTGCAAATATGTTCTCCATTCTGTTGTTTTTCCTTTCTTAATAGTATTTGAAGCACAGTCTTAATTCAGATCAAGTCCAATGTATATATTTATTACCTGTGCTTTTGGTGTTATATCTAAGAAACCACTGCCTAATCATAAAGATTTATGTCAATGTCTTCATCTAAGAGTTTTGTAGTTTGAGTTCTTACATTTAGGTCTGAGGATCATTTTGTGTTAATTTTTGTGTGTGGTGTGAAGCAGGGGTTCAGCTTCATGCTCTTGCATGTCGATGTCCCACTGTCCCTGCACAATTTATTGGAGAGACTGTTCTTTCCCCATTGATGTTCCTTGGTGTCCTTGCCAAAAGTCAACTAAGCACAAATTTGGAGGTTTATTTATTGGATTCCCAGTGCTGCTCTGTTTATCTGCCTGTCTATCCTTATGCCAATACCAGTCTCTTGATTGCTGTAGCTCTGTACTAAGTTTAAAATCGGGATGCTAACAGTCCTTGAAATTTTTCTTCCCCAAGATTATTTTGGCTACTCTGGATCCCTTGAGTTTTCATACAAACTTTAGGATCATCTTGTCAATTTCTGCAAAAAAGCAAATTGGAATTCTGATATGGAGCATGCCAAATCTGGTGGATCCTCTTAAAAAGTACTGCCACCTTAACAGTAATATTCTCCAACCCACTTATTCAGAGGATGTCTTCCCACTTACTTAGGGATTTTTTTCAATGACTTGTTTTTAGCATAGCTACAAGTTTTAGTATGCACCATCTGTGCTATCAGTTGTTTTTTTTTAATGTGAAGTCTGCACTAAGTAATTCTAGTCTTTTTTTGTGTGTGTGGTTGCACCTCACAGCTTGTGGGATCTCAATTCCTCAACCAGGGATTGAACCTATTCCCTCTGCGGTGAAAGCACAGAGTCCTAACCACTGGACCACCAGAAATTCCCTAAGACTCAGTTTTAAATGCTTTTTTATTTCCATTTTGATTTCTTCTTTAACCCACAGATCATTCAATAATGTGTTTAATTCTCAAACATATATATTCACATTTTGAATCTATTACCCCTTAGCATCTACCACCGCTCTTCTATGTTCCTTGGATATTTAACAAGTGAACTAGAAATTTATTCTTAACTTAATCCCCCTGCTCCAAAAAATTTATAAAATTTTGTACAGTCACAAATACCAAGCAAAAGTAAATCAGAACAAACATAAAATAACTACCACTTTATCCCAGATATGAAAATGAGGACAATGACAAAATCAGGGAGGAAAAAATCCAGAATCTGAAGTTAGGCTCTTTGTACACAAGTATCTGATTAAAAGACACACCAGAGGCATGACAATGGGCCATCCACACTGCCTCAAGAGTTTCAACCAGAAAGACCAGAGCACAAATACAAACACCGCTTTAGCAAAGTATCAATACATCTGATTTAAAATAATAAGGCCTTGAATCACTTTGAGTGGTGGCTAGGAAAATAGAGAAGGAACGTCTACCAGGAGTACTGTAAAAGAATCAATAGTATCGGCTGATTTATTGGATGTGGATCGCAAGAGAGATGGGAGAGGCAGAGAAATGAAGATACCATTGACAGAAATAGGTAAATGAAAAGAGGAAAATAGAAATAGAAAGTAGACAGGAAACAGAAAAATAGAAAATGAAAATGATATAGTTTTAAGAAATTACTAGTTCAATCTTGGGCACAGTGAATTTCAGATGATGAAAAATTAAGTACGCTCTCACTTGAGTTCGAGCAGTATTACATATCCTGTGTACAAAAGTCTACTACAATAACTCCACTACATACGAACGAGTTCTGTTCCAAGAGTGAGTTCTTAAGTCCAATTTGTTCATAAGTTCATCAAAGTCAGCCTAGGCACCCAACTAACACAATCTGCTCTACAGTAATAGGTTTATAATACTGGTCATGCAAATATACATAAAAACACAAAAAATAAAGAAAAAACATTATTAATCTTATAGTACAGGACCTTGAAAAGTATAGCAGGACTGCTGGCATACAGGGTCTGGCATCGAGTGGACAGACAAGAAGAGTTACTGGCTAGGGGAGGGAGAAGTGGGAGAGGTAGAGCTGAGGGGCCGGCAGCAGCAGGAGAAGGAGGGCGAGCTGCAATGTCACTCACACCTGACAGTGATGGAACGCATATTTGCATCTCTGAAAGCTCACAGTTTGAAGGTTCCTATGAAGGGGACTTAGGAGAAGGCAATGGCAAGCCACTCCAGTACTCTTGCCTAGAAAATCGCATGGACAGAGGAGCCTGGTAGGCTGCAGTCCATGGGGTCGCTACTAGTCGGACACAACTGAGCGACTTCACTTTCACTTTTCACTTTCACGCATTGGAGAAGGAAATGGCAACCCACTCCAGTGTTCTTGCCTGGAGAATCCCAGGGACGGCGGAGCCTGGTCGGCTGCCGTCTGTGGGGCGCACAGAGTCGGACACGACTGAAGCGACTTAGCAGCAGCAGCAGCAGCATGAAGGGGACTTACTATATATCCCAGTCACTGACAGGGGAGCCTGGTGGGCTGCTGTCTATGGGGTCGCACAGAGTCAGACACGACTGAAGCAACTTAACAGCAGCAGCAGCAGCACATGTACTGTATCTAGTTGTTAATGAGTTTATCTCCCTTATTAAGACTATGGACAGGAACTTTTAACTAATTAATTAATGGCTAAACAGAAAACAAAATCTTCAGGCAGTTGGCAATACCATACTGCAGACAGGAGACAAATCACAGCCAGAGATAAAAGTGGCAGGCAGAGTCATACAGATCACTTTCTGCCTAAGTTCTTGGGCATTTCTGGTTCTCTCTATTGTGAAGGATCCCATCGTCGGCACCCGGATTCCTTAATAATGTATCAATATCTACGTTTCAGGTTATACATCCAAAACAGGTAGTTTATTCATTTTCTGGACTATGTCTCTCCTGTAAAAGGTCAATGAATACCCAGTCAACCTTTTAACTTGGCTGACACAAAACACACATGGAGTTGAACTGAGGTACTGAACACCACAAAGTCAGAAGGAAACGGTGGGGTAAACTTGGTTATGGCTGGGTTTCCTAAGCATGCACAATCTTATGGAAATAACAAGACAGGGACACACACATACAGAGAAGCAGAGTATCATGCCCTTTCAGTACGAACAATGATGTTTGGGTTGGCCGACCAACCAAATTCAACTATTTCCAAAATGCTAATTCTCTCCTGAAGGATGAAAAACAATCCCCCACCCCTCCAAATGCAATGCCAGTTCCAAAGCAAATTTCCAGAGGACTCCAGAAATGGTGGCTGAGTCAGAGGAGCACCCCTGAAACCAGTGTACAGCATTTTTTAATACAGTACATGGCATTACTGGACAGACGGATTATCTTAAAAAGAAAAACAACTAAAATACACTGTCAGTGGTAGATCTCGAGCTAATGAAATTCCAAAGATGAAAGCCACTTGTGGCTTTCACATTGAAAAATGTTCTTCACCTAACCAGAGTTAATATAAGTCTTTCCCCTGATACAACAATCAAGCTAACCCTCGTACTGATACACAAATATACAAGGTAAACAGAAGGCTTAATAGATAACATACCTGAGTGCCCAACAGAAGGAGCATGGGCTTTGGAATAAAATAAACTGAGGTTCAAGTGCCAGCTAGAGTACACACATAAATTACTTCAAATCTCCATGCCTCGATTTCCCCATTTGTAATCTGGGGACCAATAAAAACTGTGGGGGCTGCTGTGAGAGGTAAGAATTAACTTATGGAAAGACCCAATATCATACCAGGCACACAGCTGGCACTCAACAAAGGCTGCTCTCTGTATGTACTTTTCATAGCATTTTTTAGCAGTAGGGCTCAATATTAATCAGGGCCCTAGAATTAGCAATGATTACTTATATTCCTTCCGAAAGAGCAACTGTTATTCAGTAAATTCATAAAAAATAACTGCTCTTTCAGAAGGAGATTTAAGAAGGTAGGAGGGTCAACAGTGTGAAACACTACAAAGCTGAGTTAAATAAGAATGAAACACAGTCAGGAGACTAAGCCATTCGGAAGTCAGTGTTGGCCTGTGGGAGAGCAGGTCCAGTGATAAGAGTAGGCTGCGGAGGGAGGGCAGTGAGTCCAGACCAGTCATTAAGTAAACTTAGCATCAAAGGAAGGAGAATGAGCAGCACCTAAGAGGGCAGTTTCTAAACCAGATCCGTGTGGCTTCATTACAGGACAGAGCTGAAGGGAAAAGGTTGAAGTTACAGGAAAGAAGTAAAAATGAATGGAGCAAAGTCCCAAAAGATAACTGTGGGTAATGTAAGAGGGGAGGAACAAGATCAAAGGTAGCAGAGTCCAGCCACATCCGTCTTTCCTGAGATCAGCACAATGGAGGAAATACTGGGGACAACTGTAGCTGATTCTGTAATTAGAAAAAATGGAAACGTTAGAAAGCTCATCCCAAGTAGCCGCTACTTTATCTAGAGCAAACGGCTAGATCATCTGTCACAAGTGAATGGACAGATCTGACCACATAAGATGAGAGAACACTTCAATTCCACTGAATTTCTAAAATCGGATACAAATGCTGCATTTTCAAGAATACATCTGAAAAAGAAACGAATGATTATGGGTTTACCACACTATCACAGGTATTGAGATAAGTACTCCACCAGTGTTACCACACTGACTTCTCGGGAGGACCCAGTAAGCAAAGTTTCCATTTTATAGCTCAGAAAACTCAAGTTCAAAAAGAAAACATGAACGACCCAAGATGACATGGATAGTTGTGTCTTACTCCAAATCGTAACCAAATAATCCCATAGTTTCTTCATAATGGGGTGGCGTGAGGTCATATTAACATTTATGCTAAATATTTACCATAGTGAAAAGTCAGAAACAATGCAAAATATTCATAAATTATGGAACACTCATATGACAAGAATATTTTTTATTAAAAAGTCAATGATTTCTGAAGTCTTTTTAACCACATGATAGAGTGGATATCTCACGTTTTGGACCACACAGCAACATTCTCTTTTCCTGTGGGTGGGCTGATTTTCTTTACCTCTTTCCACTGTGCGCAATCTTGGAAATATGTCAGCCTTGGGGGCTTCCCATCACCTTCACAGGGGCAACCCACCACCTCTTCCTAGGTACCACCAAGGTCTCATCTTGGTAGTAGATAAGATACCTTGAGCGACTGAACTGTACAACCTTCCCCAATCCTACAACTTAGTTCAGTTCAGTTGTTCAGTCGTGTCTGACTCTTTGGGACCCCACGAACTACAGCATGCCAGGCTTCCCTGTCTATCACCAACTCACGGAGCTTGGTCAAACTCATGTCCATCGAGTCAGTGATGCCATCCAACCAACTCATGCTCTGTCGCCCCCTTCTCCTCCTGCCTTCAATCTTTCCCAGCATCAGGGTTGTCTCTAATGAGTCAGTTCTTCGCATCAGGTGGACAAAGTATTGGCACTTCAGCTTCAGTTTCGGTCCTTTCAATGAATGTTCAGGACTGATTTCCTTTAGGATTGACTGGTTTGATCTCCTTACAGTCCAAAGGACTCTCAAGAGTCTTTTCCAACACCACAGTTCAAAAGCATCAATTCTTCGGCCCTCAGCCTTCTTTAAGGTTCAACTCTTACACCCATACATGACTACTGGAAAAACCATAGCTTTGACTAGACACTACCACTACACATCTAAGAAGAGCTTCCTAAGGACAGGGACTTTTCCACTGACCTTTATATCCAGAGGCCTTGGACAGAAAATCAAGTTCTGCTTGGTTTCTATTTCTAAAAGGCAGGTAGTGAGCCTACAAAGTAAAAAGTCCACTTAATGTTAAGTATGTAAGAGTCAGATGTGCCTGTGTGCTAAGTTGCTTCAGTCATGTCCGACTCTTTGCAACCGTATGGACTGTAGCCCGTCAGGCTCCTCTGTTCAGGCAATAATACTGGAGTGGGTTGCCATGCCCTCCTCCAGGAAATCTTCCTGACCCAGGGATTGAACCTACTTCTCTTATGCCTCCTGCATTGGCAGGGAGGTTCTTTACCACGAGTGCTACCTCGCAAGCCCAAGAGTCAGATAGCTGTGCTTAATTTTCTCTTTTGATTCCAACTGGTGAAAAGTGCTCTGAATAAGCTTTCTGACACAGTTCTAAGGATGGCCATGCCTGAGCTTTGAGTCACAGAACAATAATAGGTAAAAGGCAAGGAGAAAGGAAAACTTTCATATTTCTGTAAGACTTAACTATCAGCATTTATTCAATGAAATGTAATTCTTTTAAAACAAATTATGCAATTAATTGTTTTAATTTTAAATAAACAATAGGGAAAAAGAAGTCTCTTGAAAGCTACCAATTAATTATTATCATTACAATCCCAATGTCTGTTTCAGCATCTAAACCCCCTAGACAATTCCAACCAATCTCACTTTTCAAATTCTAGACTAATAAAACCTCTTTTTAACTACAAATGTACATTTCTTCAAATAAAATCTACCTTTGGAAGCTAATATGAGAACCAAAAATATACAATTATAAATCCAGTTATACTCAAAATTTTGAGAATTATTTACATATGAAGCCATTAATTGTAACAGGCAACAGTCATCGACTAGCCATAAAGCATTCTCCTGAAACAGCACAATTCTGGTTTTCAAATACTTGAGATTATCTGCAATTATACCAAAGTGTACCATAAAAGACTCCAAATCACTACTCTGTTTAACTTTCAAAGCGTTATGTGTATGTGCAGAATACCACACTTGAGGTGAGAAAGTGTGGAACCTGGAAAAAAGTGACTAAGCAAACATAAAACATGTCCACTCAAAAAGGCTGTAAGTCAACATCTTAAACAATGACCTGCCAATCTTCTGGGGAGAAGCAACAAGTAATTACACCAGTTTATATCAAAGACAAAAAGCTGGTGAGGGAAACTGCCAGCATTTCTGATACAGGCTGCCTGGCTCAAATCGGGCACTGAAGTGCTCCTAACCCCTATGCTCTCCTGCATCGTCTCCAAACTTTGTATGGCCAAGGCATTTAACTATACATGAGTCAATTAAACCACAGTACTCTACATTAAAAGTAATGCCATTATTCTCATCAAATGTAGTGACATTTTGTGGTGAAACTGTTTTCCTTTGGTAGCAATTAGAAGAACGCAGGTCCATGTTGTGAAGTTTATCCTTAAAACAGAAATCTGCAAAAAGAGTTGAGAGAACCACTCTCAGCCTGATAGTTCAATAGAGCAACAAAACACAATGCAATTTCTCATTCTAACAGGTTCCAGGAAGCAAGAGGGAAAGAAATTATTCTTACAAAAGTATATCTATCTAGTAGATAATCTAACATAGCTTATGGGAGAAAGAAAAACCACTGAAAATTCCAGGTGTTTAATTTCAAGCAGAATTGTTAACACAAGAAAAATAGGAAACGAGACAGAAAAAAATAGAAATGCCTTTGCAGGTTAAAATGAGATCTATCACCTCTACCCCCAATTACTGCCTACAGCAGAACTCAAGAAAACTAGGCGCAAGAGTCAAGTCTATCCAATGACTGGTTTTGTAAACTAAGATTTTATCAGAACACCGCTCCGTCCATTTACTTATTGTCAATGACTGCTTTCAAACTATCTTGGCAGGGTTGAGTAGCTTTGTCAGAGACCATACACCTAAATTATTTACCGGCTGCCTCCTTAAAGAAAAAGTTTGCTAACCCTTATTTTATTTCTCTCATAAAACTTAACACTACCTAAAATTTGTTTTTTGATTTAGTCAATTATTGTCTTGACTTCCCCACTAGACAGCAAACTTCGTAAAGAAAAAGACTTTTGTTCTCCACTATATTTCTAGCACCTAAATCAGTGCATGGCACATAAAAAGCACTCAATAAAGATGTTGAATGAATGGCTATTTATTAAGAAAAAGAAAGGAGAAGAAACACTTCCCATCTTCCCATTCTCATTCTCTCTTTGATGCACTGCAACTATTCACCCCATAAATCCACCAAAACAAGTCTTCTCAGTTAACCACTGGATTTATCATGACGATAAACACATTGATAAATCCAACGGTTGATCCTCAGGCCTCATCTTGTTTGACTCATCGGCAGCATCTGACCCAGTTGGTCTATACCCTCCTGGGTGCAACTCTCAGAACACCAAATTCTCTTATTAATAGTTCACCTCCTACCCAATGGAGCCTTTCCTTAGTCTCCTTTGCTGGTCCTCTCATTTCCCCAGCCTCTTCATGTTGGCGTGCTTCCAGGCTAAGCCTTCGAGACTTTTCTCCTCCATTCACAAAACTCATTTCTTTGGTGAGCCCATCTAGTCTCATGACTACTTTGGCATTTCAAACTTAACTATCAAAAACCAAACCCAGGGACTTCCCTGGGTCCAGCAGTTAAGACTCTTGAGTTTCCAATGCAGGGCGTACGGGCTCAATCCCTGGTCCGGGAACTAACGTCCCGCGTGCTTAGTGGCACGGCCAAGAAGTAAAAATAAATAAAAATAAAACCCAAAACCATTTTCATCTTTCCCTCAAAAGCTGCTCCTTTAGAGTCTTCACCATCTCAGTAAGTGGAAATATATAATCCTTCCAGTTGCTCAAGGCCAAAACACTTGGGAGTCAACCAGCTCTTATTCTATTACATCCCACATCCAATCTACCATCAAAACCCTGGTAGCTCTATCTCAGAAATATATTCCAGGTGAATGAGCTCTTCTCACCATCTCCGATGCTACCATCCTGGCAGGTTGATGGTTTCCATGCTTTCACCCTTGTTCCCTTTCAGTCTACTTTCAACAGAGCAGCCACGGTGATCATGTTTAAATGTAAGTCAGCAAATTGCTGCATGCTCAAAATAACTTGTTCTAACAGCTAGTCAACTGCCTTTCACACTCAGGGTTAAAATTCTCACACAATTTGGTCTCCTGAAACCTGTCTGCCCTCCTTTGCTTCTCCACTCCAAAGGGCTCCAGGCTTCCATTTCAGCGCCTTTACTCTGGCTGAAAGGCTCTTCTGGTCTGAGTGAATGAGGACTCCTAAACTAGACACTTCCATCAACTACTATGTCATCTAATTCACACAACAACTCTGTGAGGTAGGTGTCAATACCTCCATTTAAAGATTAGGAAAGTAAAGTTTTTAGACCACTTATCTAACAAGTGATGGAGTTGGGGCTCAGCCTCCATTAGTCTGCACAGAACCTGAGCTCTCAGTGCAGTTGTGGGGGGCCTAAGAGGAGAGGATTCAGCCGGTTACATGCCTCTGAAGTCCCAGTTATTTCAGGTGCGTACTAACAGATAGAGAAGGATGTAGGAAAGCAGAGAGCCAAGATGAGAACCAGACAGGAAGGTACCAAACGAAAAGAGTGGTGTCGAATGGAAGTGAGACATCCAGAAGCTCAAGAACCAAGCGCATTCCTCATAGTAAACCACACCTGCGGTAGAGAGCAACTTTGCTCTTGACTTAAAAAAATGGTATCTTCTGCCAACAATATTGGCCAGAGGTATGTATCCCTGCTAGGTTCTGCCTCTCACCTGCAGTTTAGTGTGTGAAAAGAGACTGTGGTTAAGAATGTGATTAAGCAACACAGCTTTACACCTAGGTTTTCCTCTGGCCTAGTCAGTTTGTGCGCCCGGTGGGGTGGGACAGGGGGACAACTGCCCTTTAAATTTCAGATGGCAAAGAGAACAACAATATCTTCCTCCTTGTGGGTGTGTGGGACACACACTCCCGACACACACACACACATCCCAGATACTCTTTAAGAGGACAGAGCGGTAGCCAGGAGCGGAGAGGATGTCGGCCTTTACTCCAAATTCTTCCAGCAACATTAGGCTTATGCCCCATTCCTCTACGCCCCAGTCACGACACGATCGCCGTGTCATCCCCATCCCCCAGCCAAAGCCTGGTCTGGCCCCAGAGAAGCCCCACACCCAGCAGTGGCCCGCGCATGAAGACACCGCCTCACCACGGCTCCCGCCACGGCGTGGACCAGGCTTTCGTAGGACAGCACGGAAGACATAAGTGCGGTTCCCGCAAACCCGGCTGCAGTTTCCCAACAGAAGCTGAAGCCAAATCGACTGGCGAAACTAGCACCAGAGTACCGGGCAGGAGCGTCACAAGCTCCACCCTCCTCAGGCCCGCCTCCTCCAGAACAACCATTTCCGGGTCGCAGGGCGCCCGCGTCTCCTGGCCGGGAGGGAGACGGGCCTTGCGAGAGACGGGGGAGGGAACGCTCCTTGGCTCTGATTGGCCCCCGGCTCTGGCGCGGGGCGGGGCAGAGCGGTGCTGAGCGGTGCTGCAGCGACCACGTGGAGCGTTGGGTATGGCAGAAAGTCGGCTCGAGGGAGGTCAACTCTGTTTCCTCGCTTTGCCGCGATCTGCCCAGTTGTGCTTTAAACCTACCCCAACACTGGGGACCTAAGAAAACCTTTTTTTTTTTTTCCTCCACATATCTTCATAAGACTAGCTGGAGACAAGCAAGATTGGGACTAATATTCCCTGTTTCTCTAAGACCTTACTCATATTTTCTCTAGCTAGTATTTTTAGTCACGTTTTGGTAAAGAGGACATACATGTTGATTGGGCAATGTTCTCCCCTCTGAAAAACCCTGGTGGGAAGAGAACTTGAACTTCAGGAAATCAAAATGATCAGATCAAGGTGGGAACAAACTAGTTGGCACCTAGTAAAATTTTGGCAGAAAGTGAAGAAGAACTAAAAAGCCTCTTGATGAGAGTGAAAGAGGAGAGTGAAAAAGTTGGCTTAAAGCTCAACATTCAGAAAACTGAGGTCATGGCATCTGGTCCCATCACTTCATGGCAAATAGGTGGGGAAACAGTGGAAACAGTATCAGACTTTATTTTGGGGGGCTCCAAAATCACTGCAGATGGTGATTGCAGCCATGAAATTAAAAGATGCTTACTCCTTAGAAGGAAAATTATGACCAACCGAGATAGCATATTAAAAAGCAGAGACATTACTTTGCCAACAAAGGTCCATCTAGTCAAGGCTATGGTTTTTCCAGTAGTCATGTATGGATGTGAGAGTTGAACTATAAAAGAAAGCTGAGTGCCTTAGAATTGGCGCTTTTGAACTGTGGTGTTGAAGACGACTCTAGAGAGTCCCTAGGACTGCAAGGAGACCCAACCAGTCAATCCTAAAGGAAATCAATCCTGAATATTCATTGGAAGGACAGATGTTGAAGCTGAAACTCCAATACTTTGGCCACCTGCTGCGAAGAACCGACTCATTGCAAAAGACCCTGATGCTGGGAAAGAGTGAAGGCGGGAGAAGGGGACAATAGAGAATGAGATGGTTGGATGGCATCACCGATGCGATGAACATGAGTTTGAGTAGGCTCTGGGAGTTGGTGATGGACAGAGAAGCCTGGCATGCTGCAGTCCATGGGGTCGCAAAGAGACACGACAGAGTGACTGAACTGACCTGACTGCTTATTACAGCCACAGGCCCAATGTTTTACGCCTTTTATCACATTTACTCCCAGGAGAGGGCGCTATCAGTGTTTACCTTGTCCTGTTTTCACAAAATTTGAAAGTATTTCAATTGCTACTGAAGATCCCTAACTCTGGGGCTTCACTGCTGGCGCAGACAGTAAAGAATCCTTCTGCAATGCGAGACCTGGGTTCCATCCCTGGGTTGGGAAGATCCCCTGGAGAAGGGCATGGCAACCCACTCCTGTTCTCTTGCCTGGAGAATTCCCATGGACTGAGAGACAGGCGGGCTACAGTCCACAGTGTCGCAGTCAGACATGACTAAGCGACTAAGCACACACATTTAGTGTTGCTACAGTGTCCACAGCTAAGTCACAAGCAAGTTGGGGAGATAGTTGGATTTAGGGATACCCATTCATTTGCATTAACATGTTACTGCTAGATCTCCTGTTTTAGGAATCTCTCCCAGGAATACTTCCACCACTCCCTAGGGTCATGACATGCAGGTGCAGGTCCAAAAGTCCAAATGCAGGTAGGATTCTGCACTGGAACACAGAACCTTGTCCGCTGTTAATTGGAAGACTCAGCCCTTGTGGACTCCTACTTAATTTGGAAGCTCTCTCAAGAAAACACTGTTATATAGCATACAGACTTATAAACACACTTTACGAATCCTATTATAATGGTATTGAACACAATTTTTCATATTTCCCACTTGTACAGTATGATATAGAGCAGACAGCATGTCCATCTGTGAAATCTTTTGCATACCAGCTATCAAAAAATTTCACATCTCAGTATTCCTAATTATGTGCTATTCTTAAGAGAGCTCCCTGAACTACACAAGCATAAAGTCCCACACTATAGAAACAGTATATTAAATCTTTAGCCTCCTTCTGTTCACACCTTTATTATCAATACAAAATAAAACAGGAACTTTGAACTTATCACCTTCCTGTTCCGTTTCTACACTTGCATATGGTCAGGTTACACAACCTGAAAATGATATGGGTGTACTAAAGAATATCCTTATTAAACAGGATACCTAGATTTTCATAGTATTTACACACGTTTATGCTATTTGGAGAAGGCAATGGCAACCCACTCCAGTACTCTTGCCTGGAAAATCCCATGGACAGAGGAGCCTGGTACGCTGCAGTCCATGCGGTCATGAAGAGTTGGACACAACTGAGAGACTTCACTTTCCACTTTCATGCATTGGAGAAGGAAATGGCAAGACTCCAGTATTCTTGCCTGGAGAATCCCAGGGACGGGGGAGCCTGGTGGGCTGCCGTCTATGGGGTCGCAGAGTCGGATACGACTGAAGCGACTTAGCAGCAGCATGCTATTTCCCTCTTCACTACTCTGGTTGCATCTATTTACTTACAAGCCATAGTTTTAAAGTTTTTGCCAAATCAACATGCCATCTTCAGTTTGACTTTTAGAAGTTTGTCAGCTATCATTAACTATGTTTGCCTACTTAACTCATGCACTTCATTTAAAGTGTGCTTTATTGGTTATAAGTATTGCTACACACTTGATTTTTAAAATTACTGTACCAGTTTTTAAAACTAATTTTTTCAGTCCCTTATTGGTTGGATGGCATCACGGACTTGATGGACTTGAGTCTGAGCAAGCTCCAGGAGTTGGTGATGGACAGGGAAGCCTGGCATGCTGCAGTCCATGGAGTCAGAGAGTCAGATACGACTGAGCAACTGAACTACTGGGCCCATTACAAGTGGACTAATAAGCACTTCATCACAACCAATGATGTGACATTCCTTACTTAACCAGGGCCCTTTAAATGAACATTCAGTTTCCCATTTTTTAAAGTATCTCTGCATAGGCTTCCTTGATGCCCTCTCCTGGTTCTGAATACAGCAGAACTGCTTACCTCCGAACTGCTACCTGAGGATATGTAAAGCTCCGTTTTACTTAATATAGTTTTAGGGGTCCTTCCTAACAACACTGTATAATCTAAAGTATACTGTGCTTAGAAAATACCTTACAATGAGTGATTGACACATAAAAAATATAGGACGTGCTGAAAAAAAAAGGGGAGTGACGGTGGTGGGAACAGTCAATATTCAGTTTGAAGCCATACTTTATTTTTAATGTAGCTAGAAATATCCAGTAACTATGTATTTTTAAGCAGAAAAAAATTCCTTTACTTTTCCTTTTTATAGCATCATTGGCACAAGAAAAGGACATTTCTGGTTTAGAAATAATGTTATGATGTTGAGTTCCTAACAAAATGAAGTAAGTACTTTATATTAACTTAGAAATCTAAAAGCACAGGATACATTTTCAGAAAAACAATTTTACCTTTACCCACTTATGTTAGAACATACTTAGGTAATGTGTAAATCAAATAAGAAATCCAGCAGTAGCTGGTCCTGAGGTACTCACAACACATATTGGAAATTTTGAGAATGGAGAACACACATTAACAAAAAGAACATCAGCAAGCTTAAATTCAGGTTTATACGCTGAGTATTTTTAAGGGGTTTAAAACGCATGCTCAATCAGCATAGTTTTTTCTCACTTCTCTGATGCATTTCTATCTGCTTGTATACAGCAAAGGGTGAGAACTTGAATTAACTTATGATTTCAGAAATGTGTTCCATGGAATTTACTTCACTGCTCCTACCACTGATTCCTCAAACAAGCAAAGTACAGAAGGTCTCATCCCTTGAAATTTAGTTAAACACTAGCACTTTAAATTGAAAGATAGTAAGTAGAAACCTAGCAAGTCCTGTTAACAGTGCTTGGACTTAAGTCTCATTTAATGTAAGAATTGGATGTACAACAGAAAATCATTTTCTTTATCCTTGGAGGAGAGGGAAGGGGAGTAAAGAGAGTTGCCGTATTTAAAAACTTAATAGACCAATGAATCTTTCACAATGCGGACAACTCCACAATGAAGAATCACCATGAATCTCATTAATTCTTTAATGATTAGTAAGTCAAGTTTCCCTCTCTGTGTATCAATTAATTCAAACTTCTCCAAAGATTAATACAAGATAAACTCAAACTGCAATAGGTATTTCCTAAGTAGGAGATCAAACATCAAAGGAATCCCTTCTTCCAAGGTCCTTTCATATGTTACAATTTCACCAAAGAGAAAATCTAACATTTAAATATGAAATCTCTTCGCCAAGTAAGAAACTGAAGCTATTATGAGTATTACCCTATAGAATCACTGTTTGTATTAAATATTAAACCCAGCATTACATATGCCTGCACAATTACGCTATGAAAGATGATAGCAGTGATGTTAGTGAAAAAGGACCATCTTTAGCCCAAGAAGAGGAGGAGGAAAAAAACTGTGAAAACGAGCAGAAAAAGCAGACAAAGAATTGGGCATTTTCTGACCCTTATTTCCCCTATGTGGAAATATTAAACGTTTATTTTAGGTATCAGACAAGAACAGAGCTAAGTAATCCAATTTTACTGCAGCATTATAAAAACCATCCCTTCACCACAGTGTAAGATTTAACTGCATGTGCACAAGGGGACATGTGATATAAAATGTAGTAAGATGGCTGCTGCCCTGCCAAGGACTTCCAGTCCCTCCCAGGTCCTACTGCAATACTGGTGGTCCCAAGAGTTACAGAAACAAATCATTTAAGATAATAACAACAAAGCAATTAAGAAGACAAATCAAAATGCCTCAGTAACCATACGTCCAATTCAAACTTTATCTATTTAAACGTTGTATTTGCCTCCCACTAACAAATCTTTATTTCACTCAAACTTGGAACAATAAATCTTCCACACTGATGTATCTTACTTCCCTAATTAATTCAAAGGAAAAAATCAAAATCATTAGTAAAGAAAAATGTAGGGGTTAATACACCTTTTAATTTTAAATATTTTTAAGGTTTAAAAATTGCTTAAAGTTTTAAATTTCTAGTAGGAAAACATTATCTGAATGAATACCCTAATGGCAAACCGCTGTAAAATGTTTTCAGCTGCATTTGGGGCAAAGGGGTGGGGACTATCTTCAAAGCACCCCAGCTTTCTTCATGAGAAGGTCAGAGGTACACTGGTTTGTATTATTGCAACATCCATTAGGTGATTTAAGTTGCTTTTCCTCCAGCAGGGCTTTATGTCAGAAGGGCATTATGCTTGACCTCCAAATTTGGCCGACAATTTACTGATGAGATTCATAACCTTTGGGTTGCTCTGATATTTTGACATATTTGCCGGGTTCTGGGCCACATCCTGGAAGGCCACCATAACTTCTGGATCCTGCAAAGAAAGGTATATGTATATATATTTTTAGTATTAAAAAAAATATTCTATGGGTCATCAATTTTATTATCCAAGGACCTATAGTTATGATATATGGCAGAAACCGACACAACACTGAAAGCAACCATCCTCCAATCTTCCTCATGGCTATATCAACTGAGGTCTGGACAAGCCCCTGAAGCGTAAATATTATTAATTCGCACTTCAAAGTCAAACTCGACTATGTCACTCAAGACAATTAAAAAAAAGGTATACAATTTTGATATAAAGAAAAGGACAACTGTATATAATTACCAACTATTGCAGAGTATTTCCTATAGACTGCTTTTTAAAAACTTGAACTACTCATTCTGAAAAAAAGAAAACGAATGTCATCACTGCATAATAAGCTATTGGGTAAATTCAGCTCAGTAAAATATGACTGTTAGAGTAACTTTAATATGTTCCCACATAGAACTATGAAAGAAATGCCTTAATGATATAAAGTTCAACTTTGTTCTTCCAAGTCTTACCTGCATGGCTGCAAGGACCTCTGGATCACTAAGAATTTCATTGAGTCCAGGCATTCCTGGCATTCCAGGCATTCCGCCTCCCATTCCAGGCATTCCTCCAGGAAAATTACCAGGCATTCCCCCAGGAAAGCCGCCTGCAAGAATAAATGAGAGATCTGTATAGACACAAACCATATTTCCAAGTAGTCTGAGAGTATACTATTTCCTTCTGATAAAACACATGTGCATGCACAAAGAACAAGGGTGCTACTGAACACTAAATAGTCTGAACATTCAAACTGGATGCTACAAGACGTAATTTTTAACATTGTATTTTCTCTTTAAAAATAAGGCTGTAAATATTTTTTCCCTAGTAACACAACTAGAGAGAAAGCTAACAGTCCCTTGGAATTATAAAATTAAAAAGTCTAATGTTGACACTGGAGAAGGAAATGGCAACCCACTCCAGTATTCACCTGGGAAATCTGATGGACAGAGGAGCCTGGTGGGCTAATAATCCATGAGGTCGCAAAGAGTCAGACACGACTGAGCGACAGAACACACACCAATGTTGATATATGGCAGAAACTGATACAATATTGTAAAGCAATCATCCTCCAATTAAAAATAAGTATTTTTTAAAAAAGAATAAAATTTAAAAGTGTAATAAATCATCTTGTACTTCTCAGTCTTTAATATTATTCATCTGTTTCAATTTGAAGTTAATTCATGTTTTTTTCTTCTTAAAAAAGATGTTCTTCTAAGTAGTTCCTTCAAGAACTACCCTAAATACATGTTATAAAAAGTTGTGGATTTTTGGAAGTTCCCTGGTGATCTAGTGTTAGGATTTGATGTTTTCACTGCCGTGGCCTGGATTCAATCCCTGGTCAGGGAACTGAGATCCTTTAAGCCACACAACGTGGCCAAAATTAAAGCGGGAAAAAAAAAAAAAGCCTATGGAGTTTTAAATCTTCACCCAAATTGCATCAAAATTTCTCAAAGTGAAAAAAAAGTTTTAACAAAAAACAATCTAATTCTTCTAGTATATTTTTAGATTGTAAACTCAAATTTTTCTACTCAATTTTTCACTACCATAAACCTTTACATTCACTGGAAATATTCTAAAATCACAATTAACACACTATAATAATATAGGGACATCCTAAAGAGAAATACAGGTAACATTAACATATTCTATGGATCAAGAGTCATTACAAGTAAAGCTACTATAAAGAAGAAACATATACAACAAAGTGATTTCCATCTGTCTCAACAATTCAAACATGCCCATAAATAACTACCAATCACAGATAAGGAAATCAGATAAGGAGACCTGAAAACAACTTCTAGCTTATGCTGCTGTGACTTTTTAAAACTAGTCTCCACAAAAATTACTGACCCAAGGCAACAACAGTGAGCCAGTCTGCTTGTCAAATCTATATAATAAAGCCCAGCATACAAAAAATTATCTCAAGTGCTAGTCCACATTAGTGGTCATTTTCTAAAACAAGGAACCTGATATGAGGTATTAACTTATAAACAAAAAGTTAAGCCATGAGCTAAAATTTAGTTTCTTGCTTTTGCTCCAAGTCATCCCCACCCCCTTTTTTAGTTGCCGGCACATGACCTTTCACAACAGCAGCTACCTTTTCTAGCCTCTGATCACGTAAATTCTAAGTGGTGCGTAGCTGCCTCTATAACCCTTCACAAGAAAGCTAGTTACTTTGAAGCTGCTGATTCCCCATTATAATGACAAACTCAAAAAAAAAACCTCTTCATCTTTACATAACCTTCACACTGCCTCAATTCAGAAAGTATCCAAAAATATACTGAGTACCTTTTTAACAGCTCTTCTACCTGTATTGCAGAGGCCTCTGCTGGTGGCTCAGACAGTAAAGAAGGTAAAGAACCTACCTACAATGCAGGAGACCCAGGTTTGATCCCTGGGTCGGGAAGATCTCCTAGAGAAGGGAATGGCAACCCACTCTAGTACTCTTGCCTGGAGAATTCTATGAACAGAAGGAGCCTGGCGGGCTTCAGTCCATGGGGTCGCAAAGAGTTGGACACCACTGAGTGACTAACACTTTCACTGCTACTATTCAAGGCTTGTAGGAAAATAATATACTGTATTTCCAATAACAAAATTTTACCAAGAATGAAACTTTCCCAGGGACTAATGGTACTGAATATATGAATATAATATACATACCTGAGCCCCAAAATGAGAATAATCCCCAATTATCTACAATATTAGGAGTTTTAATTTTTCTTTCAAAATACCTGGAAAAGAGCCATACTGAGATCCTGATTGTCTTCTGGCTTCTTCCTCCTTTAATATGAAAAGGAAATAAATTACATAGTAAGAAGTCTGCTGTCCATGCCTACCTTATCCATACAAACCATGAAAAAACAAACTAAAAAATAAACTAGCTAGAGGAGGTACAGAATGACAAATTTCAAAAGGCAATACTGAGCTAAAGACAACATTCCATCCCTCAAAAAACCAATTTTCAACTGGATTCTCAATGAGGAAGTATTACTTTTGCTGGGCTTCCCAGGTGGAAGCTAGTGGTAAAGAACCCACCTGCCAATGCAGGAGACATAAGAACAGGTTCAAACTCTGGGTTGGGAAGATCCTCTGGAGGAAGGCACGGCAACCCACTCCAGTATTCTTGCCTGGAGAATCCCATGGACAGAGGAGCCTGGCGGGCTACAGTAGTCCACAGGGTCTCAGAGAGTTGGATATGACTGAAGCAACTTAGCATAACTTTTGGTAATGATTTTAAGTAGTATTTTTGACTTGGAACTAAAACTAAAAAGTAACGAGTCAATTTTAAATAGCTATGAATTCACTACTAAAACAGAAGGAATCATAAAATTTAAAGTATCAGGGCATACATTCTAAACAAAGCAAATAATACTGCCAAGTTTTAAATTAATTACCTGGCCAGGAAGAAGTACTGATTTTAGGAGAACACAAACAAGGATATAAACTGGTGCTATAAAAACTCACTTAAGAACTTGAAGACTAAGCAATGAAGGGAAGGAAAACCTCCTTTTAAGTAGTATCACTATCCCATAGAACTGCAGCCAGCTCTTTTTATTTTCAAAGAGCCAGGAATTAGAATGATATCCAAAAAAGTCCAATCTACTATATTTCTCTTTAATGATTTAGGTACAGAAATCTTACCCTCTGGGCTCTCTCATGTTCTTCCCGAGCCTTCTTAACCCTTTCTATTCTTTCTTTGATCTCACGCTCTTCACGTTTTCGCTCGTACTTTCTCCGATGTTCAGCAATTTTCTGGGCCTAGGAAAGAAACAGGCACAGAAAAATGTCTTCTCTGAAAATGGAATAAGGTCAACACAAATCAATGGTTTTGTTAAAGAATTATTTTTCTCTGGGGAAAGGTTAAACTTAACACACAGTTCTGAAAAATTAGCTAGGTTTATCTTACAGAAAAAGACCTAACTATGCACAAGCAGACGGCAGATAAATTTTGGGTTAATGAGACCACCATTAAAGGGTGTGAAGAGGCAACCAAGTTTGGGCAGCTACAGTTCACATGCAGGCAGCAGATCTTCTTAGAGCTGCCATGACCAAGCAGGGAGACTTAGAACCTCAATGATGAGGTGAGTGGGCTTCCCTGGCAGCTCAGCTGGTAAAGAATCTGCCTGCAATATAGGAGACCCCAGCTCGATTCCTGGATCGGGAAGATCCCCTGGAGAAGGGACAGGCTACCAACTCCAGTATTCCTGGGCTTCCCTGGTGGCTCAGATGGTAAAGAATCCGCCTACCGTGCGGGAGACCTGGGTTCAAATCCTGGGCTGAGAAGATTCTCTGGAGGAGGACATGGCAACCCACTCCAGTATTCTTGCCTGGAGAATTCCCACGGAGGGAGGAGCCTGGCAGGCTACAGTCCATAGGGTCTTAAAATTTTGAGTCGGACATGACTGAGTGACTAAGCACAGCACAGGCTTTAACAAGTCAACTGTGACCCGGAGAAAAGAAGCTGGGATTTGAAGTTAGAGGAGTGTTAAAAATTTTAAACAGTTAACTAGTGCAAAGATGATAGATGTCAAATTGCATGACAATTCTTGCCCAATACCAGCCATGGGACAGCAGAGACTGGGAACACATATAGCAGTTATTCCCACAGTTTAATTATACTTAAGTTTTCCTCATCAATCAAATGAGGGGGCAAGGAAAAGAAGTATGTTAGTTTTAACTCTAAGAATCAAGATGTACCAGGCACTAGTACACAGTACATGTCAAATACTTGGAATCTAGCATTTATTCATAGAATAGAAATGTAAGATTCATATTCAACTGTTACTTTAGCTTCTTCACGATTATTTAAGAACTTTGTGTTCTAGAATATTTCACTCAATAACCTTGTTGATTTAGCCCTGTTACAAAAAGAAAGAAAATCAAATCATCTGACAGATTAAATTTACTAAAACTTCCACTATCTTAAAGCCTTTGAGAGTAAATTCTTCAGGGTGGAATTTCACCCAAAAGGAAAGATTTGCCATATAGGGCACTAAATTATTTTAACTAACAATTTTATACAGAAATACAGACAGACCAGACTCAATCTTGGGTCACATTTTCTAGATTTTCTGTTTTCTCCTTTGCAATAAAGTTGATGCCCCCTTTACCATTTCTAACTTTCTGGTTATAACTTTGCAGGCCTGCAAACAGAGCTTGCTGTAAATAACTGCATGAGCAATTAAAGCATGAAAACTCAATGAGATTCCCTGAATTTGACACAAATTTAAGTGATTACAGATTATAACTTCCAATGGTTGTTTGCTTCTGCAGTAAATTTACTGCCAACGGTTAAGTAATAGAGCCAAGGAATATCACCGTAATGACTTTCCCTTCCTTTAACATACCCTTGGTTGAACTTCCTTCAGCATTGCACTAGCATCTTCATCATAATCCAGCTTACAGGCAAGGGCAAGATCATGGGCAGCTTCTTCCCAATGGCCCAGAAGTCTGAAACAGATTTAAAGTAATTTTTGGAGGCCTTTATCCATATTCGTTTATGTAGCACAGTGTCTTTCTTATAAAAAAGGACTGTAACAGAACAGGTTTAAGTTAGAAAATGAACTACAAATTTTCATGAACTAATTTAATTACTACATTTCCACTCTATAAAAATTTAGAACGAGTTTAATTTCCTCTATGGTAACTGGGAAGTTGTTTTACTAAAACAAGTTTAAAAACTTTAAATTCTTTTTAATTCAGAATATTAAAATTAATTTTAAAAAATTATGTAGAGCCACAACTTTCAACTCATCAAAAACAGAGTTAAAGGGCATGAGGTGGCTCTGGGGCGGTCACTGTTGCGGCGGCTCCGGAACCAGCAGGAGGAGCCCAGGGAGCGCCGTAAGACGGGCTGGCTCCCAAGCCAGTGTGGAGGACACTGCTTCTTATTACAGCTGCTCAGAAACACCACTGGAAGCTCAGATGTGGGCGCTCCAGCCAACAGCACAGAGGGGTGCAGGGCAGTCACAAAGAAGCCCCTTCTGACGCCCCAAGGAGTAAGCCGACTCTTTCCAGGATCCAGGAACACGACAAAGCAATATGAAACCTGTTCATGAGGGGAGTCAGGAATGCCTTCCACCAAAAAAAGAGACCTCCCCGTGACCAACGAGGATATGGGGAGAACCACCAGCTGCTCAACTAACCACACATCCTCCGGTGATGCCTCTGAATGGTCCCCAGGGGTTGCGGTAGCCAGGCAGAGCCAGGCAGGAGCCAGAGACAGCCTGGGGGCAATGGAGCGGAGGCCATCACTGGTCTGACGGTGGACCAGTATGGCATTCTGTATAAGGTGGTTGTGCCACCTGCCACCTTCTTCCCAACTGGCCTCCCATCTGTGGTGAACGTGAGCCCCTTGCCCCCCAAAAACAAACAAAAAACAGTTAACATGATGTGTATTTAACAAGCTACCTCCTATATGAGATAGAAAACAATACATGTGTACCCATTTTATTTAAAAAAGAGAGGATGAATAAGAAACTAAAGTTTGGTGAAGCTAAGTAAAATGGAGTAGAGAGGATAGCAATGGAAATTAATTAGACTTCTCTGGGTATACCTATTAACTCAGTTTTGACTCTTTAAACATGCAAATGTTTCACATACTTAAATAAGAAAGGACAGAAATAAAGCAAGCCCTAACCCTTAACACAAACAGAAATAAAAAGAGGCTACTTGTTTATCACATTGACAACATTAACCATGCAGGAAAAATTTGTGCAAGTAATTTTTAAAATAGTATTTTGACTATATCTTAAGTGAGATGAATATTCTAAGGATAAGAAAAAACTACCAAAAAAAACCAAACACCACTTAGAGGGTGCATTATTTTCTAAGGCATGATTCTAGGAGAATACTGTCAAAAAATACAAAAGGGAAAACATTTAACACTGAATTTTAATTGAAAATATCAATATAAACTCAAAAATTTTAACTTTTCACCCCAAGACCATTATTTTTTTAAGTTAACTGAAATGACAGTGATGATATCCTGTAAACAATAAACATACCTAGTGGCCAAACTTCAGTTTTCCACAAAATAGTCCCACTAAAGCAAACCATGATTTCTTGGAGAAATGTTCTATTTCAAGTCAAAGTACTGAATGAGTTCTTGTACCAGAAGAAAAAAATGCTCAGACAAATGGGGTCTTCAAGACAATCCACAGCAATGCATGACCTTTTGTATACCCAGAGAGCATTAATAACAATTTTCCAATCTTTTACCTGTATCTTTAACATTGTCATCATAATCATTAGAGCTACTTTACTGAATCACCTAATAAGATAGGTCCCAAGCAAGTTCATCTCGATCTGCATCCGCCCTTGAAGCACAGAACTTTTCCAATCCAGTAAGATGTAAACAGCACAGCACATTTCACCCCAAACCACAAAGACTGACTAATCTGGGTGAAATTCATTTATTTTCCCCCTTATCTGATAGTTCATGTTACCAAGCAGTGATTGAAACAAGTAGTTTCAAGTTACTGTATTCCTTCTTCCATAATATACTGGTTGTTTAAAGTTAAGTTACAATGACAAAGTCTGAAAATAAGAGAAAGCTTGTAAGACACTGATATAAAGTTACTCTCTTTTCTTAGAGATAACTTTGAAAAAAATCCTTGGCCACACGTGGCCAAAGATGTTAACACTGATATTCACTGAACAGGAAGAAATGAAAACAATTCTTATTTTGTTACTTGTTCGTATGACACAGAGTCTCTCAGTTTTACATATTGAGCATGTACCACATTAGCCTTTTTTTTTATTTTTAATAAAAAGAAGATATATTAAAATACCAGATTTAAATTTAAAGAGCTCTGAAAATAACTAGGTTCCATTATTTACCTATGTGCTTTCCCTCGCCACTTGTATGGCTGAGCTGAATCAGGATTTATTTCAATAGCTCTGTCACAGTCTCGGATGGCAGCATTTGGCTTCTGTAATTTGATGAAGACACTAAAAAATAAGTTTGATATTAAAATGTATTCATTTCAAACAATAACATCTTTAGGATTGCCACAGAAGCAATTCTATCTAAACAAGCAGAAATTAGCTCTTTTATTTAGATTTCTCACCTGGCTCTCTTGGCATACAGAATAGCCAAACGAGGATTTAGCTTGATGGCATCTGTGAACAAGTCAATGGCTTTCTGTAGTTCACCTAAAGTGAAACAAGTTTATTGAGAAATAGTGGATAAAAAATATTAACTGTTTATCTCTTTTATTAGCCTTTCACATTCCCCTTTTAGTTCAGTAGAAGACTAGTTTCTAAATTAATACACAAAAGTAGCTCTTCGAAGCAAATCTTTACTATACCTATACTGTAAGTCACCCAAAACAGAGATAATTTTGGGGAACACACCCCCCCTTAAAAATATCAGAATATCACTCTTGGTAGGATTTACTGACTTGTTAAATTAAGATAAAATCAAAGGCGGCGGCGGCTGCTGCTGCTAAGTCACTTCAGTTGTGTCTGACTCTGTGCAACCCCATAGATGGCAGCCCACTAGGCTCCCCCGTCCCTGGGATTCTCCAGGCAAGAACACTGGAGTGGGTTGCCATTTCCTTCTCCAATGCATGAAAGTGAAAAGTGAAAGTGAAGTCGCTCAGTCGTGTCTGAGGCTAAGGCAATTTTATTCCATTAATTAATTTTCTTTTATCCATTAAAAGGATAAAATTAAACTTATAAAGGAAAAAGTAACCCCACACTACATTCATGAAGCTGATACACAAATTCAAAAAAAACCTAAACATATCAGAGACCAATAAACTACATATCAGAGACGGTTCACAAGCCAAAAAAAAGGGGGGTGGACTAGAACTGATAAGAGACCATACCCATATTTTAAATTCATTTTCAGTATCCCATTCTCATAGTTGGCTTCTTTTGTTTATTAATACCTTCAGTAAAGTCAGTTATAATAAACATAATACACAGGAAACTAGTGAGACAAAACAAACAATTTTAAAGTAAAGGCCACAATTCACTATGAAAAATATTTACCCAGTTAACTAAAAGTGTTAAGGACTTTAACAGAACTCATGAAACAATGCAGAAAAATGTTCTATCAGTTACTCCTACAGATGTCTATTAGAAGTTAGATTTGGATGTCTAACAAGTAATTCACATCTACCACGTTCAAAATGAAACCTACCCCATCTCCAAATCTATCCCCCTACCCTACATTCTCAACTAAACACTTTTTATGTATATAATAGGATAACACAAGTAAATGTATTAGAGACAAAAGACTTTGACTTTATAAACTAAATGGCTCCTCCGTTCAGTCTAATTTAGAGGTCAGCAACATTTTCTAGAAAGGGCCATTTAATAATTATTTCAGGCTTTGCAGACTAACAATCCTAACTATTCAGCTCTGCAGTTTTAGTGGGAAAGCAGCCACCAACAAAACATAAATGGGTGTGGTTCCACCAACTCTATAAAAACATGAGGTTGCAGTTTGGAAACTCCTCATCTACCCTCAAGCCCTAAATCTTGCAGTTATTCTTGACTGCACAATCTGAAACCAAAACCCCTCTTTCTCTACTTTTAAAATATATCTAGAATCTAACCACTCCTCATTCTGCTAGATAAACAGAAATCCTAGCGGGCAAGGCAATTAAGAAAAGATTAGTGTGGAAAAGGAATGGTCAGGAAGAGAAGTGGCTGGGATGAATTGCTGGGTACAAATTAAAAGTTGAAATAGGTGACGAAGATCTTTATACAGAAGCAGTAAAGTACAATTAAAGGAATATTGAAGGAAAGTGAGAATGGAAGATTAATATTCAAAAAGAGAACAAGGCTGGGACGGCAAATACGGGATCTGACTCTAGCAGGTCTAACGCTATGATGATCTTCAAAACGTATGCAAAAGTTAATTGCAGTTTACAAGCAAAGGAGTGTGTAACAATAAAAACAAGTCCTAAGTAAGAATAACCTAGGAACAGTGAACAGAAAGCAACAGAGACATTTCAGATAGACAACCTATATTAAGGTAACTGCAATAGTATAAAGGAACCTGAATAACAGTCAACACTGAACTCATTCTAGGGCCTTTCCTGATGGCATGGAAACCACTTTAAAATAAAACTTTAGTCATCTTCTAAGTCAATGGATGAAGTCCAAATGCACAACAGCATTATACAAGACCATCTATTCAACAATGGCATTGTGACACTACACCACAGTTATAAAGGGGTCTGCTTAGTACCCAGTTAATAAATAATTTGTTCTTATAAATTTTAAGTAATTAAATAATATACTTAATACTATCAGCACTCTCCCTTTCTGACAGGATTTTCTGAAGAGGTTCTAACATGCAGAGACTAGAACAAGACTGTTATGTCAATGAACAGTATTTGTCAAAGGTTTTATTATGTAAAAAGTTGAGGCTCACTGATCTAATACCCTTTGGGGTGAAGTCGTCCAACTTTTAAAAGCCTCTTGTCAGGGAAAAAACACTATAGTCAGGAAAGCACAGTCTTGGAGTGACAATCAAGATCTGTCCACACTCTGAGGCAAGATAATGATACTTGAGTGCTCATTTCAGCCTCTCTATCAATGGGAAAGAGCTGAGTGGAGAACAGGACACTTTCTTCTCCAGCACAATATACTCAAAAAATTTAAATTCCCTTTCACTTTCCCATTATTAACAATTACTGTAGCAGAAAATTAGAGAAGAGAATATTCAGACTACTACAGATATACAGCAAAGAGATAAAAAATAACACTCACCATCATTTAGGGCATCAATGGCAGCCACTTTTTTATCATTTGCCTGATCCATCATCTCCTCAGTTATCTAGGGGGCAATTGAATTGAAGATCAACTCAGAATTAGTAGAAAAGCAAAGGGAAAGAGGAAATAATTTGGATTTTCTTAGGGGTGTAGTAACCACAACTCCCATTTTCATTCATTCGTCTCTGGTCTTCAGGGAATAAAGAGGATAATTATGATAAATAATTAGTAAGAAATCGTACAGAATACGTTTTAATCTTTCATACTAAACAATAAATTTCACTCCCTATACTCTGCCCTAGACATGATTTTTGCTTCCCTCCATCCCGATCAGAGCAGGTTTCTCCCGCCCTAGTTTTTTCAAATCTTTTCTAGTTATCCACAAGTATAGGTATAAAACATTGCACCTTTTACCAACTGAGGGTTTTTGGCAACCCTAGGAGTTTACAGGAGATATTTTTCCAACAGCACTTGCTCACTTTCTGTCTTTGTGTCACATTTTGGCAGTTCTCATATTTCAAATTTTTCATTATTGTATTTGCTATGGTGATCTGTGATGTTACTACTATGACTTGCTGAAGCCTCAGATGGCCAATTTTTTAGCAATACAGTACTTTTAAATTAAAGGTATGTACATTTTTAAAGACATAATGCTATGGCACACTTAACAGACTAAGTATAGTGTCAACACAACTTCTTATATACACAAAAAAATTTGTGTGACTCACTTTATCGTAGCGGTCTGAAACCTAACTCACAATATCTTGGAGGCACGCTTGTACTAAAACCCAGTCTCCTCACAAGTGAAAAAGTTCCTAAGAGGCTTGAATCTTCACAAGAAAAATGTCTCCTTCTTTTGGTCCAATAACCATCCATGAGCACCTATACTAGACAGAACAGACACTGTACCAGATGTTGACGCCACAAAGATTATTAATGACAAAAACATAGCAAATGTCCTACAAGAAGCAATTTCTTTAACAAACAAGAATCCACTCTATCACCATAAAATATGCTGGCTAATTAAGAAAAAATGACGTGACAGATTTAAAAACTGGAAGGAAAATACCAAGCTGTCTTTATACCCAGAAAACCCAACAGAACTGACAAATTAGATTTGCTATGACAATTCAATGAAGTTCTCAGATACAAAAGCTACATAAAAAATAAACCCAGAGTTCTTCCACATCTGTAAAAGTCAATTTTATCTCTCAGAGATAAAATTCTGTTGAAGGACACAGATAAACACTATGCTCATGAAAAATTTATTGACTACATCAATCTAACCCGAAGTTACTCAGTAAATTCAAAGCAATTCCAACAAAATTTCATACAAGTTTTGGACAAACTAAAAAACCCTTTTAAAAAGAACAAAGGAAAACATACTTGCCAGATAGTAAGACATCCTGCAGAGCCAGGATAATTTGCAAAGACGACTTCAGTTTATGGCAATATGGTACACGTGATACTCTGAATAAGTCTAAAACACATCTTTCAAAAGCCATCTATGACCTAAGAATGTAGAAATCCTCAAAGAACAAGATTAAATGAAGACCTAAAATTCAGCCAGGTGCCAGGCACTCCATCTGCTTTTAACACTGTGGAAGGTGTCAAACCTGGTAACCTTGCAATTCTGTTTTTGAAGATAGTGCAGGACACAGGAAACAAAGTCTAGATTCAGGTGACACAAATGTATGCTGCCTACTCATACAGCCTCCAAAACCAATCGGGAACCCCAAATGCCTATTCCAAAAATAAACCTGTGCAAAGAGGGAGGGCTGTGTAGTGAGAAGAAAAAGAAATCTCTACTGAAAATTCATAACCACAGTCACGTTACTTGTGTTGTTAAACATGCAAGGAAAAAACCATGACAAATCAGAGTGTTGATGGAAGCAAACATATCCCTCTCTGGAGAAACACACCTTCTATGTAGGCCTCAAAAACTTTCCACAGAACACACACACACACATACACACTCTCTCTCTCTCTCCAACTATAATAAACAAAGTACCTCAATGACCAAGAGTCAGGAAAAATAACAGGAGAATAAGACCAGCAAAACAATCTCATAAAAGAATTTAGTATGTTTTAAGACTATTAAGGCAAGATCTGAAAATGAGTTAGGAGCAAGACACTTATAAATAACCAAGTCGTCTTTAAAAAAAAAAAAAATCAAAGCAAAAATATCAAAATGAAAAACAAGCATTCAAATTCCAACTTCAATGGAACAGCTGATTAGACAAAGCATACATAATTCATCAGAGTGTTAAAGAGAGTGCTACTGCTGCTAAGTCGCTTCAGTCGTGTCTGACTCTGTGCAACTCCACAGAGGGAAGCCCACCAGGCTCTGCCGTCCCTGGGATTCTCCAGGCAAGAACACTGGAGTGGGTTGCCATTTCCTTCTCTAATGCATGAAAGGAGAAAGTCAAAGTGAAGTCGCTCAATGTGTCTGACTCTTAGCAACCCCATGGACTGCAGCCTACCGGGCTCCTCCATCCATGGGATTTTCCAGGCAAGAGTACAGGAGTCGGGTGCCATTGCCTTCTCCAAAAGAGAGGTCTAATGTGTATCTAACTACGGCTCCTGAATGATAGTAGAGAGAACGGGAAAGAAGCCATTTTTGAAAGAGATACTAGCTGAAAATACTCCAGAGCTTAAAAAAAAGTTAACCACTCTAGGGTTTAAGATGTGTTGGTGATGGACAGGGAGGCCTGGCGTGCTGTGATTCATGGGGTCGCAAAGAGTCGGACACGACTGAGCGACTGAACTGAACTGAGTAAATCCCAGGTAGGATAAATACAAAGTATTATAAACCTAGACACACTGAGATGAACAAAGCCATTTTACATAGTAAGTATGGCAATGATGAAATATGACAATATTAAGTAGTGATGAGGGCCTGGACCAATCTTTTAAGCTATGATTAGTATATTACATTGTTTCTCAAGCTCCATTTCATTATCAACCCCCAAAAAAGCTTACTAGGCATTTTCCCCTTACTTTTCACCTCCTCCATTTAAATTGTGCAGATATACTCCATACATGTTAATGTGTTATGATCTTAGGAATACCACTAACCACTGTAACACTTAAAAGTTTTTTCAAGACCCACCTCCCAAGAATCAATTTTCACCACCTTAAGAGTAACATACTGTGTTGTGACAAAATCATTTTAGAAAACAACTGGTACTAGATATCCCATTAACAGGCAATTCCACTTGTAGAAATAAATATCAGATGAACTCTAGAGTTTCAAGAGCAGTTCAACCAGACGTGAAACTGAAATAGGTTAACAGAAAACAAGCATTTTGTTAAGAGTATGATTAAAAATAAAAGGAGTTTTCCCAAATATTTTAAGTAATAAATGCTTTCCTAGATGCCTTAAGTCAGAGTAAGATTTAACATGCCCTTTTCCTAGGAGAAACATGTCATAAGATAACTGCAACAGGTAAGCTTTCACATTCCTGACAGCAAGCAGAAAATAAGCCATTGACCTTACCTCTACATTTTCATCTCCCATTTCTTGAGGTGCATCAGTATCTGGTTCAATCACACCTTCATTGTCAATTTCTATCAAAGTTAAGAAAATGACAATAAGACCTGGGCTATCCAATATAGTAGCCACTGGCCACAGGAGTCTATTAAAAACTAATTAACCTTCGCCTGTGTAACTGTTGAACTGAACATTTTACTCTAGGTTAACTTAAATATTTTACTTTGTTAGTTTTATTTAAACCGATATAATAAAATATTTCCTTGTAAAACACAATCCTATTGTTTTGGTAAGATTACATTTCATTTTAATAGGCACATAATGTAAGGTAGGTTATCACATTGTAGTAGGTACCCTGCCAAGAATAGAGTCACTATTCTTAGTATGTATTACACAGACACACCACTGATTTAGTCAATGTCAACAAAACGATTCAATGCAAATACTCTATGCTTTTTGGGTTTTTTTTTAAATTTTATGCAGATAGCACATGTCACTGTGAAACTCTGTTGTAAATCGTGGTAAAATATTTAACTTTACCATTTTCTGTCTTTGAAAACAGCACAGATAAATTTTAAACTAAAGGTATACTACTGACAGGGCTTCCCACGCGGCACTTGTAGTAAAGAGCCCGCCTGCCAATGCAGGAGACAAAAGAGATTTTGGGTTCAATCTCTGGGTCAGAAAAACCCCCTAGAGAAGGGCATGGCAATCCACTCCAGTATTCTTGCCTGGAGAAGCCCATGGACAGAGAAGCCTGGAGGGCTATGGTCACAAACAGTCAGACACAACTGAAGTAACTTAGCACAGCACATACTACTGACACAGTATTAGGAAACATATTTAGCAAAGTGAATTTGATAAAAGCAGTTTCCTCTAAACAGTCAAAAAAGAATGAAATTAAAATCAGCTACCTGAAATTAGAATTCACATCCAACAAAAAATTTTTGAATTAATTTTTAACAGGAACTGAGCTTGTGCGTGTGCACTCAGTTGTGTCTGACTCTTTGCGACCCCATGGACTGTGCCCACCAGGCTCCTCTGTCCATGGAATTCTCCAGTCAAGAATACTGAAGTGGGTTGCCATTTCCTCCTCCAGGGGATCTTCCCGACCCAGGAACTGAACTCTCATCTTCTTCACTGCAGGCAGATTCTTTACCTGCTGAGCCACTAACTTTGTCTAATTATAAACTAGCTTAATTCACGCACAAAATGCTTAATTTTTAAAAAATTATTATAGTCATGGTAATTTTCATAAAACTGTAAGACTAAAAAATATTTTACAGTAAGTAAAATATCTGATTAAGCCCACAAACAAGAAACCTTTTCCAACATACCTAAGATCAAGAACCAATTTGAAATTTTAAAATTTTTAAGTAATTTTTTTAGCTTTTAGATAGGTTCCATGAATTAAGAGACTATCCAATTAATAACTAGGGTATATATTTACAGTCTCAAAGGACCTCCAAATTTATGGAGAAATTTGTCAGTTTGCAGTCTGAAAAAACAAAACCAAAAAAAAACCCCAAGCCCACGACACATCAATTCTTCTAAACTGAACCGATATTACTAACACTGATGCAGATACTAAAGGAAAACAATTTTTTGCTACTTGATTCAGTTATTTGAAAACTTTTACACATATCTAGAAAAACCTGAGTATGTGACCCAACTTTTTCTACAAAAAAAATTTTTTTTTTACTAATTTCATGAAATGTGAATACTGATCAAGTATTTACAACAAAAATGTAACATCTGCATTGAGATATGCTATAAATACTTAAAATACTCTGAATTTGAAGACCTAGTATGAAAAATAGATAAACAGCTCATTAATAATTTTTCCATACTGATCACATATTGAAATGCTAACATTTTACATATTAGTCTAAATCCATTATTTGAATTAATTTCAACTGTTTTTAATTTTTAAAATGTGGCTACTAGAAAATTTCAAGTTTCACATGTAGTTCATATTATACTACTATTAGCACTGATTAGTCAATCTAGTAAAAAAATCAACACGGAATCATATTATAGTGATCATATAATCAAATACACACTAACTACCATCTCCTCACCTAGATCACTTTCCTCACTTGATGGTTCGTCTGTCTTTATGTTTTCCTCCGCCTTCTTACTATCTGTTTTTTCTTCCTAGCAAAGGGAAGGCAAACAATGCTATCAGCATTTAATAACACACCCAATATATATTCTATTAATTTATACAAATTTATATACATACTATTCACATACATTATATTTCAGTTGTTAATGTTCTATCTTGTTGTGTTTTGGTAAACTACTTTTAGTTTTCTATTTTTATTGCTCTTTTTAAGTATAGGTCCACTCCCTCATCCAAACCATTCAGACAGTTTCAGAATTTTTCAAATGTTAAGATTTTAGGAAGCTAATAAAGTAGATATACCACATATTATGCCTTAACAGGCACTATAGTCCACAACTCCCCATAATCAAACACATTACTACTTTTACTACTTTTGCAAAATAAAGTTTTATCAGAGATACACATTAAACGCAATTTTGTCTTCGTACATATTTATCATATGGCAAAAGAGCCTATCTAGGGCTCAGAATCTACCAAACTCTGACAAATGACTCATCTAAAAACAGAATTAACTATTTCTGGAGCTTTTACTTCTCTCATTTCACCCGTTCAAAGATAATGTTAAATAATAAAACGACAAATTTTCTTATCAATTTAAGACAGCTAACGAGAAAATTCTGAGGGGGGGAAACCTTCTAGACATAGAGGCACAAAATAAAAGAAAAGAATCCTGAAGAGAGCATTCTTTTCCCCACCCTCATCTCTAAACTTTAGCTACCAGTAACCTCCCCCAGCAACCTCCTTACTATACACACCTTTTTGGCAAATATGCTGAAGCAACACCCTGAATCACACTTAGAAATACCCCTCAGGTAGTAGGCAGAAAAAGTAGAGCACAACAAATCTGGGCTGTTCTTTCATTTACTTTCCAAATATTAATAAAGTACCTACAAAAATACTATAATACATGCTAAAAAATGATGATAATTATGAATGGGAATTCCCCAGAGGCCCAAAGGTTAGGATTCACTGCACTGTGTCCAGGTTTGATCCTCAGTGGGGAAGTAAGATCCAGCCAGACATGGGGCATTGCCCTCCCCCACCCCAAATGATGAAGACTACAAATGCATACAATTACAGAGCTTACCACTTACAGTTCATGCACATAACATGCATCCAGCATTTATTCTCACTTATTTCACAACACAATGAATCTTCAACCCCACATTCTAAGTATCAAATCAGATTACAGAGACTTGACTGCAAAATAGAAATTTTACCAAGATCTTATTTCCAAATGATTTCTTGGAGAAATCACAGGTAGTAATTTGAGGGCAGCAGGTGAAATACAGTCCTAAGAAACCTTATAGTACTTTATCACTAAACATACAAACGAAATTCATAACTTACCTTGGTATTTTCTTCCGATTTAGTTTTATGAGCAGCAGGTGGTATTTTACCCCCCATGCTTGAGGAAGATGAGAAAAAAGTATATTTAGAAAACTAAAATTAAATATGCACCTTTCCCATTCTATTTAATGTGATAGTTACCAAAATGTGATAGTTATCAAAGATTCTTCAATTACTCAGTATCTTTGATACCGATAATGAAAAATGGCTCCCGTGTATCAATCACTAAATCATTACACAATCCAAAATACCTTAGCATGCAATTCAGCAGAGTGGAGGGATTTAATGATAAGGAACAAGCATACAAACAGGACAAAATTCTTTAAAAATAACTTTTCGAAAGAATATAGTAATCAAATATGAGTTCTTTTCAGTTAAATTTTAATGAAGACACTGAATTCTTAAACTAAGTTTCAAAATGCAGCATTCTGGAATGTATTTAGGGTGACATCCAAACACAGTCCTAACAGTTTAGTTCATGTTAAAACCTTGGGAGAGTATGGCAAAAACCACCACAATATTGTAAAGTAATTAGCCTCCAATTAAAATAAATTAATTAAAAAAAAAACAACCTTAGGAGGTAACAGTCCTGCCAAGTAATGTATTAAAACAAAATCTAACCCTAAGGAAAGATCAGACAAACCCAAATTGAGGTAAGTTCTATAAAACAACTGGCTCATAATATTAAAAATTGCCAAGGTCATGAAAATCAGTGAGACTGAAGTCCTATTTCAGAACAAAGAGACATGACCACAAAGTGCAACATGTAATTCTGCAGACTAGATAACATCACTGCATCAGTTTCTGAGCTGATGGCTGCACTGCAAAGGACAGTCCTCATTTGTAGAAAACACACACGAAATGGCACTGGGGACACAGTGTTGGATATAGTTCAGGAAAAAAGTTCTTCATACTATACTTGCATTCTGTTTGCGAGCTAGAAACAGTTTCCAAGAAATTTAAAACTTGGGAGGAAAACCCAAGAAGGTTTATTCATAAACTAGATTTAGAATTTCTCACACTCCAAATTCTAGTTAACTACTGGAAGGTAACACCAATTTATAGGTACAGAAGTTTCATTTTATATTTCCAAGATAGAAAACAAGCTAGTTCCCTGTCAAAATTGCAAACTGCACTTTGTCAATACAGGCGTTTACATAGGACTAGTGCAGAGACCTTCTCATGTGGGATCACAGAAGACAGCAGTCATAATTCTCTCACTTTGGTAACATTCAGTCTATTCTCTGCTATAGTTACTGACACACATGTACAAAAAACTGGGGGCTATATTCCAAATTCACTGACAGTACAAATGCATTCGGTTCACTTCATTTAAAGTATTTGCTGAAATAAAGGTTTATTATAGCACAGAGAACTACTGGAAAAGGAAATGGCAACCCACTCCAGTATTCTTGCCTGGAGAATCCCAGGACAGAGGAGCCTGAAGGGCTACAGTTCATGAGGTCATGAAGAGTCAGACAAGACTGAGCGACTAACACACAATGTAAAATAGTTTAAAAATATATGTATATGTATAATTGAATCACCTTGCTGTGCACCTGAAACGTTGTAAGGCAACTATATTTCAATAAAACAAACGTATATTTTCTCAAAAAGACAAAAAAAGAGTATCTGCTGAAGAGCAACGGTCCATGTACTGTGCTGTAGACCAGAATACAAAGATACTACCTTTCATCTTAAATTACCATAAAATGAAAGGATAAAAAGCACGTACAAGATAGAATGTAGACCAAGTTGTCAAATAGGAGAAAACAGAGTCAGAAAACACTTCTCCCTCTAGAAAAACAAAAATATTCCAAAACATTTCTGGGAAAGAATGTAGTCCCCCAATTCCCACTAGCTACCGAGCCAAAATTTTTTTTCTTCGTATTTCTCTTTGTCCAGCATATTAAACTTATAAATTCTTAAAACTAAATGAAGTTTAAAGGTATAAATAATGGTAGAAATTATGGCAAATAAGCAGACAGATTGTCTAAGATCCTGTATCCATGACTAATTTAGTAAGGAGTAGAGGAAAACCTGAAATGGAAACCTAAAGTAGCATTAAGTTTAGGAATATTCTTAGACCTTGAAGTCTCCACATTCAGCCCAATCTACTATATAACCTTGGACTGCTTTAAGAAGGCTGATGTGAAGGCAGAAAAGGGAGACCACAACCATATGTTTAAATTTAGATGGAAACAATTAACAAAAGTTTGTAGGTTAGTATCTCAACTTAAACGTTCAGAAGCAGATGTGTACACATAATACGTAAGCCAACAATTTAGTCTACCAAAAGAAAAATATAAAAAGAACCAGAAAGAAAAACTGGAATTACCTATGGGAAACATTAAAATAAGACACAAGGCTATTTTTTTTTTTAAACGATACCTGACAGTATTTTTCAGACCTTAAATCAGAATTGTCTTACATAGCAACCAGCTCTCCGACATAAGTTACAACAATGTTCTCAGATATGTTTTAACTTTTCTTCAGGGTCCTCTCTACCTCTCCAGTGATGGAACAAACCATGTATCCACTGGGTATAACGTTCACTCTTGATGCCAAATATTTCTTTCTGCAGTATAGGTCCCCTTTTCCTGCAATTTTAAGAACTTGGACTAATCGTAGGCTCTTTCCTCTAAAGAATGGATAATAAGAGGAAAGCACACAAATACCTTAAGTGACACTCTTGGATCAAGTCACGCAGTAAACAACTAAAATCGAGATCTCAATTTCTAGTCCTGAAAATCTAACTGCATCTCTTACGGGTTTTTTTCTGTCAAAAAGGAGAATTTGTAGAACAGTGCTCTTAACTCTTAACAACTGTTACTAAGCTACTACAGGAACTAACTGTAAGTGTGCTCAGAATTCTACGAAAGTATCAGGAGCAGAAATCTTACAGTAGCGAGAAACTGGAATGGGTAAACAAAGACCGAGAAAGAGGGGGAAAAAAGACTATCCCACCGCAAACAACGTTGATGGATTTGAACTTAAATCGCTTCGTTAGAACAAGCTCATTGAAAGAACTAGTCTTTCAAATGTTGGCTAATCGTTGATGCATCTTTCCCTATAAAAATATTACTGAAGTAAACAGATAAATGTTTAGGGTAGTACCTTTTAAGGGTCTCGTTTCTTTGTCCTGTCGCTACGTATCATCATGAGATGCAATTCTGTATGTCAACTCTTTCAAATCCTCACCAGAGGTACTGATTTTAAAAAAACCATCTCGGGGAAGGGTTCCCTTTCTTCCTTAAGTTCCCCTCCAAAACGCAGAATACTAACCTCTAAATATCAAAACGAGTTTCTGTGTTTATTCATTTGTATTACTCAATAAGATTGTTCTCATACTGTTTCATAGCTAGCATCTGGCACAATGCCTGTTCAATTAATTTCACGCTCGTGGCGACGTACTCTGGAGTTACAGCTAACAAGAACAGACCGTATTAACAAGCGGGTTCTTAAAAAATCATTTTTCTTAAGTGTTTGAAGTGATAGAACTGCCACTACCAAAGGACAAATGATTCCCAAAATAATTCTACGCACTTAAAATCGTAAAGGTAATCACACAGAGCTATCACTTGAACGGTAACTTGTTAACTACACCGATTTTTAAGGGCATAGTGCGTGTAAGAGTTGCTTTGTGTTACTGCGACCTCAACAGGACACCAGAGACAGCAAGAAAAACAACTCCACGCTAAAGAGCAGTCTGGCCGCCCTCACCCCTCCCCCTCACGTCTTCAGTGTCCAGGTCCCCGCAACACTCTGCATCTCCGTATTTCGACGAAGACACACCCCTGGCCACCTCAGGGTCCAGGGAACCCAGCTCTGCCATTTCTTTCCGTGCCTCTGACCCATCTAAGCGTCCCGATCCTCCATTAGCCCCTCGAGGTGGCCTCCAGGGAGCGAGCCCTGTCGCCGAGCTCCCCGCTCCGAGCCAGCTCGGGGCCCAGCACCCGCTCCAGCCGTCCCTCTTCCCTCCCCACAACGGTCCTCAGGCCCGGGTCTCACCTCTCCACCCACTCCCTCAGGAAGCGCATTTCCTCGGTGTGCAGAACGCTCGGGTCCTGCTTACACATTTTCACGAAGGCTCGAAGCTCGCTCACTTTGCGGGGGTCCATAGTCTAGCGGCGGCGGGAGGCGGCGGGCGCGGCGAAGGCGGCGGCCCGATTCCAGGCCCGGGCGCTACTTCAGCGTGACCGCGTAAAGGGGGCGGCTGCCGCGAGGCAGAACAGACCAGAACCTCCCCGGCCGCTGGCTCCGCCCACCCAACGGTCTCGTGACCCCGGGTCCTTCGCCTGTTCATTCCTACTCCCTCTGCCGCTGCCCTGCGCACTGCTCAGAACCTTCTAGAAGCGTGGCTGTTCGTGCTGTTGCCTGCCTCTCCATACACGCATTCTTATATTAACTCTAGAACCGGTGCTCTAGAGGGATCATCCTCCTATCCGGTGCTTTCTAGGAGGCGGAAGCTGTCAGCCTCTGCGGGGAGTCGTTTAGAATAGAATAGTCTCTCGAGTGTGACCATTAAATAGAATATGATGCCATGACGCCACCAAGATGGCTCTGCGGTCGGAGCGGCCCTCACAGCTCCCAGCGTGACGTAAACAGACTGCGCCGCTGTGGGAGGAAAGCCCGGCGCGCGGCGCCGGCCGGAAGGGGCGGGGCGCCTGGCCAGGTTTCCTGGCGACGCATCCCTGTTGGCGACCGCTTCTCCGGCAGGTTTCTTCGTTTCCTTCCTGACGCCTGAGCGTGGCAGTTATGCCTTGGCTACTCTCGGCAACTAGGCTTGTTCCCGCGGCAGCAAGCGCCCGCAGCCTCTCAGGTTAGACTTAACCTCCCACAGTGTCCCCTCTGGAGCTTGCCCTGCGAAGCCTGAGGCGCGCCAAGCGGGATCCAAGTTGGTCTCAGGCGACCCCTGCTTCGGCGGACCCTTCTACCGGGACGTCCACGCCCAAACCCTCAGTGCACTCCTCGAATTTCTTCTCTTCCTCCTGCTGCCCCTGAGAAAGGGTGGGCCCGGTGTTCTCTCAACCGTTGAGGTACTCTGGGAGTTGAAATGACTGCAGAGAGAAAAGTGTGTGCTGTCTTCCCCGAGGGGCTAAGTCATGCGGACTCAGGAAACTTGTGTCAGTTATCACACTTGTTCTGGTGACAAGGTGTCTATCATCAGGTAGCTCTTGTTAGGATAACCTAATAAGTGTAGGATAACTTAAAATCATATTTTCGTGTTTTCAAAGAGTTGACGTGAGATCTGGCTCTCACGAAATGGACGTGAAACGTTACGTTTAATAATACAAATCCTTTGAGTAGTTCCTCTTGGGAGAGGTAATGTTTGGAAATACTCCTGAGGCCTTTTATGTCTGAAAGTTTTGGTTGTAAAGGCAAGGTAGAGTATTCTGGGAGTATGGGGGGGGGATATTTTTAGGGTGCATTGTATCGTGAGGAATTGAAACGATCAGTGAAAGCTGAATCGTCTGCCTTTCAGGTTTTGGGGGCGATAGGTGAACAGTGTGTGCACCAGAGCATGTGGTCTGTGACACCAAAGCTGTGTCTTGGCATTTATTTATTGTGTTGCTATACTTGAATTTATTGACAGTGGGATGGTAATTATATCAAGACTTACTCCTAACTTTAAAATATAAAAATAAAAAGTAATAATTGTCCAGTGCACAGAACTTGCTCTTTGCTTCTAATAGCTAGGCTGCAGAAAGCTGTCCCTCTCCATCGAGAGTAGGTGAATAGATAGGCTGTTAGTCAGTCTTGAACACAAAGGCCAGAGCTTATGATTTAGAGCTGGAACCATTGGTTTTCTTGTGACTTTTCTTCTTTTTTTATATTTGTTGAGGCTTTGTGTGAAACCTGATTAATCAAGGTTTAGGACAAGGTACTGGATTACACCAGGGCTTCCATGGTGGCTCAGCTGGTAAAGAATCCACCTGCAATGCAGGAGACTTGGGTTCGATTCCTGGGTTGGGAAGATCCCCTGGAAAAGGGAACGGCTACCCACTCCAGTGTTCTGGCCTGGAGAATTCCATGGACTGTATAGTACATGGGGTCGCAAAGAGTTGGACACTACTGAGCAACTGTTGCTGCTAAGTCACTTCAGTCGTGTCCGACTCTGTGTGACCCCATAGACGGAAGCCCACCAGGCTCCCCCGTCCCTGAGATTCTCCAGGCAAGAACACCGGAGTGGGTTGCCATTTCCTTCTCCAACTGAGCAACTGTAGTTTAAGTTTTTAGTTTACTGGATTATACACACCAAGATCTTTGAAAAATGTGTTTATCATGCTTTATTTTCCCTTAGTAGAATAAGTAAATTTAACTACGTCTTCTATTACCATCATAATGTACATTTATAGGGGAATTCCCTGGTAGCTCAGTCGGTGAAGAATCTGCCTGCAGTTCAGGAGAACTGGGTTCAATCCCCAGTTCGGGAAGATCCCCTGGAGAAAGAAATGGCAACCCACTCCAGTATTCTTGCTGGAAAATCCGATGGCCAGAGGAGCCTGGCAGGCTGCAGTCCATGGGGTCTCAAGACCATGGGGTCTCATTCAACTTAGCGACTAAACCACAACCATACATATATAGGCTTTCTGAATGAATGATCTCATTGGATCTTCACAAGTCCAGTAAGAGCAAATATTTTACTGATAGGGAACTGAAACTAACACAGTATCACAAGTAGCAAATCAGGAATGTTTTATGATTGCCATATAGTCCTTTTCCTGTTATGCTTGTGCTAGGTCTTACTCTAGCATAGTAGAGTTCTTTTGGAACTTTTTATTGAGCCAGAATAACTTTAATCAATAACTTTTGAGTTAGTCATTCTGGAGAGTTGCAGTCTAGTCAGATGATAGAGAAGCAACAGACAAATGAGAATATAGCAAAGGATGGTGGTTAGAGTCTTGACTCAAGTGACATGGGAGCTCAAGAAAGGCAGTATTGTCAAGTGGCCAAGTTGTATCTGACTCTTGGCAACCGGATCTTAGTTTCCCAACTGCTCCCTGCAGTGGAAGTGTGAAGTCTTAACTACTGGACCGCCAGGCATGTCCTATTTACAGCTGCCAGAGTAGGCCTGTTTAAGTGTGTCAGATTATGTCACTCTTGTGCTCAGAGCCTCCAGTGGCTTCCTGTCCCAAATGTTATACCATAGTTTATACTGTGATCTGGAAGTCATTGCATACTGTGGACTTCTGTTACCTTTCATACTTCATCTACTTGCTCTCAGAAAGGGCCATGCGGATCTCCATGTTCCTCACACACCTTATACAACATGCTTTAGGGACATTTGACTTGCTAGTCCTGCTACCTGGAATCCTCTTTGACCAAATATCCACATGGCTGACTCCTTCATTTCATTGAGATCTTTTCTCACATGTAACCATCATTTCACCCTGGCTACCTTGGCTGAAATTTCACCACTCTTGCTCTGAAATTTCTATGTCCTTCCCCTGATTTTTTTTTTACTTACACCCTTTTTTTCGGCTCCAAAATCACTGCGGATGCTGATTGCAGCCATGAAATTAAAAGACACTTACTCCTTGGAAGGAAAGTTATGACCAACCTAGATAGTATATTAAAAAGCAGAGACATTACTTTGCCAACAAAGGCCCGTCTAGTCAAGGCTATGGTTTTTCCCGTGGCCATGTATGGATGTGAGAGTTGGACTGTGAAGAAAGCTGATCGCCAAAGAATTGATGCTTTTGAACTGTGGTGTTGGAGAAGACTCTTGAGAGTTCCTTGGACTGCAAGGAAATCCAACCAGTCCATTCTAAAGGAGATCAGTCCTGGGTGTTCATTGGAAGGACTGATGCTAAAGCTGAAACTGCAATACTTTGGCCACCTCATGCGACGAGTTGACTCACTGGAAAAGACTCTGATGCTGGGAGGGATTGGGGTCGGGAGGAGACAGGGACGACAGAGAATGAGATGGCTGGATGGCATCACCGACTCGATGGACATGAGTTTGAGTGAACTCCAGGAGTTGGTGATGGACAGGGAGGCCTGGCGTGCTGTGATTCATGGGGTCGCAAAGAGTCGGACACGACTGAGCGACTGAACTGAACTGAACTGATGACTAACATATTTTACTTAGTATTTGTTTATTGTCTCTCTGCAGTCTAAGCTCTGTGACAGCTAAGAGTTTTTTTGTTTGTTCATTATTGTACCCCAGGTACCTAAGATACTACCACAAATAGTGGGTACTCAAAAAATACCGTTGAATGAGTGAAAGAATAAAAATAATAGGATGAAAACAGTGTATTTGGAAAATGAAATAATTACAGGAAGTTCAGAAGTAATTGTGTTGAAATTCATTTAAAGGAAGCAAATATATAAAAACATTGAGCCCAAACCAGTTGCTCAATATCTGATATTATCTGTAACTCTGAAACTCATCTGTTTTTCTTCCATCATAAGCCTAGGTTGAGATGGCTAAAGGTGGTATTTTAGAGTAATGTATTTTTATAGCCTGTGTACATACTCAAAAAATTAGAAAGTTTCCTATCTGGTATAAGTCACTGATGGCCACCCATGCATGATACAGCTTCACATTGCTCTGAAGAATCCAGGATAAGTGTGGCCTTATAAGAAAAAAAAATATGGTAAAATACATGCATGCATGCTGTCATTTTAATCATGTCTGACTCTTTGCGGCCCCACGGACTGTAGCCCGCCAGGCCCCTCTGTCCATAGGATTCTCCAAGCAAGAATACCAGAGTGGGTTGCCATTCCCTTTTCCAGGGGATCTTCCCCACCCAGGGATCAAACCTACATCGCTTAGGTCTCCTGCATTGGCAGCCGAGTTCTTTACCACTAGCATGACACGCAAATTCGTGAAGCGTTCCATATTTTTTCTGAGGTTAAAGGTTAGTCAGATTGGGACTGCAATGGGTTTTATCCTTTGGTAGGGCTTCCCTGGTGGCTCAGAGGTTAACGCGTCTGCCTCCAATGCGGGAGACCTGGGTTCGATCCCTGGGTTGGGAAGATCCCCGGAGAAGGAAATGGTAACCCACTCCAGTGTTCTTGCCTGGAGAATCCCATGGATGGAGAAGCCTGGTAGGCTACAGTCCACGGGGTCGCAAAGAGTCGGACACGACTGAGCGACTGAACAGAACAGAACAGAACAGCACCACCTGGGAAGCCCGGTAGCCAGTTAAAAGTCTGTCTGCTGCTGCTGCTAAGTCGCTTCAGTTGTGTCCGACTCTGTGCAACCCCATAGATGGCAGCCCACGAGGCTCCGCCGTCCCTGGGATCCTCCAGGCAAGAGTGAGTTGCCATTTCCTTCTCCAGTGCATAAAAGTGAAAGTGAAGTCACTCAGTCATGTCCAACTCTTCGCAACCCCGTGGACTGCAGCCTACAAGGCTCCTCCATCCATGGGATTTTCCAGGTAGGAGTACTGGAGTGGATTGCCATTGCCTTCTCCATGTAAAATACATGTAACATCAAATATGCCATGTTAATAATTTTTAAATAAACAGTTGTGAAAAGATCTCCAGAACTTTTTCATCTTGCAGATCTAAATCTGTCACCACTAACAGTGCTTTCTCCTCCTCCTTGCAGCCCCTGGTCACCGTATTTTCACTTGCTATTGCTATGAATTTGACTTTAGATACCTCATAAAAGTAGAATCATAATGTCTCAAAGTTCATCCATGTTGTCACATGTGACAAGGTTTCCTTACTTTTTGAGGCTGAATTCAGAATCTGTGTATGCCTATATGTATATGTATTTTATCTATCCATCCATCAGTTGACATTTGTATTGGCTCCACCTCTTGGCTGTTGTGAATAAGTGTGCTGTGAACATAGGCGTCCAGATATAAGTGTAGCTATTTTTAATTTAAAATGCTTTTATACTTTCATTTTTAATTTATAGTGTCTTAAGTTGTGTACGAAGTGCTCTGTGATCATTGAAAAAAGTCATCTCATTAATAACTATGTAGACTGAACCCGTGTATTTTAATACATTTTTAGCTGCTAATGCTTTATGTATGTCAGAAGTCTGTAAAGTAGCTTTAATTAGATCAAAGGAATGATTATAGATTATAGACTTGACTAAAGAAAAACTTCATAGTATATAAGTATTTATATGGTATATATAATATATAAACATTGCAGGCAGATTCTTTACCATGTGAGCCATAACGGAAAACCAAGAATACTGGAGTGGGTAGCCTATCCCTTCTGCAGCATATCTTCCCAACCCAGGAATCGAACCAGGGTCTCCTGCATTGCAGGTGGGTTCTTTACCAACTCAGCTATGAGGGAAGTCCATATAAGCATTTATCTCAAAAACAAAAAGTAAAATAATCGTTGCTGTTTTCTAAACTCTTAATATCACTGTCACCACAATTCATCTTTTTCTAACATATCTAATCCAGACAACCACGCATCAGATGTCTACAATCCTGCTAAGCACGTTAAAAATGTAATCTTAGTGTAGTATTAAACAAATATCTACAAAACTGATTAACAGAAACAGACACAGAGTTGCGTCCAAATGTTATATGAACATAATGTGTCTGAAGAATCAATTTAATGATTCCTTTTAGTTGACTTCTTCTTCTTTTCTTCTTTATGCTTCTTTTTTCTCCTCTTACCACCTTCTTTGAATCCTGCTGAGAAAATAGAGGGATTCCAGTTGCTGGTGACCCAAGTTACACCCTGCTCATCGTTGTTTGCATGTTTGGGGCTGCAGGACTTTGGTGAATAATTGTTAAATGACTGTCTTCTCCAACTGCATTCTTCATCAAAGCCCTCTTTATCTGCCACACCATTTGAAAGAAAGGACTTCAACTCACCATCGTATTGATCTCTTTCTAGGTCATCCTCAGTAATTCTTTTTGTCTTGGTATTTCTGCTATTAACAATCTTACCTGAAGCGGTAACAGTAACATAGTTGTCCATCCCACTATCATCAAATGCCAGGGAAGAAAATGAATAAAGTCCCTCCTGGCCCAGTGAACCAAATGGTGTATATCCTGTATCATATGAAGAAAATCTCTCAAAAACTGGGTATTCGCTGGATGTAGAGAAAAAGGATCTGTGTGCACCTCTGTTTCTGCTTCCATAGGAGCTCCTTGAATTATTTAAAAGGTCTTCAAGTGAGTCTTCAAAGAAATGAAATGAAAATGGGTCCCTTTCACCAAAAATTTCTTTAAAGACATCATCTGGCTTACGGAATGTGAAGCCATATTCAGAAGAATCATCGAAATCACTTCCACCTCCACCATTTAATCCTTCTTTGCCGTATTTATCGTAAATGTCCCGTTTTTCATCATGTGATAATACCTCATATGCCTCAGCTACTTCTTTGAATTTTCTCTCAGCTTCTTCTTTGTTTTCTGGATTTTTATCTGGGTGCCATTTAAGTGCCACTTTTCGATAAGCCTTTTTAATATCCTCAGGTGAAGCATGTCTCTCCAATCCTAGAACTTGGTAGTAGTCCACCATGTTTTTAACAGATGGTTAGAAAGGGCTTCTCTAGGGAGTGAGAACCGTAGTTTCGTCTCAGCTCAGGCTCTGCTGGTGCTGGTGGTAGAGGCAGTGACTGTAAATAGGCGTTTTTACATTGAGGACAATGTTATCACCTTGGACCACTGCTAGGAGACCTGAGGGTACTGATTATGTGGCAGGCAGACTTATAAGCTTATGTCAGAGGGCTGCATTGTGGTGTCATTCTGGGCTTGGTGTAGCGACTAGACCTTCTAAATGGAGCTAGTCCACAGTCAAACCAGACCATCCTTAACCCTCTGGACTGTTTCTCCCATGTTTTCCTAAAAGCCTCAAACAGTGCCCTGTAAACCAGTGGAACCTGTTGTAGTATGGCCGCAGCATGCCCCTTGCATAATATGACCTCTGGGCTACTGAGCTTTAATAACCTACTTCTCAGTTCTTCCATGTTTTGGTTTGGGAAAAATGAAGAATTTCAACGTTAGAAAGTCATAGTATTGGTTTCCTGAGACTACCATAACAAATTAACACGAACATGTCTGCTTAAAACAGTAGAGGACTTCCCTGGTGGTCGATTGGCTAAGAATCCACCTGCCAGTACAGGGAACATAGGTTTGATCCCTGGTCCAGGAAGAGTCCACATGCAATGGAGCAACTAAGCCCATGTGCCACAACTGCTGAGCCTGAGTGCTACAACTACTGAAGCCTGTGCACCTAGAGCCGGTGCTCTGCAGCTAGAGAAGCCACCCAGTGAGAAGCCCACGCACCACAACAGAGTAGCCCCCACTCTCCACAACTGGAGAAAACCCGCGCGCAGCAACGAAGACCCAGCACAACCAAAATTTTTAAAAAATAAATACATTAAAAAAAAGGTAGAAATGGATTGTCTCACAGTTCTGGAGACCAGAAGCTTGACATCGTGTGTCAGCAGGGCTCCATTCCTTCCAAAGGCTCTAGGAGGGCCTCTGTCCTTCACGTCTCAGCCTCTGATGGCTCTAGGTATTCCTTGGCTTGTAGCCACATCACCCCCATTTCTGCCTCCATGGTTACATTGCTTCCTTCTCTTCTGTCTCACTTCTCCCTCTGCATTTCTCTTGTAAGAACACAGGTCATTGGATTTAGGACTGACCCAGATAATACAGGATGATCTTTTTATCTCAAGTTCCTTAATCTAGTTCTACATCTGTAGAAACTTCTCTTCCAAATTAACAGTCACAGGGTCTGGGGATTACAGCATAGATATGTCTTTTGGGGGCTACCATGCAAAATATTGCAGTGATAAAGCCATTTTAGTGCACTGAGACAAATTTTTTTAATGGAATAGGGATTAAAAATAACAATCATAGGAAGAATAGTATTAAGTGAAATTTAAATACACTGTCATTCCTACTTTATAATCCCTACTAGAACCTTTAACTTGATGTAGACTTTCGCGTTTTGCTGTTGGAATGATTGTATGTTCACAGGGAGATTGTATGGCACTAATTGTGTCATTGGGAATTCGGTAGAGAGGACTTAGTGGCAGGGTGGAGGGGAAAGATCAAAGATTTTGAAGGTAAAACTGAGTTTAAATCCTGACTTCCTAAGTATTGCATGAGAAAGTGAAAGTGTTAGTCGCTCAGTCATGTCTGACTCTTTGTGACTCTATGGACTATAGCCTGCAAGGCTCCTCTGTCCATGGAATTCTCCAGGCAAGAATACTGGAGTGGGTTCCCATTCCCTTCTCCAGGGAATCTTCCCAACCTGGGGATCGAACCCAGGTCTCCTGCATTGCAGGCAGACTATTTACCATATGAGCCAACATTGCACAAATTACTTCAGAATCTAATTCCTTATTTTTTTTAAAAGCGATAACGCCAACCTCGTGACAGTTAAAAATCTAATTCCTTAGTTTGGTGTACAAAGCCTTTAGTTGTCTGATCCTTACCGTGCTGATATTTTACTTTCCCTCCAGCAGCAGCACTGACCTGAAACTCTCTTTCCGTCCCTCTTCCCTTAGTAAGCATACACGCACGCATGCAAGCACAGTGTCTTCTATGCCTTCCCTTCCGTGTCTCATTCATGTACCTTCCCCTCCCCTTGTCGCTTTCACGTGACTAATTCCTGCTCAGAGTTCAGTTCAGTCTCTCAGTCGTGTCCGACTCTTTGCGACCCCATGAATCACAGCACGCCAGGCCTCCCTGTCCATCACCAACTCCCAGAGTTCACTCAAACTCATGTCCATCGAGTCGGTGATGCCATCCAGCCATCTCATCCTCTGTTGTCCCCTTCTCCTCCTGCCCCCAGTCCCTCCCAGCATCAGGGTCTTTTCCAGTGAGTCAATTCTTCGCATGAGGTGGCCAAAGGATTGGAGTTTCAGCTTTAGCATCAGTAGGCGTCACCTACTCCTGCAGCCCCACATGAGCACCTTTTGTGTGCTGCTCTGTTCCCCAGAGCTCTGTGACCTGTCTCTGTCATTGTGCCTTCCTGCAGCATTGTTTTAGTCTTTGTGCTCTCAGAAACCTTGTGTGTGAATCCGGCACTGTGCTTACCATGTGCTACTGCTCTGTCTCACATCCACTAGACTATATATTCTTTCAAGACCAGGGCAGATAGTCTTACGTTATTCTTGTGTTTTTTCCAGCATGTGCCAGTCACACACTTAATAGATTGAATACTAGAGTATTGAACTCTAGTATTCAGTCCTAGTATTGAAGCTTAGCAGCGTCTTGTGTACTAACTGTGATTAAGCATTTTTCATACATTATTTCATCTAGCTCTAACATTCCAATATTAAATGAGATAGTATGTGCATATTTCCGCAGACTTCACATATTCTCAGTAAAAACATTCACTTTTTCTGAATTTTAGGGCACAGCGTCACACTACTTCAATGAAATGCTTCCTAGCCCTTCCCCTGCTTTTGTTTCCTTTTTTCTTTTCCCATAGCTCCATATTCATATGCTAATCATACTGTGTGTGTATATGCCTCTATTATGTAATAGTAGACTAAAGTCACTCAAGGTAAAAATAATCTTATTTCTATGTCCCTGAGGCCCAACACAGGCTCTGGCTGGCCCAGGGGAAGGGCCACATAAATACTGAAGGAGATAGTTGCATTTTTCTAAAGCAACCTACCCCTGGAGACAGATAAATGTGTATATACTGTGAGGACTAGCTAGATGCACTGTTCCATTTCATTGTCCTTATTTCTCCTTCAGGATGCTTGTCATGTTCACGGCGAAGATACTCCCTGCAGCCCATCCCAGAGAGGAGGATTCCAAACCGATACTTAGGCCAGCCCAGCCCCTTTACACATCCACACCTCCTCAGACCAGGTAAGGCCTTTGAACTGTAATGACTGTCTCTCTCTTCAGAGCTTTGTCTAGAACCATGCCATCCAGTAGAATTTTTTAATTAATGTAAATTTAAATAGCGGTAGGGCTAATAGTACTGTTTAGACAGCACCATCTAGGGGAATAAATATGATTAGGCTAAAATTCAGAAGTATTAGTGGAAAAAAATATGTATTTCATGATGTTTTTAAAGAAACGTTTCCTAAAACATGATTTCTAGAACTGTGTTCTGACTTTCAATTCATTGTGAACTGTATTAAAAACATGTTAGGAAACATTTTTCTTGAAAGCATGAAATGCTTATTTCAGTATTAACAAAAATATTTCTATAGAGATTACACAAAATTTTCAGATGTGATTGTCCCAGCTTTGAGAGGTGATAACGATGGTAAAGGTGATGCAAAAAGTTGATAAAAGGTTCAGTTCAGTCGCTCAGTCGTGTCTGACTCTTTACTTCACTAATTTTTAGAAATTGGTGAAGGTTTACCTCACTGATTTTTTTTTCTACTTTAAGATTCCAATATTGCTGCTAGAAGATGTCATTACTGTTTCAAATTCATACCTAAGACTTCTTTGTTTTATTTTTTCAAAGAGACAGTTAAGTGATGAACTGTGATGAATGAATATCATCCCAAAGAGGTAGATAGGATGAAACCAAATGCTTTATAGAAAATGCAGTCACGTTTTCCAAGGCTTCTGCCATGGGAAGTTAAATCTGTATTTACTGTGTAAGCCTAGATTATTAATACAATCTGAATTGCCTTTGGAAATATGTTGCTCTTTCACTGTCTCCATTCAGTGAATGATACCAGTGTGTCTCTCAGTGAGGGCTTCCTGTTGCTGGTTCTTCATCAGACTAGAGTTCCTGCTGGGAAGTTGGCTGAGACTCAGGAAATGCAGCTCACCACTGAAACACACAAGAAATCAGAGTTTTTCAAAGCTGTAAGGTAAGCTTTGTAGCAGTACAGTTGGTGCTAATTTAAACATTTCTCTATCCAGTCAACCTGCCTGTAGCTTCAGTTTGATATTAAGTTTTACCAGCTTTGAAAATTACTGATTTCTCGTGGTGAGATACTTTTACATGGTGAGCTGCATTTTCCAGGCCTTGAAACTAGTAATCATATCCTCGGGGTGATGGCCTCTGTGTCTAGACTGTTATTTCTGTTACGTGCATGGTAACTGTGTAAAAAGTGAGTGTGAATAAATATGCACATACAAGTTCATATGTTCCTATAAACTATGGGGGGAAAGGAATACACATCATAATCTTTATTCTCCTGGACAATAAGGATTGGTGTAAGTAGAAGGGATAGAAGTAGATGGAATTTGAAAACAGAATTATCATTGTGAAAGAAGCCATCACATACAGAGTTTCCAAAGTATTAATCACTTATCTTCCACCATGTAGAGATGCAGAATTTATCAAAGTGTTAAAATAATTGTGGGGTGTAGGAAAAGTCAATTATTAAGAAAAATTAAAAGACACGTAATCCTTTTTTAAAAATCTGTTGTATAGGCCTAAAGTCCGTTTGTTAGTTTGAAATATAAAATTATGTTTCTATGATATGTTTTGCTCCCAAAGGTTTCATGTTTGGCATGTTTTCCCAATACTTGCCAGTACTTAAAACTTTTGAAAAATATCTCAGTCATTTTCCTAATTATTTTACAAGTTCTATATATATTATAGGCAAATTAAAGAATACAGATAAGCATAATTTTTTTAAAAAAGTTACTCATAATTCCACCATTTAGAGAAAGCAACTATTGAGATTTTAGTGCATTATTTTTCTAGACTTATTTCTTACATAGAATTGTGTGTGCATGTATAGTCACTCTATATACTGATCAATTATTTCCTTAAATTCTTAGTGGGACTTCCCTGGCAGTCCAGTGATTAGGATTCAGTACTGTGGTGGCCCAGGTTCAGTCCCTGGTCAGGGAATTAAGATCCCACAAGCCATGTGGCCAAAAAAGAAAAACCCCACATTCTTAGAAGTGAAATTACTGGATCAGCACCTTCTGTATTTTGAATTTCCCTGGATTTCTTTTGGCCATACCTATGCGTTTCCTGAAGCAACAGTAACTTGGAAAGTATCAGCAGAAAGACATGGGAGATAAAGGAGTTCTGTGTTGGCTGTGCTTACTACTACTTTAGATGGAAATAAAGAGATTCACTCCCCCAAGTCCTCTCAGTGATTTTTAAAACTTTTCCTTTGCTTAAAGAAGTCTGAGCATTATAGACTATTTCTTTTTTTTAATGACATTGCCATCTCTATGTTAAGAACCATGTATGTAGAGATAGAAATGTCAGTTCATCCTCCTTGATCATTAACATGCCTTCTACTTATTATCTGTCACCAGGAAGAAAAGGGATTCCATGAAGGAAGGCAAGTGGCATTCTGAGCTAAATACCATTATGAACCATGAGTCTACTTTTACAGTATCTGTACAAGAAAGACACTTAGATAGTTCCTTGACATTGCAAGGTGTGCAGCTTCATCAACAGTTCCCTTCCAGAGGATAGGAAAAATTAGTGCCTAATTAAGCATTATTTCCAAAAAAACCTATATTTCTAACATTTTTATGTTCCTAATCAAAATTAATTTTGGAATATGTGATATAGTTTGGAGCTTAAAAAGGGGTTATTGAAAGAGTTGGGCTTGTCAGAATGACTTGTCTGACCTATGCAGAACCACTTCTTGGTTTTCTTTCAACTACAGCAATGACTCGATTCCCTGGGACATAATCAGAACACAACTATGTGGCCCAGAATTTGAGGGAATGCCTTTACCATGAACTTTTTTGTCCCTTATCATCAAATAATGGCTAAGACTGTACGGTTATTGTCAAGTGTAATATTTTAAATGACGAAAAGTTTCTAGAGTGGATTATACATAATCATTCCCAAATCTTCTTCGCTGAAAAGTTTCAAAACCAGTTAGTTATCATCTTTAGTTTAGTGATAGTTTAGTTGTAGTTCTGCCTTAAGCAAGGGGTGTATTTTTTTTTTAAGTTTTGTTAAACATGGTTGACTTTAATAATATCTAAAAGATCAAGATTTATTCCAGTGGGGTGAGATTTTTATACTATTATAGATATTACAGAAACACCTTTGTGCATATTTCTCGTCCATATCAAGAAATTCTCTGGGGTAAAGATTAGCTTGAATCTACCCCAGGAAAGAATTGGGAATCTTCTAAAGAACTGAATAATAAAAGTCTCCTGAATCACTCGAAACTCATTCTTGACATTGTGCAAGAAAGCCAGATAATTTGGGGCTTTCATGTAAACAATTACTTTTATAAGGATAATGATCGTCCCTACATACCTATACCTACATACAACAATATAACTCATACCCCATTCAAGATATAGAACATTGCCATCACCCTAGAAGTTCCTCGCATACCCTTCTAGTCAATCCCATCTCCATCCTTAACCACTGGTCTCGTTTCTATCAGCATGATTGTTTTGCCTGTTCTTGAGTTTTGTGTAAGTGAAATCATACAGTATGAACCCTTTTTTTTCTGGCTTATTTTGCTCAGTATATGCAAATAAAGTCCATTTAGAGATTTTTCTCAATTATTTGGTCATTTCATTTTTTCAGAGATGTCTATGTTTTACGTTGTAAAGGAAATGTTTGTTAACTTTTTCTTTATCCCCGTTTTCCAACTATATAGTAATAGATCATTTTATGCACTTCTTTCTTATTACACAATAAAAGCTACCTAATATTAAACAGAACTCAGGGACACTTCTTCAAATCAGACCATGTTAAAATCTTAACCTAGGGACTTCCCTGGCAGTCCAGTGGTTAAGACTCCTCTCTTCCACTGCAGGGGGCACAGGCTCAATTCCTGGTAGGGGAACTAAGAACCCACATGCCACAAGGCACAGCCAGAAAAGAAAAAAATCCTAACCTAGTTAGTTTCAGGAAGTAATTAAAATACATACCTATATTGTAGCAAAGACTTGCATCTTTCCATCCATATTCAGTCTTCATAAAACTTTCTTCTCTGGGTTTTCTGCCTGGCTGATAAAATATGAAGAACATTTTTCTTATTGTCTTCAGAGGGCCAGTTCTCGATATCCTGGAAGAGCTTTTCTTCTTGGCAGCCGACTCTCAAGATTGATTATGAGACTTTTCTATTTACAGAGTCCAGATTGTGACATCTAGGCATTTGATTGGCTAAATAAGCTTGTTCGAATAGCCCCTCTATCCTTAATTGACTTCATGTGATAAAATACTGACTTTGCCTTTTAATACTTTACGGTTTGATGAAATTACCCATAAAGTCTATTCAGATACAATTTTATCTGAAGAAACTTGGGCTACACTGACTATAATGGTTAGTTCTATGATCAAAGGCCATAATAACTGTCAGGTTTACCTCTAGGGTTAAAGTTCATTGCTTTATCACACTTTTACCCCCTCCTTCAATTGATAAGAAAAGGTATGTTTTTCCTTGGATAATTTTTCTGTTGTAACCAAGAGTTCCTTGAAATTTCAGAAGTTTAGAAGCATTTAGTTAATAGTCACTCTATAGTGTTTATAATTAGTAAGCTTGGAAATGTAGCCAGTGTTTTAAATATTTCTCATATAGTCATTTGTATGAAATTACATTCAGCAATGATGAATGCTTGAAGGATGTGAAAGATGGTTTTGCAATCCTGCTTTGATTTTTAAATAATTTTTATCTTTTTTCAGAAGTTACTTCCTAATACGCTATGTGTATACTCTGTTATTAATGAAAATGAGATAACACATTCATTAATTAAGATCATTAATACTGTGAGTTTTCTTTCAAAATTTTTTTAAAATCACAAAATGAATTGCTTTTTTAAGTTTAGTTTTATTATATGGACTAAGACTGTGAAATAACCAAAGCAAAGCACAGGAAAGGGACAAAAGTAAAACAAAAAAAGGAAAAGTTGGATAATTCACTTGTTATAAGCAGCCTCTGCTTTTAGAAAAGAGTACGTGCTGTTTGTGGTAAACTGGGAAATTTCCAATATTGAGTAACAGTAGCAGAGTTAACATGAATAATTATCAGGAAGATAAATAGTTAAGTTATTCTTAGGCTCTGGTACAAAGTTCAGTATTCTGTGGTGGAGCCCTAGGGTGCTCTTGGCCAACTTAATCCTGAGAGAAAGAAATGTGTTATGAGCTCTTCTAGGACCAGCTCTGTTGCTTTGCCAATTCAAACTGCCACAAGGCCCCTCACTTATCTATTTCATTTCTCCCCAATTTCGTTAATATTAATAAAAATGTCAATGTTTCTATTGTAGGTCAACAAAAGTTAAAAATTATTAATGGGATACAGTTACAGGTAAAACAGCTAGACACTTCCCAAGTAATCAGAAACAACTGAGTTGCATGTACTGGACATGAGTACTAAGAAAACTCAACTTTGATTCACCAATTTCTCTCCTGGGACTATCCTACAGAAATAAAAGCACCAGTGTACACAGGGCATGAAGGCACCCTATGGATATAAGTATAAAGATATTTATTATGATAGCAGAAAGCAGAAAGTTATATGAATGCCCACCAGTAGGGAAATTAATCAGGAAATTATGATACAATGCCCCAAGAAATAATATGGAGACATCAAGCAGAATGAGTGGAAGTTAGGCCAGATGATTTGGTGGGAGGGATTTCTATGAGGTATTGTTGTGTTAGAAAAGCAATGTGAAGAAAAGACTGTGTTGTATCCCATTTTTGTAGAACAGTAGGGACTCATAAAACCCTAAATGCAGGTAATATGTATGTGTTTATATGAACATTGAGAAAAATAGGAAAGGATATGATGTTGTTGTTCAGTCAGTAAGTCCTGTTATTGTTGTTTAGTTACTAAGTCATGTCCGACTCTTTGTGATCCCCTGGACTGTAGCAGGCCAGTCTCCTCTGTCCTCCACTATCTCCGGGAGTTTGCTCAGATTCATGTCTGTAATTGCCTCCGCTCTTCTCCAGTAGCATCTTTGACACCTTCCAACCTGGGGGGCTCATCTTCCAGTGTCGTATCTTTTTAAAAAGACTTTTCATGCTGTTCATGGGGTTCTCACAGCAAGAATACTGGAGTGACTTGCCATTCCCTTCTCCAATAAACCATGTTTTGTCAGAGCTCTTCATTATCACTGTCTTTCTTGGGTAGCCCTGCACAGCATGGCTCATAGCTTCATTGAGTTATGCAAGTTCCTTCCCCCATGACAAGGCTGTGATCCATAAGGGGAAGTTTACTTACTAGAATACAAACCATGGGGGTGGCTCTAATGTGGGTAGAAGGAGGGAAGGGGAATGAGGGCTCAAATAATGAAGAAATGGGGTGGGGGGTAGTATGATGTGAGTACATTTATACACAACTATAATATGTATGTATGGAAAAGAAATAGTTAATTTTTGTTAAAAGTAGATCAGAGGAACAAATGAGCATGAACAGGGTTAATTAAGAAAGTGTTTTGAATGAGAGGGTCTAAAAGCAAACATCTTGAGCTTCTAGTCTTAGAGTGGAATTGCTTTGGAAGGAGAAGAAATTTTAGGAAAGGGGCACGTTATAAGTAAGGTAATAGGGAAAGAACAAGTTGGACTTGAGACTTAGAAGTAATTAATTTCACAATAATTGGAGGAATACTAAGAAAAAAGTTTAAGTCTCCAAAGACCACATATTGTGTAATTTCATTTATGTGTAATTTCATTTATATGAAATCTCTATAATAGACAAACCCATAGAGACAGAACATGGCGGTTGTCAAAGGCTGGGGTAGATTCAGAAAAAACAGAATGACTGCTAATTGGTGTGGGGCTTCTTTTTGGAGTGATGAAATTTTCTCAAGTTGTTTTGGGTAATGGGTGCACAAATCTGTGACTATACCAAAAAGCATTGAATTCTATACCTGTAAGTGAATTGTGGGTGAATTGTATGGTATGAAAATATCTCAGTAAAGCTATTACCAAAAGTGTTGGCCAGATAAGTTGAAGTTACCTGGTAGAGAACATTAATATGTTAATATTAAATGTAAGTGTCAAAATAGCTTAATTGTTTGAATTTGATCTAATGGACAATAGAAAACCATTATAGGTTATGAGTATGGAGTGGACTGTCCATGGTTTCCCTTTTTTAGCCTCTTTATCTCTTTATTTGAGATTTAAATTATAACAGTATATACTCACTGAAACAAAATTCAAATAATATAAAAATCATGTTAGAGAATTTCAGTTTATCTCGCTCTCCATAGGATACCACTATAAAAATTATGATTCTTTTCCAAATTTTTCTAAATTCTTTTTTTCTCTCTCCTTTAATTTTTTTTTAAATAATGAAAACATATTGTCCATCTTTATATTTAACTTCTTATATACAGCAGTGTTTCGTGGCCATTTTTTCTGCTTGCATATGGAGACTGGCTACCATGCTGCTGCTGCTGCTGCTGCTGAGTCACTTCAGTCGTGTCCGACTCTGTGTGACCCCTTAGACAGAAGCCCACCAGGCTCCCCCGTCCCTGGGATTCTCCAGGCAAGAACACTGGAGTGGGTTGCCATTTCCTTCTCCAATGTGTTAAAGTAAAAAGTGAAAGTGAAGTCGCTCAGACGTGTCCGACCCTTAGCGATCCCACGGACTGCAGCCTACCAGGCTCCTCCATCCATGGGATTTTCTAGGCAAGAGTACTGGAGTGGCTTGCCATTGCCTTCTCCTGACTGGCTACCATGGGGAATAATAATTAGTTTCCCACTTCACAAAGTCATTGTGAAGATTAAATAAGTTGATTGTTGTTGTTTAGTTACTAAGTCATGTCCAACTCTTTGTGACCCCATTGAACTGTAGCCCACCAGGCTCCTCTGTCCATGGGATTTTCCAGGCAAGAATACTGAAGTGGGTTGCCATTTCTTTTCCAAGGGATCTTCCCAACCCAGGGATTGAACCCGCATGAGCCACCAGGGAAGCCCAAATAAGTTGATACGTGTAAATAATTAGAATAGTATAGACACATAGTACATTCAGTAAGCATTAGATGTTGTTTTACTCTTAATATTGTTAAGTGTAGGCTTAGGAAACAACTATTTTAGTAGTTCTTTTTTTTGAGAGCCTTAAGTGAAAGCAGGCATAATTCCCATTTCAGAAGTGAAGCATTCACGCAGGCATCACTGGGCTAGCAGCCAGGCAGTCTTCTAGGTACTAGTATTAAGAACTAAGACATAACCCTTCAAAGTTTCTTAAAATGGGTTGTTTGGGTGAGCTTAAAGGAATCTATTATAGATGGAAAAACAGTGGAAACAGTGTCAGACTTTGTTTTTTTGGGCTCCAAAATCACTGCAGATGCTGATTGCAGCCATGAAATTAAAAGACGCTTGCTCCTTGGAAGGAAAGTTATGACCAACCTTGATAGTATATTAAAAAGCAGAGACATTACTTTGCCAACCAAGGTCCGTCTAGTCAAGGCAATGGTTTTTCCCGTGGTCATGTATGGATGTGAGAGTTGGACTGTGAAGAAAGCTGATCGCCGAAGAATCGATGCTTTTGAACTGTGGTGTTGGAGAAGACTCTTGAGAGTCCCTTATTCTGCAAGGAGATCCAACCAGTCCATTCTAAAGGAGATCAATCCTGGATGTTCATTGGAGGGACTGATGCTAAAGCTGAAACTCCAATACTTTGGCCACCTCATGCGACGAGTTGACTCACTGGAAAAGACTCTGATGCTGGGAAAGGTTGGGGGCGGGAGGAGAAGGGGACGACGGAGAATGAGATGGCTGGATGGCATCACCGACTCTGTGGACATGAGTTTGAGTGTACTCCGGGAGTTGGTGATGGACAGGGAGGCCTGGCGTGCTGTGATTCATGGGGTCGCGGAGAGTCGGACACGACTGAGCGACTGAACTGAACTGAACTGAAAGGAATCTGAGACTCTTGAAATTATATATCAAAAGTTTGTATGTGCCTACACGGAGTTTAGTAAACAGAATAAATCCATAGCTTTCAAAAGATTCTCTAGGGCATCTTCAAGTCTTTAAGAACCACTTTATCAGATTTGATTCTCATGACAGCCCCAAGAGATAGATAATATTACTAGAGTTCAAAGGCCTGCTATATTCCAGTTGTTATTCTGGGACCTGAGAATATAGCATTGGGCAAACAGACAAAATTCGATGTCTTCAAAGAACTTACATTCTTTTGGGGAAGTGTGTGATCCTTCTCCTCACCTTGTATATTGAAACTTAAGGGCAACTGGATTGTGTTCCTGAGAGTGGCTTCCATATAATAATGTTTAATAGATATTTGAGTGAATGAGTAAAAGAACCAGAGAGCTGGAAAAGATCTTAAGGGGTCGTGATCCCAGTTTTCAGGCAGGACCACATTTAACTATCATTTCTTCCAAATTTTTGCAGTGGAATAGAAATTTGAAACCTGGGTTATCGCCTTAATTTTGCCATGTGCTGTGAGGAGATTGGGCATAAATTGAAGAAATGAACTTTAGTGTCTCCATCTAATATTAAACTATCTTAAGTTTCAGTTCTCTTCCACTCTAGAAATGCAAAGCTTCACTGTTACCTGTCATTTCTAGGGGAGGTGACGCCAGGACTATCTCAGGTGGAATATGCCCTTCGCAGACACAAACTAATGTCTCTGATCCACGAGGAAGCACGGGAGCAGAGTGGTGCAGACCACACGGTGGTCCTGCTGTCCAACCCTACGTACTACATGAGCAACGACATCCCCTATGCTTTCCACCAAGACAACAACTTCCTGTACCTGTGCGGATTCCAGGAGCCCGATAGCATTCTGGTCCTTCAGAGCCTCCCTGGCAAGCAGTTACCAGCACACAAGGCCATGCTCTTCGTGCCTCGGAGAGACCCCAGTCGAGAACTTTGGGATGGCCCTCGATCTGGCACCGATGGAGCAATAGCTCTAACTGGAGTGGACGAAGCCTATACACTGGAGGAATTTCAACATCTTTTACCAAAGCTGAAAGGTAACAGATGGGAGCAGAAGTCAGATCACAGGCCAGGTTGGGACTAAGACCTTCTTGCCCATTTGTTCTTCATTTGCTAAAACTATTAGCATGGCAACATTTCCCTTGGCACTGTGAAAGAATATAAAGCTTTTCCATAAGACTTTAAGGATTTCATTTATTCATTTGCTAAATCTTCATTAGGTTATTCATTCAGAGACTGTCTGTTCTAGTGTGAAATCCCAGAAAGAGGATTTTAATGTGGGATGGACATGTGCCATTCTTCACAACTACTGACTAGTCTGTTGACCCTTGCCTACTGCTTATCTTACCACTTCTGCCAACTCTTCAAAAACAGGCAGTATTCTCAAAGAATGATCTGTCCTTCACCAGCAGCAGAAACACCTGGTGATGCATCATAGAATTACAAATGCAGAATAGATACTAGAAGTGTAAACGCTGTGGCCCCCACTTCATACACCTTATCAGAATCTGCATTTTAACAAGATTCTCCGGTGGGTCACGTACACAGTTCATGCCCCTTGAAAAATGTCACTTTCTCTATGTTTATTCTGGTAAAATAGTGATCACTCAGTGTTTTGAGATTCCTTTTCTAGAACTTTTCAGAATGTATACTACATTATAAACTATCCTTAGTGATGCTTATACATCTACAGCTTCGGGAAATATTTTATTTTTTAAAGTGTCCAAAAATCACTTAGAGCCAAATTTGGTAAATAAGATAGATGGTCAAGTTTTAAAATACTGATTTTAGTCAAAATAAGGTATTTGATTGTAAAATTTCAGTCTGATATTCTTGTTAGATGTGTAAACATTTCTGAAGTCATTCTCTAATTAAAAGAGGATTTCAAAATTGCTTCCAACAACCCTGGATTGAAAGTTTAAAATCTAAAAAGGTTTTAAAAGCCTAAAAAGGTTGGCCTATGATTTTATAAAATGACAGCAAATAGTCATGGTTGTTTTACTTTTTAAAAATTAGAACAACTAAATTTCTGTTGAAAGTAAGATTAGAGTTTTAAATGTAGTCTACATTTAAAATCATTTTAATTTTAAAAAGTAAAAATATTTTGGAGATTGTATTACTAATGCATACTCAAATCAAAATTTTTAGGGCTATTTCCCCTCTTCTGTCCCAAGTCCATTGTATGAAACATAGAAATCTTCAGATTTAAATTTTCGGAATACTACTCATAGGTTTCTGTCAGAAAATAAAAAGGGGGGGAACAGAGACATGGTGTAAGTGGAAAAAATTTTCATGGTGTGCCTTATGTCTCGAGCTCAAATCAACCATTTCCTTGGGTCTCTAAAGTGAGAAGGTGAACTGTGGTTATCTGTAATGAGAACACGTGGCAGATGAAAGAGAACAGGTATTCTGGATGAATGTGGATTATCAGCTGTGAGACCCCCTCTCACCAGTACTCAGGCTCTTTGAAACCAAGGGATGGAGCACTTTTAACCATGAGGTTGTGAGCTGAGTACTTTTTCTGTCCTTCTGTGTTCAGTTATTTAACAATACCTCTAGCTGACTTGTGGTGTGGAGATCAATTGTCATAATTGTTCTTAAACAGTTAATAAATAATCAAAGCTTGAGTAAAGCTCTTGTTTCATCTATTGTCTTTACAAAAAAACACTGAGGTTTGAGGGCAGAAAAAGCCATATATCCAGTCTCAGAATATCTTGCCATTTTCAGGAAGGGCCTTCCCAATGACTTATGACCCATTCCTTTAGGTCCTGAGAGAATGTGTGCAACCCTTTAGAGTTTATGCTACACATTTTAAAATAGTTTTGACTCTTCAAGTCTATGACAGGTGGTATTTCTTGTTGCTGTCTTATTTTAAATCTGTTTTAAGCTGAGACACATACACTGTGGTATGACTGGATGAGGCCTGCTCACAAACAACTCCACTGTGACTACATGCTGCAACTGGCAGAGGTCAAAGCCAGGAGCAAGAACAAGGTTCGGGTTGTGCAACAGCTGGTACAGCGCCTCAGGCTGATCAAATCTCCTGCAGAAATTGAACGGATGCAGGTTGCTGGGAAGCTGACTTCACAGGTATGGTTCCTACCGAAAAAGTTCTTCCCAAATTAAACAAGTCCAGCTTTTAGGGTTCAATGGACACCTTGAGGTTGTGTACCCAGGGCAGTAGTCTCACAGCACATGGACATATAGCTTCTGCTTCGATGTTTACCCAGTGTGTCTAGAGACTTGTGCAGTACTTAGGAAGGCAAATCAGATATCCTTCTTGTATCTTTTTATCCACGATCTTAGTTGTTTCTCCTTAGAACAACATAAGTTAATTCATTTTATTTCCTTTCCTTATTATAATTACAGTAATAGTGGCAGAGCTTATTAAAGTAGATTCATGGGACCTAAAATGACCATGCTTAGAAATTATCAGTTTATTACAGGAGAAGAGCACAGTTTACCAACAGCATTAACATGAGAATAGCTATCACAGCCAGTGGCTGTTTCACAGCCGCATCCAGGAAAACCGAGTGCCGGCTCCTGTTGTCCTTTCTCAGTAGGGACCTGGCAGAGTGCATTTTCTCTGGGGCTCAGGAACCACAAATGCATGCGTAGAACACCTCGGAACCTGGAAGCCGCAGGAATCTCAACTAGGGATTTTTGGATTTTGGTCTCATTGGCATATTCCTGCTCTGTAACAGCTCTCAGAGAGACCAAGTATAAACCTTTGATCTCATCAATGTAGAGTAGATGACATTCTACCATCATATTGTGGTACCTCTTTTAAACCGTCGTCACAATTGATGACTATATAATGTTCATTTAGATTATTATTAATCAGTGTTTTTCAAGTTCAGCCTGTTAAATATTCCCACAGGTTGCTTCCCAACATAGCTCCTCTATAATAGATCCATCCTATGACATGAGAATCACAAACAAAAACTAGCTACATTTGTATTTTCATATAGTCAAACACAGAACTCTCATCTCTTGTCCATTTTGAGGACCTATGTAGCTCTGGGAAGTGTGTTTGTTACGTTGGCTATTGTGTAGATCTGTTTTAGGCTCTTCAAAAGAGAAAGAGATTTCATCAGAGCCCTCCACCCCAAGGAGCTTCTGAGTCAAGGCTAAGAGAAATAGTATTGTCTTGCTTTAAGCATCTCTTGAGGCACAAAATTACATTAATTTTTCCCTTTTATGTCACCCATTGATTGCTCCCTTGAAACTGTTTTCCATAGCGGCTTCACCATTTGACATTTCTGCCAGCAATACACAAGGGTTCCAATTTCTCTGCATCCTCACCAACACTTGTTTTTTGGTTTGGGGGTTTTGTTTTGTTCATTTGCTTTCATGATAGCCACCCTAATGGATGTGAAATGGTGTCTTGGGCTTCCTTGTTGGTCCAGTGGTTAAGAATCTTCCTTGCGGAAAAAAAAGAATCTGCCTTGCAATGCAGGGGACACCAGTTCAATCAGTCCCTGGTCCAGGAAGATCCCACATGCCCCGGGGCAACCAAGCCAACCATAACTACTGAGTCCATGCACCGCAACTGCAGAAACCTGGGCACCCTAGAGCCAGTGCTCTGCAACACAAGAAGCCACTGCGATGAGTAGCCCTCGCACCACAACTAGATAGTAGCCCCCACTCTCTGTAACTAGAGGAAGTTCACACGCAGCAAAGAGTAGAGCAGCCAAAAATACACACACACACACAAAAGAAATGGTGTCTCATTTTGGTTTTGATTAGCATTTTCCTAATCACTCATTGAGCATCTTTCTGTGTGCTTGTTGGACCTTTATCTATCATCTTTGGAGACATGTCCATTCATCCATTCAGCTCTTTCGCCTATTTTCTAATAGAACTATTTATCTTTTTGTCTTTTAGTTGCAGAGTTCTTTACATAGTATTCTGCATACTAAACCTTACTAGATAAGGTGGTTTTTTTTGTCCTCCATCAGATAGTGTGCCATACTTGAATTAGCTTAGTTGTAGCATGTCTCATGGAGAAGGCAATGGCAAGCCACTCCAGTACTCTTGCCTGGAGAGTCCCATGGATGGAGGAGCCTGGTAGGCTGCAGTCCGTGGGGTCGCTAAGGGTCGGACACAACTGAGCGACTTCACTTTCACTTTTCACTTACACACATTGGAGAAGGAAATGGCAACCCACTCCAGTGTTCTTGCCTGGAGAATCCCAGGGATGGGGGAGTCTGATGGGCTTCTGTCTTTGGGGTCACACAGAGTCGGACACGACTGAAGTGACTTAGCAGCAGCAGCGGCATGTCTCAGAAGCCTCACTGGTTCATTAACAGTGGCACAAGTTTCTTTGGTTAGAGCTCCACCTGCTGTCCAAAGTGAGTGAGACTCGCCTGAAGAAGAGTGAACTTTCTTAGACCAAAGCCATACCTGCCGTCAGTTTGTAATTCCTTTCTAATCTATTATGCAGGCTGCTAAGGTTCAGATTCTATCTTTTTCAGATTCCACTGATTTAAAAGCCAGTACTACTTCAAACCAGCAGTGGTTTGGCAGTCACCCAAGCTCAGAGTCTTATTTTCATCCCTCTTATCAGAATCATCCTTTTTCTTTCAAAATAATGCCTTAACCATATATTTTAAGAATAATTCAGGTATGCTGGAACAATTGGGTGTCCACATGCGCAATAAAGATGTTGGACCCATACCTCACATCATATACAAAAATTAACTCAAAAGAGATCAAATACCTAACCTCAAGAGCTACAAGTATATAAAGCTCCTAGAAGAAAATACAGGGCTGAATCTTTATGAATTTGAATTTATTAGATATGACACCAAAATAAGCAACAAAAGAAAAATAGATAAATTGGATTTGATCAAAGTTAAAAATAGTTGTGTTTCAAAGGGCATTTTTCAAGAGAGTAAAAAGGCGACCTCCAGAATAGGAGAAAATGTTTGAAAGTCATATATCTGATAAAGGTCAAGTATTCAGAATACATAAAGAATTCTTGGAACTCAAAAACAAAAAAAGGAATTCCATGATAGTCCAGTGGTTAGGATTCCACACTGTCACTGCTGAGGGTGACGGTGCAATCCCTGGTCAGGGAACTAAGATCCTGCAAGCCTCTTGGCACGGCCAACAGAAAAAAAAGGACAGCCTAATTATAAAGTGAGTGAAAGTTGAATAGACATCTCTCCAAAGATATACAAATGACCTAAGCACATAAAAAATGCTTAAAATATCATTAGCCACTTGGGAAATGCAAATCAAAATCAGATATCACTTCATACCTAATAATATACCTTATTAAAAAATAAGTAACAAATGTTGGGCTTCCCTGGTTGCTCAGTGGTAAAGAGTCTACCAGCCAGTGCAGGGGACATGGGTTCAGTCCCTGGTCAGGGAAGATCCTACATGCCTCGGGGCAACTAAGCCTGAGCACCACACTGCTGAGCCTGTGCTCTAGAGCTTGGGCAATAAGAGAAGCCCATGCACCACAACTAGAGAGTAGCCCCCACTGGCCGCAACTCGAGAAAACCCTCACGCAATAATGAAGGCCCAGCACAGCCATAACTAAATAAAAATCTTTTTTAAAAAATAACGAGTGTTGGCAAGGATGTGGAAAAATTGGGACTGTTGTACATTACCCTGGTGGCTTAGACAGTAAAGTGTCTGCCTACAATACGGGAGACCTGGGTTCAATCCCTGGGTTGGGAAAATCTCCTGGAGAAGGAAATGACAACCCACTCCGGTATTCTTGCCTGGAAAATCCCATGGATGGAGGAACCTGGTAGGCTACAGTCCATGGGGTCGCAAAGAGTTGGGCACGACTGAGCAATGTTTACTTACTTACTTGTACATTACCAGTAGAAGTGTTTGGTCACTGTGGAAAATACTTGGGGGTTCCTGAAAAAAATTAAGCAATTATTATATGACCCGACAGTTCTTCCCTTAGGTATATACCCAAAAGAATTAAAAACAGGTGCTCAAACAATGGTGGTGGTGGTTTAGTCACTAAGTAGTGTCCAGTTCTTGCAACCCCGTGGACTGTAACCTGCCAGACTTCTCTGTCCTTGGGATTCTCCAGGCAAGAATACTGGAGTGGGTTGTCATCTCCTCCAGAGGATCTTCCTGACCCAGGGATTGAACCCAGATCTCTTGCATTTCAGGCAGAATCTTTACCGACTGAGCTATGAGCGAAGTTGAGTCCCTATTGACAAGAGCCGAAAGGTGCGAACAATTCTTATAACCATCCATGGATGAATGGATAAGCAAAATGTAGTGTATATATCTGTACATACAGTGGAATACTGCTCAGCCGTGAAAAGGAATGACGTCCATTCCGCAACATTGATGAACCTTGAAGCCATTATCCTAAGTGAAGCAGACCATGCATTATGTAGTTCCGTTTATGTGAAATAGCCAGAATATGTAAATCCACAGAAACCAAAAGCAGATTGATGCTTGCCAGGGGCTAGGGTGACAGTGATATGGGGAAAGTAACTGCTTATTGGGTAGGGCGTTTCTTTTGGGGTGATGAAATCTTTTTAAACTGGACAGAGGTAGAGGCTGCCTAGCATTGTCAGTAGACTAAATGCCACTGAAGTGTTCACTTTTTTTTTTTTTTTGGCCACGAGTCACAGCCTGTGGGCTATTAGTCCCCCAACCAGGAACCAAACCTATGCCCCCTGCGGTGGAAGCACAGAGAATTCCCGGAATTGTTCACTGTTAAATTGGTTAATTTTATGTAATGTGAATTTCATATCAGGTTTAAAAAAAAAATGAATGAATTTACATGCCAGATATACAAACAAATGGTAGTTAAACAGGTCAGTTGTTAAAGACAGTGGTAGTGCTTACAAGTCTTGAGTTACTAAAGGAGAAGGGTACAGTATAACAGTATAAGGGTACAGTGCATCAAGAAGCAACAGAACTGGACTTGCAACAATGGACTGTTCGAAGTTGGGAAAGGAGTACATCAAGGCTGCATATTGCCACCCGGCTTATTTAATTTATATGCAGAGTACATCATGCAAAATACTGGACTGGATGAAACTCGAGCTAAAATCACGATTGCAAGGGGAAATAACCTCAGATACGCAGAAAGTGAACAGGAACTAAAGAGCCTCTTGATGAGGGTGAAAGAAGAGTGAAAAGGCTGGCTTGAAACTCAGCATTCAAAAACTAAGACCGTAGTATCCGGTCCCATTACTTCACGGCAAACAGAAGGGGGAAAAGTGGAAGCAGTGACAGATTTTATTTTCCTGGGCTCCAAAATCACTGCAGATGGTGACTGCAGCCATGAAATAAAAAAGACGTTTGCTTCTTGGAAGGAAAGCTATGACAAACCTAGACAGCGTATTAAAAAGCAGAGACATTACTTTGCCGACACATACGGATATGAGAGTTGGACTATGAAGAAGGCTGAGTACTGAAGAATTGATGCTCTTGGATTGTGGTGCTGAGAAGAGTCTTGAGTCCCTTGGACTGCAAGGAGATCAAATCAGTTAAAATTTTCAGTTGATTCAGGAAATCAACCCTGGATATTCATTGGAAGGATTGATGCTGAAGCTGAAGTTCCAGTACTTTGGCAACCTGATGTGAAGAGCCGATTCATTGGAAAAGACTCTGATGCTGGGAAAGATTGAAGAAGGGGGCAGCAGAGGATGAGATGGTTAGATAGTATCACCAACTCAACAGACATGAGTTTGGGCAAACTCAGGGAGATTAGTGAAGGACAAGAGAGCCTGGCACACTGCAGTCCATGGGGTTGCAAAGAGTCAGATACGACTTAACCACTGAATAACAACAGTAACCCATCAGCCAGGTCCAGAGTACAGGCTCCTGTTGTCCTCCTCAGTCAGGACCGGGGAAGATGCATTTTCTTGGAGGCTCTGGAACCACAGATACACACATAGACCACCTTGGAACCAGGCAGCCCCAGGAATCTCAGCGAGGGATCCTAGGGTTTTGATCGTGTTGGTATATTCCTGCTATGAAGCAGCAAAGCCCTTCAGAGGTCCCAGGGAGTCCAAGAACAAACCATTAATTCACTGTTATCAATACTGATAAGCTGATAACAGACTGCTTGGAAACTCCTCTCAGCACTCTTAACCAGCATGTTTCAGACCTTGACCAGGGTCAGTGCTAGGCAATGTTGTCCTAAAATTTAGAAGTATTGAAAGAAAGTGGAAGTGTCAGTCACTCATTTATGTCCAACTCTGCAACCCCATGGACTGTAGCCCATCAGGCTCCTCTGTCCGTGGGATTCTCTAGGCAAGAATACTGGAGTGGGTTGCCATTCCCTTCTCCAGAAGATCTTCCCAACCCAGGGATCAAACCTGGGTCTCTCACATTGCAGGTGGTTTCTTTACTGTCTGAGCCACAGGAAAGCTGTCTTAGAAGTATTAAGTCTGGTAATTCCTTTATAATCTACCAAGTTAGTAATGACAAAAGAGAATTTGCCCTTATTTTTCTTAATAAGCAACTTCTGGCTATCAGTGATTATATTCCTTCAGGGTTCCCAACATTCTAATATAGAATGTTACTATAAGACTTTTGATATTTGGGCAAAATAGTTTCCCTAAGAATAGTTACACTAAGAAAAAGGTAAGAAAAAAGAATCTTACAGAAAAACCTGAACAAACTTTTTGGCCAACCCAGTAATTCTCAGTGATAGCCGCATTATATGTGTGTCATGTTTTCTGTCTTTGTAAGCATATGTGTTTGTAATTCCTCACTGGACCTCATTTCAGAAAGGATTTTGATTAGCTTCCGTGGGTACATAAAATACAAGAGAGCATAAATTCATAGTAGAGATGAAGAAAAGCAAGGTTTTAGGGGAATGGAGCTAAAACAAAATAAAACCAAAGGCACATTGTGTAAGATGTTACAGAAAAACCCAAATGAACTTATTAGTCAATCTAATAATTAAATTACTTATATTGTAGGCCAGTGGTTCTCAACTGGGGGCAGTTTTGTGTCCCCTAGGGAACATTTGGCAACATCTAATTATCACAGGGAATGCTACTGTCATACTACATTGAACAGGATAGCTCCCAAACAAAGAAAAACCTGGCCCAAAATGTTGATAGTGCCAAGGTTGGGGAACCCTGCTGTAGGCTGGACCAGTCAATCCATAATTTCATATATTCTAAGGCTGTAGAAGCATTTTGAAAGATAAATGACAAATGTGTTTCCATGTCGCTATTCTAGCATACAGTGTATATTCTAAGTGGGAAGGTTGAATGCCCTTCCACTAAGTCTGTCATCAGCCAACTATTCCGAAATGCAATATTTTCCCCTTTGGAAAGCTGTATTATCGTGCTCACAAAGCCATAACTTCAGGTCAACAAAGTTGGGGAGAACTGTGTTTTTCATTTGAGCCCCAGTATTTTGAATGTTTGGATAAGCAACGTAGTTAAAGTGAGACTATGTTCTTTTCTTCATTCTCTTTGCAGGCTTTTATAGAGACCATGTTTGCCAGTAAAGCCCCTGTGGAAGAAGGCTTTCTTTATGCTAAGGTAAGCTTTAAATGCCTGGCGAAGTTTTGTCAGAGGCAAATGTACTTTCTTGATTTGCATATGGCATCCAGTTGGCTTTCATGGACATGACTGGGGTATCCATGAAGAGGATTTGGTTCTTAAATGTCACTGGTAATTTATTAGATGAGTCTAAAATATGTAGAGCTACCCTGGTAGCTCAGATGGTAAAGAATCTGCCTGCAATGCAGGAGACCCCAGTTCAATTCCTGGGTCGGGAAGATCTGGAGAAGAGGTAGACTACCCGCTCCAGTATTCTTGGGCTTCCCTGGTGGCTCAGCTGGTAAAGAATCTGCCTGCAATGCAGGAGACCTGGGTTTGATCCCTAGGTTGGGAAGATCCCCTGGAAAAGGGAACAGCTTTCCACTCCAGTATTCTGGCCTGGAGAATTCCATGAACTATTCCATGGGGTCACAAAGAGTTGAACACGATTGAGTGACTTTTCCTTTCTTTCACAATTAAATGGAGAAAATTGAAAAGAACATATAAAGAAGGAAGGACTTTCACAAGTGGGAGTTAAGAAGAATCATAGTGTTTATGTAAATGTAAAGGCAGAGAATCTGAGGCAGTCCTGTGGATAGTAGCAGATATGAACCAGCCCCCAGCTTCATCCTAGGACATAGTGAAATTAGAATTTACCATTTGCCTAGCATCCTTTTTCAGATTTCTAGAGCATGTTGATTGGTGGCTATTTGGAAGGTTGAAATTGGTAATTTGGAGCTGTTTTTAAAAATGCAAGCTGTATTCCAGTGTTTACCTAAATAAGAAAAAAAAGTAACATGTAAAGTGTCTAGACCATATCTCTGTACTCAGCCCGATCATAAGTTTTCCGTTCTCTCTTCAGGACTTCACTGTTTGAAAATCATAGGAAAGTTAGAGCACTTGGAAGAACAGAACAAATTTAGTAATAGAGTTGAATAGCAGTATGGGGTGAGAATAAAAGAAATGGACTGAAATTATAGCATAAAACTTTGGTTAAAAAGATGTGATGAATCGTCTTCCGGTATTGACTTCAGTACTCGAATGGAGGTATGGGCTGTTGAAGAGAGACTAGGCTAGGGCAGCCTTGAGGAATCCTTTCTTCAGCTCTGCGTTGTCATGCTCTGCTGTTGTTTTTCAGTTTGAGTTTGAATGCCGGGCCCGTGGTGCAGACATCTTAGCTTACCCACCTGTGGTTGCAGGAGGTAACCGGTCAAACACTTTGCATTATGTGAAGAACAATCAGCTCATCAAGGTACGTAGACTCCCTTCGGTGCTACTACCTGTGGGTTCAGATGCCTGAGTAGGAAACAGCTGTAACCTCACAGCCCCCTGCTGCTGCTGTTAAGTCGCTTCACTCGTGTCCGACTGTGCGACCCCATAGACGGCAGCCCACCAGGCTCCCCCGTCCCTGGGATTCTCCAGGCAAGAACACTGGAGTGGGTTGCCATTTCCTTCTCCAATGCGTGAAAGTGAAGTCGCTCAGTCGTGTCCAACTCTTCGTGACCCGATGGACTGCAGCCTACCAGGCTCCTCTGTCTATGGGATTTTCCAGGCAAGAATACTGGAGTGGAGTGCCATCGCCTTCTCCGCACAGCCCCCTAACCTTCAGCTTTCACAAGCTAACTGCCGTTTATAAAACCCTTTGTTTATAAAATGCTTTTACAGACATGCTATCCTTTGATCCTCACATTAGCACTGTGAGATAGGAGCAGTTATTAACATGCCTGTTTAACAGAAGAGGAAAAGAAACTTAAGGTAACTCATTAATGCAGAGCCAGCTATTCTAGTCTAAATCCTCTGCTCATTTCATGTGGTAAAACTCCTTCATGAGGTCTTGTGCCAACAATGGGCCAAGCTTATTTTGGGAGCAGGCAGATTTTACCAATAGCTTATTAGCTGTGAGGGAACTTATATTTTATGGTTTTCTTTCCAAGTGATTTACAAGTAAAGAATCTTGTATTCCTTTATTAAGTCCACTTTTAATTATCTACTTAAATTTACAGTAAATTTAAAAAAATGAAAATAGCAAACTTGTAAATTATACATTTTTTCCTCTAATGAATACCCGTGAACCAGTGACTCAACTCAGGAACATTGCCAGTATGTTCAATCTACTTACATACCCTTATGCTCTGTCATCCCACAGCCTCCCTCTCAAAGGTCACTAAGTAGTATCCTAAATTTTTGTTTGTCATTCTCTTGGGTTTTTTTTTTAAATAGTTTTATCATAGAGATGTAATTCCCCAAACAATATTAATTAGTTCTGCCTCTTTATGAACTATATAAAAATTACATACTGCTATATATATACTTTGGCTACCTCATGCAACGAGTTGACTCACTGGAAAAGAGTGATGCTAGGAGGGATTGAGGGTGGGAGGAGACGGGGACGACAGAGAATGAGATGGCTGGATGGCATCACCAACTCGATGGACATGAGTTTGAGTGAACTCCGGGAGTTGGTGATGGACAGGGAAGCCTGGCGTGCTGTGATTCATGGGGTCACAAAGAGTCGGACACGACTGAGCGACTGAACTGAACTGATATGTAGTTTTGGGAGCTTAACTTTTCTTTTTACTCAAGCAGCATAAAATAAATTTTTTCCCCATGTATTTGTATCTGTTTACACTCCTACCAGCATATATGTATAATTAATTCTGTTGACCATATTCTCTCTATCCCTACCTATTATCAAACTTAATTTCTGTCATTTTAGTTGGAATAAGACATTGTGGTCTCATTGTGGTCTTAATTTCCATTGCCTCTATTACCAATGAAGTTAAGCATCTTATCTTGTGGCACAACTGGTTTCAACTTGCTCATGTGTTGTTTAGTATATTCTGATTTGTGTACCTGAGTGAGATTGTCTTATAATTTTTCTCTTGCTGTCTTTTTCTGGTTTTCACATCAAGGTGTCAAACAGTTTATTTTTTAATATTATAAAATGATTTGAATTAATGTTTCTTGAAAATTGGTTAGAACATCCTATGGAATTATTTGGGCCTGATATTATCTCTTGTGGGCCTTTTAACTGTGGTTCAATGTCTTTAATATACTGAGACTTTCTATTTATTTTTGCATATCTTAATTATAAAATGCAACTACTGGGAAAGTATTTAAACCATAAAGGAAGAGTTTAATGGGTAATTTTAAAGACTTATGTAACCATTACCCAGATCAAGAAATAAAACATATCAGCAAGCTACAGCCCTCTGGGCCAAATCCAGCCTTCCACTTTATTTTTTAAATAAAGTTTCATTGGAACACAGTGATTTCGGCTCCCCTACCCCCACCCCATGGGCAGAGTTGAGTAGTTGCATCAGAGACAGTATGGTCCGCAAAGTAAATATTATCTAGCCCTTTACAGAAAAAACTTGTCAGCCCCTGAAATAGGGCCTTACTGTGTCCCCCGACCCCCAAGCGGCTTTTCCTCCTTGTGGTCATTGCCCTTCCTGTGATAACTCCTCCTCTCCCTGATAGGGTAACCACTCTCTCAGCATTGATAGTGATCATGTCTTTGCTTTTCTTTTTCTTTTACAATTAATAAATAATGTAGTTTTACATTATTTGCTTTGGTTTTAGTTATGTTTGAACTTTATGTATTTGAAATACTATGTATGTCTTCTTTCATACAAGAGTATATTGTTGCGTGCCACTATATTTGTTCATTGTAATCGCTGAAGTGTCGAATAGCAGGTAAAGTGTGGTTTATGAAGTTAAATCTATTTTCATAAGAATGCTAAGATGTTATGTGCTCTTTTTCACTCTTACTGTTTCTCAACTGTACAGTTAAGTATCCCAGAGGTTTTATGATATGAAACATCACTCCAAATTGAATGCAGAAGCAAATATGAGACTCTAGCTGTCTTCTATTTTTCTATGCTAGAGATTTGCAAAAATGTAAAGCAGTGCCACTTTTCTAACAATATTTTTTAGAAAAAATTATTTTTATTAAAAATGTTATTTTAGCATGTAATGAATGGGTTTATTATTATTTTTCAATGACTAAATATTATAAACTTTTCTGTTTTAATTTCTTCATGTGATAAATGTCCATATGGACATTTATTTTCTGGGTTTTTACCATTATGAAGAATATTCTGTGAACGGTATATAAGTTATCAAGTTTGCCTAAGGAACACCTAATAGTGGAATTCTGAGTCATAGGGTATGCATATTTGCAACTTTGGTAGAAAATGCCTAGGACATCCCTGGTGGTCCAGTGGTTTAAACCCTGCATTTCCATTGCAGGAGGCTCAGGTTTGATCCCTGATTGAGAAAGTTCTGCATGCCACACAGTGAGGCCAAAAAAAAAGAAACTGCCACACGTTCCCAAAGTGATTTTATCAACTTATATTTCCATTCTTCCTGAAATAGTTTTGTAGATTATATTTTGCTAGCATGTTGTCCAAGTTTTTTTTATTCATAGCATTATCTTACATTTTAATCTTTTGTGTTTGGAATTATTTACACTTTTACATTCTTTTTCTCTCCTTTTGTTTTTTGTTTTCCTTTATTTTATTTCCTTTGTTTTCCTTTCCTTTTTACAGTCTTGAACTATTTTTTGCTTCTTTTCCTTTCTAATAAATCTTAATAGTTTCTTTAAAAGTAAACATACATATCCCTATGAACCAACAATTCCTTTTGTAGGTATTTTTCCAAGAAAAACTAAAACATATATCCCCAAAATGCCTTGTCTGAGAATGTTGATAGCTGGTTTGTAACTGGGATATTGGATGAGGAAGTTGCCATGTGGTACATCCTGAAAAAGGAGCAAACCACTGCACTACCAAAAGCACGAATGGCCTCAAAGGAAACAAATTGCAAACTGTATGATTCTATGCATACACTCATATGGAGCTCTGGAATAAGTGAAACTCGTCTGTGGTGATAGACGTCAGATCAGTGGTTGTTTCTGATGGGGCATTGACTGGGTGAGAGCATGAGCATATGGTTACCTGGGTATATACATTTGACAAAGCTTAGTTCTGCACACTTAAGATCTGTGCAAAGAAATCTCAGCAGAGGTTTGTGGGGTTTAATTAATCTGTTAAAGTCAACTTCACATATCATTAATGCTATTTTGTCTTTGCTTATTATCTTACCACACTGTGTCCTGGCCTTTGTTCATTTTACTTTTCTCCTCTTTATGATCATTCTCATGTTCTTTTTCTAGCTTCTTCAATTAGGTGCTAAACTCTTTTTTTTTTGACTGTGACATGTGACTTATAGGATCTTAGTCCCCTGGCCAGGAATCAAACCTGGGCATTGAAAGCACCTGGTCCTAACCACGGGACCACCAGGGAATTCCCTAAATTCATTAATTTTCATCCTTTTGTCTTTCTAATTATGATTATTTAAAAATTAATATTTCACTTTCATTATATTCTGTATATTTTCTTAAAGTTGTCATATTTATCATGTTATAAACAATAAATACAATGTACTGTTTAAAATAATAATAAAATGAACAACCATGTCTCCACCATCAAAGATAAGAAGAACACTGCTTGCAGCAGCTTGAACCTTAGAAGCTTCTAGGCAATCACATGCACATCTCTCTTTCTATCTCCTGTCATCCTGACTCTATTTTAACCATTTTTTGGGTTTTCTTCATAGTTTTACCACCAGGGTACCTGTTCCTAAACAATATAGTATTCATTCTTGAAAAACTAGAGAATAAGCACAAATCTAGCTTTATAAGGTGAGAAGACATATTGCTGTTACTAGACCAAGTAAGAAATAAGGGAAAATGGTCGAAAACCTGTAGGTTATAGTCTGGCTTTGGTTATCTGAAAGTTTTCAATTCAAGTTAGTGGGCAAGGTTATCAACAAGCCACGAGAAATGCAGGGTATTGGCAGGGCTCTGCTGTTGAGTGGCTAGTAGGATCCTGGTACAGTTGTGGTCAGAGAGACCGCAGGCTGCCCGTGGCTCTGCCTCAAGGCTTACCACAGTGACTGCTGCTGTCAGGAGTAGGCCACAGCAGAGCCCTCTCTGCCAGGCTTTAAACAAACTTACCCGCATGTTCATCTTCTCTTCTTACCTCTTAGACGGCCTTTCTGGGATCATCTTCCTTCCACCTCAGCATCCTTTAGATGAAGGTATATAGCCAATAAACTTGTTCCACTTTCATTTAGCCAAAGCAGCTTTCTTTCATTCTCGTTCTTGAAAAATGGCTATGCTGAGAAAACTATCCTAGATTGACAGTTATTTTTAGTCATCAGTTTTAATATATTTTTACTCTCTTTTCTGACTTTCAATGTTGCTGATTTTAGAAAAGAAAATAATTATTATTTTACTTAAAATTTATTTTTGCTTTTTGCTACATTGAGATTTCTTTTTCTTTGGTATTTCTCAGTTTTATTGTATTTCTAAGTACAAATTTATTTTTACATGTCTCATTATATCTTCTGGTTCCTGAATCTGTAGATTTGTGTCTTTATCAGTTCTAGGAAATGCTCAGACATTTCTTTAGATACCATCTCTTCTATGTCTCCCTGTTCACTCCTTCAAGGACTTCAATTAGATGTATTGGTAGGTTAAACCTCTCTTCTGTTTTCAGTAAGCTAACTTTTCTTTCATGCTTACATTGGCTTTGTCTGTCTCTGTCATATTCTAGGGGATTTTGGTAGGTCTGTCTTCTAGGAAACTAAATTTTTTCATTTGTCTAACATACTCCTTCAGCCATCCACCTAGTATTTTATTTCAGCAGTTACTTTTATCTCCATTCCCTTCAAATCCACATGGTTATTTTTTAGTTTTCTCTTGTTGCTTGTTAACCTTTGTGATTCCATTCTTTATCTCTTTAAAACATTTCACTACAGCAATTCTGCCATGAATTCCAGATAATTCCATTACCTGGAATTCTGGAAGATCTGAATTTGGTATTTGCTGACTCTCAGTAACCGTGACCTACTGCCTCGTGTGCTTGACAGTGACAGCCTCTGGTTGTGAGCTCATGTTTGATTTTTGTTATTTTGGGGAAATTGTGCAGTCCCAAATTTGGGGGCCATTTCCTCTAAATATTATTTGCATATGCTTTTGTCAGAAGTGAAGTGAGTCCTGATGACCCAGGACCCTGTTTTCCCCTGTGAATGTCCTGAGTTACTGAAGGAATCTCCTGCTCATCTTCCCCACTCTGCAGACACTTTCTTTCCTGTATACTGTAATACTTACCTCATCACTCCCAACCCTAGTTTCAGTTCTGGGCTGTCTTTATTCAAGGAAAAAAGTCTTTGAGACATCTCTTACATGATGTAATGTCAACATTTCATAGAATATATTTTTATCCAGAACTAAGTTGTTTTCTAAAATTTATTCTATATTTTGCCAGAAATAAAAACCACATTCATTCTGCCTGTCATTATTATATATGTATTTATCTGACCATTATTCTACTGTGTGCCAAGTTCTGTGTTTATTTAGATATGAATGAGATATTACCTGTCTTCAAAGGCATAAACAGAAAACTTCAGCATAACATGACAAGTGGTAAAACAGAGATTTACGCAAAGTGTTTTTTTTTTCTTTTTTTGCTCCCACCATGTGTTTTGATGGAGAGCAAAAGAGGGAGTGACATTCTAAAGTTAAATGGGTAAGTTATAAGTGAATAAAGGCCTTGGATACCAACTTACATAGGTTTTTTTTTTTTTAATAGTGACAGAGGTAACATTTATGGTGTGCTGATGTTCGCATCTAGTAATTCAAACCCAAGCACTATGCTTCCAGAGCCAACATACTTAACCACTCAACAGTGCTGTCTTTCTTGAGCCAACATGAATTCATATGAAACACTTAGGTGCTGTTTCTTGTGAGAAGGAGCCAGAGATTAGCCTCCTTTAAATTGGAACTTTTTTTTCTTAATGAAAGGCATAAAGAGTTTAAGTTAGAAGATACAACTGACAGTCATAAAGTCACCTTCATTTACCTGTCTTATTCTTGTTCCAGGATGGGGAGATGGTGCTGCTGGATGGAGGCTGTGAGTCTTCCTGCTACGTGAGTGACATCACTCGTACCTGGCCTGTCAATGGCAGGTAGGGCTGCTATAGATCCCATCGCTTCTTAGGAGTATGAGTTAGAAAATGGGTATGTTTGGAATAAAGGACTAAAGAAATATACAGGGTCCCTGCAGCTCAGGTTAACTGCCTTTACAAAGCTCCTGATTCTTTTCTGAGACTGCTTTATTCATCATATCATACGATGAGGCACGTAAAGACACCTAGTTAACATGTGCACACACCTTTAAAAAAATAATAAATTTAAGGTTTTTACTTTCTGATTGCAAAAATAATATTTAGGTTTTGGTAGAATAGTTTGGCCAGGTTAACCCTCCACAGATAATAATTATAGAATCTGGACAGAATATTAAAAACAGCATTGAGAACTTCTCTGGTGGTACAGTGGATAAGAATCTGCCTGCCAGTGCAGGGCACACAGGTTTGAGCTCTGGTCCAGGAAGATTCCACATGCTGTGGAGCAGCTAAACCGTGCGCCACAGCTAGTGAGCCTGCGTGCTGCAATGACTGAAGCCCATGCGCCTGGAGCCTGCACTCCACAAGAAGAGAAGTCACCGCAGTGAGAAGCCTGCCACCACAACAAAGTAGCCACCACTCTGCAAGTGGAGAAAGGCGGCTCCTGCAACAAAGACCCAGTGCAACCAAAAATAAAAAAAAATAAAAACAAGTATTTGAAGACACCAGAGAGCTTTCTAAAAGCTGGCAGAAACTGCAGCTATAAGTCTGTCCTTGAAAGAAGAGCTGTAATGGGTAAGATGTAAGTGGTTACAGTTTTCCTCCATTACTGCTTAAGAACTGATTATTCTAAGGACATGCAGAAACTAGTAAGTTACTAGTAGCCAAAGTATCGACTAGTTTATCCCATGACATCTGCTTTGCCTGTGAGAAGTAGATCTTAAGACTGTTTTTTTCTTTGGTTGGTTGGTTGGCTGGTTGGTTTTGTGTTTGTGTTTTTTTAATGGTTAAAAAAAAATGGAAAGGATCAAGGTTAAGCCTGATCTGGCCCTCTAACTGCATTCATGGCTGGGTGCATCTTCTCACTTCACCATGTCTGTCTGCTGACCGTTGAGAGTTTTTCTAATCAAACTTAGAAGAAAACTTCCTACAATATCAGACAGTTCCAAATTCTCGTTCTTGGATTTCCCTGTCACCAGGTTCACGGCACCTCAGGCAGAGCTCTATGAAGCTGTTCTCGAAGTCCAGAGAGATTGTCTGACCCTCTGTTGCCCTGGAACCAGCTTGGAGAACGTCTATAGCATGATGCTGACATTGATAGGCCAGAAACTAAAGGAGCTGGGGATCATGAAGAACATTAAGGAGAAGAATCCCTTCAAGGTATTTCACTTCCTTCGATCCCAGTTCTTAAGAACACCTGACATGCTTCTTGGGTTTTATCCTATGTAAAGCTAATTCGATTTAGAAATGGGAGTTTGTGATTCTTCTGTAAGAGGGACTTTTTTGAACATAGATTAAAACAAAAGGCACAGTACTTCTTTCTCCCAGAAGATGGCAGCACATGCAGTTCATTGCATACTGTGTGACTAGCTCAATCTTCAGAAAACAAATGAAGTCTGGTGCAGACAAGGTGGAAAAGGACATACAACGGAGGAGAGGTTAACTCTTTAATTCTTTTTTAATGATATTGAAAAAGTAGGGGTTGAAGGGTAAGGTGTGTGTGGCTTCAGTAACATTGTTGAGACTTTTAACAGTATCCTCAGTTGCCATGTCTTTAGTGAATTTCATCTGCATCCAAAGTATGATGGTGTTGAAAAAAACTTTAAAGACTCAGTTTTAAATTAGGATGCCAGGTGGGCAAGCCAGACAGACCAGTAAGGTATCTCTTATCTCCAAGTTAGACTGCCAGGGCTTCTTTTATCAGTAGGGAAGAAGTTGTAATTCCTCCTGTTCATGCCAACAAATCTTTAATTAATGGACAGAAGTACCCAGGTTGGTAAATGCCTCATAATTACTGTGTTATATAACATTTCCTACCTACCCAACAAGCTGCTGTGGGGTCTTAGGATACTTAGGGTCTCCAGAGAAGGCTCCCTGACAGGGATGTGTGCATGTTGGAAAAAGAACTGTTCTAACATAATTATCCCCCCTCCCCCCCCAAGAAAAGAAATTTTCACTTGTCATTGTCATTGCTGGGGCGACCCCAGTTAGCATGTGTGTAGTATGAAATGGTAGGAACAGAAATGTGGATTAATTATTAATAGAATGCCATTGGCAGAATTACATACAAGAGGTAGCAGTTTTCAGTCTCTTAAGCATTAACCCAAGGATAGATGACACAAGTGGCAGAGCTAAGGGCAGGGGGCAGTATTAACACATATCTCATAGATTTAACAGGCCCAACTTTTCCCTTAAGGGTCATTGCTCTGATAACAGTGCGGTCATATCATTTCCAGGCTGCTCGAAAATACTGCCCGCATCATGTTGGCCATTACCTGGGGATGGATGTCCACGACACTCCAGACATGCCCCGCTCCCTCCCTCTCCAGCCCGGTATGGTAATCACCGTGGAGCCAGGTAAGGGGAGGTGCCAAAAGCCTCCCATCCCCTGGGACACATAATCCCAGAGTTAGAAGGGCAAACACTTGCTTCTTACGTGAATCAATGCAATTAAATTAGAAGAAACAGGAAAATGAATCTCTCCAGTATAGAGGGAACTTTATTTTAGATCCTCCTTGAGCTTTTTTATTTAACATCACACAATTTGTTTAATTTGACTTCTCCAATAAACAACAGATGGGGAATACTTCCTATCAGATATTAAGAAATAAATCTTTTTTTTAACCCTGCCTTTGCCAGAACCAGTTTGTACTAGTCTTCCTTTTGTGGTGGGCTGCTGACAATTGTGAACCCCTGGCACTTTCCTTCAGAGATTCTCAGACTCCCCACGTTCACAGTTGCAGCTCCTCTGCAAACTGCAGGGAACTGCCTGCATTATTCCACTCTTCAGTATCCAGACCCTTTCTCCTGGGCTTCATCAGAGACAGCGGGCAGTCTGATGGTTCCCCAGCTTGAATGATGGTGGGCATGGGGCAGGAGAGAAGTAGTGGCCATGGTGGAGTGTGAAGATGGAACTACAAGTTAATTTAAAACACTGATGCTGTTTCTGTCATTAAAGCAGATCTCAGTCTTAAATTTCAAGTGTTTTCACATCTAAATTATATAAGTTATAGCTGGGACATGTCTTTTAAGCTCCCCTTTGAGTCCAGGCGTATGTTGCTATCTGTGGCCTTATTTACCATTTAGTCCAATCAAGTTGGCACTTCCTTAGACTTTGACTACACTCTCCTTTGCTGGTCCTTTTCTTATCACAGAACAGCATCTGTGAGTATAGAACAGGAAATTCATAGTTGCTTAAAATGAAAAGACCTGGTGCCTGTCTGACTTCATGATTAGAAAGGGAAACTTGGCCTTTTAGAATTTTTCAGATGTTCATTAAAGTCTTCCTTTTTCCCTCTTTATAGCATGTGCATCAGTTACATTTATGACTTAATTGAGTATTTCTGCAGCTTCTGGTTGTTGAGACTAATAATCTCTAATTGTTTTTTAAATACATGATAAAATGCTGTATGTCCTTATTTTTGCAAAGTGCCCTTCTTCCAAGGGACTGTTAAGCAAAGAAAGAATGCATTTATGCAATCTACTAGTTCCCAGCATATATTGACATACTCATAAAGTAACTTGAGTGGCCTGTTTGAGCCATTAGCACATGACAGAATCATGATCAACATTATTGTAGTTGCAGAGATCTTGTAGACTAATAACACAAAATAACTATAATAATAGTTCTAGTAATGTTAGGCAACATATATTGATAGTTTATGTACCAGACATTTTTATATCCATCATCTCACTTTCACTCCACATTTTTATTGGTAGGTACTGTTAGGATCCTGGCTTTACAGATGAATTATAACACAAAGAGGTTAACTTACTTGCCCCAAATCATCCAGTCACTTCCATTTTTGAACCAAACATTCTACTTCTTTTTTTTGCTTCTCAGGAATTTATGTTCCGGAGCACGACCAAGATGCCCCCGAGAGATTCCGTGGTCTCGGTGTACGAATTGAGGATGATGTGGTGGTGACTGAGGCATCCCCGCTCATCCTTTCTGCAGATTGTCCCAAAGAGATGAAGGACATCGAACAGATATGCAGTAGGGCCTCTTGACCGTCACAGCAGCCCACGTGGGTCTCAGGTGCAGGAGGGGCTGACGCAGGCATCTGTGCGTGTGTGCTTTCCAGGGGTCTCTGTGTGGACACTTGTACATGTGTTCCATTGGGGAGTGGTGCAGCTGTGTGAGTCTGTGTGATTGTGTGTGTTGTCTTTTTTGTTTTCTGTGGCTAGAAATTTGGGAAAATTGCATTTTTTGACTGTATGTTACTACAACTTTATTAACATTAATTCTGTAGAATTAATGACCAAGACAAGGTTAATGTTAAGATATAAGGAAAGATGTTGGTTACATATGTCCACGCGTTCCAGTCTGCACTTGTGGAAAATTCTCTCCTCTCCAGGTCCTTCCCCTTCTGCACTTTTCCTGAGGTCTACCTAATATCATAAGATTTTTGTGTAATGCTTATACTTTGAGCTAATCACCAGAGTCTGCCCACATTGAAAGCCACCTGTCAGTGATTGTGGGTGGCCAGTATGTACCTTCCATAATACCTGCCTTACCTGTTCAGGAGCCCACGTGAGCCCTCAGGGCACTGGGGTTCTCCAGCCCCGTCATTGAGCCACAGTCCAGATTCCAGCAACACTAGCTATTGAACAGAATGTTTTTGAGCTTTTCTTACTATTTGGTTGCCTAGGACCTGGAAGGTGTTTAGATTCTTGATAAGGAAGGAAATGGAAGAGAAAGAAGAGTATGTGTCTGTTCTAGATCCAGACCGCCATCTGTCTGTCTTCAATCTAAAGAGCATTCCTTTCCCAGATATCCTTACTGTCTTTATAGACTTACCACACTGATCCTCAGAGCCCAGCCTTGAAGCTGTTTCTCTGGCCAAGGGCAGATCCTCTGCTCACCCTGTTAAGAGTCAGGGGAACAGCACCCGGCAGGGGAACAGCACCCGGTTATCATTCTGTGATTTCCTCTAGTGCTGATAAAGGCAAAACATGGAACCCAGCCAGGAGCTGTAAACACCCTCTGATCCTTTCCTTCCTTGGACGTTAGCACTGCACGGGCAATGGGAAAGGCTAGCATTTCCCTCCTATAGCATTGAATGCAGTTATGTTAAACTCAGTCTGCAGAGTGAACAGGGCTAGGCCCCTGCAGATGGTTTATTTGGGAGCTTCAGTCATAGGGGGCTGCTTTAGGAACTAGTATATTCACCTCCTTTAAGCCTAAATGTGAGCCCAAGATGTATAAAACATGCTGTTAGAACATAAGAACGTATTTGCATTAGGGAAGAATAGGCTAGGAGACAAGCATTTGTTGCCTCTGCCGCATACTTTTATGCCTGTGAAAGTATTCGGGAGTTGCTATTTTTCCCTGTGATAAAGAAACTGTAACTATGTTTTTTTATTTGAAACATAGCAGTTAAGAAGTAGAATAATAACTCTCCTCTTCCCATAGTTGTACCCAAGTTAGGAAGGCACCTCTCACAGTGACTTAAAGCTGTCTTTGTATGTCATCTTTCAAAATATTGTTATATTTTCATTAACTTTCCTACTATAGACAATATATGTTAATTGGGTTTAAAAGCCATAAAATAAGTTATCTCCCCAGATAAAGACACTATATCTCATTAAAACTTTTTAAAATGGGCTTTGTTACATATTTTAAGATATACATAACCAACATCCTCCTTAACTTTCTTAATAATAGAAAGATTGCAGATACGATGCATGAGTGCTGCCTCTCCCTGTCCTGTGTCCATGTCAGATCACAAGCACAGCAGAGCGGCTTTTCACCAGCCCAGCTGTGACTTCAGAGTCCTTCCAGTAACTGCTGTCAATAAAACAAGAGTTGGGCTTTGAGTTAGACTCTGTCTACCATCCCTCAGCTGGCATATGATCAATAATCATGTAACTTATTTTGGTATGTATGTTAGAAACTACATGAGGGCCCGGGGTGGTAGCATAAAGGACCTTGCTTGGAAGAGGTTTTTATGGTGTGGTTCTATTTTTTTTTTTTTAGTTTCCTGAAGTGGGATCTGTATCCCAGAATGTAAACTGATAAGGATGTGTTTTAAGCCTGAACAAATATACTTCAAGCTGAAGTGCTTAATAATTCTAATATGAGAACGTGATTGTATCATTAAGCCCTAGTGGTAGAGCAGAATTCCACTATCACAAAGCATGTGAGTCTTCCTGCCTGCTCTCACGTCTGCCTGTGTGTCCCTGAGGAACTCGGGGTGAGCATCAGTATTATTCAGGTCAGGGGTCTCCACTGAAACCCAGGCCTTTGGGGGTTTGCTTCATGAGGAGCTGAGAGAACTGCAGTCTTTGCGAGCATTTCTTAATGCTTTGTTTGACTTTTGTGCAATTATATAAGTTCAATTTGGACAAAATGCTGTTACTTTTTAAGGCGCTATTGACTGAAAATAAATACATCATTCCCCAACAAGGGAAGAGCATTTGTTACTGTCATTTTAAAAATAAACTATAAAATAATATAAGAATGTATAGTTGGTGTTTGTGCGTTATTTTCAAATCTAAAGTTCATAGCTTTAAATGCGACTTTTGTTTTACAAAGTTTTTGTTTTACAAAGCATTCATTGACAACTGTCACAAAATCTTGGCAAACTTGGGATAATCTTATCAGTCATAGAAGGGGGGAACCAATGGATTAGATTTACTCAAGGATGTAACATATAACATGGTGACTATACTTGATAACATTGTATTGTAAAATTGAAATCTGCTGAGAAAGTAGAACCTAAATGTTCTCACAAAAAAAAAAAAAGAAATTTGTGAGTTGATGGATGTGTTAATTAACTCGATGGGAGACATCTTTTCACAATATATACATGTATCAAATCATCAGGATGTACACTTAAAACATCTTACAGTTTTGTCAATTACAGCTTAAGAAAACTGAGCTGGGGGGGCTTCCCAGGTGGCTCAGTGGTTAAGAATCTGCCTGCCAATCAGGAGATACTCAATCCCCAATCCAGGAAGACCTCACATGCCTCGGAGAAACAAAGCCCCTGCGCCACAACTATTGAGCCTGTGCCGAGTCACTTCAGTCGTGTCCAACTCTTTGTGACCCTATGGACACAGGATTCTCCAGACAAGAATACTGGAGTGGGTTGCCGTGCCATCCTCTAGCGGATCTTCCCGAGCTAGGGATCGAACCCGCATCTCTTTCTATCTCCTGTGTTAGCAGCCGGGTTCTTTACCACTAGTGCCACCTGGGAAGCCCCATCTGACCATGTGACTGATTAAAATCCTTCAGTGGTTTCTCATCACTGCGGATAAAGAGCAAAACTCTTTGCATGGCTCTACCAAACATTCTTGCACGACCTGGTTCATACCAGTGGTAAATGTTTATCAACTGACTCTAGGAGGATAAGGGAATCCCTGGTTGTAGCATTTGCCAATTTCCATGGCATAAATACGATGATTATGGCCAATTTCAAAATACCAACTTATGGAACTGGGAGAAGATGCTAACAATTGATTCTTGCACATCTTTGCAGACTCTTATATCCCACTGGTTCTCTTCATACTTGAGCCATTCCAGACTTCTTTACGAGTGTACTGTGCATTCTATGCCTGCAGCCCCTTCTGTATGCTGTTGACTCTACCTGGAATGGCACCTTCTTCCACATCCCTCAGTGTACGTGAGTGCTGGAGCCAAACTGCATCAGTTTGCAGGAGCAATTGTTACCTTTTGGGAATTCTGCAGTCTGACTGCTAAAGCTACAAATCAGAACTTTAAGAACTGGTTGTGTTTTTTTTGTGTGTTTGTTTTTAGTATTTATTCATTTGGCTGTGCCAGGTCTCAGTTGTTGTACACAGGATCTTGGAAACTGTTAGTTGTGGCACGTGGGATCCAATTCCCTGACCAGCGATTGAACCTGGGCCCCCAGCACTGGCTGCTCAGTCTAAGTCACTGGACCACCAAGCAAGCCCCAAGAGCTGTTTTATTTACTAGCATACCACTGCATCCACTCTTCGTCTGGCTCTCCTTCAATCTCAAACCATTTCCTCTAAGAGGACTTCCTCTACCTTCCAGACAGTCTTTCTCCTTCAAGGCACCCTTTACTTCTCCTTTCCTAAAATTCACTGGAATTATCATTAACTGACTATTGCCTCTCTTGCTACATCTGGTAAATTCAATGATGAAAAGGGACTTTTCCAAGTTGTTAGAATATCAGATACCTTTTAATCTAGATCAGTATGGTGTAGTTGACACAGCAGGTTCTGTGAATATTTTTATTTGTTGAATGAATGGGTGGATCAACTGAACAAAACTAAACTGAAATTACAACCTATTGCACTGTAAACTAAAATTATGAAGGGTAAGAATCTATATGGGGTCTACAAAAAGTTTATGCAGCAGGAGCTAGTATACAGAAGGGCATGGCCAATCATCACAGCCAGGAAAATCTCCAAAGGAGAGATCAGTACATGAGGCTTTCATAGCTTAATGGAACAGCCCCACTGTAGCTCTTCACAGAGCAAACAACTTGCAAACTGTTGCTGCTTCCTGTTCTGTATCTCTACAATACCTTCTTCCAACAAGTTTTAAAAACTTTAAAAAATTTAAATAAGATTAAGTCACTTGGGCTTCCCAGGTGGCAGTGGTAAAGAATCCAACTGTCAATGCAGGAGACACGAGAGACATGGATTCAATCCCTAGGTCGGGAAGATCCCCTGAAAATGGCAACTACTCCAGTATCTTGCCTAGAAAATCCCATGGACAGAGGAGCCTGGTGGGCTACAGTCCAGGGAGTTGCAAAGACTCAGACATGATGAGCACACGTGTGCACACACACGTCGCTTTTAGTCCCCTCCCTTACACTGTACCCCTCCAATGCCTTCCAATAACATCTATAATAATATCCCCACCTGATCTGACCCCTACCTGCCTGTCTCACATCTCTTAACCATACCCCACCCTTGCTCCGTAAGCTTCAAATTTATTCATTCAACACATAGTGGGCACATACAACAGACCGAGCACTGTTCTAGGAGTATTTGTTATCAATAAAGAAAACAATAGGGAATTCCCAGGCTAGGATACCGAGCTTTCACCGCTGAGGGCTCAGGTTCAAACCCTGGTCAGGAAACAAAGATCCCACAAACCTGCACAGGGCAGTCAAAAATAAAGAGAATAATAAAGTATTCCTTCTCTTAGCCAGACACACAGAAGTAAATCTAATAAATGAGTAAACAAAAAGTTAGAAGGTACATGTACTATTAAAGGAAAAAGTGCAGTAAAATGAATGGGAGGCATACCATACAGGGTCTCTTAGGCCCTTGCAAGGAATTCAGCTGAACTGTTACTCCTCATAGGGGCCTTATCTAATCACCCATTTTATTTTTTAATTTTTATTGGAGGCTAATTATTTTACAATATTATATTGGTTGATTTTGCCATACATTGACATGAATCCGCCCGGGTGTACATGAGTTCCCCCTCCCGAACCCCTCTCCCACCTCCCTCCTCCCCTTATCCTCCCTCTGGGTCATCCCCACAAACCAGCCCCAAGCATCCTGTAACATGCATTGACCCTGAACTGGCGATTCATTTCACATATGATAATATACATGTTTCAATGCCATTCTCCCAAACCATAATCACCCATTTTAATATTGCCTCCATCTGACTTTTTTTGACTTATTGATACCTGCGATTTTCTGATGTGTTTGTTGACTTGTGTATTATTTCCCTACTGGGTGTTGGACTCCTCATCACTGTATCTCCCATCTACAACAGGACTCTGTACATACTCAATGAATTTGCTGAATGAAGATACATATGCCCTCAATACCCTAATTTACTCTGGTTTTCCAATACTCCGGCAGGAAAACAACTGAATTCCTAAAATGGAATCATTAATTTTAAAAAACTTGCTTTGTAAGGTTTTGTCTCACACAATTTTTCTATATTCTAGTCTGGTTAAAGCTGTGGTGGTGTTTCCACAGATTTGTTGTTCTTTACGATTAAGACAAGGAAGCAAATCCTATTTCTTCTTGGTTTAACAGTGGAGTCAACACAATCACTCTTCAATTTTAAGAGAAAACGAGATTTCAAATAAGTCAACACAAGATTTAAGAGTGATAGGGCTTCCCTGGTGGCTCAGAGGTTAAAGCGTCTGCCTCCAATGCGGGAGACCCGGGTTCGATCCCTGGGTCGGGAAGATCCCCTGGAGAAGGAAATGGTAACCCACTCCAGTATTCTTGCCTGGAGAATCCCATGGAAGGAGAAGCCTGGTAGGCTACAGTCCACGGGGTCGCAAAGAGTCGGACACGACTGAGCGAATGAACGGAACGGAGAGCAGAGTCATACCTCTGCAGGATTAGAGATGAAAAAGTGGAGCCTGGTCTAGAGATGGGAGGGTGAAAGTACAGGTGCTTTTGCGGTTAAGGAATGATCAGTAAGAATAAGTGGCAAATACCTCACACAATACTTCAAAAAGTGCACCGACTTCAAATGCGATGATAGCGCAACTAGAGGAAAGAGGAATGGGAAGTGTGTGCTCAAGCGAGTGAAGATGAAATCGTGCTCTTTAACCACACACCCTTCCAGGGCGGACTGGTACATTTGGGGGAGGCTGGGGCCGGCACCTCCCAGGCTCCTAAGCCTCCTCCGTCCACCTCTTTCAGGTGAGCAGGTGAAGGCAGGGCTGGAGAATGCCTGTTCAGTTTAGTCCTGGGGAGGAGGACACTGGGCAGGAGAGGGAGACCATCTTCCCTGAATCCTGAAAATTTCCCGAATTGGAATCAGGAAATCGAACGGCCTTCCAGGGAGGGTAAGCACCTCCGCCGGGTTCAGAAGCCGACTGGAAAGCCCAGTGTGAGGTCTCAGGTTTGGCGGCAGCAGGAGGCTCACGCCCACCCTTGCTCCCTCGCCGGAAGAACGAGACGAGGACCGGCGGGCAGGGGGGTGGTCTGCGCGGCGCCGGGGAACGAGAGGCGGAGCCGGTGCTGCAGGTCGCGGTGCAGGCCGAGGAAGCAGCCGCCGCCCCAGCTGAGAGTGTGGCTGGGGGCTTCCCGGGGGAGGGCCACAGGAGCGCGTCCTTTCGAACGTCTCCACCCGGCTCGCTCGCGTCGGCGCGGCCCCGCCCCGCCCCAGCCACTCGGGCCTCCGCCTCCTCCCGGCCAACGCGAGGTAGGTGTGTGAGAGGGGTAGGGCGGGGGGAAACCAGCGCCAGCGCCTTTAAGGGGCGTGGCTACACGCTCCGCCCCTATCTGCCCCTAGCGCGCCAGTGAGGGAGGAGGTGAGGGAGGAGGTGCCAGGGTGGGAGGGGAAGCGAGGCGTGCGCTGGTGCGCAGGCGCAGTAGCGGGCCGACAGACCGTGTGTTTCCAAAATGGCGGCAGCGATGGATGTGGATACCCCGAGCGGCACCAACAGCGGCGCGGGCAAGAAGCGCTTTGAAGTGAAAAAGGTTGGGTCTCGCCAGCGCCTTCCTCAGGGAAGCTAGAGAGACGCGGATCTGGCTGGCAGGCCCGAGGATGACCGAAGCGCGGAGGAAAGGGCTTTATTTCAGGGCGTTCCTGGGACAGGGTACCAGGAAAGGAAGCAGGGGGGCGGGCCTTAGGATTGATCGGCGTGGCTGCGGCCCACTGTCCATGGCGGTGTTGGTTTCGTTCAGAGGCTGAGGGGCCAATCACGGAAGTGCTTATTGAGATAGCGCGGTTGCGATTTGGGTGCAAGAGCCAAGCGCCTGAGCTGTCACTGGAGTGGCGGAGGGGAGGGGAAAGAGCGCGTGGGTGGGTGGAAGGGGGGAGTTGGAGCCCTGCGGCGGGTGGAGGATGGGGACAGTGCGGCGAAAGCCGGGAACCTGAGGTCCTATCGCATTGGAGGCCTCTGAGGACCCGGGCTGGACATCTCCGTGCCCTGCCCCGTCCGAAACTTGGAGTCCCTCTGACGGACCACGACCTGGTCTTCGCCTAACCGAGGCCTCCATTAGCCCTCTCCGGTCCTCGCCCCTGCCAAGTTAAAAGTGTCTCAAGTGTAACTCTTTGCTCTTCTGAGAGGTCTGTAGGTTTGTCACAAAGCTGCCCCCGTCCTGCGGTCATACCCAGAAACCCCCGTCCAAAAAAAAAAAGCATGGTGGAATTTGTTAAGAAAATGTGAGCTCAAACCTTGTGGCATTTCGAGAGAGTTGAGTACTAGTTGCGAACGATCTGGTAGAAATGGAAAAGCAGAAATGCGTGGAACGTGTCTTTTTGCATGAAATGCCTTACGGTTGTTTGCAACTATACAGTTTGGGAGAGAAGTGCCGATTTCCAACTAAGGTAAAACGAATCTGTACAAAATGAGGACTCTGAAATAGGGAAGATGTTATTCCTGGAACATCTGGCTAGACCCTGACGGTATTCCCCCTCCTAGTGCTTTTTGTCGTTTCATTGTGGGCACTGCATGCTCAGGTACAGCCAGCAGCCATATTGAAGAATAGAAGTAGGATTTTTTTTCCCTCCAAGTTGAAGCTGTCGTGTGAAAAGTACTGAAGAAGTTACCAGACACTGAGAATTAGGCCAGAAAAAGATGAAGGTTTAGGAAGTGGCACCAGTTTCGTGGATGATAAGATTGGGAATATTTATAATTGCAGAAGTCAGAAGGTTGAGTCACTTAAATACTACTTTTAGATAAACTCTTGCGGAAATTAAATATAACAGTCTAAGCGGATAGGAAACAAAATTGTAAAGTTTGTTGTGCGATTATCTTGTAAGATTTAAGTGATGACCTTGGTGTGTGCTGACACTGGGTGGTTGGTTATCCGCTTACCCCATGATTACCCGGTTTATGATCCAATCATCTTAGTTCATTCCGTTCCTTGCTTTCCCCTATTCCTGCTTCCAGAGTTGCCTTGAAGAGCAGATATTTATTTTTGCAGAAATTGAGCTCTCTCCTGCAGCTGCCAGGAGAGCCTGCGCGGTAATTCAAGTTTGTGATTATTAGACCCGAAGCAGGCACTTTTATTCCTGATTTGTTTACATTGACATGGCCACCTAAACTGTAGGTAAAAATAAAAAGATGACATTCATTTCTGTGTTCATATACACAACTGTTGGGAGAATGGGTGTGCATAGTGTAGTTCTTGCTCACTGAAATAATAAATGAGAGTAATGTAATATCCAACAGCTCTTTTGTTTAGTGGTCCTTGTGGCCAAGAAGATGATAAGTGCAGCATGAAACCCTGGAGTGTGTATGTTACGAGGAGTGGAGTGCATTGTTCCCCATTTTCTCTTTGCAGTGGAATGCAGTAGCCCTCTGGGCCTGGGATATTGTGGTTGATAACTGTGCCATCTGCAGGAACCACATTATGGATCTTTGTAAGTAATTGAAGGAGGGTGGGGGGAAGCTGAGAAGGTTACAGAGATTGCGGCTATACTGATGTGACCAGTTTTCTTCTTCACAAAGAAATATAGTCAGAGCATTTGGGGCCTTCTACATCTAGTTTCAAATAAAGGAGCTTTTTATGATATCCTGCAGGCATATCCATCTTTCAGAATAAATCTGCTCAACCTAAAGATGGCAGGGCCACATTTAGAATGAATTGTGGACACCCAGCTCCTGTTGACTATATCTTATTTCCCATCATGTAACCACACTCAAAGGCAAAAACAGTGAAAGAAAGAAAATTAACTTTGATCTAAAACGTTCTGTCCAGCACTAGTTTTTGCTGGGGAAAATTTATGAAGAAAAGAGGCCCAAGAGTGGATTTTCAGTGTTAGCCCCAAATGTAGTTAGAGGACATCGCTACCAACACCTCGGTAGTCAGTTGATTGCTCTAAAGAAATTTCATTTCAATTTCCACATATTTCATTACACATAGTGGGCAACACATAGTAGGTTTGATTCTAGTTGTTGATGGAAGTTAGTATCCTTATAGTAATAGGGGCCAGAATGTCGATCACACCAGGAACAGTCATTTTTTCATCCAGGTACTAAAATGGTTTGACTGAAATCAGAAATAGTGCAAAGAATGTGCAGCTTTCTAGAATTGAAGTTATAACTTGTTTTTAAGTGACTTACCTGTCTCTTTGGCTTTCTCTTGAGCTGCTGTCCTGCTTTACTCTGGTGGTTCCTCTGACTTTCTCTCTATTCTTGAAGTGCCCATGCTCTTGTTTAGAACCCTTATATATCCTGTTTGAATCTTTTCCATCTCTTCTCTGCCACTCTCCCCCTATCTTTATCTGACTCAGCACTGTCTAAGTGTAAGTCCAAAATGCAAGCACATACATAATTTAAACAGATGATTTGTATTTTATCCTATATCCAAGATATTTTAAATTTCAACATGTAATCAATATTTTAAAGCAAAATATTTTACTTTTCTTTTTTTGTACTGTTTTCAAAGTGCATTTTACTCTTCCAGTGCATCTCATTTCAGACTAGCCACATTTTCAGTGCTCAGTAGCCATACATGGCCAGGGCTACTTGTTAGGTCTTGCAGAACTAACCCCTAGTTGGTCTTCAGATCTCACCTTAAACTTGCTCAAAGATGTTTTCCCTGACCATACTTACATACACACAAACACAAGCTAGAACACTTCTGTTTAGTATTTCCAAGGTGTCCTATAGTTTCCTTTGAGATTCTGTGGCAGTCATTTAACTTAGTTGGCTCTTTATAATTCCATGTTATTTACAGCTGTGTTCCTAGCATCTGGCGTAGTGTTCTAGTACGTAATAGTTTCTCCCTAGGTCCTTGCGCTGCAAAGAGCAGAAACAAAATAGGGGACCAGTCTGTGATCACTGCAACTTGGAAAGCACAAATCAGATATTTCTTGTTGGAAAGTAGTCTTGGTCTGTGTTGGTCATTTACTGCCCTTGGTTTCTTTGAGTTTTGACCCTGTTTTAACACTTTTTCACACAGCAGTCAAAGCAGATCAGCAGCTCCCATGATGTTTAATGGAGATAGAAAAGACCCATCACAGAAAAACACATTCACGGTTTTACATGTGCTTGGGTGGGGTTTTTGATTACATGCTTGCCCTTTTTTTTTTGGCTGTGCATTTTCACAAGGAGTTGTACCCAGAGAAAGTTTTAGTTTCTTAAGACTCTCTTCTGTAAATGCTTAATGATTTTATATAATCCTGACTTTTTTTTTTTTAACTTCTTGTGTTTAAGACGTTGTGTGTCTCTCTGGTTGGAAGAGAATGCACTTCTTGAGAAGACAGTGACAGACAAAGACCATTGATATTGTCTTCTCTAGTGTGGAACGCTTGAGGGGGTGATGTAGGCTTTTAGATAGACACCTGCTTTATCATATATTTTAAATGTCAGATGCAGAAGGAGAGCATTGAACTCCTATAACAAAGTAATTTCACATCGTGTGTTTATTCACTTGATGAATATCTACACCCTGGGCATTTTGCAAGGCTCCAGGATAAAACAGTGACTGGGCTTGGGTCTTTACCCTTATGAAACATACCCTCCTGCTTATTATAGACACTAAAGAGAAGTCTGGTCGCCGCAACTGGACTTGTCTTCCTTTCAAAAATGAATTATGGTTCTTGTAAAAAGACTTTTCGTTAAAGATGAAAATAAGAATCTTGATTTAACAGTGGCCATTTTCTAACATATTCTGGCCTGACGTTAAATGAATAATTATATACATAGTTGTAAATAAATGAGTAATTATGGCTGAGCTCCAGTTGAACCCACCTACAAAGCATTCTTGGTCTGAAGACTTCCCTTTTGACATACAGATTGATACTGTACGTCCTACTATAGCCTCGGACTTCGCTTTGCATTACCCTGCTTCTTGGTTCTTTTAACGAGTTGCTGAAAAATACAGTCTGCTAGCTGTCATTTTCTCCATTACTTCTGGTAATCTTATCCCAAATGAAGGGTTTTCCAGAAGTGCTTAGACCCAGCCTTTGCCCATAAGTTAATCTTTTCCTAAAACCACAAAAAAGATCCATCAGTGTTTTCAAAGGGTGAAATCTCTTCACTTCCAGGAAGAAGCTATTGCTTCTTCAGCAGTCCTCTGGTGGTGATGGCCCTTGTATTAAAGCCCTCAAGCTTTGTAAGTCACATGAAATACATTTCTGCCTTTGCAGGGGTCTGATAAGAACCTGTTGCGTGCTGCTTTTTTGTCTGCTTTAGGCTGACAGTGAGCAATTTCTTCCCCTGTTTAAGCAAACGACTAAACCCCTATGCTCACTCTCTGAACCAAAAGCTTGAAAACATTTTATCTTTGAGAATACTTAAGTAATTTTTCATGCCTTATCCCCTTTTATCTGGCATTCTAGATTGCAGTCCTATTTCTGATTTTTTAAATTATTGTTAAAGTGTAGCTGACTTACAGTGTTTTATTAGTTTAAGGTGTACAACACAGTGGTTGAAAACGTATACTCCCTTTGAAGTTACTATAAAATATTTGCTATATTCCCTGTGCTGTACAGTTTGTTTTTGCTCTTTGTTAAGAATTTTCTGTTAATAGATACATATTTGGCCCCCATTCTATTTATAGAAGCCATTTTTGTTTCCTTATTCAAGTACTGAGAGCCTACTTTGCACTCGGCATAGAAAGACAGCCCCCTAAAACTATGTAGACCTAGAAAAATTTAAACACGGTAGTATACCTTGAAACAGTTCCATTATTAACTAATAATAATTGTGCCTCTTATGTAGCTAATTTCTTAATACATAGTCCACATCTAAGTGAGTGGATTCCACTTGAAGAACATCAAATTTTCTCCTCTCTGCCATCTCTTTGAACAGGGTGCATTCACAGCCCCCATACATTCTCTCTCTTTTTTTTTATATTTTAAAATCTTCATTTATTTATTTGGCTATGCCAGGTCTTAGTTGCAACGTGTGGGATCTCATCCCCTGACCAGGAATCAAACCACGCCCCCTGCATTAGGAACACAAAGTCTTAGCCAGTGGACCACCAGGGAAGTTCCCCCTATATATTTTTGAATATATGACATAGACCCTAGGTTCTCCACTTTTTTCAGAAGGAAAACCAGTTACTCTCTTTAAACTGTGAATCTGGGTAGCAAAGAAGTTCTGTGATTTCAGATCCTTTGCCATTCATATTTTTGAAGGATGGGAAAAAGGCATTATTATGTTATATATCGCTTCCCAAGACCAAGTTAACATCTCAGCATTATTTTCTTACAGTTTTACTATCTTCCACCTATGAAAGTTTGAAATAATTGCCTCCTATTAAATAGTCTTTCCCGAAGCTTTTTATTCATCAGAAAGAAGACTCCATTTAGTTACCACCTTCAGAGAAAGCAAATTACACATTAGTAATTCTTGTTCTTGGAATATTTATCCCCAGTAGAGCTTTACTCATCCTTTCTTGATCTCAGTAAAATTTTCATTCCATTTAAGTTCCCTCCCTTCCCCCTCTGAAATGGATATTCAGGTAGTTTGCAGTAATTTGTTCCACTCACTGGTCAGAAACGTCTCGGGGCAGTAAGCATCACAGCTGGTGACCCCCAGTTCTCCAGCCTGTCGGCCTCACAAACTTGCTGTGTTGACGGTGCTTTGAGGACCTGAGTTTTGATGTCCTCGCGCAGAGCGTTCACATCCCTCTACACCCACTTTGATTTGCTCTGTACCAGCTCCGTGTGTCTGCCTGAGTCCTTCAGGGACTGGAGCTTGTCCCTGAGGTTTTCATGTGGCAAACCTGGGTGGTCTAAGGGCCCAAGAGCAAACATTCACCCCGCATAGAGAAGACACCAGTCCTCAGAACACCAAGAGTTAGGAGGTGGCTTTAAGAAGTTACTAAATTTACCGCATTAGGAGGAATCGCTGTCACTTGGACAAGTCAGGTCACGTTCAGAATTAGAAAGCGCCCTTTGCTGCGTTGCTCTGTTTTTGAATCGGGGGAGGAATTCTTTGCAAAGCGTGCTGTTAAGTCATAGCTCTGCCTTCTCTGTTCATCACCCCTTTCCACATTCATAAAAAACAATTATGACTAATTAACCACTTGAGATTTTGTTCCCGTTGAGGCCATCACCACCACCCCCTCCCCAGTCGTGTCCTCACGCGTGGGTAGAGCCACTGGAGGTCAAAGGTGATTGCTCGCGGGGTCCAGTGACCGTGTCACTCTTGTTCCTACAGGCATAGAATGTCAAGCCAACCAGGCGTCTGCTACTTCTGAAGAGTGTACCGTGGCGTGGGGCGTCTGTAACGTAAGGCAATATCTTTTCCTCCCAGCGTGGCTTGTAAACACAGTACCGCTTCTGCTGTGCCCATCTTGTAACTAACTAGGAAAAAAAGACTAGCCTAACTTTCTCCCCAAAGGTACACAGATAGCAAAAAAAAAAGAAGGATTTTAAACCATTGTACTATTCACCTGTAAAAATTATTAGTTATAGAGGCAGTAGTTTGTCTCAACTATGAAGTATACCAGCATCGGCAGCAACATTGTTGGGCTTCGTCTTTCAGAATTGTCTTCGAAGCCTACGGCACAATCACTGGAACATTCTGTTGGTGGAAATCTTTACTCTCTTATCAGATTTTCTTAAAGGCTCAGTGTCTTGTGGAAGTAAGTTAGGTGAATAAATTGAGCATTCCTGTGTGTGTTGCTTGGGTGGAGGGGGGGGCAAATGTACCAAGTTAGCATTTGGGTGTTGTTTTTTTTAATGTGCTTCGTGACAAAAATGTTTTCTGCAGCATCGTTGGACTGAATGTACAGCCTTCCAGGGAGTGACAGCTGTGAAGGATAATAGACATCAAATATGTTATTTCCAGCACGTTAAAAATTCATCCTTATAGCCATGTAGTCACAGTCATATGAGCTGAAAATGTCCTGTCCGGGTGTCCTGTGCCCAGGGGACAGAGAGCTCCCATGACGCAGGCCTAAGAAGCCGCACGCGAGTCAGATCACCACTCCCTGTCTCTGTGGCTGACTTGCTAGGCCGCTGCGGGCAAGGTATTGGCCCCTCTAAACCTCGTATGAAGTGGAGCTGTTAGTAGACTGCTTAGCATCATAATCAGGATGAAATGATTTTATGTTTTTAAAAAAAATGCTTAGAGGAGTTCAGGGTCTGGGTGGGGCATGAGCCACCCATCTCCTTGCAAGACCCTGCAATAAACCTTTCTCTGCTCAAAAAAAAAAGTGCTTAGAATACCTCCTGCAAGTCCCTTTGGCAGTCTCACAGTCGCCCCTGTTGGTCAAGTGACTGTATTTGTTATCTTCGAGGATAAAGAATAAAGCATATCGGGCTCTTGGCTCTCCGTGGCATCCGGGTGTAGAGTGAGAACCATGTCACTTTGTGGTGGAAGGAAAAGGAGAGAGCTTCTTAAATTTGACTCAGGAGAGTCACACCCAGAGAACCTGCCACCAAGAAGAGCAGCGGGTGTGCCTGAAGCCTCTGGACTAGTCCTGGGTTCCCATGTTGGGTCTTCTATGTACCGACTGACTCTGTGAATTAGGCACATCACTTATCTCATCTGGGCTTCAGCTTCCAGTCTGTAAAATGAAGATGATAGTGCCTGTCACGCTGGGCGGGGTTGCTGCAGGCTTCAGTGAGGTGATAGGTGTTTATAGCCTCCTGTTCAGTGTAGAGCACTGGGCAGTGCGTTTTGAGGCTGCTGGGTGTGTCCACTGATAAGTCTTAGACTGTTCGCAGGAGGAAAGCTGGGATCGAGGTGTTCAGGGATGCTGTCCCGGCCCAGCAGCCTCATTTGCAGCCCCTCTTTCCCTCCATCTTCAGGGTGGGGGGCAAGTACAAGGACCCTGAACTGCTGCAAAGAGCCTAGTGGGGCACCTGGGAGGGAGAAGCGGGTCCTGAATGCCCTTAGGTGAGCCTGTCCCCACCGTCTGGGGATTGAAAAAATGCCTCCACTTTCTGCCCTTTGGAAATTTTGCTTTTCCTCTTTTTCATCGTAAGTTGGGTGAGCATCAGGCCGAAAAGGATCTTGCACAGGGCCGTCATTCTGGGAGTCTCTGTACCTCTGAGTAGCCACAGTGCACTGGTGTGGACTCCAGTCTTCATCAGTGCATTCTGTTTGTCTTTGTGGAAAGTCAGTTCACAGATGGTAATCCACATTATGATTCTTTAAGTTCCATGCATGTTTGGGTAGACACACTGACCAGGTTTCAGGGCTGTTACTAAGCCAGGCCTGTCCAAACTTTCATTGTGTTGGGGTGTCAGCACTTCTCCCCAGTCCCCACCTCAGTCGACCCGTCATGGCTCAGATGCAGGGACCCTTGTTGCTCCATCCAGATGCTGCTCACACGAGCAGGGGTGGAGGATAAGCATCATTGCAGAGGTGCTGTGATCAGCATCTGCTCGTCACTAACTCACACAGACTTTCCTTTTCCGCAAATCCGAAGGCCAACTCCTCAGTCCCTGTTAGCACCCAGTATTCTTGGTCCTTTTGCCCTTTTACTTCCCATCTTGATCATGGAACTAGCCCTTTGATGTTCTTTCAGCTGCTTGCATGCAGCGTGCCCATCACATTGCTTTCTCTTACCCTGATTTTTTTTATCTCATTCCTTTTTTAAGACAAAGTCTCTCACCCACTACTAGAGGCTTGTTGAGTACCAAGTTTTCGTAATATCAATGCCTCTATGAGCAAATCTGCAAATAGAGTCCTTTGGGCAGTGTTGAGCTGGGTGTGGAAGGTCGGGGACGTGCCTATCGCAGTTCTGGGTGGTCAGCGGGAGTGATGCACTGCCTTGTGCTAAGAAGAACCCTCTCCTCTTGGGGTTCCCTTCTCCAAGATGGGGAGGGAGCTGGAAACCAAGAGGGGGGAATTTGAAATGTACGGATGATTGAGGGCCTCCTTTTGCCTGTGTCTGAGGAGAGCAAGCCTCCCCTTCAGACCCACTAGACCCAGGGAGCCCCACTCCATCTTGCCTTAGGCAAAGGGGAAGAGACCTCATTGAATGAACACCCACCATGCTTCTTCATTTGGTAGGAACGAAGCCTCTCACAAATGTTTCATGGGCCATGGCCTGGTGCCTAACCGGGTAGAACCCCTTGCAGACCTTTGTCTCCCATTGTGTGTTGCCTTCCATGGTTCTTCTCCAGCTGCTGTGTATCACCACCCCGTTCCCCTTGAGATGTATTGTTCGTAGACGGCTGAGCCTGCACAGAATTACTTTTAATAAAATATATCTTTTCTTGCAGCATGCTTTTCATTTCCACTGCATCTCCCGCTGGCTCAAAACACGGCAGGTGTGTCCGTTGGACAACAGAGAGTGGGAATTCCAAAAGTAGGTGTCCCTGGCTGTTTCGACATTGTTTGTAAGGGTGGGCTTTGTGGTCAGTGCCATTCTTGGACTCACGTCAAACTGGAGGGCGCACAGTTTTAGAAGATGAAGACATAGAACATGCCTGGTTCATAAACTAGCTTTCAGTTAGACAAGGACTCATCTCTGTGAAAGACGCATAAGGTGAACCAACATTAGAAACTTGCAGCCTTGAGTTTCCCAGACGTCTAGGTAGGGTCTTTGAAAGTAGTAGAAGAAGCTTGCAAATTCTCATTTCTCATGCTATTAAATATTTCCACAATCACATCAATAATAAGGCTCCAGGGGCTAACTAATGTCACCTGTTTTGCTTTGGGCTAGAATTGTACCATGTTTCATTGGTTTATCTCACAGGGATTGATTCTGATACAGCGTTTATGGCTATCTCACCTAAATCATTGTTGTTGCTGCTGTTAGTTGTCGCCGCGTAAGTAACACACGGCGCGCAGGTTTTCAGAAATTCAGACGGTCAGTCTGTACTGGTAATCCCTAGAAGAGGAATTTCTGGTCTAAGAGCATGTTTTTATTTTTGATAGTGTCAGATTTTTTCCTTTCCCGAGAATATGTACTAATTCACAGCCCCTGCAAACAGTGAAGCAGAAGACTACATTCTCCGTTTCTTGCCAGTGCTCTGTTATCAGACGTTTGCATCTTAGCTACTGACAGGTGAAAATTAGTTTTCAATTGCATTGTTTAAAACTTGGAGTAAAGTTGGGCTGCTTTTCATAGGTTTTTATGCCTGTTGTATTTGTCTGTGAAACGCTTTTTTATCTGTTGAATTTTCAGTTAATTTATCAAATTTTTAATGGAAAGGGGGATTTTCGAAGTTCTCAAGAGGGCTTTGTAATTGACTGTGCCATGGAGCAGGCTTAGGGTGCCATTTTGGACCAAGACTGTCTCACGTAGCCCATACACATGCCCAGGGCTGAGCCTTAGAAGTGGGGGGTGTGAAGAATCATCCTGTTGGGCTTTGACACTGTCGCTTTATCCACCTGGTGACTTTGCCTGGCTGTGGTTATGAGTGCCCTGGGAAAACAAATTCATAAGAAGCAAATTTCATTTCAGCATGCTTTAATCTGATGGATAACTTCCAGGTTATTCTCACTAACAAGCTGGAGCTCTCCCCTGTGAGGACTTTTTTAGAGGATATTTAAGCGAATTTCTTACAAGGAGTGCTTAAAGAATCTAGCAGCCTTTCAGGATGATGGCAACAGTGATGCAGAGTTCTGGTGCCCTGGTCTCCATCTGTGTAACAAAGTATTTTCATCAGAGGCGAACTACGCACTAAGAACCAGGACAAAAAATTAAGATAGTAATGGATTTTGTGTTCAAGAAATCTTATATGTGGAAAAGATGTCCTGCTATTGGTTATAATCTTTCTGGAGCCAAATTTTGGCCTCTGGGGAAATCAGAAAGGACCTGAGATCCATACCTGGTTTCTCGACAGTTCTCTTTCTGCAGCGCTCTGTGGGCTCAGGGCTGTGATGGGAACTAGTGATAGATTTTGACACTGAAGGCTGTTCAGTTACTGTCCTCTGTACGGGCCTTACCCTAAACTAGCCTGAGTACGGGAGTTGAGGGAAGAGGCAGCCCACAGGGAGTGGGGCAGAGGGTTCAAGCTGTCTTAGCCACTTACTGGCCATCAGGCGCAGCTCCCTTTCACAGGCATCAGCCATGACTCCTCCTTGTTACTGCCCAGCATCTGCCTGGCACCTGGAAAGAGTCAGGTGGGTGCAGTTGAGTGGGGGACCTGATGGTGGGGGACCTATGAAGAGGGTGGTAGGAACAGTGTTACAGGAGGCCGGTAGGATGAAAGGGGCAGAGACCAGGGTTGTAACACAGTCTTCAAAGTTTTGACCAGATTGGCGGATATAGTTTTAGCAGGTGTTACAGTCTCAAACAGGGAATCACGATAAGGAATGAATTAATAATTTACTTTGTCTTCCAGGTATGGGCACTAGAAAAAGAGAATTCTTCCATCAAGCTCAACTGTTTTTGTTATCCATTGAATGACTTGCCCTCCTGTTACTTAATTATAAATTAGATAGAACCGTGTCTCTTCTGCTTTGTCTTTTCAGTTTGCTGTTCTGGCAGCCATACTGTATTTCTGGCAGCCATACTGTATTCTGTGTCAAATAAAATCCAGTTGGATTCTAGAACAGACACTGTCTCTTGTGTATGTGCAAAATGTGAATGCAAGTAAAGGGCCCCCCACCCTTTCTAGGGTGGAAGGCCAGGTTTTGAAAGTGAGATGTTTGTTCATCAGAGCCAGAGCAGGATCGTCCTGCGAGCACGTCGCTTGGTCTCGAGGAAGCCTGATCCACAGCCTGGTTGCTAATGGTGATCTTGGGCGAGTGGTCTCTCTGCTCCGAGCTCTTCCTCCTCCATGAAGTGGCTGCTAAGGACTAAACAGGATCATGTGGGCACAGAAAGAGGCCTTATAAACTGTGAGAACGCTGTACAGGTGTTAACTTTGTGTATGACGTGTCGCTTTCTCGTTTTAATTTAGAAAAGTTAACTTGAAAAAAAATATGTCATCTTGGCTGGCAATGGAGTAATCTGTGAACTCAAATTGGAAATCAGTGTCATTTAGAGTTAACGGGAGAATTCAGGTTTCCCTTCCCCACCACCACCCTTTGTAATTTGTTTAAAATGCCTTGGCCGTGGACGGAACTGCCAGTTCTAACACTACTTCAATCTCTTAAGTAGTCTTTAACTGAGAGGCGGGTTAATTTACTGCAGTGATTCTCAAAGTGTGTGCTGAGGATTTGAGGGAGTAATGGAAACACTTTCAGGAGGTTCATGAAGTTCCTTTTCCGGCTGCATGTCTGTACAAGGCCAATTTTTCTTTTTTTCTTCAACCAAAGCAACGTATTGAATGAAGAAGCAGAGCAGACAATCCAGCTGTCTTCTACTAAGTCAGATACAAAAGATATTTGCAAAAATGTAAAACAGTGCCACTCTTCTAACTTTTGTTTTGAAAACTAGTTACTTTGAATAAAAATATTTATGTTAACGTGATGGATTTTTGTTCTTTTAATTCTTTTAAATTTCTCGGTTTGATTTCCATTGTGGTAAATATCTGTAAATCCAACCCCTTCAAAAACTCTTTGGCTTCTTCAGTGTTTAAGATCATAAGGGGATCCTGAGACTCAGAAGTTTGAGAACCTCTAGCTTAGTAATTGAGAAATTTGAGGTCCAGCCTGGATGGAACACAGCTTCCCCACTTGGCCACCAACAGTGCAGGCGCTCAGGGCCAGGTGGCTGCTGCTGTCGATGTTCCTTCCACCCTCGGCAGAAATCACCTCCTTTAAACCCCTTTCAGGTGGTCATGCACACTGCAGGAACACTTCAGCGATGCAGAACGCTTTTCACACAGCTGGCGTCATGTACTTGCAGAGTTCTGCCTGGGTGTTCGTAAGGACCCTTGGTTGCAGAGCAGCCGACTCCAGCTTCTGCTTAGGTCATGGAACGTTTGTGAGGGCTAGGGGGCTGCGTCCTCTGAAGGGAGAAAGGGACACAGAAGGAGCTGGACCTGAGAATGAATGGAACCACGGCATCCCTGCTGGGATTCTCCCTGTCGCTCTTTCACAAAGACTAGCTTCTCTTTTTTTGGCTACGCTTATACCTTGTGGGATCTGAATTCCCTGACCAGGGATCAAACCTTCGCCTGGTTAATGGCGGTGCAACTCTTCCAATTCCTGAAGCCACAGGCATTCAGAGGCATCTGAGCTACTCCTTCGCCTCTGCGTCTAAGCAGTCATTGAACTCCCTTCATCCGCTGTACTCGCACTGCAGTCTGCACCCTCTTCTCCACTCCCATCACCACCGGCAGAGCACAGGCTGTCTTCATCTCCCTCTGAACAATTGCAGTTCTCCAACTGTTACCATTCGTCTCCTTGCTACAACCTGAAACAAATCTTTGGCTGATGCCCCTTCCACTAGCTGGGAAATCTCCACCTTGATGGACAGATTTCACTTCCCGTCATAGATGAGCGTGCCTCATCCCAGCTCCTCCGGCTTCCAAGCAGCTGGAGAGGTAGGGTACCCAGCCTCCATCAGAGACACTCAGCCTGCCATCTTTTGTGGCTATGGGCAGCAGCGCTGGCAGCACCCAAGGCCCAGTGCAGACAGCCAAATGGGTTGTGACAGCCGGTGTTTAATAGCCACGATAGCCAACACCTTCCCAGACTAGTTTTGAGGCATCATTTTGGCCATGGTCCCAGTGACTGCCCATTTTCTGAGCCTGATTCTCCAACATGCTCTGTGCTGCAGTCAGCTCTCCAACATTTACCGTATGCAGTCTGCTGCAACAATCGCCCAGGCCTTTGGTTCTCAACTGTCATCATTAATCCCCCTCCTGTCACTGCCAGGTGTGTCTACACTGTTTCCTTATTCATTCTCAAAACATTCCTAAGAAGTCCATCATTTTAGGAAAATGTCATCTGACATTTTTTATTCACTTCTTCAGCCAACAGAACACTCTTCTAAGAGTCCTTTGCCTGTCTTTTCTCGCCTCAGTTTTTGTCCCCTATTTGATCAGTTTCTTTTTTTGCTGCACTGCTTGGCATGTGGGATCTTAGTTCCCTGACCAGGCATCGAACACCTTCCCCTGAAGCAAGGAGTCATTAACCATTAGACCACCAGGGAAGTCCCTCTAGTGATATTTTTTTCCTTCAATGCCTTTTATTTTCTTCCTGCTTGGACCAATTTTTCAGCCTACTGTTGAAACACCTTTTGAGGGCCTCTTGTCCCCACTCAGCCTACTGCCCTGCCCTCTTACTTGGGCCTTCACCCCATGGCATACAGAGCCTCACACGACCTGTAACCTCAAAGCACATCCCCATCTCTGTTCCTCTCCTTCCAGCCTGGCATGAGCTCCTCTGACCTCATCCCAGTGCCGTGTGGAAGCTTCAGCTGGATTTGCTTGAACCCCCGTCCTTCCAAGAATATCTCCTGCCCAATCCAGTCCACCTCCCTACTCCCTTGCCTCAGTGCCGAGTTACCTGAGAGGCTGGCCCTCCCCCAGACTCCTCTAAACAGGGTCAGGGCATCATGGTGTCCTCTTTTCTCCGAACTTTTTGAAATCTCCCCCAAAGTGAGGCCATATTTCTAGCTAAACCCAGGCCATGATGAAGTCTGAAACAGCGTGGTGTCTTTCATCAAAATATCCCCTTTCTTCTACTTTCTTCAGAGCAACCTCAGAGTAGCAATTTTTCAAACTAATTGTTTCTACATTTTGCGTTCTGAGACATGAAACTAACCATTACACAAAAGTAGAGCTTATCATCCTATACTTAGCAGAGAATGGAACTATTTTCAGATGTCTTGATAATTATTCTATGTTCTGCCAAACAAACTCCTCCTGGAAGTGATAGCCTTTATCTTGCTCAGAGACACTGATATCCAGACAAACAGTCTAGAAGCATTAAACTCATCTTTAATGCCACCTCGAACCTCATCCCAAATATCCGTGTGGACACTGTGTCCTATCTGTTATACTTCAATTTTGCATCTCTTAAATCCACTTTTGTCCACTCTGTCTCCACAGGCCTTGATCATCATCTGAATTGTTGAAATGTGCCCATTATTCCCTTCACCTACAAGATTTAGGAGCCCTTATAATAGAAAGTGGCTTCCCAGGTGATGTTAGAGATAAATAACCTTCCTATCAATGCAGGAGACTTAAGAGATGCAGGTTCGGTCACTGGGTCGGGAAGACCCCCTGCAGAAGAAAATAGCAACCCATTCTAGTATTCTTGCCTGGAGAATCCCGTGGACAGAGGAGCCTGTGGGCTACAGTCCATGGGGTCACAAAGAGTCCGACAGGACTGAAGCGATTTAGCACAAATGCATGGGGCTTCCCTCACAGCTGAGTTGGTAAAGAATCCACCTGCGATACAGCAGAGACCCTGGTTCAATTCCTGGTTGGGAAGATCCACTGGAGAAGGGATAAGCTACCCACTCTAGTATTCTTGGGTTCCCCTTGTGGCTCAGCTGGTAAAGAATCTGCTTGCAATGCAGGAGACCTGGGTTTGATCCTGGGTTGAGAAGATCCCCTGGAAAGGGGAAAGGCTATCCACTCCAGTATTCTGGCCTGGAGAATTCCATTGACTATGCAGTCCATGGGGTCACAAAGAGTCGGACACGACTGAGCAATTTCCACTTCACTTCATGCACATAATAGAAAGTATCATGAAAGAAAAATCCAAGGACTTCCCTTGGTTTATTAGTCCAGTGGTTTATTTAGTCCAGTGGTTAAGTCTTCACCTTCCAGTGCAGGAGGTACAGGTTCGACCCCTCGAGGCCAAAAAATCAAAACATAAAACGAAAAGAATAACAAATTCAATAAGACTTTTTAAATAACCCACATTAAAAAAACAAAAAGAATAATCCAGAAGGTCCAGTTCTATGTTGTCTAAAGATTCTGCCGCTTCAACAAACTTATGTTCTCTGACTCTTCGGCGCTGTATTCTCAAGAGTCTGCAGAAGGCATCTTCATTCATTCAAAGCTGTTGGGGAACAAGGCAAAGATGAAGGAGCGTACATTTGCCAACAACTTCTTTGTTTATACCACTAATGTTTAAATCTCACCGAATTTCAAAACTTCACAAAAATACAACTGCCTCAAAATAATCATGTAGACATGCTCTAACACTAATCAAATGGAATAATACTTGTACAATGAAACTTTAATAGGGTAGAATATTTTCTTAAATTGTGCAAACTGATAAGAAATACATAAAAGCATTTATTATGTGATGCCAAAAGGAAGTAGAATTATTATGGGCATCGTGATTACCCATGTATATTCGACAATATACTCCAGTAAAAAATATAGACAATATGCAAAATGAGATTGCAGTTAGGCATATTAAATTGTGGATCATTTATCACCATGTTTCGTTTATTTTTGCTATGTTTCCTCTTGCATTTAAAGGGGATATAATAAGGAAAAGGGGGGCTCCCCTCGTGGCTCAGCGCTAAAAAAAATTCGGCCTGACAATCCAGGAGACTCAGGTTTGATCCTCGGTCCAGGAAGATCCCACGTGCCCCGGAGCAACTAAGTCCGAGAGCCCCAACTGTGCTCTAGCATCTGGGAGCTGCAACTACTGAAGCCCACGTGCCTAGAGCCCTGAAACAGGAGAAGCCACGCAATTAGAAGCCCGAGCACCACAACTGGGGAGGAAGCCTGAGCAGCAACAAAGACCCAGCACAACCAAAAGTAAAATAAATTTAAAATATTTTTAAAAATAAAATAAGAAAAAGAATTCCCCATCCCCCTGCCCCACCAAGATGCTAAGTTGTCTTCAGACTCTGGAAGGCTCCACTCACCAAGATCAGTGACTCAAACTATTGAAGCATGATCCTCAAAATTCATGACTTCCATCATGTTCTCATATATATAACCTCATCTGATCTTCCTAACCACTGCCTTTCTTAGATCTTTGCTTCTGAAAAAAGTCAGTGGCTGGGTTCCTTGTCTCCACTCCCATCCCAGAGCATCTTGGAGACACCTGAGACTGTGTCCAGCTCCCTTGTGTCATACTGACAACCCCACTCTTCGTTGCTTACCCGCTGAGTGTTCCTATAAAGATGGCAGATGCTGTAAAACTCAGGAGCCTGTCTGTCTCCTTGCTTTATTGGAGTTGCCAAGCTCCTCTCTGCTGTCATTATATCTTCCTTTGTTATATCCCATCCTCCTGAGTATACAGCATTATCTCTATTTTCACACTCCTACTCAAACTTCTCCCTAAGGCCTTCTTGATCACTGCCTTCCCATAGTGAGGGGTCAAATGAGTTTAAGTTAAAAGCCTGGCTCTGCTACCAACACGAGGTGACTCTGAACAAGGTTCTGAGCCTAGGAGCCTTGTCTTTAAATATAAGTATAAGGGATACCATGAAAAGTGAGAAAGAAAGTTAGATCACCTGCTGAGATTAACATCGAAGAGAGCAGAGCTGGGATTACAGATGGGCAGACAGAGGAAAAGTGGATCCCAGGCAAGCAAGAAAGGACTGGGAAGGAATTGATGGCGTTAATACATGCAAATAAATAATATGTTGACTTCTAAAGGGGCTTAATCTCAGCAACCTAAAACCTGAGCCTCACTGAGTCAAAAGTAAGCAGGGCCCATCCCTACTCCCTGCAGAAGCAGCAGCCTTGGCTAACAGACTTTGTCTAGTAATAGCCATGGACAAAGCCAACCTCCCTTTGGAAATCTTTGTCTGCTTTATATGTTTGTTTTGTTGGATTTTATTATTTATATATGTATTTATGGCACGCTTTCTCTAGCTGCGGCGAGTGGGGGTTATTCTCTAGTTGCAGTGCTCTGGCTTCTCATTTCAGAACTCAGGCTCTAGAGTTAAGATTCTAGAACACAAGCTCTAGTTGTGGTGCACCAGCTCAGTTGCCCTGCGGCATGTGACATCCTCCCAGACCAGGGATCAAACCCATGTCCCTCACATTGGCAGGCAGACTCTCCACCACTGGACCACCAGGAAAGTCCTGCTTTAAATATCTGCATCATCTAATTAACTTTAAAAAGCTCTTCCTTGGCTTTCCCACTGAACTTAAATTGAAACTTCTCACGCACAGCAACTCATTCTCAGGTGAGCTGATCCCTGCCTGCCTTCCCACATCTAAGAATGTCATTCCCTCTGGTATTCACAGAGCTCCAACCACCTGCCCTGACCCCCACTTCTCTGCCCCAAGGGAGCCAGGACCTTGGCCTGGGTCTCCCCCACTTCTCAGCACGACTGGCTTCAAGTCTCAGAGCTCCCCTTAATTGCCACTGCCCAAGCAGGACTTCCCTGCCACCCACTCATTCTATCACATCAACCCATTTCATTGTCTACACAGTACTTGGTGCTATTAAAATCCTCTTGGTCCTTTACGTGATCGTTTGTTTTAGCTGGTTCTGAAATTCCAGGAGAGCAAAAACCTCACCTGTCTTATTCACCTCTGAATTGCCAGCACCTACCAAGGTGCCTTTGCTGTTTGAAAAAATAAACACAGGAATGAGAGATCAATCGACTCTTTCATTTATTTAACTTAAGCTGACCAAGTCAGCTGTGATCCGGGTTTGGTAGTCTATTGGGAAAGAGTATTAAACTGACAGTGGAGATGTAGTTTTCTGATTCTTGTAATAGTTTTGAAATAGTTTGAAATTATTGTTATCTTTTTAAAGTCTAAGGGTTTGGTAATTATTGTTGATGTCTGTATCTACCATTATTATTTTTCATTACTGTTAATGAATGCCAGCCATCAATGAGAACTTTATCATCCACTGAGTCTTCACAAAAGTAGAATCTACAAGATTAGTGCTGTTATCGGTCCATGTTACAGATTAAGAAACTGAGGCTCAGGGAGCTTAAGTAACTGTATAAATTCTCACTGTAGGGAGTGGCAGAGGCAGATTTTAAATTGAGGTTGAAAGTGAAAGTGTTAATCACTCAGTTGTGTTCAACTCTTTGTGACCCCATGGACTATAGCTCTTCAGAATCCTTTGTCCTTGGGATTCTTTGGACAAGAATACTGGAGTGGGTGGCCATTTCCATCTCCAGGGTATCTTCCCAAGCCAAGGACTGAACCCAGGTCGCCGGCATTGCAGGTTGGTCTGATGCAAAAGCTGGTATGCTCATCCCAAGGCCCACAACTGCCCTGAGCTCTACCTGCCCTGCCTCACCCAGGGGATTCGACTCACCCTCTCTCTTGGTCTTTGGTGATGATGACTCCACCTCACCCTACCCCTTCCAGAAGGCTGGCCCCTCAGGATGCTGCCATCCATACCCAGAGTTGTCAGTCTTTTTCTTCTAAATCATGGCCAGATACAACCTTTAGGGAAGGAGTGAAGATGAGACCTGTTAGTTTTTTGTTTGTTCGCTTTGTTTTTAAATGTATCTTTTAAAGTCTTTATTGAGCTTGTTACTATATTGTTTCTGTTTTATGTTTTGTTTTTTGGGGTGAAATGTGGGATCGTACCTCCAGGAATTCAACTTACATCCCTTGCATTAAAGGAAGGCAAAGTCTTTTTTTTTTTTTTTTGGAAGGCAAAATTTTAACCACTGAACCACCAGGGAAGTCCCTGCTTTGTTTTTTTAGAAGCTCAGTTCTTAATATGTTGAAGGTCAGAGTGGAATGTAGAAATCAGTAATAATAATAATGCTGTTCATTAGATTGGTGCTTGGGAAAACAGCCATATTCTGATTTTTTTTTAAAGAAATAATTTTTCTCTTCTTAGTATTTCATTTATCTATTATGTATTTATTTATTTGGCTGCTCCAGGACTTAGTTGCCAGCCTGTGGTATCTCGTTCCCTGACCAAGGAGTTCCCCATGTTCCCTGACTGATAAGAAGGCCTGATGTTTGTGCAGCCCTTAAGCATTTACAAAGGGCTTTCACTCCATTATCTCATGTTTCCCTTACACTAGCCTTTCTGTGGAAGAGGCTACTTGGGCGAGCAGAGAGGAGGCGACCTTGGAAAGAGCTAAACCTGGGTCCCCTCCTGTCCCACCACCAAAGAGCCATGAGACATTGGGCAGGTCACTTGATTTGAGTCCCTTTAAAAAAAAAAATTTATATATACAATATCTCATTGTAGTTTTGATTTCAGTTCAGTTTAGTTCAGTGGCTCAGTCATGTCCGACTCTCTGCAACCCCATGGACTCCAGCACACCAGGCTTCCCTGTCCATCACCAACTCCCAGAGCTTGCTCAAACTCATGTCCATCGAGTTGGTGATGCCATCCAACCATCTCATCCTCTGTTGTCCCCTTCTCCTTCTGCCATCAATCTTTCCTAGCATCAGGGTCTTTTCCAATGAGTCAGCTCTTCGCATCAGGTGGCCAAAGTATTGGAGTTTTGAGTTACATTCCCTAATGATCAGTCCTGGGTGTACATTGGAAGGACTGATGCTAAAGCTGAAGTGCCAATACTTTGGCCACCTCATGCGAAGAGTTGACTCACTGGAAAAGACTCTGATGCTGGGAGGGATTGGGGGCAGGAGGAGAAGGGGACGACAGAGAATGAGATGGCTGGATAGTATCACCGACTCGATGGACATCAGTTTGAGTGAACTCCGGGAGTTGGTGATGGACAGGGAGGCCTGGCCTGCTGTGATTCATGGGGTCTCAAAGAGTCGGACACGACTGAGCGACTGAACTGAACTGAACTGAATGACTGATGATGTTTAGCACACTTGTCTATTCAAGTCCGTTACCCATTTAAAAATTTTATTTCTTTATCATTGGCTGCGCTGTGTCTTCCTTGTTGTTCAGGCTTTTCTCTAGTCACTGAGGTGGTGCGAGAGGGTGGGGACCTACTATCCAGGTGCAGGGCACGGGCCTCTCCTGTCACAGACCACAGGCTCTAGGGCACGTGGGCTTCAGTAGTTGCTGCGCACTGGGCTTAGCTGCTTCACGGGGATCCAGGGATCCAACCTGTGTCCACTGAGCCACCTGGGAAGCCAGATCTACTGTTTCTGCAGCGCTACTGTCTGAATTCACATCCCCCCAAAGAAGACCCTGAGACAAGATCTCCAGAGCTTATTTCGGAGGAGATTCCCGGAAGCGCGGAAAGGGAAAGGAAACGGAAAGTGAAGGGAGGAGAAAGTGAGGGCGCCCCTGCGGGCAGCGGGGCCCCGCCTCACCGGGAGGAGCCTCGCCGCGCTCTCGGCGCTGTGCTCGCGGGGGTGTGTCCGCCCGCTCCCACCGCCCCAGACGTTTCACGTCTCCGGCCTTCCTGGGCTGCCCGGAACAAAGGGCTGAGCACTGAGTGCTGGAGGTAAAGAGTGCGTGCGGCGACATCCCTGGCCATCCAGTGGTTAAGACTGCGCTTTCACTGCAGGGGGCATGGGTTTGATCCCTGCTCAGGGAACGAAGATCCCACATGTCACACAACATGGCCCCCAAAATAAATAAATAAATAAATAAAACAAAACTGCATGCAGAGAAGCATCTTCTCTACCTGCAGGTAAACTAAAAAGGACCAAGGAGTGATGGGGCAGGGTACCAACAGCCTCCAACTACCATCATCAGCTAGCTGACTCTCAGCCCTTACCGCTTCATCCGTCTTTCCTGCTCGGAGCTTCTTCTGCAGCAGACTTCTACTCTTGCCTTTAATCTCCGTGTGTCTCCGGGTTTCCGTGTCACTCTGCTGCCCAAGTCTCTGTGGAAGTCTCGCACTTAACCAGTCCTCCAGAGAAACTGGGATGGCCCCTGGGGTCACCGCCTTGACTGTGTGGGGCTCTCCACATCTGCCCGGCTCGTCAGACTTGGGCCTCCAAAACTGGCTGACCACAGGCCTTGACCTTCTCCCAGCCCCTATTTCTGAGGTCCAAAGAATAAAACATAACAACTTGTTCACAAGAACCATTTCTGACTCCTTCTTCAGTCCCACGTCTCCCAGATTGTTCATCCTAATCCCCCTCTGATGCTGAGTGACAATGATTATTCATCAGGATCCCCCTTTGCAAATGAGGATATTGGGGCTCAGAGTGTTTAAGAGTCTTGCCTAAGGGCACACAGTTAATCAAAGGCAAGCATGCACTTGCACGAAGTCTCAATCATTTTATCTCTTTTTAAAAAATTTATTTGCTTACGGCTGCTTCAGGTCTTAGTTGCAGCAGGAGGGACCGTTCCTTGGGGCACATGGGCTTCAGTAGTTGCAGCAGGTGAACTTAGTTGTCCCCAGCATGTGGGATCTCAGTTCCTTGACCAGGGGTCAAACCTGAGTTCCCTGCATTGCAAGGCAGATTCTTAACCACTGGACCACCAGAAATGTCCCATTTGCCTGGTTTTCTAGTGAGTTGTTGGTCATTCCTGTTTCTTTCAAGATCGTCTATATTTTCAGTGACGAATATCTATGTATGGCAAAGTTTGCTCCCAGCCCATCACACACGCTGTAACTTCAGTTTTGGTATCTGCATTGACTCCTGTAATGCCAGACTCCCCAGATTTCCGTCCTGCTCTCTGGTTCAGGGTCTGTCTTTCTCCCTCTGCCTCCTCCTGTTAAGTCTTCCTCATCACATAAATGGCACCATGACCGTCTAGGCTCCGGTAACAAAGAGAGGGCTTCCCTGTTGGCTCAGTCAGTCAAGAATCTGCCTGCCAATGCAGGAGACTCAGCAGACATGGGTTTGATTCCTGGCTTGGGAAGATCCCCTGGAGAAGGAAATGGCAACCCACTCCAGTATTCTTGCCTGGAGAAGTTCATGGACAGAGGAGCCTGATGGGCTACAGTCCATGGGGTCACAAAAAGAGTCAGATACAACTTAGAGACTAAACCTCCACCAACAAACATGGATGTCTCTCCCTAATTTTTTTTTTTTTGGCCAGCTCGGCTTGCAGGATCTCAGTTTCCTGAACAGAGACTGAACTTGGGTCACGGCAGTGAAAGCCCGAAATCCTAGGGACTAGACCACAAGGGAACTCCCTGTGGGCATCTCCTTCCATCTTCCTTCTCCCTCATCTGTATTTGACTTATCGCCAAGCTCCATCAGCTTAACCTCTTAGTTCAATTCAGTTTAGTCGTTCAGTTGTGTCCGACTCTTTGCGACCCCATGGACTGCAGCATGCCAGGCCTCCCTGTCCATCACCAACTCCCGAAGTTTACTCAAACTCACGTCCATTGAGTCGATGATGCCATCCAACCATCTCATCCTCTGTCATCCCCTCCTCCTGCCCTCAATCTTGCCCAGCATCAGGGTCTTTTCTAATGAGTCAGTTCTTCACATCAGGTGGCCAAAGTATTGGAGTTTCAGCTTCAACATCAGTCCTTCCAGTGAATATTCAGGACTGATTTCCTTTAGGATGGACTGATTGGATCTCCTTGCAGTCCTGTCAAATTCATGCATCTCTCTCCATCTCCCCAGCCTGGTCTAAGGCACCATCACCTCTTACTTAGACACTCGTCAACAGCTTCTCTGGTTTCTCTGCATCTGCTCTGCCTCCTACAATCCATTCTCTCAGGGTTTTTTTTGACCCAGACTGATCTGACCACTGGCTGGAACCACTTTCTCCCTCGAGAGACTCTCCCCAGCTCCGCAGTGACATCAACCTTCAGAGCAAGTCTTCCTTGTTGCTTATTTCCTGGAGGCCTTTTCACATTCACATTCTTTCTCTCTTGAAAGCTACCATCCCCACTCCGTATTAATTTTCTCAAACAGGAATGACCTTGCTTCCTCCCTCAAGTTCAAGTAGAGTCTCCCTCACCCTCACCAGGGTTCAGCCAGCTGAACGCTGATGTGCAGCCCTCCTGGACTCTGAAATGAAATCCACCGGCAGGAGTGTAGGTCGGTATCTTCTTTTCAGAGACAAAGGAGGCTAACGCCATGGAAGGCAGAGCATAGCCCCTGCCTTATAAGAAAAGGACACGTTCGTTATTATGCTGAGAAACGTGGGCTTTCTCCTCCACCTAATTCTCCTTGGGAGAGAATGTGAATTACTATGGCAGGAATGCATGCAATGCAACTGCAATATCCAGTCTCTGGTTTTCAAAATGAGCTTTTGAATCCCATATCAGATAAAATAGCCTTCTTTAGTAGATATTTATTCAACAAATACTTACTGAGCCTCTACTATGAGCTGAGAGCATTTCGAAGCTGGCAATACAGCGGTGGAAAAAGGTGTATTTGAATCGTTCCACCGGAGAGAATGTTATCAAGTGAACAAATAAGCATAGTATTGATTTACATGAAATGTTCCGATGCATACGAAGAAAAACAAAGCAGAATAAGGGGGAGGGTAGAGTGAGAGGCAATTTGGGGCAGGACGATCAGGAGAGCCTCTAGAAGGTGTCCTTGGAGCAGAGCCCTGAAGGTGAGGACAAGTCTTCCAGGCAAAGGCCCAGGCTGGGGACGGACACAGTGTCTGAGTGAAACGTGGAGGCTGGCGCAGCCGGGGTGACGCCAGCAGGGTGAGCCCAGGCTGGCTTGGGGGTATGTTGGGGTGTGGGGGGGTGGGGGAGTGGAGTGAAGGCGGAGAGCAGCCAGATTCCAAAGTCATGGATTTGGAATTCTATCCCAGGGCCTTGGGAAGCCAAAGGAGGGGAGTCACTTGCTCTGATATATGTCTTAAGACATTCGCTCTCAGTGCTCCATGAGAATAGACCATAGTGGGGCAGATGTGGCGATGGGGACGCTGTGTAGGACCAGGAGGGAGTAACCATCACAGGACCAGGACTGAGCGTGAAGGCCACGAGCGATGCTGGGTACAAGGTGGATTTAGAAGCAGGTGCTTTTACACTTGGTGATGCATTGGACCTAGAAGGACAATGCAAATAGAGGTTTCCAGCATGACTTCTAGGCTTCTGTCCTAAGTGACAAGGTGAATGCTAGTGCCATTTACTAGGGGAAGAGAGGACTTGTAGGTTCACCTCTTCTATTTCAAAATATATATATATATATATATTTGGCTGCATTGGGTCTTAGTTGTAGCATGTGGGATCTTCTTTGAGTCATGCAGGCTCTCCAGGGTGGTGCTCAGGCTTAGGTGCCCCGAGACCTGTGGGATCTTAGTTCCCTGACCAGGGATCAAACCCAGGCCCACTGCATTGCAAGGCAGATTCTTACCACTGGGAAGACTACCAGGGAAGAGTCCCACAGCTTCCATTTGGGAGGGTCTTTTTTTTTTTTTTTAAAGATCTACTATGGATGAAGATAAATCTTGTTCTTACGGTAATAGCAACTGTTTGATGGTACATTTCGATTAGTGGTGATGCAAGCAATCTGCACACAGCCCATTATCCACATTTTTAAAAAACATTTTTTCCTCTTGGTACTCATTTATTCTTCCAGATGAATTTTAGAGTTATCTTTCTAGTTTTCATCAAAGGAATTGGAATTTTAATCTGAAGTGCATTGGATTTATAGAGTAATTTGGAGAGAATTGACAGCTTTACCAAAGTTTTCTTCCATTGTAAGAAAGTGGCATACGTCTCCCCATTTATTGAGGTCTTCTTATATGTCCTGAGTAAAATTTATTCCTCTGTATTTCAGCTTTAATTGCTGTTATGAATAAAATCATTTTTCTAACATTTTAAAATTGGTTTTTGTTGGTAAAAAAGAAAGCTATTGATTTTTCTATATTTTTCTCTTAACTGGCCATTTTACTGAACTTGCTGATAAGGGAGGGTCTTTTAAACAAGTGGAGATGTCCAGCAGACCGTCATGCAAGGAACTCTACGGAGAGGCTGGGGCTGAAGCTATAATTGGGGCTTCGCTGGCAGACAGTGTTCCAAGTGTGGGACTGGGTTAAGGCACCTGGGGAGTGCGTTCAGGAGAGAAGAGAAGGGGTCCAAGGAACAGGCAGAGGACATGGGCCCATCACGTTTCACACTGTCCAAAGCCAGCTCACCCCTCACCACTCGGACCCTCAACCTCATATGACTCCGAGCAGCCCCCAATCTGGCCGTCACCCACACTTCCTGATCAACTGAATGCTCCCACTGTGCTCTGAAACTCACAGCCTGCCTTCAGCAAAACCCTGTCCGTCTCCACGTCTTCTCTGCTATCCTGACCCTCCCTGGGACACTACTTCCTCTCAGTCCTTAAATGGGGACTGTTTTCTCCTCAGAACTCCACGCTCCTGTTTCCTCTCCTGAGCCACTGTCCATCTCCCCCGACGCGGTCACTCTCCTTTCCTCAGGCGCCTCTTTGGTGCCCTTAGAGGAGGCGCCTACTCTCTAGTCACTGCCCTGCCTTCCTCCCAGGGGCTCCGCCTCCTCCCCAGGGCTCGCTGCCTCTCTCTCCACCTCTCCTCCTTCTTGCCTTCTTCGTGAATCCTGCATCCATGTAGACCATCCGTCTAACCCCCAGGCTCTTGACCTCGGTGCTGCCAAGAATCTGTTCTTTGGCCACCACTGATCTTGTCATGCCCCGAACCTTGTCACTTGCAAGAACAGCTCCATGTCCAGACCTTCTAGGGCTTCCCAGGTGGCTCAGTGGTAAAGAATCCACCTGCCAATTCAGGAGATGTGGGTTCAGTCCCTGGGTTGGAAAGATCCTCTGGAGGAGGAAAAATGGCAACCCACTCCAGTATTCTTGCCTGGAAAATCCCATGGACAGAGAAGCCTGGCAGGCTACAGTCTGTGGAGTCACAAAGAATCAGACATGACTTAGCAAGTAAACAACCACAGCAACCAGACCTTCCAAACGCCCTAGTCTGGGACTTCTACCTCCAACTACATTTCCTCCCTTTTCATCTCCTGGGACTTCCTTATAGCTCAGATGGTAAAGAATCTGCCTGCAATAGCGGAGACCCAGGTTCAATCCCTGGGTCTGGAAGATCCCCCAGAGAAGGAAATGCAACCCACTCCAGTATTCTTATCTGGAGAATCCCATGGACAGAGGAGCCTGGCGGGGTACAGTCATGGGGTCGCAAGGAGTCAGACATGACTAAGCCACTAGCCCACCCACATGTTTGGGACCCCTAAGCTACTGGCTTTCCATCTTTTAACTGCGCATCCCTGCCTTTCCCATCTTCATGTCCGTTGTCATCCAGATTGGCTCCATCACTGTTTTAATCCATTCCTTGCTGAACTGCTGCGTGTCCCTGAGGGGATAACACCCATCTAGGGTGGAGCCCGGGCTCTAGGTGCGAAGGCTTCCGTAGTTGTGGCCCACGTGCTGAATGTGCTTACTTTGACTTTATTACGTGAAAGTCAAAGTAACAACATTTGCTGGGAAAGATTGAAGGCAGGAGGAGAAGGGGATGATGGAGGATAAGATGGTTGGGTGGCTTCACTGACTCGATGGACATGAGTTTGAGCAAACTCCAGGAGAAGGTGAAGGACAGGGAAGCCTGGCGTGCTGCAGTCCATGGGGTCGCAAAGAGTCGGACATGACTGAGCGACAGAACAGCAACAACAAAGGGCCTCCATGCAGCTCAGCAGCCACCCTCACCCAAAATGCTGGTCCTTTTATTTTTCCTCCCATCTCTCTCAGAGATCCAGTTATCAGTACTAAATACAGCCTCCTTCTCAGCACTGGTTCTGTAGGCATTTTGTCTGGATGATGGGGTAGAATGTCGAGGGCAAGGAGGTCTGCCCACCCATCCTGCTGAGGGCATGCCAAGTGTTGTGGCTGAGAGCCAGAGCTTTGATTTGCACCAATTGGACTTTTTGGTTTTGTTTTTTTTGACTGAGCTGGATTCTGGGTCTTCCTTGCTGCCCACAGGTTTTCTTTAGGTGTGGTGTGCAGGCTTCTCATTGTGGTGGCTTCTTCTTTTGTGGAGCACGAGCTCCAGGCACACAGGCTTCAGTGGTTGCAGCACTTGGACTCAGTAGGTGCGGCTCATGGGCTTAGTTACCCTGCTGGAAGTGGAATCTTCCTGGACCGGGATGGAACCCATGTCCTCTGCAGTGGCAGGCGGATTCGTTTCCACTGTACCATCAGGGATGTTGGTATAGTGGTTTTGAGACTAGAGTGGCAGCCCTTTTGATGGGGAAGGACATGGTATTTATCCAACAACAGTAGTTTGGGAAGCAAAGAGATAAAATGTTAGGCTTCACCTGGGGTGGGAGGAGGAGATTATATCTGGGGTTAGAGGTGGAAAAAAGAAAGTTGGGAGGAGTTTGGTGGGGCCTTGCTGATTCAGGAGAAGAGCAGGAGTTTACTCCTATAAAGTCCAACAACTCCTGGGACCATCGGAAACACCCACCGCTTGAGGGGGTCCAGCAGCCCACCTATCACCTACGTCCAGGATGGCGGAGCTTTGTGTCTTGCCCTCCAAGTAGAGCCTCCCATGACCAGCTGCCTGCACTGACCCATTGGCGGTCTAGCTGGCGAAGTCCTTCTGCCTTGAAGCCTCACCGCATCCATTCAAAGCATCCATGGGAATGAAGAAGAACTTGTCAACAGTCACGACACAGGTCAGAACTCTCTGGACACTTCGGGGGCTCATGGTAGTGGAAAGCCCCTGGCACATGTTCTGGGGAGGATCTATCCAGAACTAGCTTGGGATTATTCCCCTTTGTGGATCAGTGGTGATACCTACTCCCATTACCCTAGCTTTCAGGGATCGTGGTTTGTTCTGGGGTGGCGAGGGGAGGAGGAAGGCACCTAGTCTATTGAATCTCTCCTGGAGTGGCTGTGGCCAGGAAGCTTTCTAAGTCCTGTCTGTGCCCAGAGGGTCCCTGGTCCACTCACTTAGCTCCATCCTCATTGCCACTTACCTGGTTATTTATCCTCTCTCAGAGATCACTTTCTGATAAGTCTCTTCGGCTTACTCATTCCCACTCTGACCCATTATTCTAAAATCCAGTTCTGGGACTTCCCTGGGGGTCCAGTGGCTAAGACTTAGAGCTCCCAGGGCAGGGGGCCCGGGTTCAACCCCAGGTCAGGGAACTAGATCTCACGTGCCACAACTAAGAGTCTGCATGCTGCAATGAAGATCAAAGATCCCGTGTGCTGCAACTGAGACCCAGTGCAGCAAAATATAAACAAATTTTTTTTTCAGTAAAAATAAAGCCCAGTTCCTGGGACTTCTCTGGAGATTCATTGGTTAAGACCAGGTATTGCCAATGCAGGGAGTACAGGTTCAATCCCTGGTTGGGGATCCTACATGCCATGCAGCGTGGCCAAAAGATAAACAAAAAATTAAACTTAGTTCTCATCACGTTGTTCCAGGGACTTCCCAGGTGGTTCTTCTGGTAAAGAACCTGCCTGCCAAAGCAGGAGATGTAACAGACATGGATTTGATCCCTGGGTCGGGAAGATCCCCTGGAGAAGAAAATGGCACCCCACTCCAGTATTCTTGCCTGGAAAATCCCATGGACGGAGGAGCCTGGAAGGCTGCAGTCCATGGGGTGGCAAAGAGGAGACACAATTGAAGTGACAGAGCATGGAGGCAGGGTCGGCAGATTTCAGCATGAAGGCCAAATGCAGCCTACTGTCTGTATTTGCATAGCCTTGGAGTTAAGAATGGCTGGAAAAACTCAAAAGAAGAATAGTTTTCTTTTTCATTTATCTTCTTATTTTTTGGTCACACTGCACACCTTGAGATCTTAGCTCCCTGACCAGGGATTGAACTCTCACCCTTGGCAGTAAGATCTCGGAGTTCTAACCACTGGACCACCAGGGATTTCCCAAGAATAGTTTTTCATGACACATGAAAATTATATGAAATTCAAATTTGTGTCCATACTTTTCTCTATTTTTTTGGTGCAACCCACAAGGCATGTGGAATATTAGTCCCCTGATCAGGAATTGAATTCATGCCCCCTACAATGGAAGTGTAGGAGTCTTAACCACTGGGCCACCAGGGAATTCTTTCATTTTTCAAAAAGCCCTTGTGCACCTTCAGGCTTCCCTTGTGGCTCAGCTGGTAAAGAATCCACCTGCAATGCGGGAGACCTGGGTTCGACCCCTGGGTTGGGAAGATCCCCTGGAGAAGGGAAAGGCTACCCACCCCACTATACTGCCCTGGAGAATTCCATGGACAGTCCATGGAGTCACAAAGAGTTGGACACGACTGAGTGGTTTCCACTTTCACTGTGTCCCTTCTCCACTTGGCTGGGTTACTCATCTTCTCGCACTGTGCTCTGAGGTCACCTCCTCCAGGGTGCCCTGTCTGGCCCCCTCCAGGCTGGATTAAATGTCACTTGAGTGAGTTCCCCCAGACCCCTCCACCACATCACCTGCTGCAGGGCAGACCCCTGGGCTGTTAGGTGCTCTGAAAAGCCCAGGAAGCTAAGAGCTTAGAAGTGCCCTTGATTGAGCGAGGCGGAGACTGGTGGGGCCTGCAGGAAAGGGTTCAGTGGAACTGGGAGCGGAAGCCAGGTTGTTGTGAGGATCGAGGGCTGTATGGGGAAACTGAAGCAGCCAGTGCAGACAACTCATTCAAAAAGAATCGGCTTAGGAAGGGAAGAGGCTAGTTGCTAGGAAAGGACACAGAGGGGAGGAGAGAGGCAGGGAGGGAGGGAGAGACATGAGGAGTTTGGTTTGCTCTTGGCAAAGAGTCAGAGACCCACAGAAGCCTGAGGGGCGTCCAGGAGTGGAGAGAGGGGTTTGGGGTGTGAGCGCCCGCACAGCGGGGAGGACTGGCCTTACATGGCGTCTTAGTCCATCCAGGCTGCTATAGTGAAACACCACAGACCTGGCTGTTTAGGAACAATAAACATGTATTTCTCACAGTTCTGGAGACTGGGAGTTTAACAGCAGATTTGGTGTCTGGTGCTGCCTTGCATGATAGACGGGCTAAGGGTGGCTCCCTCTGGAGCCTTGTTTATATGGCATGAATCCCGTTCATGGAGTGACCTCATCACCCCCTAAAGACCTCCTAATACCATTACATTAGATGTAAGGATTTTTTTCTTTTTAATTTGGCTATGCTATGCCATGTCAGTTTCAGCATGTGGGATCTAGTTCCCCTACCAAGGATCGAACCTGGGAACCCTGAATTGGGAGCTCCGAGTCTTAGCCACTGGACCACCAGGGAAGTTGCAGGTGTTAGTATTTAGCATGAATTTGGAGCGACAAACATTCAGACGCAGCAGATGGAAAAAGGACACGTCTTCCCTTCAGGAGGCAATAGTGGGTGCAATCAGTGGGCTCCGAGGTGGCAGGACGTCGGAGGGAGTTCCTGTCTGAGGGCCTTCGGTCTCTGTGTGGAATAGAAGGTGAGGTCAGAGGTAGCCTCTGCAGAGGGTGACAGAGTGAGCTGACAAGGACCCAGTGACAAACCATCCATGAGGCGATGGCACCAGACCCTGTGGTGACGTGATTTCCTCCAGCAGAGCTCAGGGTCCAGGCGCTCCCCAGGAGAGGAAGGACAGTCAGACTGACCCCAAGGTGGGGGTTCCAGGCAGGTACAACAGGGAGAAGAGGATGTGGTCAAGAGAGTGGCCACGGTAGAGAACTGCGGAATCCGCGAGGGAGGGAAGGGAGTGAGGACAGGGTCAGAGACAGGCTTGAGGTCAAAGAACAAGACGTTCAAGCCACTAACAAACAGCTGGAAAGTAGGGGCTCATATGTGGGCATGAAGGTAGCAGAGCAAAGCAGGGGATGGAGGGGAGAGGAAGATAGAAACTGAGCTGTCAGTGAATGAGCACAGCTGAGGGACGGGGACTTCAGAGGGGGCGGGAAGGTCAGGGTCCAGAAGAAGATTGGGGCGGGAGCAAGGAAAGAAGGGGGAGTGCTTGAGTGAGGGAGGGGTCCTGGGAAGGGGTGACCTCAGAGGAGAGCGTGATTTCTGTTGCGAGGTCCCAAACTGACGGCCTACAGGCCAAACCCTACTTTGCTTTGCTTGCTCAAAAATTAAGTCAGTAAGGGAATTCCCTGGTGATCCAGCAGTTAGGACTCTGCGCTTTTACTGCTGGAGCCAGGGTTCAATCCGTGGTTGGGGAACTAAGTTCCCACAAGATGCATGGTGCAGCCAAAATAAACAAAAAAAAATTTAAGTCAGTATGAAAAACATCAGGTTTGTCATATGATCCAGATTGTTGGCCTCTTTCTCTTTGTTTGTTTCTGAGATATAATTCCCATACCATAAAATTCACATTTTAACACGGACAATCCGGTGGGTTTTAGTACTTTTGTAAAGGTGTAAAGTCATCATCATTATCTAATTCTGGAACATTCTCATCATCTCCAAAAGAAAGCCTGTACCCACTAGCAATCACTCCCCATCGTCCCTTCCCCCACAGTGACCACTTATCTGTTTTCAGTCTCTATGGACTTACCTAATCTGAACAATTCATATGAATGGACTCATACAATTAGTAGCCTTTTGTGTCTGGCTTCTTTCACTTAGCATGTTTTCAGGGTCTATGTTGTAGCATGTGTTGGTACTTAGTTCTTATAGCTGAATAATGTTCCATTATGTGAATAGACCACATGTTGTTCATACATTCATGCCTTGATGGACTTCCAGGTTGTTTCTACTTTTTTTTTTTTTTTTAACTTTTTGGCCACACCTGAGGCAATGGGATCTTGGCTCTCTGATGGGGGATTGAACCTGTGCCCCCTGCATTGGAAGCATGGAGCCTTAACCACTGGACCACCAGGAAAGTCCCTAGGTGATTTTTTTGACCAAGAATCAGCTTTCCAAAGAGAAAAGGAAAAAAGTTTCAGAAGGTGGAGAGTAGAGGGCTGTTAAAACAAGAGGGGAATTACAGAATGGTGTGGAGAAAAGAGATGGCCAAAACAGCTGATATCTGGGGCAGTGACTGAGGATTAACAGGCATAGCGGGATGAGCATCCCCTTAGAGGGTTGAGGCCGGGCAGCTCCTGCAATGGTCCTGGTGGATTCGGAAGGACGAGTCCTCCAGGCCCTGTAGCTCAGTGATTGAACAACTGACGGGGGAACTGGTTTCAGTCTGGATCAGCACTATTCAATGAAAATAGATTATGAGCCATCTGTTATCAAACCACTGTATTTTTTTAAAGAAGAACTTATTTTTCTTTTAGGCTGCTCTGGGCCTTCGTTGCTATGCACAGGCTTTCTCTAGCTGCAGCGCACAGGCTTCTCATTGTGGTGGCTTCTCTTGTTGCTGAGCACAGACTCTAGTGTGCACAGGCTTCAGTAGTCGTGGCTTGTGGGCTCCACAGTGAGGGTTCGGCAGCCGTGGCGCATGGGTTTAGTTGTCCCTCAGCATGTGGGATATTACCAGACCAGCGATCAAACCAGCATCCTCTGCATTGCAAGGCAGATTCTTAACCACTTACCTTTGCCAATCCTTGAGTCTGAATGGCATTTTGTTGTTCTAAGTGAGTCTAAGCATCTTTTTGGGCTTACCCAGTGGCTCAGTGGTTAAAAAAAAATCTGCCTATTACGCAGGAGATGAGGGAGATGTGGGTTCAATCATCCCCGAATCGGGAAGATCCCCTGAAGGAGGGCATGGCAACCCACTCCAGTATTCTTGCCAGGAAAATTCCCATGTACAAAGAACATGAACAAAGTCCATGGAGCTGCAGAGTCAGACATGTCTGAAGCAACTGAGCACACAAGTACCTTTTTAATGTATTTAAGAGCCATGTTAATTTCCATTTCTGTGAACTCTTTGTTCATATCCTGGGACTATTTTTCTATAGGATCTTAGCTTTTTGTATTTTGATATATGAGTTGTCTTTATGTTACAGAAATTTGTCTGTTACATATGTTGCATAAATTATTGCTTAGTTTATCTTTTGATTTTCTTGTTTTTTTCCATGGAAAATTTTGAAACTTTTATTGTGGTCAGAGTTGATGACTTCTGAGTTTTGTGTCATGCTTATGTAAGCCCATCCCACTGCATGATTATAAATTTTTTTTAATCTGCTACTTTTATGGTTTCGTAGTTTAGATTTATATCTTTGAGCCATTTGCAGTTTATTTTAGTGTAAGTAGTACAGGAAGGATACAAATGTATTTGTTTCCAAATGGCTACTCATACTCCCAGGAAAACTTCTTACATAATCTATGATTTCCTATGTGTATTTAGGTCTGTTTCAGGGTATCTTACTCTACTGATCTCTACTCATGTTTCCATACAAAAGTATTTTAATTACCATAGCTTTATAATATGTTTTAATATGCAGTTGGGCTAGTTCCCCTCCTTACTCTCCTTTTAAAGAATTTTCTTAGCTCTTAAAAACTAGTTTTCTTTTTCTTTGGGGAGAGCCCATGTTAAATTTATAAATTAGCTGAGAAAAAAGTGACATCTTTCTAACACTGATTTACCTCCTTTGGATACACAAAGTCAGCATGATTTAGAATCTATTCTGCTCCTTGCTTTTTTCCACTAAACAGTATATCCTGGAGGTCTTCCCATTTCACATCACAGAGAGTTTCCTTCGTTTTTTGTATAGCTGCATAGTATTCCATTGGTAGATGTATCTTTGTTTAAACTGGTTCCCTATAGATGAATACTTATCCTTTGAATCTTTTGCCATTACACACATGACTTGTGCGCACTCGTCAGGCATAATCCCACCCTAGGGACTTTGTGCATGCCCCGCCCCCACAATGCCCATATTCACATGGCTCAGCCCCTCACCTCCTTCTCCATGAGGACTATCCTGACCACCTGGTACACCCAACCTCTCTAACCCGACAGTAATCTTCTTCTAACACACTGTATCATTTACTTTCAAAATTACGCTTAGTATCTGCTTCCTACCACTAGATTAAAAAGGTTTTTGTTGTTATTTGTTTTGTTTTTGTCAGTTTGCTTGTTTATTTGCATTCTTGGTACTCAGAAAAGTATCTGATACGGAATAACTAAGCATTCAGTAGTAACTGCAGAATAAATGAATGAATGTGTGCACAAGTATGTTGGTAAGATACCAAGTATGTTCCCAGAGCTGGAATTGCTGGGTCAAAATATAAGTCCTCTGGAACTTCCCTGGTGGTCCAGTGGTGAAGACTCCGTGTTTTCACTGCAAGGGGGATGGGACTGATCCCTTGTCAGGGAACTAGGAACTGGCCAAAAAAAAAGAAAAAATCTTCCATTATATTTTCAAACCAATCTTTTTATATCTAGTAAGGCTATTGATTTTTGTATATGAAATTTGTATGGAGATGCATTACTGAATTGTGTGCTATAATTTTCTAGTTGAATTTTGTAGGCTTTCTAAAATATAATTGTATCAGTGCACCTGTAAATAACAGCTATATCACTTTTTCCATCTTTATAACTGTTTATTTAATTATGTTGGTAAGTGCCCCTGGAACAACTATAAGTAAAAGTCATGGTAGTGGATATACTAGTTTTGCCCTGGCTTTAATGAGAAGTCTTTTAGGCTTTATGGCTTGAGGTATATACATATGTATTTGTACAGGTGTGCGTGTTGAGGGAGGTGGCAGTGGGGCATAATTGTACTTTAAGGATGCATTTTTCCCATCCTCTTGTTAAGGAATTTTCTTAAAAATCAAACATGGATTTTTGAACTTTTTCAAATACCTTTTCAACATCTCTGAAATAATCAATTTTTCTCCAGTGATTTGTCAATATGGTAAATAATATCGATGGTATTCCTAATGTTGAGCTGTCTTTTATTCCTGGTACGACCTACTCAGTTGTAGTATATAATTTTTGTATGTACTGCTGGATTATATTTGCTAGTATTGTGTTTACAGTTTTTGCTGTTGTATTCATAAATGAGATAATCTGTGGCTTTGCTGTCTTGTGTCATCATTGACAGATTTGGTTATTGATATGTAATATTCATAAAAGTAATTTGGAAGAGTTGACCTGACATAGTGGTCCAGAGTGAATTCTGGAGCTAAACTCAACTGGGTCCAAATCAGGATCTGCCACTTACTAATTGTGTCACCCTGAACTACTTATTGACTCCTTTTGCCTGTGTTTTTTCATCTCCAGAGTGAGAACAATAATTTATCTTTAACCAGGAATAATCCTTTATTGTGAGAATTAAATGAACACAGCACTCAGAACTGCGTTCGCCACTGGGACTCTACAAATGTAGCTGTTTTCTTATTATCATTTCTAGGGCTGTGAACCATTTGAATGGCATTTTTACTCATCACTCTATAAAGTTTTAGTTGAATTCACCTAAAGTCTTGTTTGGACTCAGTACTTTTTTTCCCCTTTATGTGTGGGAGAATAGCTCTTTAATAAACATTTTCATTTTCTTATGTAATATTTGGTATGTTTACAATTTAATGGTCTTTAAGGACTGATTTTTGTAATTTATGATTTCCTAGAAAACCACCCATTTAGTTCAGGCTTTCTCATTTACTTGCATAATCATCACAATTCCTTTAAGGTTCTTTGTAGCTGTGATTATTTCCTCAGTCTCACTTCTGATTTTGTTTAGAATGGCCTCAAGAAGCTATTTCCTATATTTCAGAAAGTCCAAACCCTACAGGCATGCACTACTTAACAAAACCGCCAAGTTTCTGATTTGAGGCTAAAATATTGTCAAAGCTGGTGAGGGGATGGTTATCTCCTGAAGCTCTGATGGTAGTTCTGTAATTGTTGATGGATAAAGAATGAGGCTACAATTTAGTTGCCACTTATGGGCAAGTGTCCTCAGTAGATACCATTTTTTAAACTATGGGTCTGTAGTGAAGGTGGCGGTGGTGGGACAAACATAGGGTCCTTGGTCAACAAGGATGGTCAAGAACAATAAAGGTATGACTTTATTGTCATCAGGGACTCTCTCCTCTTTGCTGCTTTGTGTTAACCTTTGTCGGCTTGGACAGAAAAGCTGTAACTAGTGCAGAGAGAGACGGAGAAGGCAATGGCAAGCCACTCCAGTACTATTGCCTAGAAAATCCCATGGATGGAGGACCCTGGTAGGCTGCAGTCCGTGGGGTCGCTAAGGGTCGCACACGACTGAGCGACTTAACTTTCACTTTTCACTTTCCACTTTCACACATTGGAGAAGGAAATGGCAACCCACTCCAGTGTTCTTGCCTGGAGAATCCCAGGGACGGGGGAGCCTGGTGGGCTTCCGTCTATGGGGTCACACAGAGTCGGACACGACTGAAGTGACTTAGCAGCAGCAGCAGTGCAGAGAGAGACGGGTTCACTGGTTTTGTCCTAGATTGCCTGTAGCAGTTAGTTCTAAAAGTTCGGTTACCATGGCAACAGTGTAATCGCCCCAAGGGTCTGTTAACTCTGATGAGGGTGAATCTGGATGGAGGTGTGGGAGACTGGAAAGCGCTTGGTTCCTTCATTCATTCCCTCCATGTTGGGGAAACACGTGTGAATCAGATAAAGGCCTAGCAAGAATTACAGTTTATGGGAATTCCCTGGTGGTCCAGTGGCTAAGAGTGGGCACTCCCAGTGCAGAGGGCCCGACTTCAATCCCTGGTCAAGGAACTAGTTCTCACATGTCGCAACTAAAAAAAAAAAAAAATTCACATGCCCCCATTGATTCGGTGGACCGCAACTAAGACCCATTGCAGCCAAATAAGTAAAAATAGATATTTTTTAAAAGAAAAGAATTATAGATTATAATTGTCAGCTAGACAGGGTCGGACACGACTGAGCGACTTCACTTTCACTTTTCACTTTCCACTTTCACACATTGGAGAAGGAAATGGCAACCCACTCCAGTGTTCTTGCCTGGAGAATCCCAAGGACAGGGGAACCTGGTGGGCTTCCGTCTATGGGGTCACACAGAGTCGGACACGACTGAAGTGACTTAGCAGCAGCAGCAGCAGACCTACATTCAACCGCCAGCCCTGCCTCTTCATCGCTGTGTGATGTCGGCGTGGTGCCTAACCCCCCCTGAATCTCCTCTGCAGATGGAGCGAAGACGACTTCTGCGAGGCTCTTGGACGCGGAGCAGGTGCCGTACCCACGTTGGTTCCCTTCCTTCTCGTCCCGACTCAGCCATTTACAGGCGGCGTGACTTGGGAGAAGGTATTTGTCTTTCTGGAGCTTCCATTTCTTCAGAGATGATCCGTAAAAGTCCCTTCCGTCTCGGGAGCCTGGCCCCTGAAGGGTTAAATACAGCCGCTCTGCAGAGCCTGATTGGCTGCTGCCGCTCCTTCCTTCCCAACCGGAACGGACCCGGAAGTACAGGTTCCCTGGGACGCCGGCAACACCCCCCAGCCACGGGCTTTCCAGGGCAGGGCTGATTTCAGGTGCGAGACCCGTGCTTGTCAGACCAGATTCCCTGGTCTGGAGTTTGGGAGATACAGTAGCCCGGAACTGACCTCGCAGGGAAGACACCCCTTTGTCTCGCTGGGCTACTCTGCTCAGAAGGGGGATGGAGAACCGGTGAGAGTCCTTCACAGGCTTCAGGGAAGCTAGTCCCGGGAGTCACCGCAGGGCGCTGGGTACCACAAGCCTGGAATTAGGTTCTTCATAGAAGGATTGTTTTCTAATTGAGATTAAAATTCACAAAACATGATTTAAACCATTTTAAAGTGTAAAACCCAGTGACATTTAGTCCATTTTCAGTGTTGTACAACTATCACCCCTACCAGTTCCAAAACACCTTCATCACTTCCAAAGGAGACCCTGTGCTCATAAAGCTGCTGCTGCTGCTGCTAAGTCGCTTCAGTCGTGTCCGACTCTGTGCGACCCCACAGATGGCAGCCCACCAGGCTCCCCCATCCCTAGGATTGCCCATTAAGCAATCCCTCCCTATTTCTCCCTTTCCCCAACCTCTGGCAACCACTAATCTGCCTTCTGTCTCTATAGATTTAACTATTCTGGATATTTCATATCAATAGAATGATAATACGTAGTCTTTTGTGACTGACTTCTTTCACTGAATATGTTTTGAGGTTTTTCCACCTTGTAGCATATATTGGTCCGTCATCCCTTTTTATGGCTGAATAACATCCCGTTGTATGGGCCTCCCACATTTTACACATCTGTTCAGCCACTGAAGGACACCATTGGACTATTGTGAATAGTGCTGCTATGACAATTCATGTACCAGCATTTGCTTGAATACTTCTTTACAGTTCTTTCAGGTATATACTCTGTAGAGGTTCCATTCTGCCAAACTGGGGCAATAATCCCTGGCCTGCCTTCCTCACTGTCTAGTGTGAGGATTGGGTGTAAAAGTGAAGGAGAACATTCATAGTCGTGCTTCCTCGTAGCTCAGTCAGTAAAGAATCTGCCTGCAATGCAGGAGACTGGGTTCGATTCCCGGGCCGGGAAGATTCCCCTGGAGAAGGAAATGGCAACCCACTCCAGTATTCTTGCCTGGAGAATCCCAGGAACAGAGCGGCCTGGTAGGCTACAGTCCATGGGATCGAAACAGTCAGACACAACTTAGTGACTAAACCACCACCACCAGTGCTAACAACTGTTTTACATCAACATCCTATTAGATATCTTCATGGAGAAGGCAATGGCACCCCACTCCAGTGCTCTTGCCTGGAGAATCCCAGGGACGGGGGAGCCTGGTGGGCTGCCGTCTATGGGGTTGCACAGAGTCAGACACAACTGAAGCGACTTACAGCAACAGCAGATTTCTTCATGCACATGTCTGACACCTAGATCTTAATACGTCCACATTGAAGTGGATCTCCTCCCCAAAACCTGGTTCACTTGCAGCCTCAACCATCTCAGTTGGTGGCAACTGATTCCTTCTGTTAGCTCAGGCTCAGCATCGCCATCATCTCCTCTCTGTCTCACACACACACTCCAGATTGGAGCCCTCAGGAAACCAAGCTGGTCCCAGCTTCAAAATACACCCAGAATCCGATGATTTCTCATCACCACCACTGCCCTACCGGGAACTCTGCACCGGTTCTCCCAGCCTCACTCTGCACCTCCTTTTAAAATATAAGTCAGATTATGTCGTTCTTTTGCTCAACACCTTGCAGTGATTCCTCTCCCCCGGAGTAAAGGCCAAGTTCACCATGACCATCACTGCCCCATGGGATCTGGCAGCCTGACCTGTGACATCATCTCTCTGCTGTTTCACTGACCCACCCCCACCCCCAGCCCCGCCAGGCATGTTTCACCTGGGGAGCTTTGCACGGGCATGTTCCTTCTGTGCAAACATTCTTCCTCAAGGTACTAGCACGTCTGTCTCCCTCAACTCCAGTCTTGTCTCAAATGTCACCTTCTTTTTTTTCTTTTAATGGGTTTCCGTTTATTATTTTTCATGATAAACTTTTTTTTTTGGCCATACCGAGGGGAACTTCCCTGATCAGGGATTGAACCTATGCCCTCTGCAGCATAGTGGGTTCTTGATGCATATTTGCTGAATTAGTAAACAATACTAACAATAGTGACCATTTATTAAGCCTATTACGTGCCACATCCTCTACGAAGATGCCACACAAATTTCATAAACAAGGGCTTGCTGGGTGGCTCAGTGGTGAAGAGTCCTCCTGCCAATGCAGGAGACTTGGGTTCGATCCCTGCTCTGGGAATATCCCACATGCCACAGAGCAACGAAGTCTGTGAGCCACAACTACTGAGCCTGTGCTCTTGATGCCGGGAGCTGCAACTTCAAAAGCCTACACGCCCTAGAGCCTGTGCTCTGGAGCACCACACCTAGAGAGTAGCCCTCACTCTCCGCAACTAGAAAAAAGCCTCTGCAGCAACAAAGACCCAGTACAGACAAGATTTTTTTAAAAAGAAGAAGGTGTTGTCTTTAAAAAAAAAAATTCATAAAGTAGAATTTTTTTGCTTTCATTTTACAGGAAACTGGGGCTCCAAACTTTTTAGGCAACCTACCCCAAGTGACTATTTAGCACTTGGCAGAGGACGGGGGAGCCTGATGGGCTATCGTCTATGGGGTCGCAAGGAGTCGGACACGACTGAAGCGACTTAGCAGCAGCAGCAGCAGAGAACAGATTGGAACCCAGATCTGACTGCTTGACTCTGGAATTCGTACTCTTTTCTACTTTGTCCTGTGGTCACTGCAGTGTGTTTAACATGGTTCATTCACTCATTCGTTCAGCAAATATTTCCCAAGCCTCTTGCACTCCTCCTCTCCTGAAATGCCAGGCTCTTTACTGCAGACTGGGGACCCTCACAGAGATGGGTCTGGATCCTGGGGGAGGAGCTCAGGTCCTAAGTTCTGGGCGACCTGTCCCCTGGGTTTTGTAAACTGATCAGGGGGGCTCTGTCTCCCTAGCCACTCATGAGCTCTACTAAAGGGGAGACCATCTGAAGTGATTGTCCCCCCTTTACAGCAGGAACAAAACAGCTTCCCACACCATATAGCCCTGGCGGTCAGGCTGAGTGAGGCCTGAAGGAGCACACCCCACTGCACCTCACAGGCAAACAAGCCAAGAGGAGGGCGTGGGTGGGGGTGCGGGCCGGCCGAGGGGTGGGAAGACAGGGAGGAAGTGTTGGCGAGGGGAGTGCTGGCTCTGGAGCAATCACGATTGCCACACGGGGAGATGCCAGCCCCAGACTCCCTCCCAGGCCTTCCTCCCCGCTTTCTCAAGCCCAGAGACTCACTGAGCACAGTGTGGCCCGAAGGGGCCCTTCCTCTTGCTCCCGCTGCTTCCTCCCGCCCAGAACCCACGTGCCTGCCTCCTTTGGGCTGCCCCCTGCGGTTCACCCCCTTTATCCTTCCTCCTGAGCCTTCCAAGGAAAGCAGGGGGCGTGGGTGTGCGGGGAGGGGAAGACACAACAGTTCGTCCCACTAGTCCTCAATTGCCTGGCACTTCATGTTGTAAAGCCTCGCTGAGGAGTTGGTTTTGGGATTTGCGGTTTGATTAAACACACACACACGCACACACACACTCTGGGTCCTGCATGCCCCATGGCTTTTCTTTCCTGTTTAGCCAACACACATTTATGAGCTCTTCCTCTGGGCGGGACCCTCTGCCAGGCACTGGGGGGCCTGAGGGGTCCTAGGGGAAGCTAGAAAGGCGACTGCTAACCACATTGCAGCCACAGACAGGGGCGGGGCAGCTCTGGGGCTCCCCCCAGGAGTTCCTGATGTAGCCTGGAAGGCAGGGACACTGCCTAGAGAAACAGGCAAAGGACAAGAAGGCTCTGAAGTGGAGCTCAGGAATAGAACTTAAGTGCCCAAACGCAGGGGACACTGTCCTTCAGAGGTCTGGAGGCCCCTGGGATGGACCTTGGCAGTTGTTCCCTGCCTGAAATCAAGTCCAGGTCTCCCTTGCAAGGGAGGCCTGGGCAGCGGAGTGAATATTCTGTCCTTGAAACTACAGCTGGGAAGTGGAAAGGACGCTCCCATTATAGAGAGGGGCAAACTGAGTCACAGGGGTGTGTTTGCGCACTCCCCTAGATCACAGGCTGCCTTGGAGGTGGGAAATCAGGCTTGACTCTGCAGCACCCAGGGTGAAAAAGACTTAAAAATTATCCACGGGTAGGGTATTTACTGGTACAGCAGTGTGTTATAGAAATGGATAAATAGGATTTTATGTCATATGATCCAAATTTTATAAAATACACAGGTACATACACACATTTTTTAAATTGACGCTGGTAGACTACAAAATGTTAATAGTTGTTATCTGCAGGTCGTAGATTGCAAATGTTTTTAAAAGACTTTTTATAATGCTGAAATATTCTAAAGGAGATCAATCCTGGGTGTTCATTGGAAGGACTGATGCTAAAGCTGATGCTCCAATACTTTGGCCACCTCATGCGACGAGTTGACTCACTGGAAAAGACTCTGATGCTGGGAAGGATTGGGAGGAGGAGGACGACAGAGAATGAGATGGCTGGATGGCATCACCGACTCGATGGACATGAGTCTGAGTGAACTCCGGGAATTGGTGATGGACAGGGAGGCCTGGCGTGCTGTGATTCATGGGGTCACAAAGAGTCGGACACGACTGAGCGACTGAACTGAACTGAACTGATGCTGGAAATATGCTGGAATATTATGGAGACATGCTGAAAAATAGAATAGGATAATGAACCACTGTTGTTGTTCAGTTGCTCAGTCATGTCCGACTCTTTGAGACCCATGGACTGCAGCACGCCGGGCATCCCTGTCCTTCACCATCTCCCAGAGTTTGCTCAAACTCATGTCCATTGAGTCAGTGATGCCATCGAACCTTCTTGTCCTCTGTCATCCCCTTCTTCTCCTGCCTTCAATCCTTCCCAGCATCAGGGTCTTTTCTAATGAAAAGGCTCTTCACATCAAGTGGCTTCAGCTTCAACATCAGTCCTTCCAATGAATACTCAAGATTGATTTCCTTTCAGATTGACTGATTTGATCTCCTTGCTGTATAAGGGACTCTCAAGAGTATTCTCCAACACCACAGCTCAAAAGCATCAGTTCTTGGTGTTCAGCCTTCTTTATGGTCCAACTCTCACATCCATACATGACTACTGGAAAAACTATAGCTTTGACTATATCGACCTTTATCAGCAAAGTGATGTCTCTGCTTCTTAATATGCTGTCTAGGTTTGTCATGGAAATTCCCTGGTAGTTCAGTCGATAAAGAGTATGCTTGCAGTGCAGGAGACCCGGGTTCAGTCCCTGGGTCAGGAAGATCCCCTGGAGAAGGAGATGGCAACCCACTCCAGTATTCTTCCCTGGAAAATCCCATGGCCAAAGGAGCCTGGCAGGCTACAATCCATGGGATCGCAAGAGTCACACATGACTTAGCCACTAAACCACCACCAGGTTTGTCATAGCTTTTCTTCCAAGGAGCAAGTGTCTTTTAATTTCATGGTTGCAGTCACCATGTGCAGTGATTTTGGAGCCCCTCAAAAATAAAGTCTGCCACTGTTTCCACTGTTTCCCCAGCTATTTGCCATGAAGTGATGGGACCGGATGCCATGATCTTAGTTTTCTAAATATAGAGCTTTAAGCCAACTTTTTCACTCTCCTCTTTCACTTTCATCAAGAGGCTGTTCAGTTCCTCTTCACTTTCTGCCTTAAGGGTGGTGTCATCTGCATATCTGAGGTTATTGATATTTCTCCCTGCAGTCTTGATTCCAGCTTGTGCTTCATCCAGCTCGGCATTTCTCATGATGTACTCTGCATATAAGTTAAATAAGCAGGGTGACAATTTACAGCCTTGATGCATTCCTTTCCCAATCTGGAACCAGTCCTTTTGTTCCATGTCTGGTTTTAACTGTTGCTTCTTGACCTGAATACAGGTTTCTCAGGAGGCAGGCAAGGTGGTCTGGTATTCCCATCTCTAAGAATTTTCCACAGTTTGTTGTGATTCACACAGTCAAAGGCTTTAGTGAACCGTTGTCAGCCCAATAACCAACCACCCATGCCTGACCATGCACCATCCACCCCTCTGTGATGTACTCCATGGCAGTAAATCCTACAGATCATATTATCTCTTCTCCAAATAGTTCAGTGTGTATCTCTCAAAAGAAGACCTTTAAATATATATGTGTGTATGTTAGTAGCTCAGTCATGTCTGACTCTTTGCGACTCTATGGACTGTAGCCCACCAGGGTCCTCTGTCCATTGGATTCTCCAGGTAAGAACACTGGAGTGGATTGCCATGCCCTCCTCCAGGGGATCTTCCTGACCCAGGAATCGAACTCACATCTCCTGCGTCTCCAGCATTGAAGGTGGATTCTTTACCGCTGAGCCACCTGGGATGCCCCCAAATATATGCACATATATATGGCTACCACGACACCATTACATCTAAGAGGATATACAATTATTCCTTAATATTATCAAAAGGCCAGTCTGTGTTCAGATTTCCAATAGTGTTACATATGCACAGGTGTTTCCAATTTACAGTTGCTTTAAAGAAAATCAGGATAAAAATCATGACCGCTTTATGTAATTAGCTGATATATTGTTTAGGTATCTTTTATCTACAGTGTCCCCCTTCATCTCTTTTTATGTTCTTCAAAAACACATTATTTATCCTAAAATAGCTGACAGTTTGCTGATTGCATCCCTGTGGTTTAACAAATTTCTCTGTTCTTTGTATTTCTTTGTATAAAGGGATAGTTTCACCTAAAACCTGATCTGATTCACATTAGTGTTTTTTTGACAAGACTAATTCAGAAGAGGTGTTGTGTGATTTCACTAGGAGGCAAAAAACGTCTGGCTGTCTTCCTTGGTGTGACATGAGCAGCCTTGTCGTTCAATGTTGAAGTCCCTAAATTCATGAGGAGTTGCAAGACGAAAATCATCTAATTGATCAATTCCAGAATACCTCTGTGAAGAGAAACTTCCTCTCACTACCTGTCTGTTTCATCTGAGGTACAGATCTTAAAGGAAGGGCATGAAAAATGCTTCAATCTCACCCCTTATTCACCAGTTTTCAAAATAATGAGTTTGTTCACCAGCATCCACCAAAGGCCTATGGAAACCTCAACTCAGCTCCTGGGTCCTTTGTCTTTCTTTTTTTTTAGCAAAAACATATACATATATATGGGTTTTTTAATATATGTTTTAAATTTTTTATTTATATATTTACTAAGGTCTGTGCTGAGTCTTCGTTGCTGTGAGGGTTTTTCTCTAGCTGTGGTGGTCCGGGCTACTCTCTAGTTGCAGTGTACAGGCTTCTCACTGCAGAGAACCAGAAGCAGTGGCTTCTCTTGCTGCAGAGAACAGGCTCTAGGGTGCACGGGCTTCAGCAGTTGCAGCACATGGGCTCAGTAGTTGTGGTTCCTGGATTCCAGAACACAGGCTCAGTACATGTGGCACGCGGGCTTAACTACTCCAAGGCATGTGGATCCTCTCAGACCAGGGACTAAGTCTGTGTCTCCTACGTTGGATTCTTGACCACTGAGCCATGAGAGAAGCCCACGTGTGTATGTTTTTGTTTGTTTGGACTTTTTGGCCAAGCCGCATGTGGGATCAAACCACTGGACCACCAGAGAAGTCCCACACCCTGGAAATCTTGATAGCCTCTTTGCTAGCTGGTATTTCCAGATCTTCCAGAATCCTCTGGGGTTCAGATCTAGAATCACCCGTTCTCTAAGGAGCTCTGATTCCTCTGGAAGGCTATCGTGTTTACAGACCATAAGCTGGGTCCTGGGGTTATAATTGGTTTCTTAAATTTGTTTTCTCTTTTTACTTTTTATTTTGAAATAATTTTAGACTTACAGAAAAGTTGCAAAAATAGCACCGAGAGTTCCCCTATATCCTCTTGGCCAGCTCCCTCTCAAGTTAACATCTTACATAACCACAGGATAAAAACCAAGAAAATAACATGGGGACAATACTATTAAATAAAATTAAACCACAGACTTTATTCAGATTTCACCAATTTTTCCACCAATGTTCCCCCACCCCCACCCCATTTCTAGGATCCCATTGGATGGTTCATTAAATCTACTTGTCATGTAAACTTATCCTCCCCTTGCCCATAAGTGTCGCTCAGTCTTTCCTTACATTAATCGTGATCTTGACACTTTTCAAGGGTACTGGTCAAATGTTTTGTAGAACGTCCTTCACTTTGGATTTATCTCACGTTTTTTTATCATTTGAGGGAGGTTATGCCTTCTGGGGAAGCACAATGGAAGAAAAGGCCTTCTTTTCACTACATCAGGGATTCCTGATGTTCTTATGTCTTCTTCCTGAGATAGGCAGCTTAATCACTTGGTTAAGATGGTGTCTGCCATACTTTTCCACTGTTCAGTTATTATTTTTCTTTTTGTAGTTAATAAATACCTTTTAGACAATGCAAATACGCTCTTCCTCCTTAAAATTTTCCCACTAATTTTTCCATCCATCAGTGGATGCTGGCTGCCGTGATTATTATTATGGTGTTGTAACGGTGAGCCCCTGTTTCCCTCATTCCTTCTGCACTTATCAATTGGAATCCTTCTTTAAGAAAGAGCTGCTCTTTCCTCTCCCGCGTTTCCTCATTTATGTATTCATTTATTCGTCCACTCAGGCTTTGATTCCATGGCTGATAATCCAGTTCTGTAGCCAGTATAATAGGCTTTGAATAGATGTTTCTGGAAGAAAGCAAGGCAAGCACAGAAGAAAGAAAAGCAGGAGAAATTGGTAGGGAACTTGTCTTAATCATCTGTATGTAATAAATCTTCATCAGAACACAGCACACAGGTCAAGTAAAGTGTTCCAGTCCGTCCGTGTGTGCTGGTAGAGGGGCTATTCTACAATGCAGGTCTGAGTTGGTTGGGGGACTGGGAGCCCCTGGGAGGGGGCTGTTTTTCTCTCTGTCCTCAGGACTCTGCCTGGCCAGGGCAGGTGTAGTGAATGCTGGTTTCTTCAGTTTGCCATCTCACTCAGAGTACAAGCCTAAGGTCTTGCCAAGGTCTCAGAGTCTACATCCTCTGGGGCCCCTGTCCCTCCTGCCCTTTCTCCTCCCTGTCCCTCATCCATTCCATTTCACTCACACTGGCTGTGCTCCCTGAGGCAGGCTCTCTGCACTGACCTGGCCTGCTCTTCCCCTAGGTGTTGCTTGACCCTCTCCTCCTGCAGGTCTTCTCCCAGGAACTCCCCTGAGCGCCCCTCACCCACCCCAAATTGCCACCTCTCTTCCCACACTGCCTCCCTCCTCCTCCCATTGCACTACGTATTTTTTTCCTATTTGTTCTTTCATTTTCTGTCTCCCTCCCCTTGAATCTAAGCGCCTGGAGGAGCAGAGGGACTGACTTCAGTGAGGCAATAGGAGGGGGGACAAATACAACACGGTGTGGAAGCCTTGAGGAGTGGTCAGGGAGGGCTTCTCAGAAGAGGAAGCCTCTAAGCTACGGAGCCAAAGGTTGTTCAGGTATTAGTGAGGTGAATGGAAACGTGTCGGAAAGAGTCTTTTAGGAAACCGGTGAGAGGGAGCAGGTCACTCAGCGGGCATTGTGGATGCTCCAGATGACTAGCATAGAAAACCTCAGCATGTGTCTGCCCAGGGTCTCCTATAAGGCAGGTCGTGGAGCCACTCGGGGTCCTGGGGGGTGGGGGGAGTGGCAAACCAAACAGCTCCTGCTGTCACCAGGGAATGTGGGATGAGTTGGGAGATGGGAGAGGAGGTGGGTCCTGAGGACAAACTGTTTAATCCACAGGAATATTCCTGGACCATTCTCGGGTGAGAAAAACTAGGCAGCAAAAACCAGACATCAGAGAGATTGAGGTGGAGTGTGGGGCCCAATTTTGCTAGGAAACAGGGTATTTGGTCTTTATCCCCAGGACAGAGAGCCACGGGGGCATTTTAAGCCTAGAAATGACACCATCCAACTTGTATTTTGGGAAAGATTCCATCTGCTCCTTTCTGAAGCCTCAACTCCACTCAACAATGTCTACTTCGCTTCTTTTTAGTAACCTTCCCTCCTTCAGCATGAAATCTCCTTTTCCCTAATTCCTATTGTTGTTGTTTTTTTAAGATTTTTTGGTTTTTTGACACAGACCATTTTTAAAGTCTTTATTGAATTTGTTACAATATTGCTTCTGTTTTCTGTTTTGGTTTCCTGGCCAAGGGATCTTAGCTCCTCAAGTGAAAGTGAAGGTCATTCAGTCATGGCTTGCTCTTTGCGACCCCATGGACTGTATAGTCCATGGAATTCTCCAGGCCAGAATACTGGAGTGGGTAGCCTTTCCCTTCTCCAGGGGAATCTTCCCGACCCAGGGATCGAACCCAAGTCTCCCGCATTGCAGGCAGATTCTTTACCAGTTGAGCCACAAGGGAAGCCCAAGAATACTGGAGTGGGTAGCCTATCCCTTCTCCAGCGGATCTTCCCAACCCAGGAATCAACCAGGGATCAAACCCCGAGCCCCCTGCACTGGAAGGGGAAGTCTTAACCAGAAGTCCCTCCCTTTCCCTAATTCCTGAGTACTGAATACTCATGGCCTGGGTAGGAGACCCCAAAGTTTTCACCCTCTCTTTATTTTACTGGCTCCCACACTTGTCCTTCAGGTCCATTTTCTTGCTTTGCATTTATTGTAATTAATAATTTCATATTTGTGTGAGTGTTTACATGTTTATGGGCTTCCCTGGTGGCTCAGACAGTAAAGAATCTGCCTGTAATGCAGGAGACCCGGGTTCGATCCCTGGGTCGAGAAGATCTCTTGATAAGTTCTGGGCTACCAATCACTGTTTTGACTGTGGAGTACACACTTCCAGTGTTTTTCAACATAATTTTAAGGTGTTAGGAAGAATGCCTAACACGTATTGAGAGATTACCTTGTTACAGGCATTGTTCCCATCATAGGAGCAGAAACTCATTTCATTCTCACAACTAGCTTGTGAGGTCGCACTATTTTATATTCTCATTTTACAGATTAAAAAAAAAAGTGTGACCTTACAGACTTAGAAAGCAAACTTATGGTTGCCAGGGAGAAGGAATAGTTAGGGAGTTTGGGAAACTGCTATTCAAAATAGGTAGGTAACCAGTCTATGGCACCTACTATGTAGCACATGGAGCTATTCAACCTTATATGCCAGCCTGGATGGGAGGAGGTTTGGCGGAGAATGGGGACATGTATATGTATGGCTGAGTCCCATGTATGACTGTCGCACGCAGTCCTCCCTTTTTACAAAGGAGACCTAGGCTGGAAGGTGTAATCTGGAATCAGGGCTATCCTGCTAAGCCATGGTGCGGTAGCCAGGTTAGGACTAGGACAAAGTTGGGACTTCCCCGGCTGTCCAGTGCTTAGGCATCTGCGCTTCCACTGCAGGGGACATGGGTTCAATCCCTGGTCCCTAAGATTCTGAATACCTTGAGTTGTGACCAAAAACAAAAGAACCTGGACAAAGTTGTTGCCTCTCCCTGTTGCCCTCAGTGGGCCCCGCATCCATTGCCTGCAGCGTAAAGTGTATGATACCCTCCGGGCTCACACTCTGTCCAGCCCTCAAGCCTCCCCTCCCATCTCTCTGCCCATCACCCCATTCCTCCCCTAGCTTCCCTTTTTCCTTCTGGGTATTTAGGGGACACCTGAACTCAGCATGACTGGTCTTGATGATGGCTAATGATTGGTGTTGCCTGCATTGCTGGCCCACCAGCTCCAGGAGAAGAGGGGCAGGTCTACTTTGTGGAGCCCCCAATTCCAAGCACGGCCTCCGGCTAAGAAATCCATGTTGAGCAAATGGATGCTTGTAGTGGGAGAATAAGGGAGAAATTATTGCAGTGGTCAAGGTGAAAATTAAAGTAGGTCTGTGCTAGGTGCGTGTGTGGGTGTGCTCAGTCGCTCAGTCCTGTCTGACTCTTTGCGGCCCCAGGGGACTGTTGCCCACCAGGCTTCTCTGCAATTTTCCAGGCAGGAATACTGGAGAGGTTGCCATTTCCTACTCCAGGAAGATCCTTCGTGACCCAGGGATCGAACCTGCGTCTCTCGCGTCTCCTGCAGTGGCAGGTGGATTCCTTACCACTAGCACCACAAGGGAAGCTCGTGTGGTGGGGGCAGGGGTTGTTAGGAGAGGGAGAGGAACAAGCCCAGATGGGAAAGGATTTACAGAGCTAGAATCTAGATATTTCGGTTTTTTGGTCGTTGGCTTGCTATTGTTGTTTTTGATGTGGATCATTTTTAAAGTCTTTACTGAACTTGTTACATATTGCTTCTGTTTTTTTCTTTTTTTATTGCTTCTGTTTTATGGTTTTGGGTTTTTTTTGGGGGTGGTGGTGGCTGGGAGGCACGTGGGATCTCATCTCCCCCACCAGGGTTCAAACCTGCACTCCCTAGTATTGGAAGGCGAAGTCTCAACCACTGGACCACCAGGGAAGTCCCACAGACATTTGTTTTTAATGGTGAGAAAACATTATGGCCAGTCCACACACTACTCATCCCAAAGGGGCGAATCATGGCAGATTATCTGGAGCCACTGAAGGCTTCTGAGTAGAAAAGCGATTGTTCCGCAAGCGGCGCTGTTCTGCATGTTTTGTATTTTGTGAGTTGCCTCAGTCTGACAGTCTCACCCCTGGGCCCACCCTCTGGGGCTGGCCCCACCCACTGCCCCGGAACCCTCGCAGGTGCGGCCACTGGGGTGCCACCTGAACTTAGGCGGCGTGTGTGCTGGTGAGGCCAATGGCCCGTCGGCAACATCTCGGTGGCTGCGACAGGGCTCTCGTGGTGCTAACAAGGTCACGCGTCTGCAGGTTCCCTCAGTTGCTCCTTCTCAGCCGTACTGAGAGGGAAAGAAGGCCAGCTTATCACCAGGGAGCCCATGGCCCCTGCAAGCCAGTGAACAGAGAAAGGCCCTCCTGTTTATCCTAAATTCAAATCATCACGGAGCGAGACAACCTACAATCAAATCCCAGCACTGACACTCTGCATCCTCACAGGTTATTGAACGTCCCCAGGCTTTCCTTTCCCCAGCTGTGCGATGGCTATGTGAGGAGTAAATGAAACACACATGGAAAGCCTTTCGCACATCCCTGGCAGGTGCTAAATGTTAGCTAATATCAAATCCCATCCCTCCTACCCTCTATAGAAAAATCCAAAAGGAAGCCCAGAGGCCTCCTCACACAGCAGAGCTGGGGTGAGATGAGGGACAGTTTTCTGGGACCATCCACTGGGTGACCTGAGGTGGGGGCGGGGCACGCTGGCCCTCCTACTGGGCCTTCAGCAGTGCCCTCTGCCTAGGGCTTCCCGGGTTCACAGCTCCCACCCTAGACCTGACCGTGGTATTCTCGGTTGGGTGGAATGTAACCAGGTTAGGGTTATTTGCTTGAGGTATGTCTTGGAAACTCACTGGAGCCCATGGGGACAGGCTGATCCCATCTGCAGCCCCTTCGTTCACTTAATTCTTTTTTGTGTGGCTGTGCCAGGCCTTAACTGTAGCATGAAAGATCTTTAATTGCGGCATGGGGGATCTAGTTCCTTGACCAGGGATTGAACCCAAGACCCCCTGCATTGGGAGAGCAGAGTCTCAGCCAGTGGATCACCAGGGAAGTCCCTCATTCACTTATTGTATTATTCATTTGACTCAACACACACTGTACTGTGCTTCCCAGGTGGCGCTAGTGATAAAGTCAATGAAGGAGAAGCAAGACACATAGGTTCAATCCCTGGATCGGAAAGACCCCTGGAGTAGGAAATGGCAACCCACTCCAGTATTCTTGCCTGGGAAATCCCATGGACAGAGGAGCCTAGTGGGCTACAGTCCATGAGGTCTTAAAGGGTCAGATATGACTGAGCAATTGCACACACACACACACACACTGTGCTGGACATTAGGGAGTCTGTGACGTCTAAGCTCCCTCTAGGGAGTCCTATCTCCCTCTAGGGGCTCACAGTCCTTGCAGAGGAACCAAAAGAGCCAAGAGGCAGCTTTGATCTGGCAGCATCCAGACCACTGGGCCCTGCCTGGAGACGCAGGTGTGGATGGTGGGAGCCCAGGTGGAAGGCCCAGCTGAAGCTAGGCAGGGAAGTGAGAACTGGCTTGTTCTGCTGCATCGGAAAGCCTGCAGTGGGGTGGCTGAAGAATAGGCTAAAAATATGGCCCAGAGCCTCATAAACTTCCCCCCAAAATGTGGCAAAAGGCCTGCTCCCCAGGGTTGTGTGTGTTATTCACTCAGTCGTGTCTGACTTTTTGATCCCATGGTCAGTAGCTCACCAGGCTCCCCTGTCCATGGGATTTCCCAGGCAGGAATATTGGAGTGGGTTGCCATTTTCCTCCTCCAGGGGATCTTCTGGACCTAGGTATTGAACCCGGGTCTCCTGCTTGGCAAGCAGATTCTTTACCATACGAGCCACCAGAGAAGCAAGAATGGAATTTGCTTTTTCCAGAAGATGGAGGGTCAGGATGGGTTAAAAAGGGAGAACTGGCAATCAGAGGGGAAGGGTGCTCTGGATGATGGTCTGGGGACTAATGGTGAGACCCAGGCAGATGGGAGGGACACTGAGGGGTAGAACCAGTAGGATCTGGACACTGGCTGAGCCGACAGTCCTACAAGCTTCCAGAATGGAAGCGCAGGCCCCCGCACTGACTTCAGTCCCTGCACTGGGAATGCCAGGCTGCTCTGACAATGGAGTTGTGCAAGTCTGTGCAGCTCAGCGGAACAGGCGGAGCAGCCCATTGCCTCCAGAATCTGTCCCATGCCAGCATCTAGCTTTGGTTTGGCTGAACTACCCAAGTGACTCGTCCGTCCATGCCCCATCATTGGAAAGCATGAACTAAGCACTTAGCATAGAACCTGGCACAGCAGACACTCAGTAAATGGTAGATGGGATTATTTATTAAGCCTCTGCAGGGAGCACTCGGGGCTTCCCTGGTGGCTCAGTGGTAAAAAACCTGCCTGCCAACGCAAGACACGTGAGTTCCTGGGTTGGGAAGATCCTCTGGAGAAGGAAATGGCAACCCACTCCGGTATTCTTATCTGGGAAATCCCATGGACAGAGGAGCCTGTCAGGCTACAGACCATGGGGCTACAAAAGAGTTGGACAAGTCTTAGCAACTAAACAAAAAAGGGAGCATGGGGGTGGGGGTGGGGTGGGTGAGAACAAAGACTTCTTCCATTCACTCAGTATTCACCTACTGAACGGTCTGGGGACAGGCCCTGGACAAGACCGGCTAAGGCGCTGTGTCGGAACCGACTGAGGGATGGCCTGAGGCCCTAAGCACTGTGGGACAGAGGACAGCTGAGAAAAGGGGGTTCCTTCAGAACTCTTCCTAATGCAGAGGTGGCAAGAGAAAAGGACCTCTCAACCTACTGAAGGGTCAGGATCTGGCTTCTCAGAGTCTACACCTAGTATCTTATCATCAGCGAGAAGCAGTGTTCAGGTCACATGGCCTTTCTAAAAACAGGCCAAGGAGCAAGCAAGTACTCCAGGTGGCTGGCAATACCTGGAGAGCCTAGGCCTGGCACACAGAAGGGCCCTGGGCTGGCTGACTTCCGGCAGCTTCAAGGGCCCACCTTCTGGCCGGAGGGAAAGTCTACTTTATTGGCTTCTCCAGACCCAGCCCCTGCCTTTATCACTGCACCCTCCGCCCAGCACAGGCGTGGTGCCAGAAGCCTCAGAATATTTAATGGGGTGTTGTTGTTGTGTGTCTGACTCTTTGCAAGCCCCATGGACCGCAGCAGCCAGGCTTCTCTGTCCTGTCCTTCACCATCTCCTGAAGTTTGCTCAAACACATTGAGTCAGTGATGCCATCCAACCCTCTGGTCCTCTGCCGACCTCTGTTTTAATGGGAAGTGAAAGTGAAAGTCGCTCAATCGTGTCTGACTCTTTGCGACCCCATGGACTACACAGTACATGGAATTCTCCAGGCCAAGGAGTGGGTAGCCTTTCCCTTTTCCAGGAAATCTTCCTCCACCCAAGGATGGAACCCAGGTCTCCCGCATTGCAGGCGGATTCTTTGCCAGCTGAGCCACAAGGGAAGCCCGTTTTAAGGGCAGGAAGGAGCCCAGACCTGTGTAACTGGGTTTGTCCCGCAGAAGCGGAGGGGCGCTCGGCCCAGCCCTGCAGGTGGCGCGCACAAACGCCATTCCCATTAGACAGACCAGGAAGCCGAGGCCCAGAGAGGCGGCTTGCCTAGGTCACACGCAACCCGTGTGCCCGCGCTGCCTGCCGCTCGGCCGCGTCCTGTCAATCCCGTCCCCAAGCCTGCGACCCCCGGCCCCCAAGAGTGCAGTACCCGCCTCCTGCTCTGCGGGGTTTCTTTGACTGCAGACACCCGGGCGCAACCCCCGGGACCCTCCACTCCCACCGGGGCCCTGCCTGCCTGCCCGCCCAGGCCCTCCCACCCCTCGCCAGCCCCGCCGCCTCGCTGTGGCCCCCGGGCCGCGCACCTGCCTGGGGTCGGGGGGGACCGGCCGGGGTCTGAGGCCGCCCCACTTCCGGAGGCGGGGTCGGGGTGGCCGGGCCCGCGTCTACTTTTCGGTGATGGAGCCTCGGCTGCGGCCTCCGGGCGCCCGGGCGGGGAGCGGGGTGGGGGTGGGGGGAATCTGAAAAGGGAACTCGGACGCGAGAGCAAACCGGGGGCGGTTTCGTTCGCCCAGATCCCGGCACAAAGGCGCCCGCGGGCAGCCGGTCCAGAGACCCCGCGGCCGCCGCGGCCCCAGGGACTTCCGCGGAGGAGGGAGACCCGGGCGGCGGCGGCCGGCTCGGCCCGGCCACACCCCGACACCTGGGCCCGGGGCGGAGAGAGCCGCGCCCTAGGGCTCCGCTCTTTCCAACCTTTGTTCTGGCTTCAGCGCGCGATCCCCGGGCCCCTCCACCCTCGCCGCAGGGCTCAGTGCGGACCTCGACCCTTAACCTTCGCTGATCCGCGGGCGGTCCCGCGGTCTCGGTCCCCATCCGGCCGCCCCGGGCAGGGTGGGGGTGGGCGCCCGCGCGCGGGGTCCCGGCGGCTGCACGTGCCGGGCCTCAGAGGGGACGGAGCCCCGTTCTCGCCCCGCTGCCGCCCAGGTGTCCCGGCCGCTGGCACCGAACCGGGGGTTGGGAGCTGCGGAGGCCAGCCCGCCGGAGCGCCCGGGACCCCTGCCTGGTGGAGATAATAGACAGGATCAGGGCCACGCTGATAGCAGTTAGTGACAGTCAGTTCAGTCGCTCAGTCGTGTCCGACTCTTTGTGACCCCATGAATCGCAGCACGCCAGGCCTCCCTGTCCATCACCAACTCCCGGAGTTCACTCAAACTCATGTCCATCGAGTCGGTGATGCCATCCAGCCGTCTCATTCTTTGTCCTCACCCTTCTCCTCGTGGGTGAGATCACAGCCACAAGGGCTGACCCGAAGAGCCGGGCGAGAGTTCCTGTCCTTAAAGTTACAGGAAAGTTGGTAATCTTGGATTTTCTGTTTAATCATATTATGGAAGCTTTTTTTATCATAAGCGAAAATCACGATGGTAAGGTGAGCCCCCAGGTGCGCAGCACTCAGATACAATTATAAGCAGGTGACCATCTGGTTCTGCCTGACCCTCACTCTCCACCCACCGCCCCGACCTGTCATCGTGAAACAGATGCTTGGCATCGGGTCAGATTTCAGTTGTGCCCCCTGAGACACTTACAGGCTTTTGATGAAAAGCCCTTTGTTTGTTTAGAAAACATTTAAAAAGCTGAATAGATTAAAACATTAAGGAGTGGAGATAAACATGAAGATAAAGGAGGCTGAACAGTGGAAGGAGTGGAAAGACTGAAATGAGGGGTGAAAGCCCAGGACATGTTTGGGGAGGGGGGCAGGCGGGGATTAGGTTCCCGGGGTGAAAGCTTGAGCAGAGAGGAGCCAGGGAGAAGAGGTGTGATTCAGAACACCAGTCAAAGGTAGAAGTGACCAGATTTGCTGATGGATTAGACAGGAGTCTTGAAGGAGAGAGGCTTCAAGGACGGGAAGCTAGAAGAATGGCAGTGCTTTGAACTGCCATGCAGAAGACTAGGGGAAGATTTGGGGAAACTAAAATGGAGTTTGGTATGTTACACCTGAGCTGCCATTGAGATATCCAAGTGGAGGTACCGTGGGGAGGTAGGGATTTAAGAATTCCCAGGGACGAAAGTAGGGCTAGAGATTCCAAGAGTGGAGTCTTAACCACTGGACCACCAGGGAAGTCCCAAGGGCTAGAGATTTAAATCCGGAAGTTGAGAACCTGTAGTGTATTTAAAATCACAGGACTGGAATAGATAGTGGCCAGTGAAATTGGAGGGAAATCAGGAGAGTGGTCTCTCAGAAGTCAAGGGAAGAAAGCGTTCCAAAGGAAGAGAGAGGGACTGATAGTGTGGAATGTCATGGAGAGGTCAAGGAAAAGGAGGACAAAGAAAAAGTGACCATTTAATCTCATAACGGGGACACCCTTGGTGAAGTTGGTGGGAGTGATTTCAAAAGAGCAACATAGTTGAAAGCCAAACCAGATAGACCTGAGAGAACATGAGTGAGGGAGTGATTTATCTTTGGAAAAACTGTGATGTGAGCAGAAACTAGAGAAATGAGGCCAAAGAGAGTGTGAGGTCAAGATACATTAAAACAAAATGAAATGACATTTTAGTACAGAAAATTTGAGACTTACTAGAGAGTAGAATGGAGAAGGCAATGGCACCCCACTCCAGTACCCTTGCCTGGAAAATCCCATGGGCGGAGGAGCCTGGCAGGCTGCAGTCCATGGGGTCGCTAAGAGTTGGACGTGACTGACCGACTTCACTTTCACTTTTCACTTTCATGCATTGGAGAAGGAAATGGCAACCCACTCCAGTGTTCTTGCCTGGAGAATCCCAGGGACGGGGGAGCCTGGTGGGCTTCCGCCTATGGGGTTGCACACAGTCAGACACGACTGAAGCGACTTAGCAGCAGCAGAGAGTAGAATAATGTAATGAACCCATACCCGTCATCTAACATGTCTTTATCAACATACAATTTTGTTTCATCCATAACTGCCTGGTTACTTTAAAGCAAATCTTAGAATTCATTCTCTTTCAGTCGTAAATGGACTTCAGTATGTATCTCTAACAGGGAAGGATTCAATCTTTCATAGTTAAGAATTTAGTTTTTTAACATAACTGCAAAATAATTTTCATACCTAAAAACAATTAACAGTAATTCCTAAATAATTATCTAATGGTCAGTCACCAGTGTTCACACTTTTCTGATTATCCCATAAGTGATTTTCTAATAATTTATGTGTTATAGTCAGGATTCAAATAGGTTCATATATTGCACTTGATTGATTTGTCTCTTAACCCTCTTTTAATCTATAACATTTCCTCTCCTTTAAAAATTTTTTAAGAAACCAGATCATTTGTTTTTTAGAATTTTCCACACTGGATTTTGCCAATGGCATTGCTTCCACATCGGCTCAGCGGTAAAGAATCTGCCTGCCAATGCCAGAGACACAGGAAATGAGAGTTCAATCCTGGGTTGGGAAGATCCCCTGGAGAAGGAAATGACAACCCACTCCAGTATTCTTCCCTGGGTAATCCCATGGACAGAGGAACCTGGTGGTGCGTCCAAGAGGTTGCACATGACTTTGCAACTAAACAACAAAAGCAACATCCTTCTAATCATGCTGGGAACTTCCTGATGCATCACATAAAGCCTGATTGTCTCCTGGTGATTGATCAGGTGTTTTCAGCCTGATCCTTCTATTATAAGTTCCCCATCAGCCTGTCAACCTACAACCCTAATCATGAGTGTTTTTGAAAAAGCGATGGTGAAGAGAAATCCTCCCAAGGGGCGAAACTGGAGTAGTGTATGTCATTGTGTACATGGTCTAGACTTGGGGATGACCTGAAATTAGACTTACAGGCCGTGACTAAGAGACTTGAAGGGACAGGACTGGAAGACGAGTAACTGGAAAACTGCTGCTGCTGAAGTCAATTTAGTCGTGTCCAGCTCTGTGCGACACTATGGACTGCAGCCTGCCACTCTTCTCTGTCCATGGGATTCTCTAGGCAAGAATACTGGAGTGGGTTGCCATGCCCTAACTCCAGGAGATCTTCCCGACCCAGGGATCAAACCTGGGTATCCTGTATTGCAGGCAGAGTCTTTACCACTGAGCCACCAGGGAAGTCCAACAGGGAAACTAGGGGAGAGCTATGTAGATGGGGTGCTCAGAACAGGCAGTGTGGACATATTTGTGTCATATTTGAGTGCTCCTCACAGAATATCTGTTGCAGAGGAGGCTCTCAGTATTATCAAGTGGACAAAACGACACATTCCACGGCTGTCAGTCAGCCTCTTTCCCTGGCCACCCTGGTTCAAGTGGGTCCATGTGTCAAGGATGAAGATAATATGCACAGCTAACAAGGCCTTCCTCGCAACAAGCTGATCTGGCTTCTGCCTTTCGTGAGTGTAGTGAGTGTATAACCTTCCAAACCAGAAATTAGCACTCACCTCCCCAACCCTGCATGCCATCATCCCCCAGGGGCTAGCCACTTGCTTGTAGGCTGGTTACACTGGACCCTTTTCATCATGGAGTTGGCAGCAGTCTTCCTCTCTAGAAAAAGCATACATCCTGTCATCAGTGCTTCTCCCTGCATCACAAACCATAGTCTCTTAGAATGCCTTTTGCACTTTCATAATGTTCCATGCAACAGCACATCCAATCGAGGGACTGGTTTCCTAGCAAAAGAACTGTAGGTGTGAGCATGCGTGCATAGAATTCAGTAGTGTTACTACGTACCCCATCACCTAGGGGCAGCTGGGCTGAAAGAATGGTGGAATGACCTACTGAACGTTCTTTTCTGATGCCAGTTGAGAAGAACACCCTGAAAGGATGGGAGTCTGTCTCACACGTGCTTTCTTTTTTTTTTTTTTTGCCTACCCCTCCACCCCTACTCTTACCCCTCACCCCACCAAGTATTCTCACACGTGCCTTCTTGCACGTGTGGTCAATGTGTGGTGCTCTTTGAAGGTCTAGACCAGGAGTAGCAGTTCTCACTGTTACACGTACTTTCAGTTCCTTCTCCCACACCTTTAGCTTGATGGGAGGCCTTAGTTCCCAAAGGAGGAATTTGTCCTAATATTAGGGGACACAGCCATGGTTTCATTCAGTTGGAATCTGGACATTTGGCACTTCCCATCTGGTAAAGAAAGAGGTTACTCTACTGGCTGGAGTGATTCACCCGAATTCTCAAAGCAAATTGTTACTTACAAATCCATCACATGCTCAGTCCATGCCACCCCATGGACTGTAGCCTGACAGGCCCTCTGTCCTTGGGATTTCCCAGGCAAGAACACTGGAGTGGCTTGCCATTTCCTTCTCCAGGGCTCAAACCCATGTCTCCTGCATTACAGGCGGATTCTTTACTGCTTGAGCCATGGGGGAAGTGTCGTTACTTACAAAGGGAGCTACAAAACTGTGTCTGGAGTCCCAAGGCGTCTTTCTTCGCTTCCTCTCGGTAGAGGGGAGGAGCCAGTCCTGCTGTCCCAGATGGTTGTGGTGAACCTAGGTGTTTAAGGTTCTCTTAGGGCATCTACTCATTGTCACATCCAGGCCTCAGAGCCTCGCTCCTTCTCTTTCTAGTCCCTAGCAGAGGAGACTTGCTGGGGCTGTGAGCCTTCTTTGTAACTCATAAATGAAATCTTGGGCCTGATTTCCAGCACTGTCTGTCCTCTGGCTGTAGGAGATGAGGGTCTCTTTAGACGTCACCATGGTGACTTCCTGGCTTCCACATCATGCTCTCAGTTGATTGTTGACTGACTTGAGCCAATTGTTTTCTTCCCTTTGGGTTCTTGTGGCAGTTAAAACAGCCAACTAGGGACCTCCCTAGTGGTCCAGTGGCCAAGATGCCGTGTTCGCAATGCAGGGGGCCCAGGTTCGCTCCCTGGTCAGGGAACTAGATCTCACATGCTGCAACTAAGACCCAGCGCAGCCAAATAAATAAATGTATATTTTTTAAAGACCCCAAATCCTTATAACAATCCCTCACCCTGGTGTTTTGCATGCAGTAGCATTGTTGCAGGTGCCAATGCAGCATCTTCTACCTGCACCGCATCCCCATGAACCAAAGATGAGAGTCGTAGCTCTTGTGCTGGTCCAGCATGTTTGGGGGCATCTCCATCCCCCTCACCATGAATAACAGAGTCCTCATTGCCATCTGGCTGGCAAGTGATCCAATTCCAGAATCCCGTTCTGAGAGCTTACTTTCTGGAACCACTTCTGGTAACATCTTACCTTAGATTTCATCAGATGCAGGTCCTTAGGCAAGAATCTGAAAGCAGGTAGCTTATTTTGAAAGTGAACCCAGGAAGTCCCAGTAAGAGGAGTGAAAAAGTAAGACAGGGAAGGTAAGGAAGCTGATGCCCAGGATGTGGTTGATATACCAGGTACATTAATGATTGGTTACCCCTGGGGGCTTCCCTGGTGACTCAGATGTTAAAGAATCTGCTTGCAATATCGGAGACCTGGTTCGATTCCTGGGTCGGGAAGATCCCCTGGAGAAGGAAATGGCTACCCACTCTAGTATTCTTGCCTGGAGAAACCCCATGGACAAAGGAGCCTGTTGGGCTACAGTCCACAGGGTCGCAAAGAGTCTAACACAACTGAGAGGCTAACAACAGCACCACGGTGGGCAGCTAGGGCTCATCACAGACTCCCTTTGGAAGTGGTGCAGAGCAGTCCTTGGGATGGTGCTACTCTGGTTTAGGGAAGCATGCTGTTTGTTTATCCACTAACTTCTACTTCCCATCCTTCAGGGCTGCTCCTGAGAGTGTTAATTCCCTGGCACTTTCGTACTGCCCACATTCAATCCGAGTAAGTTCCTGTGGCCCAAGAAAGTCCTTCAGGTAGAGAGTCTTTGGCGCTTGCACTGGGAAGCCTGAGGATGCTGAGGAATAATGGGTGTTTTGAGGAACTGGTGGGGAGGAGGCGTGGCACTATCATGATGGCCTCATCGGAGTCCAAGCTCCGTGGGCCCCTCCTCCAGGTGTGCAGGTTCTCCAGCTCAAGCTCTTGCCCTGTCCTCCCAGGCCCAAGGCAGGTGGTGGCCACCTGCGATTACTGTCTCTGTGTTAACTCCAGCCTCACCTTTGCAGCACTACGATTTTTGTTCAGGACCTCCCTGGTGGTACAGTGGAAAAAAATTTTCCTGCCAACGCCAGGGACAGGGGTTCGATCCTTGGTCCAGGAAGGTTCCACATACCTCAGAACAAGTAAGACTGGGTGCCACAACTGTTGAGCTGGAGACCTAGAGCCTGAGAGCCTCAACTACTGAGCCGTGGCGCCCAAAGTACCAAAACTCATGTACCTAGAGCCTGTGCTCTGCTACAAGAGAAGCCACTGCAGTGAGAAGCTTGCACACTGCAACACAGAATAGCCCTTGCTTGCCACAAGTAGAGGAAGTCCAAAGAAGACCCAGCGCCGCCATAGATAAATAAAACATATTTTTAAAAATCTGTTTAACCAATTTCCCCCATTAATTTCTCCCTGCTAAAACAGCTAGTTTTGTCTCTGTTTTCCCGACTGGAAATGAGTAACGGAATTAATGAATGGAGAAAACAGAGCAGCGTGATTAAGAAGAACAGAGTGAGGGAGGCAGCACACATGATGCAAACGTGCGCCCAGCCTCTGGATGCCAGCTGTCATACATAGCGTTGCTCAGTAGCTCAGTCATGTCTGACTCTCTGTGACCCCATAAACTGCAGCACGCCAGGCTTCCCTGTCCTTCACCATCCCTCTTGGAGCTTGCTCAAATTCATGTCCATTGAGTCGGTGATGCCATCCAACCATCTCGTCCTCTGTTGTCCCCTTCTCCAGAAGGAAACGGGTACAGTAAGTTCCCTATACATGAATCTTCAAGCTGCAAACTTTCAAAGATGCAAACGTGCATGCCAGCCCCTGTATGCCAACTGTCATACTGTACTACTGTACTTTTTGAGGTACTGTACTGTAAGATTAAAAATGTTTTCTTTATATTTTGTGTTTGTTTTTTAATGAATTTATGATTTGTGTGAAAAGTATTCTAAACCTTGTATAGTACTATAAAGCCGATTGTGTTAGTTGGGTACCTAGGCTATGGACTAGTTGGAGTTATGAACAAATTGGACTTATAAACTCACTCTAAGAACGGAACTCATTCATGTGTAGGGGACTTCTGTAAGAAACTATTTGGGAAGCACCCAGGAAGCATCTGGGTTTCCCTACTGTCTCAGATGGTAAAGAATCCACCCGCAATGTGGGAGACTTGGGTTCGATCCCTGGGTTGGGAAGATCCCCTAGAGAAGGGAACAGTTATGTGCACTCCAGTATTCTGGCCTGGAGCATTCCATGGACAGAAGAGCCCATGGGGTTGCAAAGAGTCGGACACGACTGAGAGACTTTCACTTTCAGGCAGTGTCTTGGCTGTGCCTGGCGTGTGGATGGTTCCTGTTTTCCCTTCCTGTCTCTGTTTCATCTTCAGTTTTATTCTGCAAACATTCTCCATAGGGCATAGTCCAGGCCCTGTGCTCAGGGGGCTGTGCAGGGATGCGAGTCTACCCTCTTTCTCAAAGCAAACCCCGATCTTATTGTCTGAATGTTGAGACTGGCTTGACCCTTCATGGATGTAGATTTTTCAGAATCTTGGTACATTCTCTGCTCTATTGATATTGATACTTCCCTGTGGCCTCAGACCTGCCATGTGGTTCCACCTGCCTGGAGCCTTCACCTGTGATGTTCCTGTGCCCGGGAATGTGGTTTCTCCTGTTCTTTCTTCCTGTCCCAACAAACTCCTGCCTCTCTTAAGACCTAACTGAACTATTCCATCTTCAGTCTCTGACTTCCCTGTATAGGACTGTTGCTTCCTCTTTGGAATTTACATATGCATACATACATCTATCATGGCCTGTATTACAAATCTTTTTTTTTTAATTGGTTTTTTCTCCAGAGTCTGACCTCCTTTCGGGCCTCATTCATCCCTGTATCTTCATTCATTCTCACAACCATCTTTTTTGAGTCTCTGCCTATCCGGGGCGTGGGAGCATCTCAGTCGGTGTCTGTTGAAGGGATGAATGAACTGGTGAGCGGTTGCTACCCCACGGATGCTGTGTTGCTAGGTGACAAGCTCTAGCAATGATTAGAGAGGAGGGGGTGATGCTGGTGTGTGAGATGAGCATCTACACATCTTCCTGCAGAATCAGGGAAACTTCGTGGGTGGAATTTCCACACTTCAGCGCTGCCAGCGTGCCAGGGGTGAAGTTGGGCCTCCAAAAGTGATCTTCATTGTGCGTGGGGAGAGGATGGACAGGGGGAAGGAGTTGTGCTAGAATCTTTCTAGTGTGTAAGAGGCTATCTTTCCCGCATCCTTCAAGTTGAGAACCGCTAAATTAAAAGCTTTCTAAATAAGAGTAGCGAGGAAACCCAGAAGCGTGGGTTCAATACAAGAGTCTACACAGCTGCCTTTGAGGACCAGGAAAGAAAGTAGGAGCAAATGACTGAAGGACAACAAGGCTCATGCCTGGAGGGAGCCACTGCTGCTCAGCCAAGAGACAGTCACCTGGAGAACTATGGGCCTCAGGTTGCAAGATCTTCCGACTTTCCAGGAGAGGCCCCCAAGCCCAGGTTTTAATGTGAGATTCCCCAAGTTTTCCATGCTAAAAGTAAATCTGGATTTCTCAAAGTCATGAATTTTCAGACTCAGTCTCCCCCGGCCCAATACAACTCTTTTCTGTAAGCCCCAGCCTGGAGAACACGTTCCCAGGGGGTCCTTCCCCAGCATCACTGGCTCTTCTGTTCATTCAACACTAACTAAACCCCAACTGGGTACCAGGAGCTGTGTCTGGTGCTGGAAACGCACGGGTGGAGGTGTCTCTGCTCTTGCCAGCTTATGTGTACCCCCACCATTGCAGTGTCTTCCGTAACTCTGTTCTTCCTTGGATTTGTTGGTTTCCATGTCCCCTGGAGAAGGAAACGGTAACCCACTCCAGTATTCTTGCCTGGAGAATCCCATGGACGGAGAAGCCTGGTAGGCTACAGTCCACAGGGTCGCATAGAGTCGGACACAACTGAGCGACGGAACGGAACGGAACGGATGTCCACAATTGGCTCCCTCTCTCTTCTGTGAGTATCACAAGAGCAGTAATAGCATTGTGTGCATCTCTGCAAGAGGACAATTTGTTGTTGTTGTTAGGTTGCTAAGTTGTGTCCTGGGACTTCCCAGGCAAGAATACTGGAGTGGGTTGCCATTTCTCATACTTATCCTGAGATCATCCACATGGAGAACTTAGCACACTGCCTGGCACATGGGCCTTCAAAAAAATATCACTTGCAGAAAATAATATTAGCCAACAATTATCATCATAATCCAAACACATATAATAAATATGAAAATGAAAATACTAACAGTATGCATGCGTGTAAAGTCGCTTCAGTTGTATCCAACTCTTTGAGGTCCAATGGACTGTAGCCGCCAAGTTCCTCTGTCCATGCAGATTCTCCAGGCAAGAATACTGGAGTGGGTTGCCGTGCCCTCCTCCAGGGGATCTTCCCTACCCAGGGATCAAACCTTTGTGTCCAGAATCTACCTGCGTTGCAAATGGGTTCTGTACCACTAACGCCACCTGAGAAGTCCACTAATAGTATAACAAGCAACAGAGGAAAAATAGCAACCCACCTATATTAAGTACTTATCACGAGTGCATCTTTATCATCCCCATTTTGCAGATAAAAAGGATGAAGTTTAGAGGAAGACAATTATTATGGCCAAATTTATACTGCTAGTGAATTCACAAAGTCAGGTAATCTGGCTTTTCAGAGCCGTGCTCTTTAGCACTGTGCTCTACTGATTCACTGATGTTGGGCATTTCACTTGAAATTCACTTCATTTGGGCATTTCGTTTCATTTCACCAGGCTTCCCTGGTGGCTCAGACAGTGAAGAATCTGCCTGGAATGCAGGAGACCTGGATTCGATCCCTGAGTTGGGAAGATCTCCTGGAGAAAGGAATGGCTCCTCACTCCAGTATTCTTCCCTAGAGAATCCCATGGACAGAGCCTGGAGGGTTACAGTCAATGGGGTTGCAAGGAGTCCGACATGACTGAGCAATTAACACCTTCACTTCTTTCACTATTGATTCACTGAGGTTGGGCATTTCATTTATGCTAAGAATAATCAGTAACTCTGGCAGTTCTGATCACTGGTAACTCTGGATCCCAGTCAGAAAATATACCTGGCCTTCCTCTTGAGTTGGTGTAGAAATTGGGTGACCAGATAACAGTGAAGCCCAGGGGAGGTATTCTCGAGGTGTGGCTGGAAGGCACAGGATGGGCAAGGCTCTCCTTTTCCTGACCCTGCTTGTCTCTATTCTCCTCTAACGTGTGTCTCATTCCTTCTGGCCATAGCCAGAGCTTCCCCATCTGGTGGGAAAGGCAGCTGCTGACAAACTCCAGCTCCCACCTTCGAAAGTAGAACCCTGTCCCTCCTGGTGTCCCTAAGCAAGATGGATGGGAAAGAACTGATTGGCCAAGACAGGGCTTCATGTTCCTCTGACCAGTCACTCTGGGTTGAGATTGGGCACCTTCATTATTCAAACCTTGACTGCTAGGCCCAGTCCCATAGTTAGGTGGTAGTCAAGGCCCTGGGCCGTAAAGAAAGCTGAGTGCTGAAGAATTTATGCTTTTGAACTGTGGTGCTGGAGAAGACTCTTGAGAGACTCAGGCTGCCAAGAGATCAAACTAGTCAATCCTAAAGGGAATCAAGCCTGACTATTAATTTTAAGGACTGATGCTGTAGCTGAAGCTCAAATACTTTGGCTACCTGATGGGAAGGGGTGACTCATTGGAAAAGACCATGCTGTTGGGAAAGAGTAAAGGCAAAAGGAGAAGAAGGCGGCAGAGGATGGAATGGTTAGACAGCATCATCAACTCAATGAACATAAATTTAAGCAAACTCTGGAAGATAGTGGAGGACAGGGAAGCCTGGCATGTGCAGTCGAGGGGGTCACAAAGAGTTGGATACAACTTAGTGACTGAACAGCAACAACAAGTCCTTGGGAGTGACCATCCTGCCATGGGATGGGGGTACAGTCAGCCTCCCAGTGGAAAGAGAGATGCTCAGAAAATAAAAGCAGGCATCACTACAAGGAGGCAGGCAAATCACAGGCTCATTTCCAGAATCTGTGGTTGGTACTGGGTTCTGTGAGTCTGAGTCCAGGAAGCTGGGGTTGAAGGAAGCTGGGCTGGCTGGCATAGCCTAGCACCTGGGGTAGCACAGCTGAGCAGTGACCCCTCCCGCTGTCCCCCATTCTCCCTGGAGACTCACCTCTCCCATGACTCCCTAGATTCTCCCTCTTGGTTGCAGGAAAAAGAGCCACAGATTGGATATGAGAACACTGGAGCTTGTGTCTAGATCTGCCACCCTGGCTGTGTGACCTCAGGCTGGTGGCACCAGCAAGGGAGGGACCTATTCAGCAAGCTGTGAGGAGCAGCACAAGAGTGAAGGATCCAGTGGTTAAGACTTCGCCTTCCGGTGCAGGGGGTGTGGGTTCTATCCCTTATCAGGGAGCTAAGAGCTCACGTGTTTCCCAGCCAAAAAACCAGAGCATAAAACAGAAGCGATATTGTAACAAGTTCCACAAAGACTTTAAAAATGGTCCACATCAAGAAAAAAAAATCCTTTAAAAAAATGTTATTTATTTTATTTTTGGTTGTGCCGGGTCTTCGTTGCTGAGCAAGGGCTTTCTCTAGTTGTAGCAAGCAGGCACTACTCTTCCTTGTGGTGCAGGGGCTTCTTACTGCAGTGGCTTCTCTTGCTGTGGAGCCCAGGCTCTAGGTGGGCAGTCTCAGGAGTTGTGGCACACGAGCTTTGCTGCCCCGCGAGGCATTTGGAATCTTCCCGGACTGGGGATCAAACTTGTGTCCCCTGCTTTGGCAGGCGGATTCTTATCCACTGTACCACCAGGGAAGTCCAAGAAAAAAATCTTAAAAAAAAGAATGAAGGACCACCGCCTGGCTCACCGCCGGGTCTCTCTGTGGACACACCTCCTCCTTCCCACGCTGGCCCTTCCCCCTGGTGATCTCTGCATTTGTCCAGTAGGCGAGGAGGAAGACAAGGGAGAAAGAACTGGACCTAGAAGTGTGAACCCAAACAGCCACTGGGTGGCCATTTCTATGTGCTTTTTTGAAGTAGAGAAGATTTAATGAAGGCTTCTCTGGTAGTTCAGCTGGTAAAAAATTCGCCTACAATGCAGGAGACCCCAGTTGGATTCCTAGATCAGGGAGAACCCCTGGAGAAGGGATAGACTACCCACTACAGTATTCTTGGGCTTCCCTGGTGGCACAGTTGGTAAACAATCTGCCTGCAAGGCAGGAGATCTGGGTTTGATCCCTGGGTTGGGAAGATCCCCTGGAGAAGGGCATGGCAACCCACTCCAGTATTCTTACCTGGAGAATCCCCACGGACAGAGGAGCTTGGCAGGCTACAGTCCATGGGGTTGTAAAAAGTCAGACATGACTGAGTGATTAAGCACAGCACAGCACAGATTTAATGACAGAGTTTACAAAACACCAACAACAGCCCCGATCATCTGCCACTTAAGCCAGCCCAGATGGGTGAGTATCAGGAGACTAAACTGCTGTGTAGTTGCCTTGGCAACCAAAGTTGATAGTGATAAAACTTCAAAGCCACAACACTGAGAAGCTGCAACCTACAACCTGTGTGCAGGTTGGAACAGTCAAGCAGTGTCCTGGGTGTTCAGGGTGGGAACCTCTGGGAAGGAGCTGGGTGATTTCCCTGGATATGAGGACCTGGGGGTACTGAGCATCCATTCACCAGTACAGCAAAGAAATAACCCCACTTGCCAGCCCCAGCCCTTGCTCAAAGGGGCGGGTCACCTCACTCTGGAGTACTGGGGACCAACAGTGTTTTGTCTGTCTTGGCTGAACCCGTTCAGGTGTGTAGGCAAGAGTTCCGACTTGCCTAAAAGCAGAATTCCTGCCTAAAAGTGGGTCAGATGCCCTCGTGGGCTTGCTGTGTCACAAGGACCCGGGGCAATCCACACTCTTGATTGTCTCCTTCCCCCACCCTCCCCACCACTCCTCCCATTTTCTTCCTCAGAATTCCACTCCCCTCTGTCTCCCACCCTGGAAACTGTTCATCTATCTCTTCTGCAGCTCTCCTCACTGCCTACTTTATAACTAAAAAAAAAAAAAAGCTCTGTAACATGGAAATAGGGAATCATCTATAATCACAACCAATTAATACAGCAAGTTTTGGGTAGTGCTGGCTTACCTTGTCCCCATAATTATCATTTAGATGTCGGTTCACAGAGCAGATGAACCTTAATCACCAAGGTGGGAGGCTCCTTTCAGATCTGTCTCCACCCACATCTGACATCAGTTCTGCTCTGTTTTATTCCAAAGCAAAAAGATCCTGCCTAGGCTGAATTCTGAGTTGGCTGTGCATGGGTGAAATCAAACAAGGCCCTGTTATGTACTTTGAGGCCTTCCCTGGTGGCTTGGTGGTAAAGAATCTGCCTGTCAATGCAGGAGACACAGGTTCAATCCCTGGGTCGGGAAGATCCCCTGGAGAAGGAAATGAATGGCAACCCACTTCAGAGTTCTTGCTTGGAAAATCCCATGGACAGAGGAGCCTGGACACACGAGTGACAGTGCAGGCAAAGTAAGATGCAACTTACGACATCAGTGTAAGAATTTAATTAAATTAAAGAATTTAATTAAAATATATTTGAAGAGTTTACTAATCAGAAATGATAAAGCAATAGATGCAACTGAAAGTTAACAATTAGGAAACAACTGATTCCATGATAGGATAGCCACTATCTTGACAGCTTGCTAAGTAGCCAGTGCAAGTGAGAGTCATAAAGACAGTGTTGCAACATGAAAACCACTCCTGCTGCATTATGTGAAAAAGCAGAACTAGAAACTTCATGTACCCTTAGGACTGCTCAGAACAATGCCTGGCAACCAGGAAGCACTCACTAAATGGTTGTTGTTGTTCAGTCGCTAAGTCACGTCCAACTCTTTTGCGACCCCATGGACTGTAGCCTGTCAGGCGTCTCTCTGTCCATGGAATTCTCCAGGCAAAGATACTGGAATGGGTTACCATTTCCTCCTCCAGGGGATATTTCCTGAGCCGGGGATCAAACCTGAATCTCCTGCATTGGCAGGTGGATTCTTTACCACTGAGCCACCTGTGAAACCTCCACTAAATGGTAGATACTATTAATTAGTTGTAACAGTGTCAAAGCATGGATGCTCCTGGAAGAGACCGTGAAAGGAACACACAAAGTATAACTGATTTTTGTGCTGAAGGAGTGTGATTTTTTTCACTCTACAAGTGACATTCCAAAATAAAAATTTGATAATACAAAGCCAACAACTCAATCTAAAACGGAATCGAAAAAAAATTTTTTTAAAGAGTAAAGAAATGGACAGAGGATATGGACAGATGGTTCTCACAGTGAAAAAACAAATGATTCAAACAAATGAAAAAATGTTCAGTCTGCCTAGAATAAGAGAAACATACATGATAATCAGCCTGACCTACCCTTTTGAATTTATCAGATCAGCACCATCCAAAGAATCTGAAAACACTATGTTGCAAGAGTAGAGGGAAACAGGTGCTCTGGTACCTTGTTTATGAGATTGTAAAATGACACAGTTTAGGCTAGCAATTTGGCTATATTTAGTAAAACTCTAAGTGGATGCACCCTTGAGCCACTACTGCTTCCAGGAATTTATCCTGTGATCTATGTACACTTTTGCCAAATAACATGAAAAAGTCTATATATTGCAGCATTGATCTAATATCAACTGATTAGAACCAGTCTGAATGTTCACTAATAGAGGATTTGTTTAAATAGTCCAAAACAAAGGAGTACTCTATAGCCTTTAGAAGGCAGGGGTGTGGTTGGGCAGCAGCTAAGGGTATTCAGATGAACAGGGTTAGAGCTTCCCTGGTGGCTCAGATGGTAAAATGAACAGGGTTCAGTGTGAGTTATGAAGTGATGGGAACGAGGTGTAGAATGGTGTGTTCAGTGCGTTCCCTTCGTGTGAATAAGAAAAGCATGTTAATCACACACAGACTGGCTCCATAAAGATGCCCAGAAGTCTCTGCAATGGTAGCTGGGCTGGGCTGGGACAGAGTCCCTTAGAATGGGACTGACACTTCGCAGCATATACTTTTTTGGTAACTTCTTAAATTTTGTAGCTTTTGTACATATAACCAATCCAAAAACTAAAGTAACACCATATTAATTTTTAAATGTCACTATTCTTTTTTTAAAAAATCATGATCCGCGAAAAGTTTTCTTAATCCAGGCTTGCAGAGGTCACCTGGTTGGGCAGAATAGAAATGAGGGGGTTTTGAGCTCCCTTTTCTGGTTCAGCCTCTGACTCGGTGGGTCTGGGTGAACAGTTTCATTCTGACTCTTCCTTTCTCATCAGCACAGCAGGGGAATCGGCTTCGGTAATCAATCAATTCCCTTTCACTCCATGAGTACCTTTGAAAATACTTTACTCTTTATAAATAAGAAGATATCATTCACAATCATTTGTGAAAGCAAACATTCTATTAAAGTAAAATTTACAGGAAAGCACACAAATCGTAAGTGTCCAGCTAGGTGAAGAGAGCAAACGTACACAGGTAATCATGGTGCTGGAGAAGACTCTTGAGAGCCCCTTGGAAAGCAAGGAGATCAAGCCAGTCAATCCTAAAGGAAACCAACCCTGAATACTCATTGGAAGGACTGATGCAGAAGCCAAATCTCCAATATTTTGGCCACCTGATGCAAAGAGCCGACTCACTGGAAAAGACCCCAATGCTGGGAAGGATCGAGGGCCGGAGGAGAAGGGAGCGACAGAGGATGAAATGGTTGGATGGCATCATCAACTCAATGGATGTGAGTTTGGGTAAACTCCGAGAGCTGGTGATGGACACGGAAGCCTGGCGTGTTGCAGTCCATGGGGTCACAAGGAGTCGGACACGACTGAGCAACTGAACAACAACCCAGGTAACAACCTACTTCTGTATGTATCACAGAACATCACTGATACCCCCAGAAACCCTGCCCAGTCACTACCAGTCACCAGGACTACCATCCTCCCCACCCCGTAGATTCATTTTGCCAGGGAAAATTGAAAGCAAATCACCCCACCAGCCCAAACAACTGTTTCCATGTTTGTACTTTTCCTTTCAGTCTTTTCAAGACCTAAACAAGAGGGGCAGATTGCCAGAAGGTCCTGTCAACGACCCATGTGTGTTTCCACCACCTGCCGGTTTTTTGCTGTGAGGAGTCTAACAGCAAATAATGGTTAACACTCTTCTCCTTTCCGCGGCCTATTACAATGTTAAAGGGAAAATGCCATTACAGACATTTCTAGACAAATCACACAGGAGCAAAGTAAACACGTGGATGAACGGTCTGGAATGCACTCTCATCAGATAATGGAAAAATCCAGGCTGTCTTCTGGTGCCCTGCACTAACATCGCCCGGGGCGTGTGTCCGAGTCCCCCTGCCTCTGCCCGGTGGCCGCGGCGGGGAGCATGTGTTTGGGAGCATTTGTCGAATCCGCAGGATTAGCTGACTTCCTGTGCGCCCCCGGGGTTCGCCCGCCAGGACGCAGGCAAGATGCGCCGGGCCTCCGGCTGGAAGACGCGTGTAGCCTCCCCGGACGTCCACTCTGCTTCCCCGTGTGCAGGGTCTGTGGTGTCGGAAGACCTCAGTGGATTCAAGGAAAGTTTGCCCAGCAAGCCTACAAAGCCGCCACCCTGGGCTTGAATGGAATGGTTTGGGGGAGGGGGGAGGGGGAGTGTTTCTGAGCCTCTGCCTGCGCCCTCATCCCCACCCCCACCCCTGGCAGCCGCCCCGAGGATCGCACTGGCTGGCTTGTGCCATCAGTGATTTATGGGCCTCGGGGCCCAGCTGTTGGCCGTGCACGCGGCAGCTGCTCAAGGTTAAGGGGGCCTTACTGAGGGACTCACGTCACAGGATGGCCTCAGTGCAGTTGTTCCCTCCCGGGATCAAGGTGGTGATCATGTTGCGGGTCTGGGAGCCAATACCGGAGAAGGAGAGGCGACAGCCCCCCACCCCGCAGGCAGGCACACATCCACCCCTCACCCCACCTCCAGCTAAGGCCCAGCCTCTACCCTTGGTCTCAATCTTCTCCGTGGCCCACTGATGCCAGGCTGGCAGAGCTGAGTGGTTGTGTAGGAGCAGGGAGTCCACTCCTTCAGGAACATCCTTAGTGGGAGTTGCTCCGGTTGACCCTGTCACCCAGCCTGGGCGTGCATCAGGGCAGGGGCTGAGAGCAGAAGGAAACAACCAGCTCTTCGTGAAGCCCGTACCGTGTCCGGGCCCCTTGCCAAATGCTTTCCTTGCATTTTCTCATCTATCTCCTGCAACAAGCCAGTGAGGTGGTTTTGACTCAGATGTCCCTGAACCTCCTGAAAACTGAGGTTCAGAGAAGTGAAGGAAACAGGCCAAGATCACACAGCTATCTGCCTGTCTCTGGAGCCAGAGCTTTTAACAACGAAAGTGCTATGTGTCAGGTGGTCTGCAGAGGGTACAGTATTTCATCTCCTCATCAACCCTAAAAGGCCAGCAGTACTAGCCCCATAAAATTAAAAGACGCTTGCTCCTTGGAAGGAAAGCTATGACAAACCTAGACAGTGTATTAAAAGGCAGTTTGTCAACACATGTCTGTCTAGTCTAAGCTCTGGTTTTTCCAGGAGTCATGTACAGCTGTGAGAGTTGGTCCGTAAAGAAGGCGGAGCGCCAAAGAATTGATGCTTTCGAACTGTGGTGCTGTAGAAGACTCTTGAGAGTCCCTTAGACAGCAAAGAGATCAAACCAGTCAATCATAAAGGAAATCAACTTTGAATATACATAGGAAGGATTGATGCTGAAGCTGAAGCTCCAATACTTTGGCCACTTGATGCAAAGAGCCGACTCACTGGAAAATATGCTGGGAAAGATTGAGGGGAGAAGAAGAGGGCAACTGAGGATGAGATGGTTAGATAATATCACTGACTCAATGCACATGAATTTGAGCAAACTCCAGGAGATAGTGGAGGACAGAGTTGCCTGGAGTGCTACAGTCCATGGGGTCACAAAGAGTCGAACGTGATTTAGCAACTGAACAACAACAACTAGCCCCATTTGGGAGCTGAGGAGGCAGGTCTGCTGTCTTTCTAAGGTCACGTAGGCAGTAAGCAGCCAGGCTGAAACTACCCTAGTGCTGAACACCAAAACGTGCTCTTTTTCCTACCCCTTCACCTAACTCCATCCTCTACTGCTTCAGGGGGCCTTCAGCGAGGCCCACCATGGACTTTTTGCCAAAGAGGGCAGACAGTCTGGGGTTAGCCCTACTTCCTGCTTGCACTTTCCCGCCCACTCCGCTGCCTGGGACATATTCGGCCCTTCCCCCTTCGCAAAACACTCTTCTCCCTTGGCCCACATCACATGGGTATCTCCTACCCCATTGTCTGCTCCTATTTGGCCTTATTTCCTGAACTCGTTGGAAAAGAGGAAAGGTCCCAGGGCTTGATCCCAAATTCTCTTACCCACCTACTCATCTCTCCAGTCAGATCTCTCCCATCACCATCTGTGGCCCGGTAACTTTCAATTTATTTCTCTTGCTCCAGCCTCTCCTCTCAGGAGTCATGCCTGATTGCTTCCTTGCATTTTTTGAACTGTATTGAGATATAATTCACACACCATACCATTCGTTCACTTAGAGTGTACAATTCTATGAATTTCAATATATCCATGGAGTTGTGCAATCATCACCATATAGTCAATTTTAGAACATTTTTATAACCCCCTAAAGAAACCCCATACCCATTAACAGTCGCTCCCCACTTCCCCCTAACTTCAACAAGCCCTAGAAACTAATCTTATTTCTGTCTCTATGAATTTGCTTATTTCTGCACTTTTCATAAAATGGGATCATTCATACAGGGAATTCCTTGGATGTCCAGTGGCTAGAACACCATGCTTTCATTGCCAAGGATGTGGGTTCAATCCCTGGTCGGGGAACTAAAATCCTGCAAGCCAGTGGGGCAACCAAAAAAAAAAAATGGGATCATGCAATATGTGACCTTCTGTGACTATAATGGTGATGTTTTATGCTTTCAAGTTTTAACCATGTTGTAGTATGTATCAGTACCTCCTTTTTAATAGTCAAATAATATTTCACTGTATGGGTATACTGTATTTTCTCTATCCGTTCATCCAGTGATGGACATTCATGTTGTTTCCACTATGTTTAACTTTTTGAGGAACCACTTAACTGTTTGCCACAGAACCGCATTATTTTACATTTCTACCAGCACTGGAGAAGGCAATGGCACCCCACTCTAGTACTCTTGCCTGGAAAATCCCATGGACAGAGGAGCCTGGTAGGCTGCAGTCCATGGGGTTGCTCAGAGTTGGACACGACTGAGCGACTTCACTTTCACTTTTCACTTTCATGCATTGGAGAAGGAAATGGCAACCCACTCCAGTGTTCTTGCCTGGAGAATCCCAGGGACGGGGGAGCCTGGTGGGCTGCCATCTATGGGGTCGCAGAGTCGGACACTACTGAAGCGACTTAGCAGCAGCAGCAACCAGCAGCGTACGAGGATTCCAAGTCCTCCACATCCTCACCAACACATGTCATTGTCTATCTTTGGCTATAGCCAACCTAGTGGAAGGACAATTCATTGGACTGACTGATGCATCCCTGCGAAGGACAGGGAACCCAGGTGTGCTGCAGTGCATGCATCACAAAGAGTGGGACACGACTTAGTGACTAAACAGCAACAACAAACCTAGTGGATGGGAAGGAGTATCTTGTTATGGTTTTGATTTGCATTTCCCTGATGGCTAATGATGTTGAAAATGCTCTCATGTATTTATTGTTGATTTATACATCTTCTTTAGAGAAATATATTTTCAAATACTTTGCTCACTTTTAAAGTTATTTGTCCTTTTATTACTGAGTTGTAAATGCTCTTTACATATTCTGGATGAGAGTATCTTTTCACTTTCTTGATAGTTTTTCAAAATGGCTGCACCAATTTATATCCCCACTAATGATGTAGGAGGCTTCCCTTTTCTCCACACCCTCTCCAGCTTATATGTAGATTTTTAAAATAATGGCCATTCAGACCAGTCTCACTCTGGCACCTCATTGTAGTTTTGATCTGCATTCCTCTAATAATTAAAAATATGTGGGCTTCCCTGATGGCTCAGTGGTAAAGAATCCACCTACCAATGCAGAAGACACAGTGCCATCCCTGATCCAGGGAGATCCCACATGTTCAGAGCTACTAAGCCTGTGGGTCACAAGTATTGAACCTGTGATCTAGAGTCCAGGAACTGAAACTACTGAGCCCTCTAGCTGCAGATACTGAAGCCTGAGTGTCCTAGAGACCGTGCTCCACAACTAGAGGATCCACTGCATTGAGAAGTCCTCACACTGCAACTGGAGAGTGGTACTTGTTCCCCGCAACTAGAGAAAAGCCCGAGCAGCAACAAAGATTCAGAACAGCCAAAGATAAATTAATAAATAATTTGGAATGCTTCATGAATTTGTGTGTCATCCTTGCACTGGGGCCATGCAAATATTCTCTGTATCATTCCAATTTTAGTATATGCGCTGCTAAAGTGAGCACCTGGATGAACTTTTATTCCTTGCCTGATTACCCTATCTAGAACCTCGAAAACAATGTTAAATAGAAGTGATGACAGTGAACATTCTTGTCTTGTTCTTGATCTTAGGGGTATATCACTCAGTTCAGTTCAGTTGCTCAGCTGTGTCCGACTCTCTGCGACCCCATGGACTGCAGCACGCCAGGCCTCCCTGTCCATCACCAACTCCCGGAGCTTGCTCAAACTCATGTCCATCAAGTCGGTGATGCCATCCAACCATCTCATTCTCTGTCATCCCCTTATCCCACCTTCAGTCTTTTACAGCATCAGGATCTTTTCCAATGAGTTGGCTCTTCGCATCAGGTGGCCAAAGTACTGGAGCTTTAGCTTCAGCATCAGTTCTTTCAATGAATATTCAGGACTGATTTCCTTTAGGATGGACTGGTTTGATCTCCTGGCAGTCCAAGAGACTCTAAAGAGTATTCTCCAACACCAGTTCAAAAGCATCAATTCTTTGGTGCTCAGCTTTCTTTATGGTCCAACTCTCACATCCATACTGGAAAAACCATAGCTTTGACTAGATGGACCTTTGTCAGCAAAGTAATGTCTTTGCTTTTTAATATGCTGTCTAGGTTCATCATAGCTTTTCTTCCAAGGAGCAACTGGCTTTTAATTTCATGGCTGTAGTCACCATCTGCAGTGATCGAACAGTATATCATTCAGTCTTTCACAATTAAGTTTGTTGTTAATTATGATGAGTTTTTCATAGATTCTCTTTGTTAGGTTGTGAAAGTTACCTTCCATTCTTAGTTTGTTGAGTATTTTTATTATAAACTGTTGGATTTGGTCAGATGCTTTTTTCTGTATCTATTGAGATGATCGTATGGTTTTTGTCGTTTATTTTATCCATGTGCTACATTAATTGATTTTCAAATCCCAAAGACCATCTTCAAGGTCCAGATTCACAAAGAAGACTCACAGGATTCAGTATGTAGTCATACTCACAGCTAAGCTTTATTATAGTGGAAGGGTACAGAGTGAAATCAGCAAAGAGAAACAGCACATGGGGCAAAGTCCAGAGGAAACCAACACAAGCTTTCTGAGTGCTCTTCAAGTGGAAACATGCCTAACACCCCCAACAAGTCCTGACAATTCATGAGATGCTGTTTACCACAGAAACTCATTTGAAATTCGGCATCCAAGGTTTTTATTAAAGACCGGTCACTTAGGCATCCTTTGCCTTGCATGGACCAAAATTCCAGACTCTTAGAAGGAAAGGAGGTATTTAGTTAGCATAAACCACATTATTTGTATACATAGTATAGGCAAAGTGAGCTGCACTTACCAGTCCTGAAATTCCCATTCCCAGATGCCAGCCAAGGGCCCACCTTGCAAACCAGCATTTCTAAGGATTCCGTTCCGTTCCGTCGCTCAGTCGTGTCCGACTCTTTGCGACCCCATGGACTGTAGCCTACCAGGCTTCTCCGTCCATGGGATTCTCCAGGCAAGAATACTGGAGTGGGTTACCATTTCCTTCTCCAGGGGATCTTCCCGACCCAGGGATCGAACCCGGGTCTCCCACATTGGAAGCAGACGCTTTAACCTCTGAGCCACCAGGGAAGCCCATTTCTAAGGATAGCAGTCTTAAATTCCATGTGTTTACTCCTTTCTGCATAAGATATTAAACCAACCTTGTATTCCTGGAATAAGTCCCACTTGATCATGGTGTATAATCCTTGTCACATATTTTTAATTATTATTTATTTATTGAAATATACTTGATTTACAATACTATGCTAATTTCTGCTGTACAGAAAGTGATTCAGTTATATACATATATTCATTCTTTTTATATACTTTTGGGATCATTTTGCTAGTATTTTGTTCAGGATTTTTGTGTCTAAATTTGTGAGGGATATTGGTCTGTAGGTTTCTTTTCTTGTGATGTCTTTGTCTAGTTTTGATATCAGAGTAATATTGGTCTCATGCAATGACTGGAAAGTTTTCTATCCTGTTTTTGGAAGAGTTGGCCCTTCCAGTCTTTGGAATATTGATGTATTTGTTTCCTTTTGCTGCTGTAGCATGTTATCACAAACTTAGTGGCTTAAACTGACAAATGTGTTCTACGATTCTGGAGATTGAACATCCAAAAATCAAAAAGTGAGGGATTTCCTTGGCAGTCCAATGGTTAAGACTTCCCACTTCCAATGTCTTGGGTTTGATCCCTGGTCAGGGAACTAAGATCCCACATGCTGCAAGGCACAGCAAAAAAAGAATAAATTTTTTTAAAAAAAGGTGCAAAAGCTGAGGTGTAATGGGACTGCTTCCTTCTGGAGGCTCCAGGAAAGAATTTTTTTTTTGCACAAATGTTCACACATTGCTTTCTTTTCATTTTATTTATTTATTTTTGGCTTTGCTGAGGCTTTGTTGCTGCATTGGAGCTTTCTTTAGCTGTAGCAAGTCAGGGCTACTCTTTGCTGAGGTGCACGGGCTTTTCATTGCAGTGGCTTCTCTTGTTGCAGAGCATGGGCTCTAGGTGCACAGGTTTCAGTAGTTGCAGCACGTGGGCTCAGTAGCTGTGGCACATCGGCTCAGTTCCTCTGCAGCAAGTGCAATCTTCCTGGATCAGGGATCGAACCCGTGTCCCCTGCACTGGCAGGTAGATTCTTATCCACTGCACCACCAGGGAAGCCCTCCAGGAGAAAATCTTTCTACTTCTTGCCTTTTCCAGCTTCTAGAAGCTTCTCATGGCTCTTTTCTCCATCATCACAGCCAGTTGAGTAGTAGCTTCTTTTCCAGACTCTTCTTCCCTCTGCTTCCTTCTTGACGTGGCATCCTAACCCTGACTCTTCCATCATCCCTCTTATAAGGACCTTTCTAATTACATTGGGCCTACTCAGAAAATCCGGGATCATCTCCCTATCTCCAAATTCTTGGCTGAATCACATCTGTAAAATTCCTTTTGTCATATACATTAACATTCATAGGTTCTTTGAATTGCGACAGACAAGGATATCTTTGGGGAGCCTTTATTCCACCTACCATAATTGGTAGTAATTCTTCTTTGAATGTTTAGTCGAATTTGCCAGTGAAGCTATCTGAGACTGAACTTTTCTTTGTGGGACATTTTAAATTATTAATTGGATGTCTTTATTTACAATAGGCCTATTCACATTTTCAGTTTCTTATTCTTTTTTTAAGTCATGTCTGACTCTTTGTGACCCCATGACTGTACAGTTCATGGAATTCTCTAGGCCAGAATACTGGAGTGGATAGCCTTTCACTTCTCCAGGGCATCTTCCCAACCCAGGGATTGAACCCAGGTCTCCTGCATTTCAGGAGGATTCTTTACCAACTGAGCCACAAAGGAAGCCCAGGTTCTTCTTTCTTGAAATAACTTCATTTGTTTTTGGTTGGCTGTGCTGGACTTCATTGCTTCACGGGCTTTCTCTTGTTGTGGTGAGCAGGGGCTACTCTTTGTTCCAGCGCATGAGCTTCTTACTGTGGTGGCATCTCTTGTTGCAGAGCATGGGCTCTAGGGCACAGACTCAATGGTTGTGGCACATGGGCTTAATTGCTCCGAGGCATGTGGGATCCTCCTGGACGAGGGATCAAACTACTGTCTTCTGCACTGGCAGGCAGATTCTTTACCACTAAGCCACTAGGGAAGTCCTCAACTTCTTCAGGGAGTTTCAATAGTTGTGCTTTTCTAGAATTTGCCCATTTGATCTAAATTATCTAATTTGTTGCAGTACAGTTGTTCATAGTATTCTCCAGCTTTATGGATGTATAACTTACAAATGAAATTGTATACATTGAAGGTGTACAACATGATGATTTAATCTATGTATACTTTGTGAAATGATTTCCACAGTCAAGTTAATTAACAGATCCATTATCTCAGATAGTTACTTTTTTTGCATGTGTGTGGTGAGGATGAAGAAAAAACTTAAAAGTTTTATTCACTCAGTCATGTATGACTCTGCAACCTCATGGACTGTAGCCCACCAGCTCCTCTGTCCGTGGAATTCTCCAGGCAGAAATAATGGAGTGGGCAGCCATTCCCTTCTCCAGGGGATCTTCCTGACCCAGGGGTCGAACCCGTGTGTCCTGAATTGCAGGCAGACTCTTTACCATCTGAGCCATGAGGGAAGTCCAGAGTCTATTCTCTTAGCAGATTTTAAGTACACAGCATAATACTGGGGATAGTTTCATTCTGTGCATTAGATCTCCAGGACTTATTCATCTTAACTGCAGATTAGTACCTTTGAGCAGCATCTCCCCATATGGTATCCTCTTATAATCTTTCCTATTTCTGTAAGTTTAGTATTAATGTCCCTTCTTTTAGTTGTGATTTTAGAAATTTTAATTTTCTTTTTCTCTGATCAGTCTAGCTAAAGTGTATCACTTTTGTTGATTTTTTGAAAAAACTTTGGGTTTTATTGATGTTCACTATTGTTTTTCTGCTCTTTAGTTCATTTGTTTTCTGCTCTAGTCTTTATTATTTCCTTCTTTCTCCTTCTTTTGGGTTTTATTTGCTCTTTTTTTTCTAGTTCCTTAAGGCGGAAGTTTAAGTACTTGATTTAAGATCTTTCTTTGTATTAAAACTAGGCATTTACAGTTATAAATTGTGCCCTGAGCCCTGCTTCAGCTGCATGTTGTGTAGGGGTTAAGGTCACAAGATCAGGACCCACTCCCTAGGTTGAAATTCAGCTCTGCAACTTATTAACCGCTTGGCCTTGGGCAATAGCCTCATCTGTAAAGTGATATAATATGATAGCAACTGCTTCATCGAATTGTTGTGAGGATTCTGTATATATTAATATACTTAAAGGACTTAAAACAATGCCCAGAAAATAGAAAGCACTTACTAAGTATAGCTAATATTATTTATTTAACAATTATGCATTGAATCACCACTATGTAGCAGATTTGGTTGTCATGAGAATGATAAACAAGACTAAGGTGCCACTCTCCGGACATTTTTGTTCCAGCTGGGAGAGACAGTACATTAATTAATTACTTAATAATAATTTTTAATAAACAAATTAATTAATGTGCTAGAGATAACCTGAGGAACTCTTTTAGATTGGGAAAAGTGGGTTAAGGAAACCCATATCCCAGTGAAATTTGTCAGGGACAGAATATGCCAAGCTGAGGAAAGGGCTCATGTAGAAGTCCCACAACAGGAACGAGAGCAGAATGTTTGAGACCCCCTCAGGTAGGCTGGCGGAGAAGGCAATGGCAAGCCACTCCAGTACTATTGCCTAGAAAATCCCATGGATGGAGGAGCCTGGTAGGCTGCAGTCCGTCGGGTCTCTAAGGGTCGGACACGACTGAGCGACTTCACTTTCACTTTTCACTTTCACACTTTGGAGAAGGAAATGGCAACCCACTCCAGTGTTCTTGCCTGGAGAATCCCAGGGATGGGGGAGCCTGGTGGGCTTCCGTCTATGGGGTCACACAGAGTCGGACACGACTGAAGTGACTTAGCAGCAGCAGCAGCAGCAGGTAGGCTGGAGGCGGAGAGAGGAGTGGTTTCAGAAGAGGTCAATCTGGGGCTTTAAATGACCTCATGGGATTCCAGAGTCTGGCTGTTCTGTAGTATTTTAAAATTTTTTATTGAAGTTATAGTTGGTTTATAATGTCAGGCTTAATTTCTGCTGTACAGTAAAATGACTCAGTTATATATGTATGTATTCTTTTCATATTCATTTCCGTTATGGTTTATCACAAGATATTGAATATAGGTCCCTATATCATAGGACCTTGTTTATCCATCCTGTATACAATAGTTTGCATCTGCTAATCCCAAACTTCCAGTCCTTCCTTCCCCTCACCCCCTGGGCAACCACAAGTCTGTTCTCTGTATCTGTAAGTCTGTTTCTGTGTCATAGATATGCCCCTTTGTGTTGAATTTTAGATTCCACATAGAGGTGATATCATATGGTATCTGTCCTTCTCTTCCTGAGTTTTAAGATGTTCTCTTCCCAATGGTTGTTTCCCTATTTGTTACTCTTACAACAATGGCAGCACACAGGTTCATCTCTGCGTTCAGCAAGTTTCTAAGACAGATTCCAAAGGTAAAATGATTGGGTTGTATTACTTTTTAATTGGAAACAATGTTATTTTAAAAAATGAATAAATGAGGGACCATACAATGGGGAGTGGGACCCTCTAGGGGCACGGCAGCACATTCTGGAAGACTCTCATGTGCTGAGAAGTTAAGCCTTCAGGCAGCAAAGAGCTGCGGAATAATAAATTGTTGCTAATCATTTATTAAGTTTGTTATGCACCTGGCACTCTGCTTCTTTACATGCAAATTCATATTTCATCCTTGTAAAAATACTCTGCTATAATACTATCGGTATCCATCATTGTACAGCCAAGGAAACTGAGACTAGGTTAAAATAATTTGCAGAAAAAGTGGTGCAGCTCATAGGTAGGGTAGTCTGGATTTGAATCTAGGAATCTGGATTCCACTTCTAAGTTTAAGCACTATGTCTGATGGTTGAAGAGTCGGGAATGGGTCAAAGGCAGACCAAAGTGAAGGCGTCTTCTAGCTTTGTGAGAATAGCTCTGAGAGCAGGACACAGACAGAAGTGCTCCAGTCTTCAGCAGAGGTACAAAGGAATGTACTTTGCTGGCAGCCCCCAGTCCAAATTGTCCAAGAGTTCCATAACACAGAGACTATTCGGGGCTGAAAGAAGCCGTCTGCTTTGGTATTTCAAACCTAAGCAATTATGAGGAGTGGCTTAAAGCAGTGAGAGATAAGGCTAACTTTCCCCCAGAGGCCAGGAGCCTGAAGGCAAAAATGGGATTCAGGAATGTGCCTTCCCGCCCTGTTTCAGAGGCTTTGAAAGTGGTGGCCATCAAGCTCAGCCCTGGGATTCACTTGTAAACCAAAATGCATGCTTAGTTGCTCAATCGTGTCCAACTCTGAGACCCCATGAACTGTAGCCCCCCAGCTCCTCTGTCCGTGGGATTCTCCAGGCAAGAATACTGGAGTGGGTTGCTATTTCCTACTCCAGGGGATCTCCCCAGTCCAGGGATCAAACCCACGTCCCCTGCAATTGCAGGCGGATTCTTTACCACTGAGCCACCAGGGAAGCCCATAGACCAAAGTATCCAGGCTTAAGAGTTATATGTAGGTGAGCTCTTTGGCTGCGATCCCTTCCTTGCACACAAAGTAAATAATCTAGAAGGCTACTCAGAGAAAGAATTAAATAGTAGTTCCCACTTATCCTCGGGGACATGTTTCAAGACCAGTAGTGGGTGCCTAAAACCACAGACAGTACGGAACCCCATACATACTGTTATTTCTAGCATCACTACTCTTGTTCTTTGGGGTCATTATGATGTGAAATGAGTAATCTGAACACAAGCACTGGGACACTGAAATAGTCGATCTGATCACGAAGAAGGGTGCTAAATGTCTTCTCCATGGGAAATGTGTGCAGTGTGGATACACTGGACAAATGGATGATTCATGTCCCTGCAGGACAGAGCTAGACAGGGCAAGATTTCATCACACTTCTCGGAACACTGTGCAATTTAAAACTTATGAATAGTTTGTTCTGGAGTTATCCAATTAATATTTTCTGATGGCGTTTGACCTTGGCTAACTGAAACGGGGCAAAGTGTAAGCGAAACTGAAACCGGGGATAAGAGGGGACTACTGTATTAGCAAAGAAACCACGAACTTGAGAACATCTGTGACTACTCAACCCTGAAGGAAACCCGCATCAGTAGGAGGCAAACATTGAAACTATGTGGCCTCAATAAACCACCTCCCCAATGCCCACCTTCCTTGTGTCCTTGTAGAAGAATGGACATTTTCAGAACAGTCATTTTTATTGTGATTATCTTGTTCTCACTCCACTTACGTGCGTCTGTGCTCAATTGTATCCAACTGTTTGCCACCCCATGGACTGCAATCCTCCAGGCTCCTCTGCCTCAAAAGATCTATTTCCAAATTCCCTCAAGTGAGGCTCTGCACAGGACAGCCTTGCAACATGGCAGCTGGATTTTTCCAGAATGAACCATCCAAGAGAAAGAGAAAGTTAAGCCCACAAGACAGAACCACCATCTTTTCATGAGCTAATCTTGAAAGTAACATTCTACCGTGTCTCCTGTATTATCTTCTCTGTGTGCACGTGCTCAGTCGCTCAGTCAGGTCCAACTCTTTTGTGACCCCATAAACTGCAGCCAGCCAAACTGCTCTGTCCATGAGATTTCCCAGGCAAGAATACTGGAGTGGCTTGCCATTTCCTTCTCCAGGGATCTTCCTGATCCAGGGATTTAACCCGTGCCTCTTGCATTGGCAAGCAGATACTTTACCACTGAGCTACCTGAGAAGCCCCTCTTACTCTGTTCCATTCCGTTCCGTTCCGTCACTCAGTCGTGTCCGACTCTTTGCGACCCCATGGACTGTAGCCTACCAGGCTTCTCCGTCCATGGGATTCTCCAGGTAAGAATACTGGAGTGGGTTACCGTTTCCTTCCACTAGTATATATTTAAAGATAGTTTGTCTTTTAGTTTTTAGGTTGCACCTTTATCTGAACCAGGACTTCCCTGATGGCTCAGATGGTAAAGCATCTGCCCACAATGTGGGAAACCTGGGTTTGATCCCTGGATCAGGAAGATCCTCTGGAGAAAGAAATGACAACCCACTCCAGTACTCTTGCCTAGAAAATCCCATGGACAGAGGAGCCTGGTAAGCTATAGTCCATGGGGTTGCAGAGTTGGACACGACTGAGTGACTAAACTTTAAAAACTTTAATCTGAACCTTATGGGTAGTTACACACTTAGGTTATAGATTTTGAGCTGGATACAGTGGGATTTGGGAGTTTCTCTATTGGGGAGCAGGTAAGTATGTTTTATAAGTGGAGAGAAGAATATATAGAGTGATGATTTAATTTACCATCCAAACTAGGACAATTTTTAAAAACTGTTTTCTTTTGTTTTGTTTGAGGGGAGATGCAGGCTGAGCTGAGGGGAATGAGGAATCTTAGTTTCCCAACCAGAGATCGAACTTGTGCCCTTGCCATGGGAGCGCAGACTCTTAATCATCAGAGTTCCAGCAAAGTCCCTCTCCAAAAAGCCATTTATTTTAATATTATTTATTCAGATGTTAATGTGATTGTATGTGCATGTTTATTTTAATAGCACATATAAAAACTGTGCACATTTAAAGTGTATGAATTAAAAATTTTTGACATATACATATATATATATGTATATATACCTGTATATGGAGAAAGCAATGGCAAGTCACTCCAGTACTCTTGCCTAGAAAATCCCACGGACAGAGGAGCCTGGTAGGCTGCAGTCTATGGGGTCGCTATGAGTCAGACACGACTGAGCGACTTCACTTTCACATTGGAGAAGGAAATGGTAACCCACTCCAGTGTTCTTGCCTGGAGAATCCCAGGGACGGGGAAGCCTGATGGGCTGCCGTCTATGGGGTCACACAGAGTCAGACATGACTGAAGTGACTTAGCAGCAGCAGCAGCATACCTGTATATACCCATGAAACCATCACCACAATCAGGATAATGAACTTAGCCATCAGCTCTTCCAAAGCTTCCTAGTGTTCCTTGGTGATTCTTCCTGCTTAACTTTCTTGTTCAGTCACTCAGTCGTGTCTGACTCTTTGCAACCCCATGGACTGCAGCACTCCAGGCTTCCCTGTCCTTCACCATCTCCCAGAGCTTGCTCAAACTCATGTCCATTGAGTTGGTGATGCCATCCAACCATCCCATCCTCTGTCATCCCTTCCTCCTGCCTTCAATCCTTCCCAGCATCAGGGGCTTTTCCAATGAGTCAGCTCTTCACACCAGGTGGCCAAAGCGTTGGACCCTTATCTCTCCAGGCCACCACCATATACTCCCAGTATACAGTAATGTGCATTTTCTGGAATGTATATAACTGCTATATAAATGTATATATGAATATGGCATATACTATTTTTTATAACTTTATTTACTTTATTGTTTATTTTATTTTTGTCTGCACTGGGTCTTCGTTGCTTTGGGTGGGCTTTCTTTAGCTGTGGCAAACAGGAGCTACTCTTGTTTGCAATGCACAGGCTTCTCAGTGTGATACCTTTTCTTGTTGTGGAGCACAGCCTCTAGAGCTGGCGGGCTTCAGTAGTTGTGGCTGCCTGGCTTAGTTGCCCTGAGGCATGTGGAATCCTCCCAGATCAAGGATAGAGCCCATGACCCCTGCACTGGCAGGTAGATTCTTAACTGCTGTGCGACCAGCAAAGTCCCAGCATATACTATTTTACTGGCTTCTTTCACTCAATATAATCATTTTGAGATTCATCTATCTTATTGTAGGTATCATCAACATATTCCTTTTTACTACCAAATACTATTCCATTGTATGGATATACCAGAGTTTGTTTATCCATTAACCTCTTAATGTATGTTTGGGTTGTTTCCATTTGGGGGTTATTGCAAATAAAGCTGCTCTGACCTGTCATTATTTATAATGGATATATATGTTTTCTTTTCTCTTAGGTAGATACGTTAAGCTTTTATTTTCACTTTTTAAAAACTGTGGCAAAATGCACATAAGATGCATCATTTTAACAGTTTTGAAGTGATCCGTGGCATTAAATACATTCACACTATTGTGTTACCATCACTCTATACATTTCTAGAACCTCTTCATCATCCCAAATAGAAACTCCTGTACCTAAGAAGCAGTAACTCTCATTTCTCCCACCCCTCAGCCCTGGTAACCACTTTCTGTCTTTATGAATTTACCTATTCTGTGTAACTCATATAAATGGAATCATACAGGATCTGTCCTTTTGTGTCCGGTTTCTTTCACTTAGCATAATGTTTTCAAGGTTCCTCCATGCTGTGGCGTGTATCAGTATTTCATTCTTTTTAATAGCTGAATAGTATTCCTTTGTAGGTATATTTCACGTTTTGTTTATTCTTCACTCTGTTGATGGACACTTGGTTGTTTCCACCTTTTGGTTATTATGGATAATGCTTCTATGACTATATATAGGTATCTGGTATATAGGTATCTGTGTGAATCCCCACTTTCAATTATTATTTTTGAATTTATTTTTAATTAGAGGATCATTGCTTTGCAATGTTGTGTTGGTTTCTGCTGTATAAGAATGTGACTAAGTCTTAAGTAGACATATATTCCCTTTCTCGTGAGCCTCTCTCCTGCCTCCACCAACCCAGCCGGCGGGGTCATCCCAGAGCACCGGGCTGAGTTCTCTGTGTTGTGCAGCAACCTCCCAGTGGCTCTCTTCACACAAGGTAGCGTGTGCTTGTCGGTGCTACTCTCTCGTTCGTGCCGCCCTCTCCTCCCCCACTGTGTCCACAAGTCCGTCTTCTGTGCCTGTGCCTCTGGTCCTGCCCTACAAAGAGGTTCATCAGTACCTTTTCCTAGATTCTATACATATGCATTAATATGCAGTATTTGTTTTTCTCTTTCTAACTTACTTCACTCTGTCTGACAGTCTTTCAATGGACTCAAATTCATTCCTTTTTACGTCTGAGTAAATATTCCATTGTATATGTGTACCACAACTTCTTTATACAGTCATCTGTCGATGGACATCTAGGTTGCTTCCTTATCCTGGCTATTGTAAATAGTGCTGCAATGAACACTGGGGTACACGTGTCTTTTTGAAGTATGGTTTTCTCAGGGTGTATGCCCAATAGTGGGATTGCAGGGTCATAAGGTAGTTTTTTTTTCCTAGTTTTTTAAGGAATCTCCATACTGTTCTCCATAGTGGTTGTATCATTTGCATTCCCACCAACAGTAAAAGACGGTTCCCTTTTCTCCACATCTTCTCCAGCATTTATTGTTTGTAGATTTTTTGATGATGGCCAGAAGATCAGTGTGAGGTGTTACCTCACTGTAGTTTTGATTTGCATTTCTCTAATAATGAGCATTGTTGAGCATCTTTTCATGTGTTTGTTGGCCACCTGTATGACTTCTTGGGAGAAGTGTCTGTTTAGCTCTTCTGCCCATTTTTTGATTGTTTGTTTTTCTTTTTAATTCTTTGGGGTATATACCTAGAAGTAGAATTGCTGGATCATATCATTGGAACTACTGATGCTGAAGCTGAAGCTCCAATACTTTGACCACCTAATGTGAGAAGCCAACTTTTTGGAAAAGACCCTGATGCTGGGGAAGATTGAGGGTAGGAAGAGAAGGGGGTGACAGAGGGTGACATGGTTGGATGGCATCATCTACTCAATGGATATGAGTCTGAGCAAACTCCAAGAGATAGCGAAGGATAAGGAAGACTGGTGTGCTGCAGTTCATGTGGTTGCAAAGAGTTGGACACGACTTAGTGAATGAACCACAATGGCAATTTTATTTTTAACTTTTTGAGGAACCACCAAACTTTTTCCTTTTCTGCCCTTTTGAGTGAAAAGTAATTCTATTAATACACGAATAATTGTGTAAGCTATGGCAATCCCATGCAAATTGGGATATATGGTTGTCTTTTGTGTATATAGACATACAGAAGGAATGTGGCAGAGAAAATTGTTTCCCTGTATATGTTCTCTGCTTGGCCTATAAAATTTATGTGTGTATGTGGCTACTCAGAATGAAATCCATATTTCCAAGGCTGCCTTGTAGCAAGGCATAACTGTGAAACTAAATTCTGGCCAGTGGGATATATAACAGCCACTGCAGTTTCCAGGGAGGGTCCTTACAGGGATCTCTTTCTCCTGACTGGGATGGAAATACCCTGGCTGCTAGATCTCAGAACAGAGATGATTTAGGAAAGGAAGATGCACAAGGCAGTGAGATGGGGTTGAAGGAGGCTGGGTCTCTCATACCCACTGGAATCCCTAATGCCAGTGGTGGACCATCTACCTCTGGACTTTTACCAGGGGCAAAGTTAAATTTTTGTTTGGTTTGAGGTTTTCTGATTCTAATTCTTCCAGGTACTCTCAGTAGCTAGTCACTGATTGTTTTAGTGCTTGAAATGTGATAGTTATGATCTTGGGGTTAAGTTGGTGGAAACCCAAACTTAAGTCTGGCTTTCTTTGATTTGTTCAGCGCTAGACAATTTCAAGCTCCCTCACTGTTTACACCTCCTCCTTCCTTTTCTTCTCAGCCCTGTGCTCCCCCTTTTGTGGCAAACAAAGCCCCTCAGCCTGGACCCTCACTTCCAGCACTCGCTCTCACTGGCAACTGGAGAAGCTGGCTGTGTCCCCACAGCTACGGGAAAGAGGCTCCTCTGGGCCACCTCGCCATCCGCGCCTGCAGTGCTAAGTCTGCAGTCTCCTCCTGCCAGCTCCTCACTGTTTGTCTCTTCATGCCGCCTCCCATCACTGTTTACTCATTGAAAACTCGGCACTGGGCCCCAGGCAGGGGCAGGCAGTGGAAAGCAAAGGGGCCAGAGAGCTGGGCTCATGGTTGACCTCAGGGTCTGACCTGCTGTCATGAGGAGCTTGGTATGAGATTTCTGGGGAAATCTTAGTCCCTAGCATCCCCTCCCGCTATCCCACACCCCCACTTCCCCTGCCTTTCTGAAGCATTCTCCCATTTCTCCCCACCACGAATTTCTTTCTCTTGGCCTCACCGTAAGCAGGTTGTTTTTCCTACAGTGCTAGGGCCCCCAGTCACTCTCTTGAACAATTTATTGTCTCTCCAGCCTCACCAGTATTTCTGACTCCTGTGCTCCTAACGCTCACCCCTGCCTCCTTGAAGGCAGGAGTCAGCAGACTTTCTGTAAAGGGCAAGACTGCAAGTATCTTAGGCTTTGCTGTCCTTTCTTCTCTTATAGCAAGAAAGCAACCATAGACAATAGGTAAACGAATGGGTGGGGCTGTGTTCCACTTAAATTTTATTTACAAAAACTGGCAGCTAGAAAAAAACAAAACAAAACTGGCAGCTATTCTTTGCCAGCCCCTTCTCTAGGACACGGTTCTGCCAGGCATCCCTGATTCCCTTCTGGATTTTTAATTTCTTTCCCTGTGTCAATTTCTTCTCCATATTCTACGAATATGTTCAAGTATCTGCCTCTCAATGGGAAAATTGCTGAAAGGGGAGAGAGGATGAGTCAAGGGTGAGGGAACACAGAACAATCTGGGGCTGAACTTGAAGGAGAGAGCAAGAGATTGAAAGTGATTTCAATGAACATACATCAGGAGCAAGCCCTCGTAATGATTATATCTAAAGCATTAGAATAATAAGAAACCAGCCTTTTAACTAATTGAAGTAGATTCCAAGGCCACACCAAAGAGAACCTGGATGACAGGATTAGGTTTGACTGGCAGAAATTGGAAAATCCAAAAAAATAATGACTTAAACAAGATAAGAGTTACTCTTTCTCTAAATAAAAACTGAGAGACACACAGCCCATGGAGGGAATGGTTCCTCCACAATGACGTGGACTCTGGCTCCTTCTATCCTTTTACTGTGCCATTTACATCTTCCACTTCGAAGATCACCTCATAATACAAGGTGGCTGCTTGAGTTCCAGCAGTCACCTCTGTCTTCTAGCCAACAGGCAGAAGGAAAGGTAAAGAATCACTGAGCACACCTTCCCCCCACACTCCATGGTGTGTGTGTGTACGTGCGCTAGGTCACTTCAGTTTTATCCGACTCTGCGACCCTATGGACTGTAGACCACCAGGATCCTCTGTCCATGGGATTCTCCAGGCAAGAGTGGGTTGCCATGCCCTACTCCAGGGATCTTCCCCACCCAGGTATCGAACCCGCATCTCTTGTATCTCCTACACTGGGAGGCAGTTCTTTACCACTAGCGCCACCTGGGAAGCCCCTCTCCAGGATGAGCAGCTTCTGTAATGACTCCCAGGTATCCCTGCCTCCCAGTATTCACATCTTTGTATAACCCCTTCTCCTGAGAATGGCCTGGACTTACTTATTCACTTCTGGGAAAGACATAGGAGACATGGGTTCAATCCCTGGGTCAGGAAGATCAGCTGGAGAAGGAAATGGCAACCCACTCAAGTATTCTTGCCTGGAAATCTCACGGATAGAGGAGCCTGGTGGGCTACAGTTCATGGCATCTCAAAAGAGTTCGACCTGACTGAGTGGCTGAGCATGTGCACACAGAGAAGATAACACAGGAGACGTGGTAAAATGTTACTTTCAAGATTAGTCCATGAAAAGATGGTGGTTCTGTGTTATGTGCTAGCTTTCTCTTTCCCTTGGATGGCTCGCTCCGGGAAAATCCGGCTGCCATGTTGCAAGGCTATCCTGTGCAGAGCCTCATTGGAGGGAATTTGGAAATGGATCTTTCAAGGCCTGCCAATAGCCACAGGAATGAGCTCAGATGCAAATCCCCCACCACACACACCCTCAGCAAGGTCTTGAGGTGACTGATAGCTGATACCTTGATCACATGAGAAAGAACCACCCAGCTAAGTTGCTTCTGGATTCCTAACCTGCAGAAACTTCAAGAAACAAATGTTTCTTGTTTCCAGGTTCGTAGCTTTGGGACAATTTTTAATGCAGCAATAGATAAAACATTCTCCTTTGAGAATACTTCCCAGAAGTGCCTTCACCAAGCATGTCTATAGCTGATTGGTCAAAACTTGCTCCACGACCACATCCAGTTGCAAGTGGTGCTGGAAAACATAGTCTTGATGCGGAGAGTGGCAGATGCCCAGCTAAAAACTGAGACTTCTAAGCGAGGAAGGGATATTGAGAACTACTGCCCATCCCTAGAACGATGACAGTGACCAGAGATGTGGCTTGAGGTGATTACCCTCAGTGAAAGTTGTGGAATGGATCACTGGAGACAGGAATGAGTTGGCCATATTGGCTCAAACGACACAATCTGGGAATGGGGTCAGACTCCCAAGGGTCTCAGGGGCGGAGTGGTGAGGGGGCAAACACCTGAACAAAACCGAGGCTCTGGTAGGAAGAAGGAAGGGTGTGTGAACGCTGGGAAGTCGACCAACAGTGTTCTTGCAGACTGAATACTGTATAAGAGGGTGAAGATTGGTTTTCTTCCTTTTCACTTTCCGTAGTCTCCTGTGGAGACACAGACAAAAGACTCTGATATCACATTTCATCCAACAATTCCAGAATCACTTTGTCCAGCCCAGCCCAGACCACCCCATGAGGCTGAGACGCACACATCCAACTGTCCACTGCCAACAGGGCACAGTCCATCCACAGGTCTCTCTGTTGCAAGGACTTCACCATCGGGGTTAACTCACTAGGGCTGCCACGATGACATAGCACAGGTTGGGTAGCTTAAACAACAGAAATGTATTTTGGAGGGACTTCCCTGGCAGACCAATGGTTAAGACTCCTCCATGCTTCCACTGCAGGGGGTGCAGGTTCAATCCCAGGTTGGGGAACTAAGATCCGGCCTGAAAATAGAAAAGAAAAACCAAAATGTATTTTCTCACTTCTGGAGTCTAGAAGTCCAAGACCAAGGTGTCAGCAGGTTTGGTTTCTGCTGAGACCTCTCTCCTTGACTGGCAGATGGCTACTCTGAACTGTTTTTACAAAACCACGTGACCACACGTATGGTTCTGTTTCCATGTGCTCAGTCACTCAGTCATGTCTGACTCCTTGAGACCCCATGGACTTTAGCTCACCAGGCTCCTCTGCCCATGGGATTTTCCAGGGAAGAATACTGGAGTGGGTTGCCATTTCCTTCTTTTCCCATACCAACAACCAATTCTCCAGCTCTTGAGATACCAGCTGGGTGCCCAGCAATTCAGCCAGTTTTGACACAAACTGCCCAGAGTAGGCACCAGACTGTACAGGTTAGCGCTCAGTCTCACAAGACTGTCCCCTATTTCAGATGCCAATCACCATTCTCAGACTTCCCATATATACATTTTTTTTCCTTAATCTTTTGAACACACCACACAGCAATTGGGATCTTAGTTCCCTGACCAGGGATCGAACCTGCGTTGACAGTGCTGAGTCCCAACACTGGACAGCCAGGGAAGTCCCAGGCTTCCCATACTTCTGACAGAGGCTCTAAATTAGGGGTTTCCATGACCCCCTCTTCCAGTTCAAATATTTCTTAAGATGGCTCACTCAGGCAGGTAGTTTCCTTACTATCCTCTGTTATAAAGGGCACAACTCAGGAACAGGGGATGGAAGAGACACACAGGGCAGGAAGGATATGGGGGAGGGGGTTAAACCTCCCAGCACGTTGATGTATTCCCCATCCAGGAAGCTCCATAAACCCCATTATTTAGGGTTTATGAAGATTCCATCATGGAGGAAAGATCGATCAAATCAGGCCCCTCCCTTCTTCCCAGAAGTGGGTGGGTAAAGATGGAGTTGAAAGTTCCATCTCTCTAATCCCAAGGCTTCCTCCTTTGGTAAGGAGCCTCCATCTTGCCCACCAAGAGTCACCTCATTAGCATAAACTCCAGTATGATTGAAAGGGGCTTATTATGAATAACAAGACACCCCTCTCACCCCCATCACTCAGAAAATTACTAGAATTTTAGGAAGTCTTTGCCATGAAGTGGGGCATGAGTGCTAAGTCACTTCAGTCATGTCCCAGGCTTTGTGACCCCATGGACTGTAGCCCTCCAGGCTCCTCTGTCCGTGGGATTCTCCAGGCAAGAATACTAGAGTGGGTTGCCATTTCCTCTTCCGGGGGATCTTCCCGACCCGGGGATCGAACACACATCTCCTATGTCTCCTGCATTGGCAGGCAGGTACTTTACCAGTAATGCCACATAGGAAGCCCGTAAAATGGTGACAAAAGACCAAATGTGTATTTCTTATATCACAACATCACAACAACCTTTTCCCTGTGTCCTCACATGGTCTATTTTCTGTGTGGTCCAATCACTGCTGTCTCTTCCTCTTCTTCTTAGACATGAGTCTTGCCTGGAAAATTCCACGGAACAAGGATCCTGGTGGGCTACACAGTCCATGGGGTCGTAAAGAGTCAGACACACCTGAGCACACTTTCATTCACATACACATAGTGGATTAAGGGCCTCATTTTAGCTTAGATACCTCTTTAAACATCTTATCTTTAAATAAGTTACATTCTGAGATACTGGGCATTGGGACTTTATGAATTTGGGGGCGGGACATAACTGACCTTTAACGTCATTTTGTTCCAGAAATCTTCCCTTTCATTCATGCAAGATTCATTCAACAAACTTATACTGGACATATATAGAGATGGCACTAAAAGCCTGCCCAGGGATGGCGAATGGTATTAGAGGACCAAGAACTAAGCCTTGGGGAGTGCAGCATTTTTTTTTTTTAATTTTGGCTACACCACGTAGCTTGCAATATCTTAGTTCCCCGACTAGGGATCGAACTTATGCCCCTGGCAGTGAAAGGGTGGAGTCCTAACCTCTGAACCACCAGGGAATTCCACTCAGTATTTTAAAGACAGAGGAGGGCCCAGAAAAGGAAACTAGGGAGGAGTGAAGGCTGCCCTTTCTGGCATGTGGATCCTCATTCTCTCCTCTGGCTCTTTGGCCCTTCTTCACTTTGAGCCCCTCCTGCCTCTTGGGGGGCTTCCCAAGTGGCACTAATGGTAAAGAACCCACCTGTTAATGAAGGAGACATAAAGAGATGCAGGTTGGATCCCTGGGTCGGGAAGATCCCTGGAGGAGGGCATGGCAACTCATTCCAGTATTCTTGCCTGGAGAATCCCATGGACAAAGGAGTCTGGCGGGCTGCAGTCCATGGGGTCACAAAGTGTCAGACACCATTGAATGCACACACACTCTTCCCCTTGGGACTCCTCATCCCTCCAGGCATGAGGGAAGCCCTTCTGGTGTCATATTTCAGTTGGATGTCAGTGCGGCCCTCTTGTGCTTGGGTATCTACCACTTTCTAAGAGGATGATGCCAGATGGGGGTAGAAATGGGGGTTGCCCTGTACTCTTAACAGGGATATAACATCTTAGGTGTTCAGTTTAAACTCCGCATCAGCAGAAGCTGTAGCTGTTTCCCCCCTCAGTTCCCAAAAGGCAAACTGACATTCCCACCACAGAATTCATTTCTTCCAACTCCACACTGTTCAGTCCAATGAAAAACACAATTTCCGGGACTTCCCTGGAGGTCCAGTGGCTAAGACTTCGAGCTCCCAGGACAGGGGGCCCAGGTCCAAACCCTGATCAGGGAACTAGATCCCATGTGCCACAACTAGAGATTCCCGCATGCCACAGCTAAGACCCGGAGTAGCCAAATAAATAAATATTTTAAACAAACAAATACAATTTCTTCTGATTGACAAGATTTTGCTATGTTCCCTAAGAAATGATAAACATTCCTTGGGCTTTTTGTCCCCCAAATGCATTTGCTTTCCTCCTGGGGATTTTTCCCATAAAAATGTTAAATGGTAATGCCTCCACCTGAGGCAGGTGGCATCTGCCACCAGGGGAGGATAGCACTTTCTGGCATAAGTCTTCTCTGATTCCCAAATTCCTCCTCTAATCTAGGAAAGGTTTGGTTCCTTCTGCCACACTATTAAAACCAGAGAAAGGGTAGGAGTTGTGTTCTGATGCTTTCTCTTTGCCCTGCAGTGTACGAAGCAAGGCCATTTACTGAGAGTGAAAGAGGAAGGCAAAGAAGTACATAGTTCAGTGGAAAAAAAAAAAGATTAGCAAGAGTCTTGTGGAGACCAGGAGAGAGAGCTGACAGAGAGGCTGGGTAATGTTCTCAGCAATATGAGAAGGCTCAGGGAGATGGGTGACCCTGAATTTTAAGCCAGACCAGTCTGCCCAGACTGCATACGGCTGCCTGGGCACATCACTGCCTCCTCTCCCTGTCTCTTCTTCCTGGTTAATAATGCTACTGTCCCCTACCTGGAAACCTCAGCCCCACAAGGAGCCAGCCACTCAACCACCAGCCTTATAGATTCCACTGCTTACATATTCCTCACACCCATCCCCTCTACAACGTTCCTTCATTGTGTAAAACAAATTCTTCATTGGACTCCTAATTCTCTCCTTTCCATTACTCCAGCCAGCTATTACAGTAACTTTTCAGATGCCTTCCAAATTCTCAGAAATTTAGTGATGTCATTCTTTTATTTAAAGACCACCACTGGTTCCCTGTCAGAACCCTATCATCCGTGGACTTCATTCTAAGAGCAGTGAAAATCACCGGAGGGCTTTGAGCAGTGACAATTCAGTTCACCTGTTGGAAACCTCACGCTGGCTTTTGTGTGCAGAATGGCTTTGACACTGGGCCAGAGCAGCTGCAGGAAAGACCAGTGAGGACATCTTCTGATGCAGGTGAAGTGCTGACAGACCACATTGCTGGTGGCGGGGATAGAGATACAGGGAGAGATTTCAGATTTATTCTTAAAATAGAATTGTTCAGGGAATTCCCTGGTGGTCCAGTGGTTAGGACTCCACTCTTTCACTGCCATGGGCCTGGGTTCAGTCCCTGGTCAGGGAACTAGGATCCTGCAAGCTTCTCAATGCTGCCAAAAAATAAATGAATAAAATAAACTAGAATTGATCACATGGTGGTTCAGTGGTAAAGAATCTGCCTGCCAATGCAGGAGACTCAGGTTCGATCCCTGGGTTAGGAAGATCCCCTAGGGAAGGAAATGACAACCCACTCCGGTATTCTTGACTAGAGAATTCCACAAATAGTGGAGCTAGTGGGCTACGGTCCACGGGGTCCCAGAGAGTCAGACACGACTGAGTGACTAAGCATGCACTTTGGTCTAAGCACGCCAATAGATTGGGTACAGATTCTATGGGAGGGGGGCTGTTAAGAAAGACCCTTTACTTCTGAAGACTCCCCAAGTCCTTGTCTTCTGCAGCACTTCACTCTCCCCCAGGATGTGCCTCACAGTCTTGCTGCTGCTCCACAGTCACTGCCAGCTCCTTAAAGGATGTGACTCTTTAAGGCCCATGACCCTCTTCCACTCCAGTCGTCTCTGGGAAAGCTCGGCTACCCCTTAGCTTCAACTCTTAACTATAAGCTGACATTTTCCAAGTCTGCCTCTCCATTCTTGTTTATCATTTTGCATATCAGTCTTTCTGTCCAAGATAGATGCCTCATTGAACATGTCCAAAACAGAACCTATTCTTTGACCCTCAATCATGCCCCACTTTCTGTACTCTTGATCTCAATGAGTACAGAACTTGAACTCCTGAACTCTTCCCCATCTCTCCAATATTCCTCACTATCTACTAGAACATCGTCATCGTCTTCCTCTCCTTAACCCATATATGCTGTGAGCCAACAAATTCCATGGTCCTTCAGAACATTTCTCATTCAGTGTTTCTAGCCATTTCCAAAGTCACAAGTTTATTTCCATTCCGCATTATCTCTTGGTTGAACTATCTTACTTCCATGAACCACTTTCTCTAGCTTTTCCCTCTGGGTTTCTGTTGCTTAGAATTAACATTTCCCTGAGATTACTCCTTGGTCAAAGTTCAGGTGACGTCATCAGGAACCAGTCTCATATCTCCTCCATGCTCTGCTTCCTCCATGATGACTCTTCCTAGGTTCCATTCCCCCTGTGCCACGGATACTCTGGTCTTTCTCATTCAAGTCAGGAAGTGAAACCTAAAACTGAGCCTCACTGGCTCTGATTGACCAGATTTGCATCATGAACCCCGTCTTGAACCAATGATTGTGTTCAAGAGTATAGAATGTTTTTATTTCCTTAAGACTAGGTCACATACTTCATCCTTGTTAAGGGGCTGGAAGAAGTTTCATTCAGAGCATCATGGCTGAAAGTAGGGGAAGAATGGTTCCCTTAAGGGAAAACCAGGGTACCATTATCTCAAGAAGGCAGACTGGATGCAGATCATCATCTGCTGCAAGTTTCCTCTTCCTGCATCCCTTTTCTTATTGAACAGTACCATCTTTAGCTTAACTATCTAAGGGAATCCTTGGCACATCTCCCACATCCAGTCAAATCCCACCAAATGCTAAGATTCTAATCAACTTTTCCTTTCTTTCCTCAATGACAGGTTGCAATAAACTGTCTTATACGTTCACAGTCATTCATTCCCTCCAACCCGTAACATGGAGCTCCCCAGGTGGCTCAGACGGTAAAGAACCTGCCTGCAATGCAGGAGACCCAGGTTTGATCCCTAGGTCTGGAAACATCCCCTGGAGAAGGGAATGGCTACCCACTCCAGCATTCCTGCCTGGAGAATTCCATGGACAAAGGAACCTGATGGGCTATAGTCCATGGGGTCGCAAAGAGTTGGACGCAACTGAGCGACTAATACTTTTATTTTTTTCACACTTCCCATATTTCCCTGGCCTACCGCTTTGGATCTTGCCACTTGATCTGCTTTGGCCACTGGGATGTGAGTGTAGGCAGCCTTTATCACAACTGAGCAGAACTTTAAACCCAATCGTGTGGCTTGTATGGGTGGCTTTTGTGCCAACACTCCACCATGAGAACATGTCTCAGAAGGTGGCTGTTCCTTCATCCTGAGATCCAGGAAGAAAAGATTTGTGCAGCTGCATTTAGAAGAAGGGGCTTCCTAGGTGGCACTAGTGGTAAAGAACTTGCCTGCCAATGTAGGAGGCATAAGAGACATGGGTTCAATCCCTGGGCCAGGAAGATCCCCTGGAGGGGAAAATGGCAGCCCACTCCAGTATTCTTGCCTAGAGAATCCCACGGACAGAGGAACCTAGCAGGCTGCAGTCCATAGGGTTGCAAATAGTTGGACAAGACTGAAGCCACTTGGCACGCACTCATCTAGAAGAAAGATAGCTAAACTACAACCTTCATGTTCCATGAGCAAAAAATAAAGTATATGTGGCCACATGCCATGAGATTTTAATGTGTTTGTTCTGCAGCATAACTTAGAGGAAGCTGAGTATTACATACACCTGAGTTTGAGTCTTTATCATTTCTACCTGGATCACTGCCAGCATTCCCCACTCCCACTGCAGCATCCTCCCCACCATCCTCCTTGCTGGTTATCTGCGTTCCTCCTGCCCATTCTCCACATTGCAGACACAGAGATCTTTCTAAAGGGCATATCTGATCACACGACCTCCCTGCTTACCTCCAAAACCTCATTTTTCAGATAAAATTCAATCTCCTGGGAATTCCTTGGCAGTCCAGTGGTGAGGACTCCAAGATTCCACTGACTGGGGCACAGATTCGATCCCTGGTCAGGGAACAAAATCCCACAGGCTGAGCAGCGCGGTAAAAAATTTTAATATAATTTAAAAATTCAGTCTCCTTTAAGCACACCCCAGTTTTTCAGGAGCTTATCCAGATCTTCAAGCTTATCCTTTCCCCATACAGGCAGCCATTCCCCGATTCTCACTGAATCCCAGTGAAGTTACTGAATGCAGCATTTTAAGTTAGCAGTACCTTCACCCACCCTGCTGGCTCTGCCTACAATGTTCTGCTCCTCACTCACCTAGGTGTTGCTTAGTTGTTCATCAAGACCTACTTCTACCCATAACTTCTTTGCCTTTTTTTTTTTTTTTTGGCCATGACTCACGGCTTGTGGGATCTCAGTTCCCCGATCAGGGATTAAACCTGGGCCACGGCAGTGAAAGCACCAAATCCTAACCACCAGACCACCAGGAAACCCCCAGCCATACTTTCTATTATAGAAGCCCCAGGAGAGGTCTCCTCTCCATCCTCTGTGCTCCCACAGCGCAGTGTGCCCACCTACTCCTCTTGTAGCGTGAGGTTCCCTAAACTCACTCCTTCCTGACCCCAAAGTCCCACAAGGTCAAGGACAGGGTCTGGTTTATCTCTGTGTTCCCTGGGCTTGGTGATCCCTGGCACAAAGTGTGTGGTGATACTTGGAAGATGGCTCAATAAAAACATGAATACACGTGTCAGATTTCCTACAACCTATTTCTCCAAATCAGTCAATCTTCTGCATTGCTGCCATAGTTGTCTTCCAATAAACAAGATTTGTTCATGTGACTTCCTTGCTAAAAAAGTTACTCGGGTTTGCCTTTGCTCTTACTTACTTGTCTCAGGCTAATTTCATCCACTGTTTTGACCTCAGGCTGTATCCTGATGATGCGCAAATTTCCAGCCCAGAACTTCCTCCAGTTATATATATAAAACTGCCTATTGTACTTAACCTACTCAGGTGGGGTCTCACAGGAACCTCAAATTGGAAGAATCAGGTGAATATTTTCTTTCTCGAGACTTCTTCCTCTTTTGTGTTTTCTCTCAATAAATAGCATCATTGACCACTGAATTGCCCAAACCTGACAACTGGGAGTCACCCTTAAGAAATGGGTTAAGAGCATGAACTTGGCAGCCAGATAAATGACTTCAGATGCTGGTTCTGCTGCTTAGTACCTAGGTGGCTTCAAGCAAGTTCCTTGACCTTCTCTAAATCTGTACATTCTCATCATGGCAAACCTACCTTCCTGATCACTGAGACCACTGAACAACAGAGTCATGCTGGGCAGGTAATAACACGTGGAAAGTCCTTGCCAAATAGTAGCTTTTATTATTATACTGATCCTCTGTCTCCTTCTCCCTGTCATCCAACCACTAAGTCTGGTGGTTCTACTTTCTCAGTCTCTGGAATGTGTCCCATCCTCAGTAGCCCCACTGCCACCCTCTCAGTCCAACCACCTGTCTTCTGTCATCTGACGGCAGCAGAAGCTTCCTAACCAGTCTTCTGGATCCCACTCTTGTCCCCTTTCAATCCTTTCCTCACACTTCTACTGTGGCTTTTTCTGAAAACCAACTCAGTTCATGTCAACTTCCGGCTGAACCAAATTTCTTTCAGTTCCTCAAATGGTCAGAGCTCTCTGTTCTCCCTCCACAAATGTTTCCTCTTCCGGGCCTGTGGTCCCCACCTCCACAGGCTGGCTCCCTTGTCTTTCTGCTCCTCATGTAAACATCAGGCTGCCCACTTATAAGTCTCTCTTAGACGACCCTGCTCCGTGTCAGTTTCCTTCAAAGTGCCTCAATGTCCTATATTATAGCACCCATCACGTCACCACAATGATGGATTTAGTGACTGTCACCTGTCACTAGACCAGGAACCCCAAAAGGTAAAATCTCTGTTTTGTTACCATCACATCTCTAGGATTTAGCATAGGCCTGGCCCATAATTGGATCTCAATACATTTAAAAATTATTTGGACTTTCCTGGTGGTACAGTGGATAAGAATTCACCTGCCAGTACAGGGGACACGAGTCTGATCCCTGGTCTGGGAAGGTTCCACAGGCCACAGAGGAACTACTAATCCCGTGGGCCCCAGCTACTGAGCCTGCACTCTAGGGCCCATGAACTGCAACTACTGAGCCCACGTGCTGAAACTACTGAAGCCCGTGCGCCTAGAACCTGTGCTCTGCCAAGAGAGGCCGCTGAAATGAGAGGCCCAGGCGCCGCAACTAGAGAGTAGCCCTATTTGCCAGAGCTAGAGAAAGCCCATGCACAGCAACAAAGACCCAGCACAGCCAAGAAATAATAAATAAAATAAAGTAAAATTATTTAACTTACATTTAATAGGTGAAATGTACACCTAGTAGAAAACCCAAAAGGTGCAAAGGGATGTACAGTAAAAAATAAATCTCTTTACACCCTGATTACCCAATCATCACTATATCTATTTTCTTAAGGGTCCTTCCAAGATATTCTATGCAAATCCAAGCATATATGTATATATACTGCAGGTGTGGTAGCATATTATATACAGTATTCTACACCTGGCTATTTTTCTTTTTCTTTTTTTCTTTCTTTTCTTTCGGCTGCACTTAGCAGCTTTCAAGATCTTAGTTCCCAGACCAGGCCACAGCAGTAAAAACACCAGGTCCTAACCGCTGGACCACCAGGGAATTCCCTGTATTTTTTTCTTAACAATGTATCTTAAAAGATATTCATTTTCAGCCTGTATAACTTTAAAAAATGATCTGCATGTTCCTTTGTAAAGATGTATCTTAAATTATTGCAGCAGTCCCCAGCTGCTAGGTATTTGTTTTACATCTGTTGCTATTATAAACAAAGTTACCCTGAAGATCTTTGAACATGTCATTTCACACATATCTGAATCCATACCTTTCTCGACCTTAAAACGTGGTGATGTCCCCAGAAACCCATCATAAGTTGAAAATATTGTAAGTCAAAGTGCCTTTAGGGCTTCCCTGGTGGCTCAGTGCTAAAGACTCTGCCTGCCAATGCAGGAGACATGGGTTTGATCCCTGATCCTGGAAGATCCCACATGCGAAGTAACTAAGCCCATGGGCACAACTGCTGAACCCACGTGAAGCAACTATGGAAGCCTGTGTGCCTAGAGCCCCTGCAAGAGAAACCACTGCGACAAGAAGCCTGCACACTGCAACTGCAGTGTGACCCCCACTTGCTGCAACTGCAGAAGGCCCAAATGCAGCAACAAAGACCCAGCACAGCCACAGATAAGATAAATAAATACATCTTTATAAAAATGCATTTAATACTCCTTACCTAAAGCACATCAAGCTTTAGCTGAGCCAACCTTAAACGTGCTCAGGACACTTACATTAGCCTTCAGCTGGGCAAAACTATCCAACACAAAACCTATTTAATAATAAAGTGTTGACTATCTCATGTCATTTTTTGAATACTGTACTGAAAGTGAAAAACAGAATGACTGTCTGGGTTCAGAATGGTTGTAGGCATATCAGTTGTTTACCCTGGTGATCACGTGGCTGGCTGGGAGCTGTGGCTGCTGCCCTGACCAGGATCCTGAGAGAATTTTCTCCCAAATACTGCTAGCCTGGGAAAAGATCCAAATTCAAAGTCTGAAGTATGCTTTCTACTGAATGAATGTTGCTTTTGCACCATCCTAAGGTTGAACCATCAGAAGTTGGGGACTGTCTGTATGTCATAGGATAAATTCCTAGAAATGAAACAGCTGGAGTCAAACCACACCTGCATTTCACAGTGTGCCAGATGTGCCAAACTAGTCTAGAAGTTCTCTAGTTTACACGCCTGTGTGTAATGTACTGCTATATATCCTTCACATGCTTGTCAGCACAATGTTACCAGACTCCTTGATCTCTGGCTAATCTGGTAATAGCAAAAAGAATGCCATCATAGTTTTGTCATCTCTTTTTATAACTGAGGGTGAGCATCCCATTTGCAAAGTTAAAAGACAAATGACAAAGTGGGAAATTACAAATCATCAATCAGACAAAGACAAACAAACCGACAGAAAATTGAATGAAAACTTAAACTGGGGACTTCTCTGATTCTCCAGTGGTTAGGACTCCCACGCTTCCACTGTAGGGCATGGGTTCATTCCCTGGTGGGGGAACTAGATCCCATATACTGTGCAGAACAGAAAAAAAAGTATAAAAACAAACAAAACTTGAACTGGGACTTCATAAAAAAAGATATCCAAATGGGCATTAAGGGAAATATGAATTAAAATCACACCAAGACTTCACTGTATACCCACCAGAGTAGCTCAAATTAAGAAGTCTGACAATACCAAATGTCCTCGATGATGTGGAGAGTAGGAATTCTCAAAGACTTCTGGCAGGAGTGTAAATTGATAAACTGCTCAGAAAAACTGAAGATATGAATGCTTTATATCCCAGAAATTCTACTCTTGGCATCTATGGTCCTTGAGAAAGTCTTGCCCATGTGTACCAGATAAGTTATATAAATAAATTTCAGGGCAGAACTGTTTCTACTAGAAAAAAAATTGTAAAACCTTAACTATCCATTCTAGTAAAGTGGAAAATAGCTTGTTTACTCATTTTAATAATTTTTATAAAATTTTTTAATGTTCAATAATTAAATATAATTAAAATAATTAAAAATAAAATATATAATATTTTATAAAAAATAAATCTCCACAACAGTGGAAAACCATGCAGTAGCAGAATGAAGGAATCACAGCTTCATAGATCCACACAGCTGGGTTTTATAAAAATGCAAGCTAAATAAGTCACAAAAGAAGAACATGACTCACCTTATATAAAGGTCAAAAACAGGTGGAACTAAACTTCTGTACAGTGTCTGAGGATGCAAACACAGGAGGAAAAACTACATTAAAACGATAAAGAAGGGCTGCCATGGTGGCTCGGTAGTAAAGAATCCACCTGCCAATACAGGAGACATAGGTTCGATCCCTGATCTGGGAAGATCCTACATGCCACAGAGCAACGAAGTCCGTGTGCCACAAATACTGAGCCTGTGCTCCAGAGACCAAGTGCCACAACTACCGAGACCTCAGGGTCTAGAGACTGTGCTCCGCAATAAGCGATGCCACTGCAATGAGAAGCCCAAGCACCGTAACTAGAGAGTAGCCCCCACTCACCGCAACTAGAGAAGAGCCCTGCTAAGATGCTGGCTTTATTTTATTTCACTGTGAGGATGATGGTTCCGCAAGTGTTGGCTATGTCTTTAAAATGTATGTATATGTTTCATACATTCTGCTGTGGGTATGATAAAAAAATAAAAGAAGTTCAGAATGGCATGTGTATAATACCACTTAATTAAAAAGGAAAAAGTTTTAAAAATATAAAGAAATAGACATTTATTTCCTCATCTACACACTGATCAGCTCTGGGAGCTTATGGAAGAAACTGGTAACAAATATCACTGGAATGAGGCAATGGGTCACTGAGGGGCAAGAGCAGGAAGAAAAAGATACTTTTGGGGACTTCCCTGGTGGTCCAGTGACTGAGACCCCACGGTCCCAATACAGGGTGCTCAGGTCTGATCCCTGATCAGGGAACTAGAACCCACATGCCTGAACTAAGACCCAGTACAGCCAAATAAATAAATAAATATTTTTTAAAAAAAAGAAGAAGAAAAAGATACCTTTCACAGTGTTAAACCATGTTAATATACTACTCACTTAAAAATACATTTGTATTAAAGAAAACAAGTTCTGTTGGTATTTTCTTTCTTGATCTATTGCTACATAACAAGTAGCAAATTTAGTGGCTTTAAACAATACATACCTTTATTATCTCACAGTTTAGGTGGGTCCATCCTAAAGGAGATCAATCCTGAGTATTTATTGGAAGGACTGATATTGAAGCTGAAACTCCAATACTTTGGCCACCTGATGCGAAAAGCTGACTCATTTGAAAAGACCCTGATGCTGGGAAAGATTGAAGACAGGAGGAGAAGGGGATGAGATGATTGGATGGCCTCACTGACTCAATGGACATGAGTTTGAGTAAACTCCGGGAGTTGGTGATGGACAGGGAGGCCTGGGGTGCTGCAGTCTGTGGGGTCGCAAAGAGTCAGAAGCAACTGAGCAACTGAACTGAACTGAACTTAGGTGGGTCAGGAGCGCAGGCGTAGCTTAGCTGAGTCCTTGACTCAGGGTCTCCCAGGGCTGCACAAGGACTGGGCAGTATTTTCATTGGGAGGCTCACATGAGGAAGAGTCTATTTCCACGCTCATTCAGATGGTTGGCAGAATTCATTTCTTAGTAGCTGTATGACTGAGGACCCCAGCTCTTTGTCCCAATTCCTTGAGACCACTTTGCCAGGTGGGCTTCCCAGCCCACCTGCATTTGCTGCTGCTGCTGCTAAGTCGCTTCAGTCGTGTCCGACTCTGTGCGACCCCATTTAGGGCTGCTCTAAATGCAGTCATAGGTAACACAGCATGTTCTGGGAGTGTCCTCCCATTATCTTTCCTGTATTCTACTGGTTACAAGTGAGTCACACATTCTGCCCACACTTAAGGGGAGGGAATTACACCGAAGCATGGACACCAACCAGGAGGGGGTAATTACTAGGAGTCACTTTAGCAATTGTCGGCCACAACTGTTTATTGTTTGGGAAGATTTTTTTCCCCCCAATATTTGTCTATTTTATTTTTTTCCTTTATCTATTTGCAAGAGACCTGTAGATAAATTAAACCTTTGTTTGCCGCATGAAGTGCCAATTCAAATCATTTCTGAAAAATTAGTAAACGACTTCATGAATCTTCTGTTTAGCTGGTAAAGAATATGCCAGTAACATGGGAGATCTGGATTCAATCCCTGGGTTGGGAAGATCCCCTGGAAAAGGGAAAGGCTATGCACTCCAGTATTCTGGCCTGGAGAATTCCACGGGGTCCCAAAGAAACAGAGAGGACTGAGCGACTTTCACTTTCACACACTTTTAGCTACAGCAAGAGTGACTTCACTGGGCCTTTGTAGAGTCTGTTTCCCTTACCTGGAAAGCTGAACTGGGTCAAAGCACAGAATTTAATTAAAGTTTAAGGATAGGTGAGAAGATTGATTTGGACCTGACTTGAAGTTTCTCTGACTTTGATTTATGCCAAGATGAACAAAAGAAACAGTGCCAAGAGGAACTTCCCTGGTGGTCCAGCGGCTAAGACTCTGTGCTCCAAAAGCAGGGGGCCTGGGTTCATTCTGGTCAGGGAACAAAATCTCCCATGCTGCAGCTAAAGATCCCTTATGCCACAACTAATACCCAGCACAGCCATAAATAAACACATTTTTAAAAAGAAATAGTGCAAAGAATAAATCTGCAGTGAGGCTGCAGGTAGGAAGACAAGGAGGTCACTCAACCTGAGTCTTGTGGAATGAGATGTCTGTAGGTTGGCAGAGTGGGGAAACACCAGGTTTGCTATCTTGTCTGCTTCTAATGACCTCAGCACCTCAAAACATCTTATGTCACCAGGTGGTACATTCAGCTCCCCCGTAAGCCACCTTACCAGTGGGCCATTGTCCAGGCTTGAACTTTATAATGTGCGGTGTGCCAGCTCTGGGCACTCTTCCCTTACCTGTGCCTGGACTGCCAAAAAGGAGTTGTTCAACTCTTTCACATAGGCCTCTTCCTTTAAAGAAAAAAAAAGAAAAAAATGAGGATAACCACTCTGAATCATTCCAGATTCAGCTCCTAGGCTGTCTCCTAGAGGGACATCACAACTTCCAGGCCAAGGTGGTCATACCATCAACTTTGTGAACCTCTGTGTTAGCCTTCACTACAGAGAATTGTAATTGATCTATTATTAATATATTTACATTTCTGTTTCTTTCACTCCACAGCAAGACCCTCCAAGGCAAGGATGGAATTTGATTTTCCTCCAGCCCTGTATGTCCAGCTCTCCATTGGAGATCTCCATACAGGTGTCCGACAAGCAGATCACCCTGTCCAAAGCTGAACTCACTTGATGCACCCTGCCCCCCAAGTCTCCAGATAGCACCCAAGCCTCTTTCATTGAGTCTTTTCTCAAGATTTTTATTTATTTATTTTTGGATGCGCTGGGTCTTCGTTGCTGCTCGAGGGCTTTCTCTAGTTGCAGCAGGTGGAGGCTACTCTTCACGGGGGTTTTTCATGCGATGATGTCTCTTGTAGCAGAGTACAGGCTCTGGGTGCTCGGGCTTCAGTAGCTGCAGCACCAAGGCTCAGTATTTGCAACTTGCTGGCTCTACAGTGCACAGGCTTCGGTAGTTGTGGCTCCCTGGCTCGAGAGCTCAGGCTCAATAGTTGTGGTGCCTGGGCTTAGTTCCTCCATGGCATGTGGAATCTTCCCAGACCAAGGATCGAACCCGTGTCCCCTGCATTGATGGACAGATTCTTATTCACTGTACCACCAGGGAAGTCCTCTCATTGCATTTTGGATGTAGGTTGTAGTTTTCTGTTTACAAAACTATCTCTCCCATTAGATAGTGAGAAACTGGGGGCAGAAACCATATGAATTTTATTTATCTTTGTATCCCTGGAGCCCAGCCCAGACCTCCAATGTAGGAGCTATTGAATAAATGGCCACTGAACTGAACTGGGTGTCTATATCTTCAGGTCTGGGTACCTGGGAAACTCTCAGGGCACGTATGTTCCGTTAGATTCGAGGAAAGATGCTTCTCCCAGAGTCCTCTGCCCGCCCTCCTTCTCTAGCAGGCTTGGATTAACGCAGAGCCAATAGTTTGTCACATAGCAACAATAGTAAAAAATGAGCTCCTGCCGCAGAGAGCAGAGCTATTTTGAGATCCTTTAGGTAAAGTCACAGTCTGATAGGCCCACACGTTGTGGCAAGTTACCCTCAGCTTAGGGGTACAAGGCACGGAAAACATCTTATTTGCATATCTGTCTCTTTTGTCATCCTTTGGAGCACCCTTTTAGAATACGAAGTACCACGTTTTAGGATGGTTTTCCTTATTGTGCAGTCAATCAGCTTTTCACCCGCAATACGACTAACATTTTAATATTCCACTGAATTACTGTACAGATGTGTTAATTTAGAGATCAAATGGGCACAAAACCCAAACAAAAAAGCAGGACTTAGGTCTCAGCCCGAACTTCCCGGCGTGACACACGGGCCCTTTGTGGCCAGGCCAGGATCTTTTCCTCCCTGGCTGTTCTCGTTAGCATATGCTCCAGCCTTGGTGAGCTGCATCGAGGCACCAATGTGACAAGTGCTTTCCCTCATGAATTATGCATATTTGTTTGCCTTGAGAGAGCCTCTATCATTCTGTCCAGGAACTATTTACCTCTATGAGTTTCTTTCCAAATAGACCGTGCGCCCAGAGGACAGGAATAGTGGTTTTTCCCTTGTTGAAATCTGCAGTATCCAGCAAAGTGCTGGGCACAGAGAAGATGCTCAGGAAAGGTCGATTCAGGTATAAAGAATGCAAATTCTTCAGGTACTTTTCAGGCTCTGCTAGTCCACTTCAGTCCTGGTGGTGGGACACCACGCCTAATGACATGGACAATTATGACACATTCTATGGTTGTTTTTGTGGCCTTGGCACTCTGTGTTCTTATTTTATAGAAAAGACACTGTGACTGTGTGTTTGTGTATACAATTGTCTTCTTCCTTTATCACTCATTCATTCAACAAACACGCACTGGCTGTGAATTCTGTGGCAGTTCCTAGAAGCTGTGTTTCCCACCCCAAAGCTTCAGTGGTAAGAAGCCTGTCCATGAGGTTGGAAGACCTACAGTCAAGCGAGCCCTGACTTTGCCTCAGTTTGGGGTCCCATACAGGACATTTCACTTGCCTTAGAGTCCTAGTTTCCTAGATCATCAATGAATACAAACACTTATTCTCCTTCTGTTGTAATTGTAAATAATTTGGGTCAAGACATTCAAGATGCCAGGAGAGAGGAAGATAGGCTGGCATCTTGATGGACAGGAAAAAAGAAAAAAAAGACCAAGTCCTTTTCAGGGCCAGAAAGTCCTCTTTGCTGCATTAGAACAGATAAGGATGGGAAGGGAGACTCGCCCACCCAGACCAGATTCACAAGTCAATGATATCCATTCATTTGTTGAAGAAATTTGAGTTGAGTTCTTGCTTTCCCTTGTAGCTCAGTTGGTAAAAAATCTGCCTACAATGCAGGAGACCCAGGTTCGATTTCTGGATCAGGAAGATCCCCTGGAGAAGGAAATGACAACTCACTCCAGTATTCTGGCCTGAGGAGTCCCATGGACAGAGGTGCCTGGCGGGCTACAGTCCCTGGGGCTGCAAGAGTCGGACAGGACTTAGCAACTAAACCACCACTTGAGTTAGGAGCTGGGGAGAGAGAAATGGACCATATGGTCACCCTTTTCACTATCACAGGGAAAGACTAACAAGGATTGTAACAGCGTGTAATGTGGGGCAATTCAGAAGTGTAGGATACTATCCACGGAGGCCCTGGGAGGAGTCAGTAACCTGGACTCAGGGACTGGGGAGGACTTTGGTGGAAACGTGCGTGTGAGTTGAGATCTGAAGGGTGAATTGGGCATTAGGTCGGGAAAAGGGATGAAGGTGGTGAGTGTTTCAGACAGAAAGAATATTTGTATGACTGTCCCAGGCACAGAGAAACCACAGTACGAACAGAACAGAAATAATTCCACTTGGCTGCAAGGAGGGAAGTTGAAAGGAATAAGACAGGTGGGCAAGAGACATTTCTTGAACACGAAACTTTACTCTCACGATAAAGAGGAACTATTGAAGGCTTTTGAAAAAACACTTTTGGGCTCTGATGTCACACACCACAGAAATTCATATTGCAGAATGAAAGTTCTCACTCCGACACTGGTAACAGTCGGGTGCATATTCACTCCCATTATTATCATTAATAACATTTGAAAAATAGAGCCATTCTTTACCTGCTGTCTTATCATTTTCTCCCTGTCCTTAGTAATATGAATACCTTCCTATGGTAATACATATCTACCTACTAGTTTTTAAGTGACCACATAATATCCCATAATTGTAAGGCTGTTTGATTGCTTTGTATTGTGGTAAAAAAAAAAAAAAGTGTACATTCCCAGGTAGTTCAGTTGGTAAAGAATCTACCTGCAATGCAGGAGACCCAGTTTGATTCCTGGATCGGAAAGATCCGCTGGAGAAGGGATAATACCCACTCTGGTATTCTCGGGCTTCACTTGTGGCTTAGCTGGTAAAGAATCTGCCTGCAATGCGGGAGACCTGTGTTTGATCCCTGGGTTGGGAAGATCCCCTGGAGAAGGGAAAGGCTACCCACTCCAGTATTCTGGCCTGGAGAATTCCATGAACTGTATAGACCATGGGCTCGCAAAGAGCCAGACTCGACTGAGTGAATTTCACCTTTACTTTCCCTATCCCTCCTCCCCCCAGCCCCTGGCAATCGCCATTCTGCTTCCTGTCTTTATGTATTTGACTGCTCCACGTACTTTATATAACTGGAAACATATCCATAGTGTTTTGTTTTGCTTTTTAAGACATTCACATAGAGATAGGAAATTGGTTTGTTTCCCCTTTTGGGTGAGGGACATTCTCATCTCTGTGTACTTGTATAATATATCCCAGAGATACTGGAATTTTCAAAGTCTGTAAACATTTGGTATGAATCTAAACATTTGTACCACGCTCTATCCCCACTAAGTATATGAAAGCCCCAATTCTCCACATCCTTGCCAACTGTTGTGATTTAGTTGTTAATGTCTGTCCGACTCTGTGACCTCGTGGACTGTAGCCCACCAGGCTCCTCTGTCCATGAAATTTCCCAGGCAAGAATACAGAGTGGGTTGCCATTTCCTCCTCCAGGGGAGCCTCCTGACCCAGGGATCAAAGCCGCGTGTTCTGTGTCTCTTTCATTGCAGGCAAATTCTTTACCTCTGAGACAGGGAAGCCCATCCTTGTCAAAATTGGCTATCAAAAAAAAATTTTTTTTTAAGAACAGATCTTATTAAATGAGTGATACAAAAAATGTGTTCTTGCAAATGTGGACATTTTACATATAGTGTATCCATCAGTAATTCCTTGTGATGGGTGTACAGTCACTTTTACCACCCCGTGCACGTTCACATTTGCAGGAGCAACCCAAGTTCATGAACTGTTTTTCCCTTGATGACAAGTGCTTCGGAAAAAACTTTGTTGAGGCCACACCTGTAAGAGTTCGCTTTAATTTTTATGAAAAGGTAATACTTGCACGTGGTTCAACATCCCATCCTCGATTTGGAAGATAATTCAGGAAGTAGTATTCAAAGGGCTTGATGACTTGGTGTGAGGAAGAAAGAACAGGGAAGAAGACTATGTGGATTTATGGATGGTGCCCAGATGTCCATCCACAAACAGAGGGATAGTAGGGTTATTCGTAGGAATAAGAAACACAAAACAAAAGGTATAGATCCTGGGGGAAAGGGGCAGGGGTGAATTAAGGCTAGAGTGCCGGTGGGTCACAGGGGTAGTATCTCGACCAGATGCAACTGATGGATACACCCTGCAGTAGTATCTGTCTCCTATTCTTGTGCCCACCATCTGTGTGTGTCTGTGCTCAGTCATGTCCAACTCTTTGCGACCCCATGGTCCGTAGCCCACCAGGCTTCTCTGTCCATGGAATTCTCCAGGCAAGAATACTGGAGTGGGTTGCTCATTTCCTCCTCAAGGAGATCTTCCCAACCTAGGGATTGAACCCTTGTCTCCTGCATCTCCCGCATTGGCAAGTGGATTCTTTACCACTGAGCCACCTGGGAATCCCCAATATCTAGATGTCTCTTTTGGCAGTCAGGGCATCTGGAAAGCTGAATTAGTGATCAGAGGGTTTAAAGGTGAACCGAGAATGTCTTAAAAGGAGTTGGATGACCCTGTGAGACATTTCCTTCTGACTATGGAGCAGTGAGTGTGGTAGCTTAGGAGCGATCGCCAGGCCTGACATGCAGACCTAATCACCTTACATGCAGTGATCTCATTTTCATTCTCCCAGCAACTTTGAATTAGGTAAGACCTCTTCCCTTTTAGAAGGAATGACCAGAAACAACTAAGGTGTACTGAGTACTTGCTGTATGCCAGGCACTGTGATAAACATTATTCATAAATTACCATGTTTCGTTTGTGAAACAGTAAAGTAAGTCTAATCAAGAAGTCCACTTTACCAACAAGGAAACAAGTCACATAGCTGCCAAGTGACAAAGTCAGGATTTAGACCCAGTCCTGACTGACTTCTTACCTGCCCATCTCTACTGTCTAGCATGTGTCCCCCACTCTCCCACCACCCAGCTACCAGCAGGCAATTTCTTCGTTATGAATGTACTCTTCATTTTCACATGGCACTCCACATTTGATTAAATTCTCATTTGATTAGGCTAGATATAATCCAAGCTGAAGATTCAATTCTGTGTTTTTGAAAACATGTGCGGTTTTCACCCTGATCGCATTTTGTGTGATAAAATTCCTTCAGTCACTCGCAACATGGCTGACTTCAGCGTCAGACTCAGGGTTAAGACCCAGAGGAGTCAATTGCCTGGAGAGAAAGGCGTCGAGTCAGAATTCCCAGTTTATAGCAGAGCCTTCCTTTTGCCAGGTCCGTGGCCCCTGACTACTCTCTGCAGAATTTTCCCCTGAGATGTTTCACAAGATCTTCTCTAATAGGTGTTCCATACCTAGTACCATGGTATTTGGGGCTAGGTGGGCCAGGGATGTTTGAATGCTGTTTAGCCTCAAGCTGCACCATCTGCAAACAAGGCAAATCTTTCCCCCAAAGTCATGAACTCTTCAAAAAAAGTTCAGTTCAGTTCAGTTCAGTCGCTCAGTCGTGTCCGACTCTCCGCGACCCCATGAGTCACAGCATGCCAGGCCTCCCTGTCGTCCCTCACCAACTCCCGGAGTTCACTCAAACTAGTGTCCACAAAGTCGGTGATGCCATCCAGCCATCTCATTCTCCGTCGTCCCCTTCTCCTCCCGCCCCCAACCTTTCCCAGCATCAGAGTCTTTTCCAGTGAGTCAACTCGTAGCATGAGGTGGCCAAAGGATTGAAGTTTCAGCTTTAGCATCAGTCCTTCCAATGAACACCTAGGACTGATCTCCTTTAGAATGGACTGGTTGGATCTCCCTGCAGTACAAGGGACTCTCAAGAGTCTTCTCCAACACCACAGTTCAAAAGCATCAATTCTTCGGTGATCAGCTTTCTTCACAGTCCAACTCTCACATCCATACATGACCACGGGAAAAACCATAGCCTTGACAAGATGGACCTTTGTTGGCAAAGTATTGTCTCTGCTTTTTAATATACTATCAAGGTTGGTCATAACTTTCCTTCCAAGGAGTAAGCGTCTTTTAATTTCATGGCTGCAGTCAGCATCCGCAGTGACTTTGGAGCCCAAAAAAATAAAGTCTGACACTGTTTCCACTGTTTTTCTATTTCCCATGAAGTGATGGGACCAGATGCCATGATCTTTGTTTTCTGAATGTTGAGCTTCAAGCCAACCTTTTCACTCTCCTCTTTCACTTTCATCAAGAGGCTTTTGAGTTCCTCTTCACTTTCTACCATAAGGGTAGTGTCATCTGCATATCTGAGGTTATTGATATTTCTCCCAGCAACCTTGATTCCAGCTTGTGCTTCTTCCAGCGCAGCGTTCCTCATGATGTACTCTGCATATAAGTTAAATAAGCAAGGTGACAATATACAGCCTTGACGTACTCCCTTTCCTATTTGGAACCAGTCTGTAGTTCCATGTACGGTTCTGACTGTTGCTTCCTGACCTGCATACAGGTTTCTCAAGAGGCAGGTCAGGTGGTCTGGTATTCCCATCTCTTTCAGAATGTTCCACAGTTTATGGTGATCCACACAGTCAAAGGCTTTGGCATAGTCAATGAAGCAGAAATAGATGTTTTCCTGGAACTCTCTTGCTTTCTCCATGATCCAGCGGATGTTGGCAATTTGATCTCTGGTGCCTCTGCCTTTTCTAAAACCTGCTTGAACATCTGGGAGTTCACGGTTCCCATATTGCTGAAGCCTGGCTTGGAGAATTTTGAGCATGACTTTACTAGCATGTGAGATGAGTGCAATTGTGCGGTAGTTTGAGCATTCTTTGGCATTGCCTTTCTTTGGGATTGGAATGAAGACTGACCTTTTCCAGTCCTGTGGCCACTGCTGAGTTTTCCAAATTTGCTGGCATATTGAGTGCAGCACTTTCACAGCATCATCTTTCAAGATTTGAAATAGCTCAACTGGAATTCCATCACCTCCACTAGCTTTGTTCGTAGTGATGCTTTCTAAGGCCCACTTGACTTCACATTCCAAGATGTCTGGCTCTAGGTCCAGATGAGAAACCTCTCAGGAGGAAATGATGGGCAAAATCTCCAAGTGTTGTGCATATTTTTTCCCTCTGTGCTCTTTACTGTGAACACGGATATAAACTACTAAAGAGAACTGAATTATTCCTGAAGGCGAGTTCTGACTTTAGCCCAACAAGGTGTAAGTTGGTACTGCCCTTTTCAATTTGCCTGCCTTTCTACTGCAGTTTAGGATAAATTAGGTCTGAAGTCACCGGACAGAACTCATCCCTGTTGGCAACCTGAGTTGCTTCAAGATTTTCACTTCTAGGTTCTTATTCTCCTAGTCATTCATTTAAAAGGCAATAAACAACATCTACAAAAATCAAAGTAAACTTGACAGTATGAAAACATCAGCTAAGAAGCATGAGATCTGAAACATGTTTAAAAGTTTTTAACTATCTCCATAGAAACTGGTTTAGGGGTTTCTTTGGGGAGACCTTGCCATCAATTTACCCAAGGCCAAGCACAGAGAAATCCTGTAACGAGTAGGTACCTGAACGAATGCTGGTGAGGCCTTCCTCTGCAAAACTGCTGTCACACACACATTTTATTTACATTCAAGCATTTTCCTTCATCATTTCCCCCATAATTTACATTATCTTTAAAGTACTGCCTAAACATAGTCTTTTTTTTTTTTTTAAGCTGTTTTATCCAGAGCGAATTAAAAGAAACACCCTAAAATATCATCAGGTCCTTGATGTGTTCAGAAAAATAATTCAACACTCTTTTGGTGAGAGTGCCGCCTGGTAGGGGCATGTGTACTCGTGGTGGGCAAGAAACGAGTTTAGTAGATCTGGTCTTAAAACATCTTCCCACTGCTGTGATTTTTGTTTCCTGATTATCAAAATAAAATATGTTCATTGTCAAAAAAACCTAACATTAAAAGAAAAAGGAAACAACTCGTAGTTGGTGTGATTTTTGGATGGGAGCCCTGGGAAAGCGACGGAGAGGAACGCACTACCTGTGGCCTGGAATACTGGGCGGCGGGGTACCCCTGACTAATAAATTCAACAGAGTTGGCTTCCCAAGGGCCCCGGGCGCAGTGCCATGACCAAGGCGCTCCTCTTCGGCCACCTGTGTGGCGACTTGTCGCCTTCCCTGAGTAGCTGCGCGGCCCCGTCACCCCCCCCCACCCACTTCCCACCGATCTCCTACGCAAAGACCCAACCCAGGCACCCTCCCCAGTAAATGTCCACCGACTGAAAATAGATCCCAAGCCCGCCCCTGACCCCCCCCAAATCCTCCCCTTTAAAGGGAGCCACCGGGTGACGCCGGGGGAGTTTGCGGAAGCGCCAACCGCGTTGAGGCCTTGGGCGGATCCCGTGATTGACCCGGCCCCGCCCCCCGGCTCCTCTTCCCCCATTGTGTGAGCGGCTCGGGCCCAGGCCCCGCCCCCTGCCACCTCCCTCCGGAGGCCCAACCCCTCCCCTTTTTTTCACCCCCCCTTGGCTCATTTCCGGCCGCCGCTGCTACCGCTAGCCTGTAAGGAGGATTCGGCAGAGGGAAGAAACAACAGCCGCCATCTTGTTTGTGTGCTAGGCTTGGGGGGGAGAGAGGGCGAGAGGGAGCGGGCGAGAGTGGGCAAGCGGGACGCCGGGCTGAGTGCGAACTGCGGGAGCGAGAGCGCGGAGGGGAGCTGGGCCGGAGAGGCGGCAGGGGGCCGAGACAGTGGCAGGGGGCCCGGGGCGCACGGGCTGAGGCGACCCCCAGCCCCCTCCCGCCCGCACACACCCCCACCGCGGCCCCGGAGCCCGGCCGGCGTCGACGCCTAAGGGGGGACCATTACATAACCCCGCGCCCCGCGGCGCCTTCTCCCGCTTCGAGGGCGGCCCCGAGCGGAGCCCCGGGGGGCGGGCGCTCCCGGCACCTGGCCGCCGAGGAAGGGGGCCGTAGCGGCGGCCGTATTTATTTATTTTCCGCGGGAGGGGAGGGCGAAGGAGGAGAGAGCGCGGCACGAGAGGAAGCCGCCTGCGCCGCTCGCCTGGAGCGGGGCCTCCTCGGTGGGCTCGGCGTCGGCGCGGGCAGGCGGCGCTGCTCAGCCCGGCCCCCCTCGGCCCTGTGGGCCGGCGAGCTCCGCGCCCGGCGTCCTCGCCGCGCCTCCGCCGCGCGATGTGAAGCGGCGGCGCCAGTCTGGCTCTCGGCTCGGGCGAGCTCTCTGCGGCCATTAGGGGCCGGTGCGGCGGCGGCGGCGCGGAGCGCGGCGGCAGCAGGAGGAGGAGGAGGGTTCGGAGGGTGGGGGCTCAGGTCCGGGAGGGGGCACCGGGAGGAGGTGAGTGTCTCTTGTCGCCTCCTCCTCTCCCCGCTTTTCGCCCCCGCCTCCTTGTGGCGATGAGAAGGAGGAGGACAGCGCCGAGGAGGAAGAAGCTGATGGCGGCGGCGGAGCTCCGAGAGACCTCGGCTGGGCAGGGGCCGGCCGTGGCGGGCCGGGGACTGCGCCTCTAGAGTCGCGAGTTCTCGGGGATTCGCCGCAGCGGACGCGCTCGGCGCATTTGTGTGCCTGTGCCCTCCTCCGGGCCTGGGCGCAGGCCCGGCCCCTCGCACTTGCCCCTACCTTTTCTATCGAGTCCACCAGCCACCGCGATCCGGCGGAGAGAAAAAGGAACTTCCCCCCACCCCCTTCGGGGGCCGGCGGAGCCCCCTAAGCCCACCCCCGGGATCCGGGCGGGGACCCCGGGCTGAAGAAGAGATTTCCCGAGGATTCTCCTTTTCCTCGCCCGTATCTCCGAAAGAATTAAAAATGGCCGAGAATGTCGTGGAACCGGGGCCGCCTTCAGCCAAGCGGCCTAAACTCTCATCTCCGGCCCTCTCGGCGTCCGCCAGCGACGGCACAGGTTAGTCTCGGGAGCCCTGGCCTTCCACCTCCTCCTCAATCTTTTCTGCTCGCTGCACCTTTATTCGTCCATATTTTCTTCTTCTCTCTTCCTAGTTCTCTGCCTTTTGATTGATTTTAAAGGTGTTTGAATGAGCTGATCGAAGGCGTCCAGTAGCCCAACCATTTTCTTTGCTTCCTAAACATTCGTTGCCACACTATGTCATATCGATGTGTGTTCTGGAATTAGGGCTCTTGAGTGGTGCTGTAGAAATGGCCTTTATTGTCGTTATCATGCAGTTTAATTTTGGAAATGCTAGTGGATTTGAGAGTGAGGGCTTTTTTTTTTTTTTGCACTTTTAGTTGTAATTTGTGGTTAAGTGAGGAATTGTGAATTCTTTCTTCCTGATCATTACTTGTCCTGTTTCTTCTACTTTCTACTACTCTTGAAGAATTTCTTTTTGCATAAGATTTTCTGTTGAGGATGAAGGTGTAAAAATTCTTGGTTTTGCTTGTCTGTGTGTGTGAGATCTAGGATTTCAGGCTTGATGTGAAGTTGAACGTCAAACCTGAAATTTGGTATGAATTATTTTACTAACCATTCCTAGTTCCCTCCGCCCCCTTATTTGCTTTAAAAATCAATATGGAGCGCAGTTCATTTTATCTTTCTCATTTCTTTGTTGCCAGACCGAAATGACTGAAATTCTGGGGTTTTAGGTTGGGAGAGAGCAGAGGCATTTTCTTTGCAATTTGTAGTTACTTTCTCTTTGGGAAGAGTTGGGGGGTTAACTGATTCTATGGAGTCATGTACTTGGAAATCAAGACCAGAAATTAAGAGAGTCCCAGTCAAGAACTGCCCACATAAACTGATCATACAAGAATTTTAAATGTGTGTTAAGTTTTGTATTTGTGGGGTTTGTCTTTTTACACTTTAAACAATGTATGGGGATCCAGATTGCAGTTTAAAAAAACTTCAAATTTTTTACTTCACTCAGTTGTGGACCAGCCTTTTGTCAAGAGAAATTCAAGGAGACTTGTATCATTCCCTTCTTATAGTGAGTTTGGTTCTATCCTGATGGGCACCGACCTTCTCTTTTGCTGTCATAGTTGTTTGAGGTGCCAGGATAATGAAGACGAAGAATGGCTGGCCATCTGACAGTCTACACGATGTTCCCCTTTGCTGCGGAGCATCTTTTTAACACCCTGAGAAAGCAGGCTTAACTCATCCCTCCATCTGCCAGTGATAGTGCATAATGGAGTCAAATGTACCCTTTGAGTTTGTAGAGAACTTCTAAAGCATGGTTCTAAGTAGGTTTCCTTTCAGTGGGTGAAGATGTAAGGATATGGCAAAATGCTTTGGATTCTTTGCTTTTGTAAGATGTATCCTCAGTTTAAGATAGCCTGCAAAGATTGAGGATTTTTGCAGAGTTCCTCTGCTTCAGGCTTGTAACATTGACAGTACATGAACTTTGATCTGTCCTCTTTCCTTGAAGTTTCTGTAGTCTTCAGGGATATTTTTTTTAACCTGTTTTTTTCCTCAGAATTCATATACGTATTGAGTATCATATTCCTTTGCGCTTATTAAAATGTCGCTCGGGAAGACTTTCGGATTACCTTTAGACTCATTTTTCACCTGTAGATTTTTGTGTTGTTTCTTTAATTTTTGTGTACTGTGGTAGTATTTGCTCTTTAGTTTTGTGTATTATGGTAATAGATTTGAGTTAGCCAGTGACTGGGGATATTGTAAAGAAAACTTTTTACCTGTACTATTTTGCCAATTCCTCATTTAAGCAGTTTAGTCTTGGGAGTAATGCAAGGCCTGAAAGGGAGACTGTGCTCTGTTGTTCAGATACTTCTGTTCAGGTTGATCTGTGTACTTGGTAACTTTAACTTATTTTGGTAGTGTTTCACCTGACTTATACACAGAAACTGTTTTGCTACTTGAAATACCTGTGAATAATTGTAAGAGTACTAAATGTATCAAGTACGTTTTTATATAAAAAATTCCTCAACATTGAGATTTAACTCAGTCTTAGTATTGAGTTTATCTTACTTTTCTCTAAATTTTGTAGTGAAAATTGATTTTTATACCCCTGCCCCACTCCAATTAAGATTCTAATCCAGGAATTGTTTGGTGTCTAATTTTTAATCCTAACCAGTCTGGATTTTTTGATTGGGGCTGGAGGAAGGAGAATGAGCATTAAGAATTATACTGTCCCCCTGTGAACTTCACATTGGGCACCATTGTATTTCGATCGATCGATTGTTTTTACATCCAGCATGGTGTAGTTTTAAGTTTGCAGGCAACTTGAATAGAAACACTTCACTCTTTAAAAGTTTACATTTTAAACTTGTAACTTCTGCATTTTTAGAGTTGCCACCCTAGGTAAGTTTATAAATGTGAATGTAAATTATTCCTCAGTACTTACTGATTTTTATCTAGAACTGTTCAAAATGATCACCAAATTCTAGACTCCGGAAACTTTTTAAAATGATTGAGTCTTGCAGTTTTAGTAGTGTATGTGTACCTGCCAAGAGTGTTTGCGTGTGCCAGTTTTATAGGGAAGAAAGTTGGAACCCAATTGGGTTGACATGCTAATAAGCATTACAAAACAAATTAGTGCTTGAATCTCCAAATTTGAACTTCTAAGGTTATCCACTGATGCAGAATAAAAATGACATTTAATTTTCAGAGATTCTTCTAAAAAATTTTCCAGGTTGATTATAGTAGCTTGAATTAAGTTCAAGTTTTACATGTCAAAATGAGGAGAAAAAGAATTACAGCTTTTGCATCTTTATGTTTCTGTCTCAATATTTGCACATGATCCGTTGAAATTTTTATGTAACTTGGTATGGTTAGATCAGAATTATTTGAGAAATCAAATGACTTTCTGTCCTACCACGTCTTTTACCGCCCTGCATCATAAAAGCATTTGTAAAAAACTTTTGTTTTGGTAAAATTATTGACCAGAATAGTTAATATGTAAGTCCTGCAAATATTTCTTGAACCTGTTTCTGGTAATAGCTTGAGTGGCGGGAATGATGGGGATGATGCGTTGCCTTCATTGCCCACTGGACATGTTCTAGCACTGCTTTGTGTACACTTGATGCTGTATGGACAGAGTCTGGAAAGAGGCATGACAGCATGATCTGGTATATTTAGTAGGATTAAAGCTTCTTCTGGTCTTGATACAGTTTTGTGGCTCTGCAGTGTACTCTGTCAGAATTGGCTTGGATTTTATGCCTGTTTTCATTTTGAAGGCAAAGGACAGCTAAAGCTGCATTTGAACACGAGATTATGGTATGCAATGGATTTTTTGTGTGTGTGGCAAGGATTTTTTAAATGTCTGTTTCTTTCTCAGGACATCATTGTGTCTTAGTGGTTTATCATCAAAGGAAATATTTTTGATTGGAGACTATTTCCTTTTTAGCTCTTACACCTGTGATACTGTGTTTTAATTTTATTTTGGGGGCATGAAGGTTTGCTTCAGAGTTCTGCATCTGAAGTTTGTGAGTTATGGCTGTTCAGTCCAGCAAAGTATTGCTGACCTTGTGTTAAGTTAAATTGCAAAACATTTTAAGTACCTTAAACTCTGGTAATTGCTCATTCTTAAGACTTTGTAAGTTCATTTATAGGGCTCCCAGAAAGTTGTCTGTGGTTGATAGTAAGATAAGGTGACGTTTGTTGTAAATCTTGTGTGTGTTACAGTAAGGGTTCCCTTTTTCAGCTAGAGTTCATATTATTTTGCAGAGGTAAGAAATGCATTGCCACATCCAGTGATTGGATGAAGGGGAGGGAGGAAAGGGTTTCTGCCTTGGTTGCCTTTTGGCATTGTTTTCTGTTTTACTTTGCTTTTGAACCTTCTCCTTAGTCTGTTCGATAAAACGGAGGGAAATTAAAAAGTTGAATATTAGTGCGTAGTGGGTTTGTAAGAACAGTAAGCGGTAAATAGGAACGAAAAAAAGAGTAGGAAGAATGTTGCAGATACAAGTGGGAGTGTAAAAAGCTTCTTCCTGGTATATTTACGAAAACAATTCAAGAGTTATTCTGCCAGTTCTTACACCCAACTATTAATGGAAAAATAAGACATCTTGTTTGGTGTGATTTAAATTTTAAGGTTTCCTCCTTTGAGAATTTCTGAAGTTGATTTTTTTTTTTTTTTACTATGGCAGGCATTAAGAGAAATTAATGGGCAAGCTGAAACTTAAATTATGCCATGTGTAAAATATTTAAAACATTGGCTATTGCAGATGATTTTTTTTATTAGGTGGATAGTAGTTTTCTTCTGAAATTTTAATGGGAAAATTTTTTATTACTGCTGAGTTCTCAAAAAAAATTTAAGAGAATAAATATTGAGGTTTAAGTCCTATTCTGAACAATCTGGATATCATTTGTTTTTCAATGTAGATCTTAAAATAAATGCCCCAAAAGTCAATTAGGAGTAATTTAGTTGAGAGTGTAAAATTTAAACTACTGGGGAAAAAATTAAAATGTAAACTACTGGGAAAGTGAGTGGTTGAGAGAACGGGTTTTAGAGTCCAACTAGTGGAGTTCAAATCCCAGACCTGCCTTTATTAACTTTGAACCTTAGGCCAGTTACTTAATCTTTCTGTCTCAGCTTCCTCGCATGTAGTACCCAATGTGTAGGATTGTGGTAAGGAATAAATGAGAGTTCTCTTTATTAAATGCTTAGAATAGGGACTTCCGTGGTGGGCCACTGGCTAAGACTCTGTGGTCCCAGTGCAGGCAGCCTGGGTTCGATCCCTGATTGGGGAACTAGATCCTACATGCTGCAGCTGAGACCAGGCACAGCCAGATAACTAAATGAAATAAATAAATATTAAAAACGCCTAGGATGGTGCTTGCTGTAATATAGTATGAGCTTATTAAGTGTTAAGTATTTTTAACCTTACTGCTAAATATACTCCACAAAAGCAGTACTAGGTATATTTTTTAATGGATATACAGATAGGTTGGCTAAAGATAAAACCAAGTGTATGAAGTTGAGAGAGTAGTCTTAAAAGTAAGGCTTATGGTGCAGAGTTAGCCTGTACATCATTTACTCAAATGTGAAGTTTTTTGAGAATATAAGAATATGGCAGCAGAGATTAAGAGTGTGTGTGTATATATATATACACTATCACATATTGAAGGCAATTAAGAAAGCAGATTGTTCTTAGTGAAAATGCTCAAGGTAAGAATGTCTTTTTTCTAAAGAATCATGTGGTTGAGCATTATTTTTTATTTATCTGGGTCTTAAAACTTTCTTGAAGGAGGAGGAAGAAAAGTAGAAGGAGCAGTGTACAGCTTTTCAGTATTTTTGGCCACACCCAATAAGAACTACATTTTACATGAAGAACCAAAGACCCTGTCTCAGCAAGTGAACAAACAGTACTTATCCTGCTTACCCTTACTTCTTGTGATCTAGTCTGATACTCTGTTGCATTTTATTTTTTTTTAAAGTGGTGGTTGTGATCCACTACATTGATTTCATGACCCACTATGGCTTGTGGCTCATGACTAGTGTTCAAAAAATACTAGTTTTAAAGAGTTGACAGGCTGCCAGTGTTGGACCAACATTTTCTGTGTGCTGGGCATTTATCCTCGGAATGAGGAATATTGTGGTAATCCAGAAAGTCACGGACCCTTCCTTTCTGGGGTTTGCAGATAAGGGGAGGAGAACAACATTCAAATCCGTTGGGGCCAGTATTGTATTTGGGAAGTACAGTGGGAGAAACGGGGGTACCTAACCTGTAGCTACTGTTGCTCTGGTGGCTGTCTTTGAAGAAACTGGAATCTGATCTTGGGATTTGAAGGATAGACAGGGTTGCTAAGAGCCTCAGGTTGAGGAGAAGAGTCTGGTCTGTCAGGGAATCTATGCATTTCATCTAGTTGGGGGATAGCAAGAAATATAACTGCATAGGTTAGCAAGGGGCCAGTCATACAGGGCTTACTGGCATTACTGCTTACTGGAATTTAGACTTCCCATTTTAGCTTTTTTAAATGGATAGAATTGTACCTTAGAGTCTAAGGCTTAATGATTGACAAATGAGGAATGGTTTGGAAAGGAAAAGGAGAAAATAGGGAGACCAATGAGATAATTGTTTCAGAATTCCAACTGTGATGAGAGTGGCCTGGATTAGTAGATGAAAAGAAGTGAGGTTTGAGAGGGGCATGGGGTGGTCAGCAGAGCTTGGTGATTAATTAGATGTCAGGATATTGCCAGAGAGGGAAATTCCCAGATTTCAAGTTTGGGCAGCAGAATTGATGAGGATGTCATTTATTGAGACAGCAAGCATAGGAAGAGATGTGTGTGGGTATGGATGGGGGAGGGGTTTTGATGAGTTAAGTTTTGCACATTTTGAAGTTGTGCAATTCTTCTGAATTGTGTAGTCACTATTTTCATTTGGAGAACCTTTTATTTCAGCTAACAAACATTGACTACCTACCAAGTTATAAGTGTTCGCACATAAAGACGAAGCAAGGTGCAGTCTCTGGTCTCAAACCCTTTAGAATCTGGTGGAATTGGTATACATATCTACACAGTTCTCCCATGAGTTAAACTCTGATACAAGTTGTTAAAATGGGTTAGATGAAGGCAGAGGATAGGGATTCTTTCTTTCTTGACATGTACAGTCTGTTATATTTATTGTTTGTTTTTGGCCACAGTGGGTCTCTGTTGCTGCAGGCAGGCTTTCTCTCATTGCAGGGAGTGGGGACTTCTCTGTTGGTGCACAGCCTTCTCTTGTTGGGAAGGAAACACAGGCTCTAGGTGCACGGGCTCAGTAGTTGCTACTTGGTGGCTCTAGGTTGGGTGGGCTTCAGTAGTTGTGGTGCATGGGCTCAGTAGTTGCTACTTGCTGGCTCAGTAATTGTGGTACGTGGGCTTAGTTGCTCCAAGGCATGTGGAATATTCCTGGACCAGGGATCAAACTTGTGTCCCCTGCATTGGCAGGTAGATTCTTATCCACTGTGCCACCAGGTAACTCCAGGGATTATTTCTGAAAGAATGGCTTTGAAGTACTGGGGAAAAACTTCATAGAGGAAATGTATATTTGAATAAGGGTAGGAGAGCATGACCTACTTTTTCTTAGAAGTAGGGAAAGTTGGGAATTCCCTGGCGGTCCAGTGGTTAGGACTCCCACACTTTCACTGCCAAGGGCCTGGGTTCAGTCTCTCAGTAGGGAACTGAGATCCTGCAAACCACATGGGGCAGTAAAAAAAACAAGAAGTAGGGAAAGTTGGAATGGTATTTCAGGTGGAACAAACATAAGTGGTTTACATGTGACTGGAAAACAGACTACATGGTGGAATGTTTTCATAGGAGACAGATGGAAAAGGATGTTGGGGTCCTATTTTGAAAAAGACAGAAATATGCTAAGGAATTTGACATTTATCTCACCATCAGGATAATAATTTTATGAGAATAGTGACATAGTCAGGGAAAGGGTAGTTCTAGTGACCTTGCAAGGAATTGGTAGTAGCGACAGAAACCTAACGGCTGGAAGACCTAGGATTTGTCATTTATCTCTTGGACATGTACATATTTTTTGTTTTTGAGGGTTTTGGTAAGTTGTAATTTTCAAAGTGAATTGTTTATTTTCTTAAGATCCAAGTTTTGTTACCAGTTGTTTGTCATACATGTAGAAAATACAACCAATTAAAAAAACAGTCATGCTCCTCTTTTTTTTTTTTACAGATGTACTAGGAGGCTTTTTTTTTTTTATTTTTAAGAAAAGGGTGTGATAGCTTCTTTAGGAGCCCCTTAGGCATTCCCTTGGAACAAACTCCAATTAGGCAAACAAATCCAGCCCTCAGAGCAAAGCTTCTCACAAGATGTTGCTATACTCAAAATCAAGAAATGATCAGTGGTAGTTAAGTTAGCATACCGTTTAGGCTTAATATAAACATGTAATTGAGTTGATTGGTAAAGTGGGTATTTATTGAAATGAAAATAATAGTATCCTCATCTTTTTCATTTCACACCAAGAAATATCATAAATGTGTTAGGGTTAAGAATAAAACTTCAGGTCAATCACTTCCCAAAGTATTGGTACACGTTTTGATGTCATGGTTGCAAGATTGTTAAGAATGCATATTTTGAAAATTAATATGTGCTTTTGCCGGTTGGCTTTTGAAATTCAGCACCAGCCAACATGCATAGCTGTGTGATCCTATAAAACTTAATATTGATTATCATCTTTGATCAAACTTGTATAACTTACAGATGTTTCGTAAAGTATTAGAAGTCTTACCTGTCTTTCCAGCATGGATATTTCTTTTTTTTTAATATAATATAAGTTTTGGCTGTTCTGGGTCTTTGTTGCTGCAAAGGCTTTTCTCTAGTTGCAATGTGCGGGCCTCTCATTGCAGTGACTTCTCTTATTGCAGAGTACAGGCCCTAGGGTGCACACACATGGGCTTCCGTAGTTGTGGCTCTTGGGCTCTAGGGCACAGGCTCAGTAGTTGCAGTGCGTGGGCTTAGTTGTGGGATCTTCCCAGATCAGGGATTGAACCCATGTCTCTTGTGTTGGCAGGCAGGTTCTTTACCACTGAGTCACCACGGAACCCCCACTGTGGATATTTCATTACATTTTTTAGTGTTCCTTTAAGCTCAGTATTGTAGTTTTGAGTGTCTGTGATCTTTTCCTTGACAGGTGGGTTTTTATGGTTAGATTAATTCTACTTCATCTACAGAGTATTAAAATACTTCTGAATTACAGTACTGAATAGAAATTATTTATCATGAAGTTTACAAAATTGCCTCGATTTTAAAGGCCAACACTGTGCACCCAGAACAGCTGAGTTAAAGAATAGAAGTGCCCCAAACCATTAAGGAAGAGATTTTTGTGAGATTGATAGTTTCATATCTAGCCAAACTGTTTTCAGAATTATTAAAGTTCTGTAGATTTGACTTTCATCTCCAATCCTTATTTTTTTAAAACCTCAGATCTCTGCCCACCTTGTCACTCACCTGGCTCCCATTCATTTTGCTGTGGCTCAGCTCTTCTCCACTCTTAACTTGTCCCTTTCCTATTAGTCCTCTGGCCCCACCACCAGGATGAAAGAAAGGTTTTGAGATCTGGATTGTACATTCATTTAAAGGCACTTTTAATGTCACCAGGGAAGTCCTTTAATATCACAGAGAAAGCTAGCTTAAAGGAGTGATGGATAGATTCTGTCTTTTAAGCAGATACTTGCGAATTGACTAGTTTTAGAATAATTTGTACAGGTATTTTGCTTAATGTACAGTTTAAAATAACCGAGTTTTTATTTGAATTCAGCTTACCTGAAGTACAAAAAATAAGCCTGTCTATTCAGCAAATAAAGTTTGAACCTTCTAAATGGGGAAAAAATTAGTAAGTGCAAGAGATTCTCTTATGCAGTAGAATTAGATTTTGAGCCAAAATTATTTCAGTTTTGCATCTTAGTTTGTAGCTTTAAACTTTTCTTTATACTCATACAACCCAGTGTTTGGGATTATATTGTTAGCAATCCTAATTTTGAAAGTTACACTTGAGTTACATATTTCACGGTAGTGAATATTTGCCCAATTTCTCAGCTAAGTATTTATTGTACAAGAGATGATACAGCTAAATCTGCTATGATGCCCACAGAAGTATAGAAGACACCAAGGGTGATCTACAGAATCAGAATGTAAGAACGAAAGGGTGTTCTGACTCAACACTAGTTTACTACATGTTCAGTCCAAATTCGTTTTTGTTTAAATTGTCACATTTCTTATCCACGGTCCATTGGAAAGAGTCGGACACGACTGGGCGACTGAACTGAACTGAATGTATTATGCTAAACTTTTCAAATCACATTAAAATCTGTCCTGTTAGCCACATTTTGTGTCACCATGTTTGGACTGAATGTATACTCAGGTGAAGAAACATTATTTTTGACCACATTGCCTGGCATTTGGGATCTTATTTTCCCAACACAGGGTTGAAACAAGCCCGCTGCAATGGAAGTGCGGAGTCTTAACCATGGACCTCCAGGCAAGTCCCAAAGAAGCATTTTACTCAAAGTCCTTTTGTATTTGAGCATCTGAGAACTGTATATGGAAACCTGTCAATAAACTATTTGATAGAAGTAGCCTGCTGTTGATGTTGAGCGGTTGATACTTTGGAAAGTAAGCGGGAAACGTCTTACTGGATAGTGTGAGTTCATTCATTTCAAGTTGTTCGTGATACTGTTCTACAGTGTTTGTCATGGGATACTTTAAAGGTAATGGGATAAATTTCAAAGTTATGACCAACCTTGATAGTATATTAAAAAGCAGAGACATTACTTTGCCGACCAAGGTCCGTCTAGTCAAGGCAATGGTTTTTCCCGTGGTCATGTATGGATGTGAGAGTTGGACTGTGAAGAAAGCTGATCGCCGAAGAATCGATGCTTTTGAACTGTGGTGTTGGAGAAGACTCTTGAGAGTCCCTTATACTGCAAGGAGATCCAACCAGTCCATTCTAAAGGAGATCAATCCTGGATGTTCATTGGAGGGACTGATGCTAAAGCTGAAACTCCAATACTTTGGCCACCTCATGAGACGAGTTGACTCACTGGAAAAGACTCTGATGCTGGGAAAGGTTGGGGGCGGGAGGAGAAGGGGACGACGGAGAATGAGATGGCTGGATGGCATCACCGACTCTGTGGACATGAGTTTGAGTGTACTCCGGGAGTTGGTGATGGACAGGGAGGCCTGGCGTGCTGTGATTCATGGGGTCGCGGAGAGTCGGACACGACTGAGTGACTGAACTGAACTGAACTGAACTGAACATTTCTAATAAAAGAGAAAGGGGAGTCAACAAATTAAATATGTTAGAAGCTCACCTTAGTATCCAGAAAAAGTTCTGTCATTTACTATCTTAATCTCCTATTTCTCAGTCCACTGCAGTCTGGCTTATGCACTTCACTGCTCTTAACTTAAACCGCCAACTATCTCCTGTTATCTATATTCAGTGAATTCTCTCTCAAGCATGGAACACCATGAACATTGCCTTCTTGGAACCTGGTTTCCAGGACAGTATTCCTGGTAGATGGGCTGGAGGAGGGTGTTGAATTTTAGCATCCTTTGCTGGTAAGATCATTGTCCCTTAAATACGGGCATGTCCAGGTTATCCAAGACAGTAATTTCAGAATCATTCCTCTCTTTTTCTCTCAGTAACCCCCTAACTATAGTTAGAGAGTTCTTCTGATAGACCTCTTTGATGCCCCTTTAGCAGCAGCCTCCTCACCAATCTGCCTTACTCTAGACTTGTCTGTCGATTTATTCTTCATCTTCTTTGTCTGAGTGGGCTAGAACATGCAGATTTGTTCATATCCTGAGAAGTGAAAGTCTCTTAGTCCTGTCTGACTTTTTGTGACCCCATGGACTGTATTAAGTCCATGGAATTCTTCAGGCCAGAATACTGGAGTGGGTAGCCATTCCCTTCTCCAGGGATCTTCTGCACCCAGGGATCGAACCAGGGTCTCCCACATTGCAGGCAGATTCTTTAACAGCCAAGCCATCAGGAAAGCCCAAGAATACTGGAGTCAGTAGCCTATCCCTTCTCCAGTGGATCTTCCCAACCCAGGAATTGAACCAGGGTCTCCTGCATTGCAGGTGGATTCTTTACCAGCTGAGCTACCAGGGAAGCCCTTTGTTCATGTCATAGTTTGCTTAAAATTCTTCAGTTGGGAAATTTTCCTCTTTACAGTAAAAATCCCAAGGTATTAATGTTAAGGACCCTCTGAAAGTGAAGTCGCTCAGTCATGTCTGACTCTTTGCGACCCCATGGACTGTAGCCTACCAGGCTCTTCCATCCATGGGATTCTCCAGGCAAGAATACTGGAGTGGGTTGCCATTTCCTTCTCCAGGAGTTCTTCCCAACCCAGGGATCAAACCCGGGTCTCCCGCATTGCAGGCAGACACTTTACCATCTGAGCCACCAGAGAAGTTCAAGGACCCTCTTGCTTGCTGCTTTTATTTGTTGAACATGTAAATTTTATCCAGCTGATCTGAACTAATCCCTGTGAAGGGGAAGTTGAGATGGGGCCTGAGAAGGTGATTTATTTGAACCTTTATATTTTTCCTTTCCTTGAAGGAAAAGGAAGAAGCTGAGGAGCTTAGTAAGAGTCATGGATTGAGGCTGGTCAGTATTGAATCCATTGTTTAGTATTTGTTTAAATCCTGGCATTTAAATTTCTAATTATTTTTCCCTTGCATCTTCATACATACTACTTTTTGTTTGGGATTTGCTTTTCTACTAGTTTAGACCATTGGGTTTTATTTCTGTTTATGACAAACTGGTTAAAGACATAATCATTCATTTTTAGTAATCTTTTTCTATATGCTGCTCATGAACTTGCAACCAGGTTTTTTTCTGGGAAGCCCCTTCCAGAAGGACCTAATGGGGAAAGATTGGAAGTTAGATTTGCTAAAATAAAACCCTCATGTTACATTTACTGAGCTTTAGTATAGTGCTCTTAACCCTTTGGGGTTTCCCTGTTGGCTCAGCAGGTAAAGAGTCTGCCTGCAATGCAGGAGAGACAGGTTTGATCCTTGGGTTGGGAGGATCCCTTGGAGAAGAAAATGGCAACCCACTCCAGTATTCTTACCTGAAAAATCCCATGGGCAGAGGAGCCTGGCGGGCTGCAGTACAAACGGTCTCAAAGAGACAGATGCGACTGAGCACACCTCTTAACTCTTACCAGTATAGAACTGATACAGTTTGAATAATTTTTCTTAGTCTGTAAATATTTAAGTTTTGTTTAAAAATGTTTTCTCAGTTTAAAATGTTCAGAAAAGTTACAGTTCTCATAATGTTCACTACTACTCTAAAACAACTGCTAAAAATGAAGTCTGTTTGCTTACTTACATAGAACATTCAGCTGGAATCCAGGGACTTTATCCCTGTTCAGCAACAAAATAGTACAATCTCAGGGAAGCCGGAGAACGCAATGACAAGCCACTCCAGTACTCTTGCCTAGAAAATCCCAAGGACGGAGGAGCCTGGTGGGCTGCAGTTCATGGGGTCGCTACGAGTCAGACACGACTGAGCGACTTCACTTTCACTTTTCACTTTCACACATTGGAGAAGGAAATGGCAACCCACTCCAGTGTTCTTGCCTGGAGAATCCCAGGGACGGGGGAGCCTGGTGGGCTTCTGTCTATGGAGTCGCACAGAGTCGGACACGACTGTAGTGACTTAGCAGCAGCAGCAGCAGCAGGGAAGCCAGTGACGGATCACTAACTGCACCTATAAAATGGGAGAATCAGTCATTTCTAATCTTGGGCCCTTCCTGGGAGGGGCAGTGTTCTCTAAGAGGCCTGAGGAAAATGCATCTTCGCTCTCCCAGTTCCTCCCCACCTAGTATGTGCTTGTGTGCTCAGTCTCTTCACTCCTGTCTGACTCTGCAATCCCATGGACTGTCCATGGGCTTCTCCAGGCAAGAATACTGGAGTGGGTTGCCATGCCCTCCTCCAGGGGATCTTCCCGACCCAGGGATTGAACCCGTGTCTCTTGAATCTCCTGCATTGGCAGGTGAGTTCTTTACCACTAGCACCACCTGGGAAGCCCAATATGTTCTGCCTTTATATTTTTGTCTGTTTCCAAGTAAACACTACTAGGTGATCCTGAAGGATCCTTTGCTCAGTCCTACCTGGTATATAACTTTTAAAAGAGGATTAATGAATTTACACATTTTTTTATAGACACATTTATGTACTTTGGAATTTTACTTTTTTTAATATGTAAGAACCATCTCATTAGCTCTTTAAAAAAAACTCCATTCATTCATGGGGTAGAATAGCCTTTTGATAGAAGAGGTAACATGAGCTCAGTTGGAAAGTAATTGGTAAATTAAGTCAGCTTGTAAGAATTAGGTTTTAAACCCCAGGTATTTGGACCCCTTAAACTGTGCTAAGTTAGGTACCAGGGATGGCTGATGGCATTCGGGAATCCTAAACGTGCAGAACTCTGAGGCACAATCAGACTAGCTCAGAACAGTCAGTGGTAATCAAATGAAATAGTAAGATCTGTTTAGTCATGGGTCAAAGTAGATAACGACTCTTTTGAGTCTTCTTTGCTGTGCAGGCTTTTCTCTGCCTGCAGTGAGTGGAGCTCTTGCAGTGCACAGACTTCTCACTGCGATGGCTGCTCTTGTTGGGGAGCACGGGCTGTAGGTGTGCGAGCTTCCATCGTTGTGGCCTAGGGGCTTAGTTACCCTGTAGCATGTGGGATCTTCCCGGATTCAGGAATCAGACCTGTGTCTCCTGGATTGGCAGGCGGATTCTTTACCACCGAGCCACCAGGGAAGCCCGTGACACTCTAGCATAGTCTTCCAAATTTAATTAATATAATCATTGAAAATAACAAGTTTTAAGGAAAGGTTAAGAGAACTTTTATAAATTTGTAAATTACCCAATCAGATATAGTGTGCAATTGCAGAATTGCTGGAAACGTTTATTATCACATTCATTTATTGAGTATATGTGAGGTGCTATGGGAAGTGTAAATGTTAAATGAGACCTTTTCAATGCTTAAAATTTGGTAAAGAAGATGCACACACATATTTAGCTATAACAAAAGGTAGAAGATAGGAAGTACATAACTGAGGTTGTGTAACAGTGAACCATCTTAGAAAATAAGAGTACTTGAATCAGACTTTGAGTTGAAACCTGAGTGGATCTTTTGTAGTGATCACTGAGTTAGGTCTGTTGAAAATACAGGATTGCTATGAAAAGAACAGCCCTACAACCATTGTCACGGTCTGCCAGTGTTAGCTTTCCTGTCTGCTTCACAGTGGAGCCTGGCTTTGTAATGAGATGTTGCCTCTTTTGGAACAGTAACCGGGTGCAGCCGATTGTAGTACAACCGGGTTGTAGTACAGGTTAAGTTAAACCCTCAAGATGAGGGCCTGGAGGAAGGCTTCTGTGTTCCTGAGGCTGATTTCTCCTCAGTGAACTCGCTGTATGTGACTCTTAACTACTGCTGAGATTCTTGGAGGATTAATGAGAATAATGTATTTATTGAGGAAACGCAAACAATATGACACGTTGGAAGTGCCTTATAAAAATTTGTTTTTGTTATTATAAGCTAGTCTTATCTCCTAATAGAGTGATGATTCTATTGAATAATAATAGGTAACGTTTTCATAGTTCTTAGTATATACCAAGCACTACTATAAATACTTGTATTAACTTGTCGAATTCTCACAAATAACCTGTGAAGTGGGTACTTCTCCTGTTGTGGAAACTAGGTTCTTCTGTGTATACTTTAAAATAGTCTTGTCTGGTGGTTTGAAAAATTGTTAGGTTTTTTTTTGGTGGGGGGTGGTGTTGCTTGGCATTTGAGATCTTAGTTCCCCGACCAGGGGTGGAACCAGTGCCCCCTTGCAGTGGAAGCATAGTCTTAACCACTGGACTGCCAAGAAGTCCCCTGTTAGAATTTTGATTGGCATTGCATTGAATCTATAGGTCAATATCGGGGAAGAATTGATGTCTTTATGTAATATTGAGGATTTGTACCTATATATTTTGTGATGTTATTCTGTTTATTTAGATGGTCTTTAGTTTCATAGTTCACCTATATCTTCTAATACTATTGTCAGATTCCTCCCCCCATTTCTTAAATTATTTCTAATTATTTGTTACTGATATGCAGAAATACAATTAAATTTGCTGACCTCTTACTATTTCCACTTCTTTGCCTTGGAATTTCCCTGTTGACAGGTGTACTGTTTGCATAGAGTAAGTTATGTTTCTTCCTTTTCAGTCTTGACTCATGAATATTTCTTGTATTATTGCTTTGACTAGAGACTCCAGTTCAGCACTGAATGAAGTGGTTGTTTTGAGTATCTTTGTCTTGTTCTGATGCTGAAGAGGCTATTTTTAATGTTGGTGCATTATCTATAATTGCTGTCAGTTTTTAGGTTTTGGTAGAGCCCTTTTTATCAGTTTAAGGAAGTTCTCATCAGTTGTATGTGTGTGTGTCATTTTTTTTTTTTTTAATTTTTTATTTTCTATCGGAGTGTTACTGATTTACACAGGCTTCCCTGGTGACTCAGTGGTAAAGAGTTATCTGCCAACACATGAGATGTGGGTTCAGTACCTGGATGGGGAAGATACATTGGAGAAGGAAATGGCAACCCACTCCAGTATTCTTGCCTGGAAAATCCTACAGAGGAGCCTGGCAGGCTACAGTCCATGGGGTCGCAAAAAGTCAGACACGACTACAGACGAGAGCATAGTTGACTTGTTTCAAGTGTACAGCACAGTGATTCAGTTATACGTATATCTGTTCTTTTTCCCATCAGGTTTTGATTGCTGTGGTTTTGTTTTTAAAATCGTGATTGGGTATTGACTTTTCTCCAGTGCTTTTTATTCCAGTCATTGAACCTAATGTTTTCTTTCTTCTCTGTTACTGTGGTGAATATGCAAACCTCTCTTCCTGGATTCCTGAGATGATCCCAACTTGGTCATGATATTACCTCATCTTTAAGACACTGATACATTTGGTTTGCTCTTTTTTAAGGATTCCTGCTTCTGTGTTCATGACTTTTCTTGTACTGGCCATGTGTGGTTTTTAGAGTATTTCTGTTTTCTAGAAGTATTTGTGTGAGGTTGAATTATCTTTTCCTTGAAAGTTCAGTAGGACATGCCTGCAAAAATACTTATGTTTGGTCTTTATGGGAAAATTAAGCAATGGTTCTTTGATAGTAATAGGAATATTCAGGCTTTCTGTGTTTCCTTTTAAACTTTTTAAATGGAAGAATTCAATTTAATAGAAAAAAGAATTCCCGTGTGCCTGTTACTTCAGGTTACTAATAATTTTGTCCCCTCCCCCCGCTCTGTGTTTTCTGCTGGAGTTTTTAAAAGTAAATCCCAGACTTCTTGTTTCACTAGAAATGCTTCAATATATATCTCTCAGGATTTATTTTAATAACTATTCTGTTGTCGTACCCAACAAAATTAATGATTTAATATTATCCATTAATCAGTATTTGTATTATCTTGATTCTCTTCTTAAATGTATTTCCACAGTTGGGTTGAATCAGGTATTCAAACGAGGTACTGTTGAATCTCTTGATAACTTCTACCATTGACTTGTTGGAGATGCAGGGATACATATAATTTCTTTTTGATTGAGGTTTATTGAGTGCCTAACAGGAATTTATTAAGGACACATGGGATCACTAGTTGTGGCACTTGGGCTCAGTAGTTGAAGTTCATAGGTTTAGATGCCCCCATCCCCAATCAGGGATGGAACGTCCCCTGCACTGGCAGGCAGATTCTTAACCGCTGGACCACCAAGGAAGTTCAGCAGTGCCCTTTTCATGTTAAAACTACTTGGAGAATTAAAACTCAAAACACCTTAGTCCTTCTGTTTACATAACACTGCAATCATATACTTTTAAGCGGCTTTCATTCTACTGTCCCCCTGGAGTACACAAGGAAACAGTCTACCATCAGCATATGATGAATTAATACTGTCAACAACCAAGGACAGTTTTGCACTTCCAAGGCACATTTGGTGATACCTGGAGACATTTTTGATTGTCCCAAATTGGTTAGAGGTGCTACTAGTGTTAACCGGAGAGACCAGGGATTTGCTGAGTATAGTGCACGGGACAATTTTTCCTTCCTCCCAAGCAGAATTATCTAGCCTAGAATGTTCAGTAGTGCCAAGGACAAGTAACCCTAGGTTAATCTATAATTTTCGCATCTTATTTTTGGCACGGGAGTAGGGCAGAGATGAAGTGGTAATGGTTTGTAGGTTGGTGAAGGAACTAGACACATGGTTTCATATCTTACTCAGCTAGATTTTGGTTAAGGAAAACTAATCTGTGGTTTGAAGTCAGGTGAACACAACTTCATTCAGCTTTGTGGCAGGCGCTGTGTGATAGCAGTTAGAGGTAAGCAGCCCCTGTCTTCCTGGAGCTTAAGCTGAGTGATCTCCAAAGAGAGGATCTTTTTTTTTTTATCAATTGTCTTTATAGTTATATTTTTCATCTTTTTTTTTTCATTATGAATTAACTTTGTGTATAGATTCTGGATTTAGTCTGTGAGATGAGTTATTTTAACCCCTTGTAAGAAATTCTGGAATAGTAAACAATTTTAATTATGTATCTCTTTCATGACTGTCAATACAAACTTTCAGCGACTTGTAATGCATATCACACTAAGATGTATTCTTCTTTGATTTTATTTTAGGTACAGTTTATAAATGTTTAAACTTGTTGGCACGATAGTACTCTTTTATATATATTTTATATGTACATACACACAGAAACATGTAAAATAAAACTTTAGTATAACATGAAAAACTAATACAGTTTTCCATGGAGTGAGGTTTAGAAATGATCTTTAATGCTTATCAAGAACAAGTATAGAGAAGTTTGTAATTTTGACTGTCATACTTTAACCTTTATCTTTCCTCTTTGTTTTTAGATTTTGGCTCTCTGTTTGACTTGGAGCATGACTTACCAGATGAATTAATCAACTCTACAGAATTGGGACTAACCAATGGTGGTGATATTAGTCAGCTTCAGACAAGTCTTGGCATAGTACAAGATGCAGCCTCTAAACATAAACAACTGTCAGAATTGCTACGGTCTGGTAGTTCCCCTAACCTCAATATGGGGGTTGGTGGCCCAGGCCAAGGCATGGCCAGCCAAGCCCAACAGAACAGTCCTGGATTAGGTTTGATAAATAGCATGGTCAAAAGCCCAATGGCCCAGGCAGGCTTGACTTCTCCCAACATGGGGATGGGCACTAGTGGACCAAATCAGGGTCCCACGCCATCGGCAACAGGTATGATGAGCAGTCCAGTCAACCAGCCTGCCATGGGAATGAACACGGGGATGAATGCCGGCATGAATCCTGGAATGCTGACTGCCGGCAATGGACAAGGGATGATGCCTAACCAAGTCATGAACGGTTCAATTGGAGCAGGCCGGGGGCGACCTAATATGCAGTACCCAAACCCAGGCATGGGAAATGCTGGCAACTTAATGACTGAGCCACTGCAGCAAGGCTCTCCCCAGATGGGAGGGCAGACAGGACTGAGAGGTCCCCAGCCTCTTAAGGTGAGTGCGGTTTCGGTTTGTGTGCCCTGTCAGTGTATTTCTGAGTGTCCCGGGGTGGAGGAGGAGAGCCTGTCGTCTTTACTGCTCATGTTTAATGTTCTTATATTGTGCAGCATTTCCCACATATTATATGCCAGGGATCTATTGTCACAAATTTTATAATGCTCTTACATTAAATGTAAGTGATACATTTAACAACTGTGAAGGTAAATGATTGCCAGCTAATTCTTCTTCCCTGTGACACAAGTATTAGAATATTTTCATCTCATTTTAGCCTTCAAAGCCTCGCTTAAAACACAGTTTTGAGAGTGCTGGCGTTATACCATCTTCAGATAGACTTTGTTTGTTCCCATTGCTTGGAATTTCCCTGGTTTTTAAAAGATGTGTAATTATTTTTCCTTACTGGTTAATGGATATTAAGATGTGTTTTTGTTTAGTCACTTAAGTTGTGTCCAACTCTTGCAACCCATGGACTCCAACCTGCCAGGCTCCTCTGTGCATGGAATTTTCTAGGCAAGAATATGGGAGTGGGTTGCCATTTCCTTCTCCAGGGGATCTTTCCAACCCAGGGATCTAACCCACATCTCTTGTGTTGGCAGGCAGGTTCTTTACCACTGAGCCACCTGGGAAACCCTAAAGATGCACTAGTTTGTCATATAGCCCCAACCAACATTCCAGGTGTTCTAATTAACCTGATTTTCGCTGTTATTTGAAAGGCTTTTCTCCTAGCCTTATCAAGTAGAGAATTGTTAAATACATTTTAAAATACATTTAAATATGTACTCTGTATAATTAAAATTTTATAAGTGTATATTTTATGTTTATTCCTCCATATTTTTCCTACACATTTTATTCCTTTTTCTTGAAATGGCATCACACTATAGTTGCCAGTCTCTGACATGTAATTATTCCTAAGTTCTTGTTGAATGAAAGAGATGGCTTCACTTGTAAGATGATATTAGAGATGGGACAGATTTTCACATAGAGTTAGGAGCAAGCGTGCTCTGTAAGAGCAATAATTTGAGTAGCACTGGGACTTGTGTATTCCTGAGAAGCATGATGGTGAGAATTCTAGAATGAAAGTAAAACGTGAATGAATTGGGAGTGGGAACCCTGAGGTCACGGAGATAAATGAAAGCCCTTAAATATGTGTGGTGTGTGTGTGTATTTTTTATAGATACAGGGTAAAAAATATAGACAACTTAGGAAAGGATTCTGTTTGGTGTCAACTGCCTACTCTCTAGGGTCTCCCTTTTTGGCACTTTTATGTCACTGTGTTGATGTGGTTTACTTAAAATATTTGGAATGAGAACCAGAAACAAGAAGGTAGAGTATTTATTAAGTACCTCTTTTGGATTCTAGGGATATGCCTATTAAGAGTCCCTGCCCTCCTGATGTTTATATGGGGGCAGGGATGACAAACATTACACCTTCACAGATTGAGCAAATATTTACTGAGTTGTAGCTTTGATGCTGAAGCTAGAGCAGTGAATAAACTCACTTCATGGAACTTACTTTCTAGGGTACACTTAAGATGTAAATTAATAGTTTTCCAGGTAGTGCTGTGAAGAAAAATAAGAAAAGGCTCATTAGGAGAATGCCTAGGTTGAGAGTGGGTCACTGTTGTGTTTATAATCTAAATCACAAATTTCTACATCAGCATTGTTTCAGGTTGGATGTATAGCAGTAAATTAATCAAAGACAAAAACTCCTTGGCTCTGTGGAGCCTATATTTTCTTTCTTTTTTTTTTTTTTGTGGAGCCTGTATTTTCATGGGGAGGGGTAATTCAAATATAAAGACTTTATTACTAAAATATTTAAGTGAATACCACCTGTGTGAGTACTGAACCCATAAAGTTTAAGAGTATTAAGTATAAGGCAGAGAGGAAGAATCCATGCTGAGAGAGAAAAAGACAAGTCTTTATCCCAAATCCTAATGGGTTTTAAAGGAGACTCTTACTCCCAAATTTGCAGTCTTGATGGGTGTGGTTTTAGGTGTTCTCTATCAATTTGAAAAATAGTCCCTATGGGGAGGTGAGGCCCCTGAATTAGTAGTGTAAGAGTCATAGGAATAAGTATGGACAGTGTTTAGGACTAGGTGTCTTTTCGGTTCTGAAAGATCCCTAACCTTCCTTCTTTGTCATTGCACATGCCACCCTGCCACTGCCTCTCCTACCTGTCAGCAGTTGGCACAGGGGAATGACTGAATATAGGTATATTCATGAAAGCCATTAGGTAGACCAGGTCAGGATGTAGTTTAATTTTGTTTTTATTATTTGGGGATTCATGGAGTCACATTTTCACATTTACTACTGTTTTGCATTACTGTTGATAGATGCAAGTCTTATTAAGGGATTTTTGTCTCTTAAATATACCTGAGAAGGCAATGGCAAGCCACTCCAGTACTCTTGCCTAGAAAATCCCATGGACGGAGGAGCCTGGTGGGCTGCAGTCCATGGGGTCGCTACAAGTCAGACACGACTGAGCGACTTCACTTTCACTTTTCACTGTCACACATTGGAGAAGGAAATGGCAGCCCACTCCAGTGTTCTTGCCTGGAGAATCCCAGGGACGGGGGAGCCTGGTGGGCTGCCGTCTATGGGGTCACACGGAGTCGGACACGACTGAAGTGATTAAGCAGCAGCAGCAGCAGCAAATATACCTGAACTGTTCACATTGTTGTATTTTTGGCACTGGTTTTGTGTTTGTTACCATCATGTGTTTTATGTGTTCCTGTGTTCCCTAAGTTTCTGTTTTTAATGCATCGGACACTAAGAGACAACCTGTAGAGTCAGATTTATTTTTAAAGAAAGATAAAATACTGCCCTGCAGTTCCTCTGGTTTTAGTTGCCTAGAACTAACTGGCTTCCTGGTCCTCTGCCTTTTCAGTTGAGGTGGAGATCTGTATCCCTGTGGTCCAGGTAGGTGGTAGGTAGTTGGACATCTGGATCACATTAGCTGTAGAGAAGGGAACAAGATGAGATAACTAGCTACAGTATAACAGAAATTAAGTACAGTATATTCCCTTCCTGTTATACTTAGTGAGAGTAGAGGGGGTTGAGTAGGTAGAAATGGTAGGGGTGAGGAGGTTGGTTGTGTTTATTTCCTAACACAGGCAGCAAAACTCTGAGGGAGATGGCACACAAAAAGCCTGAGGGTCTTTGTTGGTCACAGTGACCAGAAGTGTTAGGAATGAATTACTGCCAGCAGTTAGTGCGGTCTGTATATTTGAGACCAGGGTCTGCTAAAGTGAACTTGGACTTTCTAGGTTATGCATTGTGATTGAGGGGACAAGCAGTGTCAGGAATTGTTGAAACTTGTGTAGGCAGTCACGGTGATGTCTATGTGAACAGATGTGTGAAGGACCAAACTCTACTAGGATGCACTTGATAAAGACATTATGCGTCTTAACAACTACATGAAGGCATCTTACTAATTCCTGTGTTTTATTTATATAAATTGTGGACTCTTAAATGACTTTCATTTTACGTCTACCCTTGATTTCCATGCTAATAAGAAACACAAGTGAAATCCAGCTCCCCCAAGTGTAGGCGAGCACACTGTTGGAACTGCGTTAGTGTAAATATCAGTACTTTAAAAGCAATATGTAGCAGCAGTGCTCCCAGCCCCATTTGGAACTACCAGGAGAAACTGGAACTTTTCACATAAGCCTGTTTTTGTATTTGATTATCCCTACATTTTCACTGGTCACATTCACATAGGAAATTCCAGTTATCAGTGACCAAATATGTTTTTACTCTGGCTGCATCCCACTGAGGCTGCCTGTTTTTTTATGCTTTCACCAGAACGATGCCACTTCCTCAGTCTCATTCCCTATCATCATCCCTGCCTCTGTGAATTTAGTATTTTATTTCCTTTATGGGTTAGCATTCAGGAGCCAAAAAATAGGGAAGGAAGGTGTGCCACTCACTGCCTAGATAAAGGGAAAGGGAAAAGCTGAAGCATGTTGGAGATTCAAGAAACATGGTGCTCTCAGGTTTGCAAGTTAATGGGTAAGGGAGATAAGTAGTACTTCTGCCATGGAGAAGTAGTCAGGTTCTCATGAAGATAATGAAAGGTCTGGTATACCATCGTTTTTACCCCTTATGAGTAGAAAAAAGTGAGGACAGATAGCAAGAAAGCCTGTTAGATACAGTCTACAAAAGTTGTGATCAGGGACTTGAATTAAGACAGTGACAGTGGGCGCGGATACATGGAACTGGGTGGCTAGAGGTAGAATTTGAAGGACCCTTTGATAGAATTGGATCTGTGTGAGAAAGATGAGAAGAAACCTGGCATGATTCCTTTAGCATCCTTAGTTTCAATCCTGAGTGCTTGCAAGTAGGCAGTGATTGACTTACACAGGGGTCTTATGTGGAAGACTAGAGTTGTGAGTTGCATCATTGTTATCAGTAAAACATTTGGCTTCTGAATAATTAATGCTGTGTTCTTTAAGCTACAGTATGATGGTTCCACACGGAGTTACATAAAGACAAGGAAATACTTTTTTTTAAAGCCATGCTCTGCGGCATATGGGATCTTAGTTCTCTGACCAGGGATCCAACCTGTGTCCCCTGCAGTGGAGGTGCAGATTCCTAACCACTGGACTGCCAGGGAAGTCCTCAAACTTCCTTTTTAAAGTACATAGGGATATTGAGGAAGCTCAATGATTTGATTAAAAATAAAACATGGTATTTAATAAATATTAAAAAATAAATAAAGTACATAGGGATTGCAAATACACTCAGATTACTTTAAGAGGCAAGGAGGCAATTTAATAAAGCAGCTAGGTATAAGATATCCAGAAATGCAGGCTTTAAAGTTTACATGCTGTATCTAGATAATTCAGATTCAAAAAATTTTTAAATCACTGTTCTACTTGTCCCTAAATTAAAAATAAAGACATATCCCCCAAACTACCAGTTTTCTACCTTGTTTTTGGTATTTGTTTTTTTAACCCAGCCTCTCCACACAGCATTTGGGATCCTAGTTCCCTGACTTCAAGCCCAGGCCCCCTACACTGGAAGCACAGAGTCTTAACCACTGGACAGTAAGGGAAGTCTCCTCCCTTTTTTTTTTTTAAATGCTGGAATAAGCATTCAAATGCTTTGATATATCAAGTTCTCTAATATATTTAAGGATTAGATGGTTTATTGAGTTGAATTTGTTAGTTATAGTTTGCACATTAAATGAAAGTTATTTAGTACATTGAAAGTGGAAATGAATGGCAGAACCTGCTTAGTAGGTGTAGCTAAATGAAGACACATTTTTAGTAACATCTCATATTTACAGGAAACACCTCTAAATTTACTGTACCTCTGCCCCGGTCTTTTTATATATGGAGAATTTCTTTTAAAGTTGTTTTTGTAAATTACGAAGTGGAAAAGGAAAGGAAATAGTATGTCCTATTAGTGTGGGGAATAAGTTGTAATTTCTTTTCTGTTTCTTGTTCTTAGATGGGAATGATGAACAACCCTAATCCTTACGGTTCACCATACACTCAGAATTCTGGACAGCAGATGGGAGCCAGTGGCCTTGGTCTCCAGATTCCAGCAAAGTCTGTACTACCAAATAGCTTATCTCCATTTGCAATGGACAAAAAGGCAGTTCCTGGTGGAGGAATGCCCAATATGGTGGGTAGTAATCTGTCTGCAGATTTGTTTTCCATCTGACACTTGAGCAAAAGAAATGTGTTTGGGACTTCCTGCTGGTCCTGTGGTTAAGACTCTGTGCCCCCAATGCAGGGGGGATGGGTTCCATCCCTGGATGGGGAACTAAGATCCCACATGCCATGCATGCTTGGTGCAGCCAAAAGATTTTTCTTTTTTTAAAAGAATTTTGTTAAACTTTTATGTTTTCTGTTCTGCTACAAAGCAGGACACTAGGATGTAATGGGATGGTTTCTGTGATCAGGGAAGCTTATGCCTGCCTTCCATTTCACATGGTGTTTTTTAACTTGGGTATTGACCAGTAAGGGTGTTAGTCCAAACAGAAGCAAGTGGGGCTGCCATAATGAAAGTTTTGGGGTCCTGCCATATTCAACTCCTTGTATACGCAATTCTTTCTATGGGATAGGAAAGTGGAACCTTTTTCCTCTTCAGTCAGTCATCTGGATATCTATTGATTTATATCTGGTACTGTTAGAAATAACTTCCCTCCCTCTCAAAGTTACACATTATTTTTAACAGTGTTGTTATGGAAAAATCTCCAACTCTTAACATTGCTATTTTTCTAAAGTAAAACTATCTCTAGTTGTGAATGTATCAAATAGTCCATGTTCGTCTTCAAAAATTGTACTATAGGAATTTTATTTCCTTTTCAGATATTTTAGGTTTTTTGCTTGAATGCCTGTATTTCACATATTCTGCTAAGTACTGGAAATGAAAGATTAACACGTTTCTCTGTCTCCAGAAATGTTTACTTTTCTATAGAAAAAAACGAATTTTGTCCAGAGTTTACAAAAGCTACTTTTTCACCCACCTGAAGGGCCGCTGCTAGGTCTCCCGAGATGGTCTTCACTATTTCAAAACCTAACTTGAACACGCTCTTCACAATAGATTCCTTTATTTTCCCCCTTGCACTGGACTTTACCTTGTCCTTCTCTTTCTTTTGCTCTCTGTATGTTATACATACTTTGATTATATTACTTGTTAATATAGTAATAGTAATTTATTTTCTTGTTAAATTAAGCTTCTTGATGGCAGAAGCCATCGTTTATTTATCTTAGAATCCCCTGTGTTAAAAAATTGGGTCTGGCACCTAGTAGATGACATGTTGTTTAACGTTTTCATTGAAAATCTCCAGGTCCATATTTATGCAGGAGGTAGCACCCAGTGACACCTAACATTGAACGTGTCTTTACTGTTGTACCCCTTAGGGCCAGCAGCAGGCCCCGCAGGTCCAGCAGCCAGGCCTGGTGGCTCCGGTGGCTCAGGGGATGGGTTCTGGGGCACATACAGCTGATCCGGAGAAGCGCAAGCTCATCCAGCAGCAGCTTGTCCTCCTCCTGCATGCTCACAAGTGCCAGCGCCGGGAGCAGGCCAATGGGGAGGTGAGGCAGTGCAACCTTCCCCACTGTCGAACAATGAAGAACGTCCTTAACCACATGACACACTGCCAGTCGGGCAAGTCTTGCCAAGGTGAGTGGGCTCAGAGGTTCTTTATGCTCCACAATCAGTATTTATTTATAGTTAGAGCTGATCACATTTTCTCTCTCCTGAGACTCCTTACTGATAATGCCTTACTCTCTGTTACGATAAAATTTCAGTATCATTTTGTTAGTATCTAGAGATGTGGTAGTAGAGGAAGTTTTAGAGACTTCTCTTTTGCAAGGAACTTTTATTTGCCCCAGCATAGCTTTAAATATTGAGAGTTTGCTATTACGTAGGCAAATACTAAGAAGAATGTTACCCAACTTAATATAATTATAGAGCCATTAGGAATCTGTTTGTATTTTATATTGGAGCGTAGTTGCTTTACGATGTTGTGTTTGTTTCTGCTGTACAGCAAAGTGAATGTTACACATATTATAAATCCACTCTCTTTTAGATTCTTTTCACATGTAAGTCTTTAGAAAATATTGAGTAAAGTTTCCTGTGCTATACAGTAGAATCTTACTAGTTAACTGTTTTATAGAGTATCGTAGTATATATATGTCCTTCCCAATCTCCCAATTTTTCCACCTCCCCTGCATCTCTGACTCTGTTTCTGTTTTGTAAATAAGTTCATTTGTACCCTTTTGGGGGAAGGTTGCACTGGGTCTTTATTGCTGCATGCATGCTTTCTCTAGTGTTGTGCAGGGGCTACTCGCTGTGGTGGCTTCTCTTGTTGAGGAGCGCAGGCTCTAGGAACTCAGGCTTCAGTCGTTGCGCTCGGGGCCTAGAGCGTGAGGGCTCAGAAGTTGTGGCACACAGGCTTAATTGCTCTGTGGCGTGTGGAATCTTCCTGGACCAGGGTTGATTGGCAGGCAGATTCCTATCCACTGAGCCACCAGGGAAGCCCTGTACCATTTTTTTTTTTTTTTTAAGAGAAATCTGTTTTTTAAAGATTTTTCTCATACAGTGTTGTGGTCAAAAATAGAGACTGTGGAAATCAGACTGCTTGAGTTTGAATCCCACTTTGGGTGCTCTGTGACTTTGTTCAAATTACTTAACCAGTTTTTTCCTATTTTCTCAACTGTAAAATATAAGGATTAATAACTACCCTTTAGGGGGTGTTAGGAAGATGCATTAATAACATTTGTAGCACTTGTTATGTGGTTGATAAGTTAGCCAATAATAATGTAAAAAATCATTTTTCTTCTTATTAGTGGCACACTGTGCATCTTCTCGACAAATCATTTCACACTGGAAGAATTGTACAAGGCATGATTGTCCTGTGTGTCTACCCCTTAAAAATGCTGGAGATAAGAGAAATCAGCAGTGTAAGTGAAGTATTCTTAGACTCTTCACCAGTGCAATTTGGTGAGATTTAATGTACTTGATTATATGAAGTTCCTGTGACTGCCAGTGCTATCATACTAGATTATTTCCACTTATCACAAACTTCATAATAATAAGGTTAGAACTGAAGTATTTATTACTTAAAATAAGATCCAGAAAGATCATTGCTTTGACATTGGGCAGATTATTACGCTTCTCTACCTGTGATCTAAATATTTAGATAATTTGAAATTAATGTTAAGGAAAAGTTTGAGGTTATTTTTAGAAGCCTGGAGGTGATGAGCTTTTCTTAGAGAAAAAAAGTATCAAAAGTAGAAAGTACAGCCACCACGTCTCATTTAGGACCTAAATTTAGGATTGAAAGGTAGCATTTAGGATTGAAAGATAAATTTGGAACTGCATATAGCATATTTTTTAAAAGAATGAAATTCCATAAATTAGTAAGTAAATCATAGATATCCTAGTAGAGAATTGGGACTAGGAAATAGTTCACTAGAAGGAGGAAATACCCAAAAGTTCCCTATTAAATTAAGTAATGAAATAAAATACCATTTCTTTCCTGTCACGCTGTCATGCATTCTTGGTGGGAACATTGATACAGCTTGTGGGGAGGCTTTTGGGTATTTTGGATCAAAAGTTTTTCATGCCAGTGATGCTCTTTGACCAATCAGTTCTACGCTTAGAAATTTAAGGAAATAATGGGAAACAAGATGCATGTATTTCATAATCACACAATAGTATTTTTGTGTTTAAAATTCAGACATGATAGTATTTCCTGTCTCAGCATCTTTAATATTGTAATACTCTTTCTGTTTTCCCTAGCAATTTTGACTGGAGCACCAGTTGGACTTGGCAATACTAGCTCTCTAGGGGTGGGTCAACAGTCCACTCCCAGCCTAAGTACTGTCAGTCAGATTGATCCCAGCTCTATAGAAAGAGCCTATGCAGCCCTTGGACTGCCCTATCAAGTAAATCAGATGCCGAGCCAGCAGCCCCAGGTGCAAGCGAAGAATCAGCAGAACCAGCAGTCTGGGCAGTCTCCCCAAGGGATGCGGCCCATGAGCAACATGAGTAAGTCTGTGTCCTTGTCATGGCAGAGGTGACACCAGCTGTGTGTGTGATTGCCATGTAACACGCAAGGGTAGCTCCTTAGTTTATTTTAGTCTGCGTGTATGTGTATGTCTCTTTTACTCCCTCTCTGTTCTCTTCCCGTCTCCCTGTCTTTTTTTGTTGTTGTTACGTGATTAATTTTTTGAAATAACTTTTAGAAGATTATAGTGTAAAAATCCCCTTGTAATCCGTATACCAGAGGCAACAGCTATTGGTGTATATCCTTAATCTTGTTGTGCATATATTAGTCTCTGTTTCTAGAAATGGGATCCCATGAGTTTTAACAGACTATTCTTCATACAGTGTGAACATCTTTCTGTTTCTCTACCTAATGTATCCTTTTTGATGCTTCTATAGTATTTTGTTGTATAGAATAGTCTTGTTACAGGTGGACATTTAAGTTTCCAAATTTTTTGATATTTTAAAGTATAGAAAGAAATGGTTGTGTTTGGGCTGGAAGTTATTCTTTTGGTTTGAGGTGTTTGATTATTGTTTACATAGATTTCACTGTATCTGGTAGCTGAGGTGATTTGCCTTTGAAATAGTTTATCAGATACACTTGTTTGCCAACCTCTTTCTAGGATAGAACAGAGGGAAGGGAAGAGTGAGCAGTGTTCTTTATACCCTAATTTGAGGGTGGTTTTTATTCTATAATTATATGAGGAAAGAGATTGGCCCTATGACTATCTCTTTACTGTCAAGCAGTTAAACATCTAAGCAGTTTTGGTAAGCCCATGACTTAATACTTTGCTTCTTATTCTAAAATCGTTCTTGGTGATGAAGTTCTCTGTAACTAGACAGCAGTCTGATTTGAAGTAATCTACCATGCTTTTTCCTCTGAAACTCATTTTTGCTGTTCTATTGATAGGTGCAGTAGGCTTTAGTTTTTGCACATTATTGTTTGATTCTAAATGAGAAGGCAAAGTTGGGCACGCTACTCATAAAAATGTAAATCTTATTGATTTTTATTACTTTTAACTTAAGAAAATATACACTCTAACAGGGAATGCTAACCTGTTAAAGAGTTATTGAGAGAGGAGTTTATTTGCAAGTTAGCTTCTTGGATTTGTTTTTTACCTTTCTGAGTCTTTTTTCTTTTGTAATTTTTGATCTACTGTTTTTGGGGGGGCATTGCACTGGGTCTTCATTGCTGTACGTAGATTCCCTTTAGTTGCAGCAAGCAGGGGCTACTCTTCGTTGGGGTGGGCAGGCTTCTTGCAGTGACTTCTCCTGTCACGCAGCACAGGCTCTAGGCTTGTAAGCTCAGTAGTTGTGGCACAGGGACTCAGTAATTGGTTGTTCCTACTTTTGAGACATCTCTAGTGTGGATGAGCAGGTAAGTGAACAAATAGACAAAACAGCAGGATCTCTACTACATATTTCAGGTAATAGAAATTCTGTAGCAGAGAGGGGAAAGGGGAGCCACTCCTGGAACTCTGCATTACAGCTTTTTACTATAAGGCCCCCATGACCCTGTTAAACCACATCCTTAATCTTCTGATTACTATTGGATTCACTTAATGTATAAAGATTTTGTCAGGGTTTAGAAAAAATATATGTTCTCCTAAGGCTTAAGGTTCTCCCTAGGGCTTAAAATATTACACGTTTCTCCTTGATTATTGGGTGCTTCGAATTTTTCTTTTGTTCATTTCTTTCTTTCTGACTTACTCTCTGTCAGTGCCAGTAGGGTTTTTATCCCTACATTTTTGTACCTCAAGTGAATGCTCACTCTTAGGGGCTTAAATACAAATCTGAGTAAAGCTCTTTCTCAAGTTAGACACAGTCAATGCCAAAGTTAAATGAACCTGGATACTTCGGACGGAATATCTATCTTTTTTCATGTGCCATGAGAAGGCAGTAAAATAAGCAAATCAGTAATAGTATAATCACTTTTTTCTTTACCTTCATACTGTGGCCACCAGTGAAACAAATCTGTGTTAACGATGTGTAATTTTCTTAAAAATGATTATTTCATAGTGACAGATAACCCAGTACCAGTGACTGCATTTCAGAGCCTGCCTTGATGCTATTAGGAGGAGAGTTCTGCCTAACCATTTGGGAAGCGTGATGAAAGAAGGCAATAGGACTTTTATTAGACGCTGTTGAGAAATCCAGTCAGTTAATTGCATTTTAGGGAAGAGTTTTGTTTTCTTATTTTTAACTAAATATCTTGAAGGATATATTAATAAAGTTGTTAATCAAAAAATTTTAACCACATGAAAATCTGGTTTAGTATAAATATTGCCATTGATGATTTTCTTTGTTTTAAAGAAATAATATTCATTAAATCATTAATTTAAAAAGTAATAGGAATACATAGAGCTATTCAAGCCAGTTGGAAGGAGTAGTCAATGTAAACTGTGTAACACAAATACTGTCTTTCATTCCCCTCCCTGGGGATCATCATCCTTAGGTTTCTTATGTTCTTACGTAGATAGTGCTTATGAAAACATGTGCATGTGTTAAAGTTCGGTTCCCTAAACAGTGTTAGTTCTAGTTTTTTGCTCCTTTTGACACCATTACCCTTATGTTTATCCATACACCTGAGTATAACTGTAAGATGGAATAGCAAGTGGAAATCTAAGTTGGTGAAAATATGTCTGCTTTTTTTTTTTCTTCATTTGTTTAACAGTTACCAGATAGCTTTCCCAAGAGTGGATCAGTTTACACACCTATGAATTTTCATAGAAAATGCTTCTTTTCCCAAACCTTTCTCAACATTTTGTATTCTCAAACTTTAAGGGAATTCATAGGAATTCCCTGATGGTCTAGTGATTAGGACTCCATGCTTCCACTGGAGGGAGCACAGGTTCGACCCCTGGTTCAGGGAACTAAGGTCCCCACAAGCCACTTATGTTCCACAAGCCCAGTGGCCCAAAAAAAAAAAGTTTTTGGAATTTCATACCTGGAAAAAAAAATTATGTTTTTTAATGTATATTTTTTAAGCCATTGTATTTCTTTTTTTTATGTAAATGGTTCCTTTCCTCTTGGATTGTTCATGTTTTTCTTACTATGCTGTAAAGGTACTTTGTGTAGGAACCTTTATATATGTGTTGCTGATTATATTGCAAATAATTATCATATATAATATTAGCATTTTTCCCCCCAGATTTGTCATCTGTCTCTTGACTTTGTTTGTGGTGATTATTTTACTCACATTTCTGAATATCCTTAAATCTTCTGTTTTGGGTCTTTTGAAAGGACAAAAAATTCTTGTAATGTTTTATTCTAGTACTTTCATAGTTTTTCCTCTGCCTTTCTTTTTATCCTTAATTTTTGTTGTTTTTGTTGTCATTTTTTGGTATTTAAAACACCATCTCTTGCTTTTTGTTTTGACGTAGATGCTAGTCCTATGGGAGTAAATGGAGGTGTAGGGGTTCAACCGTCGAATCTTCTTTCTGACTCGATGTTGCATTCAGCCATAAATTCTCAAAAGTAAGTTTTAATCTTGGCTTGTGCCCTTTGTCATATTTCAGGACACTTGTTAGAGCTCCGTATTTGAGCTTTTTAAGTTTCCTTGATTTGACAATATCCTTGATGAATGATCACAAATTATGTGTTTTCTTTAGGCTCTGTATAACCTCTTTAGAAATTATATCAATTACTTGGGGTAACTGACACCTCTACAAATACAGTAGGAAGTTAACAAATGCAGCTGCTTAACAAGCAAGTTTGCTTTATCCCAGTGCTAGCAATTAGTCCATTGCCCAGTGGATTCTTGGGTAAGCTGTGTCAAAATGACGGCTTAGTCTTGTAACACAAGACTCAGTCTTTTAAACACAATATATCAGCCACCCCTCCACACAGTGAAATGTGTGTGTTTTAATTGTCTCCTCACAAGTACAAATACATACATACCATTTCCCCCAGACTTATGTGTAAATAGACTTGTCATAGTGTATTGGCCCTATTGCAGTCATCACTGTTGGCTCTACTTAAATGAGGGCCTCTTTCTCCTACCCTTCTTTGCTAAAACTGTTTCACTCCTTTTTAAAGCCCAATGATGAGTGACAATGGCAGTGTAGCCTCTCTGGGTCCTATGCCAACAGCAGCTCAACCATCCAGTACTGGAATTCGGAAGCAATGGCATGAAGATATTACTCAGGATCTTCGAAATCATCTTGTTCACAAACTGTAAGCTTGTTGGCATGTCTTATTCATAAGGAGTTACAAGGTCAATCTGCCAGGCACTTAAACACGAGAAATTACTGATTTTTCTATAGCCTGGTTGCTGCTGAAACTTCTCCTGTGGCTTTCCTGCTTCCTATTCTCTGCTTCTCAAATTTTTCTCCATCATTTCTTAGGTGTCTTTTAGCTTTTAACCATGTGTGAGGATTCGTTCTAGTGACAATAATCAATATATATTAAAGATTATTCATTTTAATAATCATTTCCTTTACAAAGCTCATATTTTAAAAGAAAAACTAGGTTTTAACTTAGATCATTAGAATAGTAGTGGCAACACAGCCTTCTGTTATCCTTGGTAAAATTTTTATTATCTTGACAAATTGAATCTGTTTGGGTGCCCTCTCTGATCTTCTGGTCCTCTAAATGTGTACATAGCGATTACTTGTGAAATACCTGTGCACTGTTTTTTGTGAAGTTAATGTATGCCAGGCACACTACTTCACAAACACTGTCTTGTTGGATGAAAGAGGCGTAAGGCATATAGAATGATAAAATGTAATATACCCAATACCCTAAAAATAGAACTTTGCCCTCACTGGTTACTTATACTTTAACAAAATGCAGCAGTTTTTTTTTTCTTGGAAGAATCAGTCTTTTTTTTTTTTTCATTTCCCCTGTACTTGATAGAGGGATCTCCACTTCATCCAGTTTTATTACCTTAAAACCAGGTAATCTGTCTTATCTTCTTAGTTTATTATACTTGAGCTTCATTTAGGAATTCTCAAATGATAGCACCAGAAATAGAATTTGACACAAAGAGAAAACTGAGATTATTTTAATACAATGAATTAATGAGGAATAATAAAAACAAACTTATCTTGTGATCAAATTGTTTAGAAACTTAATAGAGACAATAGGTTATTTGGGATCGATCATCTGACTTGATGTTAATGTTATATGCTTGAGAAGTTTTTACTAACTCGGATTTCCATTTATTTCTTCTCCATCTGGTTCCTTTAGGTGTAATACACAGCTGACCATGAGATGTCCAGATGATAAAATTCATAGCTGAAATCACATTTGTCAGCCTTCAGGAAAGTTAGTGCCAAGCATTTTGGGGAATTGCTAGAGAGTAAAAGACATTAAATTTAGCAGATTCTTTTTGCATTTTTGCTCCCTTCACTTCAAGTTTTTGATCTTTTAAGATTTTGTAGAGATTATTACGTTTTATTTTACTAAGCTGAGTACAAGAGTAGAAGGATCTTAAGGCTTTTGCTACATGATGCTATAGCAAAGGTCAGGTTTTCTCACTTTCCTTTATGCAGATAGCACAGTATTCTTTTTTTTCCCCTACATTAGAGTAATAGGGACCAGAGTGTATTTCTTTGGAGTCATTTCTTATATTCTGATCAGGAAAACCCTTTGATTTGATTAATAGAGACACTTCTTTTGGTCAGTAATTTATATTTGAACACGTCTCAAGCCTTATTTTAAAATTTTACCTAAAGTATTCATTGTATAAAAATGAGAAAATACTAACAAGGAAATTTTTTAAAATACTGTGTGTTTCTATGATGAGAAAAAAAAGCTGATGTGATATAATAGTGGTAGGATTTTATATTCCTAGTGTTCAAGCCATATTTCCCACTCCGGATCCTGCTGCTTTAAAAGACAGACGGATGGAAAACCTAGTTGCATACGCCCGGAAAGTGGAAGGGGACATGTATGAATCGGCAAACAATCGAGTGAGCATCTGTTTTTTCTATTTAAAGCAAAAGTGGGCCTCTTCTGGTTGTTTATGTTTGCTCCTCTTTGTTGCACGCACACGGAACACTATGCCTCAGAGGACGCCCTTAGCCATTCTGTCCCGTAATGCACTGTGGAGTCATGATAACAAAACACTTCTTAAAGTGTATGTCAAGAATCTTACATTTTTCCTCTTAATACAGTGCACTCATGTGGCACTTTATCAGGGTTGTCCTTCTGGGAGCTAAAAAGTGGTTGAGCTGTTTCCATGGTCCGTGCTATTTTCACTGGAATATGGTGGTGAATCAGCTGCTTCGTATTTTCATCTCACGTAGTATTTTTGTATCAGTTGAACTTTCTTCTCTAAATTGGCACTTCTTTAAGAAGTAGCATATTCTTTTCCCATGTTGGGAATTGTACTTTGAGAAGTCATGCATTACTATTTAGATTCATTATATAGCAATTTTTCACTGATCATTTTAAATGTGAGCTTATATTTGGAATGATCTAAGAAAGTAGATTAGAATGCTTCTTTTCCCTTTTCATTTCTGCCTTTTTTAAATGAAGCATATATTTGCTTTTAGTTCATTTTTTCTGTTACCTGATGGTAGTTTGTCTTTTTTCCTCATCTCTACTTAACAAAATTCAAAAAGGCGGAATACTACCACCTGCTAGCTGAAAAGATCTATAAGATCCAGAAGGAACTAGAAGAAAAGCGAAGGACTAGACTACAGAAACAGAACATGCTACCAAGTGCTGCAAGCATGGTGCCAGTTATGAACACAGGGCCTAACATGGGGCAGCCACAACAAGGAATGACTTCTAGTAAGTGCTTTTTATGTATTTTTAGGAGAAACTGAAATAAAATGGTTTCCAACCATATTCACTAATTTGCATTAGCTTATGTTACTATTCTAGAGCTTTCAAATGACTATTGCCTTTTCAAAGAACTTAGTTCGTTCTCTAGTAATACTAAACAGTAAACAGTATATTGAAGATTCCTAGACTTGCTACTTGACGTGTCTTAACAATATGGCATCATTTTTAGTGCCAAAGGTATTCTCTCACAGTGACACTTAGGAACTGATAGCCCATGGGTTTTTACTGACTTGCCTGTGGTAGGCAGCCAGTTGATGTAGACTCAGCAGGCAAGCACTTCACTGGCTTCGATACATCCTAAACAGTATCAGATTACTTAGCTTGTCATAATTTCTCCTTGACCCAATATGTTCATAGGCTAAGAACTGTTTATTTTCTCAGAAGAATCATTTAAAATTCATCTTGACAGTTTCATTGTTCAGATTATAGCAGCCTTCTTGAGGTAATGAATTAACTGAATAGCCAAAATGATTATGCATCCTGTTATTTATTTATTGACTCATTACTGGGTTCCAAGTAATGAAACATGGTGTATGTACACAACAGTGAGGAAAAATGCAGGCTGTTTAAATGATGTGTGAACAGCTGTGATGGGGAAAACCTGTGTTTTTTGAGTCAGGAAAAGCTGGCTACCTGTGAGTAGTGCCAACTGAGCCTGCAGATACCAACTCTTAGGCCTTTGGTGGATGGTGAGTGGGCTCAGAAATTCACACCCCACTGGTCTTGAAGTAGTCAGGTGGAGAGCTTTCAGCAGCCTCATGTGTTAACTGTGGTGTGCTGGATACATTTTCTCATTGGACCATGATGGTGAAAAGAATTGAGAACAGCATTTCTGGCAGAGACCAATATGCACGGAGGCCCCACTAGCAAGGGAAAATTGCTGGTGTGTGGGTTTTGTTTTTTTTGTGTGTGGTTTTTTTTTTTTTGAGTAGATAGGTAGAACAGTTGTTGAGAAACAAAGTCAAGACTAGGGTTGAGGACACTGCTTCAGTGCTGATTATTTGAATTAGAGCAGTAACTGAGATATAGAGACAAGTGGATAAGTTTGAGATATTTGAGTGTGGTACAATTTAGTTGACTTGTTTAGAAATTTGACCCAAATTTAAAGTTTGTCAGGTATTAAATTGTAGTCTTTATTTTAAAATACAAACAATGGTTCTAGTGTAGGCAAGAATAAATATTAGTGGAACTGAGTAGCCCTAAGTGCGTGTTTTTAAAATGAAATTCCTCTCATCCCATACACAGAAATCAATTGTAGAAGAATCCAAATTTTTTTTTAACTGTAAACATAACTAGTGAGCAAACCAGGGAAACCAAGCAAACCACCTTTCATAAAAAAGGTGATTTTAGACTATATAGATTTTAATCATTCTTAATTATTTCTATTTTTATATTTAAGAGGTACATGATATATAGTGCAGTATAATATGTATATTATTTAAAGTCAGTGTTCACAGTGGACGTGTATACATCAAAACACATTATTGGGGGTACACAGTCAAAATCACTGGACAAAATCTGTGGCTCTTGTCTATAGAGATACTCTTTTTACCAGTGAAATAATCAGGCTTAATCAAACAACAGCATATTAAATACTATGTTAGTCTTTTTAAATATAAGATCTCACATTATTTCCTGTCAACACCAAAAGCACCCTGGTTTATAAAGAAATGGACTAAAACCATTTCGAGGCATTTTCTTGTATTGCAGAAAAGCATTTTCTTAAGATTCCTCTCTAGTTCAAACCTTTATTCTTTTGATAGTCATATTCTTTACATTACGACTCTTATTTAAACGGGAACAGCTGCCTGAAAGGTGCATTGCGTTTCTAAACATTTCTCTATTCTGCTCTAGATGGCCCACTCCCTGATCCATCTATGATCCGTGGCAGTGTGCCAAACCAGATGATGCCTCGGGTAACTCCACAACCTGGTAAGGTTTTTGTTTTAACAGAATTCCTAGTGTATTACAAGCTTAAAATTGTCGCCTTGATTCCTGCTGCCACTAAGCAGCAGGTATTACGATTGTCTACTTGAGAAATCAGAAGGCCTTTTAGATTAGGAGCCCAGGGAGGGAGGGAGGGTCAAGAGCAGGTTGACTGGCAGGTCTAGGAGCAAAAGATACAAACGATCAAGCATTCATTTAAAAACAACTAGCCACGATGAGATTTATTCCATCCAAATTTGGTTGAGACCATACATTAATTAACAATGACTTTTTCTGTAGCTGTTGTGAATGAAACAGAGATTCTTTCACAGTTGGAAGCCGGTTCCTTTATTTGTCCTGATAAAATGGCATAGAATTATAAAGAAAACTCTCTTATTCTCCAGTCACATGGTGTTCTGATTTAGCATTTTGTACTGATTACAGGTTTGAATCAATTTGGCCAGATGAGTATGCCTCAGCCCCCTATTGGACCCCGGCAAACCTCTCCTCTTCAGCACCATGTACAGTTAGCTCAAACTGGAACACTTAACCCGGTAAGTTTGACCTCTGGGTCATCTTTTTGGCCTTTACTTGACCTTTTTAAAGTTCCTTTTCTCTGAGACAACAAATTCTAACACTTGCTTAAACAAGTGTTTATGTGCAATTAGTTCTTAATGCTGTTGTTTTTGGGTTTTTTTGTTTTGTTTTGTTTTTTGTTTTGCGTGGAATTCTGTTGTATTTAGCCCTTAACACAGACATGATTAAATGATTAAACCTAAACCATATACCACAATTAGGCAGTGAATACTAAAGTCCTTAATTTTCACCTACCTCTTTTTACCTATATTTGTTGTTTTTAGAAATTTATCCTATAGACATAATTCCTGAGATACTAAAAGGATATAACTTGAAGAAAATTCATATTAAGGGTGGCATATTATATAATTTGCTTTAGAAAATGGCCATAGCCTGAATGTACATTAAGGGATTCATTATGGTTAAATTATGGTACATCTGTAAATTGGAATGCTTCATAAGTGGTAATTTCAGAACTTATATGATGGCATGAAAGCTGTTTACAGCTTTAATTGGGAAAAGCATGTCTAAAGTATATAAGATCCTGTACAGTTAAGAACTCTCTTGATTATAATTTATATAAAATAAACACTAAACAAGAGTATTTGCTTCCAGATACTGTTCATATCTAGTCACAGCACTGGAAAGCTTGTAACAGCACCCAGTCGCCACTGCCTGGAGTCTCACTCAGTGTTGAGCGGTCTGCACACTTTGACAAAGCCAGCTCTCTTCCGTAATGCCTATCTTCCCCAAACACAGAGCCTGCCCAGGGAGGAGACTGTCACGGGTGATGGAGGGGCAGTTGTCTGGTTCTCAAGAGTGGAGAAGAGGGACTCTGAGCATCTCATTGCTCCTTACGCAGATTCTAAACCTGTCATCCACCTTTCCATGTTGGCCCCTAGCCCTTACCCTACCTCTCAGAGTTAGTACTATCAATCATTGGGCCTTTTTGGAGTTATCTCGCTCTGGTCTGCTGTGTTTAACGAGGGGTTTTATTTTTCATTTTAATCTCTGAGACAAATACCTTTCTTAGATTATGAAGCTTTGGGCCTTTGATATCCATAATTACTCATTGTGGAGTCTTACAGCTTGTGCTTTAAGAATACCTACATAAGCAAAAACCTCATGAAACTGATTTGCTCTCCTCACTTATAAACAAGCAGTGTATAAAGACAGTTACCTCTGTACCTCGGCGCAGATGCGTGTTTGTAACTTCTTTAGAGTGGGCTTTAGGGTAAGTAGTGAGGCTGTTCTCCAGTATCTTGGCATGAGTGTCTTCTGCTTTCATGCCACTTTCTTCTTTTTCTTCCCCACCCTCCCATAGCAGGGCCAGAGCAATTAATTGGTGATTCCAGCCTTAGTAGAATAACTAAAATGAAGCAACTTGGTGCTCTGTGTTTTGTTTTGTTTTTGTGTGTGTACAGCCTATGGGCTACGGGCCTCGCATGCAGCAGCCTTCCAGCCAGAGCCAGTTTCTTCCTCAGACTCAATTCTCAACACAGGGAATGAATGTAACAAACATGCCTTTGGCTCCGTCTGGCGGTCAAGCACCAGTGTCTCAAGTATGTCTCACAGATGGTTCTAAATTTGTGCGATTTTTTTAAACTTCTCTTGATCTAGGTTTTTACAGAGAAGGGCATCAGGATTAAGCCTTTAATAGAAATAATTATGGACATAGTATTCTAAACGTGAAGTGATGACTCTGTGATACAGCAGTGGTATTCCTTGCTAATAAGAAAAAAGTGATTGTGGTTTATTTGCTCAGTTATGTCCAATTCTTTGTGACCCCATGGACTGTATCCCACCAGGGATTTTCCAGGCAAGAATACTGGAGTGGGTTGCCATCTCCTTATCTAGGGGATCTTCCCCACCCAGGGACTGAACCTGGGTCTCCTGGATTGCAGGTGGATTCTTTACCAACTGAGCTACCAGGGAAGCCCAAGTAAGAGATTAGATTTTAAAGAAAACCATTTTAGCCAGTTTTTAAAACAGTGAACTCTTTAAAAATGGTATCTTACTGAGCGTTACGAAGCAGAAGAGAGAACTTTGGCTGAAGAGAGCATTGGACGGCTAGAAAACAACATGTTCACCTGTCCCATGCCCCCACAGCGCCTGAGACATCTATTTAACTAAGTACTATACTGGTTGGATTTTCCAAAGACAGGCCCCCAGTAATGGGGTTTTTGACACATTTGAAACGGAAGCACTCATTGCTGATTTCTGTTAAATGTATATAGCCTGCCTATGTAAATATTTGATTCTGTTCTGAATTGCATCCTGTTATGTTTTTCCTTTTAACAGGCACAAATGTCCAGTTCTTCCTGTCCTGTGAACTCTCCTTTAATGCCTCCTGGGTCTCAAGGGAGCCACATTCACTGTCCCCCTCTCCCTCAACCAGCTCTGCATCAAAACTCCCCCTCACCCGTACCTAGTCGTACCCCCACCCCTCACCATACTCCCCCTAGCATAGGGGCTCAGCAGCCACCAGCAACAGCAATCCCAGCCCCTGTTCCTACACCTCCAGCCATGCCACCTGGCCCGCAGTCCCAGGTTCTCCATCCACCTCCAAGACAGACGCCTACGCCACCACCAACACAGCTTCCTCCCCAAGTGCAGCCTTCGCTTCCTGCTGCTCCTTCAGTCGACCAGGCGCAGCAGCAGCCTCTGTCCCAGCAAAGCACAGCAGCCTCTGTGCCCACCCCAACAGCACCCCTGCTGCCTCCGCAGCCGGCAACTCCAGTAAGCAGAGTGGGCTTTAGGCAGAACTGGGTCAGCCGTGCTGAGTTTTACACTACTTCAGTGCAGTTTCTTTTTTCTTTCTTTTTTTTTTGGTGGGAGGTGGGTGGGGGTGGTGAGCTTGCAGGATCTTAGTTCCCTGAGCAGGCATCCAACCTGGGCCCATGGCAGTGAAAACGCCGAGTCCATATCACTGGACCTCGGGGGAATTTCCTGTCCCGTGTCTGTTCTCTGTCATTTCTTCTCTCAAATTGTCGCCTCCTCAGACTAGAACCTCTTATGTTTATGGACTTTTGCTGTCATATCTCACATAGAAGGACCTCAAAGATTTTGTTTAGATCTTACATTGGCCACCGTCATTTTGTATTCAGAGGCTTGAAAGCATATAAGGGAAGAAAAGTGACCAGACGTTTAATACTACACGTGAATTTTACAGATATTTAAAGAATCTTTTCAAACAGCCTGAACTGCTGTGCTCAAGAGCAAATGAGCAAAATCATTGATTTATGAATGTCTGCGGTACTAGCCAAAGTTAGAAAACTCATGAGAAGGTGTTTCATAAGGGCCTGAAACACTCCTTGTGAAAGGTGTGTTACCTGTGTAGCAATCCAGATGTACACCTGACAGTTGCATCCTTATTAACAGAACTCTGCGTGTCACTGTTCAAACTTTCTACTTGATCACTTCAGTTGTCTGTCCTGTTGGCAAACTGAGAAGTGCTGTGAGTCATCGCTACTTCTTAATACATTGTTCATGTGTGACTGGTTCATCTTAGCCTCTGATATGTAAGAAAAGGCAGGATGCAAAAAGGTATATTTGTTCTATGTAGGATAGATGAAAATAGTGACTTCCCATTAAGAGATATGTTATTGGAAGACTTAGGAAAAATAGAGATTGTTAGTTATCCATTAGAATGTGATGACTCAGAACAGATGCTCATTGTGGGAATTTATTATCTTCTCCCAACTTGTACATATGAAACTGTTTCTAAGGAGAAGTTAAAACTAAAAGATTGCCATCAGTCATTCTTTTCTTTCCATTTTTCTATAAATATGAGCTCCTCTGAGGCAGTCCTTTCTGAAACCTCCCTGCCAGGCACTATCACAGAACGTTCCTGGAGAAACACTGGCTGGCTGACTGTATACACAAGAGTCAGCAACTATTTGTTAGGCCTCAGTCTCCTTTTCTTAAGCAAGATTTACTTCAGGGGGCCAACTAGGTAGAGGAAGTGAAAGCACCATGCATGCACATGCGTGCTAAATCACTTCAGCCGTGTCTGACTCTCTGCGACCCTATGAACTGTAGCCCACTAGGCTCCTCTGTCCACGGGGATTCTCCAGGCAAGAATACTGGAGTGGGGTGCTATGTACTGCTCCTCCAGGGCATCTTCCCGACCCAGGGATCGAATGTTTCCTGCATCTCCTGTCTTGCAGGTGAATTTTTTACTAGCGCTACCCAGGAAGCCCCAAAACACGATAAATGGGTGTAATGACACTAGCTTAGAAATAGGTGGTTATTCTGCCATCTTGTCATATAGCCTAAATTCTGGTTTTGTAATAGATGGACTTTTTTTTTCCTCTCTCCCGCCCTTTTCTACCCAGCTTTCCCAGCCAGCTGTAAGCATTGAAGGGCAGGCATCAAACCCTCCATCTACTAGTAGCACGGAAGTGAATTCTCAGACCATTCCTGAGAAGCAGCCTTCACAGGAAGTAAAAATGGAGCCTAAAATGGAAGTGGAGGCACCAGAACCAGCAGATACTCAGCCGGAGGATATTCCAGAGGTGAGAGGAGGGCAGTTACTGCCTTTTTGGGTTAGGAACATGTTACAGGAAAGGACTCTGATAATTAGGTCTCATTTTACTGATTTCCATATGAGAAAGGGTCTTGAGCTCCATCCACAGTGGAGAGTAAAATAAGATAGTGATGGTACTGCTACTCAGTTACATGTCTTTGGAATACCAAAAATTCCTGCCTTGCCTTCTAGACTAAAGCAGAAGACTGTAAAGTAGAACCTACAGAAACTGAAGAGAGAGGCACTGAATTGAAAACTGAAACGAAAGAGGAAGAAGACCAGCCAAGTACTTCAGCAACCCAGTCATCTCCAGCCCCAGGACAGTCAAAGAAGAAGAGTAAGTTTCTTAGGCTCTGGGTTTGTGGAGGCAGAGGAAAAATGAAAGACTTCAGTAGAGCGAGATTGGGCCTCTTGGGCCTTGGAGTTGAACTTGCATGTGATTTCATTAAGCTTGGCGCCCTGGGCCTGGTCTTCATTATTACTAATGTTGGAGAAGGAATTTTCTTTCCTTTAAGTGCATTTGCTTCCAGCAGTCGCTGCGTGGCAAACTACTCAGAATTATTTCAGAGGACAGGAATTATTAAATAATACTCTGGATCACACTGCAGGAAATAATAACAATAATAATATTCTTTGTTTTCTTTGTTAACTGCTGTGCATCAGGCACTGTGACACAAGCTGCCTTATCTCATCTGAGAACCTCACAGCCCCTTTGCGAGGTCCCTGACCCCTGTTTCACAGGCAGGAAAACTGAGGCTCAAGCAAGGTGCAATAACTTATCCCTGTTCACTTAGTCCAGGCAGGCTGATTCAGAGTCTCTGCTCTGAACCATGCTGCTGAATGGTAATGAGGCAAGCAAGCATGCTTAAGCAGAGAGTGTTAAACAGATCCCACGGAAGTTAATTTACTAGCTAGTTTAGGACTAAAACTTTATGGCTCTAGGGACCACTTCAGTGTCACAGGTAGTATTACTTACCTTAGAGGGGATCTGTTAGATCCTGAGATGATATATATGAAAGTGTTCCATGAATACAATGTACCTTAAAATGATGGGGCTAAAAAATTATTTTAAAATAAGGTTGTTGAGACTTGGTTGTCCAGTGTCAAGACTTCATGCTTCTACTACAGGAGAGATGGGGTTCAATCCCTTGTTGGGGAACTAAGATCCTGCTAAAAAATAAAAAGTTTTATATATGGAAATGTGATTTTGATGTAGGCTGCAACAAACCCAGTCTTACTATTAGGAATTTATATTTAAAACAGCTAATCTCATGAATTTGCTCAAATTCTGTTTATTTTGAACACAGCAAAATATTAATATGAGAGACAAGCTTCTCCTATCTATTTGTTTGAATTTTTCATGGCAGCCCCCACCATCTGGTGAAAAAATACTCAAGGTACTGACAGATATACCGTCTTGAATATGAAATTAATTTGTAAATAGAAGAAATAAGCTTCTGCTCAGAGTGATGGACCCTGAATGGCCAGCTTCTTAAATGGGAGCGTAAATTAATTCCATTTGGCACACACCAGCACATCTTCCTGACTTTTGGGAAACATACTGAGAACACATTTGAGCATAATTTGATAACTGAGTACATTGTTCTGGTGATAACAATTCAGTTTTTTTTTTTTTTCTCTTTAGAATTAAAACTAACATTTGCCATTGAAACAGTAAATATGTCTACTGTTAAAGCTCTAAAACATCAAACATTTTAACGAAGGACACTTGGCCTTCCGTGGTTCTGATTCCTTTGGTGATAGGACAATACCAGGTCTAATTTCTGACTTGTTGTAGGCTGATATTGTGAAGGGATGGCTTCTTTCTCTTCTTGCTTGACAGCATCCCCTGCCCATCGTATCATTTGGAATAAGCTGACAAAGTCTTTTCATAAATTTTTGGAGCACTTAGGATTCTCTTGCTACTTGGTCAAGACTAAGTGGGTTTCTGACTAAGAAATTTAACTGAATCATGAAGGGTATTTAAAGATGACTAGACAGGGTGTTTTAAAGGATCTGTCTGAACCAGAAAATAGAAACACCCTTAATGATCTTTCATGGGGACAATGTAGGGAATTTTGTGTTTTCTGGGTCTTGAAGTATATATTACAGTTTCGACTTGAACTTTTCCCCCTCTTTCTCTTAATTGGTAACTAATTTCTAATATACTCTTCTTAAGTTTTCAAACCTGAAGAGTTACGACAGGCACTGATGCCAACATTGGAGGCACTTTACCGACAGGATCCGGAATCCCTTCCCTTTCGTCAGCCTGTGGACCCTCAGCTTCTAGGAATCCCTGTAAGTATGTGGGTGGTACTTCTCATTTCTCTTACAATTTGTTAACAGCTTTTTTAAGATAGAATTCACATATTGTACAAACCACCCATTTAAGTGTACAATTGCATGGTTTTTTGTATTAACCAAATTGTGCGACTATCACCACAGTCAGTTTGGATCATTTCTCATCATCCCAAAAAAGAAACTCTGTCCATAGGCAGTCACTTCCATTTCTGCCCACAGTCCCCTCCTCCCACCCAGCTGCTGGTCTGCTCTCAGTCTCTGGACATGTCATCAGATGGAGGGACTCTTTGCATTTCACGTGATGGTTTCAGTGTTTTGTCCATACTGTAGCACAAATCAGTACCGCATTCTTTCTCACGACCCACCAGCATTTGCATGGAAGGACATACATTCTCTTTACCGTCTCATTAGTCAGTAGTTATTTGGGTTTTTTAATACTTTTTGGCTGTTGACGATAGCATGCCTGTGAATGTTTACTTACAAATTTGTGTGTCTGTCTTTTTATTTCTCTTGGGTATATATCTAAAAGTGGGATTGCTGGCTCATATGCTCTATTTTTATCAGTTGAGCAGCAGTAGTTTCATGATTGAAAAGATAGACCCAAATTAGCTTCATCTGCTTTTAAAGTTGCCTTTGTACACCAGACTACTGGCAAGTTTCATTTGAGGATTTTAAGTGGTGTTGGATAAGGCATTGGAGTGCTTCAGGGGGTAAAAATCTGTTGGAATCTTCTGTTTTTTTCCCCTCTGTTTTTATAGATGGATCACCAGTGATCTTAGCTTCATCTGTAGGCCCCATCTAGTATTAAAATGCTAAGGGTCTTTGCTTCTTGGTCTTTAAGTTGATCACACACACACTATAATAAAGTGTCTGGAATCACTCCTATAGACCATTAGCTTACTACTAGAAAGTCTAGGATTGAAGGCAGGAGAACAGGGCGACTGAAGATGGGATGGTTAGATAGCATCACTGACTCAATGGATATGAGTTTGAGCAAACTCTAGGAGACAGTGAAGGACAGAGGAGCCTGGTGAGCTGCAGTCCACGGGGCCACAAAGAGTCAGACACACCCGAGCAACTGAACAACAAGAAAGTCGGGGATAGTCGTTCTTCTCTCTGCTCCCGTTTACTTAATACATCTATAGACTGATGATTTAAGGAAGTGCTGGGGCACTCCCTGGTGGTCCAGTGACTTAAGAATAAACCTTGCAATGCACGGGATTTGGCTTCAGTCCCTGGTTGGGGAACTAAAATCCCACATGCTGTGGTGCAACCAGGCCTGAGTGCTCTGGAGCCCTCATGATACAACTCTGGAGCCTATGTGCCTCAAGGACAGATCCCACATGCCACAACTAAGACCCAATGCAGCCAAATAAACAAACAGATATATTTTAAATAAATAAAGATGTGATGGGCATCAGTCATTTCTTTGGACATTCAGACACACCAAAGATTCAGCGTTACCTAGAAATTTTTAAATGGTTATAGCTGGTTATGCTGTGGACCTTGAATATGCTGAGATTTTTGGTAATGTTGTTTGGTGTCACTTGTCCTTCTAGGATTACTTTGATATTGTGAAGAGCCCTATGGATCTTTCTACCATCAAGAGGAAGTTAGACACTGGACAGTATCAGGAGCCATGGCAGTATGTGGATGACATTTGGCTCATGTTCAACAATGCTTGGTTATATAATCGGAAAACATCACGGGTGTACAAATACTGCTCCAAGCTGTCTGAGGTCTTCGAACAAGAAATTGACCCTGTCATGCAAAGCCTTGGATACTGTTGTGGCAGAAAGGTAAGAAATTTTTGCACAGATAAGAATTACATTGAAAACTTGACCAGTTAGAATCCTTGAGTCATCAGATTTTAAGTTCATCTTGAGTTAGGGACTTGGTCACATTTGCCTGTGGTGCACTGTGCCTGGCATGTGCGAGTTTTCCTGTGCGTGCCAATTCACATTGAGCTTCTCCTGTCCTCTTCAATTCTTTGGTAACTGGTGGAGAAATAACAACTATTAAGCTTACCTCAGAGTGGTGGAATAATACAGTAGTAAATGAGAATAGTTTTAGTTTGGTGAACTGTCTTGGAAACTGCAATTGCCCATTTTGAGAGACATAATGAGGACTAAGGCTTAAGTTCTCTTTCTGATTTGCCAGTGTAAATATTTTAGCTTGCCCTTCAAACCATATTCACCGAATGGTTTCTCTTGCAGTTGGAGTTCTCTCCACAGACACTCTGTTGCTATGGCAAACAGTTATGCACAATCCCTCGTGATGCCACTTACTACAGTTATCAGAACAGGTAAGCTCGACCTGTGTGGACCAAGGTCACAGTGTCCGCGTGTCCAGGGAGTGCATGCGGATGGACCAGCACACATACAGTCATGGTTCGTGTGTGACTTGCTTGAAAACAACTGTACAGCACAAGTTCTGGTCTTTGCATTCTGCCTTTGCAAAATTACATGATTTTCTAGTAGAAAGGAGCCTTGTGTCAGTTGTCTGGGCCCGTATTTTTATAAGGCAGGAACCCAAGGCATGAAGAAGTCAAGAAACTTTTTTAATTGGTAGCCTACATGGAATTATGTTCCAGGCTCCACATTCTTTTCCCACTGTCTTTTTATAGCTTACCACAGCCTCTGGCAAAACAGAAAATTGTCAAACTAATTGGTCTATCTCTCCATGAAATTCCCAAAACTACCCAGAAAACTTTTAACCAGAAATTTGTTAGCCAGCCGTATCTTTTAGGAAATAATTCCCTTTTTGTGTGCAATGAATTCCTCAGTTTTCCTTGGAGCATATAAAATCGGAGGATCCCAGGTACTTGCTTTTTTCTCTATTAAGTACATCAAAAGGAGCACCTCCAAAAACAGCTCGGTACCGGATTGTTCCTTACAAGATGCACATGACAGTGGATGGTATGCTTTTAATAAGTTAGGCACTTCTGCCTTCATTTCTCCTGCTGAAGTAAGGACTGGAATCACACGGATTGCATTCATTAATCATGATTTGTCTCTTATTTTGTGAAATCAATCAACAGTGTACCTGGCATGGGGTGTTGTCTTGGGGCTCTAAGGCAGTGTAAGAGCATGGCTGGACAGTCAGTACTTGATACAGCAGCCCCATGGTGGTGGCTTTTTGCTGAACTTGTGCACTACAGCTGTATTTCTAGCTTTGAAAAAATCACTTAAACTTTTTGTTTTATTTACAAAAAGTTAGGTGTATTCTCCTAATGCTTTGTAGTTGTAAGAATCCACAGTTTTTTACTCATGAAAACCTAGGGGAAAATGGGTCTCAAGTTGTTATTAGCACTTTGTGTTCAAAAAAAGCGAGTGACAGCTGGCAAGCTATAGTCTCATGCTATAATCTTGGCATTTATATGCCATTTCTGGATTTTAAATACCATTCTACAGTGCTTTCAGTCTTTGTACCAAGGAATATGTAATCGTGTGTCTGCACATACCACGGCCTTTCATTTCCCTCTCAAACTAGGTGGCTACAATCAATATTTAACTGCTTGTGCAGACTTTTTATTATACACTGTGGTTTCCTTGGGATCAAAGAGAAATTGGTGTTTTTTGTTTTTTTCAGGCCAAAATTGTTTCTAGTTGATTATTTCCTAGTACTATGTCCATAGTGGATATTTGTTTATCCTATCTTTGATTATTTGCATCAAGTAGCATTAATTACTCAAATGAAAGGGTATATGTCTGTGTGAGAGACTTGTTTATTTGCTGTAATCATTTGCTACTTGTGATCCCATTGAGATATTTAATGCTAATCTGTGCTTTGCCTTGGCTTTCTGCTTTGTGTTGTCTTGTCTTGCTTTTATGTTTTTTGTTGCCCTGCAATCCCTCATTTCTTCGTTTGTTTTGTGTTTTTTTTTTTCTCCCTCATGCTTGTCGTTGTCTGCACTTGGCTTTGATTGCAAAAACCAAAACCCAAACTGTGGTGCCCATAAATCTGCATCATTGAATGTCCTTGTCGCCGTTGATGACCTGCTCTCTGCTCCCGTCCCCCTCCTTGGCCTGCTGTGATTGGTGGCTTCGTTGCTTGGCTTGGGCTGTGTTGTGTGAACGGAACAGTTCACCCCAGTATGGCCTTCTTGCCGACAGGTATCATTTCTGTGAGAAGTGTTTCAATGAAATCCAAGGGGAGAGCGTTTCTTTGGGGGATGACCCTTCCCAACCTCAAACGTAAGTAACTATTATTTTAGAAAGTACTGTTTTTTCAGTTTGTTGTCAGATGATCGTGCTCAGGCTTCTCAGTGGTCTTGGATTTTGTTGTCCAGGATGGTATAGCCACAGGTAGCTATTTAAATGCAAATTAAAATAAGATTTAAAATTTCTAATTTCAGTTGCTCATAGACATTTGTGGCTCGTGGCTGCCATATTGGTCAGCATGGGATGGAGAACATTTTGATGATAGCAGTTCTTTCAGTACTGATTTAGGGGAGTACAGCAGTACTGGATGGTCATAGATTCCTTCTACAAGGAAATAGCTTCTCCTAAAAAGTGAAAGTGTGGAGTGCAAGGTAACTTCATCATTAATTGTTTTTTGAGTTTGAGGAGAATTGAACAAATAACCACCATATAGCCTTCTCATAAAGGTTAACAATACCAAAATCCTTAGAATCATGTGTACCATAATATCATTAGGGATTTAGGAGGTTTTGAGAATGACTTACTGTAAAGAGACTTGGTTGGACTTCTGCAATCCACAAGCTCTTGTAGTTCGGTAAATGCCAGGAAAATGTTTTAAACATTGCCTAAACTGCCTCTAATCTCTAAGATTCAAACCGTCAAATTTTAACTCTTTTAGGAAGAAAGAACTATTTGGTATCCTTTAAATATTCTGCTTCTCTTCCGATTTAACCTATAATAAACAGGCAATTCAGAACATTTCCCATAGCAATTCAGAATTGTTATGTTACTAGTAAAAACGGGGCTTCTGAGAAAAACTTGGTGTCTTTAAATTGGATTTTGAAAAGTTGTACTTTTCCTTCAGTCACCACTGACATAAAATGGTGGGGTCTGGTACTCGTTTGGGTTCCCTTGAGCCTTGAGATTTTCTAACCCTTGGCTAACCAGGGAAGTCAGGTCTAGGTGGGTTTCCCTGATGCAAAAAAGGGAGGCACGCTTACCACAAGTTCTGTACCTTAGGACAGCAGGTCTCTGAAGTGTGTAGGAACCCCTCTTCCAGTTCTGCAGTTGGCAGTGAGCCTGAGAGCGTGCATTACTGACAAGTTCCCAGGTCCATCAAGGTTGACAGTCTTCCGAACACACTTCGGGTAGCAATACTTTAGGGCACGTAGCAATGAATCTGGAGTCTGTAACTAGGAGAAAACAGTTTCAGTGGGGAAATCGCTTCATTTTCATGAGGAAGAATCACAGTAGTCAAAGTTAGGCCCCTAACTTTAAAAAATTTTAAAGTTTTTTAAGTTTGTTTTAGGTGGCCTCCTGTGTTTGTGAGACTATGAGCAGGGTGGTAGGCTAGATTTCAGGATAGGAGGCCATGTGAGATTTTTCTAATGAACCCTTTTTTTTTGACTAATCCTATCAGTAACCTGAACTATGTATTCTTAATGCTGATATTTCTTATTGATATAAAAAGTTGCTTGACTGGACTGTCCTAAAAAATGCTTTTTTTAAATAGTGGTTTAGCTCCCTCTGTACACACTGTCTTTCATACTGCTAGACTGAGCTGGCTAGAAACATTACACTATTCAAAGGTATAAATACCTAACACTAAGAGTAGTAGGCAAGATTTTAAAAGGAAAAGAAAAAAGTACAAATTCATGCTTTTAGGTCTTACTGGTTTCTCCTGTCAGTGGGAACAGATTTACTATAAAGTCATTTCCAAAAGCATAGGCATGCAAACGTGTGTTTTGTGGGAGCTAAGAATGTACCAGGTATTTCCTTGATTTAGTCTTAGATTTAAATAATCTCCTTACAGGGTGGGGTTTTTGTCATTTGGTTATTAGAACAATAGTCAACTTGATAATCTTCCTGTGTTGCTTTTTCTTATTGTATCCTCTTCTTTCCTTAGTACAATAAATAAAGAACAATTTTCAAAGAGAAAAAATGACACTCTGGATCCTGAACTGTAAGTAGTTCCCCTTGAGTAGTACACTTTCATTTTCCTTCCTCCTTTCATTCTCTTGGTTTGTGCATCCATTGTGATGATGTCATTATTCTTGGGCTAAATCTGTAACCTACATCTAACAGAAAAGGTAGAAATGTTAAAAATGGAGTTTATGGTTTATATTTACATTTCACTAAATCTCCCTAATATTTTGGTGCTTTATAGGTTCAAGTGAAGCACCAAGCTACCTCTGCTCAGTGCCATTATTCCAGCCTTGTCCTCTGTATTTTCCAACCATTTCATAATCCCCTCCTTTATTGCGACACCTTTCAGAGGTACAGAGATGTACTGTTACTAGGCATTCCTGGAATGGACAGGATGGTGTCAGACTCGGAGGTTTAAGCAGCAGTCATCTTTTCTTTCACTTTTTACTCCATAAAATGACTGGATTTAACTGTGTTTGAGATTCGCTCTACCTGACACTAAAGAGCTTTTAAACACTGCTACTTCTGTTCTTTGGACATGATCTTGGCCATCTTTTGAATTGTCAGAAAATGAGAAATACCGGCAGTTTTGATTTGGTTAAAGTTTTGGATTTAACTCGACGTTTTGCCTTTGCAGGTTTGTTGAGTGTACAGAGTGTGGGAGAAAGATGCATCAGATCTGTGTCCTTCATCATGAGATCATCTGGCCATCAGGGTGAGGCATCAGTATTTTCCCCAGACTTTGTTGCAGACTTCAGCACATTTTTGTCATCTTTGCAATGACTGTATTTTATCGTCAAAATTATTGCCTCTTAGAATTATTCTCTGGATTGGGTAAAGGTCATTAAAGTTCAGTTTTGAAACAGTAATGAACCTGGAATCCAGAACAGGCCTTCTCTTAATGCATTGTATTAGTCCATGTATAAACAGTTCTCTCTGCTGGTTCACTTTTTCTAAATTCTTTGGTGGTCATTGCGCATCAGAAGTAAATATAGAGGATTTATCAGTGGAGGTAACAGGGAATCTGTAGCACCTAGAAACTAGCAAGGAAGAGTTAGACACAGCTAAGTGTTAGTCACTCGGTCATGTCCAACTCTCTGTGACCCCATGGACTGTAGCCCCCTAGGCTCCCGTGTCCATGGGGTTTTCCAGGCAAGGATTCTGGAGTGGGTTGCCATTTCCTTCTCCAGGATATCTCCCCAACCCAGGGATAGAACACGGCTCTCCCACCGTTCTATCTGCTCAGGCAGACTCCTACTGACTGAGCCACAGGATAGCCCTTAGTGTTAGTTGTGTCAACTAAACTTGACAGATTTTGAATGTTGGTAATCTTGCAGTAGACAGTCTGGATGATATGAATAATGGAGAACGCCAAAACGATGACTTTGTTTCTGCCTCCGAGAGAACATTACAGTGAGATTGTATACTGAACGGTGGCCCTGGTTAGAGTTTGAATTATGTAAAGTCTTTTGGGCAGTTGGATAACAGGTAACATGGGTGTTCCCCGCTGAAAGGCAGAGATGCATGAAAATGATGAGATTCAGACGTCAGTGAACTAGATACTCTTGGGCCTCGTGTTTTGTATTTTGGGTACTCTCCACACATCTGCCCAGGCTGGATATCATCAGGAGTAACCAAGGTGCACATTTATTACCATCAGTCAAATTTCAATACCATATCTCATTTCTGCTTTTTCAATACTAGTAAGATTATCACTGACTCAATGGCCATCAATTTGAGCAACTCTGGGAGATAGTGGAAATAAGTGGATTTTTGTCCATTATGACACTTAAGTGTTTACTGCCACGCTACCTCTCGCTCTCCAGGAATGAGGCTGCTCCCAGCTCTGTTCAAGGGAAGGGTTGGGGAGGGGATGTCTGTGCATTAAGTGACTCTCATCAAGATGGGAGCTCTACTCTCTCCTCTGCTTTTTTCTTGGACTAACTTGATGCTCGTTTAGAGTTCATGGGGGAAAAGGAAGTTAAATAACAGAATTTCCAGAAAAAAAAAAACACTAAGGAAAATTGTAGTAGATAAGTGTGTCTTTAGATAGGTTTCTCTCCTTAATTACAGAGTAGGTGAGGATCATGAGACTTGGAGTGATCCTTGCAACTGAAGATCATCCACCTGATTGATGAGTACTTATGTGATGTCCAGTTTTTCTCAAAATTCTACTTATGCACACATCCTTATGTAATTGCAGGAACAAAGAGAATGTACATATAAAATCTATTCATGCTGCTTTCCATATGTCCCTTTTTTATATTCCCACTGGTAGTATATAGACTTTTCCTAATGTGATTGGCCAAAAATAAAATTTCTGCATCTTTGCCCATGTAAGCTAGTTTATACGCTCTTCATGTCTTTTACCTATTTATCTTTTTTCTCTCAATGTTTTCTGAAAGCTCTTTGTATATTGGTTGTATTTCTCCCAGGTTGTTTTTTTGTTTATTTTCAACTTTACGCATACATAAGATAGATTCTGTAGAGTGTTTTATTTGAAATGCTTCTCTAAGTTGTTTAAACAAAGTCTTGGTTTACATTTTAGATTTGTCTGTGATGGTTGTTTAAAGAAGACTGCACGAACTAGAAAAGAAAATAAATTTTCTGCTAAAAGTAAGTTCCTCTCTGACAGGTAAATTTTGGGAAAACTTCACTTGAAACATAGTTAAAAATTAACATCCAGAATGAATTGTTTTGTTTCAACATTATTTAAAATGATTTAACCAAACTAAACAACAAATAATTTCTCCATGATGTACTTGAACTGTAATATCCTTTTTGGTGTGAAATTAATTACACCTAATAATGTGTAAAAAGAGTGTGTATTTTTCTTGTTCCAACACATTTCCTGACAGAGGCCACAATTGCCATACCATGAGTGGTTCCCTCAGTTTCGTGTAGGGGCTGCATTGAGCCCTATGTGATCTTTTCAGTTGGGTGGGGGGTGGCAGTAGTTTTAGTTCTGTAAACAGATGCCTTTGCATTTTTTTGCTGTTCTGTGGTGGTGGTGTTTAGTCACTAAGTTGAGTCCATCTCTTTGTGACCCCTTGGTCTGCAGCATGCCAGGCTCCCCCTGTACTCCACTATCTCCCAGAGTTGCTCAAATTGATGGCCATTGAGTCAGTGATAATCTTACTAGTATTGAAAAAGCAGAAATGAGATATGGTATTGAAATTTGACTGATAGTGATAAATGTGCACCTTGGTTACTCCTGAACTTGTAAATTCCTAGGACTGCCATCTACCAGGCTTGGGACATTTCTGGAGAATCGTGTGAATGAGTTTCTGAGGCGACAAAATCACCCTGAGTCAGGAGAGGTCACTGTTCGAGTAGTTCATGCTTCTGACAAAACTGTGGAAGTCAAACCAGGCATGAAAGCAAGGTATCTAGTAATTTCCCCCTTTCTTCTCTGTGGGTCCACAATTGCTCACACACAGTTACTGTTGATGATTCTGATCTGAATGAATTGTTGTACTTCTTCCCTCCACTATGAATTGTATAGATTTGTAGATAGTGGAGAGATGGCAGAATCCTTTCCATATCGAACCAAAGCCCTCTTTGCCTTCGAAGAGATCGATGGTGTTGACTTGTGCTTCTTCGGTATGCACGTTCAAGAGTATGGCTCTGACTGCCCTCCTCCCAACCAGAGGTACTTTCTACTGTGGCTACTTTCTAATTTGTGTGGAAGTTTGAAATTACAGTAAGGTGAACAAGCATAGTGAATAAGAAAATGTTATGTGCTTCCTTTGGAAATGCAAGTTCTCAAGGGTGTAGTACAGAAGTGAAACCAAAAAAAATAGAAAATACTGCTCTTTCATGTTCATAATAACAGGGAAAGGGATATGAATGGCAGCCTAAAATAAGACTTTTCAGAAAATGCACTTAAATCTAGGTTGTGTCAAGTACCTTCTTGAAATGTAAAAGAATGTCACACAAATGAAGTAGAATATGGTGTAGAATTTTCCATGTAGTATAAAGGCCAGAATAAGAGTCTGCCAGAATGTATTTGGATCGCTCAATAGTGCCTAATTATGCTGTGTCTCAGGCCTTGCTAGGTGCTGAGATGGTAATAGAGCTCAGACCCACAAAACTCCCCTGATGAGCTCATGATCTAGTCATTTACCTAAATAACTGTAATATTATGTGATAAGCATTAAAAATGACAAGGTGAGCCAAGGGCACAGAGAAGAGAGATGTCTTTAGCCACATCGTTAGAAATGCATTATGCAACTTGACCTGGCTTCTTTCTACCCGTTTGACACAGGAGAGTATACATATCATACCTCGATAGTGTTCACTTCTTCCGTCCTAAATGCTTGAGGACTGCAGTATATCATGAAATCCTAATTGGATATTTGGAATATGTCAAGAAATTAGGGTAAGCATAAAAACAAATGCTAGTTTTAAAAACAACTTGTTTAAGCTGATTAGTTTTAAACTGATCACCACTGTGGTATTTTGATGAGATATATGCAAATATGTGACTTTTTGGTTTTTTTCCTCCTCCACTTTGGCTTTTATCTGGCAGAACTATAATTTAGAGACCCTTTGAAATTGTTGGCTTTGCCATGGGAAAGAAATGGATATTGTGATGCTAGTTGCACCCATTCCAAATTACTTTATTTTGTTTAGTTAAGCTGTTTGATACAGTTTGATTTGAAGAGCCAGAACTTTAAACAGCACTTGGTCCTTTCACACCTCTGAGTATCAAAACCAAAATCACACTAAGGTCTGAAGATAAAAAACTCCTTCGTACTGGTTCCTTCAAGGTATATATGTGCTTGAGGACGTTTAGCACCTCACTTTGCAGGTTATTCCTCTTGATAGTTTGCATTTCATTTAACTCTGTTCACATGGATTGACTTTCTTTGCATTGTAGCTTTTGTTTGGTCTTTAATGTAAATTGGGGATTTTTTTTTGATCCAGGGTTATACCTAGCTCTGGCATAGATCACACACTTCATGTTATCTTGGGGAATCATTAGTTTCTGCACTGATTCCTCTTTGTGGTTTAAAGTGGAGCATTCTTTCTAGAATGGATGAGCTTTCTCTTCAATGTTCCTTCTGTCTGTGTTGTTAGATACACAACAGGGCATATTTGGGCGTGTCCACCAAGTGAAGGAGATGACTACATCTTCCATTGCCACCCCCCTGACCAGAAGATACCCAAGCCCAAGCGACTGCAAGAGTGGTACAAAAAGATGCTCGACAAAGCTGTGTCCGAGCGAATCGTCCACGATTACAAGGTCAGGACGGGATGACAGCTCCTTGGCTTGACTAGTCCTGCTGCTCTGTATTCCACTTGTTTTACTACCTTAACAAAAATCTTGTGTTTCTTCTCACTCTTCCATGTAATTTGTAAAACTAAGCTAATTTGATAGCAGGGCTTTTTCCCCCTGAATTACTATTAAGATGAAGTAGATTTGGAAAAATATTTAATAACTATTTGTGACTGTAGGGTATCTCATAATAAGAAACTTAAACTATTAAGTTTCTTACCTGTTTTTACTCATAGGGAGAAAAACATGAACTGGTATTGTGCTAATAAGCAGCCCAGAAAATCATTCTTAGCTATATGGTTTCCAGTATCTGTAACTGGGATTTTTCTGAACATATTTCTCAGTAGAAACTGCTGATATTTCTAGGATTTTTGCAAGGCCAGCGTGCCTCCCATCACACTGCATTCTGTCTCAGGAGTGCTGGAGGCACGGGTGTGAATGCTGCTGCCTCTGCCTTTGTTCCCAACAGAGGCATTTGTCACTTGGTCACATAAAGGCTGATAGTCTCCCTGTCCTCACGGTTAGAGGAAAGAGGAAGCCAGAAATACTGACTTCAGACTAGACCTTTCCCTGTTGGTGACGCTGTCTCCCCAGGCACCAGGCTTGGGCATAAACTCCCTGCTGTCTGCCAGAAGACACATCTGGTTCTTCGCGTTTCTTGCGTCCATTAGCCGTGATTCTGCTGCTATATAATAAACGCTTTTTTTTTTTTTTTTTTCCCAAAAAAAATAGACATTGCTATTTGTTCTTGGATATTTTCACAGGATATTTTAAAACAAGCTACTGAAGATCGATTGACAAGCGCGAAGGAATTGCCTTACTTTGAGGGTGACTTCTGGCCCAACGTCCTGGAAGAGAGCATCAAGGAGCTGGAGCAGGAGGAGGAGGAGCGCAAGCGGGAGGAGAACACCAGCAATGAGAGCACGGATGTGAGGCTCTGCGTGCCCCGCCCCGCCCGCGGCCCGAAGCTCCGCCCTCTAGACTGGGCCGGGGCGGAGGGGGGGGACGCTGGTGGAGACAAGTTACTGTGGTTCTAGTTTAGAGTTTAAGCCCTTTTTGCATCAGCCCTCATTTTTAAATGGAATCGTGGATTTCTAGTAATGGAAACCGTGGCAAACAGAACGTTACTTGTCTAGAACACGAGGTTGAATAGTAGGTCCATGAAATTTTAGAAAGTGAGTCGAAGGAGATAGAGCCAGGGCCTTTGTCTCCCTACTCCCATGCACACTTCACTACCTGCTGCTCACTCCTCTCCATCCGCAGATTTGGTATGGCCTGGCTCCACCTGAGGTGTCTCCTGGTCCACAGCTTCCGCTGGCCAAAGAGCTAAGGCTGCTGGTGTCTAATGAAGAGATATCAGCAGAGAGATTTTACAGTGGGAGAAAATTAATGCAAAAACATAAGTAAACCTTAGTTTACTCTGAACAACAGCTTTAAAAAGAGGAGCAATGAAGAGAGAGAGCAGCTGTTAGAAGGTTATGATCTGTTGCTCCATTAGAAACTTGTTCTTAACAGTTAATAACAAATAACTGTTCTAAACTTCTAAACAGTCTCTTAACAAAGAGTTATTAATATTTTCTTATTCTTATGCTAACCTGCAGGTGACAAAGGGAGACAGCAAAAATGCTAAAAAGAAGAACAACAAGAAAACTAGCAAAAACAAGAGCAGCCTGAGTCGGGGCAATAAGAAGAAGCCAGGCATGCCTAACGTATCAAACGACCTCTCACAGAAATTGTATGCCACCATGGAGAAGCACAAAGAGGTAAGAGAACAGCCCCCAGAGTGGAAAACCAAGGCCAGGGTCATCCAGAACTGCCCACCATGGTTGGTATTCAGGATGTGAGCACCAGATCATTTGAAACTCAGAAGGAAGAAAATCATTTGAGGGAGAAGAAACCAAAAAGAGGGTGGTGAGAACAGGAAATGGTAAGGTGCCTTAATTAGATTTATAGCTGTTACAAAGCTAGATGGTGTTGGGAAAAGTGTAAGCAGTTTGTCTGACCCTATTGTTTGTAACTGTTTTATGTTTGTGTTTCTGTCCATTGTTCAGAAGATTGGCTTGTTGGATATCTTTTGGGTATCTTTGTGGTTTTGCTTTAGACCAAAGCCCCTTAGAACTCCATTTGGCCATTCAGGTTTCTAATGGAACTTTGGCAAAACGAATGAATGTTTTGCCTTACTGAAAGGGAATTGGCAAATGGAGAGAATTGAAGAAAAGTTAAACTTTGATATATGCATTTGTGAATGCCTTCACAGCAAAGTTAAAACTTTGAATTATTTCATTATTTATATTGGTTATTTGTTGTTTGGAAATATAACTGGATATGTTGGATTTTTTTTCCCCTTCGACATTATTGTTGGTAAGATGAGGCGTTTTGAAGGGTCATGTTGGTTTGTATAAACTACTGTTTATCTTTGTCTCCATGTTCAGACATCAGGAAGAGGCTATTAATGTGGAGAGGGAACTGATGGTTTGATTTTAGGTGTGGAACTCTGTCATAACAGCGATTAGGAAAGGCCCTTAGAGTATGTTGTAATAGGTATGATTTCAGTTGTAGGTACATCATCTGAAGAATAGGTTGATAGTAGTCTCCTGTTAGGAGTTAGAATCTAATGTAATCAGTTTATTAAATTTAGGTATTATTTTAGCTCTAGGGTGACATACAGCAGAATCAGTCATAATGGCTGTTACTGGAGGTTGGCCATGGTGAAGATTTCCTAGGGAGTCACCAGGTGGTTTTATCTGTCCCCCACTTGTTAGATACAGTACTTCCCTGTGTGTGATCACATTTTCAGAACACTCCTCCTCACTCTGTGAGTGCTTGCTTTGAGCCACAGTAGCAAACCCAGTATCACAGTCCTCCCTTGAGCTTTTAACTCTGGCTTTGATGCATCTTTATTCAGCGTGGATGCTCTTGTCCTGTGTTACTTTGTGGCATGTGCAATCTTAGTCCCATGCTCACCCCACCCTGGGGCCGAACCCATGCCCCTGCTGTGGAAGTGCAGAGTGTTAACCACTGGACCACCAAGAAAGTCACTGTGTTCTTTTTGTAGACTCTTGTTCTATGCCAGCCTTGCTGCCCAGATATGTAACAGATGTTATTGCCAGTTTGCACAGATTTTCAGCCTCAAAAAAACTGACAAGATATACTGGGCAATATAGCAGTTACAAGTTCTTGATCTCTTGAAGGTTCCATTTTACATTTTATTATTAGAGAAATAATAGCAGCTTCCTCTTGCAGCCTTTATACCTGGGGTTATGGGAATCAGTGGTTGTGGTGTGTTTTTAAACTTCAACAAAATTTTTTTCTGCTTCTGTAGCAAGGAAAAAGGAGGTTTTGCTTTTTTATTCTTCCCACCCCTACCAATTTTTTTTCCTTCCAAACTTAAAGGAAAGTCCTACAGAAGATGCCCTCCTATTGCCTTCACCTAGATTCATTAGTTAACGTTCTGCATTTTATTTCAGTAAGCTCCTTCTAAGACAGAGGACACGCTCTGCATAAGTGTGCTGTGACTTCACACTCAGGAAACCTCACCCCTGCTGCCACCTCCCATCTGTTCCTCTGCTCCATGTTGAGTTGCCATGTCTCAGTTCCTGGCCTTATTTTCTTTCATGACATGGGCATTTTGTGAAGACTCCAGGCCAATTGCTTTGTAGAATATCTATCTATCCATTTGGGTTTTTCTGATTTGTTTCCTTATGATTAGAGTCAGGTTAAAACATGGATTGCATCTTAAAAGTTGATCTCTTTGAAGCAGAATGTCCCCTGTATGGCCCTGTATCTGACCATTCTTCTTTTGAAGAATTACTGAACAAGGTAGAAAACGTAAGATGTAGATGTTGTAGGCCCATTGTAGTCAGTTTCAAAAAAGAGAACAGAAATGTGTGAAGCAGGAGAACGAAGGCTGTATCGTGTAACCAGGTGCACAGCCTGGCCCAGCCGTCTGCTACTCTAGTTCCAGAGTCCAGAGGAGACTGTCTGTTTTGCAGGTCTTCTTTGTGATCCGTCTCATCGCTGGCCCTGCCGCCAACTCCCTGCCTCCCATTGTTGACCCCGACCCCCTCATCCCGTGTGATCTGATGGATGGGCGGGATGCCTTTCTCACCCTTGCAAGGGACAAGCACCTGGAGTTCTCGTCATTGCGAAGAGCCCAGTGGTCCACCATGTGCATGCTGGTGGAGCTGCACACCCAGAGTCAGGACCGCTTTGTCTACACCTGCAACGAATGCAAGCACCATGTGGAGACACGCTGGCATTGCACCGTGTGTGAGGTAGGCCCCTTGGCAGGGAAGGCTGGGGGCTTCCAGGTACCTGAGAGGCGGTTCAGAGGTGGTGCTGGCCTGAGGGCAGGCCCCGGGGCCAGTGTGAGGACCAGAACAGGCCTGGTGGGGCCTTGTGTCAGATTTGAGTGGTTGGGCTAAAGAATCTTTCTCTAAAACGGGGCTTTTTAGCCCAAGCAGGATATGTAAATACCTTTGGCTTGAATCCTGGAGTGTTGACCTGCGCCTGTGTTTTCCCCAGGATTATGACTTGTGTATCACCTGCTACAACACTAAAAACCACGACCACAAGATGGAGAAGCTCGGTCTGGGGCTTGATGACGAGAGCAACAACCAGCAGGCCGCCGCCACGCAGAGCCCGGGAGACTCCCGCCGCCTGAGCATCCAGCGCTGCATCCAGTCGCTGGTGCACGCCTGCCAGTGCCGCAACGCCAACTGCTCGCTGCCATCCTGCCAGAAGATGAAGCGGGTGGTGCAGCACACGAAGGGCTGCAAGCGCAAGACCAACGGCGGCTGCCCCATCTGCAAACAGCTCATTGCCCTGTGCTGCTACCACGCCAAGCACTGCCAGGAGAACAAGTGCCCCGTGCCCTTCTGCCTCAACATCAAGCAGAAGCTCCGGCAGCAGCAGCTGCAGCACCGGCTCCAGCAGGCCCAGATGCTGCGCCGGAGGATGGCCAGCATGCAGCGGACTGGCGTGGTGGGGCAGCAGCAGGGCCTGCCCTCCCCGACCCCTGCCACCCCAACCACGCCAACGGGCCAGCAGCCCACCACCCCCCAGACACCCCAGCCCCCACCCCCCTCTCAGCCCCAGCCCACACCTCCCAACAATATGCCGCCCTACTTGCCCAGGACTCAAGCTGCTGGCCCGGTGTCCCAGGGCAAGGCGGCAGGCCAGGTGACCCCCCCAACCCCACCTCAGACTGCTCAGCCCCCACTTCCGGGGCCCCCACCTGCAGCAGTGGAAATGGCCATGCAGATTCAGAGGGCAGCCGAGACGCAACGCCAGATGGCCCATGTGCAAATCTTTCAGCGGCCAATCCAGCACCAGATGCCGCAGATGACTCCCATGGCCCCCATGGGTATGAACCCACCCCCCATGGCCAGAGGGCCTGGTGGGCATTTGGAGCCAGGGATGGGGCCCACCGGCATGCAGCAGCAACCCCCATGGGCCCAGGGAGGACTGCCCCAGCCCCAGCAGCTGCAGTCTGGGATGCCCCGGCCAGCCATGATGTCGGTGTCACAGCACGGGCAGCCCCTGAACATGCCTCCCCAGCCGGGCCTGGGCCAGGTAGGTGTGAGCCCTCTCAAGCCAGGCACTGTGTCTCAACAAGCCTTACAGAACCTCCTGCGGACTCTCAGGTCTCCCAGCTCTCCCCTGCAGCAGCAACAGGTGCTCAGTATCCTTCATGCCAACCCCCAGCTGTTGGCTGCGTTCATCAAGCAGCGGGCTGCCAAGTACGCCAACTCCAACCCACAGCCCCTCCCTGGGCAGCCGGGCCTGCAGCCCCCCACCATGCCAGGTCAGCAGGGGGTCCACTCCAGCCCCGCCATGCAGAACTTGAACCCCATGCAGGCAGGTGTCCCAAGGGCCGGCCTGCCCCAGCAGCCCACGCAGCAGCAGCAGCTCCCGCCACCCATGGGCGGGATGAGCCCGCAGGCTCAGCAGATGAACATGAATCACAGCACCATGCCCTCGCAATTCCGAGACATCTTGAGGCGACAGCAGATGATGCAGCAGCAGCAGCAGGGGGCGGGGCCAGGGATGGGCCCGGGGCTGGCCAACCACAACCAATTCCAGCCACCCCAGGGTGTGGGCTACCCCGCCCCACAGCAGCAGCCGCCACCGCGAATGCAGCATCACATGCAGCAGATACCGCAAGGGAACATGGGACAGATGGGCCAGCTCCCGCAGGCCCTGGGAGCAGAGGCAGGAGCCAGTCTGCAGGCCTACCAGCAGCGGCTCCTCCAGCAACAGATGGGCTCGCCGGCCCAGCCCAACCCCATGAGCCCCCAGCAGCATATGCTCCCGAGTCAGGCTCAGTCCCCGCACCTCCAAGGCCAGCAGATCCCGTCTCTCTCCAATCAAGTGCGATCTCCCCAGCCTGTCCCTTCTCCGCGGCCGCAGTCCCAGCCCCCCCACTCCAGCCCTTCCCCACGGATGCAGCCTCAACCTTCTCCACACCACGTCTCCCCACAGACCAGTTCTCCACATCCTGGACTGGTCGCTGCCCAGGGCAACCCCATGGAACAAGGGCATTTTGCCAGCCCGGACCAGAATTCGATGCTCTCTCAGCTCGCTAGCAATCCAGGCATGGCAAACCTCCATGGTGCGAGCGCCACGGACCTGGGACTCGGCACCGACAACTCAGACTTGAATTCAAACCTCTCACAGAGTACACTAGACATACACTAGAGACACCTTGTAGTATTTTGGGAGCAAAAAAAAAAATTATTTTCTCTTAAGACTTTTTGTACTGCAAACAATTTTTTTGAATCTTTCTTAGCCTAAGAGACAATTTTCCTTGGAACACATAAGAACTGCAGTAGCTGTTTGTGGTTTTGAGCAGACATGCGAGATGAACCTGAGGGGTGACAGAATACAAAGAATATATTTTTGTTATGGCTGGTTACCACCAGCCTGTTTTTTTCCCTTGTGTGTTTGGTTCAAGTGTGCACTGGGAGGAGGCTGAGGTCTGTGAAGCCAACCACATGCTCCTGCCTTGCACCTCCAATAGGTTTTATTATTTTTTTTAAATTAATGAAAATATGTAATATTAATAGTTATTATTTACTGGTGCAGATGGTTGACATTTTTCCCTATTTTCCTCACTTTATGAAAGAGTTAAAAAAGAACATTTCTAAAACCAGAGGACAAAAGGGGTTAATGTTACTTTAAAATTACATTCTATATATATATAAATATATATAAATATATATTAAAATACCGATTTTTTTTTTCTCTGGGTGCAAAGACGTTCATTCTTTTAAAAATGTTTGAAAAAAGAAAAAAAAATACCCCTTTGCTCCCCTCAAGTCAACTTTTGTGCTCCAGAAATTTTTCTATTCCGTAAGTCTGATCGTAAAAACTTCAAGTATTAAAGTAATTTGTACATGTAGAGAGAAAAATGACTTTTTCAAAATATACAGGGGCAGCTGCCAAATTGATGTATTATATATATTGTGGTTCTGTTTCTTGAAAGAATTTTTTTCGTTATTTTTACATCTAACAAAGGAAAAAATTAAAAAGAGGGTAAGAAACGATTCCAGTGGGATGATTTTAACATGCAAAATGTCCCTGGGGTTTCTTCTGTGCTTGCTTTCTTCCTCCTTACCCTGCCCCTATCCCACACACACACACTTTCTGTAAAACTTGAAAATAGAAAGCAAAAACCCTCAACTTGTAAATCATGCGATTAAAATTGATTACTTATAAATATGAACTTTGGATCACTGTATAGACTGTTAAATTTGATTTCTTATTACCTATTGTTAAATAAACCGTGTGAGACAGACACCTGATTTTGTTTCACTTCTTGCGGTTGCATCTTTGTCTTGGAATGCATCGGTTTAAATGCCTGACACTTAGGATTTCAAGCGGAAGGTAAAAGCACTAGCTTAACAGCCCTCCCTAACTATTACATGAAGTGATTTTGTGATAAGAGATTTTGATAAATTCATCCAAAATTTTGGAAAAAGACAATTACCAGCTTAACGTTAATTTTATCCATGTGAATTGATAAGAGCCTTTATCAGCTTGATACAGCTCCTTCTCTATGGTCCCCTGTGTATGGCCGCATGGTCTTCAGTCGCCCTCATCTCACAGGAGTAAGAATGACCACCTAAGAGGAGTCATACCTGCTGAAGTCACAAGTAGCTCCACTGGAAGCTGGGGCAACAATACATCCCTGTTCTCTGCGATGCACACTTTATTTTGCTGACTGCCAGCCAAGAAGTCCTGGGGGGACGAGGCTGTAGGAAAAGACACTCTGGAAATAAAACCCACAATGGGAAGGCTGAGAGAGGCCAGCACAGAGTCCGGTACTGAGCTGGGTTTTGAAGAGCAGAAAGGGAACCGGCCCTTCCTCGACAGACATCCACTGTGGACAAGTCTGAAAAGTCAGAAGGACCCTGGAGTGAGCTGCTCTGGCAGCATTTGGCAGGTCTTCCTTGTTACTCTAATGGAGCTTTAATTTACACTGACTCGATCATCTGCTAAGGGCTAAGGAAAGAAGACCCTCTTCAAGTACCTTAATTCAAACTCCTGTTTGGCCTTTCCACTAGTTTACTTGGTCTCAGCAAAAATAACCAGTATGTCCATGTGAGGTGGACCAGCACACTTGGCGCCCACCCCAGAAAATGGTACCCTGTGTCCACCTGCCTCAGGTCAGTGGTCCAGCAGACACACATGCAGTGCCTACATTCTGTGCCAGGCCGGACAACACGTGGATGGGGTGCAGCCTTGCCCTCAGGCTAGCCAGCTAGTGATCTAGAAGAAAAGACAAGAATGCTTAAACAAGATAAAGTGGAAAGTCTTAAGTGGTATAAGCAGGGAACAGAGGAAGTAGGGGTAAAGTTCAGTCACTCAGTCGTGTCTGACTCTCCGCGACCCCATGAATCACAGCACACCAGGCCTCCCTGTCCATCACCAACTCCCGGAGTTCACTCAAACTCATGTCCACAGAGTCGGTGATGCCATCCAGCCATCTCATTCTCCGTCGTCCCCTTCTCCTCCCACCCCCAACCTTTCCCAGCATCAGAGTCTTTTGCAATGAGTCAACTCATCGCATGAGGTGGCCAAAGTATTGCACTTTCAGCTTTAGCATCAGTCCTTCCAAAGAACACCCAGGATTGATCTCCTTTAGAATGGACTGGTTGGATCTCCTTGCAGTCCAAGGGACTCTCAAGAGTCTTCTCCAACACCACAGTTCAAAAGCATTAATTCTTCGGCGATCAGCTTTCTTCACAGTCCAACTCACATCCATACATGACCACGGGAAAAACCATAGCCTTGACTAGATGGACCTTGGTTGGCAAAGTAATGTCTCTGCTTTTTAATATACTATCTAGGTTGGTCATAACTTTCCTTCCAAGGAGTAAGCGTCTTTTAATTTCATGGCTGCAATCAGCATCTGCAGTGATTTTGGAGCCCAAAAAAATAAAGTCTGACACTGTTTCCACTGTTTTTCCATCTATTTCCCATGAAGTGATGGGACCAGATGCCATGATCTTTGTTTTCTGAATGTTGAGCTTCAAGCCAACCTTTTCACTCTCCTCTTTCACTTTCATCAAGAGGCTTTTGAGTTCTTCACTTTCTGCCATAAGGGTAGTGTCATCTGCATATCTGAGGTTATTGATATTTCTCCCAGCAATCTTGATTCCAGCTTGTGCTTCTTCCAGCCCAGCGTTCCTCATGATGTACTCTGCATATAAGTTAAATAAGCAAGGTGACAATATACAGCCTTGACATACTCCTTTTCCTGTTTGGAATCTGTCTGTTGTTCCATGTACAGTTCTGACTGTTGCTTCCTGACCTGCATACAGGTTTCTCAAGAGGCAGGTCAGGTGGTCTGGTATTCCCATCTCTTTCAGAATGTTCCACAGTTTATTGTGATCCACACAGTCAAAGGCTTTGGCATAGTCAATGAAGCAGAAATAGATGTTTTTCTGGAACTCTCTTGCTTTCTCCATGATCCAGCGGATGTTGGCAATTTGATCTCTGGTGCCTCTGCCTTTTCTAAAACCTGCTTGAACATCTGGGAGTTCACGGTTCACATATTGCTGAAGCCTGGCTTGGAGAATTTTGAACATGACTTTACTAGCGTGTGAGATGAGTGCAATCGTCCGGTAGTTTGAGCATTCTTTGGCATTGCCTTTCTTTGGGATTGGAATGAAGACTGACCTTTTCCAGTCCTGTGGCCACTGCTGAGTTTTCCAAATTTGCTGGCATATTGAGTGCAGCACTTTCACAGCATCATCTTTCAAGATTTGAAATAGCTCAACTGGAATTCCATCACCTCCACTAGCTTTGTTCGTAGTGATGCTTTCTAAGGCCCACTTGACTTCACATTCCAAGATGTCTGGCTCTAGGTCAGTGATCACGTTATCGTGACTATCTTGGTCATGAAGATCTTTTTTGTACAGTTCTTCTGTGTATTCTTGCCACCTCATCTTAATATCTTCTGCTTCTGTTAGGTCCATACCATTTCTGTCCTTTATCGAGCCCATCTTTTCATGAAATGTTCCCTTGGAATCTCTAATCTTCTTGAAGAGATCTCTTGTTTTTCCTATTCTGTTGTTTTCCTCTATTTCTTTGCATTGATTGCTGAGGAAGGCTTTCTTATCTCTCCTTGCTATTCTTTGGAACTCTGCATTCAGATGCTTATATCTTTCCCTTTCTCCTTTGCTTTTCGCTTCTCTTCTTTTCACAGCTATTTGTAAGGCCTCCTCAAGACAGCCATTTTGCTTTTTTGCATTTCTTCTCCATGGGGATGGTCTTGGTCCCTGTCTCCGTCACGTAGGGGTAAAAGCTTCTGGCTATTGGGAAGTTTCTGGGGAGGACAGCTCTTAAATTTTCCTTTGTGGGGACTATCCACAGCTTTGTTGAGGAGATGGATGGGATCCAGAGGAGAGAGGTGAGGAGGGTCTCCGCCCCCAGAAGAGAAGAGTCAGTTCCTACTGGGAAAAAAACAGCTTCAGGTCCACATGACAGACCAGAGAGAAGACCTGAGTGCCTGTTACAGAAAGGTCCCCAGTGTGGTCCCCACAACTAGAGACCCAGGGTAGATCTGAGCGCCCAACAGGGAAGATACTTAGAATTCCATCCATTTCCAAGCAGTCGATTCCCAGTGTAGGTAACCCTAGCCTCTTTGGCCAAATACAGCTGGATTGAAGTGTTAACATTCTCGTCGCAATGTTGCAAGAAGGAAGTGGGGACAGAAATAATTAAATGGGGAGGAGAATACAAGCCGTCCTCACCCAGGCCAGAGGCAGTGCTAGGGGAGGGGAAAGATGTGAATTAATATACAGCCAGGGATACAAGAAGGTGATTCCAGTGTTTCTGTGTATTTGAAAATTATCACAATGAAAAGGTCTAAAAGGAGCCCCAAGTTTCCAATTGGGCTGTTTCTCAGACATCAGTCTAGGAAATGAGCCCTATGGGTGCAGCAGTGTCCAGATGCTTTTTCATTTACTAGCTCACTGAACCCTCAAAACCAGCTCCAAAAGCTGACAAGTGAGAAGTTGCATCCTGGGTGTGTACACAAGGTCACACAGCCAGAGCGAGCCAAAGGCCTGCTGGATTCCAGCCCTGCCTTCCCCTGGCATCCTTTCTCTCACTGCAGAGAAGCCCCTGTGATGGCTGCACGATAACTGACGACACAGGGCTGTATTCCAAACAAATCCAAAACACAGACTAAAAACTGAAAGGGAAAAAAAACTAAGGAATAATAAAGGTAAGTTTCAGGCTTCTCCAACCAGAGAACCTGATCTCTAGACAGTTTCCCGAAGTGTTAAGTTCATGACATAGTCATGCTGTTCAAGGAGCACACAGGCCAGCATCAAAAAGGATAAAATGTTTAAGAATAAATTTAACAAAAGAAGTGCACAATTTGTACACTGAAAACTACAGAACATCACTGAAAGAAAGACCTAAAGAAATAAAAGGAAATCCTTGTTCACGGATCAGAAGACTGGGAAGACCAAGTATTGTTAAGAAAGTACAGACATACCTTGTTTTATTGTACTTTACTTTATTGCACTTTGCAGATACTCACTTTTTTTACAAACAAAATTTATGTAATCCCTACATCAAGCAAGTCTACCAATGCCATTTTTCCAATGATATTTGCTCACTTCATTTCTGTGTCACATTTTGGTAATTCTCCCAATATTTTAAACTTTTTCATTATTATATTTGCTATGGCAAATAGAAGGGGGAAAAGCAGAAGCAATAACAGTTTTTTTCTTGGGTTCCAAAATCACTGCGAACGATGGTGACTGCAGCCATGAAATTTAAAAGATGCTTGCTCCTTGGAAGGAAAGTTATGACAAACTGTATTGAAAAGCAAAGACATCTCTTTGCCAACAAAGGCCCATACAGTCAAAGCTATGGTTCTTCCAGCAGTCATATATGGATGTGAGAGACCATAAAGAAGGCTGAGCACTAAAGAATTGATACTTTTGAACTGTGGTGTTGGAGAAGACTCTTGAGAGTCCCATGGACAGCACGGAGACCAAAAAGTCAATCCGAAAGGAAATCAACCCGAATATCCATTCGAAAGACTGATGCTGAAGCTGAAGCTCCAAACTTTGGCCACCTGATGCAAAGAGCCGACTCATTGGAAAAGACCCTGATGCTGAGAAAGACTGAAGGCAAAAGGAGAAGGGGTTGCAGAGGATGAGATGGTTAGATAGCATTGTTGACTCAATGGACATGAATCTGAGCAAACCCCAGGAGACAGTGAAGGACAGAGAAGTGTGGCGTGCTGTAGTCCATGAGGTAGCAAAGAGTTGGACATGACTTAGCAACTAAACAACAAAATTGTGATCTATGATCATTGATCTTTGATGTTACTATTATAATTGTCTTGGGAAACTAAGAACTATGCCCATCTAAGACAGCAAACTTAATCTATAAATGTGTGTAGTCTGACTGCTCCACTGACTGGCCATCCCCCCATCTCTCTCCCTCTCCTGAGGCCTCCCCATTCCTGGAGACAAAACAATACTGAAATTGGGCCAATTAATAACCCTGTGATGGCCTCTAAATGTTCAGGTGAAAGGAAGAGTCACACATCTCTCCCTTTAAAGCAAAAGCCAGAAATGATGAAGCTTAGTGAGCAAGATATGTCAAAAGCTAAGACTGGGCTGAAAGCTGGGCTCTTGCACCAAATAGATTCATTTGTGAGTGCAAAGGAAAAATACTTGAGGGAACTTAACATTGCTACTCCAATGAACACATAAATGATAAGACAGCAAAACAGCCTTACTGTTGATATGGAAAACAAAGTTTTAGTGATCTGGAAAGAAGATCAAACCAGCCTCAACAGTCCCTTAAGCCAAAGCCTAATCCAGAGCAAGGCCCTAACTCTTTAATTCTAGGAAGTCTGAGAGAAGTGAGGAAGCTGCAGAAGAAAAATCTGAGGCTAGCAGAGATTGGTTCATGAGGTTTAATGAAAAGAAACCACCTCAGTGTCAGAAGTACGAGGTGAAATGCCAAGTGCTGATGAAGCAGCTGCCAGCAAGTTGTCCAGAAGATCTAGCTAAGATAACAGCAGTGGTTGCACCAAACAATGCAGATAAAACAGCAAATGAAGATATGAAGAGCTGACTCATTAGAAAAGACCCTGATGCTGGAAAAGACTGAAGGCTGGAGAAGGAAATGACAGAGGATGAGATGGCTGGATGGCATCACCGATTCAATGGACATGAGTTTGAGTGAACTCCAGGAGATGGTGAAGGACAGGGAAGCCTGGCGTGCTGCAGTCCACAGGGTCGCAGTCAGACACCGCTGAGTGACTGAGCAACAACAACAATAACAAATGAAGACATTATATAGGATTTTCACACCTAAAGAGAAGTCAGTGCAATGCCCGGCTTCACATCTTCAAAGGACAGGCTGACTCCCTTGCTAGGAAACAACAGAACTGGTGACTTGAAATTGAAGCCTGGGCTTGTTTGCCATTCTGAACATTCTAGGACGCTTGATAATTAGGCTAAATCTACTCTGCCTGGGTTCTATAAATGGAAAAGCAAAACCTGGATGATAGTGCATCTGTATAAATGTTGTTTACTGAATACTTTAAGCCCACTGTTGACATACTGCTCAGAAAAGAAGATCTCTTTCAAAATAGTGCTGCTTGTTGACAATGCACCTGGTCTCCCAGAGCTCTGGTGGAGATGTAATGAGATTACTGTTGTCCTCATGCCTGCTGACATCCCTTCTGCAGCCTGTGGATCAAGGAGTAATTACTACTTTCAAGTCTTATTTTTAGGAAATACATTTCATAAGATTATAGCTTCCACAGATAGTGATATTCCTCTGATGGATCCAGGAAAAATTAGCCAAAAGCCTTCTGGAAAGGATTCACCACTCTAGCTGCCAACAGATTCAAGGCAAGAGGTCAAAATGTCCACATTAACAGGAGTTTGGAAGATGATTCCAACCCTCATGGATGACTCTGAGGCATTCAGGACTTCAGTGGAGGGCTTCCCTGGTGACTCAGTGGTAAAGAATCACCTGCCAATGCAGGGGACATCGGTGCAATCCCTGATCCAGAAAGATCCCACAAGCCATGGAGCAATTAAGCCCGTGTGATACAGCTATTAAACCTGTGCTCCAGATCCCAGGAGCCACAACTACTGAAGCCCGAGCTCCCTAGAGCCTGTGCTCCAAAGCAGGAGAAGCCACAGCAATGAGAAGCCCGAGCACCACAAGTTGAGAGTAGCCCCCACTCACCACAAGTAGAGAAAAGCCCATGCAGCAACAAAGACCTAGCACAGCCAAAAATAAATAATTTTTTTAATTAAAAAAGAAAGACCTCAGTGAGAGGAAGTAACTGCAGATGTGGAAACAGCAAGAGAATGAGAAGCAGCACCTGAAGAAGTGACTGAACTGCTGCCACCTTGTGATAAAATTTGGGTGAGGAGTTGCTTCTCATGGATAAGCAAAGAAAGTGGCTTCTTGAGATGGAGTCTACTCTTGGTGAAGATGCTGTGAAGACTGTTGGACAACAATGGGGTAGAAGATTCCAGAAACTTAGGTGATACTATAGTGGCGGGGCTCGAGAGGACTGACCCCAACTTTGAAGGAAATGTTCCAAATAGGAAAAGGAGTAGTCAAGGCTGTATATTGTCACCCTGCTTATTTAACTTACATACAGAGTACATCATGAGAAATGCTGGGCTGGAGGAAGCACAAACTGGAATCAAGATTGCTGGGAGAAATATCGATAACCTCAGATATGCAGATGACACCACCCTTATGGCAGAAAGTGAAGAGGAACTAAAGAGCCTCTGAGAGTGAAAAAGTTGGCTTAAAGCTCAACATTCAGAAAACTAAGATCATGGCATCTGGTCCCATCACTTCATGGCAAATAGATGGGGAAACTGTGGGAACAGTGGCTGACTTTATTTTCTGAGCTCCAAAATCACTGCAGATGGTGACTGAAGCCATGAAATTAAAAGACGCTTGCTCCTTGGAAGAAAAGTTATGACCAACCTAGGCAGCATATGAAAAAGCAGAGACATTACTTTGCCAACAAAGGTCTGTCAAGGCTATGGTTTTTCCAGTGGTCATGTATGGATGTGAGAGTTGGACTATTAAGAAAGCTGAGTGCCAAAGAATTGATACTTTTGAACTGTGGTGTTGGAGAAGACTCTTGAGAGTCCCTTGGACTGCAAGATCCGACCAGTCCATCCTAAAGGAGATCAGTCCTGGATGTTCATTGGAAGGACTGATGCTGAAGCTGAAACTCCAGTACTTCGGCCACCTGATGAGAAGAGCTGACTCATTTGAAAAGACCCTGATGCTGGGAAAGATTGAAGGCGGGAGAAAAAGGGGACGACAGAGGGATGAGATGGTTGGACGGCATCACTGACTCAATGGACGTGAGTTTGGGTAGATTCTGGGAGTTGGTGATGGACAGGGAGGCCTGGCATGCTGCGGTTCATGGGGTTGCAAAGAGTCAGACACGACTGAGTGATTGAACTGAACTGAAAAGTTAAAGCTACAACTACTGAATTTTCTGGAAGGAAACATACTAAAAAAAAAAATCTCTGCAAATCTGGAGAGGCAAATATTTCTTAGGATGCAAAAATCATGACTCATAAAAAAATTTTTTTATTAACTTGAGTAAATCACAGTTTAATACTCATAAAACATTAAGAAAAACTGAACAGACAGTCCAGAACCTGGGAGAAAATATTCACAGTACATATACTTGATATACTCAACAAAAGATCAGCATCTAGAATAAAGAACCCCTACAACTTAATAGTAAGAAGACAAATAACCCAATTAAAAAATAGGCAAAAGATTTAAGCACACACTTCACATGATAAGATATGTAAATGACAATAAGCAAATGAAAAATGCTTAACATCATTAGTCCTCAGAGAAATGCAAGTTAAAACCACAAGATACCATTATACACCCACTGCTGCTGCTACTGCTAAGTCGCTTTAGTCGTGTCCGACTCTATGAGACCCCACAGATGGAAGCCCACCAGGCTCCCCTGTCCCTGGGATTTTCCAGGCAATAACAGTGGAGTGGGTTGCCATTTCCTTCTCCAATACACCCACTAAAATGGCTCAAATTGAAAAGGCTGTCAATATCAAGTGTTGGTGAGAACACTGAATGACTCAATTCTCCCAGCGTGCTATTCAATGTGTAAAATGCCAAACTCTGGAAGACAGTTTGACAGTTTTTTATAAATTCAATGATACCGGTATTCTAAGATCCAGGAATCCTATGAAAATTATCCTAGGTACTTACCCCAAACATTTATCCATGCAGAGAACTGTATATGCATGTTCCCAGCAGCTTTATTCATAACAGCCTCAAACTGAAAACAACCTAATGTCTTTAGTGCCAGGTGGCTGGATACTTAGCCACCAGGATACTGCCCAGCAAAGAAACAACCTAACTCATGCAACAACAAGGATGCTGAGTGAAAAAAGCCAAATTTAAAAGTATATACTGTATTACATTTATGTGAAATTCTAGAAGAGGCAAAACTAGTCCATTAGTAGCAAAAATCACAACAGTGGTTGCCAAGGGCCAGAACGGGGGTAGAGGTTTCTGACTGTGAAGGCAACTATCAGTAAACTCCCTGGGATGGTGGGAATGCTTGGTTTCTTGTGTGGGAATGAGGGCACTCATCGAACTGGACTCACTGCATCTCACATCACCACAGAGAAGCCTCCTGGCCAGAGGCCACATCTTCCCTAGCTTCCCCCACTCCCAGGCCACTGACACCAGCAAATACTGAACCTCACACTATGCAGCGTGTGTGACACACACCATTTCTCTGAACTCTCTGGTAAGGATGTTCTGTGATGGTGCAGACCTTGTCCCTAACCCTAAAATATAAACTAAGCGTCTGTCTTACACTGAACCACTAGCCACATGTGGCGACTGAGCACTGGAAAGGCAGTTCCTACAACTGGGGGACTGAATTGTTCTTTAATTTTAGTGAACTGAAAGGGAAATGGCTACTGTAGACAGCACAGCTCCAGCTCTCCCAGAAGTGAGGACCATAATCCTCATTTTACAAGTGAATAAAGTGGGATTCCTGTGAGATCCCTAATGTCAGTCTATGGGGAAAATATTAAGCTTCTCTCACTAAGGGTAAAAAAGAAAACGTGAAATTGATTGTCCTCTAATGGATCAGCTCAAAGATACAAAATCATCACAAAGAAACAGCACAGTTGCCACACCTACATTGATGTCCCCAATGTCGCTGCTACCCCATCAGAAGGGCCAATTAGCAATGGCTTTGAGAGAAGACAGGCCGTTGCAGACACACATCCCTGCCCCAGCAAAGGGTCAGCCCAGGGATATCCAGACTCTCCATGCCAACCACCTCCTGGGGCGTGGTCCCAGATGTGGGGCCACAGTCTGGGACTGCCTGTTTCCCCCCACCCCCGGCCCCTGGCCATGCGGCTGAAATAGTCCTCTACTTCTCCAGGCAAATGCATTAACTAGCGTGTGTCCATCAGGCCCATGCCCTTGCTTGTGGCACCCGGGGTGCAGGTTTCTGAGCCTGCAGGCACAGATCTGCACGGACCAAGCTGGCTGGTGAAAGTGACAAGGGGCCCCTGCTGGATGCTGTCCAGGGGCAGTTGGCCTCTCCCAGGGGACTCCCCAGCTCTTCTGCAAGTCTCCTCTGCAGGGGACCACACCAGCCATGGCACTCAGCATAGGGCCAGGGACACATTGAAAGTGCTTGATGGTGGCTCAAGGCCTCCTCCTCCAGGAAGCTTCCCTGATAACTGGCGCACAGACCCCTTCCTTCGATAGACAGAGCACTTGCTGTCACAGCACGTTTGGGCTCTTGGTCACATGCTGTCCCCACTGCCACATTCCTTGCTAGCCTGTTCCAGCCGTGTGCACTCTGGCAGCCCTGCCTCCGCCCCCACCAGGGAGTGACGAGCACCTGCTGACCACGCAGCTGTTGGGGACGGCATCACCTCCTCAAAGAGGTCCTGACCACCGCCCTCTGGCATACTGCCCTGTGTCAATGTGCTCCAGAACCCTGTCTCTAACTGATACTTTTCCTGTTTATTATTTGTTTCAACCCTGTTGACCCATTTAAGCCCTGGTTCCCGCTGGCTGGGTGATTCTGGTCAGTGGGAACAGTTGCAGCCAAAAGTTCTTGAGACCTTGCACCTGCCAGGTACTGCGAAGCTTTCACTTACATTGCCTCATCCAATACCCACAAAATCCCAGCAAGGTAAGTTCTGTTATTACTCCAGTTTTCACACGAGAAAACTGAGATGCAGGAAGATTCAAGAACACGGACTTCCTTGGTGGCTCAGTGAATAAAAATCCACCTGTCTATAAGGGACCCAGGCTCAATCCCTGGCCTGGGAAGATCCCACATACCAAGGGGCAACTAAGCCCACGCACTACAACTACTGAGCCCACGTGCCCTAGAGGCTGTGCTCCACAACAGAAGTCACCAAAATGAGAAGCTCGTGCACCCCAACTAGAGAGTAGCACCCCTCTGGGCAACTAAAGAGTAACCAAATGCAGCAACAAAGACCCAGCAGCCAAAAGTAAATTAATAAATCTTTTTTGGAAAAAGACTCACAGAAGAAAACATAGAGAAAATCTTCATGACTTTGGGTTAGGCAAAGAATTCCTAGATATACCTCTTTAAATATGATAAACTGGACTTTATCAAGATTTGGCTCAGCTGGTAAAGAATCTGCTTGCAATGCGGGAGACCTGGGTTCGATCCCTGGTTTGGGAAGATCCCCTGGAGAAGGGAAAGGCTACCCACTCCAGTATCCTGACCTGGAGAATTCCATGAAATGTATAGTCCATGGGGTTGCAAAGAGTTGGACACGACTGAGCGACTTTCACTTTACTTCACTTAGCAAAAACGATGAGAGAACAAGCCATATGAAGAAAATATCTGTAAATATCTGTAAATCATAAATACAACAAAAACTGGTATTCAAAAAACCAAACACAGCAAAAATAAACATCCATCAAACTAAGAAGCTTCTACTCAGCAAAGGAAACAATCTGCAAAATGAAAAGACAACCTACCAAATGGGAAAAAATATTTGCAAATCATATCTTTGATAAGATTTAATATCCAAAATATATAAAGAATTCATATAATTCAACAGCAAAACAAACAGTCAACAATCCAATTTAAAAATAGGCAGAGGATCTGAAAAGACATTTTTCCAAGACGACCAGATGGCCAACAGGCCCATGAAAAGGTGTTCAATACCACTAATCATCAGGGAGACACAAATAAAAACCATAGTGAGAGATCACCTCACACTTATTAGAATGACTGTTATCAAAAAAAACAAGAAATAACAAGTGTCCGTGAGGATGTGGAGAAAAGGGAATCCTTCCTTGTACACCATTATGGAAATGTAAATTTGGTACAGCCACTATGGCAAACAGTTATGGAGTTTCCTAAAATAATTAAAAATAGAACTACTATATGAACCAGTCATTCCACTTCTTGGTATTTATCTGAAGGAATGAACCCTAAATCAAAAGGATATCTGCACCCTTGTGTTCACTGCAGCAATGTTTACAATAGTGAAGATATATTAACAACCTAGGTGTCCATTCATTGACGGATAAATGAATACAGACAATATGTTAAATGTATACAATTGAATAGGGGCTTCCCAGGTGGTGCAGTGGTCAAGAATGTGCTTGCCAATGCAGGAGACAAAAGAGACTCAGGTTGGATCCCTGGGTCAGGAAGATCCCCTGGAGTAGGAAATGGCAACCCGCCCCAGTATTCTTGCCTGAAAAATCCCGTAGACAGAGGAGCCTGGCAAGCTACAGTCCTTGAGGTCACAGAGTCAGACAGGACTGAGTGCAGAAGATAAAATTGAATATGATCTAGTCACTAAAAAAAAAAAAAAAGATCCTGCCATTTATAATATGGGTGGATGTGGAAGGAGTTGTTGTTGTTGTTGTTGTTTAGTCGCTAAGTCATGTCTGACTCTTTGTGACTCCATGAACTGCAGCACCTGAGAAAACCTTACCGGCCTCCTGAGAAATCTGTATGCAGGTCAGGAAGCAACAGTTAGAACCCCATGGTTCCAAATCGGGAAAGGAGTACGACAAGGCTGTATATTGTCAATCTGCTTATTTAACTCATGCAGAGTACATCATGCAAAATGCTGGGCTGGATGAAGCACAAGCTGGAATCCAGACTGTGGGAGAAATATTGATAACCTCAGATATGCAGATGACACCACCCTGATGGCAGGAAGCAAAGAGGAACTAAAGAGCCTCTTGATGAAAGTGAAAGAGGTGAGTGAAAAAGTTGGCTTAAAACTCAACATTCAAAAAACTGAGATCAAGGCATCTGGTTCTATCACTTCATAGCAAATAGAAGGGAAACAATGGAAACATTGAGAAACTTCATTTTCTTGGGCTCCAAAATCATTGCAGATGGTGACTGGAACCATGAAATTAAAAGATGCTTGCTCCTTGGAAGAACAGTTATGACCAACCTAGACAGCATAGTAAAAAGCAGAGACATTACTTTGCCGACAAAAGTCCATCTAGTCAAAGCTATGGTTTTTCCAGTAGTCATGTATGGGTGTGAGAGTTGGACCATAAAGAAAGCTAAATGCTGAAGAATTGATGCTTTTGAACTGTGGTGTTGGAGAAGACTCTTGAGAGTCCCCTGGACTGCAAGGAGATCCAACCAGTCTATCCTAACAGAAATCAGTCCTGAATATTCATTGGAGGGACTGACGTTGAAGCTGAAATTCCAATACTTTGGCCACCTGATGCGAAGAGCTGACTCATTTGAAGACCCTGATGCTGGGAAAGATTGAAGGCAGGAGAAGAAGGGGATGACAAGATGAGATGGTGGGATGGCATCACCTACTCGAAGGACATAAGTTCAAGTAAACTCTGGGAGTTGGTGATGGACAGGGAAGCCTGGTGTGCTGTAGTCCATGGGGTCGCAAAGAGTCAGACACAACTAAGCAACTGAACTGAATTGGTCCAAGTGTCACACTAATGGTTAGTCTCACTAATCAATATTGAGTGCACTTATCATAGGAAACCAGTGACATTTTCAGATATAATTATGGTCAGTGGAAGAATATCCTCCTGCAATTCGTTAGATAAGGCCCACACCTGTTTTGCATCTCCCTTTTTGAAATGTCAGGATTGCATTAAAGGAATTACTTCATGTGTCCCCACAGCACCACATCACATTTAGAAAGAGGGGCTAGAACATCACCATGAATTTATAAATGTTTATTCCCTTCTCTGCAGGACACATTGGATTTTTTCTTTTTTTTAGGCTTCCTAGTTAATTTCAGGAGAAGGAAATGGCAACCCACTCCAGTGTTCTTGCCTGGAGAGTCCCAGGGACGGGGGAGCCTGGTGGGCTTCCGTCTATGGGGTCACACAGAGTCGGACACGACTGAAGTGACTTAGCAGCAGTTAATTTCAAGGTGATCAGCTGAAATGAACAAAAAGCATGGTGGGTTGTCATGAGGATTAAATAAAATACTCAAAGGCCAGGCCTAAGGAGCTGTTTATTACATATTCACAGACTCTGAACCTGGACTGATCAACAATGGGAAAAGTGTGGTTTAGTGAAAAGTTTTTCGGCACCAACAAGGCTGGTTTACTTAACTTTTCTAAGCTTCACTCTCATTTCTAAAAAGGATAAAAAAACCCCTCCAGCTTTTTAAGTTTGTTGTGGGGAAAAACAAAGTTACAGGATAGGTGATAACAGGCAGCCTGGAAACACCTGACACACATCACATTAGAAAACACTTGGCCTCTCTTCCCTTTCACAGGCCAATGGGGACTGAAAAAAAACAACACAGTATCTCTGAGGGTTCCGGTCAGCGTCTGTGATAATAAACTGCCACCTGCATAGACCTTGCTACATGTATTAGTAAATACACCCCTCAAAAATGGGCATTTGATAAGCACCCATCAATTAACTGTACACCGAGAAATGGTGCCACCAAATTAACTGCCATTACTCTACAAACTATTTCAGTTCCTTTAACTGATACTTCAAAATTCCTACTTACATTTTGCATTTGCCTTCCAGTAATCTGCTAGGGCCTTCCCTGGTGGCTCAGAGGTTAAAGCGTCTGCCTCCAATGTGGGAGACCCGGGTTCGATCCCTGGATCGGGAAGATCCCCTGGAGAAGGAAATGGTAACCCACTCCAGTATTCTTGCCTGGAGAATCCCATGGACGGAGAAGCCTGGTAGGCTACAGTCCACGGGGTCGCATAGAATCGGACACGACTGAGCGACGGAACGGAACGGAATCTGCTAGGAGGTGAACCTGTCAACAGAAAGGACAAAAATTACCTATCACCAAGGCCCTCAACCTCAACCTCATGCTGTGGTTCATGGGGTCGCTAAGAGTCGGACACGACTGAGCGACTGAACTGAACTGAAGGCCCTCAAAAGAATGCTTGCCTAGAAAACCCAAAACACTCAGTTGGAATTTTCAGAATTCAATCAACCCCCTCTCTACCTCCCAGTTTTGATTCTGCCTAAAGGACTCCTCCTAGTTGATCCAGCCCAAACCAAGAAACCTTTCAAAAATAGTAAGAGTCAAAACTGCTGGGGCCTGGTGATCTTGTTTGCTGGGACACAGTCATTGGGACTTGGGAAGGGGCAAGCAGTTTCCTCAGAAGAGCTGCTTTAAACTAATAGCTAGGAGCTCAGATGAGGTCACGGGATGTTTGAGCTTTTCAGAGTTCTGCACTCAGCCAGGCAGTTATCCTACATACCTTTGATTTATTCAACATTAAGGCTCTGCCCCTGCTCCCTGATCTTGTAAACGTCTCTAGGACTCAATTTCTCCATCTATATAGGGAGGCTAATAAAACGCTTCCTCAGTCTGTTGTGAGGAATTATCTCTGACAACGTATCTGAAAGTGCTCCACCCTTTGCAAAGCACTACTCACATACCAGTTATGACTACCTAAGTCCAACCGTTTCCACGTCAGAGCAAAGTGTGGCTTACAGAGATCAAACGTTTTCCCAAGGTCTCACAGGGAACCAGGGCAGAGCTCGTTCGGTTATCTGCAACCATCCAACCCGTCTCAACTTTCAAAGCCTGGTTCAAGTACGCGTTTTCCTCAGCCCAGCGCAGCGAGCAAGAGACAAAAACCGCCCGGGGTTCACACCCCAGCGCTGCCTCTCACGACCTCCTAGGACACACGTCTGCTCCGTGCGCCTCAGGGGAAGGAAGGGGTGGCGACCCCGCCTGGCCAGCCTGGGTACCTAACGATGGCAGTTAGCTTCTTGTCAGCCCAGCTGGCACACTCCCTCTCCTGTTTTCTCCCCGCTCGGGGGACTGCAGTCAAGGCCGGGGCACTTTCAGGGCTCGCTGCGTGCCAGGCACTGTGCTCGTGGCTCCGGCCGACCGCGACCCCCTCCTCAGCCCAAGACAAATGGTGGTGGTGTGCGTGTGGGGGGTCGTGCCGCCCCGTCCTCCCCCTCACGGGCAGGCGGGCATCCCAGCTCTGGCAGCCCCCGGTTCGGTAGTTCTCCTATCTCGCTGCCCCGCGACGACCCCAGCGACCCTACCCTAAACGGCGGTCGCTGACCCGCCCTGACTGGTCCCCGGCTGTTCAGCAGTGCGGGCGAGCCCCCGCAGCAGCTGCCAGTCTGGCTGGGCTCGCCCCAGCAGGAGCTGCAGCCTTCCCGCGGGGCGGGGCGCGGGGCGGGGCAGCCGGCGGTTGGCGCTAGGAACCCGCGCGCGCCGGCAGGCCACGTGATCCATGGGGCGGGGCGGGTATTGCGAGCCACTCCGCCCCAGGCTGGCATTCCCTCCCGGTAACCCCAGCCGGGCGCGCCAAGATCTGCGCCTAGCAGTTATCGTCCCATTTTGCAGATGAGACGAACTGAGGCCAGCCCAGAGTCACGGGGCGGTGGGAGCGGATGGAGGCCAGCCGGCTGTCAAAGCGGTTAGCACCGTGCCGGCCCCTGGTTGGGGCGGGAAAGCGTTGGTCTCATTTCCTTTGGATTATGTTGGAACGGAAGCCCTAAGAGGGCAGGAACTGTGCCATTCGGTGTTGTGCCCCAAGCACAGTGGGCATGCAGTAAATCACTTGACTCAATGACTTACTCCGGCCTTGCCTGCCTCTCTAACTTCGAGTCACCCAGCCTTCTTCTCAAAAGCTTGTAAAAGAATCGGAGAAAGTCCAGACAGGAGGGCTATGATATGGAAAACAGCTCCCAGCCTACACTTATGCAGAGGAGTTAATCCAACTTACAGAAGAGGTGAAGAGAGACCAGCTAGGAGGCTTCAGTGAAACCCAGAGCAGGATGATGGTGGTCTGGGTTTAAAGGGTGGCAGTGGAGATAGAAAGGGAAATGTTTGAGATAGGTTTTGGAGAATTAAGGGGATTTGCTGATGGATTGAAAGTAAGGAACGGAGCAAGAGGGAATGAAGCAGTTCTTGAGTGGCTGATGGTGCTGGATAGTGAAATGGGGAAAACTAGGAGAGAAATAGGTTTAGGTTAAGGGAATAAAGTGTTGTTTTTCTATTTATGATGTAAGTTTTCTCTACAGATATAAGAGTCTGGAACTCAGTGGACAAACACATAGACAGAAGATGGGAATCCGGGCCCTATCAATGGTATTTACAGCAATAGGAATGAAAGACATTACTTATGGTAAGAAGAGAAAAGAAGCAAGCAGGACAGAGCCCTGAAGATCACCTGGACTTAGAGTTCTGGTATAAGAGGGAGGCCCAGCAAAGGAGAGGGGACTGGCCAGAGAAGTAGGAGGAAAACCATGAGGAACCCAGAAAGAACAGTGTTTCAGGAAGCATGGAGTCATCAGTTTTGGCAAATGACACTGAGAGAAGAGTGATGTGGCTGTACATGAGAGAAATTGTACTTGAATTTGACAGAGCGCTTTTGCTGGAGTGTAGGGACAGATGGAGAATTGAGAAGTAGAAGTGGAGGTAGGTAGTCTGCACAGACAATTCTTTCAAGATATCGAGGGGTGGAAGAGAAGAGCTCAATGGTCAGGGACAGAGGCAGTGATTTCATGGGATTTGTTTATCTAGAGTGGGTGACACATGAGCACATGTGTGCAGTTGTTTGGGAATGATCCAACAGAGAGCAAGAGATTTAATGATCCTGGAGAGACAGGGGCAGTGACTCACAGAGGAAAAGCCTCAGAAAGAGGGGAGTATATAAGATTGTATATAAAGGCATAGCTCACACCAGCCAAAAAGCATACCTTTGTGACAGCTCAGACCAAAGACCCAGGAGTCTTGTAGTGAGTTTCTTCTCACTGCAGAAGAAACAGCCACACTATTTCAGGGTAGCCACTGTTGCTTAGCAACCTGTGTTTAATAAGATGTTTCAACTGAATTCCTCATTAACTGCCATTTCAACTTAGGCTAACAGTTCACATCACTTGGACCTGCCTCAGCTTCCTTCCCTCCCCCAAAGCTGGGTACTTTTGTGGAAATGCCATGAAACTGGAAAGCTCAGGTTTCTGCTTTCTTCTACTGTTGATGATATATCCATTGAGATGTGAAAAATAATACATCACAGAGAAGATGGATTTAGGGACTCTCATTCCATCTTAAAGGGAGGTTGTTGAAAATTGAAACAACAAAGTGTTGAGGAAACTTCCCTGGTGGCTCAGTGATTAAGAATCCTCCTTCCAACCTGAGGGATACAGGTTCGATCCCTGGTTGGGGAACTAAGATCCCACATGTCACAGAGCAACTAAGCCAGCGTGCCCGAACTATCGAACCTGTGCACTCTGGAGCCCATGTGCCACATTTACAGAGTCCATATGCCACAAGGAAAGATCCCGCATGCTGCAACTAAAACCGAGTGCAGCCAAATAATTTTTTTTTAATTGCAGGGTTTATATTTCTAACTCAGGACTCTCTGGTGAACTCCACTACCTTCTTGCCCTCTTGGAGGCATATCAGGCTAAACAGAATTCCTAATTCCCTCTATTCAACCACCCAAACTCACTTATTCCTCGTACAGTTTTTACCCACTACAGATCATGGTCAACCCATCTGACACATTTACCCAAAGTCATTCTGGATTCCTCCCTCTTCCAAACCTACTCCAGACAATTAATTACTACCTCCAATATACTTCTCAAATTCTTCTACTTTTCTGCACGCCCTCTAAGTCTGTCCTGGTCCAAGTCACCACCATCCCTCCCCTGGGTCAGCACAGGAGCCTTCTAACTGGAGGCTGCATGTAGAGTGTGTTGGAGGTAGATCAAGGGAGCAGCATCCAGAGAGTGAGCTCTTAAAACAAAATCTAAACAATCTACTTATTTCCTTAAAAATCTTTAAAGGTTTCTGGTTACATTTTTCTGCCAACTGGAGCCCTTCACCTCCTCCTCTAAATTCTGTGTCTGGGAACATCCCTGGTTGTTTATTGGCTAAGACTCCACAATCTCAATGCAGGGGGACCAGGGTTGATCCCTGGTTAGGGAACTAGATCCCATATGCCACAGTTAAGAACTCAAATGCCTCAACTAAAGCTCCTTCATGCCACAACGAAAGATCCCCCATACCACAACTAAGACCTGGTGTAGTCAAATTAAAAAATACATAATTTTAAAAAATATAGGATACTTTTTGGTGGCAGAAGAACAAACAGTACTCGTGGACAGCATGGGTATGTGGTTGGAGGTAGAAAGTTTTGAAAAAAACAAAGAAATTAAGAAAGACTTTCACATGTATCTAGTGGACCTCAAATTTAGAAATATATTTAACACATGTCAAGGCCTACTTATATTTAGATTGTCAGTTAAGAGTATAGTATAGCATAGGCAAAGAATTTGAAATAAATCTTGAATTCCAATCAAATGTGATCTTAAAAAGTGTCTAAACCCAAAGGGCCACTGTTTCCTCATTTGTAAAACAGTGACTGATGTCCCTGATTTAAGATGTTTGTAAAGCTCCGTGATAGAATTTCCCTGATGGCTCAGTGGTAAAGAATCTGCCTGCCAATGCAGGAAACAGGGGTCTGCTCCCTGGTCCGGGAAGATCCCACATGCTGTGGAGCAATTAAGCCTGTGTGCCACAACTAATGAACTTGTGTCCTAGAGCCCCATGCCCTGCACAAGAGAAGCCACGGCAATAAGAAGCCTACGTACGAATTGCAAAGAAGAGTAGCCCCCACCCTACCCCCACCTCTCTGCAACTAAAGTCCACACAGCAAGGAAGACCCAGCACAGACAAATAAATGAATATTTTTTTTTTTAAAGCTCTAACACGTCATCTAGAACTGTGAGTAAGGACCGTTGTGGGAAATCCCAAAAGAATGAGGCAGAGAGCCTCATATCTGAGGTTTATTTCAGGAGATGGTGATGCAAGGTAGAGGGTTGCAGAATTTTGAGCATGTGGGACATTTATACCATTGGACCTAAGAGTGAGTATTCCAGTTTCTGCCTAAACAAGAATAGTCTCTCTGCTCGGCATCCCCGCACTAAGGCATATTTAATTTCTCATCAGGGAGAGGGCGAGGTTTTTCCTGGAGGGTGCTTGAACAGTACCTTCTTGCTGCTGCTGCTGCTGCTGCTGGTAAGTCACTTCAGTCGTGTCCGACTCTGTTTGATCCCATAGACGGAAGCCCACCAGGCTCCCCCATCCCTGGGATTCTCCAGGCAAGAACACTGGAGTGGGTTGCCATTTCCTTCTCCAATGTGTGAAAGTGAAAAGTAAAAGTGAAGTCGCTTCTTAGATATTCAATAATTGTTTAATGAAGAATGGAGTCGGTGTGATAGCAAGAGGTTACCGTGGAGAAGCAAAAACTATCTTCCCGGCCGGGCAGGTCTGAGGCCCGGAAAATTTCACGTCGCCATAGCAACGACCCCCTCCACGCGCAGTCCAGAGGAAACTACAAGTCCCATAAGCACCCGCGACTTATGGGTGAGGCGGGGCTCAGGCGAGCGCGGAACCGGCTTTACCTCTTTCCTGAAGCGTGATTGGCCCTCGGCCCTGGGAGGCGGCCAATGAGTGCGCTCCGGGAGAGTGGCGAAGCCAATATGGCTTCCTGCACCTGGTGAAGGTTGAAGAAACTGTGTTAGGTCTCATGGAGAAAACCCGGCGCGTCGAGGTGAGAGGGGGAGGACTTCTCGTGACTGGGAAAGGGAACCCCGAGAGCCTCGCTCGGTGGGCCTTTGAGCGACGCCTGGAGGGTGGAGGATGGAAGGATGGATAAACAGGTAGTTAGGCTGAGCAAGGCCAGAGGCGATTGGCGTCGCCTTTTGCTCCTGTTCTCCTGGGTCCGAGTGAGGTTGAGGGAGGAACAGCTTCACTGGCCTGGGGGAAGAGGAACTGGGTTCAGGATATGAGAGCTCCTGAATCTTCCTTCTCCCCCTTGTCTCATGGTGGTGTCTTTAGGGACTATGAGGCCTGTCACATCCTGGTGGGAAGTAAAGGAAGATTAAAGCTTAATAAGGCTTCCCTGGTGGCTCAGAGGTTAAAGCGTCTGCCTCCAATGCGGAAGACCCGGGTTCGATCCCTGGGTCGGGAAGATCCCCTCGAGAAGGAAATGGTAACCCACTCCAGTACTTTTGCCTGGAGAATCCCATGGACGGAGAAGCCTGGTAGGCTACACAGTCCACGGGGTCGCAAAGAGTCGGACACGACTGAGCGACTTAAAAAAATAAAAAAGTTTAATAAACACTCCGTATCTGGAGAGTTCCCTTGCATTATCTCCCACAGTAACAAGCCCGGTGTTATTGTGTTTTTTTATGGATCATGCAGCTGAGGCTTGGAGAGGGTAGTACTACTCCCCAGGAGGGTCACACAGCTGTAAAGTGAAGGAGAT